>NC_090934.1:818476125-819749875 GCF_040938575.1 Ambystoma mexicanum | reverse complement strand
GGACTCCTACGGACCTCCAGAGTTTCCTCTGGCTTTGCCCTACCCAGGCATAGTTCTCCATCTTTCGGGTCCTATCACACACGGTCATGCTCCCACCTCCCCGACAGAGCGGGTGGGATGGACCAGTGGTGCGCCCGCCGCGACCGGATCCCACCTCAGCCGGCGCGCACCGGCCTTCACATTCATTGCGCCACAGGGTTTTGTTCGGCCCTCCAACTCGTGCACGACTCCTTGGTCTGTTTTTCAAGACGGTTCAGGTGGGTAACTGACATCACCGCAGACCACTGGCACCCTTTGTGGGCCTACCCACCCGGCGGCCCGACACAGTCGAGGCGCACAGAGGACGGTCCACGCCAGTCAAGAGTCGAGCAGGGGGCATAGTCCCCAGTCGCCACCCGAGAGGGGACAGGACAGTTGCTGGAGAAGGGCGCAGCGGCAGTCAATCTCCCTCAGCCCCACAAACATGGGAAACTGCTGACAGGTGGCTCTAACACTCTCTGCTGGAGCAGAGAGCCACCTGCTCCCGGGGCCTTTCTAGCCGACATGGAGCCGGTTGGTTACGGTGCACCGTCATGGAGGAAATGCGCCCTGTGGGGTCCGGGTGCGCCCAAGTGGCAGCCCCATGAGGGGAATTTGCCGTTGCGGGCGACCGACACACCCACCGTTTTGAATCCTCCGGGCAGACTGCACGGACCCCACCCGTCTACCACTCGACGGTTTCACACCCTCTTGAACTCTCTCTTCAAAGTTCTTTTCAACTTTCCCTTATGGTACTTGTTGGCTATTGGTCTCGCGCCCGTATTTAGCCTTAGAGAGAGAGTTCCCCACCATTCCCAAGCAACCCAACTCTGAGAGGATCCAATCCCGGCACGCTGGGGCTGCTACCGGCCTAACACCGTCCGCGGGGTGAGCCTCGATCAGAAGGACTTGGGCCAACTGATCGATGCTGGGAAGTTGGTCTTCTGTATGCCACAGGATTCGGCACTGGGGTCTTCCCTCATCACACGCCGCTACTGAGGGAATCCTGGTTAGTTTATTTTCCTCCACTTAGTAATATGTTTAAATTCAGCGGGTCGTCACGTCTGATCCGAGGTCATAGTCGGGGAGCAGAATGCGCCAGAGTGTGCGCTGTCCCGATCTGCAGCCGAAGCCCACCTGGGAGCGAGCAGCCATGGGACACTACCGACAGCCCCACGCGGCACGGCCAGGTGCCCTGGTGTAGTGTGTAGGTGCAGCAGGTTTTTTAAGGCTCACCGCCACTGCGGCGCACAGCCCTCCCGAAACCCACACAAGGCAGGGAAACGGGGGAGGCTGGAATGCACCGGCAATGAGCCTGCGTGCCATGTCCAGGGATCCTGCAACAGTGCTGATCGCGGTCTGACTTTAGGGGGCGGGCGAAGGGAACGGGGTCCATGTGACAGCCCCAGCCACACCCCGGGGAGGAGATCGACATTCAAGCGACCCTCAGACAGGAGAAGCCCCAGGAGGAACCCAGGGTTGCAAGGTGC
Source organism: Ambystoma mexicanum (assembly GCF_040938575.1). Classification (NCBI taxonomy): domain Eukaryota; kingdom Metazoa; phylum Chordata; class Amphibia; order Caudata; family Ambystomatidae; genus Ambystoma; species Ambystoma mexicanum. The sequence goes on along the minus strand of NC_090934.1, from coordinate 819,748,367 downwards.
GTTCAAAGTGTTTATGTTCAATGTGCCCTGCAATTCACACTAATTCTCGCTGCTAGCTGCGTTCTTCATCGACGTGCAAGCCCAGTGATCCAGCGCCAAGAGTCACAAGAAACTTTTTTTTTTGCTCCAGATGTCGGCACCGGTGCCGGAGAGGCAGCGCCACCTGTCCTGCCCGTGGTGAGACAGCCCAGCTGCCCCATCTAGCTTCCCCACTTGGGAGTTGGCCAAGACCATTGTGGTTTTAAAATAAAATAAAAACAAAAACTAAAAAATCCAGGGCTCTGTGTTAGGGAGAATTCTCTCTTTAGGCTGAATTTCCTAACCTAGTGAGTCCCCCAGCAGCTTTGCTGGATTTCTGGAGTTTGTTTTTTCCTCCTGCCAAGAGTGAGACTCTTTTTCTCCCACTCTTGGACATGATTTATGGTATTCCTTTGATTGGTAATGTGTTTTATGGGCTATGGGGTCCTTTACTCCATAGGGTCTCATGTGTTTTTCCTATGTGTGTTACACAGTACCCTCCGTGCAGTAACACAAGGGTGTCATAGTGACACCCCACCATAGACTCCATACCCTGGGACTGACTACTGTCTCCCAGGGCATGTAAAGTCACCATTGGCTTTACTAGTCCCAAATTATTAACAGAAACCAGTACAAACCATCATATTGTTGACGTACTGGTCGGGGCAATTTGATTGCCCCGGGGTCTGTTAGTCGAGGGGGCACGTCTCCGTCCCCCCTGATCGAGTTTTGGCTGGTGGCAGTGGAAACTACTTTTTATATTCGACCGCAAATATTTTCCTATGGGATTTTCCCATTGTTCGAGGCTACCAACTTTAATTATTTAATTCTCATAGCCTCGAACATACCGCCGGTTTATTTAATTAATATTAATTCTCTGGTTGGTATTTTTTGCCAAGACTCGATTCTAAAATGGCGTTTGTGTTCTCTTCTGTGACTCCAACCCAAGTCGAGCCCTTTGTTCCACTTTTTGGCGGGCTTCTCCACAGAAGCCTCCAAAAGTGGTGCCACTCTGTCTGGGTACCACAGAGAGTGTGGGAGGGGGGTTTAGGCACCCTGGACTGAGTTACCTTGGTTACTCAAGTCGCACTCTTGTGTGATTGGCCCAAGTGGCCGGCTCACCACTTAGCATGTTTGAGTGACAGCTAGGCTGAGTGAATGGGGGTTTTCTGCATAAAAGCAGGGCTTTGGGTACTGGAACTTCAGAAGTCACCACAGGACCTGAGAATCCGAAGAGGGAGAAGCTGAGCCGACCTACCACGACGACACCATCGGTGGAGCCCTGCAGAACCGACTCACCACTTCCCGACGACAGAGAAGATCTCCCGGCTGGAGAGGCTTCTTCCCCTGACTGGTGGGCACAACCAGTTTACCTTTCTTTCTTTGCACCTCAGCCCGGTTTGTGGTCGAACTGCCCTTGCCAAGCACCCCGGCGGCTGGATAGCCACTCACCACTGAACCGCGAATCACCAGATCGCTCCTTGTACCTGAGAAACTCTGAGGCTGGTTTCTTCCCTGGCAGTGCAACGGACTCCTGTCTTCCTCCACAACGAGATCCTCTCTTCCCCCGGATGAAGCACCGACTTGCATCCGCTGCCAGGGACAACTGCCCCCGCTGGAGCGTTCTCACCACTTTAAGGTACCTTGTCCGCCAGGCCTCCCTTTCTAAAGATTGCAACAAGGTAATAATAACTCCTTAACCTTCTGGACTGGGCTGGCCGCCTTGACCCTCTAACTGGTCCCTTTCTCTGATCCAACTCCTTTTTGAACCATTACAAGACTTTTGCGCACTGCAACCGTGTGACCTTGGACACTTTTCGTTTTGATCCTCTTAAAGCGGATCCGGCCTACTGACTCTGAATTCACGGTTTTACTTTGCCTTCCTATCTTGTTATGTTCTTGTAAAAGTGTTGGGATCTGTTTCAATTTGTTCTCTGCTTTTCTCTCCCTTTTTAAAAACAAACTATTAGAGTGCCATCTACGTTAAGCGCTCACCGCTGTCTGAAAATAAGTGGGGCTTTACTTAAGACTTGTCTAATATTCTTTTAAGGGAGTGTATATCTTTTAGTGACCGTGCTTTTTGAATTGCTTACTATTAGTGCCTGTGTGTTTTTCTAGATGTGGTTTTAAATAAATAATTATCTCTCTTTTACACCAAGCCCTGGTCAGTGTTTACTTGTTCAATTGTGTGCTCTTGACCTATTGTGAATACTCTGTATACTGCCTAACTCTTCTTGAGGGAAGTCTGACTGCTCAGTGACAGCTACCAAGTGAATCTGTGTGGTACAGACTGCTACCACGTGGGTTTACTGCCAAACATCTGTAGTCCTAAATCGTTTGCAGTGGTCCCAGAGGGTCACAGGTGAGGGAGACACGCCGCTCTGCCACCGGCCCGATCCACTCAGCCTTCCCTGACCCGCCTCTTCTCCCCTTTTGGGGCGGGATGCAGAGGCAGGCCAGATACAGCACGGGTGGGGGGGTGTTGAGTCAGGTGGGACGGCTAGTCTTCAAACCCCAGCCTAGCCACATGGGGCTGAGCTACTGGGCAAGAGGGAAGGTCACCCGCTGCGCCGGCGGACCTGGCCATTGCTCGCCTACAGATGTGGGTGGCCGGAACCGCAACGTCCGCCCATCGAGTAAGCCCGGCTGCACCATGGTTCACCCGGTGTGCCGGGCCCCTGTTCACCTGGGGAGTCATCCCTCGGGAACAGCCAGGTTTCCCTCTGCTCCTGGCTGCCCCCACTCCGGACTTCCCTGCCGACCGGGGTGTGCCCACCAACACCCGCCCGCGGGTCAGAGGAGGAGCGGGCCTCCCCGCCGGAGTAGCGTCTCAGAGGCCGGCTCAGTGAGGTGAGGGTTGCTCAGGCCTCCCTCTCCGATGTGTGGTTTGAGGACATCCCTGCCAGGTTAACCCAACCTCGCCCGGCATCCCCGTCATCTGCTGGTTTTCACGGTGGAAGGGAATCCCGCTCCCCGGCGCCTGCCCGCTCCGCTGGCCAGACCATAGCACGAGGGGCGCTGCAGGTTGTTGGTGTGCGTGTCTGGGACACAACTGATGTCGGGCCCACGGCTCTCCCCCCGGCTGCTCTGCCGTTAAGGATCCTTCCACAGGTTCACCTACGGAAACCTTGTTACGACTTTTACTTTCTCTGGATAGTCAAGTCTGATTGTCGTCTTGCAGCTCCGGCAGGGCCGCTGCCGACCCCAGCGGGGCCGATCCGAGGACCTCATTAAACTATCCAATCGGTGGTAGCGACGGTCGGTGTGTACAAAGGGCAGGGCCATAACACATGCTTATGACCCGCACTTATTGGGAATTATTCCTCATTCATGGGAAATAATTGCAATTCCAAATCCCTATCACGAACGGGGTTCAGCGGGTTACCCGCACCTGTCGGTATTTGTATTTTATTAGAGCCGATATAGTGTTTTTATCCAAATTTTTAAACAACATATGAGAAAAGTAGGGAGGTTCAAATATCAGTTCTGAAAGAAAACAATCATGGACAGTGAAGAAGATAATTTTTCAAGGAGACTCGAAAAAGAGTGATGGAACGAAGAGATAGGGGAAGAGTGTTCCAATGAAGAGGAGCAAGAAGCTGAAAAGAACAAAAGCGAGACTGAGTGCAGGGTGGACGAGGAACAGTCAACTTAAAAAGACAAGAGGAACAAAGAGGTTGAGAAGGAGTATAAAAGGACAGGAGAGCACCAAGATAGTCTGGAGCTAACCCATAGAGGGATTTAAAGACTAAGCAGAGAAAATGGAATTTAAGTTGAGAGTGAAAAGGTAGCCATCCAAGAGATGCAAGTGATGCTGAAATAGAATCACGATAGGAGAGAAGGCAGAGTAAACTAACAGAAGAGTGGTATACAGATTTCAAAGGAACCAGGCGGGATGAAGAGGGACCAAAGAGCGTAACAGAACAATATCGAGAAAAAAAATTAGAGAAGAAATAAGCAGTTTAGTTGCATGGAAGGTAAGAAAAGAGCGAACTTTGCGAATATTATACAGATGAAAACGGCAAGACTGGGGTGTGAGAGAGATATGATGGGTAAAAGAAAGATTCAAATTCAAATAAAGACCAAGATCTCGCGCAGTAGGAAGAGTAGACACACGCCGATACATTCAGTGTAGCGTGTGAGCAGCCCCGGAGATCTAAGGACATCACAGACCTGTTATTGCTCGATCTTGTGTGGCTGAATGCCACTTGTGCCTCCAAGAAGTTGAACGCTACCTGCCCCTCCATGAAGTTGAACGCTGACCACTGGGGGTCCCGTAACTAGTTAGCATGGAGAAGTCTTGTTTGTTATTGGAATTAACCAGACAAATCGCTCCACCAACTAAGAAGAACGGCCACACCCCACAGAATCGAGAAAAAGCTATCAATCTGTCAACCCTTTCTGAGTCCAGGCGAGGTTTCCTGTGTTGAGTCAAATTAAGCCGCAGTCTCCACTCCAGGTGCTGCCCTTCCATCAATTCCTTTAAGTTTCACATTTGCAACCACACCCCCCCCCCAAACCCAAAGACTTTGGTTTCACGGAAGCTGCTCGGTGGGTCATGGCAATAACACTGCCAGATTGCTAGTCGGCATTGTTTATGGTCGGAACTATGACGGTATCGGATGGTCTTTGAACCTCCGACTTTTGTTCTTGATAATGAAAACTTTCTTGGCAAATGCTTTTGCTTTGGTTCGTCTGTCGCCGGTGCAAGAATTTCACCTCTTACGGCAGAATACGAATGCCCCTGGCCGTCGCTCTTAATCATGGCCCCAGTTCCGAAAAGCAACAAAATAGAACCAGAGTCCTATTCCATTATTCCTAGCTTAAGTATTCGGGCGACCGGCCTGCTTTGACCACTAAGTAAACACTTCGGACCACCAGGACACTCAGTCAAGAGTCTCAAGGGGGCGCCGAGAGGCAGGGGCTGGGACAGGCGTTAGCTCACCTCCAACTACAAGCTTTTTAACTGCAGCAACTTTGTGATATATGCTATTGGAGCTAGAATGACCGCGGCTGCTAGCACCAGACTTGCCCTCCAATGGATCCTTTTTAAAGGATTTAAAGTGTACTCATTCCAATTACAGGGCCTCAAAAGAGTCCTGTATTGTTATTTTTTGTCACTACATCCCTGAGTCGGGAGTGGGTAATTTGGCGTCTGCTGCCTTCCTTGGATGTGGTAGCTGTTCCTCCCGCGTTTGCTGATCAGCACACCTGCAACCTTGTGCGGCTGTCTGTGACCATCTTCGTGTTTAGTCCATTGTTAATCTTTATACAAAGTTGCCAGCTGTCTCTAAGCTCATTAGTCCTTTGATTCCCTCCCCACGAAATCCTCCAGCTTTATACCACCCTCAGAGGGACTATTGGGTAGCAGCCTCACAGGAAGGAGCTCCCCCACGGGGGAGAAGTGACAACACCTAGTACTTGGTTCACAGAGTTCTCTCTCCTATGCCAGCAATGAGAGTGCAAAATTAAGTGCAATTCATTCCTACGTATCAGAAACCTGAGCCTTACACATTATGCCGGCAGGCACGCATGCTGAGGGATGGCAGGCCACCGCATGGGGCTTAGACCTAGCATCAAAAGTGCAGAGAAAGGAATAGTTTTGTTTGAGGGCCATTCATGAGTGGAGTAGAAGGGGGAGAAGCTAAACTATTTTTGGTTCCCCACACCCAGGAGCCCTGATCCGGCCATCTAGACCCACAGCACCATACCTCCAGACTCGTCCTCTATCGAACCCATGCACCATCCTTCCCTTCAGACCCACATGCAACCAATCTTTCTAGGCTCACATGCCATTCACACTGATGCCCCTATTGCTCCCTCCAGATCGACATGCCCCATCCCTCCATTCACACCTAGATGCCCCACGCTTCCCTCCAGACAAATGCACAGGTGCTCCAGCTCTCCCTCCAGACCCCAGCCCTCCCTCCACACGCAGATGATGCCAGCCCTACATGCCCAATCCCTCTATTCACACCCAGATGCTGCCTCATTTCCTCCAGACCTACATACCGCCATGCTTCCATTAACACAGATACCCTCCTCCCTCGATTCACATGCAAATGCCTCATCCCTCGCTCCAGATCCACATGCACCATGCCTCCAGATATTCATGCCCCCATCCCTCGATTCAGGTGTACCAATCCCTCTCTCCAGACCTACATGTCCCATCCCCTCCATTCATGCAGATGTCCCCAGCCCTATATGCTCTTATTTACACCCATATTCCCAACTCCACATTCACACACAGAGGCCCCATCCGCATTGACATGCATGCTGCAACTTCCCCACCTGGTTCATCCATGCCCAGATGCCCCATTGCTTCATTCAAACCTAGATACCCATCCCTCCTTTCCCTTTAAACACATGCTACACATTCACATGCTACTAATCATCTCACCAGGCCCAAGTGCCAAATCCGTCCCTCCAATCCCAGCCGCATCCATCCCTCCCTCCCTCCGGACTTGCATGCCCCATCCCACAATGCACCCACTCACAAGCAGATTGCATGCATATGCCCTATTTTTCCTTCCAAACACACGTTCCAGATTCAAATGCCACCTGCCTCCGGACCCACATACTACCATCCCTCCCTCAAAACCGACACAAAGACACCAACACCCGTCCATCCGCAACTACACCAAGATGCTCCTTCCCGCTCTCCAGAGCCACACCCATATGCTTCACCTCTACGTCGAGACTCACATACAGATGGCGCCATCCGCCCCATCTCTAGACTCATACCTGTATTACCCCATCCCTTCAACATCCACATGCTCCCACCCCTCCCATAGATCAACATTCTTCTCTCCAGGCTTACGTACCCCATCCGTCCATTCAGGCCAAGATGCCCACTTCCTTCCCACCAGAATGGTCCAGCCCTCACTTAGACCCACATGCTCCATCATTCCCCCATTATATGCCCTGACCCTCCATTCCAGATCCATGATGCTTCCCTCCGATCCAGACTCCACCAAGATGCCCCATTCCTTCCTACAGACACATACCATGATGCTGTTAAAGATGGCGTCACTAGGGCGCAGCGTACCTGTTCGTCCGGAAGTCGGCTTAGTAGACGATGCCAGAATGCCAGAAGTTCTGTGGTGATGTGAGAGTGACACAAGGAACCAGCCCAACTCCCGTCCAAATGGATACTGGACTGGAGGTGAACCAGCTCCCGATGCCACAGGTTAGCTCACCCCTGATTAATGTGGCATCAGGACAGTGCAAGCACTGACAGGGGGAGCCTGATAGTCTTTGGCTAGAAGTTCTCTGCAGACAACTGGAGCAAGAAGAGTGCAAGTCGAATCCAGGAGCAGGAATCCAGGAGGCAGCAGAATGCAAGGGAACCAAGGAGGACCAAGAATCCAGAGGAAGAACAGAGAACAACTGAGAAGGGGGGAACCACCCCAGCAGGAAGGGAGCAAGGAGAAGGGAACCAGGGAGACCCCCTACCCGGGCAAGGAAGGGCAGGTCTATACAGAAGGGACTGGAAAGACCAGGCAGGACAGAGCGGAACTCAGGTCAAGGCAGGAGCAAAACAACGATCCGGTCAGACCACGTTGAGACGCGGTTTGATCAAACCGCCGGGCTCCTTAAGTAGGGCCTCCCACACCCGGGAGGCTTGGAACGCAAGCCGTGCTGTTTCCCAGATGCTGGGAGGCCCAAAGCGAGGCTTGGGCCGCAAACCGGCCGGGAGCCGAGAGCATCGTGTACCGCGCATGCGCGGAAAGCGGGAAGGGGTTGGCCGCGCATGCACGGAACGGCACGCCCCGGGAACCCGGAAGAGCACGGGAACCGGAGCGGCCGACCGCGTACGTGCGAGACCACGCGTCCCGAAGATCCAGGAGCAACCGGTACCCAGGACCGCCCCGTACCCCCCAGGCGAAAGCGGGGGTAAACCCTCCAAGGCGTGGCACGCCGCATCAGGTAAGTGGGCTGGAACAAGCCCGGGTTGGGCGGCGTGACAGATGCCCCATCCTCCCTCCACACAGCAAGATGCACCCATCCCTCACCCCTGTCCAATGAGCCCCATCCCTCCCTCTCAGATCCACACCAATATGCCCCATCCCTCCCTCTCAGACCCACACCAACATGCCCCATCCCTCCCTCTCAGACCCACACCAACATGCCCCATCCCTCCCTCTCAGACCCACACAAACATTCCCCGTCCCTTCATTCCAGATGCCACCAACCCCCCCTCGAGACGCATACCATGAAGCCCCATCCTCCCTCCACACAGGAAGATGCCCCTATCCTGCCCTCCAGACTCAAAGCAAAATAGCCATATTCACACACCAAGATGCCCTATCCCACCCTTCAGATCCAGATACATTTGCCCCATCCCTCCCTCCAGACCAATGTGCCTCATCCTTTCCATACCCACAGGAAGATTCCCCGATCCCTCTGTCCAGACCCACACCAAGATGCCCCATTCCACTCTCCCGATGCACACAGATGTCCCCATCCAACCCACACCAAGATGCACCATCCCACCCTCCCAACCAACACCTAGATGACCAATGCCCCTTCCAGAAGAGATGCCCCATTCCTGTTCCAGGTCGACACCAATGTGCTCCCATCCATTGCAGACCCCACCAAGATACCACTAACAGTCCCTCCACACAGCAATATGTGCCCCATCCCTCCCGCAGACCCACACCAATGTGCCCCTATTCCTCCCCCAGACCACACCAATGTGCTGCCATCCCTCCCATCAAACCCACAGCAATGTGCCCCCATCCTCTCTCTCCAGCCCCACACCAAAATACTCCATCACACCCTCCAGATGCACAGGGATGGCCCCATCCCACCCGCATGCCCAATCCCACCCTCCGGACCAACAGATGCCCCATACCTGTTCCAGACCGACACAAATGTGCCACCATCCATTGCAGACCCCAAGATACCAGTCTCTCCACACAGAAAGATGTCCCCATCCTGCCCTGCAGACCAACACCAATATGCCCCATCCCAGACCAATATGCCCCTTCCCTCCCCAGACCAATGTGCCCATCTCTCCCATCAAACCCACACCAATGTGCCACCCCCTCCCTCCAGACCCACACCAAGATGCGCCCCATCCTGTGCCCCAATACTTCCCCCAGACGCACACCAATGTGCCCCCAGCCCTCCCCCCAGACCCACACCAATGTGCCCCATCCCTCCAGACACACAGCAGCGTGCCCCTATCCAACCATTCATACCCCCAAGATGCTCAATCCCCCGTCTAGACAGATACCATAATGCCCCATCCTCCCTCCACATAGCAAGATGCCCAATCCCCCTTGCAGACCCACACCAAGAAGCCCATGTGCCTCACCCGAAACACACGCAGATAGCCCCAGCTAACCCCCCCCCCCCTCGACCCTCTAAAACATGGGTGCACAACATACGGCCCGTGGGCCAGTCGCGGCCCGCCATGCTGTGTTGTCCAGCCCCCGAGGCACAAAGACTTTCCTAATGGAGTGCGGCCCGCAAGCAGCATCGGCCGCCCTCCATTAGGAAAGTCTTTGAAACTCTTCTCTTCCGGGCAGGACAAAACACTGGCCCTCATTGGCTCAGCACACATGCACCACGTAGTTCCTACGAGCCACGTAGTGAGTGTGTGCTGCACCAATGGAGTGCCAGCCCTACAGCTGGCGTGGTCAATAAGGCTCGATGCCGGAAGGCATTTCAGCCTAGCCACGCCAGCCGTAGTACCACTCTAGTTACCTCGCCAGCATTCCAGCTAGCCTGCCTTCCAGCACGTCCGGTAAGTGGTCTGTTTGTTTGTGTTGGTTGTCGGGTCTGTTCTGCTGTATGGTTGTGTGGTGTTTGTTGAGATGCGGGGGTGGGGTGGCGGGTCTGCTTGAATGTTTGTTTTTGTATATTTGTGCGGTGTATGTTGAGATGCGGGGGAGGGGGGTGTCGGGTCTGCATGAATGTTGGTTTTTGAGTGTAAGTGCGGTGTATGTTGAGATGCAGGGTCTGTATGGGTGCATGCTTAAGAGTTTGTATGCTGAGTTGGGGTTTGGGTCTGAATGGGTGCATGCTTGAGAGTTTGTATGCTGAGTTTGGGGTGGGGGCTTTGGGTCTGTATGGGTGCATGCTTGAGAGTTTGTATGCTGAGTTGGGGGTGGCTTTGGGTCTGTATTGGTGCATGCTTGAGAGTTTGTATGCTGAGGTGGGGGTTCAGGTATGTATGGGTGCATGCTTGAGTGTGTGTACTGAGTTGGGGGTGGGGGTTTGAGTCTGTATGGGTGCATGCTTGAGAGGTTGTGCGCTGAGCTAGGGGCGGGGGGTTCGGGTCTGTATGGGTGCATGCTTGAGAGTTTGTATGCCGAGTTGGGGGCTTTAAGTCTGTATGGGTGCATGTTTGAGAGTTTGTGTGCCGAGTTGGGGGGTACGGGTCTGTATGGTTGCATGCTTGTGAGTTTGTGTGCTGAGTTGGGGGGTGGGGGTACAGGTCTGTATATCTTACTATGAATATCAGCTACACTATATTTTGAGGTCATAAGAAGGGCTCCTGATTGCGGTAAAGACTTGTATACCCTTAAAAAGGAATCTATTATCAAAGCTAATCAGTATGACTGGCTGACCTGATCAACATTTAGCAGAGCTGAAAACTTATAAAAGATTTATTAGACTTGAACTTAAGTTCCTTATATTTGCTACAATTACCCTCCCCTAAGTTCAGAAGAAGTTTTATGCTACCTAGAAAGGGGTAACTTCCCACTTTGAAAGTATGGGGGCAATGGCAAAATGGGAATTCTGCAAATAAATGCTGTCGATTCAGCAAATGTCAGGATGCCATTAAAACGAATCGACATGTCTTAACTTCTTGTAGATCGATCTATATATATCAATGTTACATTTCTAGAGAAATATGTACATAGCCATGAATATATAACAACCGAGGCCCTCTGGCTTTGGTGTCTCTCGTTCAAATATGTGACTGACTCGTCATTGTTACACTTGGATGCAAGATAGAAGAAAAACTAAATAATATTGCCCACATACCTGTGATGGGTTAAATGTAGTAATTAGTTTAACATGAATGCACTTTAAGTTGATATGTTGCACTAAGTAGGTGCTAGGATGGACCATTGCACACTAAATGTCTACTGGTAATTATGATGGTTGAAGGGGATTGTGTCCAAACTATATATAGGTCGAGATCCCCCAAACCACAGGAAGATTGACAGGAAATCTGAAGCTGGGGTATGGGGAGAAGCTGTGTTTCAAATGGCTACTGTAGTAGGGCCAGCCAATCCCTGCATTTACCACCTTAATGTCAAACATAGCAGTTTGATATGCTATGCAGCCCGCTATTCCTGAACAAAGTATCCATCAATAAGTGCATGAAAAGATATGCTGGCAAGGCTATGTTCTTTATCTGATCATGTTCTTTTGTTGCTTCTAGGCTTCTCAAAAAAGTATATAATTTGTATATACTCTAGACTTGGACCGTCATAGTGGGACCATAACAGTGGAGTTGGTATCTTCCCCGAAGTACCATTGAACCTGCCCTTTACCGTTGGTACTCCATCTCAGTACCCAGGCCCCAGGGTGCATTGCATCACTGTTTGTGCTCCAAAGATGTCCATGCCAATGTTCACTGCAGTAAAAAAAAATGGATTGACCAGGAGCACTGTCAAACTAAGAAAGCTGGGGAGCTAAAAACACAGCTGACTAAGCAACAGGGTGTTTTTGCCCAGAAAAAAAAGAATCTGAATGTGCCATGTTTGCGAGTTATAAGGTTGCACAGCTTATTGCAAGGTCAGCACGTCCTTTCACAGATGGGGATTTCGTAAAAGACTGCCTAATGGAGATTTGCAAGGCAGTGTGTAAAGAAAAAAAAAAGGATGCTTTTACAAATGTTCCCCTTTCACGTATGAGTATCCAGCTGCGTATTGTAGACATGGCTGACAATTGTTACAGCCAACTGAAAATGCAGTGTTAGGATGTCAAGTTCTTTTCAGCTGCCCTTGATGAGAGCACAGATGCAAGTGACACAGCCCAACTCATTCGGGGGGGGGGGTCGCTAATCAATGCAAAGTATTTCAGGAACTGGCTTCCCTGGTATCTTTGCATGGCAGGACCAATGGTGCTGACATTTTTAATGCCTTACAAAAAGTCATTTTTGATTTAAATTTGCCATGGGATGCTTTGGTAGGCGTGACGACTGATGGGGCGCCAGCCATGGTTGGGGAGCAAAATGGTTTTATTGGCCGCTTGAAAAGGAAATTGGGCGAGAAGGCTGTCCATTAAAAAAAAATTATCACTGCATCATACACCAGGGGGCATTATGGGCAAAACATTTGAAATTCACTGAATTGATGGACTTTGTTGTGAAAACGGTTAATTTTGTCCGTGCACGCTCTTTAAATCACAGATTGTTTCAGGTGTTTTTTAGAAGAGAAAGGCGGATTAAGGTGATGTCCTACATCACACCGATGTTCGATGGCTTAGTCGTGGCAACCTGCTGAAGTGATTCTATGCTTTACCGCACGAAATAAAAGCACTCCTTGATGAAAAGGGAATGGACACTTCTGTCATGCAAGATATTGACTGGGTAGCTGACGCTGCTTTTCGGACTGACCTGACAGGCCATTTCAATGATTTAAATTTTAAGTTGCAAGGAAGCCAAAATCTAATATCGGATCTGTTTGAGGCAGTTTGTGCCTTTGAAATAAAGTTAAGGCTTCCGACAGCCCAACTGGAGAAAGGGATGCTGGTACACTACCCTGCATGTGCAGAGGTTTTCCCCCATGACAAGTATGTAGGATGGTATCGGCATGTGAAGGTCCTGAAGGAACTGCAAAATGTTTGAGAATCGTTTCTCACAATTCAAATTCCAGCAGGCCTCTTTTAAACTTTTTGCAGACCCTTTCTCTGCTGATGTTGACAGTGTGCAACCTGAACTGCAACTGGAACTGATTAAACTTCAGTGCTGTAGTGCCCTCAAAAATAAGCACAGAGAGAGGTCTTTATTAGTCTTCTATCAGTCTCTGGACACTGCTCAGTTCCCCAATCTGTCACGGGAAGCATTAAAGATGGTATCTATGTTAGCAGTACTTACATTTGTTAGCACGTTTTTTCACAAATGAAACTACATAAATCCAGCCTAAGGACAAGACTCACTGACCAACATCTCCATGCTATCCTGAGAGTAGGAACAACCTCACTGGAGCCCGAGATCCAGAAACTGACAGCTGAGAAACGCTGCAATGTGTCTCACTGATCAAGTATGTCTGGTTCGAGAGGGCGTGGCCAACGAGCGACCGATGTAGACGCGTGCTCGCTGAGCTCCCGGTGCCGCCAACACATCCTGCCAAATCCTGGGGGAATTTGACTTGCGACACTCCTGCAAAATTACGAAAAGTTGGCCGACAGACGACACGACACATTGCAGTTGCTCCCGTAACAAAACGGAGGCCGGAGGCGAAGATAACTGCGGTGGAAGGTGATAGAGCGTGGCACCCGCCGAACTCGATCCAAGATGGCCGACAGTGACTTGGGATAGTGCGCCACTGACATCCGGCACGAAGAACAGCGCCATACAGGAGGAGCGGACGGTTGATGGGAAGGCAGTGACCAACCGTACGCGCTCCGCTCCGCTCCGCGTTGAGCGCCCGCCAACTCAGAACAAGGGGCGACAGACAGCGACGGAGAGGCACGTGATTGGGCACGCGAAACGGTGAGGAGCAGGGTGGGCGGGAGGCAGTGGTTGCGAGCAGCTTTCCCGCTTGCCCGCTCCCAGAAAATCGCTTGTGATTAGATCGAGAGTTAAATCCGTGCCCCGGCCCACGCACAACGCTACTAGAATCATCAAGGCGGATCCTCATCGAAGTTGTGACTGCAACGGTCATGGGCAAGGACAAGAGCAGGAGAGGCACGACGCAAAGCAAAATGGAACAATACGCGGTGCCCACACTGGCCACGGAGCCGACACAGGAAAGATCGGCAATTACTGAAGATGAGGAACCCGAACCCTCTCTCAAAGACATTATGAACGCCATAGCCAACTCCAGAACCGCTATGGAGATTAAAATGGACGGCATCAGCACAGAAGTGTCCCTCCTACGCCATGACTTGCAGAAACTCACGTCCCGCACGGGAGAGGCGGAAACCCGCATATCCAACACGGAAGATGGCCTCCGAAACATCCATCAACAGATGACCAGAGTACTGCAACGTGTTAAGACTCTAGAGGAACGGGTGGAGGAAGGAGAGGGGCGCTCTAGACGGAACAATATACGAATCCTGGGATTACCTGAGAAAAGTGAAGGCCCCTCCATGGAACTATTCCTTGAACAACTACTCATGGACCTATACGCCCCAAAGAATTTTTCGAAACTTTTCTCCATTGAACGTGCACATCGAGTCCCAACAGGCAGACCAACGCCTGGGGCCCCACCCCGCACTGTGATTGCCAAAATCCTAAATTACAGAGATCGCGACGCGATACTGCAAATGGCCAGATCCAAGGGAGCCACGACCTACAACGGCGCGAAAATCGCTTTCTTCCCGGATTTCACACGGGAAGTACAAAGAGCACGCCAATCATTTGACCAGCTTAAGAAGAAGCTACAGACCCAAAACATCAAATATGGTCTCCTGTTCCCGGCACAGCTGAAAATTTACCATAATGGCACAACCGTGCACTTTAATGACCCAAAGGATGCATGGAATTGGGCAGAAAATAACCTGGAGGGAGATTGGGGCCCCACAAATAGAAGGGAACGTGAACGAAATAGACCGCGCCCGGACAGATCCCCGAATGCACAACCACTACAAGGCCAGGATGGACTACCACCAAGAGAAGCCGACTGAAGTGTGCGGACACATGCTGATAGCAATGCACTGTCAGAGCTTTTCCCCCCCCCCACATTGAAGAAATGGCGGCTCGAGCGGGGGCCCCCCCCCTCAACAAAGGTAATAGGACCAGCGCCGAGCAACGGCGACAGAATCGCAAAGAAGTTATATCGAATGTATTGATTGTTTGTTCGGTCCGAGCAGACCCTTGTCAGGCTCGGCCTAATGTTGGGGCGACAGGTACTTCCAGTTGGGGTGGAGTATGGGGAGGGTACGAGGGAGTTTGTGTTTAGGACAGAGTTTATTTGTTTGGTTTGCTGCTCTAAGATCAATGCGCGCAATAGGCTGGGGTCGGGTTCCAGGGGGGCGGATAAGGGGCAATGCCCGGAGATACACACAACATTACCCGGCATGTCCGATTCCCGACCACCATGACTGACCACACCGCTGAAAGCAAGAACAGGTCTATTAAGATAATGACCTGGAATGTGAATGGGCTAGGCAGCAGTATCAAGAGACGCCTTGTACTCCAATATTTGAACCGTTATACGCCCGATGTAGCCTTCCTAACCGAAACGCACCTGGCGGGCACAAACTGCAACCTCTTCAAGCGAACTAATTACCGCATCGCGATACACTCAGGTTTCTCCATGGGAGCTAGGGGGGTGCTGATCCTCGTGCACAAACGACTTCCACTGACCCTCTCATCCGTCACACAGGACCCAGGAGGTAGATTCGTTCACATAACCGCGACTCTTTGGGAGCGGCCTATATCCATGCTAGCCGTATATGCACCACCTACCTTACTCACTGCACTACTTGAAGATATAACGCCAATGTTGGCGGCGGACTCCTCGAGCTTGATGGTGGTGGGGGGAGATTTCAACGAGGTCATGCACCCAGAACTTGACCGAACACACATCCGCTCGAGAAATCCAGCTACGCATACCAAACTAGCCACGTTCGCCGACGCAATAGGCCTGAAAGATGTGTGGAGACATTTGCATCCTGGCACGAGAGAATACTCTTTCCTCTCCGGAGCACACGCCTCATTATCTAGACTTGATTACTTTTTTCTCCCGATCTCCGAATTACATCTAGCAACCGATGCACACCTCCTACCCAGAGGTATATCGGACCACTCCCCGCTCGTAATGGTGCTCAATACACACAGGCCGATTCCCCCACCCACGTGGAGGCTAAACAATTATTATCTGGGCTTCCCCGACCTAGTCGAACATATCAAAAAAGGAACAGAATCATACTTTGAACTGAACACAACCTCAGTGGATAGCCCTGTAACATTGTGGGAGGCATACAAACCCGTACTGAGAGGGGAACTCATATCCCAGATCGCAGCCCATAGGAAAAAACACGCCGCGGCGATCCGGGCGGCCGAAAAGCGAGTACAAGAGGCAGAGGTAGCTCATCTATCCCAAGACCTCCCAGAATCCCATCGCGAATTACAGCTAGCACAAAAACAGTTTCAAAACGTCGCCCTGGACAATGCCAAACAGGCACACGCAGCGATGCGGACCAGAGTGTACGAAACCGGGGATAAGGCAGGCAAAATGTTGGCGTGGCTGGAGAGGCGTGACGAGGGGCTCCGACATGTTAGAGCGATCAGAACACAGGGGAATACACTAGTGACAGCGGACCGTGACATAGCGGAAGAGTTCGCAAGTTACTACAAGGAACTCTATGGACCGCCAATCTCCCCCATTGACACTACACCCATCTCGGGAATCACCCTTCCCTCCCTGACACCTGAACAAAGAGCCCTGCTAGAAACCGACATATCGGAGAATGAATTGTCTGCAGCCATAGCCGACCTTCAACCCGGGAAAGCCCCGGGACCCAACGGCCTTCCGGTCGAGGTATGGAAGAAAATAGGCACGAGCGTAATTACACCACACTTGCTGAAAATGTATGAAACCTCCCGAAACAAAGGGTCCCTCCCACAAGACCTGAGACAGGCCACCATAGTGGTCATACCCAAAGCGGACAAACCCCCAGAGTGCTGCAGTTCGTATAGGCCCATTTCCCTTATCAATACAGAAACCAAAATTTTAGCGAAAACCTTAGCCAATAGATTGCAGCAAGTTATACCCTCCTTGATCCACCTGGATCAGTGTGGTTTTATGCCGCAGAGATCCACGCGGATGAATATACATCGATTATTCATGGCGATGGAGAATGCGACCACCATCCGAGACCCGTTGGCCCTGTTGGCCGTAGACTTCGAGAAGGCCTTTGACTCTATCAGGTGGGATGCGATCTGGGAGATAATGCAAAGGATGGGATTCGGGCCCCAGTTTATGAGCTGGGTTAAATTATTGTACAAATCCCCGCTAGCAGTCACGAAAGTGAATGGTCACGTGTCAGGCCCCTTTGAAATCGGCACAGGAACCAGACAAGGATGCCCACTGTCGGCCATGATATTCGCAATAGCGATTGAACCACTCGCTATACTGTTAAGAACAAACGAAACATGGAAGGGATTTAGATGGTCTGAAGCCTGGGAAGATAAGGTGTCCCTATACGCGGACGACTTATTGGTTTACTTACAAGACCCGGTCAGATCCTGCCCCATAGTGACTGATTTACTGCAGAAATACGGCTCCTTCAGTGGCCTGAAAGTAAACTGGGACAAATCCACCTTATTCCCACTTAAACAAGAGGGAGACTCGATCCCGCCCCAATGTCCCTACCGGGTAGAAAGGGAACAATTCAAATACCTAGGTATTCTAATAACAAATAAGCTGACTGATTATGTGCCCAGAAACCTGTACCCAGTCATGACAAGATTTGCAGAGGATGCCCGTCACTGGTCATCCCTCCCGCTGACACTACTGGGTAGAGCTGCACTCTTCAAAATGATGACCCTACCCCGCCTACTCTACATATTACAAAATGCCCCATTACACATCCCTTCAAACATATTTAGGAAAATAGACCAGACACTCCGCAGACTGCTGTGGAATAACGGTCATCCACGCATAGCCCTAGCTACACTCCAAAGATCCATATGGGAGGGCGGAATAGGACTACCCCGAATGCAAACATACTATTGGGCCAGTCAATTGATGAAAGTGAATGACCAACTACACGGCGACACCGATGCACCACACAACAAATCTCTAGAGTCGGACACTCCTGGAAAACCCATCATGCTGTACCTTTATAAGAAAAGAGACCGCGCGGCTACTCCCAACATGCGCGCACAGCTAACACAAATCTGGACAGACGCACACAAGTTCGTGGGATGGGGCGACAAACTATCGCAGGCCCAACCTCTGTGGAACAACAAGAACCTTCCAGGTGTATACACGCTCCCCAGGTGGCCGAACTGGTCCCGGCAAGGTCCGCCCATCTTGGGAGACGTTGTGAAAGATAACACCATGGTCCCTTTTGCAGAGCTGGCTCTCCGACTTGGACTTCCCCAAACCGAACATTACCACTATGCTCAACTACAACACGCACTACGAAACATCCTCCCCGAAGTGAGCCCCCTACCGGACTTCACCCCCATTGAGAGAAATCTACTCCCGGAACCAATTACCCGGAGAGTGACATCGGTTCTATATAGTGCCATAAGTTCCTTTGGCACACCAGATCTACTGTCACTGCGGACCAAGTGGGAATCGGACGTGGGGGCCATACTGCCGGAGGAATGGGTCATGACATTGATGTTCCCTAGGGAGATAGCGATTTCATCAAGGCTTAGATTGGTTCAATTAAAGATATTACACAGAGTATACTATCCCAGGGTGGCCCTACACAGATGGGGAAGAATAGATGATCCGAACTGCCTGCGATGCAAAACGGAAGAGGGTACCTTTTTCCACATCATATGGGATTGCACACATATACAACCACTTTGGGAGGCATGCTGTGCGGAACTCTCTAGAGTTATGGGGAAAACAGTTCCCAGAAACCCTAAGCTACTACTATTGGGGATAGATGATGAAATTGACCTATCTAGATATGAAAAACTGCTCTTGTTCACCACCACCGCACTTTTGAAAAGGAACATTGCTCAAAAATGGGGCTCGGACCAAATACCGAGCTATGAACAATGGAGAACGGATGTGGATATCTGTGTCGCAACGGAATACAGAGTATACGCGGCCAGAGGATGCCCGGCAAAAGCCCTGAAAGTGTGGAGGAAATGGGAAGATGCCCAATGAGGATTATAAAACAACTGGACGCTGCCTGCGGGCTCAACCAAAGCTGTCCCCCCCCCCTTTTTTCCTTTGCAAACATATGTGTACAACATCTGAAACAGCCAGTAACCCTCTCCGGCAATGCGCATGTATTGATTGTTTACGTTGTTTATTTGTTTAACCTTGTTTTTTCCTAAAAACACCAATAAAATGTGTTATTAAAAAAAAAAAAAAAGTATGTCTGGTTCTCTGTTCCATCCTGTATGATTTGCATATTTATTCTAGTGCCAATATGTCCTTTGCAAAGAAAGAAATAATAAAAGTGGAATGGGAAATGTATAGTACAAAATGTAAATTTTAAATACAAATAAAACGGTACACCTCCAAAAAGGTATTCTTTTTCCAACTGTCAGTGTTTGGTTGGGGGGTCATGGGGCATAGCGTTTTGTTGGGGGTGAGGGGCCCATGGGGCATAGTGTTTGCTTGAGGGGTAGGGGCCATAGAGTTTGGTTGGGGGTGAGGGACATGGGTCATAGTGTTTGCTTGAGGGGTGAGGGCCATGGGGCATAGTGTTGCACTCCAAGAGTGAACCCAATAATAAAGCTAAAACAGGCACAGTTAGGAGATGTATATCCTTTGCTTTTTGAGGAAACCTGACTCAACGAAGGCCATACTCCTCTTGGGCAACCCAAACAGCAAAGTATAGCAGTCCAAAATAACAGAATGTCCAATCAAGGGTCAATAAAATATATATAATTTAATTAAACAGACAATATACAATAACTAATTAGAAATACATTATAACAATGGAAAAAGTATAGTACAAAACGTAAGTTTGAAATACAAATAAAAATCATTACCCCTCAAAAACATATTCTTTTTCCATGTGTTTAATACAAATTGGGGGGTTGAAAAAGCCTCCTGCCACGCCCGCCCACATTTACTTTTCAGTCCACTATACCCATCACATAAGGTACTTTCGGCCCTCTGTCAAAATCAGTTGTGTACCCCTGCTCTAAAACCACCCAACCCAACACAATCATCAAACTCCCCCATTAACCCTCTTTGATCAGTTAAACACCACCCACTGTCCCTGCACTGTTTTCTTTCTTAGCCCTCCATACCTTTCACGTTGAATAGATGAACATGATTTGTTAAAGTAAATGTAATTTTCTGCTCCCCAGTCGCCATCTGGTGTCTTGCAGAAAAAGTAATGGTATCCCAAAGAAAAAGCAAATTGTAATCTCAGGCACCCACAGCACAGATTCCTGTTGCTCTTGCAGCCGAGCCTTCCCGGTTCCCGCTCAGAATAATGACAGTAAAGTACAAGAGGAAGTCGGACGCTCCATCTGGTGTCTAACAGAAACGTTCCCGGTATCCCCAATAAAATTCCCGCAGCAAGCCAAAAGCACGCA
Source organism: Ambystoma mexicanum (assembly GCF_040938575.1). Classification (NCBI taxonomy): domain Eukaryota; kingdom Metazoa; phylum Chordata; class Amphibia; order Caudata; family Ambystomatidae; genus Ambystoma; species Ambystoma mexicanum. The sequence continues at coordinate 819,727,969 of NC_090934.1, read as the reverse complement.
GATTCCGGTTGCACTTGCAGCAGAAGTCTCCCCGCTTCGCGCTCACTAAAATTGCTCATGAAAATCACAATGATGACGTTGGAAGTCACGTGGAGAAGAGTAGACGGGACGTTGCTATGGTCCGTTTCTCGGCTGGGAACTAGCCTCTACCCTACCATTACTGGAACTTGGGCTTGTTGTCGTATTGCCCTCTGTCGCTTTCCATGTTTAGCCTGGAGTAAAGCTGGCTGTCGAACTCGCTTCCACTTCCTGTCCTAATCTGGGGCGGTCCTATGCCTGGCCCTTGGATGGCGGCGCCCCGTTGTCAGCTCCGCCCCCTGCACTCGGTGCTACCGGTGCTGACTTCCTAACCTCGCACTAGCTTGTCACCGGGGGACGTGGTGTTTTGACTTCTCGGTAAGTGCAGGGATCATTATCTACCCTTATCGGATTGGCATTCAGTGCACTCTGATACTCTTGGCCAGTTTCCTCGGGTGTGTCTGCGACTGGTCTCATATTCAGGCCATCTCTACTTAAGGTATTTGCTGTCAGTCCTGGGCAATGTCAGATGCCACTGCCCCTGGGGTGTTCTTCCACATGCCAGCGACGGCCTCCAATATGTTTCAAGGGATGGGGCCGGTTTCTGCCACCTACGGTCCTCTTCTCGCTGCAGAGCCGGGACAGGATATCACAGCGATTAGAAGAGTGGTGTACTTGTTGCTGCGTGGTCTGGCTTTCTAAGAGTAGGGATGTTAATATGGTATGCGCTTTACCGTTAAGCCCCTGTCCCCATCTCCGTTCTATCCAAACGACCTAACAATAAAAAAAATAGGCAGCAGTGGGAGGCGTTATTATGTCAAGCATCGGATCAGAGGTTGACTGGAGGCAGGTTTAGATAATAAATAACGGATCCAGTTAAAGTGGACAATGTTGTAGTGTGTCATTGCATACTGTTTGGAATGTTTTATTTACATTTTCAACTTTGTATAGTTGCACTGATAATGACAATATGTAAAGACTTTTTCAGTAATAACCTCATTACCGTTTGATCTTGTAGTCATTGAGTCAGTGCACTTGCGCTGTATTGAGGATAAAATCCGTTAAAGAGAATATGTTCAGAGGTACAGTTGTTGACACCCTCGTATGGACATCATCGAGCTAGTAGTTCCCTTTCTTGGCGATATGTTTACAGGTTGGTCCCAGAAAAATAATACTGCCTACTGTACCATAATACACTACTACTACTACTGTAGTCGGGCAGGATCAGACGTTCTACGTGTCAGATGGGAATAGTTAGTATTTGGGTTTGACATGTCAAATGGTTTAATTGCAATTTACCTTTTTCAAGATTGTTAGCCGTTTGAGCACTCTATAGGTTGTCCGACAACCCCATACCATCCAAAGGACCACACGAACCACCCTCGTGCAACTGGTAAATTTGTCCGACTTTACAGGGCCGATGAGATTACTTTTGCCTGCTGCGATGTATGGGTGAGGTAGGAATTTACACGTTTTTTTGTTGTTGCGCCTAGCGGAAATAAATAGTTTTACTGACTCGCGTCTCAACCTCTAGTTTTGCCTTGGTTCTAAATCACAGATCCCTCATAACAATACCGTTGTTTCCGGGTTAACAGTGCAAAGTTTTACTACTGGGAGTTTAAGGTTTTCGAATATGTCTTGGTGAATACGTTGACATCTGCTTCTTTTCCGCAGCCCAGATGCTACACACCCAGCAGAAAATAATAATTAACCCACATGATGAATATGTTTGGTACACACATTTTTTAGCTGTGCATGTTGTAGTGTGCCGTGCTTGTTGGGGCCCTCCCTCCCCAATTTCCACTTCTCCTCTGTTCAAGTACACAAGTAGTTTTAGTGGATATGGTCTAGTTCCTCTTGTGCAGTCGTGACATATAGGGGTGTCCGAGGAGGCTACCAATTTCCCTACTAGTACATTTTGAATTGAGCAACTAAAAGTTGTCACACAGTGGTCTGTGTATGTAGTTTTATCCTTGCAGCGTTACCGGAACAGATCAGATGCCTCGATCAATTTTTAGTACTTTGATTAACTTTTTGGGGATCACAAAGAGGGTGATTTCCTATACATGACTAGTTTGTATAAGAAGTATTACAATATTTTGTTCAATTCTAATGATGATTGACTGCACATTACTTTCAGAAGTTGTTTTCATTGTGCATTTTGCTGTCGGGAGTGCAGTTCGCTTTGCACAGTTTTCCATGTATTCTATTAATGTTTGGCAACGTATCTGATCCCCAGAGGGGTTTATTTAAATGTAACCATGTCGCTGATTCTTCAGAGTTGTAGGTAGGTGGCAATAGCATTCACTGTAATCACTCCATTTTGAATCTCTCCTGTAGCCCACATTGCGCTGTAGTTTTTAGGATTTGTGAGGGGGCTAATGCCGAATTTGTTAGATGTACTTTAATGTCATTCTACAATCGGATTACATTGTTCAAAGTACATCTAGTTGTCACAATGGCCTACGTTCTTGACCTAAATCTTGATAAACTCTCTAGTGTCCATGCAGAGCGCACCAGCGTGATAAAGATCTACCCTATCTGCTTGAGAATTTATGGAATTAGTATTACAAAGTTGGGAAGGCACATGTCCGCAAACATACCCTTACCACTAGAGTCAGGGAGGAAATAAAGGACATGGTTTTGGATGGGATAGCTTTGGCACATTTTAACCCCTGAACTAGTACTTCAGGGTACGGACCTGGTGCTGAATGGATCAGCAACCGTCTTAACAGGGAGAATAATTCATAGCCCTCTAGACCTGGATGTGAACTATTCATACTTTGTCTTTCCAGTTCAGCCATGGATATGCTCCTGGCATGCAGTGGGTAATTTGATAGGAGCGCGTTTCATACTTCTATGCTGGCTTTGAAACTAGTTTTTTATGTTGGGAATAGCTCTAGTTTGTGTTCAAGCTAGCCTTGTGCTAATTGGATGAGCAGGAGATGTTAATGATGCTGAACTAGCTTTCCATGGTTGTTTTATACAGGTCTCAGTGACCTCTTCATTCTTGGCAATTAAAAAAAAATGGTGTGCTGTGTGCATGCAGAGAAACGACATACATGCCAGAAAGTGATTGACTTTTGTGCGAGGTGCTATTAGATTGCAACTTGAAAATGTTAGCACTGTTGATGGAGGGATATGTAGTTGTGCTTTTGAGCTACTATATGATCCTGGGATGACTTCTCCCTCCATATGCAGTTCTTTATTGCACTTCGGTTCTGTCCCCGCCCTCCCTCATCCGTTTCTTTGAAGAACTCATTGTCATGCGCCCCTTCTATGTAAGGGTATGGGACCGATGGAGACGCAGCCGCCATTGAATTGCTCCACTACGTTGCACCGCAGTGTTTTCAGCGGTCTAGTCTTTCCTTCTGTCATGGCCGTCTCTGCCGGATTTTCTTCAGTTCCGACCGGCGGCGGTCGCGTTGCAACTGGTTTCGTTTCTCCTTCGTTGCCAGCGCTTCCGTGAGTTTTCCTCTTGGCTTACCGCCCTCCTATCTGGATTTCTCGCCTTCCCCCTCTCCTGTGCCTCCTTACCTTTTCTCTCGTTTTACATGGCTTCTCTTACTCTCTGCATCTCCCTGCCTTCCCTCGAGTCCTGTGTCCTGGCTTCCCCGTTCTCTCTCTACTTACCTGGGTTTACGCTCATTTCCCCTCGCTTTCATTCCCTTCTCTTTAACCAAGTGGAGCAGTTCTGTTCGTGGATTCATTGCTTACCAGTGTGTCCGGAAGACCTTCACCGACATATCAGTATTCTCCGGGTTTTTTTTGCCCTCGCGGCTTTTTCCCCTTCTGGCGGCTGCGGATCCGGGGCCTCTGGTTTCCAGATATTTCTCCGGCAACCAGTGTGGCGTCGTTCCGCGGTCGGCCATACCTGCATAAAAAGAAATCAACAGCGAGAGAAAAGACGAAGACACCCACTACACTTTAGTCGCCCAAAGAATCTCACTTAAAGCACTAGCCCTCACATACAAATGTGTAAACCATCAGGCCCCAACGTACCTTGCCTCACGATTTACACAGCATATCCCATCGCGAGTACTCAGATCTGCACAATCCCAAGGTCTTGCGATCCCTAGTTTCAAGCTCCAATCTGCTGGGGGTGCCAGCTTCCCAGTCCTGGCGGCCAAGCTTTGGAACACCGTACCTCTCTCCATCAGAACCCTACCCTCATTCAACTTATTTAAACACAATGTCAAGATCTGGCTAGTCGCATCTCACTAACAGCCGTTCTTCTGATCATGACTGGCCCACTGGCTCCCTGTTCTGCTTTGCTGCTTCACTACTGCTCTGTTTGCTACCTTTGAATTGTAACGTCAATTGTATTTTGTTCACAATTTTATTGTAGCCACTGTAACTATGTCATGCCTGTAACGTTCTTCTAAGATATGCGCCTGGTTGCCCTTGGGCCTGGTCTGCGCTATATAAATAAAACAAATACAAATACACTTTCTTCAGGTGAGGAAGAGAGTGGAACAAACTATTCGGATATTGAAGTTGACTTACCTGACACTCATCCCATATGTTAAAATTTAAGCCAAAGAGGTCACTTTCAAGTAATAAAGCAGCACAACAATCCATACATCATATTTAGGGTTGGGATCCCTTGCTTGATGCCACACACAAATTGTGAAACGCTCAAGATGGTAACCGTCCTAGGGTTTCTGTGGTTGGTTGTGTGCAGCACTAAGCGTGAAACGCATGGCTGTTTAGGGTAAGCGAGTGCCGAAGTCTCGAGCTACACATGGTTGTAGATATCTTTGCAAAAGAGGTCCTTCGCTGTCTGGCCAGCATGAAATCAACGAGAAGGGTCTGACAGTGGTGAATACCATTATTGCGCATCCCATTATTACCCCATTTTGCTGCATATATATGTGGTAGTGGGTGGTAAAGTTAATAAATCTTTGGGGGGCCCAGAGGGAGGTCTCCAAAAAAGATTGGCATTTTCGTATGTGCAGTAAAAAAATGCGCAGTGATCACACAGCTCAAAAACTGCCAATTGCTGCTAGGATACAATTCAGACCTCCATTGAAGATGGTATTTGCAGAGAAATTGGATCGGCCAACAATGCAATAAGAGTGTGTATACTTGGGCACTCGGGGCTTCCAAACATTATGGCGGGATGGCACTGGATAAGACACATTGTTTCGGTTACATAGGTGAGGGTACACCCTCTGACTTCCTTGTAGGCTTTATCTGGTTTAATTACTGCTGGTCACTGGCTCTGCCAGCTGCATGGTAACTTGGTTCTTGCAGGTCCTCTGTCAGCAGTCTGGTCATAAACTCGAGCAAGGGATGGAGCAGTGTCCATCCTTGTCCTACCTGGTCCCTCTGAGACAAGGGAAGTAAGCACTGATCCTGGGGTCAAGATCCAGGCCCCAAACTGCAGGGTAGGAAGTCTGGTTACCAAAGGTAGCAGTTGAAGCTACTCAGGTAGTATTGGAGGGTCTTCCAGGTTCTTTATCACATCTTACGAGGCAATCTTTACACCAAACTTCTTTCATTCATCAATTGTTAACTTGAAGAGGCCCACCTTATTAAAGGACACTTGGATTGAGACTTGAGTCACAAGTTTTTTTTGTAACTCTTTTTATTATTTTCAATTTTATAAAAGAAATAAAGAAGTTCCCTTTTCACTGGCACACATTTGATCAGTTATCTGGAAGTATCTGTATAATGTACAAAAGTAAGAGGCATCGCTACTTAGCATATTTACAGGCAAGTAATCTTACAAGAGTAGCAATTATATTTTACTTTTTCATAATAATACTCTACATAAATAATTAACATAGTACACATTTATAATGGCATCTTTTTTACACCATAGTTGCGTTTATGAGCTATCTTTGTATTGTCCCTTTTTGCATGGTACCTCCTCAAATTATCCCGTGGTCTACAGGCAGTTGGGAGTAAGGTTGAATATATCTCTTTGTTAAAATAAATAAGTTCCCCAAGTCATTGTTCCTCAGTGGGATAGGAATTCCTGCCCCAGTTCCTGGTGAACGTTCGCTTGGCAGTCGCAGATGCAATCGTTGCAAAGCACAGTTGGACAGTTGATTGTATTGAACATATTCCCAACAGACCTGTTTGAGGATTAATTTCCCTGTCTATATGACACACCAATTTCCAAAAGGGCTGCTGTAGAACGGATGCATGAAGTCTGCTGAGCTTCCTCTGCGTCTCTTGGGGGTGCATCTGTTGCAGGAACTACGAAATGTATCAGTTTGTCTTGATAATTTAGACAGATTATTTTAATCTGACAGAAGACTGTATGTCACTCAACAACTGACTGGAAAGTTACCCAAAGACTCCTCCAATGTTCTCCTGGCCAGAGATGTCTAAAGTGCGTAGTTCTAGTATTTTAGTGTATAACCCAAAAACCAAGTGTGTTGGAGAGAGTGAGGAAACTATGTATTCAAGTACTTCTGGTGTAGGGTGCTCCATTGGGAAGCCTGGAAAATGTGCCTGTCGCATTTTACCCCTTCCCTGAAGCTGACATAGCTTAATAAAAAATGATATCTCTGAAGAGATCCCCCTATTAAGGTGATTTTCATTGCATTGGGCTAGGAGGATAGCTCAAGGGCCACGCATTTGTCTTGGAAGCAAGATAATGCAGAGTCACATAAGTTAAAATCCCTGTCCACGCTTAGAGACTGGTCTCCAGTATTAAGTGTGTTATAAAAGTTTACTTTTTGCAGCTGCTGAAATTGTAAATGGAATAATTTTTTCACTTACTCTTTACAATTTTATGTGTGCCCTTTGGTAGTGCATGTAGATGGGGGGGGGGGGAACCAATGTACACATATTGTAAGTTGTCTTTATATACCACTATGCCATAAAATGTGTATGTTCCACGTTCTAATGTAATTGCAGAGCCTGCACATCTAAACCAACTTTATTTCGTCGTGATCCATAAAAGTTTACACACAAAGAAAACATCCAGCACCACATTAGATGGACAAGATAAGACTCAATTATGGCACACAGAAAACTAAATTAATGATAGAAGTAAAGTCCAGTTCAGGTAGGTCATAGTTATGGCATGTTGCCATTAGTGGACTGTAAGCCCTGAAGATGTGGGCCAAGAAATATCACACAAGGGCCTTTTCCCCAACGGGGTAACATTTGCTCCTGAGAGTCCGGTTATTTAAAAAATAACAATGTCATAGTCAAATTCATAAATTTAAATTCCAAGTAAAAGATAAAAATTCAGATTCAAATAAATAGCAAAACCAATATACAGAATCACAACTTCTCAAAATGTAATTGAAGTGTTTATGGTTAAAAATTCCTTATCCTAATACTTAACACACAACATTATCACAGTGTCTCTTATTCTAGAAACAATAAAACGGTTTAAGAATGTCTATTACAATTAAATACATTTCAGTTTTTATTTCAGCAATAAAGTGAGCTGAGTTAAACCTAGCTCACTTAGAACTGTTGTAAGGGTGTCCCTAAAAATGCTCACACCAGAATAAATACACCCAACTAGGGAAATGAGGCCAAAGGCGATCTAGTAAGGATAACACGTTTAATCTTATAAATGAGGATGTTAGCAAAGGACTCTGCTGCCTGAACATTCTTCTCCCGTCCCTTTTCCCGTTCCTTCCTGCCAGAGTGGTTTCAAGCCAGGGTTTATATAGATCCAGCTTGCCATGGTGATGTCACTGGAGCTGGATCATGACTTCAACCCAATCCATCCTTTTTCCATAATAGGGATGCTCCAAAGCCTTCTTTTTTCGTTGTCGGCGGTTTTGTCAGGGCATGCTGTCCTACATTTAGCTAACTATGCAAAAACACATGCAGCTCTAAAGACTTTTACAAACCTTGAGGCCTAGTTCAAGGAAAACGAAACATTGTTATCCATGTACAAACATATTTCATCCGTTCTATCCATAGTCCACTCATCCTGCTCACGTCATCTGGGTCCTGTAGTTTCCTCCACAATTTAGATTTAGATTTTATCACTAAATGCACTTTGCAGCACAACACATGCAAGTACTATTATTAACTGGCATGGACCCTTGACGGACAGTGGACACCTGGTGAGTCAGTTCTTCCTTTGGCCATAGTGACGAACACCGCACACTAAGCGCCTGTGGTCTATTTAGATCCCACAAGCCACAATCCTTCTTGGGAGGAGGGGGAGTTTGAATACTCTGCAGCACTAACTAACCTTTTACAATGCCTAGGATGTTGCATTACCAATCTATCCAGCTAGTAGTTAATTGCGCCTATATTGGACAATAACTACCTTCTTCAGTGCTCGCCTATGTCTTGTGTATGTGATTATGCTTGCATGAGAGAGCCTTCCCAGTGCCCCTCCTCCTCCCCACCCCCCTAGTCGATTATGGTGCCTGAAGATGTCTTTCCTAACTCTAAAGTGCTTGGGAGGGCCGGGGGTTCGGGGGGACCCTGGTTCTTTCCCAACATTCCCCCCCTTTCGTTACTTCTACAGTAACAAACGCTTCCCCATCCAACATAACTACAACCCCAAAAGTATAGGTTTGAGTTTCGTTGTTTATTGTATGGTAAGGTGCATTAGAACCCCCAATTGATGCCATCATTTTTGCACTACTAGGTACTACATTGACGCAACATGTGCCTGTCGCTCCCCGAAAATACCTGCGTTTTCGCAAACAACTGAAAACGCACATTTTCAGTTAAAGCTCCAGTCCTCCATAACTAGCTACCAGGTCTCCTGAACATGTGTGTCTCATCTCTCTGTGTCTGTTCCCCTCGGTTTTGTCTTGTCTGTCCTTGTATCTGCACCCTGAGGCTTGCGAGCTACCTGCGCATTACAAATGAACAAATAAAATAAATAAATAAAATAAAACATCGGAGACCAAATTGGCACGTGCAGAAGAGAACCAAGAAGAACACGATAACAGGCACCAGTATTTTTACTGCTGCCCCCAGCCATGACGGGACCCAAATAAAAAGCCAAGCCATTTTCAATCCGTGTTCTGAGCTCCACCTTCTTTCTTCATCTGACCACCTAGATTGTGCTCTGCCTCAATGATGTGGGATAACGACCCATTCCTGGTATCCTCCGGTGGTACGAAAGTGCAACAGCTGCTTCCCAACTTTTTACACGCTCCTCCTTCCATGGCTGTTAACAAATCCAGCATATAGCGGTTCTGCATCGTCATGTCTCAACCCACGGAGCTCTACTTTGATGGCGTTGAACCCATTCCCTGTATCATTGCCAAGCTGGACTAGCTCCCATCGGACGATTTGAACCCACTTGGCGTTAGAAGCTACTTGTACCCCAGGAGCCAAAAAAGATGAAAAGAAAGTTTCTGCTGGGCTAAAAAGTCGATCCTCATCAGGTATCCCTTCTGAGCAGTATATAGTTCTTTCTTTTTAGCTGTTGAAAAAGTTATTTTTCCGGCAGCATACGAAATTCTTGTGTGATCTTCAAGTCTCTCTTTGCTTCTTTAGGTGCTGGAGTGGTTGTTGGCACCTTGACAGGCAGTTGTTTTCCCTTCAGGTGTTCTTCCAGAATTACTAGTAGTACTGAGTGCTGGGTGGCCAGGGAACACTTGCCCCTCCAGGATGTTGGGAGATGAAAGTAGGCTTGTCGGCCACAAACCCAGTAGTAATCCACCACCTCTGCCGTACCTTTCCTCATATTAGGGACCACAAGAGTGTGGTTGCACTGTGTGTTTGCGCCATCAGGAACTGTTCCTTAATTGCTAAAACAAAGTTCATAGTCCATGTCTCTATGTATTCTCACTGGCTTCTCCATTGTCACAATCCATGTCAGCCATGTGATGTATTGGGACCATAATTGCGCACACATAGTCTCTACTCAGGCTATTATTTCTTTGCTGTATTTGATCAAACCATCTGCCGGATACGTCACTGTGGTACCCTTCCATTTGTTGTTGACATGTGAGTGAACTCCCACGGAAAAATATGGTGCTCGTCGACGCCTGCTGTATTTCGTACTGCCATTGCATAGTGCTGGGCCTAGATCGATGCTCCTCAACTGCACACTGTGTGCCTGGAATGTATCCTTTATCCTCTATATTGCAAGATGTACCAGGCATTGTGCCTCTATAATTGGGACTGGTTGTGGAACTAAAAGCTTAGGAGCCCCTGACGCATGCGGAATAAGTGCACACATGTAACCGCTTTCATTCATCACGTTCCTTCCCACAGTACGCATATCGGAGTACCAGCTATTAGAGGACTCCGGAAGCTGAATGTCAGAAATGGCGTCAAAGCCCAACCCCTTATATAAATCATTCGTACTTCCTGTCTTATTCGGCTAAGAAGATCTGTGTGGGTGACGGGCAAAAAGTGGGACATTGTTTGATTCTTATTTATCATAGACCTATTCATACCATTGTTCATAAATCTATTACCATTATTCTCCTTTTATATGATATTGTCCACCCCCCCTTTTTATGGCCACCCCATATAACAGACATACCTTCATACACTCCGACAAACATGATCAGGGTCACACAAAATATGATCATCGGTCTACCAAGAAAGTAAAATGCAGAATTCCTAGAACAAATTACATACATTTTTATCATTATCCCTACATAGCAGGGAGGTTTGAACACGTTGGTCAGGCATCCTTGCTTATCCTTGGAGAGGAGAGAAAAAAAAAGGTTACCAGGAAAGAGGAATAGTGAGAGGGAAAGAAGAAAGATACCCTTTCCCCACCAGGGCCGACCGGGTTGTAGACATTAAAAAATTGAAGAAAGATAAAAAAGAAAAGAGGAAAATCAGGGGTGTGCCACTCCACACCACACCACCATGGCATGGATCCTTTACTAAACGTTTTCATCAGTTATGTCCTTGATCCGGCAATTGATCTTTGCAATGCACTTTTCTCAGGTGCTCTTTGGACATCTGAGAGATGCACCCAATATTGTAACTTCTTCACACAGATGGCAAAAGGCGTACAGAACACCACATCATATGGACCTCGAAACCTGGGACTGTTTCATTGACAAACAACATTTTTCACGTAGATCAGCTCCCCAGGTAGCAATGGTCCAGTTGTGGCACATATGTTTGCAGTTGCTGTCCCTTCCGGTATGTCCTGTCGTTTGATGCTGGGTGGCGCAATCTGTCGGAAGATATATTTTATAGCATGTGTTAGTGCTTTAAATATTCCCTAAATTCCTCTCCTAGTACTGTTGCTGCTTGATATGCATCTGAAGCTTTCCTCACAGGGGATATGAGGGTTTGCATGCGCCTGCCTGTGACTATTTCATGTTGTGTCAAATGGTGGTCCTTACTAGCCTGTGTGTGTAAACTGAAGAGGGCCAAGGGCAAACAGTGTACACAGTTTTTTTTTTCCAAGGTGGAACAGAATTTTGACAATTTACTTTTCAAAAGCCCATTGATCCTCTCCACAATGTCATTAGCCTGAGGTTGGTAAATTGAGCACATTCAATTTCTTATGCCCAGTAGCGCTGCGACATGCTGAAATAGCGCATTAAAGAAATGTGTGCCATTATCTGATCTCAATACTTTGCACACATCCCATTGTGGAAACACCTCTCTGACCAGGAACCGTGCCGCACACTTAGCATCTGGTTGCACACATGGTCCTGCTTCCACCCACCTTGAAAAGGGGCAAACCACCACAATAAGGTACCTATATCCATTGCACCCTTCCCCCATATCTGCATAATCTATATGTAATTCACGGAACAGCCCTGTAGGGCGAGGCAATGTACCTCTTAATGTCCGTAAAGTCATCCCTGTGCTAAAACATTGGCATGTCGGACAGTGTATTGCTTTTCTCGAAATGCGCTCCTGGAGGTTTGGCACAAACCAGTGCTCCTGGATATCTGCCACAATATGTTTGGAGCTGTAGGAGGGGAAATGTAGTTAATTTATATTTATTTATTTATTACATTTGTTACACGCCCAGACCCTGGGGTAGTTGCTCAAATGCCAAAGAGAATAATTCTTGCAGCATCATCACCTTCCCAGAACTCTCCTGCCTCCACAATAAATCAGTGAGAGACTGTTTGCATCCCCTCCGCAACCATAGTTCTTTTTCCTCCTCAGGTGCTTTCCCTGGCAGATCTATGATATGTGATAAGGGCAATGCTGTGTACGGAACTCTGGTCTCACTTTCTACAGTGGTGGTCACTATACACTCGGTTAACATTGTATTTGGGACATAGGCTGCCAACTTGGCTGCCTGGTCCGCAGCCGCGTTGCTCTTAGTATGGGCGTCACATTTGACGACTGCCACAGCCGAGCGCCGTGATAAGGCCGTGATAATGCTTCAATTGGTTCCTCCAACAGTCTTGCATGCTGCACTGGAGAGCCATCTTCCCTCCGAAACCCTCTCCTCAGACCTGCATGCACCATTGTCGTGACATATGCCGAGTCTGAATAGATGGCGACACACCACCCTTGAGAGGCTCTCAGTGCCTTGATGAGAGCGACAAGTTCTGCTGCCTGAGCTGAATAGTGTATGGGTTATCTTTTCATGATCAAAACTTCATGCCCCCCCCCCTTTACTGGGCACCACTGCCGCCCCTGTGTGCCTCCATCCTGTCTCCTGGTCAATTGTTGATGACCCATCGATGCATAGTATATCTCCTTTCGTCAATGCACTGTCTCTAGCTTTAGATTTACCCTCCACTTCACCCTTGTATGTAGCACAGTCATGGGTTTTCAGGTCATCATCAGTGGATGCCTCTATGAAAAACGTAGCAGGATTCACCATCCTACACCTTCCTATATGAATATGAGGTATGGATGTTATAATCTCACATGCAGAGGATCTCTGAGTCGTCAAGGTCGATTTTTAGACCTTTCCAAAATGGCGAATAGGTAACGGAGCACCCCATGACAATCGTGGAACTTTTCTCTATCACAAATGCAGCCGCTGCAAGTGCTTGTTCGCACGTGAGCTGTCCCTGCTTGACTGAGTTGAGCGTCCCACTATAATAAGCCAATGCTTGTGGCCCCTTGTGTTCTTTTGAGTCAATACTGCAGTCATGAGCCGTCCATCAGAGTGGGAAAATAAATAAATAAAACTCCTGTTTATAATCTGGATTTGCTAAAATAGGGCTGTGCAAATAGCTTCTTTCAAGTCCTCAAATTGTCTATTCATTTCTTCAGTCCATTCCAATTTACAGTTTTTTGTCTTCTGTCCTTCTCTGAGACTTTGTAACAGCGGCATTGTATAGGCTGCGTAGTCTAGGATCCATGCCCTACAATGATTACATAAGCCCAAAAACTGCTGCATTTCCTTGACAATACTGGGCCTAGGGGTGGTGCGTACTGCCGCCATCCTATCTGGTAGTGATTTATTCCCGTTTGCAGAGATAAGTTGGCCTAAATAAAGTATCTGCTGTTGGCAATATTGTGGCTTCTTTTTATCTGCCTGTACCCTTTGTGACCCAGCAATTGCAATAATGCAATAGAATCCCTCCTGCAATGCTGTTCATTTTCACTACATACCAGCAGATCATCCCATACTGTCTCTCTCCTCCAGAGTGTCCTTTACCCAGTTGTTAAATTGGTTCCTTTCTCGGGTCCTCGAACCCTTCACATTGGCTTCTCTGGTCCCAGACCCCTGTTTCTGTGTTTCTCTCTCTCTCTCTCTCGGGTCCCAGACCCCCTTACATGGACTTCGTAGCACCCTTGATGTCGCTGGGCAGCCCTGTCCCTTCTTTATGGGCTCCCACTTCCTCGTGTCTTCTGACGGTCCTTCTACACCATTTCCTGTTCGCGCGTTGCTGTACTTTACTGCCTAGCACTTTCTGTGAGTCTGCTGTGCGTACCTACTGGACTGTCTTTGTCGGCACTTTTTGATGCCTGGTTCCTCAGCCTCTTTTGGCATTCGGTCCTCTTCCAAGCAGGTAGGGACGCATCTCTCCTTCGCCACGTCCTGGTCAGTAGCTGCAGGTTTGGCTCTTTTGTCTGGCCGGTGCTTGCCTTGCTCGCGGTGCCTCCGGGGAGGGACTGACCATGTGGTTAGTCCTTCTTCCCTTTTTAAGTTCTATGGAACACAAAAGCTAGACTGCTCAATGCAATGGTCTTGTGAGTTCTTTCTGGTGCAGAGCTTCTTCCTTGCCTCAGTGTACTGAGGGAATAGTTCACTGGAGTCAGTCCTGATCTTCTTCGTCCCGGTACTAGTGTGGTACTATTGCTATGGAAAAAAATACTGGGGGAACATTTGGGACCAGAGAACAGAAAAGAAGGTGACGGAAGAAAGGTGGGTGAGGGTTCACTGTATCGCATTAACCCATGATGTCCTCCCTGAATACCAGAGCGGGAATCCCTTCCCATGAGATCCACCCCAAGGGGGGGGGGGGGCGATCGGTTAGCAGCCTCCTCTGTCTGGCCTCAGGGAGAAGGGACTACATCATAGGATTTGTCACAAGTATTTTCCCCACACTGTCCCTTTCCCAGTTAAGGTCCACATTCATGCAAAAAGCTCTTATTGTTCCTTTAGACCAACATATTCGATTCCCTTGTTGGTCGATATTGACTTCCAGTAGTTTAGCGGAAACCTTACACACAAGTTCTAGCCTTGTGCATAAAATAGAATGATCGCTCTCCTCTGTTTCATGGTTGGACATGTCTTGTACTTAATCCCAGCTCTTCAGACCAATGAAGAAATAGTCAAGTATTGATATTCTTTGCCCCAGATGAAAAGTGGAATTACCGGCCACAGGCCCAGTGGGTCTCGCATCCAGCATTATGATATTGTATGCTTCCATGCAGTTTAGTAGTGTTCTCCCTAAACTGTTACCTAATTTACATTGTAATTTTACAGCAGGTAGCCAGGGCGCTAAATAAACATACCTTTCATTGTCCAAGGGCTTCCGCAACAGCATTAAAGTCTCCCCTTATTAGAACGGACATATTAGGATTGTCAGTGGCATTCATCATCAGAATCTCTTCAGTTAGATCAAGGATGTTTCGAAGCTTGGTCCCACCTGGAGGGTTATAAATACATAAATAAGCTCCTATTGCTTGCAGTTTAGCTATACTTCAGCAGCTAACAGATATAGGGAATTTTTATTCGACCCACCACCTCCTCAAACTTCAATTTGTTGATAATGCCTGTTATGAGAATGCTTGTAGGGCAGCCTAACCTTCCCTTGGTTGATGGCCTGTTTTCCAATCATACTAAAATCCATCCAGGTGGAAGCAACTTCTTATCCATGTTTCTTGGAGTAGAAAAATGTCTGCAGAATCCAGTGTCTGCCAAGGGGGTGATGTTTCATGTAGGTGATTAAAACCTCTTATGTTACAACTGATGATATTAAAGCAGTTCCTTGAAGCGGCTAGGCGTCAAACGATGGCCATGGCTGCAGACCCATAGGTAGCCATAACCAGTCTGTTATTGAAGGAATTGGTACTGAGCATTTCGCATTGCAATCCCTGTTTTCCTGCTATCATTAGTACATATAATTTTCAGAATTTCTATTTTTGTTTTGTTTGTAAACTGAGTTTATTACAAACTTTGTATTACATCACACACATTTACAAACATAAACCTATGCATCCAGACATCATCAGTTTCATAAGTTTGCTCTGCGTATTTCCCCAAAAACAAACTTCTTTGATTTGTTAGGGCTAAACATTCAATGCCCAAGTGTTTCAATGATCCAACGGCATTGCCACAGAATCGGCAGGGATTATTTGGAGTATCCACTTGATGTTTCATAAACAAAATTTCTTTGGTTGGATAAAGATTTAAACGTAACTGCAGAAACTGATCACGATGGTACCTAAACAGAAACCTCACTAAATAATTTGGGATAATATTCACTCCCCTAGCTTTACATCCCAGATCTAGTGCAGTGGAAAATGTAGCTCTTTTATTTTGCGTGTCAATTCAGTCACAGTATGTCCGCTTTTTCTTTGCTGCACAAGGATTATTTTGAAGAGTTTCCATATCGATATTCGCATGAGGCAAATGAGCACGAATCTTCAATGTCCATTCCATTAGCAAACCTGCATAAGGTTTTCCTGTTGTGGGATAGAAAATGTGATAAGGAATTGCTGATGTCTCCTGTGACATTTTCCTCATCATAGCCACAGATTTCCATAGAACTGCTCAAAACAATGACTGCAGCCCAAGTTCGTACCGAATAGCCGTGATCGGCACACTTTTTGGCAGGCGGAGGACTTTGCCCTAAAATTGACCTTCCAACACTTTCCATACTGCCCAACTTATATTTAAGCTGGCTTCACTCCCAAAAGTTATAGCAGCGTCAACTTCTGCCGAACATGATGACGGGTTTAACTGTGAATTTTCATTAATCTGCATGCAATTTCATACCTGGTAGCGTGAGAGTTTTCATTTGTGATTTTAAATCTTGAGCCCATTGCCATTCTCTAATCGATTTATTAAAGAGAATGCCTAAGTATCGAATGGAATCAGTCTGTTCAAGTTGTTCGCCGGCAGCATGCCTATTGTTTTCCTCTTTTGCCACGATTTGATCCAAAGGCCATTATTTTGGACTTCCTGCCAATTATTTGCATATCATTATTCTGCAAATATACTACCAAGGTGTTCAGCAATCAAGACCTATCTGCGTGGTGTCCAAAAGGTCAGAAATGGTCTATCTGTGCAGTCACTTGCATTTGATTCAGAATTGCTTTGATACATGGAAGTATTAATGCTGCAGTTTGCTGTGATTTGAAGTGCATTTTCCTAGCTCTAGGATGCTGCGTTGTGAGCTGTTCCACGTAATCGAAATCACTGGAATTCAAAACTCTTGGTTCTGGTATTGTCATCAATGTGGATAAGAACTTGGTTCTGTTATGGTGCTGTACCTCCTTGCACTTAAATAGCTCCGTTATTATAAAACTGTCAATGTTAGCGATCCGAGTATTATATTCTATGGGTTCCTCTGTGCTTGTTTTTTTTATTACCACAGCCTGGCTAACGTAGATATTCAATACGTGGTTCCACAATATCGAGTACACCCTGTCACCTGATCCACCACTGACGTTTGGAAGCCCGTGTGTGATTGGCTGTCATTGTATTCCAAAGACGAGCCTTTTTTAGTGTGTCCTCGTTTATCACTGTTTTTTATTACCCACTTGTCCAAGTTCCGGGGTTTCTTTTGCTTCTCTTCCTTTTTTTCCAGTTCGAATCAGGAGTAGTGCAGTCTACTTCATCCAGCAATAAGCTTATTGTTGTGCCCCCCTATTTATTATTATTTTTTTAGATTGATTTTGTCTTTATTGCTTTCTTCCTTTTTTTTCTTTTTTTATAGGACTGAGGCACGAGCGTGTCTTGTCCAGGCTCTTCAGCACTTTGTATTGGACTATTTGTTGTTAGAATACACAGGACATCAGCAGGCTCCACATTAAGCTGACTTTCATTCGAGCCGTCTGGGGCATCCTCTAGTTCAAAACCCCAACTGTGCAATAGTTATACGAGCCTCTGTCTCCCTTGACACACACTGGCCTTTCGGATGCTGTTTATGCAGCAGGCCTTTTTGCATTATATTGTTAATACCGTACAGAGACTTTCAACTGAGCACATTCATAGTGCCGAACCACTCTTTCGACTGTATTGTATCCTTCCTTTTTAATGTTCAAATATTCATCAGCAATTTAGCTTCACTTGCGTCTTTTATCACACGCATTTAACAATGTTGGTTTTCACAATGTTGCCACTTGCAACCTTGACTTCAACACAGACCAGTCTAGCATCGGTCTCCCCAACTCACCGGCTCTGTTGTTCTCTGTCGCTTCTTTGTTCTTGGAGTCAAGGGTGATGCCACAGTGTCTGCTGCTCCTCCCTGCCTCGTTCATTTACACAGAAGGACCCTTCGTATCTCCGACACACAATGCAGGATTCTTCAGCCTGGTTTCTGCTCTTGCGTTTTTTGCTTTGATTGATTCTTGAAAGTAACAGCTTCCTGATAACAAGGTCAAGGGTATTGCCTCTCTCACGAACCTCTCGTGCCTGGCGGCCTTTCTCCCTGTGTTCAACTGCTGACTTGAAACTGCTGTACCTTGTGTGTTTTGCCTCGCTCAGGGTGTGCTCTTGTGCTCCTCCTTTTATCCATGTGGGGAAGTGTAATGGAAGTCAGTTGCGAGTGATTGTCGATAATTGCCTGACCTCGCCTGACCATAGTATTGGGACATGTCAGGTAGATGGCTCGGGTGTAAGTCTTTTTTTCCCAGAGCGGGCTGTCGTGTAAAAGTGTTCGTGCAGGAAAGGGGGTTGGGTGATTGAGTATCTAAATATCCCATCGGGAAGGATGAGGTAAAGGTGTTGCAGGTAAGAGAGGGATACTGCATCTCACCATCCGGTGTCGCACTCCCCGAGGACGCCTCACTCAGGTGATCCTCCCGCACGGGTCCACCCCGAGGGTCTGGATCCATAGGCGATGGCCGTACCCTGGCCACCTCAGAGAGCGATCGGCGCGGACTAACGGGTGAGACACATTCTGCTTTCTCACAAAAGATAACATTGAACCCACACAGCAGTACATATCTGGCATATTGAACCAATAATCAAAATAAATGTAAGGTTTAGTTTTCATATGGAAGTCCTCCTCATATGTGGTGTTTTAGCTAAACTCCCCATGTTACTGTGTGAGCAGATTTGAGGCGCTAGGGACTGGGTTGGTATGGCTGTTACTTAATGTGGAAGAAGTGGGATTCCCTAGGCTTCCACCCCCTCCATGGCGCAGTATTACACCCATGGGTGTTCAAGAACCCTACTATCGGGGTTACACAACCTTTCTTAAGGTTATCAGGGACCACCAAAACCACATCCTCAAGTTTCTAACCCTGTACCATCAGAAGTCTCCAACTCCCTAATGTCAGTTGGTAAAACTAAATCTTTGAAACAAGTCATTCAGAAAAAAAAAACTCATCCATGATTTGAACAAACAAACATGGATCACCTTATATTTAATAATAAAATCGCAGAGTTTGTAAAAGTTGAAGATCGAAGATCCTGATTTTACCTGTGTTTGAGAGAAGTTCCCAAACTCATTTGTCATTTGCAATGAGGAAGTGATGCAAGGGGCCAGAAGGAGATGCCACGAGGAGTTGAATGACAACTTCCTGCAAACGCAGAATGTTGCTGGGAGGCAAACACTCTGAGAAGAGCTTCCAAGATGTCGGCAGCATTGCATACTACTTAGGAAGCTGCTGAACACACAGGTGAGAAACATTGACTCATTAACAACTGTGGACCGGCTTTATTAAAGAAATTCAAAGGTCTGTTTGTTAGGTGGCACCCAATCGAAGCCATTAGACAAAACTATAACGAATCCTACTAGTCAACGGGGTCGACATGAAGGAGAACGTTTTAAGTACTATGAAATGAGTTAGGTAAGCCTGGTTGTGGCAGCAGTCAGAGTTGAGTTCACCACTCACTGCGAACGAGAGAGCATGCTCCTCGCTGCTTCTTGTAGAGGGTCATAACTTTTCTGGGTGAATTGCTGAATACTTTGACACTAATGAAAGGGTGTGATGCCTGCCAATCTAAGTGAATGCTGAAAATCCAGATAGTGGTGAGACCTGTTCAAGTGCATTTTGGAAATCACAGGTCATGAAGAGACATGAACCAGTGAAACCGGAGGTCTGAGAGAAGATATAACTTGGATATGAAGTTCTGGAAGAGGCCAACTGGTTGAGTGCCAGAGATTGGAGACAGCGAGGGAGGCTGACAATCCATGCTGGAAGATGGATAGATTCTTAAACTGAGCCTGACGAGAAGTCAAGGACTTGGGAGAGGTCTGAAGGACAATCGTGAAAGCATGAAGACCAATGAGGGTCCAGACTGGAAATGAACCATAGAAGAGCCTTTGCAGGAGAAGCTTTTTTCTTTTGTGTTTGAGACTGTGAACGAACTTTGTAGAGCATGATTTGTTTACTCTTTGACCAAGAAGTGGAATGTTTTTGTTTTTAGCTTGGGGACTACCCTGGAGGCTAAGGGCTTGTTAAGTTCTAGTTTGGAATGTTCTGTTGTCCAAATCCTTTGGACACTGTTTTAGATTAACAGGACCCTGAAAGGACAAGAACTTGTAAGATTAGGTTAAACTTTCATTTGGAACAGCGCCAGTAGAAGTGGTATACATTGGAAGAATTCTCACTTTGTTACACCTGTGTTGTGGCGAGTGGAGACAGAGCAGCATACCGCGCGTGCAACAGGAAGAAAACAGAATATGGACTGGAGCCATTTGGGAGTGTGTGAATTATCTGAGGAAACGGAATAGATCCTTCCTGGACCTAATAAAACAAGAGACCCTCAAGGACGTTCTTCCTGTAGAATTAAACACCAGGAATACAAATATGGAAGTTGTGATCCATGTGCAAGACACCTTCATACCTGAATTATTCATCAGTGTAGGTGCAGAGTAACCCACCACCACTGTAGGATAAACTTCACCGTTGATACGCAACTCCATTATTTTGCGTGGAGATTGTTTGATGACATCCTCCAACTTATTGACATTTCGGAGTGTTTGCAATTGAACCACCTGAAGAAGGTTGCCTACATAGACTGGCTCAAATTAGGAGCCTATCCCTTGACGACCGAAACATATGACGAGTCACATCAAACAAGCAGGATGCTATTTGACTTTGCATATTAACACTTACAGAAAATATAAAAAAGTGTTGTGATTTAAATATGTGTTTCTAGGTGGATGTATTACCCTAGTAGTGGAAGACCTATACATATAGTGGGACTGTGAATGAATGATGGAATGAATGGTGGTATATAAATGTGGATGTTGAGAACAAAAAATATCTGAAGGTTACATATAAATAAATCTTTTTTTTTTTAACAAGAGTTGGTGTTGTCACTTGTAACGACAAAGGAGATACGCCACCAATCTCTATTGAAATACGTGCAGGCAACCCCCACCCCAAAAAAACCCTCCCAACATCCCCCACAATATCCAAATGCCCAGCTATGTTCCCATTGCTCAGGCATGTCTGCTCCTACGTTCACCCCAAGCCGGTATGCTTGAGGTTCGTGCACAGGGGATCAGCACAGAAACAAGTACCCTAAGAAAGAAAGAAAGAGAATTCAGGTAGTGTGGCGGCAGCAGCCTCCAGTACGGTCTTCCTCGTCGTGGTGTACGTTGCCGAAGTCCCGCCATGTACAAAGAAGGAAAAGAGTCAGCAAGCGCCAAAAATATGTTCCAGGGAGAATACCCCTCCTAGCGAGAGGTCCTTTTGCCCTTGGGTGTTCGCCTAGCGGCAGTGTCACTGGAGCGCTGCGTCTCATCTTGATCCGACCAGGTACCCTAAGTGCCCCTGGCCACTGGATGCGTAGAGCTTCCTTTACATCCCTCATAAGTGTCGTCTCCCTCTTTACTGCTAGGGCATATTTTCTCCTCCCTGTCCATCCATGCCTGCGCCTCCTCTGGAAGATCAAAAACCTCTCTATGTATGATTTTGAGTCGAGCAGAGTAGATCAACATATACTTCAGGCCTGCCGCTCGAGCCTTGCCTTGGCCGCTGAGAAGTGCGCTCTGCTTTTCTGTGCCTGGAAAGTATAGTTAGGGTAGACTTCCAAAGTCTGCCGAGGCCCTTCTGAGTTCACCCCCTTGTCTGGAGTATGCCAATATTTTCTCCCTGTCCTTATAGTTCAGGACCTTAGCGATGATCGGCCTTGGAGGTGCTCTTGGAGAGGGGCGTCTGGTCAGCGCCCTGTGTGCCCTCTCAATTGTGAAACCTTGCATGAGGTTTCCAGGCCCAATTGCCTGAAGTAGCATGTTCTTAACATAAGACGTAGGGTCAGCGCCCTCTTCCCCTTCCGGTAAGACGACTATGTGAATATTATTCCTCCTGGCCTGCCCTTTAGCTTCTTCCACTCTGTTTTCCAGGAGGTTGACCTTCTGTTGCAGGATATGGACATCTGCCTGCGTCTTTCAGAGCGCTCCTGTGTTCTCCTTTGTTTGGGTCTCTAGGGCGACCCTGTGCTCCGCTAAGTTTCGCACATCCTGGCGTAGCAGTCCGACATCTACTTGTACAGCTGCAATCTGCGTGCCCAGTGAGGCTTTCAACTCCGCTATCGCCTGCCTCACTCCCTTTCCCCTGCGCTGGTTCCATATCGCTACCAGGAGACTGTTTCTTGGCCCTGGCAAAGTCGTCTAGCTTGGTTTGACTTGATTTCGACTTAGCTGACTTGGGAGGCATCGAGTCTGCAGGATTCTTGGTGCTAAGTCCCGACCTTGTTCTCCCCCTGCCCCCGAGCCCCTGCTTTGGTACCTGGGTGCAGGTGTTTGTGTATCAGTTGTGGCTGAGCACTGAATAGAGCTCCACGTGTGTATGACCGCTGTACAGGCTCGTATACGAATACCTGCACAGTCACTGTTTGTGTCCCATATACCTCAGCAACCTTAAAGCCGTGGCCACTGTGGTGTCCAAGGCAAATTGTCCACGCTTGGGCCTCTGTCTGACTTTTCTTGGCCCTGCATCAAGTATGGCTGTTGACCACGTATCCATTACTGTGGCAAGAAGGGCTAAGGGTGTGTTACTGTCTGTGCTACCATGGACATACAAGGGATGCTGCTCATGTGCAATTTCGCGTTGGATGAGGATCCCAAAGGCTGCCTTTTAGTGTTCACCATGCAGCCCGGGTCCTGCGCTCTATGCGCTTCATCGGCCCACTTAGCATGGGGATTCCCCACAGCCCGGAGAGCCCCAGGGCTGCTTTCCGTGTTGCTCCCTGTGGCCCAGGTCCTTTTGTCCAGGGTATGCCTTCAGTCTTATGCGCGTGAGGATCGAAGTCTCAGTGAAAACTATGAAATGTCACCCCGTGGCCTGGGTCTTTGTGTGCAGGGCCCACGCCCGGTCCTCTGCTAGTGAGTATTCCGGAACACACTTCGTGTAATAACGTTTCACCCCGTGGCCCGGGTCTGTCTATCCTAGGCACGCATCCTGTCCTCTTTACGTGAAAATACCGGAGCGCAATGGAAGTTGTGACCGCGGGAATCCCACAATAGCATTTTTCGCCCCAGGGGCTTAATTATGTATGCGTACATCACCGCTGCACGGCCTGGGCTGGTTTCCCCGCTCTCCGGACTCCCTCTGGGGGAGCTGAAGTGTCATGACCCTTGCCCCTGGCCCCCACTGGCAAGTCAGCGTTCCAGGTAGGGCCAGGTCAAAGGCCTTAAAACCTCATCCAAGACTCTCTTGGAGTCAGTCCTGGCGCCTTTTGTGCCAGGCTCATAACCATCATGAAGACTAACATTAGAATGGGACTATTTACTTGGGATTATTTAACTTGGGGGGGGGGGGGGGTGTTCAGCCAACATGGAGGCACACACATAGCTCAGTTACAAGGAACTGAGCTATGCGGTCTAGTCTTTTGGGTGTGGCAGGCCTGGGACTACTTTACCTGGACTACTTTACCTGAGATTTAAACCGCACCCAAACAGCAGAACATGCTTTGCGGTATTCTGCTGTGGACAGCGTAACGCTCGCCGTGTCCAGTTCTTTGATGCCAGCTTACCTAAAACCAAGGACCTGCAGAGAGAGAAAGAACACTACAAAACTTACCTGGAACAGTATCCTGTCTTCAATCCATCACCGACTTTCCACTAACCTTAAGGTACGAACTCCATCATCTGGCACTGCATGCATCCTGGAATACCATAACTTGGAAAGAGGAGAAAGAAAGACAGCATTAGTAAGCGTTTACTCGTGTTTCCTCCTGAGTGAAGAAAGCCGCACAATTCTTACCTGGTTAGTCATCTCCTGTATCATTGCTGGAACATTACGGCGCTCGGTGAGGAACATCGCAACCTGCAAGGAGAGAAAAGACACAGGTTAGCAATATAAAAGGCGAAACAGCGCTGCGCATCGCGCATTACTCACCGGACAGCATTGCGCACACCGCGCTTTCGCCTACCGGCCCATGCTCATCTTCAAACTGCATGACAACACCAAAATAAATTTCCATACCTAAAAGGAAAGAAGCAAGACATTATTATTCGAACTAAGAGGAACATCAGAACTGCATATAAAGACTGTAAAGCAGCAAACAAACAGTCGCAGCAGGCCTGGATTCCCACAGGGGGGCTTGCACCAGTGAACTAACTTGGTCGCTGCTCACCCCCCACATCTACGTGCCCCTGCCACGAGGAGCAGGACGGAGAACCCACCTTTTACAATATTATGTCCCATCTTTAACCAGAGGTTTTACCAAGGGACCGGGGGACGGTTCGAGAGTGCAAATCATCCAACCAGGGCTAGGTGGCGTCCCCGTGGATACAAGGTGAGCGTAACATGGAGCCACTGGGATGTAGCGCGCACTTGCTTGGCATGCAGTGTGGGATCTCTGGTGCCGGTGGGGGTCCGGCAGCACTCCTCACCTTGCGCTTTCACCAGTACTGGCACTCCGACAGTCGGTAGGCCGTCCTCTTCTGCGTGGGAGCCTCTGCTGCTTCTCTCAGCACCCGCTCCTCTTCTGACTTGCTGCAGCTCCTCAGATGCGTCTTGGGCACTGCACAGCCTCCGAGCTTCTTATCTCGCATCTGCCTTCACTTTGTGCCAACTTTCAGCGAAGTTCCCACATTAGCGCTTGCTCTCCGAACGGATCTTACAAGATAAGGCAGGAGCGGTCCGTGAATGCAACCTACTCTATCGGCTGTTAGCCACGCCCCCTTGTTGACGCCACACTTGTCATTGCTTTATTTTTACGTATCATAGGTGGCACCCCACATGTGACACAAGATTGTGTTGGGAGGCAGGATTGGTCCTGGTCCTGTATTGGCAGTAAGGGGAGCACCCT
The DNA here is from genome assembly GCF_040938575.1 of Ambystoma mexicanum. Classification (NCBI taxonomy): domain Eukaryota; kingdom Metazoa; phylum Chordata; class Amphibia; order Caudata; family Ambystomatidae; genus Ambystoma; species Ambystoma mexicanum. The sequence goes on along the minus strand of NC_090934.1, from coordinate 819,703,215 downwards.
ACACCCAACTGCCAACCCCTCCACATGCATGGCACTTCACACCAGTGTCCCCTCTGTGCCCCGAGAAGGCTCTGGCAGTGATGCTTGAGGCAGAAGAGCACTCCTCATTCTACTGCAGAGATACCAGCATCTATGCATGATAATGACAACCGATCTGATCTACAGGAAGTCTGGTAAAGGTCCCAACATGGCAGACAGTCGAGTTCGTATGGCCCTAAAGGTTACTCTTGGCAATTAGACTTCATAATGACTTTCCCACAGAGGCCCTGGGAGTTGCTCTCTGCATCTTTGCGATCCCATAAGTTTATTTTATGGGAAGCACCTGACAAGCCATTATGACAGTCTCCTTTCCTTCATAGCCCCCTCAACCCTCCCCCAGCTCAACCGCTGCACATCCCGCTTTCCCACTGTTTCTACGAGGGAAGGCAGAGCATCTCTGACAATGGCAGCCCAGCCTTCCCAGTTAGCCAGGAGAAGGCAGATTGGTAGTAGGATCTTAGGAATAGTAGAACGAGATAAATTGGGCACTAGAAACTGAATCCCATGCGTTCATAACACATGTTTAAGTGGAAAATGTAGTGGCCTACTGCAGCTGTCAGTGATGTAGGGAAATCTGGTGCCCAACCAGACTCGAAAATCAACGAGTACATTAATTGAATCACTGTTGTAGTGAACAGTAATCAACAATTATGTATTAATGGTGCACATCATCAGAAGAGAACACCGCCAACACGTGTTTCCACCCTCTGGGTCTTTTTCTAGGCAAGGAAATCCCCAAATCATGTAGTAGCAGAATGGCAGCAAGTATAAACGCATTCGCTAGGCATCTGTGCCCTGTGGGAAGTAATGAACCAAAGCCATTTAAGTAGCATATAAAAAACCGCCACAAAGAATCTCGAGCACAGAGCTGGATGAATGAAATGAAAAATCTGTGATATCCTCTTGGTAAACTGTAATATGTGTGGTACCTATGGGGGGGGGCAACATGGGCTTCAAATATTGCAACTGCAATGCTGCAAAATTCTTTTTGGTGATGGTGGAACCTTTCAAAAAATAATCTCGTTAAAGATCCTTCATACGATAAAGAGTGACCATAGCATTCTAACTCCAACTTGCAAAGAATCTCCTAAACAAAAAGGTGATAAAACAATAAATTAAATATTTGGACACATAAAATCAAAACAAACAATGGTCTAAATTCACGGTGCGTCACCCTTTCTCAACTGTCATGCTGGACTTCCTTTGCATCTTGTACTCATGGTGGACATGAATCATGCTGTTCCCGTCTTCATCTTGTAATCTGGCTTGCAACATGATGCGTTATTACTGACTTCTGCAATTGTATTCGCTCTCCCCTCTTGCTTCTCCACTTTTTTTGACTGCTTACTCTGTTCTCCCCTCCTCCCCTTTCTTCTATGCACTTACTCTATCAGAATTGTCCTTGGACCTAGTATGATAGCATTGTCGTCTGTTTCCTCCCACCTCCCCTTACTGTCACCCCCACAATCCCATCCAGCACGATCTGAAATGTCGTCAGGCCGAGAACGATAGTTAATTTCACATCCTTACTGTTCATGGCATGTAAGAATGTCATTGTTTTTTCCCCTGTTCCCTTCCCTTGCCTTGAAGCACTTTAAAACACATTGTGTATAGGCGCTATATAAATAAACTATCATATCATCATAAATAGACTGAGATTAAAAATGGTTCCACTTCTTTCAAAAACCATACAAAAGTGGAAAGAGACGACAGTCCCAAGCATTGAATATGAATCATACTTGAGTGCATTTAGAGATACAAAGGTGGACAATCAAAAAATAAAAACAACAAGTTTGCATCAATTCAACCCTGAATTGGTACAAATAAAACGCCAGCTGGCAAAAGATCTGAAGTCCTTACCCAAACAAGAGGATCTGAGCACAGCAAATCGAAGAAGAAATTTGAAACAAATCTATCCGAATTGGGTAAAGTCTCATAGAGCACAGTTATTCCAAAAAGATTTGGAACAAATGATGGCAGCAATTTCCAACAAAAATGCCAATTTCTTTTGGTCACTCGTAAATCAAAAGTTGAAACCGCAAGGAGCTAAACAGATCAATCCCATTCACTAATCAAAATGGGTACAACATTTCCAGGAAATCTATGGAGAGTTGAGTACCCATCGCTGTGTTTCATAAGTCCAACAAAGAAAGCATGGAACATGGAATTCATCAAGAATGAAATTCTTCATTAATTAACAAAGCTAGCACATCCCGCGCCCCAGGCCCTGATGGCCTGACCAACTCAATAATAAAACAAGCGCCTGAAGTGTGGGCGGATATGTGCTATGAGCTGTTCAAAAGAATTGTTAAAACTAGACGGATACCGGATTCCTGGAAAAAAGCAATAACGATCCCTATATTTAAAAAGGGCGACATATCGAGACCTGAGAATTATCGTCCAATATCACTACTGGACATTATAGGTAAAGTATTTGCAGGAATTTTGCTAAACAGACTGAAGGAATGGATAAGATCATCTGAAAGCTTTGTTTTGCAGACAAACAGGTTTTGTAAAAAGGGTAGATTGTGGACTAAATCTGCTCCTACTCAATCTAATAAAAATGAAAACGTTACACGAAAAACAAGAATTCTTTCTGGCTTGTATCGACATGGCTGCCGCCTTTGATAAAGTAGATCAACTATTGTGGAAAAAAAATGCGGTAAAAAAGATTCCCTCAAGATCTGTTGGCAGCCATCAAAACATTACATACAGGAAACTCCATTCATGTGCGGCTAGACCAGAAGTGCAATTTAAGCCAGGATATAATAACAAACGGGAGTCTAAAACGAGGGTGCCCACCTAGCATCAGTTCTTTACAACTTCAATATACTGGTCATAAAAGACAGGCTGGAGACCCGAAGATCATACTCGCCCAGACTAGGAGGGGGGTGGCTGTCCGCCATCTGCTTTATGCTGATGACCTAATCCTCCTGGATATGACCGCACTCGGTTTGCAACGAAAGCTTGATGCTCTTGAGAAATATGTTGACGAAAACAAACAAAAAATAAATACAGAGAAATCCAAAATTCTACTATTCAAAAAACCACAAGCAAGAATCAAAAAAACATTTAAATGGTGTGTGGTTGGCAATTCCATCCCAATAACCAACAGTACCAAATATATGGGAACTATAATTAGCGTAGATTGGGGAGAGAAACCATGCATTAAACACTTCCAACTCAAAATGGATGAATTAAATGCACAGGCACTAATGCTTAAAAGTAGATTCATGCAAATTCTTACTACAACCAATAGTGGATTTCTACAACCTAAAGGTTATTCCAACGATAACCTATGCAGGTGATACTGCTTTAAGAATGCCCTGGGAATCCTGGCACATGCTGGAAGCAAGGTTTTGGAGGAGAGTCCTTAGAATACCAAATTCAGTTCCCATGAAAGTGATCCAGCATGAACTTGGTTTACATTCAATGCATGTAAATATAGTCTGGAAAGCCTTACCGACATACAGGAAAGTAGAATCAACAGACTGCCCTCCACAATATAAAATCATCAAAACTGAAAATGAAAGACCTCCTCACTGGCCACTAACCTTATGGAGAAAAAAGTGTAGTGAAATTCTGCAGAAATTAAGTCTGGCATTGGATCATTATGCAAGAATCCATTGCGAGTAAAAGGACTACTCTTGTCTGTTGATTGGGCTCAAACAGAAAACGCCCAAACCGATTCTAAAAATATACATTATAATATTGATTCTTCCAAAAATTATGCCAAGATATATCTAAGGAAGAGTGCGAATGTTAAACATAGGGATTTGATCTTACGTTTTAGACTCCACATCTTAAGAACAAAACCAAACTCAATGAAATATTGTCTTTCTGGTGACAATATATGCTGTTTGTGCAAACAGGAGGAAGAATCGCTACGCCACTTGTTTTGTAAAGAACTAAAAGCAGAAAGATTAAAGTTGTTACATACGGTGCTAGCGCCAGCCAGTGACTTGGACTAAGACTTATGGTGGTCAGCTGTATACGATGACCCAAATCAGAAAACAAGAGCCTTAGGCACATGTCTGGAAATTTCCTCCCATAATAGCTATACATTGTCAAACCCACAGAAATGTTTGGACAAAATGAATTGAAGTCCCAAACCTATGATTTCCATAGATGTGAATGTGAGACATGACAGTAAGCCTTGGGTTTGGCTATGCTTTTAGGATGTGACATTTTGAAGCAAAAGTTTGTACTCATTTACACTAAATGCTTAATAAAAAAAGAAAATAAATAATTGGTCTTTATACTATGTCATTTAAAAAATATACAGACTTTTGAAAAATGTATTTAGGATATGTATAGGGCGGCATCATAAATTTGCAAAGCACTGCTGACCTGTTAAGAGGGGTAAACAGTAAAGCTGCAGTGCCAACACATGCATGATTCAGGGATTGTTTACAAATGATTCACAGAAATGCAGAGATACCAAGGAAGACATACTGGCTTTCCACCAGGCCTTCAACATTTGAATTAGCCACTGTTGAGTGAAGAAATGTGTGCATTTGGAGAGCTGGCAACCTGACTGTGCTCCGGCCTCCACATTCACCTTGTAACCCTCTGTGTGGAGTCCATTGCAGAGACGGGTCCGGGATTTGACTGGTTATTATTCTTGAAGTAGATCCAGTCAGTCACTAAACTTGCGGGGTTTTGAGGTGCTAGAACTATTGCATGCCACAAATATGTGATTTTTGAGGAGATGTGAAGCCACTACTGGGGCTTTATGGTGCCATTTAATCCTCATGCAAGCACAAGTTGATGACATCCATCTTCTGATGGTCCCAGGGGCATTCGTTGAAGGGTGCATGTGCTAAATCAGTGAATGTGTCTGGATTCTTTAAATTTCATTTTTGCTTGGCAAAGGCCCCATTGCTGAGAGGTGCTTTTAAGGTGTTTTTAAGTGGGTTAAAATAAGGGGGTTGGAGTTTGGGGGTGGGGAGGTTGATGGCGATTTCGAAACTAGAACTCTGCACCAGATGTACATTTTCAAAGTTGTATTACATTTACTAACGTTCTAAGGGTGTTTATTGCCATGATGGGATGAACCTTGGCTTGTATTACCACATTGCTTGATCCACAATTTTCACTGCTAGTACCGTTGACTACAATGTCCAGCATACTATATTCTCTCTCTGGTATGCTGTAGATGTGATACTGCGATGACCAGCAAACACCATTTTTTTGGCACTGTTGTTCTGGTAACTCACCCTCTCACAAAAGGAATCAGTTTTCAGAACTCTTGGCCCTAAGTTCTCGTAGGAGGCAGCGTATTCGCGTCAAACGAAATGAGATGTCCCCTGATCTTAGGGGCCCTCATTACGAGCCCTCTGTAACTTGAATCAACTGCCCAGAGTTGGCTCAAACGAGCCCAGGAACCAAGGACCAAGATAAAGTAATGCTCACCGCCCATGGGGCAATTAGACCTAAAAACCATGTTGAAAATTGTTTGGAGCTCTCGACTCCTTCTTTAATGGCTGCCTCTTCCGCGGTGGAGGGGGTTGCTAAATCCTTTTGTATTTCCCCATTGGACCTCGAAAAATAGTGGTCAACCGCTAATCTCCTCCCTACTGGCAAACTCCCCGCCGATGGATTGGGCTACTATACTCAATCAGGCCTCCCCTCCTGACTCTTTGGTAGACAGTTAGAGACAAACCACTTCCGAGTCTTGGAGGTTATGGCAGAGCTCTCTTATGAAAGAGCTGAATAGTTGTAATACTTCTCTGGATTTTGATGCATGGTTGGTGTCCCTCGACATCTCTGCTGAGAAATATTAACCCACTCGTGAAAAAAGTTGCCCAACTTGTGAGCCTTTTGTCCATTAATAAAGTGAACTGATGCTCACAAACAGACATGTCTTTAAAGGCAGTCGATAATCTTCGACATATCTCAGAAGTTTATCGAGTTGATCTAAGCCCTGATCCTACATTACCCCTGGAAGAAGCACTATCATCCCTTTCTCTCTTAGGAAGTAAGCAACCAAAGAATCATTACCTTGCCCCTCCTGGGCCTGCTGCTGCTTCTGGGAAAGCATGTTCTGGTGGTTCTCATGAGCTTATGATTTCTATATCGGCCAACTTAAGGAATCTGCGCTGATTGAAATCTAATATGTCAATGCCCAATGATGAATCCATAAAATCTCTGGTTCTGGACCACAGAGGTTGTATTATTACCAACATCATGAAACCCTTCTTGAGAGAACCAAGTGACGCCCTCCGAAATTAAGTTCTTGCTTGGCTTCGTGCAAGATCTGGGTCTGGGGTTGTTCGCTGTTCTGCCTTGAAATTCCTGCGTAGGATAGAACTGGATGACTGGTGTGCCCACGGGAACAGGGACTGTATAGTGGTGGGGTGTGGAACTAGTACTCTTCCTTCTATATCTGAGACCGTGTAAATACTTGCCCATGGGCTCCTCAAACCTTGGACTTGTAGTCTGATTCTGATTTCACTGTCTGAAGTTTTTAATTGATAGGTCTCCACTTGTCTTTTTTATTGTATTTTTTTTATTTTTTTGGCCATGTTGCAATGGTACTGTTTGTCTCTGGTGGGCATGTTTGATTTTTTTACTTGTAAGTAATGTTTCTTTGTAGGGCCTTGAGGCTCATGGGCAAAAGGCGCTTTATAAGAAATCTAAATAAATATTGTTCACTTCACTGTCCAACATGCAGTGTTCTGTGTAGCTTAGTCTACACTTATTAACATGGTATTTAAACTTGCAACAATTTATCCTTTGAGAAAATCATCCTATCTCTTCTCCATGAGGTATCACATATTAGTTCTTGGCAGCATAGAATTTCCAATTACAACAATTTCTCACTTGCTACACTGTTAGTAGTGGCATACTCAACTCGGCTCCAGTTTCCAGCATCTGGCTTGACCTGTCCCCCTCTCTTCTCTGCCTGTCCCCCTACCCCTCTTTTTCCTTACCTGCCTTCTTGTTCATGCACGCACTTGGGTTGGCACTCATTTCCACATGGGCTGTCCACCTCTCCTGAGGCTCTCATGTGAAGCCTTATCTCTGCCTCCGCTCATTGTTGTTGGGTCTGCAGTTCTTTTAGGACTCCTCCCCTTAGAATACCGTTCCTCCTCCTCCATTTTCTGTTCCCGCCACCCCAGGCATTGTATCACATGTTTATCGAAAAGGGATCTGGGGGCAGAACAAAACCTTGGTTGTATGTTGTGAAACAGGCACTTCAGATAATCTTTACAGGGTTTGAAATTGCTGATAATTAGGTCTTGCATCTACTAGAGTGTGGTTTACTTGAAACCAACAGTTACCAGGAGCTACTTTTGGCTCCCCAGGCTAACTGATGCCTTCAAACATGCATATGTGACATAAACCTTGAGTGTTTTTAGAATGTATATAAGGAAGAATTAGGACACATCTGAGACTCATTTAAATATAGTAGATCATGCATAATGGCAGGGCACAAAATGTGCTTTCGACACTAGCCATTGTCTAGTGATAAATGACTCTTGGCGAGTAAGAAATGGTGGTCTATTTGTATGTATAGAATTGAGGTGGCAAGTGACTTTTTGTGTGTGGCTAGTACCTTGTAATTTGAAAATGTTCCCCCTGATAATGGGGGGTGGGGGGAGTTAGTGTGCAACCCATGTAGAAGTTAGATCTGCAGTGTGTGGAGTACACGTTCCTGGTTCCCCAATGGTAGCTTCTGCCTACTGGGTTATGCCTGACTCCCAAGAGCTGGTTTTATCTCCTGCTCTTAGGATCTTAATCGTGAACTCTTCCCTAGAGCGTGGCCTTCCAAATAATGCAACATGGCCTAATTGTAATTAGTCAATATTTAAGCATAGCAATGTAGGCAGCTATACACCTGCACATAGGTAAAAAAGACAATTTGCAAATGACTAGCCAGACTCGGTCAACTAGCCCCTTAATACTCCACATGAACACCACACAGATTTGTACTGGTCATTGGGTAGTGGTGTCATGATCTCTGCTTCCAAAAGGTCAGGGTTTTTTTCCCAACTCCCTTGGAAGCAGATCCATAACCCAGGTTACGAGTGCCAACCAGTCCCAATTGGGACCTTTTGGACCCAGTCCTGGCGCCAGTGGCACCAGGCTCATAAATATGCCCAGTCCCAGCGCTGGAAGCGCCGGGCTCATAATGCTTGGGTGGACTTACCTGCAGCAGACCATGCTGCTTACTTGCCTGCCAGTTGAGCCTCTGATCCTCTTCTGTTTGGAACTACTTTTCCTGTTGGGTGGGGCTGGAGCCACTCCCTAGATTCAGAACACTGGAACTCTTCTGGAAGGCAGGAACTCTTTTCTTACCAGGAACTCTTTTCTTACCTAGGCGTGGCTGTGGAAGGAGACACCCAAGCACTACAGGAGGCTATTTAAACCACACCCGGTGGATGAATCTTGCTTTGCGTTATTCTGCAACAGGACGCTCATCGTGTCTTCTGCATCCGGTCCTGGGCCTAAGGAAAAAGGCTTACCATCCTGAATCCAGTCTTTAGCAACACCTATAAAGACAAGAAAGAACAGGTTAGCATTCCGGCATCTGAAAGGCAAAGGCTTACCTACTCTTCGTGCGCTCCGGAGGTCTTCACACTGCATTCCGGCATCTGAAAGACAAAAGCTTACCAACTCTTCGCACGCTCCGGAGGCCTTCGGCGCTGCATCCCGCATCTGAAAGACAAAACAAGGTGCGTTTAAAGACATTGGGGAACTTTAATACTCACGTGCCATTATTCCTTTCCACATCTAATCCAGTGGGTATTCCGGCACCCTGCAGCCGCTCCGAACTCGTACCTGCAAAATAAAAAGACAGTTAGAGCGCATCGTGAAGCAGGCAACAAGCGCTTACTTACGTGCTTCCAGGCGCTTCGATTCATCACACGGGCTCCATCTTCAACTCACTTCAGCCTGTCATCCGCCATCGCCGGAACCCTGCAAAACAAGAGACATCATTACTAAAGACTTTAAAGACATTTGAATGACTCGAAACGTACCGTTCGTGCAGTAAACGACGGACAGCAGTCCTCTGAAGTCAAGAGGCCTGCGCTACCTATCCAGTGAAGAAACTGGTTACAGCACCCTGCCCCGAGGCAGATGGAGAGCTCGGCATTCACTTACCTAAGACATCTTTCTCTACACGTCAGGCATACAGTGCACAGAGGTCCAGCCCAAAGAGCCAACCGGGTGCTACACATCACCTTTGAAGATACGGTAGTCGCCCAGTCAAGACCGGCGCCTCTGCGAGAATCAGGTGAGCGTTACAAGTGGCAAGTTCAAATTCTGAGTCCTGACTTTGCAGCCTGTGCTGAGTTTGCAACCCGTTACTTATCTCTACTTTTCCAATAGAATTATTATTTTTCTATACAATCGAGTGTGCCGACTTATTCTACCAAATAATCTTATAAACCCAGTGTTTGAATTAAAGAAACCTTTGTATTTTATTATTTTACTGAGACTTCTGAGTATCACTCACTGGCTCTCTTAAAGTCCTTTGTCCTATGCTCTTCTTAGATTTCTCTTGGCCTTTGACTCTGATAGTGACGGGTAGGTCCAAAATCTCCAAAGCTTCAATTGTCTTGTGGGCAATAGTTTTTTGGCCGTTATATCCCACGTTCTACCTTTGATCTCTTTAGTGGGACTAAATCTCATATGGGATTAGCAAAATCCTTTCTCCACCAGGTAGTGCATTCTTTTAAAATTCTGGATTACACGTTCTCTCTGAAGTATGATCTGTGCTCAACCTCCTGTATTCTTAGGTACCTTACCTTTTGTGTGTCCTTCGCCCTTGTTGGGACGTCTCCAAACCCCAACTCCTATTGCCAAGCCATCAATCAGTACACGTACCTGATCAAAGTACCATTTCACTTTGCTGACCTCATTGGGCAGTATCAGGCCTAAAACTCCCATCAAGTGCTTTACAGGCTTTGCCCAGACACACATTTTGTATGTGTATTCTCCTCTATGGCCCCTCAAGTTTCATAGCTGTCGGCACAGGCTCTGAATATTCTTTTTCTGTAAGTTACAGCTTCTGTGTTCAAATGGGACTACTCTATGGCTGGTTCCTAACTAAGTGATATGTCATGCCTCTGACAATGAGTCAGGTTCGAGTCCTCATGTTTGTGGGACTTTGTTGGTCTTAGCCTGCAGCATCTCTAATCTGCTAGTTTACCATTCCACTACACAGTTTTGCACACCTGTTTCATCTTTGGTCCATGCTTCCCTTGGCTCCCTAAAGTGGTGGTCTGCAGGTACAGCCAGCGCCTACCTCCACCTGATCCTTTGTCTCTCAGCTTTTCTACCCACACTGTTTTGGCAGAGTACTTGGACTGTCAAACGGGTGAACGGAGATCACCACAATACGGCTGCTCTCCCTCAGTGTCATTTGATGCAGTGATCACTACCCCACTCTTTCTCCATCAGTTTGCATCCATTCTGAGTTCTCGTGATCCGCAGTTCTGCTTGTGTGGTCAACTGATGACATATAAAGTGAAGACTGACTTCCGCCCTTCATGTCTAGGCTCCATGTTTCACAGGTTTCACTTTTTCTCACCTGTTTTCGCTGCTTGGCGGAATCCTTCGCCGGGGTTTTCTTCCGTGCTATTCGGGTCTTGTATAAGCCCGCTTGGCCGTCCTCGGATTCCAGGATTCGTTCACCTTCTTCGTCCGGGATCAAGGAACTCCAGGAAGACCAGGAAGGAAGGCATCCTTCGGGGGCGGTCCGCGGAAGGATGAGGTACAAGGAGAGGGGAAGGAAAAGGAGGAAAGAATGGGTTACAGGAATTCAGGAAGCAACACAGTTCCAGGAGCACGAACTACGACGCACGTCAAGCCACAACTAACGGTAGCGTTGAGACGCGCGGAGCCGCAGGGGAGTGGCTAATTTATGGCGCGTGCTGCCTAGGACGTAAAGGTCGATAGACCGCGTTCCGTGTATACGGCCATGTTGGGCGTACTACCGCGAGTAACCCCTGACGTGCCAGGGACCAGGAAGACCAGAAAGGGCGTGATCGATGGATCATGACACCATGCAGGGGACAACTTCATCACATGAGGCTACAAGTAAGGGAGAATATCTGTAGCTTAGCTCAACATGTTCAGCTTCCAAGTGCTCACAATTTTAGTAGCAATTTAGAAAAGGCAGCGAGTGATTTTCCCAGAATTACATGATTTGGTAAAGCGGGTGTTACTGTCAGAATTCTTCCTCACAAACTTGACCCCGTAGTGTAGAGGAAGAATTCTTTCTATCAATATACCTTTCTGAATGTACAAAGGAACATCCAGAAAGATTGATTAATCGAAAGACTGGAATCCTTGGAGACCTTGTGGCTGTGAAGAAAGATACATTAATTAATAACGTGAATTCTATAGCAGAAATTACAAACAAGATAACTACTACACTAACCTGTGAGGTTAGTGGCAAGACCCAGAACTATAAGAACTCTAGTCAGGAGTCATGGAAATTTCCTGTAACAGAAACCACTGCGTGAGAACAGAATAAACTGAGAGGTCAATGATACAATCAATAGCCTAACCTCTATGTTAGATAAGCAGTATGAGTAGGTAAGAACAACCCTTGGATAGCCAAACGTGAGGGAAAAGTTTCTATCTAATCCGTATGGATTGGGGTGACCCACTTCCCTGAACAAAAAGGAAATAAGAATGAAGCACAAGTTACCGTACCACAATAGTTCAGCTAGATCTCTCCCACGGTGCAGCTGAGGCTGAGTCCGGGTCTAGGTCTTCAACGAATCCTACAGGGTGGTTAAGATGGAAAACACAACACTCCCACGTAGCAGCGGAGGCTGGCAGGATCCCACGGTGCAGCTGAGGCTGATACTATTCCGCGGTGCAGCAGCGGCTGAACCACTCCAAACCCGCAAGGAAGCGAGGTTGAGAAAGTTATTGTTACAAGAGTATGCGGGAGTCACAAAAGTGAGTGTACAGAAAGGAACTCGAACACGGAAAATCCGTAAAGGCGTCAAAAACAAGGGGGTCAAGAACAGCAAGCCAAAATCCAGTCCGAATCAAAAACACAAGCGGGCGGCGACAGAACAGGGAGCAGACAAGTAGCGAGTCCAGGGACGAGTGCCGTAAGTTGAAAAAAACAGAAGTTCCAGGTACCAAGACAGACTAGGGAAATCCAAAAAGCAGGTCCGAGAAAACGTAAGCAGAATCACAACAAGGCACGGATCAAAGCAGTAAACCAAAAAAAGGCTCAATCAGAAGCACTGAACTTAGGACAGGGCGGAGTTTAAGAAGAGGAAGTCATGTGACTAGTGTTTGTTTCCTGAACGCCGACTCCCTCCCCTTGACAACGGCTTCCACCGTTGCCAAGGTAACTTCCAAGCCCTTCTGCATGAATCAGGTCGGAAATGCAGGATTCTTTTGCTGCATTTCCGTCTTACATTAGGTTTAGCGAGACTCTTGGTGAATCGTGGATTTCTTGAAAACCGTCTCGAGTCCCGTGGCGTGACAGTACCCTCCCCAAAAGGTAGACCCCCTCTCCGGGAAGCCCAGAAGTCGGCAATCAAGCGTGGGGCATGGATATGATCCACGGGTTCCCAAGTACGGTCCTCCGGCCCATAGCCCTTCCAATCAACGAAGTACCATCGAACACCCTTGGAAACCTTAGCAGAGAGGATCTTGTGAACCTCATATTCTTCCTCCCCCTGTATCTGTAGAGGTAGCGGACGTGAAGGCAGGGAGGTGTTTGGGTAGAAAGGTTTCAGAAGGGACACATGGAATACCGGATGTATCCGCCACTTCAAAGGAAGACGCAGACGCACCGTCACTGGATTTATTAATGCAGTGACCAAATAAGGACCCACATAACGAGGCAAGAGAGCCCTTCTGCCTGGCAAGTGCAGATTCTTCGTAGATAACCACACCTTCCCACCCACACAATAGCTAGGGGCTGGAGAACGATGAGCATCAGCATAGTGTTTGGTGCGTTCCTGAGCCAGTTCCAAATGTCGTTTAACCTGACTACGGATCAACACCAAACGCTCCACACAAGAGGCTGCTGCGGGGTGATTAGAAGGACAAACAGGGGACATCGGCAAAGACCTAGGATGACGTCCAAATAAGGCAAAAAAAGGCGAGGACTGAGTAGAGGAGTGCAGAGAATTATTATATGCAAATTCCGCCATAGTAAGGACTGAGAGCCAGTCGTCCTGATATTGATGGGTCAGACATCTTAGGTATTGCTCCATGGTGGAATTCAAACTTTCCGTTTGCCCATCTGTCTGGGGATGATATGAGCTAGAATATCTGTCATCAACACCAAAAGAGGTAGTCAAGGAATTCCAAAATGAGAGGTGAATTGTGAACCCCTATCCGAGATGATAATTGAGGGAAGACCAAAGAAACGGAAGACATTCTTTAGAAACAACTCCGCCAACACCGGAGCAGTAGGTATCCCATGACAAGGTACGAACAAGGCTAACTTGGTAAAATAGTCAATGACGACCCAAATAGTATCGAAACCGGACACCGAAGGCAGTTCAACCACGAAGTCCATAGATATCATATACCAAGGCTGGTCTGGTATGGGCATGGATTGAAGTAAACCTACTGGTTTAGCATGGGTACTTTTACACTGGGCGCAAAAGTAACAACGAGCGATGTATTCAGTAACATCTTTGCCCATGGATGGCCACCAACACCACCGCTGTAATAGATCCATGGTTTTCTTAGTTCCAGGATGTGCTGCCACCTTAGAATCATGGCACCAACTAACTGCTTTCTTTCGGGTAGTCTCGTCTGGCAAGTATAACAAACCTTTGACATACGGAAGACCCCTGATAATATCAAGACTCAATCGTTTAACCTTGTCTGGACTTTTCTGTACCCAAAACAGTAGTTCAGAACGAAGAGTGGGTTTTAGAGTACAAGCACATACCACCTGATGGGGTAGAAGCAACTGCTTCTCGGGTCGGTTCACAGAAGGAACACCATGCATACGTGATAATGCATCAGCCTTGGTGTGTAAGGACCCAGGTCTGTATGTTATGGTAAAGTTAAACATCGAAAAGAATTCATGCCACCTTGCATGTCGAGCCGTGGAACATTTAATCGATTGTAGGGCTAGTAAGTTCTTGTGATCTGTGAATACCTGGACTGGTACTGCTGAACCTAATAAATGATGTCGCCAGGTCATAAACGCATCCCTGATGGCCAACAACTCCTTTTCTGTTATGGTATAGTTGCTTTCATAAGATGTTAATTTTCGGGAATGAAAAGCGACCGGGTGCAACCCATGAGTATCTGGGCATTCTTGAGACAGGATCGCACCCAGAGCTATGTCAGAAGCATCAGCTTCAACCACAAAAGGAAGGGAAGGATCTGGATGTTGAAGAATGGGAGCGGTTGTAAACGCTGTCTTGAGATTAACAAAAGCATTAGTACAATCCTCTTCCCATATAAACGACTATTTACTGCTTGTGAGAGCAGTTAAAGGAGCCGCCATTGTAGAAAAGTCCCTAATGAATCTTCTATAGAAGTTTGCAAATCCCAAAAAGGATTGGAGAGCTTTAAGTGATTTAGGTATTGGCCAATCTAACACTGCTTTGACTTTAGACTGACTCATTTGAATTCCCTTGGACGTGATATCATACCCAAGAAATTCCACTTCCGTGGCATGGAATATACACTTCTCTAATTTAGCATACAGGCGGTTCTCTCGAAGCCGTTGTAAGACCTGGGTAACATGTTGTACATGAATATCATAATTAGCTGAGTAAATCAAAATGTCATCCAAGTAGATAACAAGGAATTGATCGATCATATCATGAAAGACATAATTTATGAAGTACTGGAAGGTAGCAGGGGCATTACGAAGTCCGAATGGCATAACTCTGTATTCAAAAAGGCCATATTTAGTCTTGAATGCAGTCTTCCATTCATCCCCACTACGAATTCTAACCAAATTGTAGGCCCCTCGGAGATCTAATTTGGTAAAGATAGCTGAATAACCCAGCTGATCCAACAAGACAGAGATTAGAGGAATAGGATATTGGTTCCTAATAGTGATTAGATTCAGAGCCCTGTAGTCGATACATGGACGCAGATCCCCTTCCTTCTTCGGAACAAAAAATAGGGGAGAAGCCGCGGGAGACCGAGAAGGACAAATAAACCCAGACTTAAGAGACTGATCGATGTATTCTTTGAGCACTTGGTCCTCCTTGTGTGTCAATGAATAAACCCTCCCGGAAGGTATCTTGGATCCGGGAATAAGATCTATGGGGCAGTCATAGGGTCTATGAGGTGGTAAAACCATGGCACTTCCTTCATCAAATACGTCTTGGAATTCAGCATATTCTTTAGGTAAAACCCCTGTGAGCACTGCTCCGATGGTGGACGTAACCTCCAGCAATGGACGACATGGGTTATCTACTGGAGGTTTTGACTGCCAACACTGGTTTTCACAGTGTTCAGACAAGAATTCAATATTGTTCGTGAACCAATCTACGGTTGGATTGTGTGTTCTAAGGCAGGGAATCCCTAAAATTAACTTGAGCTGTGGGGCTGAAATGACATCGAATCCAATGGTCTCAGTATGCCCCTGACAAGTTTCCATGACCAGGTCAATGGTTTGATGGGTAACCATACCAGACAACAAGGAAGAACCATCAACAGCATTAACAGCCACTGGTTTGTCCTTCGCAAGAATAGGTAAGGCTAGCTCTTTGGCATATAGCGAGTCAATATAATTTCCAGTGGCACCCGAATCAAGCACCGCAGTAGCTGGAACCAATTTCCCAGGGGGGAACAGGAACATAACTTGGATAGTGAAGGGCGTTACCAAGTTGGAGTCCATTAACATAGAAGGTCTCGACAAACGGACTCCTCTTATTGTCGAGCTTTCAAGTTTCCCTGTTTCTTCATGGGTTTCTTAGTACACTCTTTCAGGAGATGATTGGATGCACCACAATAGAAACATAAATGGTTCTTTCGTCTATTTTCCCTCTCTTCTGGAGATAGGGGTCCCCGTGTGGCCGCTCCAATTTGCACGGGCTCGGGACATCCTGCAGTTGGAATGGGGTTAATTGATTCTGGAGGAGGTAACCCCCTCTTCTCACCCTTTCTAGCGGCCTTGCGGGCATCGATCTGCAGAACCAGTTCCAACAATCCTGGAAATGTGTTTGGGACGACTGGTACCAAAGCAAGAGTTTCTTTTAATGAATCGGACAACCCTTTGTAAAAAAGCGAGGCCTTCTTATCATCTGGCCACCCTGTCTCAGCAGCCAGTTGATTAAACTTGGCCAAATAAGCCAGAAGAGTTGAATCCCCCTGTTGTAAACTTAACAACTCCAGCTCCATAACCTGGGCCTTGTACCTTGTATCGAAAACCTTACCCATGGCTGCAATTAATGCATCGCAGTCAAACAGTAGAGGGCTACCCTCTTCCAATAAAGGGTTAGCCCATGCTGCAGCAGTACCCCCAAGGTGGGATAACAGGAAGGCTGCTTTAGTTGCGGAATCGGGGAAAGATCCTGGGCGACATAAGTAGTGTAACCGGCATTGATTCAAAAATGTCCTGAAGTGTTTAGGATCCCCATGAAACCGCTCAGGAGGAGCTAGCGGAAACTGTGAGGTGACGTAAACCGGCCCTGCCTCGGCCTGTGCGGCTGCAGCACCTACACCCGAAGTGGATGGAGGTGGATGAACCGGGAGGGAGGGGGGATGCATGGCCGTTTGTATTTCCAAGATCTGTTGTTGGGTCGTGGCATGTGCATTAGCCATGTCAGTGCGCAAATCTGCCACTAACTGAAACAAATTAGCCAGGGTCTTGTTAGATTCCATTTATGAGGCTTCTGATTTTGTCAGAATTCTTCCTCACAAACTTGACCCCGTAGTGTAGAGGAAGAATTCTTTCTATTAATATACCTCTCTGAATGTACAAAGGAACATCCAGAAAGATTGATTAATCGAAAGACTGGAATCCTTGGAGACCTTGTGGCTGTGAAGAAAGATACATTAATTAATAATGTGAATTCTATAGCAGAAATTACAAACAAGATAACTACTACACTAACCTGTGAGGTTAGTGGCAAGACCCAGAACTATAAGAACTCTAGTCAGGAGTCATGGAAATTTCCTGTAACAGAAACCACTGCGTGAGAACAGAATAAACTGAGAGGTCAATGATACAACCAATAGCCTAACCTCTATGTTAGATAAGCAGTATGAGTAGGTAAGAACAACCCTTGGATAGCCAAACGTGAGGGAAAAGTTCCTATCTAACCCGTATGGATTGGGGTGACCCACTTCCCTGAACAAAAAGGAAATAAGAATGAAGCACAAGTTACCGTACCACAATAGTTCCGCTAGATCTCTCCCACGGTGCAGCTGAGGCTGAGTCCGGGTCTAGGTCTTCAACGAATCCTACAGGGTGGTGGTTAAGATGGAAAACACAACACTCCCACGTAGCAACGGATGCTGGCAGGATCCCACGGTGCAGCTGAGGCTGAGAACTTCTAATCCCACGATGCAGCAGAGGCTGATACTATTCCGCGGTGCAGCAGCGGCTGAACCACTCCAAAACCGCAAGGAAGCGAGGTTGAGAAAGTTATTGTTACCAGAGTATGTGGGAGTCACAAAAGTGAGTGTACAGAAAGGAACTCAAACACGGAAAATCCAAAATCCGTAAAGGCGTCAAAAACAAGGGGGTCAAGAACAGCAAGCCAAAATCCAGTCCGAATCAAAAACACAAGCGGGCGGCGACAGAACCAGGGAGCAGACAAGTAGCGAGTCCAGGGACGAGTGCCGTAAGTCGAAAAAACCAGAAGTTCCAGGTACCAAGACAGACTAGGGAAATCCAAAAAGCAGGTCCGAGAAAACGTAAGCAGAATCACAACAAGGCACGGATCGAAGCAGTAAACCAAAAAAAGGCTCAATCAGAAGCACTGTACTTAGGACAGGGCGGAGTTTAAGAAGAGGAAGTCATGTGACTAGTGTTTGCTTCCTGAACGCCGACTCCCTCCCCTTGACAACGGCTTCCACCGTTGCCAAGGTAACTTCCAAGCCCTTCTGCATGAATCAGGTCGGAAATGCAGGATTCTTTTGCTGCATTTCCGTCTTACATTAGGTTTAGCGAGACTCTTGGTGAATCGCGGATTTCTTGAAAACCGTCTCGAGTCCCGTGGCGTGACAGTTACGAAGTACAGTGATGTGGTTAATACACCTACCACAGCTAAACCAACATTGATCACAATCATAAAGTGAACAGTATACTAACTTGGTTAGTTGGCCGAGGGTAGGCTATACTCTTCAGAAGGGGATGCAAGCTGATAACAATAATAAAACAAACGGCATTAGTGCAAGAATCCAAAATGAAAGAATGCCTGTTTTAAAGTTATAGGTCCTTTATTCAAACAGAAAATGCACGCAACTAATTAAAACCACTAAACACACCCACCTAGTTAAGCTAGGAACATTAAATATAAGGGGACAGAATCTCCTGATAAAAT
Organism: Ambystoma mexicanum; assembly: GCF_040938575.1. Taxonomy (NCBI): domain Eukaryota; kingdom Metazoa; phylum Chordata; class Amphibia; order Caudata; family Ambystomatidae; genus Ambystoma; species Ambystoma mexicanum. The sequence continues at coordinate 819,684,712 of NC_090934.1, read as the reverse complement.
AGGGGCCTGCAACCTTTGGCTCTCCAGATGTTTTGGATTACAACTCCCATCAGCCCTAGCCAGCATAGGCAATGGTGAGGGATCATGGGGCTCATAATCCAAAACATCTTGAGAGCAGCAGGTAGTAGACCCCTGTGCAAGAAAAGTGACATTTTGGTACAGTTTGGTGAGTTTGACCTGTATATCATATGCATACAGGAAACGCATCTGTCGAAGAAAGACAATGGAAAGTTACAAAAATAACATTATGGTCAGGCCCACATGGGTGGGAGGTTAATAAATAAACATGATCTGGTCTGCATGGCTTGTTCTCCAAACAAATCTGGTGGGGTAGCCATATTGCTACGCAGAAGGCTCCCCTTTTGTATGGGGAGGTATATCAAGATAATGGTGCCATTGCCATATGCTACAGGAGACGTTGCGGATAGAAAAAGTAACCTTTTAAAAATTGTTCATCTTGCTATATGTAAATTCTGTAACCTGTGTATACGTAACTATGTAAGCCTTGCATTTCCTTGTCGTTGCGCCCTTTTACTTACGAGTCTGGTGCGCTTAACAAATGAATGAATAAACAAACAAACAAACAAACAAACAAACCTAGCTTCATTGTACTCTCCTAACGCTAACCAAGAGGCCTTTCTGATCCTGGCATTCTAGGCGCTTGCAGGTTTTGAAATGGGAATCTCTAGGGACTGAGAGATTACAGATCACAATCTAATATGGGATGTTGATACCAATAGAAAGTGTTTGGGTGGCAAGTGGGGTAATTACGGTCAATATGAGGAGAATTAGAACATTCATTAGAGAGAGGCTGTGGGAGGAATTCAGTTAGATGAAACAAATCTCACAGTAGCACCCATGCTTATTGCTCTTAAAAAGGTACCTTGGGATTTGTTAATGACAAATAAGGTGAAATTAGAGCGATTTAAAATAACCTAAGAAAGAGCTAATAGATGCACCAACCTCTAGCACACAGACTAAAGGCTACGTTGAACAAAACTTATGTGCAGGAGATGAGGGTGAGAATGTCCTTCTTTCAGAAAGTAGGACATAAAGGAAGTTCAAATCCTTCAATTAAATACATTACAGTTCGGGAAGGCAATAAGAAACAAAACAGGACTTGTACAAAAGGTACATCGATCTGCCAGCCCTAACATCATAGAGGGACAGTTTAGATGCCACAATTACACCCAAGGAGCAGACTGTTAATTGACTCAAATTGAAGTGTTTCTTCCCCTCCCCCCTGAAGTACTCCCATGTGCACCCTGTTCTTAAGAAATCCTCTGCCGACCCTTCCTGCCCGGCTAACTATCGTCCAATTTCCATTACTCCTTTCCTGGGCAAACTCCTGGAAAAGCTGGCCATCTCCCAGCTTAATCTACACTCTAAATCTGTTGGTTGTCTCCATGACCATCAGCCTGGCTTCAGAGCTGCCAGAAGCACAGAAACTGCTCTCCTGAACATAAGTGAAGACCTGCTCTCCAACCTCGATTCCAACTCCCCCTGTGTCCTCATCTTACTTGATCTCTCTTCTGCCTTTGACACGGTCAACCATGCCATCCTGCGCAACCGTCTCCATGATAACCTGGGTATCACTGATCAGGCCCTGGCCTGGCTGACCACCTAGGTCCAACTTGGGTACTTCATCTCCTCTATCTCTACCTGTCGTGTTCCCCAGGGGTCTGACCTCTCTCCCTGAATGTTTAACCAATACCTGACACTTCTTGCCCACAGCATTTCTGCTCTCTGCCCCAACTTCCAGTGCTATGCAGATGACACTCGGCTCATTTTCAGGATCCCTTCAGCCACCTCTTCTCCCTCTCTCATCTCTGACTGTCTGTCCGCCATCCAGGAATGGTGTGCCACCAATGATCTTTGCCTTAATGCCAGCAAAACTGAGATTCTCCTCATCGGCACACCTGCTCCCTCCTTTCCTGTCACTCTCTGGCCAGCCTCTCTTGGCCCTCTTCCTGTTCCCACCTGAGAGGCTAAAAACATTGATGTCATCTTCAACTCCACACTTTACTTCTCTCGTCACTTCTCTGACGTCTCTAAGAAGTCACACTACCAGCTGCACCTCCTGAGAGGAATTCTTCATTTCTGCTCATTCCCCCAGAAGCTCACTATCTCCAGAGCTCTGGGCCTCTTTCTAAATCTACCTGCCTCTACTCTCCCCCCTCTGAAACTCATCCAAAACAGGACTGTGAGACTTGTCCTTGGCCTCAAGCCCAGGGATCGTATATCTCTCCAGGACTGAAATCTCTGCACTGGCTCCCAGTGGCTGCGAGGTTTAAGTTCAAAACCCTCTGCATTGTCCACAAGACCTTCCTTCTCGAGCTCTTCGCTCACCCGCCTCTAACTCCCTCAGGGTTAGTCGCTTGTCCAATCAGCGAGTTGATGGTAGATCCTTCTTCTGCTGGTGCCTCCTTCTGGAACAGCCTCCCTGACTCTCTGAAACTTGAGGAGAACCATCTCTGGTTCCGGAAGCACCTCAAGACCTTTCTCTTTGCTTCTGCTTTCTCTCCTCCTCTCCCCTGCTGGTCTCCTGGCTGAATCTGAAACTGCACTGGTTACCTGGCTACCGTCTCCCCTGCACTTGCGCGATCTCAATGTCACCTGGCCTAGAAGGATTGTTGTCTCTGTTTTCCCTTTGTTTCCCCTCCCTTGCCTCGTCGCGCCTTGGAACACGTGTGCAGGCGCGTTATAATTGCCTTATCATATCATAAGGCACCCTGTACAGATGCTTTTACGACCAGACCTTATAAAATATTTAAAAAAACATTTGATTAAAAACCATTGACCTTTCTTTAATTCCTTTCAGAGCACGGCATACCTGGCCCCTCCATGACTGGGATTGGTATGTCCGTAATCTCAAAACCGGGCAATGACCCGGAGCAGTGCACCGCTTATCGACTCATTGCACTTATTATTTTGCTAACGGAAACGACCGTATAATGGCCCGGCACATTTTCCCGCCATAACAAGGCGACGGGACTTAAACAGAAATTTCTGAAGTCTAGTTATAGGGTAATCTTAACCCTAACGCATGCGTGCGTGATAAGTTTCTGATATCAGATGATTGGATGATTAGCCCAGTCTTGAGAAAGACCGAAGCACTGTGGAAACATGTGTCGAGAATTGGGCACACAGTATTAATTATTGTTTGCAATAAAATCACATTGATGCATAATGAGAGACTCTTTTTGAAACAAACATTGATTTGTCAATAGCTATAGTCTATATCCAATACAATGATAAAGACTTCAATGGAATAGCGCCATACATAGGTGCAATAGTACTAGATATTATAGTGTACACTTTGTTAAAAGAATAAAGAACGACTAAGTTATCGCATAATACCCAAGTATGTTGAGTGCTTACTGCATCCCCAATATCGGACAATATTTGAGATTTAGACTAAACCAATTATGTACGCTTGATGTTAGGGGTGCCAGAAGAGGCATTTCAAGAGAAAAAAGGATATGTTGGTTGGCAGTGGAAGACCAGATCAAATTTAAGATTGGCTGCTTGGTCTACAAATGTCTGCTTGGGATGGCACCAGTTTATCTGATAAATTGAAACGGTATCAACCTACCCGGGCCCTTCGGTCTGAGGACCAACTCATTCTTGTCATCCCTAGGATGAAATGTAGATCAAGAGGAGACCAGTGTTTTTCAGTGACTGGACCCAGACTATGGAATAGTCAACCACTGAGTCTTTAAGTAAATTGAATGATTTTGGCTCTCTGTTCAGTTTCTGTTTGCTCTGACACTATTCAGTTGGGCTGTTACCCTGCTCTGTCTTCGTTGAATTGTTACCATCTGCGCCAAGATACGATTTAGATTGTTGTGTGCACGTTACAAATGTTTGAAAATTAAAAAAAAACATATTTATGGGCAGTTGGGGGTTGCGCGATACAAAGTTGGGGGATGGAGAGTTGGGGACAGGGGAAGACCGGGAATAATTCCAAATCTACAAAAGGGGGAAAATAAACTAGTGACAGACGACTCCTACAGGAGAAGGGATGGGGATAAAGATCCTGACATACAATGTGAGGGGCCTTAACTACCCAGTCAAGCGTAAAAAAGTGGAGCAATCCCTCAGGCAGGGAGCTTACGATATCGTAATGCTCCAGGAAATACACATAAGAGCCCAAGACAAACATAAACTCAGCTTCAAGGGGTTCAATCAAATCCAACAGACGAGCGCACAAGAGAAAAGGGCTGGGGTGCTTATAGCGATCCGAGACTCATTGCATGTGCAAGTAAAGTCCACATGGGGAGAGAAACGGGAGATTCCTGATATTGACAATAACAATCGAAGGTAGGCCCCTGACATTGGCCACTGTATACGCCCCTAACTCGCCTTAACTCGGGCCAGGACAGCTCCTTATGGGATATGCTTGACAAATTAAAGCATCAAGCCACAGGGGATATTATACTGGGGGGGATTTCAACATGGCATGGGACCCATCCCTAGACAGATCTGGACCTAAGCAACAGGATCAGGGCGCCCCGTCCAAAAAATGAAAGCAGAAAATGTCATACCTCGGGTTGGCATATGCATGGCGTAATGTCAACGGCAAACAGAAAAGCTATACATACTTCTCGCATGTACACAACACGGCCTCAAGAATAGATTACCTATGGGTCTCGATGGGACTCCTCAGGAAAATAAAACAGGCAGAGATAGATCCCATTACACTCTCAGATCATGCCCCCCCCTTTGGGCATCCATAATCTGGTCTAAAAATTACCCCCGGCTATGGACCTGGTGTCTCCCAGAGGACATAATCGGGGACCAGGTAACGGGACAGACGCTCAGAGAACACATCATAGAATATCTGGCTAGCAATGATCTCCCGGAAACAAACAAGGGGACACTATGGGATGCCCTAAAAGCAGTAACAAGGGGACACTTAATAGCACTCAAATCACAGAGAGAGAAAATGAATCGCCAATGGGAAAAGGAACTCGCGGCAAAAATAGGTGCGATCCAAGCCAAATTGATTCAGACCCCAACCAGAAAACTCACGCGAACACTAAGACATGTCCAAGGGCAACTGGAAGCACTCCGCACAAAAAAAGCAGAGAGGGCTCTCCTCCACACAAAACACTGGTATTATGTGAAGGCGAACAAAGCCGACAAACTGCTAGCGAGACAATTGAAAGGCAAGCAGCAGGCACAGACAATAAGGTGGTTTAAAAGATGAGTCAGGCCAGCTCAAGACCCAGACATCCGAGATAGGACCGATATTTCAAAGATTCTATCAAAAACTGTACTCCACGGATTGCCAGAGAAAGGAACAGTAAGAAGCCTTTCTTTCAGGGGTGCAGCTCCCCTTACTAGAAGAGGAAGACAAGCAAACTCTAGAAAAGGAAATCACTATAGAAGAAGCCCATGCTGCTATTCAGTCCCTCCCGAAAAACAAAGCCCCAGGCCCGGACGGATATACTGCACTCTTTTATAAGACTTGCAAAGATATTCTCGCCCCGCCACTCGCATCCATGTTTAACACGTTTAAGGGAAAGGGAAACGTTACCCAAACCATGAATGAGGCAAAAGTTTATGTTCCATAAAAAGGGGAAGGAAGAACAACTCCCCAGCGCATACCGCCCTATAGCCTTAATCAACTTAGATGCAAAGCTGTATACTGAGATTTTAGCAGCAAGACTGGCACCACTCCTCCCTAAATTTATTCACCAAGACCAATCCGGATTTGTCCCAAATAGGCAAACTCACGATAACATACAGGGAGTAATGCATCTAGTTGAAAAGATCAGAATCAAACAGTCCCCAGCAGCTGTGGTAGCCTTAGATGCGGAGATAGCATTTGATCGAGTAAAAAGGTCATTCCTATTTCGGGTACTGAAGAAAATGGGGATGGCTAAGGGTTATATAGACATGGTCCGCACCAATTACAACTCCCCGTCAATAAGGATAGCGGTAAATGGAGGTCTATCGGAAACAGTACATTTAGAAAGAGGGACGTAACAAGGGTGCCCGCTTTCCCCCCTCTTATGCGCAATTTACTTAGAACCCCTACTGGCAAAAATTAGAGAACTCACGGATATAAAGGGTATACAGATGGCGGGATAGGCGCATAAATCGGTTGCGTACGCAGACGACATACTAGTGGCACTAGGGGACCCGGGGAAATCGCTCCCGCATATAATGGAAGTCATAGAAACGTTTGGAGGGATCTCGGGGCTAAAAATAAATAGGCAAAAATCTGAAATTCTGATCCTGGCAGGGAATAGAGAAGAAATCCGAGCTATTGCAACGGAACTCCAACTGAAAATAGCGACCACAGGAATTAAATATCTGGGAATCACGCTCACTGGGAAATTGAACGAACTGTATGCCCACAATTATCCACAACTCCTAGCTCATATTAAAAAAGACCTGCTAAAATGGAACCCATTAACAACCTCTTGGTGGGGCGGAATTACAGCGGTGAAAATGACGATGCTTCCAAAACTAATGTATATATACCAAGCCCTCCCGATAAACCCCCCCCCCCCCCAAGCGTTCTTTAGGTCACTCAGGAAGATGGTCTCAAACTACGTATGGCAGAACAAAACCCCTAGAGTATCAAACGCAGTCCTGGCGGCACACAGAAGGGAGGGCGGGGTGCGCCCTACCACATTTTAAGAAATACTATGAAGCCGCTCAGCTCTGGGTGCTGAAGGAATGGATCCCGGAAAAGGGGCGGGGGAATCTGGGATACACAGGATAGGGCAGTAGCAACAACCTCCACCAGACATCTTTATGGATCAACAGACGATTCAGACATGCTAACACGCACATAAGTGAGATAATGAAGGCCGCACTGGGGGTGTGGGATGACGCTACAAAAGAAGGAACTCTAAAGATCCCGCCCCGTTTATGCCACTGTTTGGTAACCCAGAATTCCCACCAGGAATGGAAAGGGGAGCCTTCCGAAAATGGGAGGAGGCAGGGTGCAAGATGGTCTGAGATATGCATCAAGACCAGCAGATAAGGTCATTCGTGGACTGCACAGCACTACTGAACCTAACTCCTAAAGACTGTTATAAATATGAACTACTCCATCACTGGCTGAGTACACCCCGCATAATAGAGGCAGCGTCCAGGGATTTGACCCCCTTCGAAACCTACATTATGGAGCACACAGGTAACCACAAATTTGTCTCCAACACATACAAATATGTAAATGCACAAGCTGAACCAGCCACATGGCAATACATGAAAAGGTGGGAGAAAACCCTGGGATACACACTCCCCAGGGAACGATGGGAATACATATGGCGCTTGATACCAAATCTGACGAGAGCCATCCAAACTAGAGAAATGTGGTTGAAAGTAATGTTGCAATGGCACTATACCCCGGAGAGACTGCACACAATGTTCGCTAACTCTCCAAAGAGATGCTGGAGGGAAGGGAGATTGGCGACATATATGGTGGGAATGCCCGAGGCTAAATTCATTTTGGGAGGAGATTAAAGTCCAAATGCATACAATGTTCCCGGGGACAGAACACTTAGGAGACTAAGTGTGGCTAGGGGGTCTATGGGATCCCAGGGATAAACAACTGAATGCCACGCAGAAGAGGAACTTTATGGGCTTACATATAGGGGCATGGCTTGAAATTGCATATAATTGGAAACATAAATCCTCACCACTTGCAGTGGACTGGACGAGAAGGGTATGGACACATCTGGCCATGGAACGACTAACTTACAACATCCAAGGAGAACACGAAAGGTTCTGAAATGATTAGGGGCTAGTTCTGGAGTTTCTCCAATCTGACTATAACGAACAATGGTGCCCACACAAAATAAGGATATTGGACCTATTCCTGTGAAAGAGACTTCCCAGAGAAGACTTGCATCGACGGAGATAACCCGTTCGGGGGGTGGTGTGGACTTCTTTTATTGAATAATGTTTAATAATGTACTGAAAATAATAAAAAAAATGTTTTAAAAAGCATTGGCAGAGCCAACTTTAATATGTTTGTACAGGAGGCAAGAATTTTAATTGTCGAGGATTTCTGCTGTCGTTTGTTGAATGGGAAGTGAAAATGGTTGAGCATGAGGTTTTGTTTTAATTTGCTAAATACTCATTTCATGCAGTGCACTAGAGGTAAATTACCATTGGAGAATGCACTATGTAGATTCTGTGGGCAGGAAATTGAAACATTGCGGCACCTTATCATAAAAGGAAAGGATTTGTGGATGGAAGGTTCAATTTTGTTTTAGCCATTTGCTTCCCGACCCCTCGGCTGTTCTTGTTTATGCGTTTTGGGCTTGTTTTTTATCAGGGACTTCTTTAAAGATGGGTTATGTGCTTGTGCGGTTTTTAAAGAGATACATTTGGAGGGATGAAACTGTGACACAGTGGATTTTGTATACTGACTCATAAAGATGTTTTCTCTTTTTGTATAGTGTAGCGTTTGTAATAAACCAGGTGCATAAATGCAACAAAAAAAGAGGATTGCACTAGTTTACTTTAATATTGTTCTGTATGACTGCTTAGAGGGAGAGTGGGTCTTTTATTAAGAAATATCGTTTTTATGTAGAGTTTTAAAAGATGCATTTTAGATGAAATATTATGTGTATATTGTATCGTATATTCTTTATGTTGTATGTTTAAAGGTTTGTAATACACCGAAATACAATAAAAAAGATGTATTAGAAATGTCAAAGGATAACATAACGATAACCCAGTCCCTTCAGAAAAAATTCTTAATCTGAGCTAGTTTTTGCTTTCAGCATCACATTCACAATCGTTCTCTTACTAGGAGAGACACATATCCTCATGTGTATTGAGGATACCGAATGGTTGGTGGTGGAAGGGAAGATCAGACAAAAGGCACGAATAAGAGGGTGGTATGTGATCAGATACCTGTACTATACATATCAATTCAATGTCTGCCTGATATCATTTTACCTTTTTTTGTTTTTTAATATTTTTGTGGGGGGGATCTCCAAACTAGCTGAATGCTCATACCATCAAGCCCGGTTTCCATTACTTGAATTTGTTTAAAGGTTTCTCACTGGAAATCCCAGTCATCAAATAAGTTGAGGCAACATACAGTTATGATTACTTCGAAAGTACACAGAATCAGGTGTCTGGAATCTAGCCTGAGAGATGGTATATGATACACTCTGTTTTAACCAATGAGTGAACATGCAGATTTCTAGGGCACAACTGACAATGCCAAGGTTTTGAGCTTCTCAATGCCCTATGTCACACAAGGCTCATGGAATGCTCTGACTCCCAGAGAAGGTTTAAGGGTTTATATTTAGTTTGTCAGTAGGGCACTAGGGCCATCCCACACTCTTTCCCCTGTTAGTAGAATTTCCACCCTAACCCAGTCGCCCTTAGCCCCAAGTTGGTATATAGAGATCATTGTCCTCTATTGTCTAATCTCTAGCTTTTGATTAGGACCTAAAGGCAAGTGCCTTTGCTATGTGTTCTTCCTCCGGGACTTATTTAAAAAAAAAACATTTTTATTTATTGTGTCTTAGCCAATACAAAGATTGACTTTTAACACATGATTTTCCACAAAACAATAGAAAAAAGAAATAAATGTACCCTAAAAGGCACTTTTTTTCCTAGCTAAAAACGACTTCGCATGACAAAAAAGAAAACCTTTAAACATAAAATAACATATGTAATTCTCTACATAGTTACATTTCTTTGGTCTTTTTCTTTGAATGTTTTTCTTCATCCTCTTGTTTTTATTAATTTATTTTCAAGATTTTCAATAATCAAAATATACATCACCAAAAGTTCAAAAGAGTATAAAACATAACACTCAATTTTACATAGGTATGGAAGCAAAAGAAGTCCGAAGCATGTATAAATATTGAAACATTTCAGATAATTCAAGACAAATTTTGTACCTTTCTCAAAATAAAACACCTAATCACAAAATAACATAATAAAAATTGTAACAGAACAGTACAAAAACATAAAGACATCTCACAGACTACATAAAACAGAACAAAAACAAAACAGGGGGAATCATCAACTAATGCAAATATACAATATCAGGTAGTCGGAACCAATAGGAACAACTAATCCTCAGATACACAGTCACCATATAAATCTGTAAATGGTTTCCAAAGAGCTTGATACTTATCTTCCTTTCCTCGTCTCACAAACATCACCCGCTCAAAGTTTGACAATGCCAACAAATCATTAATCCAATTCTTCACTCTGGGCTTCTTGCTCGTCTTCCACACCATTAGTATTTGTTTCACTGCAACCACAAGTGCTTTATCAACCCATTGTCCATATCGACGAGCAACTGCACAACGCCCCTTACCTGACAACAGCAACACCTGCATAGGCATCCTGGGAAAACGTATGAACAATATCCCCTCCAGCCTATCTAACATTCCAACCCAAAATTCTAACACCCTAGGACAATACCATAACATATGAATCAACGTTCCCTTCTCCTTCCCACACCCCCAACACAGGTCATCATCAGTCAATCCTAACTTATACATACACAATGGAGTCCAATACAGATGTCCTAACACTTTCAAATGAATCAATCTCAACCTGAGATCCAACCTACTTCTATATCCTACACTCCACCTAGATTTCCACTCCTTTTCCGTAATATCACAGCCCAACTCCTGTTTCCAACTCTCCAATGCTCTCCTGTCAGCATCAACATCCTTAGAACATGTCGGCATTAAGCTAGTATAAGTGCATACCATTCATGGCGATGAAATAGGAATCTGACCACCCGCCAATGCCACCTCCAACGGTCCTGCCAACATTGCCAATCTTTCACTCAATAGAGCTTTCAACTTCACAAACCTATTCAGTTCCCTGCCTGCCAAATGAGAAGTCCTCTGCAACTCCTCGAATGACAATATACGGCCATCACGCACCACATCTCTGATACATAAAATCCCTTTCGAGACCCAACTTCTCCAATAAAAGGGTTTATTGGAAAATTGTAAGCTCGGATTAAGCCAAATAGATGCTCCATAGTGTAAGTACAAGTTCCCTTGAAAGAGACTCAACCACCACACCAAAACCTCTTTAGTCACCGTAATAGTCGGAAGCCTACTACCTCTCCCAGGCAGACGTCCCATCGAGGTAATAGCATGCAACGGAAAACCATTCAATTTATACCTTTCAATAAGCACCCACAAGGGCTCTGGTCCACTCCCCACTGAAAAATAATACGCTGCCTTTTTCAAAATAAACCCTTTATAGTATCGTTCCAAATCTGGGTATCCAAAACCTCAGTTTTTAGTGCTACGTGTCAAAATAAACTTAGGAATCTTAGGTCTCTTTTTATCCCCCCACAGAAAGATTGCACAACATAAAGTACCTTTTGGCAAAAGAGTCAAATCCTAGCCTTGGCACCACTCTGAAGACAACTGATAATCCCTAGAAATCCATTCCCAAATCCCATCTGCCTCATTGTAAACTGCAAAAATCTGGAACTCCCTCTATCAAACGCTTTCTCTGCATCCATAAAAATCAATGCCGCATCCAATAGATCTTCCTGTTTCAAACTCATTATATCAATCAAAGTTCTGATATTATCATAACTAAATCTGTTCTGCAAAAACCCCACTTGGGATGTATGAATCAATTTCCCTATACATTTTACAATCTATTAGCCATGATTTTAGCAAATATCTTCACATCCACAATCAGACAGTTCAAACAATTGGAGCAAAATAATAAAACAGAAAAAAAAGGAAATAGAATAGGGAAAGCAATCGGGGGAATCTAATTATCTCAGTGACAGAATAAGGTATGAAGATATCGATTGTCATGATCTATAGATGGTCAAGTATCCAGACTGTTCCATCAACTAATCATTCTATCAAGTTATCCCTCCTTCCAGCAAGATTTAAATCTTTCAAAAGGTTAACCACATCAATCGTCAAGAATATTTCATTGCCTGATGCAAGTCTTTGCCAAAACATCTGAGTTCAAGGATCTAACATCAGGAACAAATCTCTGAAATCTTTTGACTCTCAAATTCCATGTCTCCATACAATTTATTAAAAGATGTTGTATAGATTGTCTAACTGATATCTGTTAAGTAATTTTCTTTGTGTCTTATATGGAGAATTTCTAAGGTAGGAAGGAGAATTAATTTGAATCTAATGAAATCCATTCTCATTACTGGATCTGGAGATTTCTTTAAGTATGTTGATAGAAAGGATCTAGGTTTGTCCACCAACACAAGAGACGCAGATAACTTTGCTCTTCTCATTTTATCAATGGTCCTGATCCAGTCCACCTTTTTCGTAGATTCCTTTATCTTTGTTGGGTTTTCTATTAGTGTTTCAACAGTACAGTCGGAGTTAAAATTTCCATACACCTAGCTCTAAGTTTAATCAAGAATAAATTGTCTAATCTATGCATTAGCAAAGCCACCTCCTCGTACAAAGAGGATTCTGGAGGGACAAGAATTAGCCTGAAAATGGATATCCATTTCCACTCCAACCATGTCCGCAAGGATAAAAGACCTAGTTCAAATCTTACACAGACAATGGGAACACAGTTCGGGAGGGTGAGTGTTTTCTTCCAAAGCTTAGCTTCGATTTTATCCCAGTCTGTCAAAAGAAAGAGGATGGACATCTAACCCAAAAAGGATAGTAGGAACTACTTAGCCAACATAGAACTTTACAAGTGGCAGGATCGAGAATTTACAGTATTGAGAACAGATCTTTTTCATTTGGGAAGCCATGTTGATAGTTTTTAGAGGTAAGAATGATGATTTCTGCTTGGAAAGGCTCTTATCTGTAAATCTAAATAGGTTAATTCATTTTTTATAGGGATTGGAAGTGTATCCATTTGCCAAGCAAAAGGTTTTATTGCTTTCAGAGGATGTTTGAATATAACTATTTTAGATTTCTTGGGATTAATTAGCAAATCATTCTCATGAGCATATTCGGATAAAGCTGTTAACAGACGTTGAAGCCCGACTTGTGAATGATCTAAAACCACAGTGTTGTCGGCATATGCCATCCAATTTACTTTGGTATTGCAGATTTTTGGGCTCATCAGACCAACCCCTTTCAACCAATGATAAAGGTCCACTAGGAATAGTATAAAGAGAAAAGGTGCAATCAAGCAGCATTGACGTACTCCTCTTTGGCTACTAATGACTTCTGAGAGATTCCCTAGTCTGGACATTCTCACAGATGAGTTTTGATGAAGTTCTATAATGGCTAATACATTCTCTGGGACCCCCCAACTTTTCATTTTCTTCCAAAGTAGACTTCTATTAATCAAAGGCCGGGGAGAGATCCACCCAGGCCTCAAAGAGGGGGACGCCCACCCTTAATAGCATACTCAGCACTAATGCAGCTTAATATTAAACCATTCAAGGAGGTGGAACGACCCCTCCAAAAACCAGTCTGCTGTTTTGGTATTATTCCCTGTTGTTTCGTCCAATTCTCAAGTTCATCTAAAACGAGTCCTGAGAAGATCTTTTCATCCGCATCTAATAAGGAGATCGGACGATAATTAGATGCCATCATACGATCTCCTCTTTTATATATTGGGATTACAATTGATGTTCTCCATGACTGACATTTTTTTGGTTTTAATTATGTGATCAAAAAGAATCTTCAGGACCCTTGCCCAGACAGCAGAATTCATTTTTAGAACGGCATTGCTGAGTCCGTTGGGTGCCACCGCCCTCGATACAGAGGAATTTTTTATTAAAGTTTCAATATCCTCTATAGTAAAAAATGACCAATTTGACTCTATATAGATTTTAGATATAGAGATATCTGATGTTCCATAAACCTTCAAGAAATGTATCTTCCAGACCTGTTCCTGGATCATTGTGTCCTGGGAGTTATTAGTCAATTTATTCATCAACCCTATAATTGACCAGACACTTCTGTAATCTCTCTGGCAGATGGCATTTAACATGTTCTCCCCCTCTCTCTGCAAAGACATAAACTTCTGGGACCTCAACCAATTTCTATTAGCGTTGCTAATTAACTTTAGTTCTTCCTCATATTCTTGTGGGTTTTTACCCTTTTTTTCAGGGTAGCCTTTTGTTGTCTTTTTATGCCTTTTTTCATCCTGAATGAAAAGGTCAAAAGAATGCTTGTGGACCACCTTCTGTTTGATGGTATAATTGTTGGGGGCGGTGGGGGGGATTCATGTCCCGTAGAAAATTAACAAAGTTCCCGGGTTCACAGAATTTTGACAATTGTTGGGCGGTCAATTTTTCAATGGTAGTGTCCAAATTATTAGTAAGGGTATGTCCTCCTCTATCAAACCTAGTTACAAATTACCAGGAGTATTAACGGACAGTTGCTGGAAGAAGGTATAGTACTGATGACTTGTTTTAACGACACAAGTAGCTTTCAGCATGGCATGATCATTCAAGTTACCCTCAGATACATTGAAATATGTGCAGTTGTCAAATTGTTTTAGACACAAAGATGTAATCAATCGTGGAGCAAGACACTCCTCTTCGCCATGTAATGGCCGGAGGGATGTCACCCTTAACATTGCCATTGAGTATCCAGTGATCCCACTCCCGCATAAAGTTAGTCCAAACATGCCCATGCCTATTTTTACACTTAACTTTGTCTAAGACAATAGAACTGGTTGTAATGCATTGGGACTTCAGATCACCCATTATTATATCAGATGGAAATGCAAAGGAAAACTCTGTCAAACAATCTGAAAGAGTTTGAAGAAATTCATTCAATGGCAGTACTGCAGGATTCTAATATAGATTTACTACAATCCAATTTAAGCCGGGCTCCTGCCCACTTAAGTCTGACCGCCAATATACCCTGAAGGTTATTTGAAAGCTGTTGAGAGAGGGCAAATGTCACATTCCTACAGGAAATCAACAGGCCCCCACTCGGTCGACCTACACCAGATCCTAGTGCTAACTGTTGGAAAGTGGAGTAGACATCAACTCCCAGAACCGAAGTCAACTAGGTTTCCTGGAACGCTATTAAGTCAAAATATCCGAATATGTAATCCTTTCTACAATTATCGCCAAAAGAATTGTGGCCTCTAGTGTTCCAGGAAAGAATATGAATCAACTGGTTGGCTAGAGTTTCTGCTGGAGCATACCCAATTTAGGGAATATCTGAGACATGATTTCCGGTACTAACTCCCACATATTTGATGTGGAATTACACTGGCTCTCATTACTCAACTGCCTTTGCGTTGCTTCTTCTCCGAGTTGGTTGAGCGAAGGACTCTCGGCTCTTTGTGGGCAGTCTTTCGAGACTAGGAAACTCCTTCTCTCCCATTCCGCCTTTGCTCCAAAAATCAGCTCTCAGCCCAGTCTTGATTTCAAGGCCAATTCGACAATATTCGTATTGGAAGACAGAGGGAAGCTCACACAGTCTATATCAGATGATGAAAAAACTTTAGAACAGGAATAAGGCTAATCTCGGATAGTACTCTAGCATGATTTAGAGGTGGCAAATCATTCTTTTCCACATTCTTTCTTGAGATAAAGACATTGTAGCCGGAGGACTGATTCTGATGTATTCCACTTAATTTCACTGAGCCATTTTCCTTCCTTAATGGCACTGCGTTGGAGAAAACAACATTTTTGGACTGTCTGCTGTCAACTCCCATACACTTTTGATTTGCTAATGGGAGTATGCCTCTTTCTATTAATTTTGGATGATCCTCTTCAAGTTGTTTACCCAGGGTTACTTCTGGATTTTTATTGCTAACACAACCTTCTAGGGCCATGTCTCCCAAGACCCTTGCTGCTTTCTTTTGACTGACTTTCAGAAATATTGGCGCAATTTTCAAGTCTGGGATCCTTGCTTTAGTTTTCTGTTTCAGATTCAGGAAGATTGGTGCTATCTTCCATGGCGGCTGAATTAGATCTGTTTGACTACCCACAGTCGCTTTTATTACTTCTGGTAAAGTCAAAAGGGGCTCCATTGTTGGATCTTCCGCATTGACCTATTTTTTATTTTTTTTATTTTTTAACATTTTCTCAGGCTTTTGTTAGTCTCCATTCCTCCCTTTCATTTTTTTAATAAAACTATTGGTGTCAACAGTACGATTTTTCTTCTTTCGTTTAGTTTGTTTTCCTTCTTTTGTCCTTAACTCGTCTTTAGATACTTTATTTGTTTTCTTTCTACGCTTTTTCGTCTTTCCATTTGACTTCTTCTGTTGCTCTTCCATTATCTCTGGAACCAGTATTTCGGTCATTCCTGAGCTTTCTTCATTGGCAGCTGGTAAGTTCTCATGCTCCCCCCATTTGAGCAAGTTGTATAAATTCCTCCATTACGGAGGCCGATGAGGGGGTGGGGGGTTTTCGTTCATGCCGCCGTCCAAAGGATTACATGGGGAGAGCTGCAGATGACTAGGACTTTTACTATGTGGGGGTCCTTTCCAGCCTTCTTCCACTCTTATTGCCAAGATCCTCAGGTCTTCCCTTGCCCCTTTCCACTGTGCCCTAAGGGTATCCATTTTATCCATTTGGGCCTTCGATATCAAACGAAACTCTACCCTGATGCCCCCCATTGAGTCATTGACTGCGATTTTAAGGCAACCATAGTTGTCTTGTTTCTTTCGTGATCTCCAACAGAATTCCCGAGTGCTGTTGCACTTCCAGTTTGAGATTTTGAAGACTTTAACCAGAGAGCTAAGCTCATAGGACAAAGCCGTTATAGTCGGTGGACATAGGTCTTTCTCTTTATTGGTCTCAACTAGCCTCCCTTTAGGTGGTGGAGTGGTGCTGCTCTGTGATGGATTTAAGCTGGGTTCTTTGGGATCAATAGAAGTCTCCCATGGTGCTGAGATGGCATTAAGTTCATTGGAAGCATCTGTAGCAATAAGATTTTCAATCTCGCGAAAATCTTCATTGTGCATATCAGTGTCATTTATAACTTGATTAGTTTCTTCTCCTATACTTTGTGGCCTGCCCTGGTCATTGGTTCGGTACTATGGCCTCTGGTCTTCAGTACCACCTGATTAACCTATAGGAGAATTTTCCATAATAGCACTCTTCATAGAGGTAGTGGTAAGGGTGTAATTCAAGTTGGCTGCTAACAGTTCTCTTGTTGGTTGATGGACTGGCATTGACTTCCCAATTTCCATCAAGTTCGCTGTTCAAGAGGACCCCAAACCTGAGCCAGTAGGTGTTTGTAAGTCGATGGGAAATGCACTCTGTGAAGGATACAACCTACCTCCGCCCAATTTATATGGTTTGAAGGAAGGTTTTGCTGTCGCAGAAGTAGGTTCCTTAATGACTACTCGAGAGTCTGCGTTCATTAAGTTGAGATGCTTTTGTTGCATCATGCTCCGGCGATTATAGGCTTTCGTCATAATAATTAGAGGAAGCTCTTAGTCGAGCTCTCACTCGACTGGGCAGTGAGTTAAGATTTTAATGTGAGCACACTTCTATACACTAACTTTTTCACCTGGCTCACCTTGTGGGTCAAAGGCTCAGGGTCCGCAGTCCCCACTAGGATGCGGTGGCGTGCGTTGCCAAAGAAACCAAAATGAAAACACAAGATTGTCATTTGCTCCAAAAGTACTCCAAGAACCTGTGCAGAGACAATAGAAGCGGGTCAAAGGTTATATAAGCAAGCAGCAGCGTCCCAAAAAAAGGAAGAAAGGTTTTATTTTGAAACTGAAAAAAAGGGGCAGACCTCCAGGCGGATGGCCCGGTGAGGTGTATTCCAACGCACACAGGGAAACTCTTGCTTTCTATCCCTCTGTAAGATCTCAAACGTGCTTATAAAGAGGACCGCACAAGAAATCGCCCGTCCTCGAGCAGAAAGGCACACTGTTGAAATCTTTGTCAGTTACCTTAAGAAGGCGAATAAAGGCTGATCACTATTCCTCTTTTTCAGCAGCTGACCGCACAAGCCCGCCGACCTTGCACAGACTGCTGCATACACTCAGCTGCCACACTCAACAGCGCACTCCACGGCTGCTTTCAGGTCTGTCTGCTCCTCCCTTTAGAAATAAAGACTCCACACTGCTCACTGCACAGACTGCTGCATACACTCAGCTGCCACACTCTGCGCAGCTGCCACTCTCCTCCGGACTCCTCCGGGACTTCCTAAACGGGCTCTATGCTTTTGATGATGATAGTGACTAAAATAATTATAGGGTGTGCCTATCGGTCCTGCTGCCCTACTGTACCACCTTCCTATCACGTCCACATTTTCCTCTCCCACTCTGATGTTTCCCTCTCACTACTCTCCTCCTCTGTCCAACTCCAACCACCTCCTCTCCTCCTGCTCCCTACACCTTCCTCCTCTGTCCCCCTGATGTGTCTCCCACCTGCCTCTGCCCATTGATAATATTACTCCATCCTCCATGCCTCTGCTTCTTCCTCCACACTGCAGTTTCCTCCTCCACACCACTACTACTAGTAGTACTACACCACCTTCCATCCAGTTGCGCTCCTTTCACTCTCACAAGCACTTTACTCTCAGTTTCTACACTCCCTTGCTCTCATCAACGAATACCTCACCTTTTCTTCTATTCGTCTACATGCTCCAACCTCCTTGCCTCCTGCTGGCCTCCTGGTCTGCCACCTCCTCCACTGACCTCGCACCTATCTGTCGACCCTCTTACCCCTCCCCTCCCCCCCCAAACCTCTCCAATTGAATTACTAGCCCAGGCCAGTTTAGCCCTATCTTCCGCGTAGAGGAATTGTTGCAAACACAGGAAGTTACAAGTAGCGGGTTAAGCCCCACCCTTTTTTGAATGCAGGGCCACCGTGCTGTAATGGCAGCCTGGCCTGTGATGCAAAGTATATCAGTTCACATTAGGGGGCCTCAGTGCAGATACACCTAAAGTAAGTGTAGTCCCGCTGAGCGATTTGCTGCTCTGTTCCAAGTCCTTGGTGGTCTAGGTCTGCTGAAGCTGTTCGGCTGCTGTACGCGTCTGTGCTGGCGGCGGTGTGCGATGCTTGGGAAAGACCCCTAAGCTCTCATTCTTCTTTCGCTGATGTTCTCCTTTCTTCTTGGTTTGGCAGTACTGATTTGCTGTAGGCAGGTTGCGTGCAGCGCTGATGGGCAGCTGTCTCAGGACTCTCGTCTCGCTTGTGGCTCTAGAAAAGAAAGATAATACTTGATTAGCACTTGCTGGAGTGATGCAAGTAGGTGCTGCACATACATATGCAACAAATGGGGCCCTCCCAACTGCCATCATGGGGTAAGGGTGGCTTTGGCTTCAATCCTTGTAGGCCTCCCACCCTAAGCTGAGAGGGATTCCTATCCCCTTGTGGCAAGGTCAGATTACTGACTTTATCACACCGAAGAACACAAATTCATGATCCATTAAGATCACCATGCATATCCTGACCACCGAGTTTAGTTTTTTTCTTACACACTATCTCCTATGCTGTTCTCTGGTCAAGTTTTTACCTGCTGTGTTCCATCCCATACGCTGGTTGCAGCCACCTGACTTTCACACAAAGTTCCCCTTCTTAATAATTCTTTAGGTATTTTTTTTCCTTTATCACAGAATACATTTTCTTTAGACTTGTCTCCTTATTGAGTCTACCTCTACAAAGGTCATGACTGCTTTTGTTATGCTATCTTAGTTGCATTGATTCCAGAGCCTTCAAGGCATTTGTGAGTTAGTGGGTTTGCAGATCTTTACCAGGGCCCTTGGATGCAATATATTTGCTAACTTTGGTTACTGAATGCTAAGGGCTGTGAATTTCAGAAATCAATGTTATTAATAGATCATTGT
The DNA here is from genome assembly GCF_040938575.1 of Ambystoma mexicanum. NCBI lineage: Eukaryota > Metazoa > Chordata > Amphibia > Caudata > Ambystomatidae > Ambystoma > Ambystoma mexicanum. The sequence continues at coordinate 819,665,011 of NC_090934.1, read as the reverse complement.
GAGGTCAGCAATGCTTGAAAGCCAAATCCTGTAAATCCAGAAATGGTATATTTCAGAAGCCAGCTATTGGGTGCTCAAATACCAAAGGGCAAATCTACAGAAAACTAAAAGCAGATCTTTTATGTTAAGATGGAGGAGTAATGAAAAAAATGCTTTCATGTAAAACCGGGAAAAGTGAGTACAAGAGGTCTTTTTACAGGTTTTATAATAGTGCCCATCAGTTTGATAAGGCTGTCCAATAACCTCTACCATGAAAATTATCCATTAAAATTGCCATTGAATGGGATTCTATGTCTAAACCTTTTTTTATCCCAGCTCTAAACTAACCCATCTCTTACTGCGCACTGCTACTTGAATCATACAAGAAAAACGGATGCAGTTGTTCAAACATTTGTTGTTTTAAAGCGTTCAACACAAAGCAAATGAGGTCTGACTGTGGGTAATTCCTACCCAACTTCTCCTGTGGCCTAAACTTTGGTTATTTACATTGGCTGGGCTGCTTGGAATGTCACACATCCCAGGGAATATTTTGAGGGTGGCAACAGGGCTATCCAGTGATATTTTCGAATAGAAATTACTGAAAACCTTTTCAACAAATCCAATTTTACTGAAAAAACACCTAATATATATATATATAGGGGTGGAGTAAGGGAGTAAAAACGGATGGGGAGGGGTTTGGGCTTGGGTTATAGACAGAGGGAAAGTGGGAGCTTGGGGGGAGGGGGTATTTTTTCGGTATTTAAGATTTGTTAAAAATGTTTTTGAAAACCTCACACAGATCCACCTCGGGCAATGAAATTCCATTTTCCTCCCACCAGACTTGCCGTTACCTAATTTAATCGGGGCGGTGAGCGAGGGGTGGGGATTTTCTCTAGGAAAAGCTGTTGGGCAATTTGAGGATCCACTCTACAAACAGTGTTTGGATGATTTTAGAATAGGTGGCATAGTGCTAGTATAACAGAGCTTCTAAGTGAAACCTGGCCTGTTAGTGAGCGAGCGATATAGTAGAACTAACCCATGGTTACACCAGTCTAATGTAATAGTTTATGCAAGGGTCAAAAATTCAAGGTGCAAGCTACTACCCAGCCATGAAAAAAGTCACTTGCTCTCTCAACTATCACCAGTCTATTGCTTGGCGCGACTGCACATTTTGCACCCTGGCTTATGTAGCCGATTTGGCTACTTGTAACTTTATCGTCATGTTTTCTTCTGTTGTCTTTAATTGTTTCTTTTTGTGCGTCAGTTGTGTTGATGCTGATCCCGCAGATTTAGAGGCCAAACTGCCGCCTGAAAATACCTTGGAAAAGATATGCCTTAAACTCCTCTGCACAGAACAGCTCTTGTTTTGCTTGACGTACCTCCTGTCCTTGGACAGTGAGTGTAGCTGCTTCATTAGAAGACTCTGCACCCCGTTTTTTTCAAGTCCTGGATTCATCAAAGGCAGCATTAATGATGCATGTAAGAGTAGCAGATCAGCGGGGGCCAAAAACACATTTGTATAATGAGAACTCATTGATAGACTGTGGTTATGTTTGGGTATTAAAAGACGCCTTCACTTGTGCATAATTTATTTTGTTACAAAGATTAGGGTTGCTTGACCGCTCTGTTTTAAGTAAAGCATCCCTTTAAATAAAACATGTTGAATATACAAAGTGTGGTCTGCAATCTTTTTAGTTTCCTTGTAAGGATTTTCCTTCTGGTACTTTTGTGGTATTTTGGATATCTATAGACTGGCCAATGACAGTATTCTTGTCTGCGAAGCACATAAGAGTCTTGTGCATGTGGATTCTTGGCCTGTTCTTTCAGGGCCAGTTTATTTAATCAGAGAAGTTGTCTGCTTATTAATGGCCAAAGGTGCTTATTCCCTCTGCCCGCCCTCCCACACTCCATCCCGATGCCCTGGCTGCTGCAACTTGTTAGTTTTCTTGCTCTCTTATTTGGTTAGGCTCGGCGGTAGGGATGTATGTAAGTGGAGAATGTGTACTTTTTTACCCCAGTTTTGAATGAGAAGGTTTATATTTAAAAAAATACTCCTAAATAAGCCAGCCGCAGTCTGATAAATAGTCTTTTTTTTATTATAACTTTCAGCCTGCATGATTCCATCTGTATTTGAAAGGGCAAAATGATAATCCCAAAATAACTTTTCGTTTTGTACAGTCATCGTCATCTTGAGGAGTAGGAGCAGATGAATGGGGTTGTGGACTACATGACCAATTAGCTTGGAAGGCGTGGCTTGGAAGCATGGAAAGGAAGTTCATTTGTACTGCAGCAATTGGGATCATACAAGCACTGCAACCCTGAAAATGCTGAATCCGAAAATGTCACATTTAGCCGCAATTGTATGTGGTGGTGTGAGAAATCTAAGGGTGTTCTCACAGTAAAACTTCAAGAATCCCTTATTCAGGTGGCCAGGACACAGCCTTCACTGTTGGATCCAGTTCCTGGGGGTGGTCCAGTGGGGAGAATCACTTGGGTAAGGGAACCCAGGGTTACGCTAGGGGAATACCCAAGTTGAGACACAGTATGCCACAGGCAAAGAGGATGAGGAGGGTGAGATCCCCGAGACCTTTGTGAGCTATATCACATCTAGCCCCCTCTCCCCTTTGCTATCTCGCGTATTAACAGCCAACAAAAACTCCCCATCTTTTAAATCGACTAAGAACACAAACCCTATTGGCTTGAAAAACCACATCTCCCAGAAACCCTTTATTTTCTATCCGAACACTATCCATCATTCCTCTCCCCATCCTTCCGATTTATTCTTTTCCAAACCCACCGTTTATCTTGACGAAACCATATCGGTACCAAAATCCTATGTGTTCCTTACAACGATCCCCTTCCCCTGATTATTATTGCTCCAATGAGACTGACTTTGGTTTTAGGACAAATGTGTTTTTTATTCAGGATTTGGCTAAATGTACACTGTAATTGAATTTATTTCAAGACTCTTATAAACTGGATGCACACCTAGACCATTTGGTTGTCCCTTTTTCTTTATATAATTAATCCACAGCGCAAAGGTATCTGGACCATTTTGCATATCAGTGTATTTTTCAGGTTGGGTTGAGTGTCCCAATGACTAGATCATTGCAGCTTGAGTGGTTGCAATCATTTCTGAAATAGTGGGTAAACATAAGTCAATTTAGGGGAGTGCAGTGTCCCAGATGTTTAACACTTACCTTTTTATTTTGACACAACGCCACGAGGACTGCCTTGTTTTTCATTTGATGGTCGACACTGTCCCCATCGTAGATTTAGATTAGGCTTTTTTTCCAACCCGCATTGAACTTTCAATGTTCACAGTTCTTTGGTCTCTGTCTTACTTGTGTCACCATGACTTTCTCACAGGGGTGGATTAGGGACTTTCTCAGAGGGGTGGATTAGGGATAATATATATATATATATATATATATATATATATATATATATATATATATATATGAGTTTGGGTGGGGCCTGCAATATAATTGGGCGAAAAGAAAAGAAACAACATTTTCAGATTCTGCATTTATAAGCCGCAATGAACACACACATCGTTCTCCAGACAAAGTGTCTTTAAACTAGACCTACTTGGCCCCTTTAAGATTCATTTCATGGACTTTGTGCCCCGTAGTGTGGTTGCTGTTTGCGCCAAACTCCCAAAAAAAAGTCTTCTTTTAATTTTGCAGGCTTTTTATGAAACCCCGAGTTGTTAAGAGCCTCCAATCCTGAACCAAGCCAGAGTGCCTTTGGTTAATGTGTGAAGTGCATCCCTGGATAAAGACTCCTGCCCCCATTGAACCATGTTAGCTCAGGGAGCCAGATTTTTAGTTTGGAAATTATACTGGATTATTAGACCTTTATACGGGCCTTCTGTTTAGATTGCCTGTTGAAATCTTTATTGTTTGGAATCTTTACAAAAACTTGCCTGCTTCTCTGCACCCGCATTAATGCCATGTAACACTAAATCAGATCCAAGGGTATTTCTCATGCATCACTGGAGCAGATTGGCATGGCCAAAACAGTTAGTAACGCTCCATTGCACCTTATTCAAAGCCCCTAAGCCAAAGTGAGCGATTGTCTAGGTAAAATGGCTAGAGACCAAAGACCAAGAAAATGCAAAACGTGTGAAGCATTAAATCAGTGATATGTTAACAAACAAAAAACACAGCAAGCCAACATGAGTTCATTAACGTAGCTAGTGTGATGTTTATCCAAGCCTTAACATATAAAAATAAAGTTGCTGTCCTTGTTTTCTTGCACAACATCTATCCCCAATGCTAATTCTGCTGGTGCCACCTTCCCACTTCTGCTGTTTTCTTTAGAGACAAACAAGATCTTATGGTGTTTTTTTTTTTTTGTGAGACCTCTTGAGCTGGCAAATTCTTTCTGCCCTCTTTACGGGAGGGGCTGGTGCACACCATCAGCCAAACTCTGCTCTTTCTCTTCCAGGCACTTGGTTTGCAGGACGAGGTCAGTTCCCCCAATTCAACAATGAAGTAGAGGTTTCAGCTGTTGTTACTGTACCCGAGGAGAAAGTCCTACTTTACAATAGTCTCTCCCCCAAGGAATTAGGAAAGTGATTGACCTCAAAGCTGTTGAATGGGCGTTGCCGGGCATACAAAAAGAAAATCCCCAACCTTTTATTTGTGGAAATTCAATCCTTGCAACAGTCATAGGGAATCTACTTTAAGTTGGTCCACCCTTCAACTTTGCAACACTTGCAGGTAAGACCTACATTTGCTTGAGTTATATTCCATTAAGCCATCATTTTGGGTCCAGTTGCCTCCAACAGAATCATGGGTACTAGAAGGCATGGTATCAAACAGTGAAGACAGACTCAAGTGATCATAGTTCAAGGGTGTTCATTGACGCCTATCTAAAGCTAAGGATGGGAGCAGGCTTCAACCATCAAATAATAACGCAGTCCTAGTGGAGTCTGTCAAAATAAAAGGGCCTATACTAATAAACCTTTTGCCAATCCTTCTAAATACAAAATAGTCTGGGTTAACAATGTATGCAAAAGAAAAGTGTTCAAGAAATGAATGGTCAGCATAGTTGAGCAGTTGGCTTCCGGTCCCCACGTTTTCAGCACAAGGCAAGGCGGCACATGCGGGCTTCACACACACTCTGGCTTCTTGGCTACGAGGTAACCGTTCAACACATAGGCATCAGGGCCTTCCACCAAAGTCTCTCTCGTAATGACAGTCTCTTATTGCAGAGGGCCTGATGTAGCAAACAAAACACAAAGCTCATTTCCTTTGTCAGGATTCTCACATTCATAAGTTCAAGATTGGTCTTCCTCCTTCGGGCTCGGACCACGGGTCCCCCTCGGCCGGGCTCAGATCGTCTCGATTTGAATCAAAGACTTACGAATGTGTGATGGTTTTTGCTTAAACCGTCGCAGGACCACTTTGATTCCCTTTACAAAATGATACATCTCATCTATCTTCTACTTTTGTTTCTTCGGTCAGGATACCGTACAGAGACCTTTGAGCACATTCACGGTGCCGGACCGCGCTGTCAACGGTATCGTTTCCTTCCTTCTTAAGTTTAAGCATTCACCAGCCATTTAGCTTTTCTTGCATCTTTCATTACACATGTTTAACAATGTTTGTTCGTTTTACAATGTTGCCGCTTGCAACCTTGACTTCAACACAGACCGGCCTGGACTCGGGTTCCCCAACTCACCAGCTGTGTTCTGTCGTTTCTTTGTTCCTGGAGTCAAGAACGATACCAAGGCGTCGGGAACTCCTCCCTGCCTTGGTCAGTTAGGCGGGAAGTCCCTCAATACCTCCGACACAATGCAGGATTCTCCACCCGGAGTTCCTGGTCTTAAACTTTCTGCCTTGAAGGTTTCTTGATCTTAACGGCTTCCTGACGAAAAGATCAAGTGGGTTGCCGTTCCCACGAAACTCTCGTGTCTTGCCGTCTTTCTCCTTCCGTTCACCTGCCAACTCGAAACTGCTGTACCTTTGTGTGCTTTGCCTAGCTCAGAGTGTGCTCTCGTGGTCCACCTTGATGTTGGCAGAGATAGAGTTGCTTCAGACCTTTAACAACACCCTAGATCATTCCTTCTTGGTGAGCAGTGAACCACAATCCCTATCCCATCCCATTTAGGCTGAAATCTTTGCTCAGGATCTCTTTTAGTGCTGAGACCACTGTGTTCTCAACAAAGTAGTAACACCCTGCGATAGCCTTCTCCCTGCTCCTTGACCATTTACTTCTGAAGTATGTGCCCTATGGAGGGAGTAATCTAACAATACCGGAAGGATTCCTTTGTGGGCAAGCCAAACTGGGTTTACAGCGATGTGAAGGAGTTGACCAACCCCTTCTCCATCAATTGCTTAACATCATAAATTACACATTGGGGAATGCAATAACACAGGACGAGGAGACTGGAACAGGCCAGAAACTGATATTAAGCCCGGCGGGAAGTGGGGCCACAAAGGGTTGGTGGGGACCCCCTGCTACAGTATAGAGTAAGCAGGATTCATGGCAACAAGCTACCACACAGCAGCGGAAGCAACAGGAGACTCCATTAAACCAGGGGTTCAGTACACTTGAACCTGCGATGGCGGTTCCCGCGTAGAGGAGCACAGGAGAGTGGAAATGCCCCACATTAAAGCCGGACTGTCAAGCATCTGACCAGCAAAAGTGAGAAGGGAGCAGCCCGGTGCCGAGGCCAACGGGGTCAAGGCGGACAGCTTCACACCGGATGAGAAAGAGAAGGAGATTGGATACGGCACACTCCCCTAGGGTTTAGGTGCTGAAGTGAGGACATAAAAGAGCACTCGAGTAGCATCTAGAGGAGGTCCTAGGGAAGGGCACCATAGCAGCCCCAACTTTTCCGCTCCCACGGAACATTGGAAAGGTGAGGGTTGTGAGCAAAGGGGGATGGCAAACTTGGCACAGAGAACTGCTGAGCACTTGAGACACAGGGATCGTCGCCTCATGGTGGACCAAGCGAAGTGAAAGCCAGGGAGCTGAACGCTCCGACAGGAAAGAAAAAGCTAAAATATCGGAGAAGGCTGAGGAACGGAGTGTTGTAACAGGAAGTTTGCTGCCTGCAAGAAGTGCAAAAACAGAATGCAGGAGAGAGGACTGGAACATCAATAGGGTAGAAACTGGACCGAACGAGGCTTGAAGCAAAAAGAGCTGTGTTCCAAGCAAGAGGTTTGAAAAGAAAGGGACGAACGGCCGCACGCTCTAAGAAAGAAGGGGCAACGACGGAGAAAGCCCTGGCGGCACAAATGGCGACAGGAATGGACATGTCCAAGTTCTCCACAAAAGAAGTTACAGGACACATTCTGGCAGCGATCAAGGCCCTCAGAGGGGACATACAGGCCTAGCTGGCAGACCTAACGGGCAGAATGACAGCAGTGGAAGATTACTTGAGCACAACCAGCTGAACGCCGATATGGTGGAAATGAAGCTGATGCAAGGATGACAGACCTGGAGCTCACGGAGGAAGAGATAATGCTCAAAATGGACGATTTGGAAAACGGAGAAAGACGGAACAACATAAGGATACTGGGGCTGAAGGAGTTGGAAAGGGAAACCCTGAGACAAGTGGAGGAGAAAGTCATTGTGATGATACACCAACTCTTTGAAGCAGAAGGGGGCAAGACAGTGCAACTTGAGAAAGCGCACAGCGGAGGTAGGCCGTACGGAAATGGCCCCCGCTCCATAGTGGCCAAATTCCTGAGCTACAGAGACAGGATGGAGGTATTGAACAGGGCAAAACAACAACGTGAAGTGGAATTCGACGGCACTCAAGTCACGATATATCAGGACCTTTCCAATCTCACACTAGCGTGGCGAAGAAGCTGCAGACCCCTCACAACATGGCTGCGGGAAAAGGAAATTCAATACAGATGGTGCTACCCATTCTCTCTGCAGTTTGAGGTGGAAGGAGTGGAATACTGGCTAACATCAGCAGAAGAAGCGGAGCAGGCCTTGAGACACCTTACAGCAGACATGGAAGCCCAGCCAAGAAGTCTGTCGGACCCATCCACCAGTGGAGAACGAACCAGACCGGCTCCGGGCCCGCAAAGGAGAAGGAGAGGACAGACGGGTAGGAAATATGACTCTCACTGGGCCCTCACCCCGAAAGGCACCTACCACACAGGAGCAACAGCCGGAGCGAGATTCCAGGGACTAGACTGTAAGTAAATGGTAATGAGGAAAAACTGAAACCGGGCAGATGCCCAGGAAGTTACTGAAAATGTGCTGCAGGGAAGCAATTTTACTTGCTCCAAAGTGGCCCCTTGTGAGATAGGGGGCGGTGTCTCTGAGACTAATTTTCAACACACTAAGTCGGGGACCCAAACAGCTAAAAAGTTAAGTAACAAGTTAAACAAGTGGGTTGGCACCAGGACAGCATGTATTAAGGACGACAAGCAAGGTCTTCAGACTACCCAAGGAATGGGAAGCATAAAGTCAAAAACCGGAGGCAGTGGCAATAGAGGGGCAGGGAGATGCACCTGCAATGGGGAAATGTGATGTGGGGACGGGTCTAACCGTGGGCGCACCTAACGTGAAAGGTCTCAACTCTCCGGTAAAAGGGTCTCTGACTGTGAGGGAATTCCAGAAAGCCTCATTAGATATACTCTTCTTAGAGGAAACGCGCCTAATACAGGGGGAAGAATGGGCGTTGAAAGGGGGGAGGGGGAAATAGGACAGGTACACTGGGCTTCAGGGAGTGCCAAAAGGGGTGGATTCGGCATAACCCTCCAAAGACAATGCAGGCTGCAGGACTGTGAAAAAATCAGAGAAGAGATACAGGAGGGAGAGGAGAGGATGCATGCCATGAAAGGAAACTGATGAAATCGGGGTTGAGCTATTGTTAAAAAGGGCAGAGCTAAAAGCACTGGGTATGGGAGAAAGCCTCTGTAAACTGAGGTATGTAAAACAGAAATACTCTGAGAAAGGGGACAAGGTAGATGCGCTCCTAGCAGCTAGATTCCTGGCGCAGAGAGATGGGTAACCAAACTGACGGACCTTGAATAGGGTGACAAGGACTTGCCGAAAGACATCGCTGAGGGATTTGCCCATACTATGAGAAGTTATGAGTCCGAAGCTACTGATAAAGAGATTGCAGTGGGGGCATACCTCAGTGGGGTGAACATGACGAGATTCACACACCAGGAGATATAACACAGAGAGAGTCCAATCACAGTTGAGGAAATCCAAGATGCCATTGCACGTCTCCCAAACAGTAAGGTCCCAGGTGAGGCTGGCTACACCATAGGATTTTACAAAAAACACGCAAGAATCCTGACACAACATATGGCGAAGCTCTACAATCATATTGGACACAGGAAAGGCACCCGCAACATTCAGCAAAGTACTGATATCTGTAATCCCGAAGGAGGGGAGGGACCCGCGCCTTGAAACACTTGTATATAGGCGTGTTATAAATGCCATATATTTTATCACCATATCATATCAATGCCGCCCAATTTCACTCCTAAACATAGATGAAAAAATATTTACGAGAATCCTTGCGACGAGATTAGATAGGAAGTTACCTCGTATAGTACACCCGGATCAAATGGGGTTTATAGCAGTTAGACGAGGCCCAGACGCAATAAGAAAGACACTCGACCTCATGGAATATGTGAAGGGAAGTCTGGGAGACCAGGCAGTACTGAGTCTGGACGCCGAAAAAGGCCTTTGATAGAGTGGAATGTGGCTTCCTCTTTGCTATATTACGTAAATTAGGCCTGGGCGACAGAATGTGCCGGGCGATAGGCGCAATCTATTCAGGACCAACGGCAAGGGTGGTGGTGAATGGGATAAGATCGAGGGAGTTTAAACTCGGCAGGGATGCCCTCTATCATCGCCCCTGCTATTTGCACTGACAATGGAACCACTAGGGGAGAGGATACGAAATGACCAGCTAAAGGGGATACAAATAGGGACGCAAACTCACAATTTGAGCATGTATGTTGATGACATACTGTTATATCTCTTGGACACAACAGAATTGACACAGAGGGTGCTTACAACTCTGGGGGAATATGGGGAAGTGTCAGACCTTAATGTAAATGTCAATAAGTCGATCCTCCTCCCACTTCAGGAATGTACTGAAGATCAATTTAGGAAATGGGCAGACCTAGGGATCCCGGTGGAGAGGGACAATATAAGGTACCCAGGGGTGCGGATACTGAGGGATTTGAACGACCTATTGCATGGTGATTGTGTACAACCCTCTCAGCAAGTTAACTAATATCGCCATCCCACTTGCACCCATAGCCACTTTAGTCAGACGCCCTTTTATCACGCACATGCCCTCTCGAATCCACTATGCATCTGCCACCACTCTACACTGTTCTACTAAGAACTATCCTCTACTTGATCACTTTACAAGACCTCAACATTTCCCCAGCCCATGGTCCAATTAAGGCATGTACGCGCACCCCCTGAGCAGGCTGGCATGACCACCAAACCCTGTAGCCTCCAACAGAGAAACCTTAAACTTCGTGCCAGACTCCCAAGAATCTATGACCCCTTAACTAATGCCCACCTCACCACTAATCGCCCAAGGGACGCTCAGCCCACTCCCAACATCTCACCCTACAAAGATACTAATGGCCAACACCCACTTCAGCTTAACTGCCGACTCTTCAGAGATCCCACCTCCCCTTCGAATTGTCAACACAAATCCCAGCTGTTATCTGTTCAACCCACTCAAATTGGCATAAAAGGTGCATTAATAAATGCCCGCTCTATGGTGGGCCACGCCACAGATATAGCTGACTTAATCCATAACGAAAACATTGACCTCCTGGCCATTACTGAATCCTGGCTTCACTCCACAGCAGATCCTACAATTATGCTAGCCATCCCGGACAACTATACTCTTATAAGACTAGATCGTACCACCTCCAGAGGTGGAGGTCTAGCTATAATTGTTAAGAATAATCTAACTCTAAGACTTTCCACACCCCATAATACAAACTCCTGTGAATCCCTCACTGCCAAACTTACCATTTCGAATACTCAAACTATCACCATTCATTTGATATTCCGACCACCAGGCCCGCTGGGTTCCTTTGAGGAAGACCTCACGATTATGCTATCGGACAACGTTAAAAACTCATCACAATGCCTCATTTTAGGAGACTTCAACCTCAGATTCAGTGACCCACTAGATCCCAACGCTTCACAGATTAATAACTCCCTAGAGGAATTAGAATTCACCCAAAAGGTCACAGAATCCACTCACATTAAAGGATGGATCCTTGATTGGATTGCTGAACACAATTGCCCAACCAATATCACTTCTATACTGCCTCAGCCCTGGTCTGGACCACTACCTGATATCCTTTACGCTAGAGGTCACATCTCCCACGAATATTAGTAGTATAGCACACGCCGTGCCTACCAGAAACAAAAGAAATATTACTACCGAAAATCTTATCCCCCTTATCCTTCCTACACTGAACTCTATTTCAGACCAGACTGATCCATCCACCATGGTAGAAATGTACAACAAAGTGATGCTTGCATCTCTAGACGTCATAGCACCATTGAAGATTAGAACGAGCAAACCCCACCAACACTTAAACACATGGTTTTCGCCTCATCTGAAAGCAATTAGACAAGAGAAACGTCTAAGTGAAAAAATCAGGAGATTGGACCCTTCAGACCTCAATAAGAATTACCTGAATAAACTAGCTGCTCTCTACAAAAAAGAAATTATCCTAGCCAAACAAACATCCTACAACTCCCGAATCTCCTAAGCCAAATCAAATACCAAAGAACTGTTTGCCATCCTTAAAGAGGTAGAATCACCAATTGAAGTTCCTGACTCCTGTCTCAAGGATAAAAATTGGTGTAAGAGTATACAAAATGCCCGGCCAACAAGATAACAACTCTCCATGTGAAGATTAACAATAAAATGAACCCTCACTGCCTCCAAGACTGGCACCAATGCTACTATCTCCAAGACTGGTAAGAATGCCACACCACTACTTCAGACCACCCCGACTCTACCCACACCACTGACCCCCCTGTTTCCACTTTCACAAATTATCCATCAAAGAAGTCAAAAAAGTTATCCTTCCCCTCAAACGGTCCAATTGTCATGGCGACCCATGTCCAGCTCAAATCCTAAAAGATGCTGCCTGTGAACTTTCCCCTTTTATCACTAAACTCATAAACGCCTCCTTCACATGAGGCACTATACCTAACAACCTGAAACACTCCTGGGCCCTCCCCCTCCTCAAAAACAAGCTCTCAACCCGTCCATCCTCACTAACTACCGCCGCATAACCACAGTGCCATTCCTACTTAAAATCTTGGATAAAATAGCATATCTACAAATCCAGCATCACCTGGAACAAAACCACCTGCTAGGAGTTCGACAGTCTGGCTTCTGACCTCAACACGATACTGAGACTGCGCTCATAGACCTCAAGGCACAAATAGACGCACTGAGAGACGAAGGTAAGACGGCACTCCTGCTACTCCTGGATCTCTCAGCCGCGTTTGATTTGGTAGACCACTCGATACTTTGCAACCAATTGGACTCTGCGGCCCGCTTATCTCAGGAGGCAGTCGCTTGGATCCAGTCCTTCCTTGATAACAGGACAATGCGAGTTTTCTCTCCTCTAGCAGCCTCGGACCCCGCACCCATATTTTGCTGTGTACCCCAGGGTTCCTGCGTATCTCCTACTCTGTACAACATCTCCACAAAGCCCCTTTTCAATGATGTAGATGGTCTAGGTATCACCTACACAAATTATGCCAATGATACACAGATCCTCATCCCATTGACGGGAGATTATGACAAGGATTTGGCCTTTGAACAGAGTATACCTCATCATCCAGGCATGGATGGCATCTCATGGTCTATGCCTGAATGATGACAAAACAGAACTCCTCATTCTAGGCACCCCATCCAACATCAAAAAACTAGGTCCGAACTACTCCTCCTTCAAAATTGACAACAACAACATTACTGTGGCTAAGGTAGTCAAAACCCTCGGCTTCTACATAGACTCCACGATGACCTTTGGTAAACAAGTAAATGCTATGGCCTCAGCCACCTCCTGCACCTGCAAGCTAATCAGAGCAGCCAAGCCTTTCCTCTCACCCAACCACTGCATTACTTTAGCGAGAGCCCTAATCTTATCCAAATTGGACTATTGCAATGCCCTCTATATAGGCAGCAACAAATACATTGCGTCCAAAATTCAGACCCTTCAAAACAATGCCTTAAGAGCTGCCCTAAGCTTCCCCAAAAATGCCCATATATCTGACCTCAGGAGATCCGTGAATTGGCTTTCTACGAAAGACAAGATCCTCCTTAAAACTTCATCTCTGACACATAAATGTCTTAAACAATCAGCCCCACAATACCTCGCAGCTAGATTCACTAGACAAACAGCCACTCGCCCCCTAAGAAAAGTCAACTCCAACTTTCTATTAGTACCCAGATTTAAGCGTACTAAATCCAGTGGGAGTAGCTTCCCCGTTAAAGCAGCACAATACTGGAACTCCCCCCCCCCCCCCCGCCTTAAGTGAAGATCTACCCTACCTAAAATTTAGATCTAGTCTCATTCACTGGCTAAAGGAACACGACATCTGACCTTACTTCACTTGCAACCTCCTAGCATTTATTGTATATATGTGACCATCACGGTTCATAGACATAATTTCGAATACAAATTATTCGAAAGTCAAAAAGTCGAAAAAAAAAATGTCGAATTTTTTTTTGACTTTTTTTTTTCGAAATGGGGGGGTTCCCCCCAACCCCCCCCTTTTTTTATTTTTACCTATTTTTTTCACAGAAACTAGAGCCAAAAAAAAATATCGAAAAAAAAAAAAATTCGACATTTTTGATTCGACTTTTTTTACTTTCGAAATTATGTTTTCGAAATTATGACTGGACACCGACCATCACTGCTTTTGTTGTATATATGTGTCTCACAGTTATTCTTTGTATTATTGTATATACCTATCCGCCTTGCCTGTTGTTCATGCATACAGCATTGTAACCATAGCTGTACTTATTCCTGTTTACTAAGTAACATAAGCTTAACAACCCTCTTTATGCCTTTGCGTCCTAATACCCTTGGGTCTGGTGCGCAATATAAATAATAAAACAAACAAACATAATATGGCCGAAAGGCATCCTAGACTTTATGGAACTAGACCCCTCCATGGGCATTCTATCAAATAACTTGTCTGTGAAGGTGGCGATTCAGACCAAGACATCCCTAAATATGACTAGGTATGGATTAATCATCTATTAACATCCCCTGCATTCAATGTTCATATGGGCTGGAGCATTTTCTGAGACTAGTGAAGACCCAGCCTGTGCAAATGCTTACTGAAGAAAATGTAGTGTATACTGAACAATGATCTGTGAATTAGGGAGGGAGAAGTATTTCTCTGATGGATGGTATATCCTCCAGGAATCAAATGTGCCAGATTTTTAAATAAACTTCCAGTATTCCCTTTTTCTTTTTACTGTGAATTTACAGGGCAATTTCCTATTGTGGTAGGTCAGAATCGGAAGACCGAGAAGATGGCATATTGGATAATGTGTATCTTTAATTGAACACCAAAACAACCTATCTGTCCCTACGTTCCTTGGCCCTATCATTGGGAAAAGAAAGAAATCTAAAATGCATGCTCGTCAGGGCGTCCTACAAAATAACCTCAGTACACTGTCCAGAAACTTAATCTAGTCCGATTCCTCGCCCTACCACTATGAACAGAAAATCTAATTTAAACAAAGTTACTATACAGGCCTTTTGACCAATGACAGAATGGTGGCTTGTTTCTGACCCAACTGTTAAGTTTCTGTATCAAAAATGGCCCTAGCCCAGTTGCACAGTTAAAGTAACCTGGCACTGAAAAGTTTCTTCCACCTTCATCTCCTTGGATTGTGAATGAGTGTTTGGGCCAGTGAATTTTCCTCTCTCTCCCTCTCTGGCTCGCTAGACCCTTCGTATCAATCCTGCGGCATCTGTCACCATCGGAAATACCTTGGCTCTTAATTCCACTCCACATAATCCCCTGGACTTGTCATCTAGCAAGACTCACAGTATTTGCTCCACTCTCTTCCCTCTTGTTGGACACCCTTCCTTGGGGTCTCTCTTCTGGCACCCCACCTTGGGTTTTGGTTCTCTGCAGCCCACCTTGGAGCTTGATTACTCTTATCCTGTTTTGGGGTTGGTTTGTTGTCGCCCTGCCTTGGGGTCGGTCTTGGCCTTTCCACTTTCTTCCTAACATCCCGGAGTGACCACCTAACTTATGATTTCAGGCGGTGCTACACTGGTCGGGCATTTTGGTGGGTGGATGCGGTCTCTTCCTGTCTGCTTCCTACGCATCAGCTGGAGTTGGGGCTCCCTTCCTTCAGTCTGCTTGCAGAGCTTTGGCAGCAGTTTCATGTCTCACTGTGACTTTGCGGTTCTGGCTCCCTACACTGAGTCGTGGTTTGCCGAGTGCTGCATGGGCTCCACCATGGGTCAAAGCGTCACCCGGGCACAGGTTTGCCTCTCTTAGCCCACTACCCTAGAGGAGGCTTTTCCAGTGCAGCTTCTCTCTTCCCTTCTATCAATGCTCATGGGATATCCTCGTTTCACGCAACACAGCGGTGGGCTGATCTCCTGTTCTCCGAACCAGATTGAGGACGGTGCCTGAATCGGGTCAGAAGCCATACCAGCCATTGGTACATGAAGTGGTAAGTAATTATACACGTCCATTTCCTTATTTGGGGACTGCTTGTCCACCCCCAGTGGGACCTCCCTAATGACAAAAGGGGTGTCTCTTTTTTTGATGTGAGGGGGTGAATTCCCTGGATTAGTCAAACTATTTAGAAGTAATTCATGGGATGGTTGAAATCTGCATCAATGATCAACTTTGGAAAATCCCTTCTTGATGGTAAAGACCCTAGTGACCTGCAATCTCTGGTTACCTTGCGTGGGGACATATATGTCGAGAATCACTAGTTTGATGACAACCATTAGTTTCTCCGAGACCTATCTACCGTCATCCACCCCCCCCCCCCATCCTCCCGAGGAGGTATTGGGGATCTGAAGCCCCTTGCAGATAACTCCCGAATCACTGTTTCTTCAATTGAGTTCTCTCCTCTTTAGATCTGCGAGTCTCTCAAAGTAATGCATTTAAGGTACTACATTTCTATAGTTGAGCTATTAGCCTGTCCCTTTTAATGAGATGCCTTTGTTCATTCCTGTTTCACCATGGCAACGTCACATTTGGTAAATCAGAACTAATTAATCGCTTGCACCAGAACATCCCCAAGCCTTAATAATTGAACTTGAATACAGCCCATAACCACCACCCAGCTTTCCCACATAGCAAGAACCATAAATGGAGGGAGACTCCCATATAGACACAACGTCTGCCCACATCAGAGGCCACGTGTGTTTTGCATACAACACAGTTTACAAAGGAGCAATTCGGGGCAGACCCCCAAAAAGGTGAACAAACGAAACTGCACGGCTCCTCCAGTGAAGCTAAATGAAAAAATCATTTATATTAGATATAAACTAAACAAGTTGTATACAGGAATTCAATGCAAGAATGCAGAAATAACAGTGCCTGACTGAGTCTCCATGTCAACACCCGTCTGCACCTTACACCTCCCACTAGAACCAGAAGACTGCAAAAGTCTAAGCGGTATGGCACCAACCCATTCAACCTGTGGCAATGGTTGACAACAAAGCCACGATTACTACCTTAGAATTGTTAGAGGAAATCGTGGAGCATTTTGGGATCTACAGGCAACATTGGCCCTCTATTGATGGTGGCCTTAACGGTGCTGGAGTGAAATAATTTGTAGTGTGCTCCCATCTCGCCGCGCAATAAATGCTTACTATGGTCATCAGTGGAGTTGATCACATCCTCAGAAAGGAAGATCTTGCTTTACGATTCCATGCCAGCTGCCTGTTTTTCGCCTGCTTGCAGACATCAATTGAGTATATCAAAGAAAATCAATGATGATCCCTCTCAGCCTGCTCTCATTTGCATGCAAATCTTTAGTTGGCTGATGCAGTGTTCAGATTGAATGTTAGCTGCAGTTTGAATAGACCGATTAGGAGGCATGGGGAAAAACTGGCCATTTCGTTCCTTAGCATTCCTTCTTAAAGGCCAAGTATGTGTGGATTCTTGCAACACCCCCTTTAAGTCTCATCTTCCAAATAGACTACTCATTGCTCAGCTTACTCAAAATGTTAATTTTACCGACTACCAGCATGTCGCTAGCCTCCAATATGGCATTTTTTTTGGGTAGCTTGAGTGACTGTACTTCCTCCAGGAGCGCCTCCATCACCTGGTTCAGAGGCATGACTGGCAGTGGGCATGAATCCATTTTTATCTTTTAAGGGTAGCACCCAGCACAGCCACAAATTCCTTCTTGCATGGGCACTATTAGGCACGAGAGAACTGGTTCACAGATTCTGCCTTCACAATGATACTGCTCAAATGATGAGGTCTTCTCTCAGGTGCCTAGATGCTCGATTGTGGTAACTATGGGATGGACCAACGACCCAGAGGAGTATCTCAATGCACCAGGGTTTGGAAAAGGCAGCAGACCCCTCTTGGATTATCGGCTTCAGGCTGATATTCAAACCTCTGGCATCACGATCACTGCGTGCATAGTCTCAGTGGACCACAGAAAGCTGATCTTCTTTTGGGGGATAATTCTTCACATCCCCAGTCTGCTCGCAATGGCAGGACTTAACCCCTGTTAAAGGACTTTAGATCCAGAGCCTCCACGAGAGTTGAGGGTTTACAATCATCACAATTGGAGTTTTACAGGCAGCATCGCCAAGTTTCATGCCGCTTGTCAAGACCTTCACCAGCACATTTGCTGTCCTCATTCACGGCCACCCCTAAATATCCATGCACAGTCACTTTTCAGAACATGCTGAGTCTTCTTCCTTCATTCCTTATCCCCCAACAATGCAGGGATTCTGTTTGTTCTCTTCTTCTGTCTATTTTGTTTTGCATTAGTCGCATATCATTGGAGTATCTCATGTTTCGACACCCTTTTATGCCCCCACTCCTTATTGGTGTGTATCCTAATTCAGTGTGAAAAGGCCCATGGGGAATCTCCTGTTGCGTTTTGTTGGTAGCTAACCGCAGGCTGTTTCTCCATGTCGTCCATCGTATTGCTATTGCCAGTGGTAGTAATGTTTTAGGCAGGCTTAGGATGTGAAAATGTATGTATACACCCACGAAAGGGGTTTTAGTTTGCCACAGGCATTTATATATGTGTCCTGACTTTTGAGATAAGATAGACAATACATCCTGTGCTGTCCTAGCAACTCATGGGCGCAAAACTTTTTTTTTTTTGGGTTGTAGCCCTCTAAAATCCCTGGGTGGAGTTTAACGATGGTGCAGTTTTACATTTTACTTACTTGAGTTTGTTTGATTTTCTTCATTTTGCACAAACCTGTTGTTTTTTTCTAACTGACTTTAGGGCTTACTTTTTCTCCAGTTTGAAGTCTGTTTTTTGAGTGTATTTCAATATTTTAATATCGTAAGATGTTTGTCTAAATCTGTAATAAAATAAGTAGCAAGAATGTGGAGGCAAGGGTCAGTTTTCATTTAACACAAAGTGCCAACTTTAATTTATGCGACCTTTTGGCTAGACATTTTTCAAATATTTGCTAGATCTTTCACTCTGTCAACTCCATCTGACCATTTCTCCATTACTACCTTTAGCCCTCTTTCTGTATGACCACGAGACAT
Organism: Ambystoma mexicanum; assembly: GCF_040938575.1. NCBI lineage: Eukaryota > Metazoa > Chordata > Amphibia > Caudata > Ambystomatidae > Ambystoma > Ambystoma mexicanum. Next base: position 819,646,294 of record NC_090934.1, on the reverse strand, counting down.
TGTCTTTTTCCAAGCATATACTTAACATTGATTATAAAAGACTAGTTTGAGGTGTATTGACAAATGCATGTCATCTTTTTGTCAGATGGCATGATGTATGCAATATTTATCTACTATTGAATAGCACGATACATATTGTATATTGTATTTCTCTAATCTTAAACAATATTCTTTAGTACACCATTGTACTAATGTATACTAACCTATTCCTCTAAACTCAACTTTTCATCTTTGAATGACATTTCTGTAAAACCTGTATCCGCTGTATTAATTTCAAGTTGCATGATACTCCCGCTGGGGGAGGGTTACTCTAACTTTCTAAATCCGGCCTATCTGAGGAGGCTGGCTTCAGGCCTTTTGATATTGGTGAAAAATGGGCCAGGCCTTCAGGGAATCTCTGAATGTGCCCCAAACCTTTTTGTACAGTTTCTTGTGTTGCTATGTGAGCTGCGGGCTCCTAATGTAGACATGACAATCCTCTTAGTGAATGTTTATTGGAACCCAGCTGCGATTAACGTGGACTGTTTCATTAATTCGGTTTCTGAAATAATCGATTATTTTCATGCCCAGTTTGGTGACCTTTGTTTGTTTTGTTTGGGGATTTGAACATCTCACGGTTGGACCTTTTGGGAGGGGATTGTGAAAACATCGAAGGGGGTTCATATCGAGATGACTTGAAAATCAGAAAGTGGGCTAATGTGATGAGTACAAGAGATATGCACTTTGAATGGATTGTGTCTTCCCACGTATTCCTCATCCTTGATATTCGATATCCAGCTTCATCTGCTTCGGATTTCTTTTTTTTGGCAGAGGGTGCTGTGCGTCAATGGCGTCGACTCGATGTCCCTCGAGGGCTTCCGTCTAGAAGATGATGTAATCGAAGGTATATACAGCACGCGCAGTGCCCGCTGGCTCCAGTAAAATTTTTCCTTGAATGCTATCACTTTGAGAAATACGGCGCGCTTCATTACTTAATATGTGAGTATGTCTTCTTCATCGATACCGAGTGCTCCGAGGACCAGGTTCAAGAAAGTGTTGCAATTGTGAATCGAAGATGTCTTTGACCGATCCACGCTGTATCCGTCTATGTTGTCTCGGGTGGAACATAAGACCTCGGCCTGCTCCAAGTGCCAGTCGATGACTGGGAAGGCCCTGAATGAGCAAAAGGGGAAATTGGCGGTAGGTCAAAACCCAAAATCATCTAGCTCGACAAAAAACCCTTCGACTGACGAGTCGAAAGGCAGCTCTCCTCAGAGGAAGAAAGATTTGAGGTAGAGATTGAGGAGTGGCTTCCACCGATCGTCATCGAAGAAGTAAAAAAAAAAAAAAAGGCACCATAGATTGCCTTCTTCGACTTCATTGGTGGACACCTCCCAGAGAGGGTATCTTGCCTGACTAAAAAAATCAACTCTTGCCAAAATGGGAGGCTTTTAGGGCAGAAATGCTAACACTATTTGAAAAGCAGAAACCCTCAAGCCATGCTTCTACTGCGCCTTCCAACACAGCTGGTAAGGAAAGGGCTTGACCTAAATCCTGCGTGCCCTCGAGCCCGGTACGAAGGCTTGATCCTCACGAGAGCCGTCGAGGCTTAGAGGCGATGACGTATCCTAGAAGGAACCGTCAAGCCGAAAACATAAGAAACGCATGTCGAGGTCGTCCACATCATCGACACTGGCTGAGCCTTCGACGCCAGCCATGTCCTCTACATCGTCTTGATGCCAGCTGCGCCATCATTGCCAGCTGCGCCAACGACGTTGACTGCCCCATTAAAACCTATGGCGCTATTGAATAAAGTTTTGACGACTCCTCCAGCGTCGACTCCACTATTCATAAAACCCTTGACGCCTGAAAAATCTTATGTGCATTTACCAAGGAAGGACTATTTTAAGTCCCGTGTATCAATATATGAGGGGAATGAAACCTCAGACAATGAGGCACCATTTGGCCTCCAATTTGGTGTGCCAAATGTGTCAGAGTTTCATCTCTGAGGAATCAAGGTTAAAATACCTTTGACAATCTGCAGATGGCCAGTGAGAGAGTCTGGTGGTACAGGCAGCTACCGAAACTTCTAAGCAAGCAGCTTATCCTACCATCCCTCCAGATAGGCATGACAAAAGAGTAGATGGATGGGCAAGGAAGGTATTTTCTGCACAGAGTATGGTGCTCAAATCGGCCAACTCCACATGTGCCTTGCAAAATTTTCATTCACTCTATGGGACTGCATTTCCATGGCGGCAGAGCTAATTCCCGAGGGGCATGTACGAGACGGGTACTTGGCCATAATTAGAGACGGCAACAAAGGTATGTATGAGTCTCTTCAGTCAGGTCTGGATTCTGCTGATGACATCAGCAGAGCCATGACTACTGGCACCGTTATGTGCAGGTTTGCATGGTTGAATAAGTCGGGTTTTGCACCGGATATGCAATCCAGACTCCTCAACATGCCATTTGACGGGTCTCACCTTTTTGGCAACAAGGCTAACAAGGGCCTTAAGAAGTGGCAGACCACAAAGGCGGCAGCCAAATCTTTAGGTGCCGCTATTTTGCAACCTCAGCAGTTTTGACCTTGTGGACAGCCTTGGATGGCTAGATATTTTCGCTGATACTCCACAGTTTGAAGGGCGAGAGGAATGGCTGGTCAAAGGGGCCAAAGAAAGTTCCCTCGTGGTGGACGAGGGAGAAGTGCGAAGCCAGCTCAAGCAGGGGCATCTTTACCATCTTGCATTGATATCAGCTGCCTCAAAACCTCTCTGAGGTCTTGAGTCAGAGTTCACCAGTGTGGGGCAGAATGTCTCAGCATCTATAAGAATGGCGAGACATTAATTCGGATGCTTGTGCATTGGTAACCATAGCCCATGGCTACTACTGCCTTCCCTTCTTTCAGAGACCTTGGAGCAATCCACCGGGGAACCACTCTTTGAGGGTTCCAGATCCACTCTGTGTGCAGGAAACTTTAACCCTGCTGGAGAAAGGTGCTATAGAGCTGATGCCTGTAGCGGAGAGGAACAAGGGATGGTATTCCCTTTTTTTCCTTAATACCCAAGAAGGACTGAGGACTGAGACCCATCTTGGACTTGAGATGCTTGAAAAAGTTCCTCAGGAAGGACACGTTCAAGATGGTCACACTTTCTCAGATCCTTCAGGCGCTCCAACTCCAGGATTGGATGGTGTCATTGGACCTTAAGGATGCTTATTTTCATGTGCCAATCCATCTGAAGCACAGAAAATACCTGAGGTTCGCAGTTGGCGGTTTTCATTGTCAATGAGTTCTGCCTTCGGGCTGAGCTCCGCCCGAGGATTTTCACCAAACTGATGGCGGTGTTGGCAGTGAGTCTCAGGAGAGGGGGGATTCATGTCTACCCCTACCTGGACGATTGGCTGATCAGGGCGCGTTCTCCCGAACTAGTCGGGGATCATCTCAATGTCACCTGCCACTCTCTTCACAGACTGGTCTTCTCCACCAATTACAAGAAGTCCCATATGACACCTTCTCAGAAACTCCGGTTCATTGGAGCTGTTCTGGATACATCCTTCGGAAAGAGCTTGCCACCCGAGGTGAGGGCTCAAGACATTCTACAGATGGTCACCAAATTTCAAAGTGCCCAGCCTCTCCCGGCCTTCGATTTTTGGAGGTTGCTCGGCCTCATGGCATCCTGCATCTTTCTGGTGCCAGAGCCCCGCCTGCGAATGAGATCCCTTCAATGGGCTCTCAGAACTCAGTGGTCTCAGTCCTCAGGAAAGATGACGGACTTACTTCAGGTTCCACGCAGGGTCGCAAAGGATCTTCTGTGGTGGGCCTGCGAGGACAACATTCTGAAAGGAGAACCCTTTTGGCAACGATCTGACAGTCTGCCGTCGTTGGTCTCCATCGTAGTACAAACTCCATATCAATCTTTTTGAGCTGAGTGCAATCAGACTAGCACTGAAGGCCTTCCTGCCCTCTGTGCGGGGCAAGAATGTCCTTAAAATGACACACAGTGGTCATGTACTACCCCAACAATAGAGGAGGTGTAGGGTCACTACCACTGTGCAGAGAGGCAATGCAGCTCTGGTACTGGGCAATTCAAGAAGGAATCCCCCTTTTGGCAGATTACCTAGCCGGAGAAGAGAACATGGCGGCGGACACTCTGAGCAGGCCACCCACGAGTGGGAACTAGCTCAGGAAGTCCTTCAAGAAATCTTCACCCTTCACCCTTTGGGGAACCCCTTAAGTGGATATGTTTTGCGATCTGTGTCAACCGCAAGTGCAAACTGTACTGCTCCAGAGAATTTCCCCCAAGAGGAGCTCTAGTGGACTGGGAGTTTACACTCGTGTATGCGTTTCCTACAGTCCCCGGAGGTTGAGAAGGCCAGGAACAAAGTCCTGTACCGTTGCCATTGGAACATATCCTGCAACTGGTGCAGGGACAAGAATGTAGACCCTTTTGTGTGCAAAACACCTGAGGTGTTATCCTTTCGACTATCCTTAGCCAATCTGGGGCTCCAGGTTGGAACTATTAAAGGCTATTTGGCGGCCCTATCCATCTTTAAGCGTTCGTCTGAAGAATGTTCTTATTTCAAGTTTCCATTGGTGAGACAATTCTTTTGTGGAGCTCACCAATCTGTCTGCCTCCCCCCCCCCCCCTGCCCATCTCCTTTCCAGGTTCCAGTTTGGGACCTTAATCGGGTTCTAAAACTTCTAATGTGTGCACCCTTTGAACCTTTACACTCATGTCCTTTAAGGTTGTTAACCTTTAAAACCATTCTCTTGATAGCTCTAACTTCAGCCCGTAGAGTGAGTGAGTTGCAGGCACTTTTCGTTCAAGCCACCCTTTACTATCTTCCATAAGGATAGGATTGTTCTGCGGGTTAAACCTTAATTTTTACCCAAAATGATTTCTGATTTTCACATAGGACAGAAATTGTTTTACCTTCTTTCTATCCCCCACCTCATCCTGGCAAGGAGGAGGAGAGGTTACATAGGTTGGAACCTCGCAGAGCTCTGAGCTTTTATATATCCAGACTGTCAAAACTCTGCATAGATGATGAAATCAGCTTTTCATTGGCTATAAGGGCCACAAACTGGGTCAGGCTGTTACTAACCGACCTTATCCAGGTGGATCATTCTGGCAATCTCAGAATGTTACAGGCTGGCAGGGAAGGATCCTCATGAAGGTTTAAGGGCCCATTCCACCAGGGTCATGGCAATCTCTACAGCCCTGCAAAGGGGTGTACCGATAAAGTATTTGTGAAGCAGCAACGTGGTCTACTATTCACATGTTCACGAAACATTACTGCCTGGAGTCTTCCCTCGGTCAGGAGGGGAGCTTTGGAAAGCAGTCCTGCATTCGGTTCATGAGAACCATTAAAAACTAAATTCTACTCCCTCCACCAAAACAAACACTGCTTTGGGAGTCTATCAAAGATGAGGATTACGTGGGAGGACACAATCCAGTTGAAGAACAAGTTACTTACCCCTGATAACGTTCTTTCGACTGGATGTTCCTCCCACGTATTCCTCATCGCCCTCCCAACCTAACCCTCAGTAGAATGTCCCATGCTATTAAAGCTTTCGCTCCTTCATGGCTGAGTACGGTCAAACCTGTGGTTATGCGGGTATATCTACTGTGGGGGAAAAAACGAACTGAAGCGAAGGGGTGCTGCGTGTGCTATATATACACCTTTGATGACATCATCTTCGAGACTGAGGCCCTCGAGGGACATCAAGTTGACGCCAATGACACACAGCGCCCTCTGCCGGAAAAAAAGCAATCTGAAGCAGCCGACGCTGGATATCGACAAACAAGTTACTTACCAACTGTAACGTTCCTTCAACTAGATGTTCCTCCCACGTATTCCTCATCGCCCCTCCCATCCTACCCCGCAGTACAGTTTACGTTAGTTACACTTCTCTCTCACAAAGGATCTTTCAGTCATGAGGCACGCCTGGGTGTTCCTCGAAATATTTCCTCGAAAAAACAGAACTGAAGCCAACGGGCATGGCACGAGCTACTTATACTGATGGTGACGTCGACACGGTATGGAGCCCGTCGAGGGACATCAACGCCACAACCTCGTGCACAGCGCCCTCTGCCGTGAATTTTTTTTCCGAAGCAGCTAAGCTGGCGGATACAAATATCATAAGTTGAGGAATACGTGGGACATCCAGTCGAAAGAACGTTACAGTTGGTAAGTAACTTGTTCCTCTCTCTGACAAACTGGTTCATGAGACTAGCTGCAGATTCTGTGGATGGCAGGAGAAGATGGAAACATTGAAACACATTACTTTACTTTGTACCGGTCTAACAGAGTTGAGAAGCTATTATTTAGGACGCTTTATAGAAAGGGTGACCACCTACAATGTGGAGGATTGATGGGCTATGTTGATGTTTGGGCAGCAACCTTCAGTGATTTTTTGCATTAGACAAATTCTTGAAAAGAGTGTTTGCTTGTTTTTAATTAGTCAATTTTTTTAGATGATGTGAAATGTTGGGATTGAAGAAATTACTGCTGCTGTTAGGATTTAAACTGACAGGTTTGAAGTTGATTCAAAGTAGAGGGGGATAAATGTAATTTAATGCAAGTGAATGTAATGAATTTGCTTTCCTTTTATCTACTTTGAAGTAGACATAGGTGTGTAATAAATGAATGTCTAAAAACATTTATTTTTAAACCCGTACCCACTGTATTAATTTCAAGTTGTATAATACTAGCCAGGCATAAAAAAATAATTTTACCCCACATTCCCCAAATGCACACAGCACGTCATTTCCTACCTGCCAAGGTTCAGTTGTTAACTCCCCATTGGAGTGCACATTTTGTGCCCTGCCTGTACTATAGTGTTTTGCTTCCTTTTGTGGTTTTCAGCTTGTGCCTTTTCAAACTTTGGGTATGAATTGTTTACCAAAGTTAAGTGAGATGCATAGCTACTGGATTATTAAACTGACTGGATAGATGTGCATGTTGATATTGGACATCATCATAAGAGCTGAATTGCATTGTTTATTCACTGAAGGTGGTTGCGTGAGCATTTGTTTTCTGGCTTCTTGCAAACTATTAATAGTAGTGTGCTTCATTGGAAAGTCAATCCCAGCTGTAAAAACATCAACATTGGGATTTGTTAATCCCACAGGCAATCATGAATCAATCATTATCAGAGGGTACGTGCAGTCTTCATTTTACAGAGCAGGATGCTGAAAAAAGCAATTCACCTTAGCAGTGCAGTACTCTTTTATTATAGTTACATCAGTTTTAGTGTCTTTAGAACTTAAACAGGCGTCCTCTTTGAATGAAATTAATCTGGATTTGGGGCATTGATTGTGGTTTCCCTTCTGCATGTTTTTTTTTATTTCTTTTTGAAAGGATAATACTTGTATTAGTCCCCTTTAACAAATGGAGCTGACCCAGTTTGCTAAATGGTGGTGTTCAGGTGCATAATCAAAGTGCACGTGACCCCCTTTAGTCAACCTGCAAAACCTTTTCTGTGCAATTTCACACTTTTTTGTTCTGAGCTTTTTATTTGCTTTAATCAATAGTGATCGTCCTTGACCAATTTGTTCACATCTGTTTTTCTGTCAGACAATAATTAAATACATACATTATGAATGATCACGTGAAAGTGCTATTTGTTCAACAAAACAATACATATCCTCAATCTCATTGACAGCTTCTGAGTATTTTTGCTTCTAGATTCCTTTTTGTTTGCAGTTCACATTCTCTTGTGCTTTTCAGATTACCACTTATAGCCCCAACAAGTTTCATTCCCAAAATTAGTCAGACCTTCATTGGGTTTCTCGTGTGATGTGGTAGAGGAAACCTTTTTATTTGATAAACCTCATCAACTCAATGGAGTAAAACGTACATGCACATTCCTCTCTATCTTTTAAACTCTTCCTATCCTCTGGGATATTCCCCACCTATTGTGCTGGCCACGGTCTACCCCCCTTTAAATTGTTTTAAAAAAGCACTACAGCTATCCTCAATAATCCTGACAACTACCAACCTGTAACCTTTCTCCCTCACTGCTATGAAAAACACTAAATGCATTGTGCCCCATTGCCGCTTACCTGGAGATGCTGGACTAAGCAACCCACTCCAGTCTCGGTTCTTCAGCTGTCACTCCACAAAAATGGCATACACCCATGTTTGGAACTTTACCACTACCCAACGGCCCCATCTTGCCACTGCTTTAATTACTGTTGACAACTCATCTCTCCTCTTAACTCTTCTGCTCCTTGGCTCTGCTCCACTCCACCCCTGTGGTCTTTACTTTTTTATTTCCTGGAATGCTGGAACTTTCTCTTAAACTCCTCCATCATTTGGGGTTCTTCAATTGTCTACCCTTGGTCCTCTGCTTTTCACATTCTACATCTTGTCCCTTGACAAACCCATCCCATCATTTGGGTTCTAGTATCATCTATTTACTAATGGCACCAAACCATCTTCTCCTTCCTCTTTTGCCCCCCAATGCTGTCTTGCTGAATTACAGATTGCCTGACCACCATTAAACATTGGTTGGCACTATGCTGGATGCTCAATTCATCCAAAACTAAGGTAAGCTTCCTCACCACTTCCAACTCATCCCCTGACCTCTTCCCTTTCCTTTTCCTGGACATGACATCCTCACTTTAAGGCTCGTAACCTCTGGGTTCTCTTTAACAAAAATCTGAAAATACAGCAATTGGCGTAAAATACACCCCTCTCTTGCCTTTGACTCGGCTAGGATTCTCATTTTGACATGTTTCCTCAGCAGACTGGATTACTGCTTTAGTCTTCTGTGGTAAGTCAGAATCCAGAGACGGACAAGATTTCATTGTTGGTCATGATAACGGATATTGCACCTTTTGATAACGGTAGCCATAAATCACTAATTTCTTTCCTGTTCGATCCGTGCCACATTCAAACACGCTTTGATGATCCCTCTTTTGAAAAAGGTCCCACTCGACCCCCTGCCTCCCTCAAACTACCGTCCTATTTCCCTGCTCTCGTACCTGATTGAAGGTGTTGGAATCTTTGATCACACCTTTGAGTTCTTTCCTAGAAAATTCCTCATTTATTAATCCATTTAAGTCTGGTTTCAGGCCAGGTCAGAACCGGGTCATGATACTGGATCGGTCTTCGTGTCGGTCATGGATGATCTGGCGAGGCTGGCAGAGGTGTGCTGATTCTACTAGATCTGTCGGCAGCCTTCGCCACCATAGATCATGCCATTTTGCTTTGCAGACTGTCCAAGGCCGGCATTGCTAGCTCGGTCCTGGATTGGTTTGGCTCCTTCCTTGCCGAACTTTCCCAATTTTTTCTCTTTCCTGTCACTTCAAGTTCTCGCTCTGTCACTTGTAGGGTGCCCCAGGGTTCTACTCTCACCTATTCTTTTCAATGTGTATGCCCATCCTCTTACCCATCTCATTCAACTTTTGGTCTGTGTTGTTACATGTATGCGGATGACACGCAGATGTTTGTCTTCCTCACTTTCGATAATCTTTCGGGAGCCTCACACCTTAATAACTGCCTGAAGGTGGTTGGGGATTGGATGGACCAAAACTGGATGGGACTTAATGGCAATAAAACAGAGGTTCTGACCATTGGCTCACTATCTGTTGTCTCCCTCTGGATGCCTGATTTAGTTGCTGCCATCCCTAGGCCCATTTCTGCAGTCAATTTGGTTGGCAAAAAATGTGGGTATCAAAATTGCCGCTTTACTCTGTATGGAAGCCCAAGTAAGCTCAGTTCATCAGCAAGGACATTTTAAGCTCAAAACCTTGCACAAAGTACTTCCGTTGCTCCCATCCCCCTGTGCTCTCCAGTGCTAGCCTCCTTAATTTTAAGTGCGCTTGACTACTGTAATGCGCTGTATCTCTCAACCAGCTTATCTACTACATTGCCTTCAAGTATTACAAAATACTGCGGCTCGTGCCGTTCTTTGCATATCTTCTCGTGACCATATTTCAACTTCATTATGTAGCCTCCACTGGCTACCGGTTTCTCGGCGTGTTGATTTTGAAACCACTTCTTTTAATGGTCAAGGAGCTGACTGGTTACGGGAAAAGTTCTGCCACTATGTCCCGACGCGACAGTTCCGCTCCTCTTCTTACTTGCTGATCGTAGTTCCTAGAGTAGGTCGAGCCAGAATTGGTGTCTGCGCTTTTTCCATGGGAGTGGCTCGCCTGTAGTACAAACATCTGCTTGATATCTGCAAGATTACCACTCATTTGGCTTTTCAATGACAATTAAAAACATTTTTATTCAATTAAATCCCCGTTGTCTGTCGGGTTACCATGCTGCTCCTTTAAAATATAAATCGATCCCTGCTCGCTCCATATTGCCTTCGGTGTAAGTGTGCTTTATAAATTGGTCTAACACAACCTAACATAACAAGAGATGGACATTGTTGGTCAACTTGTCTCTTTCTTCAATATAAAGCTGTCTGACCCTATCGAAAGAAAGAAAGTAAAAAGGTTGAAAGGGTGCTCTTCAGGATGTCCTACAACGTAAACTTTGGCCATCATCCGGAATAGCTACCCTGATCTCTGTCCCTACAATTACAACAAAACAGAAGTTAACATGAACAAAGTTTAGGCCACTTCTCTTACCCGTGGGTGATTGGTTTCTGACCTAGTGAGATGCCTGTTTCTCAATAGTGCGTTCCTAAAACTGTTGCTCAGTTTAACCAACTAGGCACCAGAAAGTATTTTACCTTCTCGCACCTCACATTCTAAGCTTGCTGTAAATCAATGTTTTTTCTTATCTATCTGGACTGTGCCAGACACTTTGTACCAGTCCCAGGCGCCTGGTACGCGTGGGATTTCTGCAGACTTGAACGTTTTGTCATATGTACTGATCTGGACACAGGTTCCATTGACTATAATACTCTGCGCTCCACTCCTGTAGTTGATTTCCCCCTCCCTGGGGTATCGGGTTGTACACACCCCAACCTAGGTGTTCTTTCTCTTCAGTGCAGCTTTAGTTGAAATTGTTATCACCCCACTTTGGAGTCTTCGGTTTCCCACCTCGTTTTGGTGCCCTTTAGCTTTCACATCACTCTGGGGTTGTTTGGTATTCACATGGCTCTGGTGCTCACCCCGCTTTGGGGTTGTCTGCTTCTTAACTAACTTTGGGGTTGTTTGGTCCCACTGCACTGTGGTTGGTTTGCTCTCACCCCAGTCAGGGGTCATTTGCTTCTTACATCGGCCTTGTGTTTGTCACCTTGCCGCCGATGATCTAGTCTTCTTGAGCCTTCACGTACCTTTCTTGCAGGCGGCGCTCCTCCGGCCAGGCGTGTTGGGAAGGCGGCATGTTCTCAGTTGGCTGGCTTTCATACTCAGTTGGAGCGTGTGCTCCCTTGCCGCTAGCTCATGGTGGGGTCTTGGTGGCGGCTCTGTGTCTTCTTCCACTGGGCCTCCAGACTTGGATCTTCAGGTTCAGAGCTACGCCAGCTTTGCTGGGCATCCTGTGGCCTCCACCGTGCTTCAAAGCACCATGCTGGGTGAGCATCGGTCTCCCGGAGGCCACACCTCCCAGGAGCAGCGTCCTACAATGTGGCTCGGCGGGTCTCAATCTTCGTTTCCACCAAAGCGGATGCGCTCTCATCCCCCTTGGCACGCAGGGTGTGTGATTATCTCTTGTTCTCTGGACCAGGTGAAGAGCTGTGCCCGAGATGTGTCAGCAACCACACCAGCCATTGGTACGTGCCGTAAGACCTCTTTACATATGCACATTTCCCATGCGAACACACGTTAAAACCCCTACATATCCTCACCCACACCCACGACACAACCCACACCCAAACCCTCAACAGACCCCTATCTACGCCGCCAACATACACAAACCCTACTTACCTTTTTCTTCACGCCGAGTCCATGCGGCGCCAGTTCCCTTTCACTTCTGTGATCGGGAACAGGCCCTGCAGGGTCCTTTTTTACGGAAGGCTGCAGGGGTGTCCCCTGCAACCCCTGCTCACTATACTGTAAAGTATAGAGCGGAGCGTTGCAAGGGACAACCCTGCAGCACCCATTTTATTTGTATTTGTTTTATTTTATTCTCGGGTGCGCTACGGGGGTGTCCCCCCGCAACACCCCGCTCACTATACTTGAAAGTATAGTGAGCGGGATGTTGCGGGGGACACCCCCGCAGTCTTTTTTTATTTTGTTAATACTTACCTACAATGCTACCACCAAAGGTTCAAACTTTTGGTGTTTGGACCTTTGGTGGTAGCATTTTTAGAACTTTTTGTCCATGCAAACATTTGTATGCGGTAAAAACGTACAATACCGTATTCTTGGGACAAGGCAGGATAACGCATATCTCTATTGAAGGATTGCCTATCCTCCAAGCAGTGGTTGTGGGGAGGTCATCCCCAGTGGGACCCCGCTTGCCCCATTCACTAGGGGGTGTTAAGCTTGGGGCTCATCTGCCTAGTCCCAAAGGGAATGGCTCCCCATTGGAGAGAGGGAACAAATCTGGGATTGTGCCCGTAGCACATGGCTCTCTTGCTCTTTAGTGTTTCCTGACTTATGCTATTTTCTAGCTCAAGGCACCCAGCACACCCTTTTCTTGTTTCTCTCCTGCCAACTTGTGTTCACTTATATTGTGGCTTATTTTGCTACACCACCTCATATTCACCCGTTCTGCTCATCTTGCTCAAATCACACCAGCCCTCTGGAACACCATCCCAATTCATCCAGTTTAGATGTTTTTGCCGCTTTTTATGGCTTGGTGGGGATCACCAGAAGGCCAGCTGTCCATGAGAGCAGATTGTGCGCCGAGCAGTAGTTGTTAGGCAGAAACCTGTGCAGTTCCCTCTGAGACCACTGCAAAAGATTTAAGACTACAGGTGTTTGGCAGTAAACCCACTTGGTAGCAGTCTGTACCACACAGATTCACTTTTTATGGCTTGGGTACGAATTGTATCAGTGATATGGTAGCTGTGGCTGAGCAGTCAGACTTCCCTCAAGAAGAGTTAGGCAGTATACAGAGTATTCACAATAGGTCAAAAGAACACAGCAGAACAAGTAAACACTGACCAGGGCTTGGTGTAAAAGAGATATAATAATTTATTTAAAACCACATCTAGAAAAACACACAGGCACTAATAGTAAGCAATTCAAAAACACGGTCACTAAAAGATATACACTCCCTTAGAAGAATATTAGACAAGTCTTAAGTAAAGCCCCACTTATTTTCAGATAGTGGTGAGCGCTTAACGTAGATGGCACTCTAATAATTCGTTTTAAAAGGGAGAGAAAAGCAGAGAATAAATTGAAACAGATCCCAACACTTTTACAAGAACACAGCAAGAGAGGAAAGCAAAGTAACACCGTGAGTTTAGAGTCAGTAAGCCGGATCCACTTTAAGAGGATCAAAACGAAATGTGTCCAAGGTCACACGGTTGCAGTGCACAAGAGTCTTGCAAAGGTTCAAAAAGAGTTGGACCAAAAGAAAGGGACCACTTAGAGGGTCAAGGCGGCGAGTCCAGTCCATAAGGTTAAGGGGGTAATTGTTAACTTGTAGCAATCTTTAGAAAGGGAGGCCTGGCGGACATGGTACCTTAAAGTGGTGAGAATACTCCAGCGGGGGCAGTTGTTCCTGGCAGCGGATGCAAGTCGGTGCTTCGTCCGGGGGAAGAGAGGATCTCGTTGGGGAGGAAGACAGGAGTCCGTTGCACTGCCAGGGAAGAAACCAGCCGCAGAGTTCTCAGGTAAAAGGAGCGGTCCTTTTATTCACGGTCCAGTGGTAAGTGGCTATCTGGTTGCCGGGGTGCTTGGCACGGGCAATTCGACCACAAGACAGTCTGCGGTGCCAAGAGAAGAAGGTAAACTGGTTGTGCCCACCAGTCGGGGGAAGAAGCCTCTCCAGCCGGGAGATCTTCTCTGTCATCGGGAAGTGGTCGACAGGGCTCCACCGGTGGTGGTGTCATCGTGGTAGGTCAGCTCAGCTTCTCCCTTGTCAGATTCTCAGGTCTTGTGGCGACTTGTGAAGTTCCAGTCCCCAAAGCCCTGCTTTTATGCAGCATACCCCCATTCACTCAGCCTAGCTGTCAATCAAACATGCTAAGTGGTGAGCCGGCCGGCTCCCCACTTGGGCCAATCACACAAGAGTGCGACTTGAGTTACCAAGGTAACTCGGGGTGCCTAAACCCCCTCCCATACCCCCTGTGGTACCCAGACAGAGTGGCACCACTTTTGGAGGCTTCTGTGGAGAAGCCCGCCAAAAAGTGGAACAAAGGGCTCGACTTGGGTTGGAGTCACAGAAGAGAACACAAACGCCATTTTAGAATCGAGTCCTGGCAAAAAATACCAACCGGCGAATTAATATTAAATAAATAAACCGGCAAATTAATATTAAATAAATAAACCGGCGGTATGTTCGAGGCTATGAGAATTAAATAATTAAAGTTGGTAGCCTCGAACAATGGGAAAATCCCATAGGGATATATTCGCGGTCGAATATAAAAAGTAGTTTCCACTGCCACCAGCCAAAACTCGATCAGGGGGGACGGAGACGTGCCCCCTCGACTAACAGACCCCGGGGCAATCGAATTGCCCCGACCAATACGTCCACAATATGATGGTTTGTACTGGTTTCTGTTAATAATTTGGGACTAGTAAAGCCAATGGTGACTTTACATGCCCTGGGAGACAGTAGTCAGTCCCAGGGTATGGAGTCTATGGTAGGGTGTCACTATGACACCCCTGTGTTACTGCACGGAGGGTGCAACACACATAGTAAAAACACATGAGACCCTATGGATTAAAGGACCCCACAGCCCATAAAACACATTAACAGTCAAAGGAACACCATAAATCATGTCCAAGAGTGGGAGAAAAAGAGTCTCACTCTTGGCAGGAGAAAAAAACAAACTCCAGAAATCCAGCAAAGCTGCTGGGGGACTCACTAGGTTAGGAAATTCAGCCTAAAGAGAGAATTCTCCCTAACAGTAGTGAACAATTTTTCCTGCAGATAGCCAGCCACAAGACCCAACAAGGCCTGGTGAGCCAAACACAATGATTTGAAGTCAATGTGCTTGGACACCGGAAGCGAATGCAGTCATCGTAGGGTGGGGGTATTATGGGCTCCAAAAGGGGCGCCAGTAGCTACCCGTGCTGACAAAGTTTGCAGCCGCTGTAGACGCTGGATCAGGCCCTTTGGCTGGGCTAGATAGAGAGAGTTACAATACTCTATTTGACTAGGGATAAGGGCAGCTACCACTGGTGGACGAAGATGGGGAGGAATAAAAGGGAGCACCTTTCGCAGAATCCTAAGTTGGCAATGCCCTGATTTAAAAACTGCTGCTACTTGCTGAGTCATGGACAGGATAGCTGAAAAAGTCAAGATTTTTCACTACTGAAACAGGGACAGGGAGGTTGCTCAGCGACAAAGGCCAAAAAGCAGGTACCCAAAGTGACAGCTCCACCAGTGCACCCACAACCAGCACCTCCGTCTTGTCCCCGTTGATCTTCAGCCAGTTCTGGTTGATCCAAGCACCCACGCCCCCAAGCACCGACACAAGCATGACGACATCTCCGCCTGGTCAAGATCTAAATTGACTAGGATCTGAGTGTCATCACCATATCAATAGCACCTGAGGCCATAGGAGTGGATGAAACCTAGAAGGGAATGCATATAGATATTATAAAGTATCAGGTACAAGGCAGAACCCTGCGGAACACCGCAGGAAAGTGAAGAGGGGGAAGAAAGAAATTGAGGTAAAGAAATTGTTTGTTTGGCCCCTATCATGAAGGACATAAACCAGGCCAGAACAGTGCCCTCCAGGCCAGCAGAAGCTAGCCAGGACTGCAGTGTGTAATGATAGACGGTGTCAAAAGCTGCTTCCAGATCTAATAATATCAGGGCTCCGACGCCGCCTTTATCGGCCAAACCTGTCATATTATCCAACACTGAGACCAAGACATTCTCTGCCCCGGCCAGGCTGGAAGCCTGACTGAAAGGCATCAAAGAAAGACGAAGAGGAGAAACCAGTGCTTCCAAGAGCTTAATGAAAAATGGTATTGGAGAGAGAGGCTGAAAGCTAGAGGCGAGTGGAGGGTGAAGGGATGGCTTTTGGAGCTGTGGGATGACAGTTGCTTGTTTTAACTCGGCAGGAATTTAACCCGTCTGATATTAACCGCTTTGCAAATCCACGGTAAAATGCCAGAAGAAATACCTTTCAGGATCATTAAAGGAACAGGATCCGAAGGTGATGCTCACTTCAGGCACTCAATGGCCTTACTGATGACCACTTGAGGGAAAGAAAGGGGAACTGCGCCCAAGTAGAACGGGGCTCAACTATTATCCTGTGCCGGGGTTCGACCAGAAGATCGATGGCTAAAGAACTTGCTTGAATGTTGGAACGAATATTTTTAATTTTACTGGTGAAGAAGTTAGCCAGCACATAGCAAAATTACTGAGTTGGAATCACTGGGTTGGCCAAGTCCTATACTGAGGAGAACAATTTTACCAGCGCAAAGAGCTCTTTAGGTTGGCTAAGTGATTTAGCAATCTTTTGAGTAAGAAAAGCTTGTTTAGTTTCCCCAATTAGGAAATGATAGTCCCTAGTACACTGTTTAAAGGCTATTTGTTCTGCCTCTCCATTGGCAATGCACCATTTTTGCTTACTTGCCTCAGGCCAAGGCGAGCAGCCTTAAGCTCCGCAGAGTACCACGGCTCAGATAGACGCTTGTTATTCTGAACGCTCTTCAGAGGAGCCACTATATCTGCTTCTCTTTGCAAAGATCTGGTAAGCACCGAGAAGTCAAAAATCGGCTTGGAGCCACAACTAGTATCAACAAGGCCAACCAGGGACTCCAGGTCGGCACCACGCCACCTCCGTCGTAAGGCATTAGGTAAAAATATCTTGGGAGGTGGCTTAGGGAGTTGAAACTGAAATGAGACCAAATGGGACCGATCCTTCACTTAATACTTTATCAAAATACATGTATAGCCCAAGTGTCAGCAAATCAACATTATCCTACACAGTTGGTACAGTACAGGCATCAGTATTTTTAGGTCCCCTTTCTTACAGTGGTGGATAGGCATGTGTGACAAATTTAGAGAATTTGTCTTTTCTCCCTAGGGGGGAGCCTCCCCCTTTGAGGCTAGGAAGGTGAGCCTGCTTCGCAAGACCCACCCTAGGGGTCTGGGCAAATGGGACCCCACTGGGAGGGGGGGACAAGGACTCATGTTCCTGTGAGGAACTCCCTAAGTCATACCCCATGGTGGCTTACTTGAGACTATCAGATGTAAAAAAACAGTATAAAATCCAGAGACTTGGCTGAAGACAAAACTAAAATATACTGTTACAAACACGAAAGAGGATCTGTCTCTTTAAACCGCGACCTCCTATTTAACTGAGCTAAAGAGACTGCAAAAAGAGCACACGGAGAGGCGAAGCAGAGAGACTTGTATGCAAGCAGGGGAAGCCCCCCCTGGCACCGTAACACTTGAGAGGCAGGGCCAAGGAGAGCTGCAGAACTTGCGACTTTTGGAACTGCTCTGAGAGCGAGAGTAGAACACTGGAGGTGAAGCAACCAAGCAGACGGAGAAACCAAGGAGGAGACGGTGCTGACGTGACCACAAGGACTTTGTGGTGGGCAGAGCACCCATACAACAACGCCGAAACCACTGTGCTGCGAAGTCATTGAACTGTCCGGTTACCCGCAGTGTTACTGGTGGCATAGAGAGCGGGACACTGGAGAAGGCGAGCGACCAAAGAGAACTCGAGCGAACAAAAGCCCCAGAGAAGTTCCCCTCAGAATCCAAGGTAACTGTGAGAACCGGGATGCCGCCGGGGGAATCATTGTGAAATAAGAGAAACTCATCTCAGTGGAATTGACCAGACAGTGAAAATAAAGTCAATGAAATGAAATTGAATTTGAATGCTGTGAGAAAGGGAATCGCGATAAAGACTGGAAAATAACTCATTACAACTGTGGAACAAATACCTTGGGAAGAGGTGAAAGTACCAGATACACTAAGAAAAAAGAGTGGAACAAATCCGCAAGAAAGATGAAACCGGTAAGAGAGATCATTAAGGCTAGAGCACAACTACTCTGGTAAGAGGGGAAAGTAACATGTGTAAAAAAGTAGAGACTGTAAACCAGAGGGAAAATTCTATGGCTAGTTGAAACCCTTAAGAGAAAAGATACACAATCTAAGCCATCCCTGGAGAGGGGGAACATTAACTAGCAAGAAAGTCTATCACAGCTAAGAAAGTATATGTTAAAGAAGTACAAAAGGCACATAGCTATGTAGTGAAAGATAAGGCAGAGAGTTTAAAGGGATTCCTGGATAACAATCCCGAAGGAGGAGGATAAACCCAAAGAGCTTGTAAAAGAGTTACAAGAACCTGTACAGATCGTGACAAGAGACTATTTGAAATTAACCTACTAATAAGATGTTTGAAGCAAAGGAGAAACCTTGAGAGAAAAGATAATCTGGAGAAGGGAGACATTCTCCTGACCTTATTAGGTTAGAAAAGTGGTAGGGGCAGTTAGGATTAGTTAGCGCACTCTTTTCTCGTTTTTATAACTTCCTAGTTATTTACATAGGCAGGGAACACCCACATAGCAATAGGGAAGGTTAGGTCTTTCTCTTAACATTCATTGAACAAACGAGTAGAAATGGCAATATAGTGTCCGCGTCCTTCTTCTGACCTTTCACACATGCCAACATCAGCACTGGTAGATGAGGCTGCAGGCCATATCATAATGGATTACATAACCTCATTCACATGTGTCAGAAATATTGCCACTCTAATTGGGTTGCACATATGGATGCATCCATCTTTTCAGACTCCCTTGTAGATGTTAGTCATGCTTTCCCTATTTTGTGTAGCTCTCTCGGTTGACCATTTCTAGACACTATCCCTTTCCGCACCCCATTCTTGTTTCCAGCATGGCTCCTGCTCTAGCGTCTATTCCTGTATTCAGAGTGTAGAATTGTCCCCATCTCTGTGCTTGCTCGGACGCCAACTCTCCAGGCTCATTGTATCCTCTTTCTAGTCCCAGTTTCACTCTTCCCTTGTGCTCTCACTCTCTAGTCCCAGTTATTATTCCCTTGCTCTCTTTCTAGTCCCAGATACGCTCTTCCATTGTTCTCTCTCTCGTTGACCATTACTAGTCTACCCCTGTCATCTGGCTCTTTGCATTTGCACTAGCCTACATATTTCAATGCGTGAATGTTCAGTCTGTCCTCCATCTGTGTTCTCAATCTCTGACTCCTTTATATCTAACCTGTTTACTCTATAGTCCATCTCCCTCTCTATCCCCCTCGGGCTCTCTCTTTACTTCCCCTTTGTAACTTCTGTCTCTGTCCCTTCTTAACTTCGCCCCTCTCTATATACTATTTCTCCCATATCATGCCCATTCACGCTCAGTGCAATCTAAGGTTGTCTCATCTGTCATGATCCATCTGTGCTCCATGTCTCCACTTATCTGTCCTCTCTTTCCATCTCCATCCACTTTCCCTTTGTCCACATCCACTCTTCTCCCTCTGTTCACCCATTCTCCCTCAGTACCTACCGCCTCTCAACTGCACTCCATAGTCCTTATACTCTCTTCTCACCTCTCCTCTGTCTCACCTCTATGTTCACTGCACAAAGATCGCTCTATGCACTTATCGACAACGACTGGCAGCATTGCTTATTAACAGCCCCTGCAAGCAGGTAGCCTTGCACATTATCTGCCCTGATAAATTTGCAGTGCTGCAAACTACCTGACCCTGCAGGCATTACTGCACATTGAGACCCCCTCTAAACTTGCAGTTTAGAGGTTTGCTGCTGCTGCTGCAGTCAGTCTGTCACGTTATTGCCCCTTGACTAACTGGTAGCTCTGACAAATGAACCCCCTAAAAAGCAGACAGCTGCAGATATTGACCACCTTTGTGAACTGGCTGCTAAGGACAGAAGCTCCTCTGATAAACTAGTGGCTATGTGCATTAGCAGTCCCTAAAACAGGGTGCCAGTCCATTAGAATACCATTTAAACTAGCAACTCCCTACCTTTTGGACCTGTAAAATGGCAGCCCTACAAATTGACTGTCTATATTAAGAGAGAAGCCTACATTGGGACCGCATAAGGACCTACAGATGTCCATATTAGCAGACCATGCAAACTGGTATTCGTGTACAATACAATAGCAGGTCTTCAAATTCAAAGCCCCTGCAACAGTCCACCATGCACATTAGCAACCCCTGCATGCTGACATTTCTGTTCCCAAGGACAAGTTACGGGCCATAATCACTACAGTGCAAGAAAATCATTAGTTATGTCAGAAGATTACAATTAAATAATAATGTTTAAGTTTGATTTGTAGTTTGTATGGCTGTGTTAATTATACTTAGTAAATTAAAAGACACATTCATAGCACTGCAAAGGTCTCTTAACACACCAAGTATTTGTCTAATCAAAAAGAAAATTGTCATCCTCATTGGTAGAGTACATTACTCCTAGCGTAGATAAAGTAAGTTACTAGACCTGCAGGTCCAGTAGATTTTTTAAGATTTATCTGGGCCCTGGATATGATTTCTCTGTGTAATTTTGTTGTTACCAACAAAAAACGAAGGGGTTTGAAGTAGTTTATGGTGAAATACAATTCTTATTTGGATATTTCTTGTACCCAGAGGGGTGGCGGGCAAAGCGGAGGGTCACCTCCATTGTTATCCTGCTTGCCCAGTCCCCTCGGGAGGATCTTGAATAGCAGGCTCACCTCCCTAGGACCAAAAGGGGTGGCTCCCCCGTGGGAAGAAGGGAAAATTCCTTGGATGTGTCATGCCATGTTATATTAACTGTGTTTGACAATGTGTATGTAGGTGCATTAGTAAACCTCTAGTTAGCATTTAAAGCATTGTTCATAATTTGTTTCTCATGTGGAAGTTAGATTTCTATGTATTAGCTCCTCGTTCTTCAGAGGCTGGCTGTATGTTGTGCTGTACTCTGGAACTGATTTTAGGTCTTTGTCATCAAATCTTTATTTCGATCACTGGCTATGTATGAGTTGTCTTTACTTTCATGCTAGATATTTTGTGCTGTGTTTCTTGAGGTATGCTAGCTGTTTATTTTCTGTTACAGCTCATTGTACAGCACTTTGAGTCCCATTTCTAGATGGGTCCCACGATGTATACAATTAAAGAAGAACCTTGAATCTTAATGCCCAGCTTCTCCGTTCCTTGTAAATGCAATGTTCCACCATCAGATGGCTTGGTAGACACGTTTCTTCATTTTATTCCAGTTGCTCACATCGTAGCCAGTAAGATAGCTCAACAAGTGAATAGCTTGCTCCATATGATTAGTTTTACTCTCAAAGCCTAAGCGTGCACACATTTTGACAAGTTTGTACCACTTTTTTACATACCCAAATGATGTCCATGCCACACTCTTAACCACTCAGGTTTTGCCATCAAAGGCTTAGGCTACTCATTTACCATTGATTGTCCTCTTATTTCTAGCAGGCAGCCCCAGAAGCCAGACCCCTGCAGTGGGCTCTGCATTGGGCTTCATGGGAGAGGGTTTATAGCTGCTTTGCTCCTCTTCACTTCAAAGCTGCCGTGCACAGGAGACTGTTGCAAAATTGCTGCACACCCAAACTCCCCTCCACCTCCCCCACCCTGTCCCCTCTACCTTTGTGAAGAGGATGCCGAGTGGCAGGAGTTGAACAAAAATGCCACTCAGCTCCCTTTTGCTCAGTGGGGAGGCTGGCATTGCAGAGATGTCTCATCTCTCCTTCCTGCCTGTACTGTGAGAAGAATACATTGTCCCTTCTTTACACATCTTGGCTCTCATAGAATGACAGAACCATTACTGTGATGGCTTTCACAGGGGACTATGCATCAATTATCTAGGCAAACCTATCAAGGTGTGAAGCCTCAACGCTAAGTCCTTGTCTGCATCTCCTCAAAGCAATGAGGAGACAACATTCATCAATATTATGGTGTTCATGTAGCATAAGCTGCCCTCTCCGAGCCAAAAAACGTGTCTTTGAAGATCTCAATTTCTTATCCTATGTCATTTGGAGATAGTCTTTTATTATAACATAGTTCGTGGATTGCACCTGTGCCCCCTTAAGACCTTTGAAAGGGTGGGGGCACTCTGTGACCTAGGGATATTACCCAGGTGAAATGTGTTCTAAATATTGAAATGATGTGACCCAATATATTAGTTACTAGGAAAACTCTTGGCATTGCAGCCTGCATCTCTTGCTGGATAGGAAATGTGACCCTCATGGTTTCAAGTGCCTAGATACCTCTGGGTTTTGCACGCTATATAAATGTTAAAACAAAGTGAATACCTAAAATAGCAGATTTATCATATTAGTAGGGGTAACCTCCTTTGCTGCTTCAGGACAGGGGTGCATATGGGATTGGGGAGGGAGGAGAGTGAAGAGGCCTGCCGGCCAGATTGTGCATAGAAGCCTGGGAAGACATGTTTTATTATGGTTTGCAGTACTCTTGAAATTATCACACTTCCTGTATGAAAATATATTTATTTGCTCAGTCTGTTTGACTTTTTTCTGGGCAACTCTATCATACCAGAGTACATTGTTTTGCTTACTTGTAGTACAGTGTGATCTGGTTTTCCTGTTGATTGTGGAGATCACATATACCTAAGTATAATCTACTACCATAGCATTTTTCATGTTAATGACTCACCAATGTCTCTAATATGTTGCTTATGCCTTTTTTTGTTTTTTTTTTCTTTTCAGGATAATTAAGACTGTTCAGGCCTGCCAGGAGGCACGCAGTTCTGGAAAGCGACCTATGACAATTTTTAAATGTGCATGTGTTTTGCAGCATGGCTCAGACATCCAGTAGCAATGGAGTTAAACCGTGTGTGTCTCCCTCTTTGGGTGCCGCCAGGCCAAAAGATGTTGGCAAGGAGGAGGCCTTGCAGATGGAAGCGGAAGCTCTAGCCAAACTGCAAAAGGAGAGGCCAGTGAGTTGTCAAGACAGCCTTCGTATTTTAAGCACCACTAGGTATACAATTCCAGATTTTATGAAACAGGACCATGATCTTATGGTATTTCCAGAATCGGATGCTAATAAAAGAGCAGAAGATGAATTGCGTGCCATTGATATTGACAAACTGACGCACGCTGAGCTGGAGAAGTTACTATTGGATGACAGTTTTGAATCTATCAAATCACTCAAGCCACTACCTGTAGTTCCTGTTTTGAACCCCTCACTCTCTTCGCAGTATTGTACCCAGCCTCCCTTTCAGAGGGGTCAGTGGGTGCCAGCATTTCGTGGTCCAGTGTCTTGCACTTTACCTCCTGTTTATGCTTCTCCTTTTCCGAAGCAAGTCGATCCTTTCCAGAATGGCTTTCCTCCAAGTATATCAACCTATCGTTCAAGACAACCCGTTTATTTAAGTCTTCCAGGACGGTCACACTACATGCCATATTCACTGGCAGCTAGCACGCCTTTTCATATAAGGGGGAGCTTACCAACGTATTCTCCAGCAGTCACACCAAGCATGGCTGAATTATTTGACAAAATAGCAGTCACGTCCGAATTCCTAAAAAATGGCAAACCGCCAACTGACGCACCATTGAGCATTGCCAAGACCACATTTCCTACACCTCAGGCCACCAAATCATCCATTGATATGAGTAAATTTGACTGGTTGGATCTTGATCCTTTGAGTAAGCCAAAGGTTGACATTTCTGAAATTCCACATCTTGCAGTGGATAATGATGGAAATCGTGCTTGTGGTTCTGTTGCGGAGGACCCCTGGGACGCTGTTTTATTAGAAGAGAGGCCAGTGGAAACTAGTCCTCTTGACAGAAAGTGCAATGGTAAATCACCGCCTGGGGCATCGGTTACAAGAAGTCACTCTTTAAATATCCGGCTAACTCCATCTCAGTTGACAAAGCTACAAAGTCAAACTTCACTGGTAGGTGCACTTATGTTTTTATTGTTTAGTTACTGAAGCACCTGTCAAGTCATAAGTAATGATTCCTATAAATGTCACATTTCTTTTAATGCCAAATCCTTGCAGCTTCATTAAGTGCATTTGTACAAGGAGCTTAACATTGGGTTTATAATCTTGTTGAAGAGTCTCCTGTTGCCAGTCTAATTGGACATCCTGGTTGCCAGGAAGCAGAGAATATATATATATTTTTTAAACAAACAAATAAGTGCATCCCAGGTTCACAGGACCATCAGGAGGCTCTGCCTCTCTGAAGTGGGCACATACTGTCTTCTCCTCCAGTCTTTCATTTTCTTCAGTTGCTTGTGGGTTCTCTATTAATTTCATGATTTTGGCCTCTTGTCCTTCCCCTTCACTCCCCACTGGACCACCACCCCTTGTCCTTCTTACTAACACATGCTATTGCATCAATAGCTAGTTTAATGAGGTGTGGTTCCTACCACTTGTCCTTTTCCAAAGCAAACAGCATATGCCCTGCCTTTTATTACTGGAGTCCAAACACTGTTGGCCACACTGCACTTTTAGCGATTGACTTTCACTTAGGGGTGATGACAACTAGCTTATGCTGTGGCGAAATTGAGATTGAATGAGCAGGAGCCAAAAGCAGCTCCTGTGTATGCAGCATTAACCAGTGACCGGGAGCTACCACTGGGTAATAAGGAGCTAGTTCATAGTGTTCTGCAAATCGAACTTCCACATGAGATGCACACACATCATTCTGCCCATTATTAATGATCCCTTAAGCTTTAAATATTGCATAAATATGTCCTAATGCTTATGTACAGGTTCTCCAAAATGCATAGAGTTAAATACCACATGAGTTTGTTTGTTCGAAATCAGCTGGTCTGGGTACCCAAAAGTAGCTCCTGGTAGCTATTAGTTTAAAGCTAACCAGGCTCTTCTAGGCTTCAAGCAGGCGCTAAACGGCTCCCAGCTCCCTTGAATTTCGAACTGTGTTGTGGCCCGCCATATCTGGTTTTGCTACTCCAAATAGAAGGCCTCAGTGAAACTGCAGGTAAAATATCCCCTTGTTTTTGCTGGTCCACTGATTTAGAAGAGCTGTTTTAAAAAAAGATACCTACAAACAATGGAGGAAAGATTCTCTGATCAAATGTGTTTCTACCAGATCTGTCTTGCCGCCCACAATGCTCAACAGCAGGAAGCCTTATATAGCCCCAAAAGGGTCTAAAATGCCTAGGCCTCAGTCCAGCTTGCGGCAAAGGATTTGAGCCCCTGTCTGAACATCCTGGCACCACTAAATATGCATGTGTCTCATATGGAGCACAGAACATGTCTGTTTTGGGTCTGCATTCTGAGGGTTCTTACATGGGGTAACACTTGGCTATATACTGAGGATTTGACTTAAGGTGGTCGCTCTAGGTCTGGCTCAGAGCAGGACTCTACTTTTTTGCAAGTAGGCATACCACTGCCAATGGCACTAATGTGAGCCTTTAAACATCAGTAAGTTGTCTTGGGAGGATAGCTCAGGGGCAACGCGCTTGCCTTGGAAGCAAGACGACGTGGAGCAACACAGGTTCGATCACCTGGTCCGAGCTTCGAAACCTCTGGTTATTAAGCGTGATATAAATAGCCAATTATAATTATAAAACACAGGAATTCATGCCCTCACATCTGCTTCATATATCACCAGTGTCTATCTGCCTCCCACAAATCAGGCCAGACCTAAAGTCTGTTCTCTTTGGGTGAGAGGTGTAATGTTGTGAAAGATGGCTTTGTGAGAGAAGCAGAAGAACACAATGAGTTCTTTGATTCGGTTTCCCCCCTGTTTCTCATCATTCTGCTCCACAGGTTTTGGTACCTGCTTTTTTACATAATTGATAACCTATCCAATGATAACTCTATTCCACCATTGTAAAGCAGGTACAGTCTTGGAGAAGCCATGGGTGTTTGTCCTGCTAGCAGACAGAATAGCAGTGGATCGCTCCTCCCCAGATTCGTTCCCCTTTTTGGGGGGGACTGCAGGGATCAGTTTAGTGCCCCTTTCTACGATCATGTGTTCTCACACTCCATTGCACATGCTTGGACATGCTACCAATTTGGAGCACTGTGTACCAATCTGGTAGGCCCCATTACATCTAATCAGCCCTCTATTCACCCCAAACCTACTGCCCCTTGTCGACTGATGGAGACATTTCCTTATATTGCGAGATTCCGGCCTAGTCGTCGGCTAGCTCTGTTCTCCGAGGCCCAGCTAAAGGGCTCAATTTGCAGAGTTAATGTTGTTAAGTATAATCGTGAGCGGGAAAGTTCTCTAGAAACGCCCACCACTCCTACTTTAGTGGATCATGGCCCAGCAAGATCTTTTGTTTCAAGTTCTCTATATTGGGCGTTCAGATGGTATACATTTTATATAGCAGATAAATGAATAGTAAATCATATCATCCTTCATTTTTTTCTTGCTAAGAAACCATAACTGAAGAGACAGCAAAACCATTAAGGATGTCACTCTCCCACGACCATCTCCTGGCCTTTTAGGCCGGCTCAAAGAGGAACAAAGTGTTCCTTTTTCTTTGACGCCATTGAAAACACATAAGTTTGATCCACTTCCAGAGCCAGGGAGAGTTTGACAGTAGTATGCATCTCATGGGAAAGTTCATGATTAAAATCTGAAAAAGATCTTGAATTCTATATGGCCAGGTAAGTGTTTTGGAGAGAAAGTCAACAGTTGTATTTTAGTGTTGAAGAAAAGGAAGATGTGAGGCTGACAAGAAGCCAATCTTCGGTGGCTACGAGGTCTTGCAGTTTTTGTATACATGTCATGGGGAGTCACCACTTTCATCAATGGGTAGTAGTCCACACTAAACGGAGTTCCCACCGCACCTCCCTGTTGGGTTGGACCGAGACAAAGGGATGCTACCCTGTGGTAATTGCTGTGGTAATTTCTGGTTTCTTTGAGCCCGTCCATTTAAGTAAGTGGCCACCTACCTAAGACGTCTTTTTGCCTGGAGTCCAGGTAAGAGGAGGAGCCTCTGCCACTTTTGAACATTGTAGAATTTTGGTGAAAATGGTTGGTCGAGCAACCCCTACTGCGACTGGTCCATCCATAATCCCACCAGGAAAAGACTCTGCGGCTGGATGATTAGTCCTTATCCATGGCCGTGTATATGTTGACAAATCTGCTAAATTCCTTTAGCAAAGGTGATGCTCCTCCGCTAAGAGTGCTGCTTCATTAATACGCCTCAGAAACATATAGCTGAGCTGGCACTATTGGTGTTGCCAAGAAAACAGACCGCTCTATGTGCCGCCTGGCAAGTATGATCATATATTGGAACTTGTGCCAGGGCTCTCTTGGAGAAGTCCATGATCTTGGCAAGCTAAGAAAACTCAAGACCGCTTGGTATCCGCTCTTCCTCCTGCGAAAATACCAAGCCCTGCCTCCCTCCAGACAGCTTTAGTTCCACCGTTCAATCCTATTCCACCTGGATTGGGCATTACTCTCCTCGAAGGCCTCCCCGTCCTGCCTTGTGCCCCTGAGAAGTGTTCTACATGCGGCTGCACGCCTCATCCACGGTCTATGCAGATATGACCACATCAACCCGGCACGCATCGACCTTCACTGGCTCCCACTGCATGCAAGAATCACCTTCAAGTCTTGCTTCATCTTCTATAACGCAGTTGTAGAGGAGCAAGTCGACGCATTCTCCCTTGTTAACGCCCCCTCAACCCCACCCTATTGGAATGAGACGAGGAGCCATAAATGGGTATCCATGCACAAGTTTTTGCGACATGTCAGTACCATGTCGAATATCTGAAAAATGATATGCACTCAAGCAGCCATTCAGAAGATACCCTCACTTTAAAACCATGGAGGAAACTGATCAAAAAGGATGTCCCTTGCTGAGTTGTTTGAAAGCAGCCATGAATAAAATGGTGCGACATGGATGTATGTTAAACAAAGTCTAATAACAAAAGAATGTCTGAAAGAAGATATATGAACCTATATTTGAACAATATAAAAATACTTAAGAATGATGATGTAATTGGAATACTACGAGTGTAACATGTACTCCATGATGCAGTATTTACGAGTACAAATAAGAAATAAATGTTCACTGGTCTATAACTGTAAATACGCTGATACGCAAGGTAGAAAGAATACATAGATGTTTGCTCATGAGAGGTATATATTCAATGTTTAGGACTACCATCAGAACAAGATGGACGACGGTTCATGTCAATCAACCCAACTACCTCAAAATATGAGCCCAGAGTTTTAATACGGAAAGAACGATAAAGAAGCTGTTTTCCTTGCAAAATAGGGGAGTGCATTGGCTTAAAACCAAGGATGCTATTTCGAGAGATGAAGGAAAAGCATGAGGGGAGTCGACGAGCAGACCATGCGTAGGGACATATTTCTCAAAGATTAGGAGGAACAAGAACATTTACTGATGCCAAATATTGGCAGTCAATTTGGGATAGGCTGAGCAAGTTTCTAAAGGCCGAGAGGAGAACTGCATCCAGCGAAAATGTATTCAAATAATGTTAAAAACACCTTTGATATGGACAATATCATGGTCTCGCAACACTTGACTAAGAACTCTCAATCAAGGGCTGTTCATTAGGCCTAGAGCTAAGACAGCAGTGAGACAGTGCAGACTGGCAAGGTCAGTCTTCAAACAGAGACCGTCATGGGGCCCACCGATGAGCGAGGGTGGCCTAATTGGGAAAGCTGATGTATCTCCAACCACCTGGGTTTCGTTTCTATAAACGTGCTGCTAACAAGCCGAATGTCCAAGGTTGTATTTGGGTTTCCAACCAAACCGAAATCTAAGATGGGAGCAAGCGTCGACCATCAAATGAAAAATTCTTTGTGGCGTCTGGTCAAAGTAAAAGGGCTTATACTAAATAAGTCTGCATCCGGAAGTGATTCGAAAGTGTTATCACTGTTGACCTGCATTCTCGGCTCTGTGGATTTCTAGTGGTGCAGTGACTGAACCTTCTGAATTTGTCTGGCTTTGCTTCGTGTTGGAG
The DNA here is from genome assembly GCF_040938575.1 of Ambystoma mexicanum. NCBI lineage: Eukaryota > Metazoa > Chordata > Amphibia > Caudata > Ambystomatidae > Ambystoma > Ambystoma mexicanum. Next base: position 819,617,406 of record NC_090934.1, on the reverse strand, counting down.
TTAGCAGCCGGCAAGAGGAAGCCTTACTGCCACGGAAACACCCCAAGCGGCCCTATGTCATCAACCAAGTAATTTTGTGACTGTTTGCTTTAAGTATTATTTTGGGACTTGTGCTGCCTGACTGCGTGTTGTGCGGCCGAGCCATTCCTTGGCGCTGTTTTTCTTCTTTTTTTCTTTTGTTTTGAAACACAAAGTCCACCGATATCCCCCTCCACCAGCATCCCCCCCCTTTCCCCAGCCCGCCAACCTTCTGGCAGCCGATTTACAAAACACCTGGTGCACATGCATCTCACGCGCGCATCCGGAAGTGTTTCGAAAGTGTTCTTACTGTTGGGCTGTTAGGCTGGGGGCAGGCATAAGTACATGTTTATTCTTATATTGAAGAACTGGGTTGGATCTTTACTATGTGGACGCTGAGTTCTGAATTTCTAAAGCCAGGTGTGCAACACAGCGTGCAAAAGGTAATGGTGAGAATGGCATCGCGCAGACAGTAATTGTTTATTTTTCGCCACTGGTCTGTTTCTGCATGCAATAAATGGGGGTTGTGCCGAAACCTCATCTTAATTGAGTGCGTTCACACTGTCCACTTTTCCTGGGGTAACTGCCTGTTTAAGAATTACCGCTTTAGGCAAGTAAACACTTCAGCAGAGTTTGAAGGTGTCCTGACTTATTTTGTGGTTTGGGTAGTAAATGTTGCTGACAGTGTTATGAAGAACAACAAACGCATAAGCTATAACAATGCTAGGACTGGCCCAGTAACCAGACAGGAATCGATGGCAGGGGAATGTGCTTAAGATAATGTTTTGTCTGCCCCACTTGTATTTACCTCGGTGCGTGGAACCTTGAAAATGGCCCTCGCTTTACCTCTTCCCCCTCGCTTTACCTCTTCCCCCATCTCCACCATCCACTATGGATATTGCAATGATGAATATGAATGAGGGAGAGGGTGTGGGAGAAGAATCTATATTGCTGATTGAATCTGGGGACAGCAATAATTCCAAGTGTGCGGAGTCTCCCACACAGGTTAATGAGAATTCTTTAGAGATGGGGGCTCCCTCATTAGAAATGGACAATTCTTTACTTGCTCTGTCACAATATCCTGCAGGTAAAGAGGCTGAGTGGGAAATTTCCTCGGCTCAGGACCCGACACGCAGTGACAACTGGGATGAGGGGCCTGCCGAAACTCTAAATAGCCAAATGTTAGCTGAATTGCGTACATGCACAACATTGCTTAAGAATATAATTACAGCTGTCAAATTGCAAAAATGTACTCGTGGAAATATTGGGAAAGTACTATGCATCTCCATTCGAACAAACACGGAACAAATGTTTAATTCGAGGGAGGGGGTTTCTGTTGACATCTACGCACTACGGCCAGTAATTCCTACACAAGTGCCAGTGGAACCGCCCCAAACCAGAGATGCTCCAAAGGTAAAGGATCCAGGGAATGGGAGCAATGAAGGGCATGATGGTCGTCCCGCCATAAAAACAAATGAGATGCAAAAAAATAATTTTAAAAGAATTAAAAAGAAATAACTATAAAATGAAGCAAGGCAAAGGTGTAAATAAGAATGCCAAGAACAACTGGCGAAATTTGATTAAATAAGATATCATGACCTTGCATTCGGTGACAAATCTGTATGTTGATGGGGAAGATGTGGCTATGTTTTGGTGGACTGGGGCACCCTAGCCACTGATACCATCAAAGACAATTTGTCTGGGAAAGAGGGGGGGTGTGTTGGAGGGACCGAGTGAACAGTATACATGCTGTGAAGATAAACATGAGCTGGAGTTTAAGTGGGGTGGGGAGATGGTGGTGGAACGGATTATAAGGAAGGTCATGAGAATAATGTTGGATGAACACCCCGAGGTACCCAATGAACAGCTGCTCATTGTGAACTCTCCAACCCATAACATCAGAGGGATTACAATACTAATGGATGAACCTCGAGAGGTTCTCGCCATGAAGGCCAGAAATGACAAATCCAAAACATTGGGCCTGGCAACCCTTAACTGGACCATCACTCCCCAGTACGATGATTGAAAGTGTGAGGAATTCTACAATTATTACTTCGGGGGAGGAATTACATCTGAGACCCCCTCGATATCCAGACAATCCAAGTATTATATTGCACAATTTGTTTTCCTATGGTGGTCCGCAATTGTTAAATCATGGTAGAATTCTGGCACTATTTAACAAAATTCCTAGTCTTTCATTAATCCCCTCAGGCGACATAAAGCTTGTAGACTATGTTAACCCAAATAGATATGACTTTGTACGGGTAGTTTTTTACTTGCGTACTATCTATGAGGCCGTTCTTAAAGAGGCAGAGTCATTTCATAGATTTGGCTATGACCTTCAAAATATAGGAAGTGGTGCATCTGATATGGGGACCCAAATGAAAGACTTTAGGGATAGAAACGTGAAAGAAACAAAGGGCGCTGATGGTAGGTCGACTGATAGGGTCGGTTTGAATTAACCTGGTCTTAGGTGGTTGGCATTGACACTCCGTGATTCCATCTTCAAACTGCAGGGAATAAAGCCAAACAGTTAACAAGTTTGGCAAACTGTCCCTGGTGTGTTGGGAACACCAGAGGCCATTGGTTCCTCAAAAACTCACCTGAAATGTGGTCAGTGTTAATGAGGTGCTCTATTATTTGTCTACAGGAGACATGGTTAACTCTGCCATATGTCTTGGATGGCTACATAGTCCATTCTATTCTGCAATGAAGGGACCGCGAGGTAGACCGTCGGGGGAGGGGGGGAGGGATTGGGGGGTGTCTCCTAACTGCGTTTCAAGTGGACTTGGGCCCTAAGTGGTGCTTGGCAATACTGATACAGCTTAAAAGTAACAACCTTTTGGGTTCTTGTAAATCTTGATAGTAAATATATATTGTAATCTAAAGGGGATTGGGGATTAGAAAAACATTAACTATGCCCGAGTGCACTCGGGGTCAACTCAGCCAAAACTAGAATTGTCTGGCATGGGGATAATGTGTGTAAGACGAACACAAGTCTTCCTTTCGGATTCAATGCCTCTAATATTGGCAAGAAGTTAACTCTCTATACTACTGACGTTTTCTGCCATTATGTACAGAATATAATTAAGAATACTGCGACACCTTTAGGAGCTAGCAGCTGCAGTACTAATCACGTACACATGTATGACTCCACAGTGAGACGATTTAAGAACTGTAGATCAAGGGAGCTTAGACACCTGTGTAAAAAGGATCTCGATCTCGGGGGGGAAAAAGAGTTGTTAAAAAAAAAAAAGATAATAAGTGGAAGAATAAGATAAAGGGGCGTCGTGCAACACTTTATCAACTGGACGGTCAAAACATGATTTTTGCTCTAAGGGATAACACCTCCAGATCATTCTGGTCCTTGATAAATCATATAATATCTCCAGATCCTACTGGGCAGACTACTGCCATGTCGGAGAACCAATGGGAAGGACATTTTGTCACATTATATACCCGGTAAAGTGTCAGCCCCCCGTGCATATTGTTGACACAGCATGGCATTTTGCTATCACCCAGGAGAATATTAAAACCTTGATACAGAAGGCATCGCCATCTAGGGCCGCGGGGCCAAATGGGCTGACTAACGTTATCTTTAAAGGAAACAGTGAATTGTGGTAAAAAAATAAATCTATATATACTATTTAAAGATATAGTAAGGACACGGAATATCCCAGCATCCTGGCACATCTCTTATATAGTACCAATATATAAGAAAGGTGATCGGTCACACCCAAGAAATTACAAACCGATCGCCTTATTGGATGCTGACTCTAAGATATTTTCTGGTATTGTTCTGAACCACATGCTCTCCTGAACATCCGTGAAGATCTGCTCTCCAACCTTGACTCTAACATTCTCTCTGTCCTCGTCCTCCTCAATCTCTCTTCTGCCTTCGACACGGTCAACCATACCATCCTGCTCAACCGTCTCTGTGAAAAACTGGGTATCACTGATCAGGCTCTGGCCTGGCTGATATCTTTCCTCTCAGATCGACCCTCCCAGGTCCAACTTGGGTCCTTCCTTTCATCGATCTTCCTCTCTACCTGTGGTGTTCTCCAGGGGTCTAACCTCTCGCCCTGGCTTTTTAACCAATACCTGGCAACTCTCGCCCACTGCATTGCCATTTTCTGCTAAAATTTCCAGTGCTACGCTGACGACACTCCACTCATTTTCAGGCTGCCCTCTGCCGCCGCCTCTCCCCCTCTCATCTCTGATTGCCTAACTGCCATTCAAGATTGGTGTGCCGCCAATGATCTTTGTCTGAATGCCAGCAAGACGGAGATCCTCCTCATCGGCACACCTTCACCATCCTTTCCCCTCAATCTCTGGCCGGCCTCCCTTGGCCCTCCTCCTACCCCCACCTGCGAGGCTAAGAACCTCAGGGTCATCTTTGACTCCACCCTTTCCTTCTCCGCCCACATCTCTGAGGTCTCTAAAAAGTCAAATTTCCGACTGCACCTCCTCAGAGGTACTCTGCCTTTCTTCTCCTTCCCCCAGAAGCTCATGGTATCCCAAGCTCTGGTTCTCTCTAGCTTGGACTATTGTAACAGCCTCCTTCTAAATCTACCTGCCTCTACTCTCCGCCCTCTGCAACTAATCCAGAACAGGACTGCGAGACTTGTCCTTGGTCTCAAGCCCTGGGATCGTATCTCTCCAGCTCTGAAATCTCTCCACTGGCTCCCAGTGGATGCAAGGATTAAATTCAAAACCCTCTGCATTGTCCACAAGACTTTCTGGGGCCTGGGTCTGAAATACCTTCAGCTATCCCTCCGCAAATACCTCCCCTCTCGAGCTCTTCGCTCCTCTACCTCCAACTCCCTCAGGGTCAGTCGTTTTTCTAAGAAACGAGCTGGGAGTAGATCTGTCTTCGACTGGGGCCTCTGTATGGAACAGCCTCCCTGCCACTCTAAAACCTGAGGAGAACCATCTCCGGTTCCGGAAGCACCTCAAGACCTTCCTCTTTTCCTCTGTCTTCGCTCCCCCTCTCCCCTGCTGATCTGTTCTCTCTTGCCACCGTGCACCTGGCCACCCTCTGTCCTTCGGCCCAGGTACCTGCTCATCCTGCCACCCTCCCGCACTGCCTCCGGGCCACCCATGCACTGGGGTCTGTATCTGTACCCATACAGCCCCCCCTTTTTCTTCCTGCACTTATCAGACCTACCCTGTCTGCTGACTTAAACCAAGCACTTGCAAATTGCTGGCTGCATTACCACTGTTTGTTGCCTTTATGTATTTATTCTTATTTATGTGTTTCTCCTCTGCTTCGCACTTTCCACTTCTCCCCGCCCCCCTTCCATGCACTTCCCCCCCCATGCACTTGCACGTTCTCAATGTCACTGGGCCTTGTAAGATTGCTGTTTTGTTCTCCCCTGTTCCCCTCCCCTCCCTTGTCGCGCTCTGAAACACTTGTGTACGAGCGTGATAGAAATACAATATCAATCAATCATCCAGGAATGGGCGAATGCAAATAATATACTTTCACACCAGGAATGGTGTGCTGCCAATGACCTCTGCATTAATGCCAGTAAGACTGAGATTCTACTCATCGGCACACCCACTCCCTCCTTCCCTGCAGCTCTCTGGCCGGCCTCTCTTGGCCCTCTTCCTGCTCCTACCTGCACGGCAAAAAACCTCGGGGTTATCTTCGACTCCACTCTCTCCTCATATATCTGACGTCTCTAAGAAGTCACACTACCAGCTGCACCTCCTCGGGGGTATTCTTCCCTTCCTCTCCTTCCCCCAGAAGCTCACTGTCTCACGAGCCCTGGTTCTCTCAAAGCTGGACTACTGTAACAGCCTCTATCTTAATCTGCCTGCCTCCACTCTCCGCCCTCTGCAACTCATCCAGAACAGAACTGTGAGACTTGTCCTTGGCCTCAAGCCCAGGGACCGTATCTCTCCAGGACTGAAGTCTCTACACTGGCTCCCAGTGGCTGCGAGGATAAAGTTCAAAACCCTCTGCATTGTCCACAAAGCCTTCTGGGGCCTGGGGCCTAAATACCTTCAACTCTCTCTTCCTAAATATCTTCCTTCCCGGGCCCTTCGCTCATCCGTCTCCAACTCCCTCAGGGTCAGCCGCTTCTCGAAGCAACAAGCTGGGGGGTAGATCTCTCCGCGGCAGGGGTCTCCCTCTGGAACAGCCTTCCTGCCTCCCTGAAACTTGGAGAACCATCTATGGTTCCGGAAGCACCTCAAAACCTTCCTCTTTGCTTCTGCTTTCTCTCTCCCTCTCCCCTGCTAATTCTTCACTGAATCTGCACCGAATCTGCAACTGGGCCACTCTCGCCGACCTCGGTCCTGGGCCCAGCCACTCTCCACTTGCACTGCCTCCCTGGCAACCCCTGCGCTGCGGGACTGTCTCTGTATCCCTACAGCCCGCGTTCCCAGCACTTGTCTGCACTTACCTTGCACTTGCCATCAGCTGGCCCTATTTATTTTATTCTACTTAACTTGTACTGCACTTCCCCCCCTCCCCTCCCCTTGCACTTTCTCCCTTCCTCCTACCCCTGCATTTACGCGATCTGAATGACACCTGACCTAGTAGGATCGTTGTCTGTCTTCCCCTGTTCCCCCCTCCCTGCCTCGTCGCACCTTGAAACACTTGAAACCCTTGTGTATAGACGCGTTACAAATGCCATATAATATCATATCATATATCTCGGTTCCAATTTGGATTTCGAAAGAGCGTGGGAACTGATGTGTCGGGCCTTTTGATAAATGTCATGCAAGAAAAAGCCTGTAAGGCTAATAGTGTACCCATTTACATCGCTTCGATTGACCTTACAATGGCTTTTGACATGGTGGACAGAAGTCTGCTTTGGGCGAAATTAAACAAAATTGGTATGCCATCTGCTTTACTCTCAATACTGTTTCACCTGCATGAGGGGTCTGAGTTGCAGGTGCGACTTCATAACTGTGGGACTCCATCTACGCTCATAAATGCCACAAATGGACTTCGACAAGGCTGCTTGTTTGCGCTTACGATTTTCATTTGTATGTTTCTGATGCTATTTAAGTATTGGAAAGCACTACTTTCGCCTGCCCAGTGGTGGAGGGAGTAATAATTAGCTGGACTGCATATGCCGTTGACTGTTATTCGATCAGACCCCACGAGGATTGCAACATTTGAGTAAATTTAGAGACTATACACTTCAGAACTGTCTTATGATCAATACAAAAAAAACTTTCATTCTTCGTTTACATCCCACCCCCTATATAAAGAAGTATATGTGGTATCGGAACCATGAAAAATTGGTGGTGAGAACACATTTGCGATACCTAGGGTACCCCATATATGGGGACAAAAAGAAAGCATATTACAGGCAATATTTAGAGGGAAAGGTTAGTGCCCTACTGGTGGAGTTAAAAAAGGTGGATTTAAAATATGGAAAATGTTCTTTCTTGTCAACCCTGCACTATTATAAGCACAAGACAATGCCACAGCTTTGCTATGGTCTGGAGCTATTTCCCCTCTGGGCCATAGAAGAACTACCAAAGTATGAAGCCTGCCTGTTGAAGGCAGTATTCAAATACCTACTGGAGTATGTTTTGTTGGCCGCAATACGATATGGACTAGGACTCGCATCACATGGTCATGTGGCGAAAGGTCTCACTTTTTCGGAAGTTACTTACTACACACAAGGGCACTTTGTATGATCAACTGGGAGGGGTTATCGTAGTGATACCACTATCTTGGAATACTTATTAAATCAAGTTGAATGCCTTGAATATTTAAATAAATTAGGAGTTGCACCGGACCTCCTTATCTTTAATCCTGTTACGGTGAAAAACGTTCTGAATGGATGGATTGGAGTGTTACCACAGGGGAAAGTACTAGAAACCCATCTATATAAACAACTGGTTTCTCACAACAAGCAAGGGGGGACCCTGGAGCCGTACCTGACCCTGTTTCCTGACAAAAGTCTGCGACAAAAGTTCATGCGTTTTAGGAATGTGTGGCCAAACCATGAGGTTACTGACATACGGGAAAGAAGGACGGAGCCTCGAACATTGTGTAGGTTCTGCGGCACTGTAGGAGTAATTGAAATATTGGAGCATTTATTAATTGATTGTAAGACCTTGAGAAATGAACTGATAGAGTGCTTCAAAAAATATGTACCGAATATGTAAATCTGGATATGCCATGGTGGCAAATGTTACATGGAAAGCAGACTTCCTTGCAGATGGCCGTAGTTGGGTTCCTGATCAACACCTGTAAATTAACATCTAGTGATAATGAAGTATTAGCGGATGAATGGAAATGCAGCTAGATTGCAGTATTCTAATCACGTCTGAGTGGGAACTAAGGCAACCATACGTGACGGTCTGAATACTTTATGAAAATGTAATAGTGTGCCGTAATCAGTGTTATGCTTGAGCTAAAACATGGCGCTGATGTGCAGTTCATTCTGGGAGCGCTCAGAGCCATGATGGATATTTACTTCATGCCGCAGTGAAAAGCTGCACTCATTTTGCTAACAGCTTGATTCACGATGCTGAAGAAAACATACATGCTTTCCAAACCTGGTATGCAGTCAAGGACATTTCTGCTGGGAAAGCTAACTTTGTTTAGTCTTGTTATGAGCTATGGGACTGTTTTCCGTGGTGCTTGTTTTTAGAGGCAGGAGGCACTTTGCTCCTTGAGGTTACTGTCGGTAGACCCAGCTGGCAACGAAATGCGGCTCATCAATGTGCAAGTGCGTTGCCAGAAGGTTCAAGAAATCGCCACCCCTTTTGAAGGGTTCATATATGCGGATCCCCTGAGCGGTCGGGTGAGATTTCAGCCGGAGGGGGGACGCTTCCGTCCGGCCTACTTGTGAGCTGTTGTGCTCTCGGCCTGGCTGTTATCGGGATCTTCCAGCCGCTTCTGGTAAGATGAGGAATCCAGCTACGCTCACGGTGATGTATTTTCTTTTGAATTCTTTGTTTCTTCTGTGATTTATTTCTATGTTATCACTGGTTGCTTCTAAGCTTTGAATAAATAGCCGTATAAGTGCTCATTATTTTCTAAGAGTGTGTGGTTGCAAGTTATTGTGTCTTCCTGCGTTCAAAGTATTGGCTCCGTAATTGCATTGGTGATTTATGATTGTCCGTGCACTCTGGGAGAGCAATACAATTAGTTGGCTCAAAGTATTATAATTAGGAATGAGATGTGGAAAAAAAAAGTTGTGTGGTTGCTATCTGGGTTTTTAGTATATATCTCAGGATTGTTATGTTTACTATCATCCTTGATGTGTTTTAGATTTTGTTTCAATGAGTATTGTCATTTTGTATTTAAAATGATTGGTTTGTTATGTCTGGTTTAGTTTGAGTTGGTCTGTTTTTGCTGTAATTGATTTCATATTTGAGATTTTAAAAATTAATTTTTGTAAGCTATGTACATTTTCTTTTCTAATTTTAACTCTGTTGTGCTTTCTTTATTGTTGTTTTTTTTTAAACCATTCTTTTATCTTTTTTGTAAAGGGTATGTTATAACCAAATGAAAATAAATAATAATAATAAAAAAAACATATTTCCAGTCCTTACAACTAATATAGAAAGAGTGTGGGGTAAGGTTTGTAATAAAGAAGTGTTCACAAATAATATGTCAGGGTGTGTTAGCCAGGGGTCTCCCTTCCCCACATTTTGAGCATGCGTAGTAAGGTGTTTGTTTTGTTTTTTTGATGTATTATTTGTAATGCGCAAACATACCCTAGGGTAACAGGGCGCAACGGTTACAGGTATATGCGAAACTTAGTTACAGCACAGAAAATATATATATATATATATATATATATATATATATATATTATATAGAGGAAACAAAATAGGCTTATATACAAATGTACAAATAAACACAAAAATAAACACGTGAGGATACTATATGTACAGGGAAAGGGTGTGCAGGAAATGAACACCTAGGAGTGATTGAAGGTTTACGTTTTCAGACATGTCACAACCTTGGAGCGGAAGTTTTGATGGGGCAAGTCCATTCTGAGAGTTGGTGGTAGAGGGTTCCATAGTTTAGCTGCTTTCACTGGGGAGCTATTGCCCCCTATGGTGGAGCGTTTAAAATTAGGGACAGAGAGGCAGTCTTTGTAGATTGTTCTTGTGGGTCTCAAGGAAGTCTGTCTGTGAAATCTGTCGATCAAGTAAGTCGGTGCAGCATTGTTAAGGGATTTATGAGTGAGTGACAGAGTTTTTAGCTGAATTTTGTTTTTGATAGAGAGCCAGTTCTGTTGGCTATGTTTCGTGATATGATCTCTTCTAGAGATACCCAATGCTGCTCTAAGAGAATTGTTTTGGAGAGTTTGTAGTTTACTGGTGGTAGCTTTGGCAGCCCCAAGATAAAGAGCATTGCAATAGTCCAGGCGGGACAGTATGAGGGCTCTTGCGAGGGTCAGGCAGCTAGTGACGGACAGAAAAGGTTTGGCTCCACGAATGAATTTACACGTGTAAGCCGTGGATGAAGCTAGGGAATTCACCTGTCTGTTGAAAGAGAGATTGGAGTCAAGGTAAAAACCTAGCGTTTTAACCTCTTGTCCTACTTTGATGCAATTGCCATCAATTGTGAAAGAAGAGTAGACAGGGCCCAGTTTCTTTAGACTGGAGATAGTGCCCAGGATGATTTGTTCAGTTTTATCATCATTCCGGCATAGTCCATGTGTGGCCATCCATGTGTGGATGATGTACACCCTATTCACCAAGGCCAAATCCTTGCCATAATCCCCAGAAAGTGGAAGGAGGATCTGGTTATCATCTGCATAATTGGTGTAGGTGATACCGAGATGATCCAGATCATCGAAAAGGGGCTTGGTAAATATATTGTACAGTGTGGGCGAAACACAAGATCCCTGTTGCAGACCGCAGGAGATGGGTATGTGGTCTGCTGCTGCGGTGGGTGAGAAGACCCTCATAGTTCTGCCGTTTAGGAATGATCTAATCCAAGTGATGGCCTCAGCGAAGAAGTGAGCTGATGTGTTGAGGTGGGTACATAGGACGGAATGGTCGACCAGGTCAAATGCCGCAGAGAGGTCTAGGAGGAGGTGTAAGGCAGCTTGGCCATTATCTCTAAGCTCATCGATTTGTGTTTTCAGGTCAATAAGGGCAGTCTCAGTCCCGTGTTGGGGACGGAAGCCTGATTGTCTTGATCCTAGTATGTGTTGTTCTTTTAAGTACTTTTGTATTTGTATGTAGGTGACCTTATTTAGGATTTTTAAAAGAAAGGGTACGGTCGTGATGGGTCTGTAGTTAGTTGGCGTGGCTGGGTCAAGTGTAGGTTTTTTTAGTAGCGGGAGTACCCAAGATTGTTTTAAATTAGTGGGGATAGAGCCGGTGGAGAAGGAGGCATTGATTAACTTTGTGATGAAAGGGGAGAGTTTGCGGGCAGCATCCTTAATGAGCTGTGCCGGGCCCTGATCTCCCTGACAGTTGGAAGGTTTCAGGGACAAAATAATTTTTTGTACTTCGAGTGTGGTGACTTTGGAGAAGTTAAAGTGGGTGGTTTCCAATAAAGTAGGTTTGGAATGGAGGGGGGGGTCAATCAAGGAGGCTTTTGTACAGGAAATTTTGTTTTGTAGGGTGGCAATCTTGTTAGCTAAGGCATTTTGGATCTCTGAGCACTAGTTTTTATCTTTAGTGCAGGTATCGGGTGGTTTTAAAGGGGTCTCTAATTCTTTGAGGATAGAGAATAATTCCTTCATGTTTGATTTAGCTTGGGTTATACGGGCGTCGTAGGATGTATGTTGTGCTAGGCAGATTTCTTTTTTGTAGAGGGCTGCAAGTCTGGAGAGTTTGAGTTTATTAGCTGCTGAAGGCAGTTTTCTCCAAGTAGCCTCGCAGTTTCTTTTTTGTTGCCTTAAGTTTTTAAGAAATGTAGTATACCATTTATTCAGGTGCTTTCTAGGCTTGCTTGGTCTAAGATTGAGGGGGGCGATCAGGTCCAGTGAGGTGGACATAATTTTATTGTATTCTTCGACCAAGGACTCGGGATCAGAATTGTTAGGGAGTGTGTTAAGTGTGGGGAGTAAGTTCGGGATACGGCTCTCCACAGTGATGCTCTTTTTATTTCTTGTGAGTGTAGGTGGAGCCCTGCTAATTGGCAAGGGTAAGGGTCGGCTGGTGGACAACATGAATGAGACCAAGTGGTGGTCGGCCCAGGCCAAAGGTGAGATGGCAGTGATGTTAGCTAGGCAGTTGTAGTCAGCCACCCAGTCAAGTATTCTACCTTTGGCATGTGTGGGTTCCATACATCTTTGGGTAAAACCTAGATCAGAAAGGGTATTGAGCGTGGTAGTGGCATGTTGGTCTGTAGGGTCATTAAAGCCCATATTGAAGTCCCCAAGGGCGAGTATTTGAGTCAAGCTTTTGAGGTTACTGGCCTAGATAGTATTAAAGTCCTTATCAAATGTACTTATTGGGCCTGACGGGCGATGGATCACATGAATATTGAGAGTTTGGGCATGAGTAAGTGGAACTTTAACAGAGAGTATTTCGCAAGAGGGGACGTTAATAGGGGTTGCTAATCTCATGGTGAGACTGTATTTGTGGATGATGGCAACACCCTATCCTCTGGAATTGGGTCTATCTTGTCTCAGGATGGAATAATTATCTGGGACTGCCAGCATGAGCATATGGCCTGCTGCTGGATGTAACCAAGTCTCAGTGACAGCAAGGAAGTCAAGGTCTTCTTTGAGGATCAGGTCTGCAATTTCAGTTGCATGTGCTACTAACGACCTAGCGTTGATTAGGGCTCCCTTGATCTGGGGACTAGTGGTAGCTGTCCTGGGGAGGTAGGCTTGAGTTGTTTCAATTTTGCTATGATTAGTGGGACTGTGTGGAGGATTAGGGTCGGAATTCAGCGGCAAATTGGGTTTTAGGATAGTTGTGCAAATCCCTGGTAACGTGGTTCTGAGTCTTTGGTTCAGAGGCATAGAACGGGCGAGAGGCTCATGGATTTTGGCTAATCTAGCTCTGAGTTTTAAATTCCTGTCAATAGTGGGACAGGGGAAATAAGTACAAAGAGTCGGTTGTGGGTTGTTTGTGCCTAGAAGTGATATGTTAGGAGACCTGTCCTGTGTAGAGGAATGCATGGTGGTAGGTGAATGTGGTGACCTACTAAGTAGTGGGATGTAGTTTATGAAAAGCAAGAGGCAAGCAACCTGAATGGTGTCCAAGGCGAACATACTAAGTAATTAAGTAGGTGTGTTAAGAGGTCAGGAAAGTTGGCCTAGCACTTAGGTTAGATACACAGGCCTAGGGCGATCCTAAATTAGGCACTCCCGGGGCAAAAATGGGAAATGATAGTTCCTTAAGAGGTGCGGTACAGCATATAGGTGAGTGGTGCTGGCAATAGTGCTTCAAGCAGTTAAGTAGCAATCAAATTTGACCGGACAGAGGCAGCAGACAAGCGTAGTGTAAGGCAAGGAAGGCACTGTTCATAATCAAATGAATCCGGAATAAGGCCTCAAGGTCCAAGCTCCGTACCCTAGTGGCGTCGGCTAATGGCACAAGTAGGAACCATAAGGCAGGCATACATAAGGTCCTGGACATACAGTGCTATGCTGGTAAAGGGAGTGGCACCTCTAGATAATAGACAGTAGCAGTAAGGCAAGCATACATATGGATGGTCCTAGTCATACAGTGCCATGCTGGTATAGGGAGTGGCATCTCTAGATAGTCGACACGAAGGACGTGGTCCTACTATTCATGTACATTGATGGCGGGTAAACCATGACATCGGCAGCATGCAAATCAGATACAGGTAATTGTTACTTATGAAGGTAAACGTTCTAATCAGACATTGGATTTTCAAATATTTAAATGCGACCTGCCGTCCCATGAAGAGGACAGTGAACTGAACTTCTAATATTGGCATAGTGCAGGCGAGTAAAAAATAGTGTTAGGGGGAGTTGGCTAAAATAGCGCATACATTAGGTGAAATATCTGGTCACTGACATGTAAACAAAACAAGAGTAGAAGCATCTAGTCACGGCAATATTGTCGTTGGCACTATATCGGCAGATAGGCCAGATTAGCATATGTTAAAGCAGGATTGCATGTGCAGTGTATAGGATGACGATTGAGTCCTAGCAAGATAACATGTGGGTACAATTATACGCCACGGCAACAGTAAAGTGATAGGAGAGTTTCGAGTTGCACACGGGCAATGTGTTAATTGTTCGTAGATGACCCTTAGCGGGCGCTGCGGTCGAAGCTGTGTTTTAACAGGCTTGCAAACAGCTTTGCAGGAAATGTTATTTGTAGGTGCAAGTCGCATGGCTGGTGCGCGTGTTCATGCGAAGGCAAGCTTTGCAGGAGAAGGGTGGCGGGTGGGCCGCGATCAACGCACACTGGATGATGGCTTGCAGGGAGGGGGGAGTTTATCAAGTAAGTGAGTGGAGAGGGTAACGGGCGTCTCACCGGAGTATCTCGGGCGCTGGGGCACGCTGAGCATGGTCAATGCTTAGTCAGGCTCAGTCAGGTGGAGCCTTATTCAGTTGCCTTTGTCAGGGGCCGGTTAACGCCTGCCGGAGCCTCCCCATAGGCTATCAAAGCACAGGCAGCCAATCGGAGGGTAAAGGGACATCAGAGGGCTTTGAATCCAAGCACAGAAGCGGCGGCGGCCATCTTGGTGCCATCTAGGTGGCACTTCTGAGCACCTCACACGCTCAAGCTTTCCCAGCATGAGCTATCAGGTTCTTTGATGGTTACGTCTCTTTCCCTTGAGGGCCAGATGTATTCAATATAACAAAAATAAAGTTCCTTTCTTATGACACTTAGGGTGATGGTGGTTCACCACTGGGTCCCCTCTTCCGGACTCTGACCCCTCTCAATTCTCAGTCTCCCTCCGTCTGGTTCACAATGGCTCTCGTTCATACGCTTTCTCATCTTTATATTCCCCAGTCTTTACTAAGCGGGATATCTTTCCCTTAGTGTTTCACTAGTGTTTCGGTCAAAGACTTTCGACTGTACAGAGGATTTTACAAGACCCCTGTATGACCACTTTGACCTTCTGGTTAAAGCTGTCCTAAGGCCTTCTGGTATCTGTAGTTCCAAAATGCGGGATTCACCAGTCTCTTTCAAGTGAGCACCCACGTGGTGCCCGACACCTGTTCAGCTGGTTTTCCCTTAATGTTAACTGTCGTTTGAACTGTCCTTTGAACGTCTCTTCTTTTGCCACTTTGCAACTTTCATTCAACACAGTTCGGTTTCTTATCGGCTCTCCCCTCACTGACTGTGATGAACTGCTTGATTTCTTTGGCATCCGGAGTTAAGGACTGTACCTCTGTAGCAGGCGTCTCTATCTGTTCTGCTTATCTGCGTAGGCATGCTCTGTGTACCGTTTACATCTGCCGCAACACAAATTAGCTATTGTTCGCGGTCTTACAGTTCCTTCCAGGTCTAGATTGTCGCCCCTTCAGTTATTGCGGCCTTTCTCCTCCTCTTGAATTGCCGTGCTGGGTTAGCTCTCTTCTTGCGGTCTGGCTTGCTCGTAGTGTGCTCTCATGCTCCACCTTTAATCCCTGTGGGGAAGGGAAAGCGCTAAGGTGTGCGTAGTTCTGGTCAGTTGCCTGACTTTGCCTTACTTTTGTATTTGGACATGTTGGGTAAACTGCCATAGCGTTAGTCTGTTGTCTTTCGTGATGTGTGAAAGTGTTCGTGTCGTAAAAGGGGGCGCAGTGTTTCTGAATAGTCTACGTAGTAGGATGGGGAAAAGGTGTTGAAAGAAGGGGCATATGCGTCTCACCCGTTGGTGTCTCACTCCCCGAGGACCCCCCATCCAGGCGGTCCTCCCTCACTGGTCCACACCCAGGAACTGGATCCAATAGC
Source organism: Ambystoma mexicanum (assembly GCF_040938575.1). Classification (NCBI taxonomy): domain Eukaryota; kingdom Metazoa; phylum Chordata; class Amphibia; order Caudata; family Ambystomatidae; genus Ambystoma; species Ambystoma mexicanum. The sequence continues at coordinate 819,601,572 of NC_090934.1, read as the reverse complement.
GACGGCCGAGTCCTGGCCACCTGGATGACAGATCCCCAGGGACTAGCTAGGGAGACACCTTCAGGTTTCTCACAGTATCGAGCATAAACCAATGACTAGGTGCTATCACTGGGGTACTAGGAGCTAGCACATAGCACACATCTAACTTGCGCATAGGATGCAAACATATCACTTTGTCTATTATTTATGACCCATTATGCTTTAAATGCTGTATAGATTGTCCACATGCTTATTTATAGATTGTCAGAAACGCGCAATTAAATTCACATAGGTGTGTTTATTCGGTATCAGTTGGCCTGGAGAGCCAAAAGTGGTTCCCGGTAGCTGTTGGTGTCAAGCTAACCAGGCTTCTGGGCCACAAGCAGGAGATAAATAGCTCCCAGCTCCCCTCAATTTCGAACCCTGCTGCACTCTTGGTGGTTCTCCAAGGTATCTCTGGCTGTCCCAGGAATACCCTGTGGGTCTGGATCCAGTAGTTAGAAGTAAATTACAGTTCTTGTCATTTAATCAAAAGTTCCCCAAAGTTTGAACAAATAGTCTCAAGCTCTTGCAAAAACAAAATTTCCAAAATTCTTTAGGTGGAGGTATATTTCCCTAATCCCTTTCACCTAACTTGGTCGATCTCTCTCCACTGTCGGGTGCCTCTGTGCTCCCTTGGTCTCTGCTTCAAATTCTGCTTATTGTGCTCCTGTGGCTCCTTTCTTTGTCCCTGACCCAATATCTCTTAGTTCTTTAGGGTTTCTATGACCCCTCTCTGCTTCTGGCTCTTAGTTTTCTTGGGTCCCTGTGACCCTTCTCAATGTTTATGCTGCTTTCATTTCTCTGGCTCCCGTAACTCTGGTCTCTGTGACACTTGGAGGGGGCTTGGGTAGTCCTGCCCTCTTTCCCCGTTCGTCTCTCTTTTTCATCTCCTCCCTCTGACCTGGGCAACCAGCATAGCTGCTGTGTTTCAAAGCTTGCTCCAGTCAAGGTCCAGTGAAGGTCCATCTCATAAGCTACAGCAGTGGTTCTCCAAGGCTGGCCACTCTTCTGCACTGGATGCTAGCGGTCTTCGCATTCCGCTTGTATTGGTGCTCTCTCTTGTTCGCTCTCTCTCTTGTTAGCTCTCGGTCTGAGAGAGGAAGACCCAGTCCTCCCGTCGTCTCTTTACATTCTCTGGGCCCAGCATGGTGTGTACATGGTTGTGCCTCGAGGCCCGGTTTGCTTTGCGCGGTCCATCTCTCAGGCCTTGCATGCTCCTTCGTCTGCCAGATGGCATCTCACTCGGGCGTCCGCCTCGTTCCACACTGCAGCCGGCTCCGCTAGGCAGCGGGGAACTGCCCCTTGCCGACTTTCTCCCGTCAAGTCTCGCCTCAGCATTGGGATTCTCCTCCTCCGTCCTAGGGTTGTTGGCCATTTATTCCTGCACCGAGATTCAAAAGGGGCATTTTGTTCACCACCAGCAATTAAGCATGTGGAAAGTTCAGCATTACCATGAGCCAAACACATTGAGGTATTGTCGTATTTCCTACTCCCATGTAGGCAGATAATACCTAGGTTTTGCAGTTCCATGTGGGAATGGGAGCCCTTGTCCCTTAAATGGGAGTCTCTCCCAGTCAGGTCCCATTTTCCTAAACGTCCAGTGAGGGCTTTGCTGAGTGGGCCCACTTCCCCAGCCTCAAAGGGGGTGCCTCCCCCTAGGGAAGAAGGGGCAAAGTCTCCAGCTTCGTCACAGTATGTATTAACATTACTCCTGTGGGGTGGGAGTTTGGAAAACACATTTCTACTTGTGTGGTGCAGTGCGATATCCTTTTTCTTGCTTATAATGGAGGCTGTAACTGCAGGTGATTCTCCTTTGTGCAGGCAATTGTGAGTGAGAAATTAGTACTCCCCTCTCCAGTGTTCCCGGTAGTTTGCAAAGGAAGTGGGGGGGTATGTGTGTCCATTAACTGCATGGGTGAGCACTGGGCTTACTGCTGCCCCTTTGGATATCAAATAGGTGAGGGGTGTGTGTTCCGTAAAACTACCCCTTTGGGGCGGGGGGGTGGAAAACACTCATTGTGGGTTACCCCGATCTTCCACATTATCTTACTGATCCCGTAACTGTACGCATGTTTTGTAAGTTCAGTCCAGGTTTTCCTCTGTTGGGAAAGAGACCTTATGGGGGATGTAGTCCCTTTCTTGTTGAACTGTTTTGGACCGTTTGGCTCAGGGACATATTTTCCTGCCTTCTTCCTGACTTAATTGCCCTGACTGTATATTCTGTATGGTCCATCCCCTTCGGGTCCAAAATGTCCATCCTTGATTCCAGTCTGGGTTTTGTTGAAGAGTGGAATTATGGGGCATGTAGTTTCTGGTTGATCCGAAAGGGTCTATGACCAGGTATATGCTTTTACTACTGACATCTGCTTTTGTGGACCTGGGGGATACCATACCAAGTCAATGTGGTGATTCAATGTGGTCATGTCCCAACACCCACTCAAAGCCGGCAATACTATTCTCGAACCACATTTCTTTATTTTTTTATTTTTTTTTAACCAACTTTATTTTCAGGTTTTAAAAAAACGTGAGATCACCGTTCACCTTCAGTTACAGCAGGAATACAACCATTATCAACTGTATAAACAAATTAAATATACTACTAGAACTTTGGCATAGAGACTATTATTGTCTTCCAACTTTCCCCTCGAGTATTTCCACCCTCGCCCACCCTTCCCACACCCTTTCTTAGAGTCATCTGAACCAAACTGAATCAAGGTTATAACCAAAGCAAAGTCGTTTCTGAGCACATCCCTCCTCCTTGTTCTCTGCTGTCTCTATATGATATGAATGTTTCTTAGGATCCTGGGTTTGAAGAATTGTGCCTCATTGTGCCTCCCTCTCCCCTACATAATCCTGAAGTGGGTCCCATGTGGCTAAGAATTTCAGGTATGTCCCTGACTTTGTGGCGCAAATGTTCTCCATCGCCATAACTCCCCATACTTTCATCCACCACCATGGGGGCTCTAGGGCCTTCCACTGTCTTCCAACGTTGGGACACTGTCATCCTTGCAGCAGACAGTAGGTGAGTGATGAGGGCCGCTCTGTTCCCTGAAGCTGCGTATGTCCCTTCTGACACTGCTCCCAGCAGAATGACCTTGGGGGATTGTGGTAGGTCTGCACCTGTTGTTATGTCTCTGATTAAGCTCAGTAATTCTTTCCAATACACTTTTATCCTTGAGCATGACCACCACATATGGAACAGGTCACCTCTTTCTCCAACTGGCGCCAACAATCTGAGGAATACATGGGGTTCAATTTATGTATTCTACTTGGGGGCAGATACCACCGGTAGCATATCTTATATGCTGATTCCTTGATTGCCGTGGATTTGGATAGTTTGTGAGCCCTCCTCCAGATTTAACTCCATTCCTCCTGTGTAATTTCCTCCCCTATGTCCCATTCCCAGTCCTTCATATATTGGAGGGTTTCGTCTGGTTGCGATTTATCGAGTAACTTGTACACTCTCGTGATCCCTTTTCCCTGTGTCCCCTCCCGTATCGTGAGTTCTAGACCTGCTGGGGGGGCGTAGCCCAGCCCGCTTTACCTCTGGGTGTGAGATCCAGTGACGTACTTGTATATATTTAAATCTTTGATGCTCGGTGATGCCAAATTTTTATTTGCATAGTTCAAAGGAAAGAGGGGCATCATGCTGGTACAAGACCCGTAAGGACACAGCATCTGCTCCTTGCCAACCGTCCCAGAACTTTTGTTGGAGCCCAGGCGTAAAATCAGGGTTATGTACTATAGGGGACAATGGACCCAGGCCTAGCTTGATCCCCCTGCCATGGATCGCCGTATCCCAGGTGTGAAGTGTCGTTTTTGTCGCTTCCAATAGGATACCACCTCTCTCTCATGCTTTTGGCTTTAGGAATGGTAGCATACATAGCGGGGTGTCAGTCGCGGACTATTCTATTTCCCCCCACCCTGGGAGGGAGTCTCTACCTGTCCATTTCAGTGCTGGCGCCAATTGGGCCGCTAAGACATATCTCCTTATATCCGGCACACCTAGCCCCCCTAAAAGTGTTGGGCGCATCATGATCTTTTTTTGGATTCTTGGCTTCTTATTGCCCCATATGAATTTAAACACTGCTTTTTGGAGTTGCTGAATCATTGTTGGGGGGGGGGGATCACCACCGGAGTAGAGCTTACCACGTACAGTAGTCTGGGTAACAAGGTCATTTTTATCGCCGCTATCCTAGCGAACCATGCTACCAGCACACAGTTACTGGAGCCATGCAGCCAACTCACAAACACATGCTTGGTAGCCATGGTGCTCCCACGTACACAATAGTTGAAAGAGTATTTTGACTAACAAAAACCCTATACAGACTTTACCTACTGTGTACTTGCCCAGGGGACAATATGTTTATGAAATCTTCTTGTCCCTGACAACAAATAAGTTGTCCTGGGAGTAGGGCTATAGGAATTCCAGACCCCTGCTAAAGCACCTTCACACAAGTTGCTCAACCCATAGGAAGAACACTTTTTGGGCGGCTTATAACTTCGCCCCCCCCCGGACGAATCCTCACGAAATATTGCAAAAAAAGTATATGGCCCCGTCAGATCGTTCCCGCAAAGTTTGGGGAGGTTTGGTCAAGGGGTGGGCAACCGTATAGCGGGGGGTCCCAACATGTGTGGTTTTTCCCATGGACACAATGGGAGAAAAATGTCATCACGCCTACAGCCCAAACTGCTGGACGGATTTTCTCCAAATTTGCAGCAAGAGCGGCGACTTGGTCTGAAAGGCGAGTGTTTGTAAATTTGACGTAAACCTGTCCAGTCATGTGTTTTTCTTTTAATGACCAAAAAGTAGGCCAAAAACAATTAGTGATATATGGGTCCGGACCCTGTTTGGTCTGTGAACGGGCCTCCGATTGACCTAGAGGCAGGCATGAGGTCCGCGGACATTGGACGTACTCGCCAATTGGATAGTGAAGAGCGTGGGGTGCGCCAGAGTTTTGGGAAACGCCCACCATGTTCGATCCGCGGTGGGAAGAAAGTCTGGAAAACATATTCTGGGTCATTTGGTGGTGGAAAGAGGGGCTGGGAAGGGTGCGGGAGTGGAAGAAAGATGATATGGGCCTGTAGGTTGAAAAAGGCCTGGCATGTGCCATAGTTGTCCACGGATACTGGGGTAGTTCGGGGGAAGCGTGGTAAACAGACAGCTTGGGAAAGTGTGGTCATTTGCGGTTTGGAAGAGGGTGTAGAAATGGTAGGGAAGTGGAAGGAAGGCAATGTAGAGCTGTTTTTGTAGGTGAAAAAAGGATTTGGAAATGCTGTCTGACCCACGGTCAATTTCGGTGTCCCTGGATATCATTTCAATTTTAGGGGGGCAAGGGTGAGTTTTATTGGTTGACCTTGTGTGATGCGTTCTTGTTATAGCTAATTGTGTTGTGGTCAGTGGCAAGATTGCCCCCCAGAATATGTGCACTGGGTAAAATCACCACACTAGCAATATGTGCATTGTAAATATAGGTAATCTAATAGGAGTATGGGCAGAATAACGATATTAGGTGTATGTGCACAGTAATTGTACATAATGTAGTGGGAGTACAAAGTGTTTGTAATATGGAGGAATTATGTAATTGAATTGTCTATGGTACTTATGATTGTAGTACAATTGAGGCTAGTGCTCACAGAATATGCAGTTTATTAAGATTGGTGTGGCTACTTAGTGTTGTAGCGTCATGCAGCTGCCTTCTGTGGTTTTTCTGTGGGAAAAAAAGTACAATTGGTTAAGCATGATAGTTCAAAATCTGCACTAGTATACAGTTTGCAATATACATTTTTTTATTTAGACCCTGATAAACAGTACATTTTAAGTACTACAACATTCGTGTAGGACACATCGCTGTTGTTTTTACTTTAGATAATCATTGGGAAAAAAAAATCCGTACTGGATAAAAAAAAAATAATTACAGTTACGTGAGTGTAAGGGTGATAGTATGTTTGTTTGAAGTATGTTGTAAACGAGGGAATGCATGAGATAGTTAGATACCTGTTGACATATTCTAACTACATTAGAGGTTAGAAGATGTTTTGTTAAATAGCAATTCAGATAGCATATTCTAGGTGCTTTGCAATGAAGGGTGTTTTTGAAGTAGTTGGATACCTGTTGGCTTAATCTAACAGTTAATTGTGCTATGGTTTAGTGACTACATTTTGTTTGAAGGAATATTAACTAGGAATTTGTTAAATCTGCTGGTAACCTATGTTTTGGGTGTAACAGAGGTATCCTTACATTCAATCCAACTACTTTTTTTTATACATATGCAGTGTGTTGCCCTGAAGTAGTTGTGGAACCAGCCTGGTATATTATACCTACTGTTGTGTAGGTTTTCTTTCCAAGAGTTACTTGGCCTTGTGAGAAGACTAGGCTTACAGTTATTTTTGGTACCATGTGCATTGTACCTTAGAAGCATTAGTATGACATATTGGCTATGTGAGTTTATTTGTATGGTGGAACGATTGTCTGAATTGCAAATGGGGCCTAATATGCCATGATTTGTATTCTGAAGAAACCGATGGTATGGATACATATGCATACATACAAAAATCGTTCATTAGGGATGTAGTCTTGTGAAACATGGTTGCATAGAGTGCATGTATGTTTTCGCATGTATGAAATCTGGAAGATTTCATTTATAGGGATGTTTTTGTTTTCCAGTACTTGTATTTAGTACATTAGGAATTCTCATGTATCTCCTTGTGTGTTTATGGTACATTTTACCATTCCTGCAGAGTAGTCGAATTCTTGCCCTATACCTGAGACACAAGTGTTGTCAGGATTATTTGTGGCGTTTCTGTGAAGGACGTTCATTTGCAACCACAACTGGCCCGAGGCGTTTAAGTAAATGTTCTGAACAATTGCTGGTAATTGAAAGAGCAGATTCATTGTCACATTAGCATAATAATTTACTCCAGTTGGGTTTGCGAATTTAAATGGACCAGAGTGCTCTGTTTGTGGATCGTTAGATGGGCCTGTACATCTTTATTGTGAATAGACATTTGTGTCTTTATTTTCTGATGGATGTCACATTGACTTTGCACTAGATAGTTTTTTGGTTGTATTGTTTGATGCAGAAGTTATTTTTTTTTAGTGGTATTGTTGGGAAATTTGCTATAGGTTTATTTTTTTGAGTTACAGTGTACATATTTAAATGGGAGGTGTATGTTGTCCGTAGCCTGTTGTATTCCAGGATGCAAGGAATGTCAGCATTGAATTTGTTTGCATCAAAGTTAACTAGGAATAGACAATTGAGTGTATGCAGACGCGAAAGTGCTACTAACTCATACCTTCTTTAAAGACTCTGTTGCCAATGTTGATCAATGCTTGATCTAGAGTTTGACCTTGTGATTTGTGAATACTGACAGCATGTGCAAGGGACAGGGAAAATTGCTCTTTGGGTACGTACATGTCTTTGAAAAGAAGGAAACGTCCTTTTGTTCGGCTAATTTGTTTCCACTCTGCAAGTTTGTCAAAGTGGATATTGACAAACTGAATGTTGTTGTCATGCAGATATGTCTGGAAGCCAACAACTTTACCAATTGCTCCATTGACTAAGCATTGCTCTACATCAATGTTACGTTTTAGAATTACTCTGCAGTTTAGATGCACACAAATATTTTCTCCAATCCGGCTGTGTTGGAGATACATTTTTCTAAGCTATTTAGTTGTGCTTTTGCTTGTTGACACATAGGAAGTTTCATGCAGTGTACTTCTAGCTTGTCTGTGGAGCTGATATACAGTATAGGTTGCATTTCCTTTTTCAACATTGTTTCATTGAATTGACTACAGCTTGCAAGCGTTGGCATAAAGGACATATATTTTAGATTTTGTTGTGTTAATTGTTGCATGACATCAGGTGCAGATTTGTTTCGCCCATACAGCTGATGGATTAGTCTTATATTTAAGATTGATTTTGCATCTTTAGTAAGCAGCCCAGTTCTAATGCTTTTTAAAAAGTTAGCATATGTGAGGTCTGCAGACTGGCGCATGTTTTGAGTTAGTTCTTTGTAGTGAAAGTGTTGCCAGAGATTTACATTTCCAATTCTGCCGAGGGCATTGCGGCATTCTTTGTGTCCTAATGGTTTGAAAATAGTTTGCCTTTTCACTGGCGTCAGCTGTAGGAGGTCTCTGAAAACAATAACTTGTTTTCCTCCAAACAGTTCCTCGTAGTTGGTTTTTAGGACTTCTTGCATTCTGAGATTAATTAAGGCCAACATGAGGTTGGACCCCATGCTTACTTTATCTATCGAGCACTTTCATTTATTTTAGAATTCTGTGTAACTCGGTTGCAGCCTCTGCTGACAATTTGTGGTATTCTAATTTGTTTTGGTGTTCTACTTGGAGGAGTAATAGTTGGTATAAAGTGACACCACCTATGTTGTAATCAGCTAAACCAGTGGGGGCTGTTACTACAGCTGAAAGGTTGTTGTTTGTTACGTTTTGTAAATAAATTGTGAGTTCTTCATCATTTGGCTGAGATTGTTAAACTGACCAGTTCCCATCCGATTTGTTTATATTGATAAATGGTATTTTCTACCTCAGCCATGGCTATTTCTGCTTCATTTAGAATGAGTGGTTCTCCAAGTGGGTCTTGGCTTCCTGTAAGGGAAGGTTGACTGCCCTCAGGAGTGTTGTTGTTTAGTTCAGCTTCAATTTCTTCCTCTTGTTGGTGTTCATTGGCCAACATTTCGTTGCATTGTTTGAAATTGTCATTTGTTATACTGCTTTAATTTGCTTTAAATGCAGCTTGAAACGAGTCGCTGGTCCTCATTACGGGTCCGGCGGTAACCGTGACGGTGCTAACGGTGCGGTTGCCGTCAGGACCCGTAAATATTTACTGGCACTTGTCTTCTCGGTACCACCAGGATATTACAACCCCGGCAGCCTGGAAAGTCGGCCGCCGGTAAAATGCTGTTCCCCATTCCCGTAGAGTCCTACAGGACTCTATGGGAAAGGGGACACGGAAGCACCGGCACTGTTAACGGTGCTGGTGCTTTCGTGATGGGTCTGCCTACCATTGGTGATGTGCCTGGCAGGTTCAGACCTGTTGGGCACGGGGGCTCCGGCAGGCAGACCTGTAATATGCTGGTCTGGAAACAACGGTGCTGTTAATCTTACCGGCACCGTTGTTTCCGGACCGGCAGGGTCAGAATGAGGCCCATTGTCGCCCAATAATTATTTTTCTTTTCTCCAAGGTTTAAAAAGTTGTAGTAGGGCCATGTAATACAGTTTTCTATGTTGTGGTGTTTTAAATGATAATTTAATATGATTAATTATACTGGGTTTAGTTAACTTCACTAGGCTACCTTCACAAGTAAAAACAGAATATTTGACAGTTGTCTCATGTGATGTGACATTGTTTTTGTAGGTGTAGTTTTGGGCAATGTTGTAGACAAAGTAGTACTTCTGTTTGGGTAGCATGTGTCGAGTACATTCTTTTTTAAAATGTCCTGGCTGTTGGGATCATTTTTGGATATGTTTTCTATCTCTTAGTAGGATTTTAGTACTCTTTTTCAGATGAGGCTAGACCAAGGTTCAGCCAGACAATGTGCTCAGATTTGCCATATAGGCTGTACCAGGTAAATGGTCTGCAGCTTTGTAGGACTCACATTCTCTATGGGAGAGCATTTTTATACCCAAGCTGTACAATTTCTGTGATGGTGTTTTGTCAGATGATCTGTCATCCCAGATGTCTTTTAGCTCAGTTTTCTCAGCTTTGGTGGGATAGGCTGTGACATACCTGGCAATCGCAGTGGAATTGTCTGCATGTATTGTATGTCTATGTTTGCATTCCACAAGAGAGCAATGATTGCATTGTAATCATTGACGTACTTGGATGCTTCATCCCTTTTAATGTTGTAGGTATGTTTAGGGGATTTGCCTTTTATTCTGTGTCTTTACAGAAGACATTAAGCTATTTACTTGTCTTTTTTTGCAAACTAGTCTAGGGAAGCCAAAGCAACATTTGCTATAGTGTTTTCCTTTGTTTTTATATGTACGTCGGCAGTATTTGCCACATTTATGTTTTTGAAATCGTAACACTTGTATATGTAGGTCACTTTGTGTGGTTTCTGAAGGGACGTCGCAGGTAATGTATTTTTCAATAAATTGTAAAACGGTGGCATCAGAATCATGGCCAAATTCTGGAGCATCTTTTATCCACAAAAGCATGTGGATGTGTGGTGCTCCTCTGGATTGATATTCTTTTCTCCAAAAGAAGTGTTGCACTTCTCCGAGTGGAGGGGTACTTTTATTGCATATAAAATTCAGCATGGCTATGAAGCAATGGTGAAAGTACCTTGATACATTTTCAGGATCAAGAGAATAGAGTTCTTCTGGTGTTTTTATGTCTTTTCCGTGTTTCTTTTGCTTTGCAGTGCTTAAGAATTTGTGCAAGTCAACCCATGCGTACTCTGCACAACTTAAAGTAACAAACCATGTGGGTGGGCCTAGGTTCTTTAGCATACAACGTACTTCAGTGTGACATCGAACCAGTATTCTTTAGTACCACACACTTTTTCCAAGAGATTTGTGATACTTGACTGCAACACTTCATCTTTGTCTTTTTATTTTTTATAGTAGTTTGGTAGCGGATATGTTTACAAAGCTACAGCCTGTTTTTAATGCGTGTGCAACTCCATAACATAGAGTTGCTATTTCACTTTCGAAGAGGAGGTGGAAAATGTATTTTACATTTTGCCTTAATCTGGGGCCTTCAGAACACATTTGTAAAGAGTGATATTCTGATGCACTAATTTGTGTGGACCTTTCATCATATCATCCTCCTTTTCCTGTAAGAAAGAGTAGAGGAAAAGAACTTGTTTCTACACTTTTTTCCCCATATGCTCATTGGGTATCCTTTGGCTTGATGCATTTGATATGTTCCTAATGCTTCATCAATTGTGTCTGTGGGGTGGGGTGGGGTGGGGTGGGGTGGAGTCGAGTGGGTGAATCGTGTACTGGTCTAAAATGTTGGCTGCTGTAACAGGATCTAGACGTTGAAATTGGCCACTTTCTGGTGACTCTTGAATAATGTGGGTGGTTTCTCTTACGTTTTCCTCTGTGTTTAGATCTTTGTGGTACTCATTGTTTTCTTTTAGATATTGCAGGGCTTGTCTAACTTTGTCTACTAGTTGTTGTCAATTTCATTTGTCTTTTGTTGGCACACCATCAACCAGTACAATTAAAGATTGATCGAATGGCCATGTACTCCTAGGGTTTGAACATTTTCTTTTAGATCCAATGGTAAATATACTACTTTGCCATGGATGCCCTTTAGTAGCTTGGATGGAGGTAATGTGGCTGATTTTGGTTTAAGGCGTATTATAGCCTGAAATCTGTGCACTGTTTGTATTATAATGCTCTTGTAAAAGTTAAGCTGTTGGAGAGCTTTTGGAAGTGGGAATATTTCTACGATATTAGTGCTAGCATGGGATGTCATTTGGTTATTGTCAAGCTTTGTGTTGCAGTATGTGCACACTCTTGAGGGGTTATTTTGTATTTAACTTCTGCTGTTAGATATAAAGTTAATTGGAAGCATCAGGATTGTTCATTGCCTGCTATTTTGTAGGCTATAGCTACTATTTTTGTGCTCCTTTTTATAAAAAGTTCTGCGGCAATAGACACATACTCAGTCTGGTATTTCAGCAGATGTGTTTTGAAACTTAGCTATTTCTTTTTTGTATGTTTTTATTTGGAGGTTTGTGTTTGAGGTTTTCTGTAATGTTTTGGGAAGGTACAGAATTTTCTAAGTCACCTTCAGTTCCAATGTATTTACGTTGGATATGTTCTATTTCTTGAGTTCTTTGGCTGTTCCATGTAGGAGAATGATATTTAAATTTTCCAGTTGTAGAGCAGGACTTTTTGCGTAGTAAGTGGATGCACAAGATTCTGTATAGTAAAATGGTGTGTCGCTAACATTTTGATGTGGTGGAAAGTGCTTTTGCAATCAGTTCCTGAAATGCAGGTTAATGAATGTCCTCGCAGACCAGTGTGGCTGCATGCTGGACAAGAGTCTATGGTTTGTAAAGTTTTCATTTTACACTCGTCTTTTAGTTGTATATAGCGATTGAGGAATTGTCCTGAATTGTCATAAAGATTTAAAGGATTGTTGGTGTACATTACACATTGAGCTGCATGTCCATTTTTACACTGGATGGTTTGTTTGGGTGAAATGAGCATTTGGTTCAAAGTTTGTTGGGCATTCTTTTTTTCTATAAGGGTTTCTTTTGTCATAATGGTTTGATCCACCTTTTCATACCCTCATCCACCATTGTCTATGGCAATTGTTTTTTCTTGTTCTTGTTTATAAGCTTCTTCATTGAAGTATGGTTCTGTGCTGCTTGTGTGCATCCATTCACCATCACAGAAGAAAAGGTCTTTGTTTTGACACCGTTCATGTTTAGAGGTAATTGCAATTTATTGAATATTTTATTTGGTGGTTTCATTCTGTTTAAAATCAATATAGACCATTTTCTCTTAAGTAGGAAATCACTGTCGATTAGAGCTTGCAGGATTAGCCTCCTGGGGTAGGTTATTCTTTCCTCCGAATTAAGTTTTATTAACATTTACGTAGCACAGTTTAACATGTAGCCACATGGCTACCAAACCTTCAGTGGTACGTAAAGTCCCCTCCCACCTTCACACGATTCCTCTTTCAAGTCCATTATTGGCTCGTCGTTGTTATCAAACAATTAGTTTGCCATTGCAGCTCCCTCAGAGTGATTTAGTGACCATACTTCTCAAAGAACAAAAGCCAGCCCCCTTCAATGTTCGTCTTTGTCTCGTCTAACATATGCATCAAATACTCTATCATGTATGGTGCTGGCTTTTGCAACCCATTCTCATTCCGTGGGGGCTGCACTTCTCTTCCAGCCTTGCGCTATTTAACTTCTTGCGGCCACTAGCAGGGTACGTATAATACGTCCCTCCCCTTCCTTTCATTGTCTTAATTCCTCTACTCCAAAGAGTAACTTTAGGGGTGACATTTCCCTTCATCTGCCATTAATCCCTGCCAGCCACACCAGAACTGATTGCCAATTTTGTTTGATACAGAGTCATTCCCACCACATATGGTAATATGTACTGTGCGGTTGACTAAACTTCCAACATCTCAAATCTGCCCCCTGCTACATCTTTGCTAGCATATTTGGGGCATAGTGCCAGTGGTGGATGAGTTTTATCGCTTGCATCCGATATTGTGGTGACACTGTGGATCTCTTCACTGTTCTACATATTCTGGCCCACAATCGATCTGAGATATCCCTGTCCAAGTCTGCTGCCCACCTAGCTTGCACTGGCAGTGTCGCTCTTACATCATTGCCCCATTAGTTCCTTGTATAGCTTAGCAATGCGTCCCTTTGTATCGATGCTTAGCAGCAATGTTTTCTCAAAGGGCGTGAGCTCCCTCTTAGGGTTGTTTCCCCACCTTTGCTCTGTCAGCACCCCCTTACGCTGCAGGTAACGAAATGCGGAGAGCTTGCCCACCTGCAGGCATTCCTCCAAACTCTCCAGGGCTAAGTACTCCCTATACACCGACATTTGTCCTGCTCATGTCAGTCCTGCCTCATACCAAGATTGAAACGGCCCGGGGTCGAATATTCGGTCTCCCATGGTAGAAGCCCAAATGCAACTAAGCGGGGAGGGCCAAGATGAGAGCCAACATGTGGCATTACCTTTCTTCAATGTTGCCCAAAACCCTTCCAGTACAGGGTGTGTTAGTTAGTACTCGTTCTGGTAGCTCTTTTTGTGGGACCCAACACCATTCTCCCAATGTCACTGGGGCCAATATCGAGTTATCCATATGGACTCACTCTGGGGTCTAGGTGATCTACCATTATTCGCAACTGCGCTGCATTATAGTATGCTTCGATATCTGGGAAGGCCCCCCCCTCCGCCCCCTGCGTCAGGAGCAGGGTAGTATAAGCCACCCATGGCCTTGCCCCTGCCCACAGAAAGAGTAATAGGGCTCTACGCACCATCCAAGTATGGGTTTGGAACTGCAGTTGGAAGCATTTGGAACATAAACTTAGGGAGTATCGTCATTTTGATACAGTTGAGACACGCATCCAGGAAAGGTTTAATCAACCCCAACGCTGCAAGTCAACCTGCACTGTATTCCAAAGTGTGAGATAGTTTTCTGCATAGAGGTCCCTGGCATCCCTTGTAACGTTAATCCCTAAATACCGGAACCCTTTCTGTCGTATTTGCAGGCCTAGGTTCCTAATGTAATCCTTCGCCTCTTGGCTCAGTTTCCCCAGCGGGTACGCCACTGATTTGTCTATATTTACTTTGAATCCCGATAATGCTCCATATTCCTCCAATGTCTGCAGGAGGCGGTGACCGACACGTGTGGATTTGTTATGTAGAGCAAGGCGTTGTCTGCGAAGAGGCTCATTTCATAGCTCATAATCCCGACCTGGACTATGGTTCCATGACCAGGGCATACAGCAGGGGTGGCTGCGGACTCTCGAGTGGGTACCTTCCAAAGAACAGGTCAATAGGCAATGTTTGTTCTCGCAGAGGGGCGCCAATAGACTATTTTTTCATTGTTTATGGGACTTCGGTTTAGTCACCCTGAGTTTCCTAGGGTCATCCAGATGTGGACCCCTTGCTCACTGTGCTCAGAGAGGCACAGCTCCACCTCACTGATGAGGCCCAACAAGACTGAAACACGTGTATGGGGTTGCTGTTGGTACTCTTGTTCAGAAGGGAATTGCTGGGGGCGCTGTTGCGCTCAGAGAAGATGGCCACCTGATTGAGTGCTCCGTTCTGAGAGGCGCCTTCCTACCTTAATCCTGCTTCGGTGCCCTTCCAAATCCTGGGCCAGCTACCCAATCCAACTGTGGGAGGATCCGGGCGTGTGCTGTCTGAACGTTGCCTCTCAAATCAGCCCTAATGCGGAGATCCAGTGCGTCGAAATCTGGCTGGGAGCTGGCGCTGCTCCGCTCCGCTCCTCCGTTCCAGAGACGTGCGCCTGTGACTCTGAGAATCTGGGGCCTGCTGTGGGGGAGGGGCGCTGTACGGCGTGGCACTGTACCTCTCCCCCACTCCTCATGGGACTGTAGCGGCCGTGTGGAGACATCGGCCCCCTCACTGGGACCCGGGGGCCACCCTCGAAAGGCAGAGCGGTCTGCTCCGCCGCACCCCCCTGAGCGGTGTGCTATCTCCCAGTACCCCTAGAGGGTCCGGCAGGGGGTTCTCCATCCGGGGCCCTGTTTCGGGGGAAGTCCCCGCTCCTTGCAACTGCGGTGAGTCTCTCGGTGCCCCCAGTCACTCTGCCCACCCGCACCGCAGTGTCGCCTGCTCCGGCTCACGCCTCCCTCTCTGAGGACACGGCCGGCATCTGAGCTCCTCTCTTGCCGGCACCTACTGCGACTGACGCCGCGCTCTGCTGTCCCTTTACTCCACCAGACACACTGGGCCCCTGCTCCTCGCGTCACCCGACGGGCACTGCTGGGGGGGACACGGACTCCTCGGGCACCGGGCCCCCTCATCCTGCACGCCTCTTAAATGCTGGCAAATCCCACATATTGCTGGCTCCTGGACGGGGCCCCCCCCGACATGGATTGTACTATTCTCTACTGAAACACCATTCTGAGGACTTCGCTGCGGTGCTACACCTACTGTTCTGGCCCCCATACACATCAGCTGGGGCCCCAGACCTCCAGGCCATAACAAACAGAGGTGGGAGGTGCTTTATGTTGGTCCCCTCCACAGGGGCGCGCGCCAACTGGATCCCCCGCTCCACCTGAATATCCTGGGACTCGAGGACCCCTGCACTGTCTACTGTGTCGCTGCCTAGACTCTGGCACCCCGCTTGCCCCTCAGCGGCCCAACTCTACTGGGCTGGGTGCCTCACCCGCCTCCCACCCCACCCAACACAAGGAGAGGATCCCCTAATTCACTCAACTACATGAGTGCACATAGTCACTGCTACCTTCACCTCAGTTACAGTACACTAATCCCCCGACGTTGGCCCTCACCTAGGATCATCAAGGTGGTCTGCACTGGTGGACACGCTCACTGCCCGCATGTCCCCTCAAGCTGCCGCTGGCCAGGACGGTACCCCCGGTCCTGCGATCTGGCGGTCATCGGTGACCAGAGACCCCACAACCTACTACAGCACTGTATTCCACTTCGACGCGGAGGTCCACTGGGCGCCCACAATGTCTCTAACAGCCCGTCTGACCATCCTCAGTGGCCTACCCCCCACCCCCAACCTGCCCCGGCACCCCTATCGCCCTCCTGGGCCTTTGGGCCTACCCTCCGTCTGGCATCATGACCAAGGGAGCTGGAAAGAAACAATGCTTGATCAACATGTTTACAAAAGCCCTGGTGGGGGAGGCATCCGAGCAGGAACCATCCAACTCGTCGACCTCGGACCCGGCAGACTCTCAAAATATTGTGGAATATATCCGGGAGGGGTTCACCACGCTCCATAGCAAGCTTGACGACATGAACAGCACTATATCCTCTATCAAGGCTCATATAGAGAGGACCGATGGCCGGGTTGCTGAAATCGAGGCACGAGTGAGTACCACTGAGGATAACTTGAGCTCCCACAGGGCAGAGGTCTCAACACTCTCTGTCCGAGTCGCTGAGGTTGAGAAAAAGAACGAGGACCTCGAATCACGCTCGAGACATAACAACCTCCGTATTATCGGAGTACCCGAAGATGGCATAAAGGAACCTATGGAGGACCACGTCGAGCATGTGCTGGTACAATTGCCGGAATATCCAAGGCTCTTGCCACAGTTTGCAATCGGGGCAGCGAGAGCCACGGGAGAACTCCTTCTGGGCGCAGCCAGGATCCATCTATACCCAGATTTTTCGGTGGCGGTCCAACGGGAACACTAAACCTTCCTGGCACTGAAGAGGAGGCTGCGAGACCTGCAGGTCAAATACTCCATGCTATACCCCGCCAAATTGAGAATTGAACACTCTAACTAGGTGTACTATTTCACAATCCCTGAGGAGACCTCCAGATTCATTGATGAACACTTCCCTGGCTGACCCTCTTCAGCAACACACATTGTTAATGCTATGTTCCTTGCCCGATTGTTTATGATCTGGTACACCGATTTGCTACAGAAACGTCTAGCTGGTGAATGAATGTTGGAAGGGGCAGTCCCCTTCCTACGTGTGCTAGCTACACACGACATGCACGTTCTGGTCCTTGGGTTGGCCTCAAAATCCCAGGGGAGACTCTCGGATTCATCGTTGAACGCCTCTCCAGTTAAATTCTCCTCTGCAGCGCTCATCCACTATTGTTATATTGTTCTGCTAAGTATGGTTAAATGCAGTCACCTCTCTGTTGGGGTCCTCATTCGTCACTGTAATGTCCTTTGGTCGATTTTCTACTGCCCGGACACCCTCCAGTTCCAGAAATGTGCAATCAACAAATTAATGTGCGGCCTCACAATCCAAGGATGGGCCTCCGGGTCCATAGCTGAGCGCGTCTCTAGTCTAACGCCTCTCTCCAGCGCTCATCCACTACTATAATGTCCCACTAATATTTGTTGTTAAACCCAGGAACTCTCATGAATTGGTTCATTGAGAGGCTACTCTTCCTAACCTTGAGCAAATTGTTTTTCTATTGTACGACTGTGTCTCGCCCACAGGTTAGGGTCCTGCCTGGGATGCTCACGTTGTCATTACTAGGCACCATGTTCATCCTTAAATTGCCTTTCGGTCTGGAGCATCGCCGACAGGCCAGTTCACAGGCCCCCCCGGCATTGATGCCATTGGTTTGGATTTGGTTGTTTGGGTACGGGATTATCATTCCTCTGTCTGGAGGAGGGATGTGGGTGGGGTTGGGCGGTGTTGAGTTTTATGTTAAAAAAAGGCTTGGTATCCACGGAAGAGGTAGAGCACAGGGCAATATTGATCCAATGTTGTTGCAGGTCTGGTCATGCGGTTCACCGACCATGTGGATCACCACCCTGTCCACCCGTAATCTCTAACGAATACCCCGGGACTGTTAATTGAGGACAACTTGACATTCATGAGCTGGAATGTGCGGGGTCTGGGAAACTATAAGAAAATGAGGCAATTACAGCTTCAGGCCGAACGGCATGGGCTCAAAGTTCTGTTTCTGCAAGAAACACATGCATGCACTGAGTACTGCGAAAAATTTGCCAAAATGTGGGGCCCTCAAAGATACTATACTAACTACTCTACCCAAAGCCGTGGGGTTTTGACCGTAATACGCAGGAGCCTTAAGTTTAATTCCATATCTACACAGATCGACCCCCAGGGCAGATATGTGCTTCTCCATGGTACCCTGCAAAATAAGGAGGTGGTTCTGCTAAATATCTATGGCCCCAACATTGACGATCCGGAGTTCTATTTACACCTCACGTCCCTCCTTGACAGTTTCCCACTGATACCAATCCTCTAGGGAGGTGACTTTAATACGATATTCGATGTAGACCTAGATCCGGCTCCAGACCCCGCCAACTTTCCAAAGCTGCCTACACTACACTGTCATCTCTCCACTGCCTGGCCCTGGTGGATGCATGGAGGCTTCTCTACCCCGACTCCCGCTCCTACTCCTTCTATTCTTCGGTGCATGACTCCTATTCCCGAATCGATAGGTGGCTAGTGTCTGACATACTCATAAGGAATGTATCTCGGCTAACGATCCTTCTCAAAATCCTCTCTGATCATTCACCAGTGACTATTACCCTGTGTTGGGGCCCAGACCGCGATCGAATCAGACACTGGAGAATGAAACCTCACTCCCTCCTCGACCCTGTCTTCAGCTCCGAGTTGGAGACGGCAATCGAGGAGTTCTTCTAAATTAACACCAACACAGTGTCCTCACAGGCCACTCTCTGGGAGTCCTTTAAAGCTTATATTAGAGGTATCGCCCTGTCCAAGGAAAACAGTATCCTTAAAACAATTTGCAGGGATATCGCTGAAAGCGAAGCCACGCTGTCCGCACTGGAAGCCCAATGCTCGCTACATCAAACGCAATCTAGCGTCAATCGGTACGGAACTTGACACATTCCGCTCTCTTGCGGACCGTGACCTGAGGTTACTAGACAGCACGGGCCTTGCGAGGAAATACGGCGAGGGCGAACGCCCAAGCTGCTTTCTGGCCAGGCTTCTCCGCTGAGAGTTTGGCGCCCCACCCATCTCTGGAGTGGAAAGACCTGATGGAACCCTGGCCCCGTCACCGCAAGATATTAACTCTGAATTTCTCTCCTTCTACGAATCCCTATATGCCAATGCGGACAGCGTCCCAATGTCGGGAAATTGACTCCTATTTAGATAATCTCCCCCGAGACCATCGGCTCAATCGAGAACCCATTCAACCCCGAGGAATTCTCGGACGCCATAGACTCACTTTCATCAGGCAAATCCCCAGGTTCAGACGGCATCCCCGTTGAATTCTACAAACACTTCAAATCACTCCTACTCCCTCGCTTAATGGCCCTTTGGGAAGAATCAGTGGTGGCAGGCCAGTTCCCCCCCTTTGCTCCGTGAAGCCACAATAACCGTTTTGCTGAAACCCGGTAAACCCCCCCCCCAATGTGGCTCCTACCGTCCACTCTCACTTATCAACGGTGACGTCAAGATCTACGCCAAATTACTAGCCCTACGCCTTGCCCCGTACATGACACACATTATCCACCCGGACCAGGCGGGATTTATTCTGGGACGCTCCACCTCCTTGAACTTGAGGCGCCTCTTCAACATTATAAGTAGGGTTAACACAAATGTTCACGCAGTAGCAGCGACACTCGACATGCAAAAAGCTTTCAACTCTGTCTCGTGGAAGTATCTCTGGTGGGTTCTCGAAAAATGCAAATATGGCCCCTGCTTCCTTTCCTGGATCAGGCTATTCTACTCCAAACCAGTAGCCAGGGTCTGCACTGAAGACCGATGCATCCCCCTCTTCCAAATAGCTAGGGATACGAGGCAGGGCTGTCCCTTCTCCCCCCTAGTCTTTGCCATAGCGATGGAACCTTTTGCGGACATGCTTCGCCAATGTCATGCACACAGGGGCCTGCATTCCGCCGGTTCCTCGGATATAGTGTCCCTATATGCTGATGATGCCCTTCTCTTCATCCGCTCCCCTGTCACCAATTTGGCTCCGATATTGGAAGATGTTATCGTCTTTGGTCGTACTTCTGGTCTCAAAGTGAATTGCTTCAAATCCACCCTTTTGCCGCTCACTGGCGGTACACCCCTCTAACCTCCCCTGCTGATACCCTGGGATTCACATGGGCCCAATCAAACTTTACCTATCTAGGCATAATAGTGTCTCGTCAATTCAAACAGGTCTTTGAGGAGAACTACCAAAAATACCTCACAAACCTTACAACAAAGTCACTGGGCTGGAGCAGACTCCCGCTTTCACCTGGGGGCAGGATAGGGATACTGAAGATCGTAGTATTGCCCCAGCTCCTGTACAGGTTCACCAATATTCCCCAGTGGCCGGGCAGCGGGTTCTTCCAGGAGTTGACTCGCATCCTTAACCACCTTTCTTTGACACTTAAGCGCGGTCCGGCTTAAACTCAAGACCTTAGCCACCCCAATGGAGGTTGGTGGCTTCGGTGCTCCTGATTTCCTCAAGTACTGGCTGGTGTCACAACTCCAATATACGTCATATTGGTTTAACGTATCAGACCCCCCACCTCATGTCAGACTCGAAAAGCTATCAGTCGGCCACCGAGATATCCGCTCCCTGGTTGTCACCCCCATGCCGATGGTATTAGACTCACTTGACCCGGCGGTTTGCACCTCTCTTGCCCTATCTAAAATATGGCAACTACTAGGCATCGCCCACCCCTTTCACGGTAACCTACCGTTTTGGAACTTCCTCCAAGAGGCCCCTCACGTACCATCCCTCATCGTTCGCCGGCAGGGTGAGGCTGGATATGAACTGCTCCGGGACGTTTTTGAACAGGGCAGTTTCATAGAGTGGCCTGACCTCCCACTGTCCCTGAGGCGGAGACCATCAGTTTGGCTTCAGTACTCATCCCTCCGGAAAACTCTTAAACACAAATACCCCAGTTTCCCAGCGCTACTGCCTGATGAGCCTGCAGTTACGGAACTATCTCCCACTCCCATGAGGGGCAAAGTTTCCAGACTCTAAACTCTGGTGCAGGCCAGATCGGCCCCTGTATTCTCCAAATTAAGGCATGCCTCGGAGGATGACCTCGGGCTGGAAATGACAGACGAACGGTGGGCCCAGATGTGTGCACGCATTCATGGGGTATCCTTCAACTCCCGCTTTAAACTGATCCAATTCAAGGTGCTTCACAGATACCACTACACCCCGAACAGACTGCACCATATCTCAAATGACCTCTCCCCAAGGTGCCCCAGGTGTGGCTGTGATGGCGCTGGCTATATCCACATGATCTGGTCCTGTCCCCGTCTCACCCAATTCTGGAGTGCAGTACGCTCTACTATGTCAGCTATCCTCGAACACCCTATCACTCCATCCCCAATGAGGTGTCTTTTTCATGACTTTCCTGGGCTCCGCCGAGACTCCAAGAAACTGGCTTGCCTCTGCATGCTACTTGCAGTAAGCTCTATTTTACTCTGCTGGCTCCGGCCTAACACACCTACCCATGCACAGTGGCTCAGGGCGGTCACATGGGCCTCGGATACCGAAGAATACTGGACTGTACAACAGCCTGCCCACACAAGACCCAGAGATATATGGTCAATGTTTCGCTCATTCATGTCCCCCACTGACACTGCTTCGGACTCTGCATCTCCAGCTCTCTCCCCCCACCACTCCACCTTCTGAACTGCCCCCTCCCTGCTCCGCACCCACCACAGATGTATCCCTCATGTTTACAAACTGGCTTTTGCACTTGCACTATATGTCTGTACTACCTGCATTGCTCTGATTGTACATGCCTTGTATGTTACTCACCTGTTCTTGTGTTACCAAGCTAAATAAATAAAAGTTTTTTAAAAAAGTGTTAAAAAAAGATGGGAATTGCCATAGCATTTAGGTACTGGACGGCCCATTTGGGTGGGACAAAGACTGATATGCAAATGGGTATTTCCCATCTGTGAAAGGTACAGTGAGCTAAAGTGTGGCTGCGGACTCTCGAGTGGGTACCTTCCCAAAGAACAGGTCAATGGGCCATGTTCGTTCTTGCAGAGGGGCACCTATGGACTTTTTTTTTTTTTTAGTGACAGGGGGCTTCCCTGTCTAGTACCCCTTTGTAGCCTCAAAGCCCTTGACAGACCCCCATTAACCACTGTTCAAATGGGATTGTGTCCTCCAACGTATTCCACATCTTTGACATGTAATGTCCACAGCTGTGCACTTCGGAAACATTTTTGGCAGAGGGCGTCCTCCGTCGATGACGTCAGGTCGATGTCCCTCAAAGGCCTCCGAGGGTGACGTCACCGGATGTTATAAATGGGATGCACGGCACCCATAGCCTCAGTTCCGTTATTTCCGCAAACGTGTTTACTTCGAGAACTTGTCCCGCCTTGTGTGTTTCATCGTCTTCTTCGACCCCTCCGACTCTGCGGTCTGGCTTCAAGACTTGCCGGGACTGCTAGTCTAAAATGTCGATCACCGACTGGCATCGCATTTTTTTGTGTTGCTTGGGCGAGAATAATGACACCGACGACTGTTCAAAATGCCAGTCGCTGACTGCCAAGGCCTTGCGGGAGCGTAAGGAGAAGCTTCAGGTAGGTACGGTTCTAAACCCAGTAAGTCCCGAAAATCTAAATCGTCCAAGGGGGTATCCACTGACTTCTCTGCTTCGGGAGGAGGCCCGGGGATCTCTGTCCCGGAATGGTTCCCGCCATTCTTCTTCCTCGTCTCGGCATTGTAGGAAGCGCCGTCACCGGTCGCCTTTCCCGTCCTCCTCGGAGGATGGAGCCGTGAGGAACGTGGCATGCCTGACGAAGTCCTCGACTCTGGAGGAATGGCCTTCCTTTAAGGAGGAGATGTTGGCGATTTTTCAGTCGTAAGGCACATTTCCGGCCGCGCCGTCTGATGAAGCCGGCAAGGAACGATTTTGTAACGTGGCTCGCATGCCTTTGGGCTCGGGTCTTCGACGCGACTCGCATCGGGAACTTTCGAGGTCCCATTCGGACAAGGCTAAGGATAGTCTCAAGAGACGTGCTTCCAGGTCTCTGTCCTCATCCCCAGCGAGACCGCAGAAACCTGGTAAGGGCTTGAAGCCTGTGTCGACTCCGTTGACGCCGGGTCCATCGGATTCGGACATCTACGCCTTTGGGGATTTTTGCCCAAAGTCTACCGTTGCAGTTCCATGATACGGTGGATCCTCTAAGGAAGGCTACTGCTAAGTCTGTGAGGCCAGTGGTGGACTCCAGGCCCTCTTCTGTCCCAAGGCAAGGTTTTTACCTCCCTCTGGATGACATATATGAGGAGGAGGAAAGGTCTGACTTTGAGGACCCTGTTGAGCTTGATGTGGCTCTGGTCTTTTCTGGAGACAGTCAATTGGAGGAGTTGAGGCAAACCCTTCATGATGCCAGTGGGTTGGACACTTCTCCGGAATCTGGAGTATTTGGCTGGTCCAGTCCTGTACAAGATGATCTAACAGACATTTCAGATCAAGGTCCGTCCTCTGACCCGGTGTTACCTTTTCATCTCACTTTACAGAAAAGGGTGGCGGCTGCTTGTCGGTCACCGGAATCTCTTCCGGCTTTTAACAAATTGTTGACAAAGAAGTACCGCCCTTCTGTTAGCGACCCTAGGTACATAGCCACTCACCCCACTCCCGAGAGTTTGGTGGTTCAGGTGGCTACGGCCACCTTGAGGCAGGCAGCATACCCTACCATCCCGACAAACGCTTCGACGGTTGGGCTCGCAAGGTATTTTCCGCGGGGAGTATGGCCAACTCCACTTGTGCCTTAGCAAGGTTTTCACACACTCTGTGGAATTATTTCTCTAGCGGCTGAGCATATTCCCGAAGGGGAAGAAAGGGATAGGTTCCTTGCTCTCCTGCAAGATGGCAAGGATGCCATGTGTGAATCCCTTCAGTCAGGTTTGGACACGGCCAACAGTATTAGCCAGTCCATGGCTGTGAGCACCGTTATATGCAGATTTGCATGGTTGTAGAAGTCGGGGTTTTGCCCCGGATGTGCAAGCCCATCTTTTGGACATGCCCTTTGATGGCTCGCATTTGTTTGGCAGCAAGGCTGACAGAAGCCTTGAGAGGTTGCAGACCACAAAAGCTGCAGCGAAATTTTTAAGCGTGGCTGTGCGTCAACCCCCACCTTTTCATCCTAGGGGACAGCAGTGGAGGGGAGTTTCTTTTTGTTACTACTCCTCCTTTGGTAGAACGAGAGGAGTCGCCATTCAAAGGGGTCCGCGAAAAAGTACCTGTGGTGATCAGGGGAAATAGAGGTGCCAAAGCCGCTCAGGCAGCTGCCTCTTTGCCTTCAGGCGCTGCCGCAGCCGCTCCAAAACAGTCATGAGGACATGTCCCATGGTTCACCGGTTGGGGGCAGACTGTCTCAGCATCTCAAAGATGGCGAGCCATTACTTCGGATGCGTGGGTTCTGGATACTATTGCCCACGGCTACTGTTTTCCCTTCCTAAAACGGCCTCATGCCAATCCACCAGGGAATCTCTCTTTGAAGCTTACAGATCCGCTCCTTGTGCAGGAAAGCTTGACCCTGCTAAAGAAAGGCGCTATAGAAATGGTGCCTGTAGCGGAGAGGACCAATGGATGGTATTCCCCTTATTTTTTGATCCCAAAGAAAGACTGGGGATTGAGACCCATCCTGGACTTGCGTTGGTTGAACAAACTTCTCAGGGCGGACAAGTTCAAGATGGTCACTCTTTCTCAAGTCCTCAAGGCCCTTCAACTTCAGGATTGGTTGGTGTCTCTGGACCTACAGGATGCTTACTTTCATGTGCCGATTCATCCCAAGCATAGATTCCCTGAGGTTTGCGGCTGCCGACTTGCACTTTGTTTCGGGTCCTGCCCTTTGAATTGACCTCCGCCCGAGGGTCTTCACCAAGCTAATGGTTGTGGTGTATCTCAGGCGAGGGGGGGGATTCACGTCTACCCCTACCTGCACGACTGGCTGATCGTGCGAGCTCTCCCTGAGATTATTGTCCTTGAAGACAGTGTTCTTGGTTGCGGTTACTTCCGCACGCAGAGTCGGTGAATTGCAGGCACTTTCCTCTAAGCCGCCCTTTACTGTGTTCCACAAGGACAGGGCTGTACTAAGGGTATGTCCTTCCTTTCTACCTAAGGTAGTATCTGAATTTCATTTGAGCCAGAAAGTGGTTTTTCCTTCTTTCTATCCTCCTCCTCAACCTGGTAAGGAAGAAGAGCGACTCCATAGGTTGGATCCTAGGGGAGCTCTGAGCTTTTATATTTCTAGGATGTCTAGTGTCAGAGTGGACGATCAACTCTTTGTGGGATATGCTGGACACCGATTGGGCCAGGCTGTTACCAAACAGACTCTGTCCAGGTGGATTATCCTCACCATTACCGAGTGTTACTGATTGGCAGTTAAGGACCCTCCTGAAGGGTTGAGAGCTCATTCCACTAGGGGCGTGGCTACTTCCACAGCCCTCCAACGGGGAGTTCCTTTTAGGAATATTTGTGATGCAGCCACATGGGCTTCTATTCACACCTTTGTTAAACATTACTCACTGCATACGATTCATGGTCAGGATATGGCCTTTGGTAAGGCGGTTCTTTATTCCGCAATTGGTTACTCTAAATTCTTTTCCCCCCTCCATTTTCTGGTACTGTTTTGGGAGTCTGTCAAAGATGTGGAATATGTTGGAGGACACAATCCATTTGAAGAGCAAGTTACTTACCAATTGGTAACGTTTTTTCGACTGGATGTTCCTCCAACGTATTCCACATCGCCCTCCCAGCCTGCCCCTCTGGAGAATTTCCTATGCAATTGCAGCTTACGTTTCCGCAAGGCTATGTGCAGTTAAGCAGGCATTGGATTGGTGCCACACGTTCCAGGGGAAAAAACATGAACTGAGGCTATGGGTGCCCTGCGTCCTATTTATAACATCCGGTGACGTCGCCCTCGACTGAGGCCTTATCAACCCGACGTCATCGACGCAGGACGCCCTCTGCCGAAAAAGTTTACCAAGTGCACAGCTGTGGGCATTACATGTGAAAGATGTGGAATAAGTTGGAGGAACATCCAGTTGAAAGAACGTTACCAGTTGGTAAGTAACTTGTTCTTCTTGCCCTGGGCGCTGAATAGAAGGCCGCGATCTAATCCAGCCATTTGGTTCTCAAACCAACTTTCTCCAAGACCCCCGTCTTGAAGGTCCAGCTAACTCGATCTAAGGCCTTCTCTGCGTCAAGTGCCAGAATTAAGGCCCCTTTATGTTGCACCTCAGGTGCCGCAATGACATGCAGAGTTTACCTCATGTTGTCCGCCCCTTGCCTATTGCAAACAAATCCCGTTTGGTCCGGGTGGACCAGTTTGGGGAGATACACTTTGAGGCTAGATGCCAAGATTCTCGCAAATATCTTGGCATCCGTATTTAATAGTGCGATGGGCCGGTATGAGGAGCATTGCTCCCTATCCTTCCCTGGTTTGGGGATGACCACTATCGATGCCTCCAGAAATGTGGGTGGTATGTGTTCCGGTCCCTCAATGGAGTAAATATTTGGGCTAGGTGCTCGGCCAAGAGTTTCTGAAACTGTTTATAAAAGTCTGAAGTGTATCCATCCTCACTTGGGGCTTTACCTGACTTGCCTGAGCTATTGACAGTCTCACCTCCTTTGCTGTGATATCCCTCTCTAGGACCAACCTCTCCTCCCTGTTAACCTAGGTATAGGGAGGTGCGCTAAGTACTCAGGCACTGTTGCGTCTTCCTCACTATGGGGTTGTGCCTAGAAGTTTACATAGTACTCTACAAAGCACTCCTGTATGTTGTCCCATGACGTGTGCGTCTGACCCCCTCCGTCCCTGATTCTGTCTATCTTCCTTTCCACCTTTGCCTCCCGGATTCTATTAGCCAGAAGTGTCCCCACTCGATCCCCTGTCTCATAGTATCTTTGCTTTTTTAATCGCAGCTGCTTAAGCACTTTGCCTATCAAGAGCGAGTGCAACTCCTGCCTTTTGTCCCTCATATCACTTAAGGGCCCCTCCCTGTCAGCCCCAGGGCTCGTTATGCTGGCCTGCATATTCTGCAGTTCTCCCCGTAGCCTCTGTTTTATCAATGCCCTTTCCCTTTTCTTCCACACCCCTTCATCTATCAAGAGGCCCCGAAAAGTGGCTTTTGCTGCCTCCCAGACATATTTCAACTGTTTCCCCATTGTTAGTTTTGAATAAGCAGCGAATGCCCTTCTCCTTGAAGGTGGGATCGCGCAAAAGACTATTGTTACAGTGCTACTTCGGTGCCCTCTGTCTCACCATCTCATGGTCTGACCATGTTACCGTCTCAACCCTAGGATAAGTGGCCAGGTCTCTCTGTTCCTGTGGTGTCAGCAATAGATAATTTCTGCTGTATGTTTGGTGCAGTGGGGAAAAGTAAGTGTACCCTCCTGCCTGCGGGTGGTGCCTTCTCCATATATCCTCCCAGAAGTAGTCCTGCCGCAACTGTGTGAAGTCTTTGTGGGACCTGGGGTGTGGCTTGGCAGCCATGCAGTAGGTTGGATCCCTGGTTGCTCCTGCTGATCCCTCATCGATCCTGGTCTTTACAGTGGCTATATCGAGTGCATACGCCAGCCGACACATGATAAGCATCATGAAAGTACTGCGCATAGCCAGATGATAATTGTATGATTGCGGAGGTGCCTACGGCAGAGATTGAGCTGACCGAAGTTGCTGGCCCGTACAGTTAACGTGGACGCAAGATGGTGGCGTCCCAAGAACAAAGGATTGCAAGCGAGTGAATGCCGAGGTAAGGTACGGCCGCAGTGGGAGACAACGAAGATTTGTATTCGTCCAGTAGAGAATACCATGAGGCTTGGGGTGCACAAAGTAGGATGATGAGATGATAAAAGTGAGAAGTACATAAGGTCAGAGATGCCGAGACAAGAGATCCATAATTCCAGCCGAGCTCAGATCCCCCTGAGCAGCGGATGTGGCAACGGTTGCTGCCTTGAGAAGAGCCTGC
Source organism: Ambystoma mexicanum (assembly GCF_040938575.1). Taxonomy (NCBI): domain Eukaryota; kingdom Metazoa; phylum Chordata; class Amphibia; order Caudata; family Ambystomatidae; genus Ambystoma; species Ambystoma mexicanum. Next base: position 819,573,472 of record NC_090934.1, on the reverse strand, counting down.
CGCAGATACAGCAGGGAAGCCCTGCTTTGTGGTTGCGACAGGAGCAGAAACGCACAAACGTGTGGAATGGCAGTGGCTGAGGACAATGAGAGACCGGAGAGCGCGACGACTGCGTGGCTAATAAAGGAGGCGGGTGTAGGCTGCTGCCCGCGCCGTGCAGAAGATCGCCCCCCAGAAGTGGACCAGAGCGGTTGCCTATGGCTGCGGGACGGCGCCACAACTGCAGTCTCCGGCCGACTTTTGTGCAGCTGTGAGCCGGCGCATGGTAAGGAGAACGTGGAGTGGGCAATGGGCCAGTTAAAGCGAAGCAGATTTTGGCCGTGAGGTTGTGAAGGTACCCGGCCACTACATGGTGATATGCTACAGTGCCACTGGATTGCGCATCATTTTAATATATAATTGTGCCACGACCGCACCGCAGTGGAAGCAGTTTCCATTAGTTGCGAGGGTTGGACCAGAGAGGGAGCTGTCCCCGACGGTCACAAGAAAGCGGATTGCAGAAGCGGACATCGGCCGCTGCGGAAGTGTGGACCGCAGGGGGAACTGGCACTGCCTGTTAGAAGGAAGCGGACCACAGTGGGAACAGGCCCGGGAGGTCCATCGAAAGCACGGTGGTACTGTAGGTTGGCAGGTCGGCCTTGGCTGAAGTGAGTAGGCAGACCAGAATAAAGGATGAACGTATGTGTACTCGCAGGTGGGAGAGGCCTGCAGATGAAACGAGCCTTGGAGGACCTACCTGATGAGGTAGGAACGTACTGGGTGTGACAGCTAGTACTTCAAGTTGATAATACTAAGAGAATTGCATGCTGCCACAACTAGTCAGTATAAATAAGGGTCGACTCTCACGCCTTTGCAGGTACAGCACCGCTTTTGAGTGTTGAGTGAGGTCACACTCCCAGGCGCACTCAAGTAGCCCGGGCACCGAGGTGCACCTGGGCCATAGAGTAGGCAAGATCAAGCGACACAGGAAACTTGGTGGGGCCAGTGTGAGCCCGGGAAGAGGAAAGGCTGCAGAGCAATAAGAGCATACATTGGTAGCAAGAAAGCAGATGGTCAAGACCTAAAAAGGAAAATGGAAGCTTAGCTGGGACACAGGAAGCCCAAGGTCTCTATACAGCTGGGAGCCAGACAGAACACACAAGTTCTGACAACATACAATAGGCTCCATAAACTGAGCATACAGGGGCGGCGAAGCTCGTAAGTAAGGAACAATCAAAGACCGACGGCTGCAGGGTGGCTGCTAAGGGAGTAGGACAGGGACGGCTCCAACAGCAGCTAGACCCCAGAGCAGACAGTATAGAAAGGAGAAGGACCAGTAAATGGAGTGAGCAGATGCATAGACTGGATCAGTCATGACATCTAAGGCCACTAAAAATAAGATGAAGCAGTCCACTATATACACATTTAACAAGCCGGCACAGACAATGGATGGCACTCACGCAGCTGCCTCAGTGACTCAGGGGGAATGTACCCCGGTGGGGGGGAGATCAGCAGGTCCTAGAAGCTATAGCAGCATTGAAGACAGCACTGGAATGTGAAATGGACGCCATCAGTTTAGATGTGAACCTCCTGAGGCAAGATGTGAGGGCACTGGCAGAACGTACAGGAACGGTCAAGATGTGAGGTCCACGTAGATTAGAATACCTCTGTCCCCAAGTACCAGTCAGAGAAGAATATATTCACTCGCTGACCGATTATTGGGGCCACAGGTGGTAGGAACAGGAAACACCGGGTCCCGGATGGCTGCAAGGAAAATACAGGATTAAGTATGCAAGGTAAAACAGTGTTAAGTATGCAAGGTATGGGAACAGAACTGTTTGTAATGGAAAGACAAGAGACACCTACCCTTGGGTTGACCAGTTGCCACTGTAAACCTAACTGTTCCCCTGGGGATGTCGAGATGCGACAAAATATGAGGTGAGGACCACATCTATGTAATGGGGGTCCACCGTGGTGTTGTAGATATTGTTAGTGTGTGAACAAGATTCAACAAGGCGTATGGTGTTTGATACTCAAGTCCAACTTTACCAAGGCAGAAGGGTAAAGAACAAAAGCAATCCAATGGGCAAGTTCCAAGGTCACAGCAATTCAGGTAAGCAGTCCAATCAGGTACCAAATCCAAAAGTGGTAATCCAAAGAATAGTCCAGATCCAAAGAACAAGGTCAAAATCCAGGAATCAGAAGATAACGTGGTAGTAGAACAAAGAGATCGCCAATCGCCGTCTGAACAGCTGAGAAGCACTGGCCGAATGAATCGTGCTCCTTATATCCCATGAGTTCCTGATCACGTGACCGTTGTTTCCTGGTCACGTGATTGCCCAGTGTCACATGACCGCTGTCCATGCGAGCGTAAAGAAAACGAGAAAAAAGGTCACGTGAACGGCCTGGAATAGGGCAGGACCTTATCGGGAGCGGAACTGCCTTGGACGTCTCCACAGCCACCGAGGCCAGAGGCGCCACGACAAGCGGGAGGCTGCAGGTCGTCGGGCCAGGCTGAAGGCAGGAGGCAAGTGCGATTTGCATGCAGGCGTGGGTGCTGATGGTAATTGCAACCCACGCCGCCGGGAACCGGACCTCCTGAATGCTGCTGCCTCGACAGCGTTTTGGGTGGCTGCATCGTGACGGGAACGCTGGAGAAAGAAGTGGCAGCAAACTCAAGCGGTTGTAAAGAAAACTCCAGGGAAGTTTCAGTTCTGCAACAAGTGCACAATCTTGAAAGCAGGGTAGAGGGGAGAGCAAGGAGAAACAACGTATGAATCATTGGGCTCCCGGAAGGAGAAGGAGCAGACCCGACAAACTTTGTGGAAAATATGCTTTTGCAGGAAATTGGCCTGGGAAACCTCACTCAGGGGTTCACGGTGGAGAGAGCGCACTGTACTCTGTCAAGGAAGCCGCCATCTGGAGCTCCACTACGGCCTATAATAGCCTGGATACTTAACTATAAAGGCAGGGAGAAGATCCTGGAACACTTCCCCAAAAGGGGAACAATCCAAAGAGCATCAGCCAACATCACAGCGTACCCAGACTACACCTTCCTGGTGCAGAAGCAGAGGATGAGCTAACGCGTCATTCAAGAGGAGGCTCTGTGAAGGGAATCTTAAATACATGTTGTTGTACCCAGCCAAACTTAGTCATATACAAGGGCCGCGCAATTTTTTTTTGAGACCCCAGAAGACACTCAAAAGTGGCTGGACTCTGAAAACCTACCGGCTAAAATGGATGATCAGGCGAGAGCCGGGAGCAACATACCCGAGAGTGCGGAGCAGTTGCTGGACCAGCACGGAGGAAGATAGCTATGGTCTACTATCAAGTACTACCGAGTCACAGAAGAGTCGCATATGTTTAAATTGTTCAGAAAGCAGGAACCACTGGAACTGAGCCCAATCGGGACGCACCAGGAGGAAGTAACCTACACCTCAGACTAGATTAGATTGTGTTGGGATACTAGCGGTTACGTATCCTCCTGCTGCACTCCGAACACCAGTACAAGTGACCGGAAAGGAGTGAGAAGCGGTGATGCCTGAGCACATAACATTGAGGTGGGCAGTTCTTGGGAAGAGGGTTAGGGGGAGTTTGGGTAGCTAGAAGGGGGTTAGCCTACAGGTCCACACAAGGTAGATTTGAGTAAAAGCAACAGATAAACATTAGCTGGCACCTTAATGAGCGATTGAGGACTTTAAAATAGCTGTCAGGTTGCTTGATTGTCGTGAAGAGTATTGAAACCTCCGTCCCCAAGTACCACAGAGAGAGAATACAAGATTACTCCCTATGCGATCATTGAGGCCACAGGTCGGTAATTCTTGAAGCCCGGAACCACGGAAATGTTGAAACCCAAGGCAGCTGTAAAGGAAAACCTTTATTAGCAATCAAATGAGTACAGTACAAGCAAACAAGCAGAATAAAGAGCAGGGCTTACCTTAGCTGATGGGTGACGAAGCCCACAATCCTATGATGGTTGATAATTCCGTGGAGGGGCACGTGAGCTGGTTTCCCTGATGACAATAGGGAGAAGAACTGTAGGCTGGGTAAAAACCCAACTTGCCCTCCTGTAACTTGATGAAACGAAAGGACCAAAATCCAAAGTACTTGATAACGTAATGCAGTGAAGAGGAAAATGCCAAGTCCAATTCAGGGTAATCCAAGACAGTCCAAAAGGCATTCCGAGTTCAAAATGATCCAACAAACAGAGCCAAAAGACGTGAGCAAAGCAAATCCGAAAAACAGTCCAAGAGTCAAGAGCCGTGAAACACAAAGTATCCAAACGCCGTACAGAGTCCTCCAAAGAACAGCTGTGAAGCGCGGACGTGCGGAAGTTCAGCGCTTAAGTAGTGAATGCTTCTGCGCCACCTGATCCGCGAGTGGGACGGATGAACGCGTCACGTGACCCGCAGACGCGACACGTGAGCGTTGTTTAGGTCTCAATGGTCTCCATGATTGCGGAAATGACTTTCTGCGTGCAGCATCCTGTAGCCGGTGCCTGCGAGCTCCTTCCTGTAGACGCCATGGCAGACGCCAGTGAAGGAATGGGGAACCCTTGAGTCTGCATATGTGGCCCTTGGGGTAAACCCGCTCACGTGACACCCGTCCACTGTGAGTGACAGGGAATGGAAAACTGGCTGGGGTAACTGGTGCATTGTGAGTGTTGCCTGTCCTAGATGGAGTGTGAGTATTGTCTGACCTAGATGCTTGTGAAATAGGGACAGAATGAGGGGAAAGCGTGACAATAGCATCCTGGAATGTCAGGGGATTGAATGGCTATATACAACGTAATGGAGTAAGGGCTTACCTGAAGCATCAGAAAATAGATATTGCTCTCATTCAGGAGACTTATCTCACTAAAGAGAGGCTAGAGATCTTAGTTTAAAAGTGGGGGGGGGGCACAACCCTGGGTTCGACGTATTCAGCATATGCCAAAGGGGTCTTGATATGGGTAGCACCGACATTCCCATTCAGAGTCCTTAAGACCTCCCTTGATAAGGCGGGTAGGATGATTGTACTACAAGGGCTGGTGGAATGAAGAGAAATCTGCGTCACCAACACGTATGCGCCGAATCAAGTCACAGCAGCCTATTTTCAGTCGTTATATCCACAGATCAGCTCATATAGATGTTATTGATATGGGTACACTAAAGGGCCTGTTGAGCCGATCTACTCTAGCAGCCATCACCACACCTGGCTGCGCGTGAGTCCCCCGAGCCTCTGGGGATACGCTGAATACCAGCACCGTCAACCCCGCCCTTGCAGCCACCAACACACGCAGCTGTACACTGTCCTGCTTGAGCCATCAGGCGGCAGGAAGAATTAAGGGCGCCCTCCTGACGTAGCAGATAATAACACACACGGCTGGATGCTGCATCAGTAAAACCCCTGGGAGCACAAAGTGAGGCGCAAGTCACCCCGACCTGCGGGAAGGCACAGATGAGGCCAGTGGGTCAAGTGCTTGCACTGCAAGCTCTCCGCAAGGAAGGATCATTGCACAGATCCCCTGTCAGGCCTGACCGAGCTGCACGTTATTGGAGGGGCTCTAAAGTTAGGGCACTGCTGCGCTCCATTTTGGACTACAGAACGACCCAAAAACTCCTGTGAGAACTGCCCATACAAGACAGCGGACATCTGTGCAATCTCAAGTGCAAGATACCCCCGGCACAAATTATTACCATCAAAATTCTGCTAGGTAGGCACAGGGGCCCGCTGGTGTAACTGCTAACGCTGGAGGCCAAGGTAACAGTGACAAACATGACAGAGCAGGGGTGAGGGGGTACGGAGTGCAAATAGAAAGGGAGGGATCCAGGATCCGGCAACCAGCCCACCCAAAGTGCATGTGACCCCCAATTTGGGAAGGAGAAGCTAGTATTGAACCTGGTCAGTTGAAGAGCCTCACAGGGCACCCACGGTATCGCTGATTGTTGGGGAGAATTCTCTGTTAAGGCTAATTTCCCAAACTTAGTGAGTCCCCCAGCAGCTTTGCTGGATTTTTGGGGTTTATTTATTTCTCCTGCTAAGAGTGAGACTCTTTTTCTCCCACTCTTAGACATGATTTGAGATATCCTTTGATTTTGTAATGTGTTTTATGGGCTATGGGGTCTTTTACTCCATAGAGTTTCATGTGGTTTTTGGTAAGTGTTACACAGCACCCTCAGCGGAGTAACACAGGGGTGTCATAGTGACCCCCAAACATAGACTCCTTACCCTGGGACTGACTACTGTCTCCCAGGGCATGTAAAGTCACCATTGACTTTACTAGTCTTAAATTGGGAACAGAACCAGTACAAACCATCATATTGTGGAAGTACTGGTAGGGGTAATTAGATTGCCCCTGGGTCTGTTCTTCGAGGGGGCACTGTAAAGTCCCCCCTCGTCGAGTTTCTGGCTGATGGCAGTGGTTACCACGTGGAATATTCCACCGGAATATTTTCTATGGGATTTTCCCATTCATTTTAAACGCACCACTTTTTGGGGCAATGTTAAAGTTACCGCTGGGTTATTTATTTAATATTTATTCCCCGGTTGGGTCTTTTTGCCGGAAGTCGGTTTTAAAATGGCGTTTGTGTTCGCCTCTGTAACTCCAACCCAAGTCGAGCCCTTTGTTCCACTTTTTGGCGGGCTTCTACACCACGTGGTGCCACTCTGTCTGGGTCCACAGGATGTGTGGGAGAGGGGTTTAGGCACCCTGGACTGAGTTGCCTCTGCAACTCAAGTCGCACTCTTGTCTGATTGGCCCAGTGGTGAGCCGCCCGGCTAACCACTTAGCATGTTTGAGTGACAGCTGGACTTCTGAAAGGTTGAGGTATAAGGATTGGGACCTCCCTGAAGACGTGATGGAGGTGTTGCTTTCGGCCAGACAGCCAGCAACAAAGTCCCTGTACCGTTGCCGTAAATTCTGCGACTGGTGCAGGTTTAAGAATGTGGATCCTTTTGCATGTGACATTCCCATGGTTCTGTCTTTTTTGCTTTCTTTGGCCCACAGGGGCTTGCAAGTGGTTACCGTTAAAGGTTACCTAGCGGCGCTGTCCATATTTAAGCGCTCCTCTGAAGAGTGTTCCTATTTTAAAATTCCTTTAATTTCTCAGTTTCTGAAAGGGCTCACTAATGTGTTCCTCAATCACCTTTCCATGTGCCCGGTTGGGATTTGAACCTTGTTCTCAAGTTTCTGATGGGTGCTCCATTTGAGCCTTTGCATTCATGCCCTTTGAGACTGTTGACTCTTAAAACTGTATTTTTGGTTGTGGTCACTTCCGCTCGCAGAGTGCGTGAGTTACATGCACTTTCATTTAAGCCACCCTTCACTGTGTTTCATAAGGACAGGGTTGTCCTTAGAGTTCGTCCTTCCTTTCTTCCGACGGTGGTGTCGGATTTTCATTTAGGCCAGAAGGTTGTTCTTCTGGCGTTTTACCCTCCTCCACGTCCTGGTAAGGAAGAGGAGAGGCTCCATAGGCTTGATCCTAGGAGAGCGTTAAGCTTTTATATTTCACGCATGTCCCGGGTCAGAGTGGACAATCAACTCTTCATTGGTTACGCAGGAAATCGTTTGGGACAAGCTGTGACGAAACAGACTTTGTCTCGCTGGATTATTTTGGCTATCTCTGAGTGTTACCGCTTGGCGGGTAAGGACCCACCGGTCGGCTTGCGGGCCCATTCTACCAGGGGTATGGCTGCCTCTACTGCCCTACAGAGGGGTGTTCCTATTCGTAACATCTGTGATGCAGCCACCTGGGCTTCGGTACATACTTTTGTATGTCCCTATTCCCTCGATTCCATTAGGGGGCAGGATCTGGCCTTTGGCAAGGCAGTCCTTTACACCGCAATTTGATTGGGCATTCTAAATGTCTGTTTTCTAAATTCTTTTCCCACCTCCTTGCATTGGTACTGCTTTGGGAGTCTGTCATAGATATGGAATACGTCGGAGGACCCAATCCCCTCGAAGAACAAGTTACTCTCTTACCTGGTAACGTTCTTTCAAAGGGATGGTCCGATGACGTATTCCATATCGCTCCCTCCCTGCCTTCCCCGCTACAGAATTTCTTGTGCGATTGCAGCTTACGTTTCCACAAGGCTTTGTGTGTCGGACGACTGGTACCACACGTTTTGGGGGAAAAAACTACAACTGAGGCTACGTGCGTCCTATTTATAACATCTGGTGACGTCGGCCGTCGGAGGAGGTCCTTGAGGGCGGCGTATCGACGTAATCGACGCAGACACCGAAAGATTTTCCGAAGCAGCACAGCTGTGGTGATTACTGTCATAGATATGGAATACGTCGTCGGACCATCCCAACGAAAAAGAACGTTACCAGGTAAGAGAGTAACTTGTTCTTCTTCTGCATCTGACCCATCAGGGGCTTCAAGTTTCTATGGCAAGGGGCTATCTGGCTGCGCTGCCCATTTTCAAGCATTTGCCAGAGCAGGGCTCCCATTTCAAAGTCCCTATTGTTATCCAATTCCTGAAGGGGTTAACTATATCTTCCCATCGGTTCCTTTTATTGTTCTGGTCTGGGACCTCAGTTTGGTTTTAATTTTCTTGATGGGTACCCCTTTCGAGCCTCGTCATTCGTGTCCTCTGTGACGAATCCCCGAAAGTTGTCAATTCTCCCCTAGGGGGAGCCCCTTCGCATGAGACCAGGGAGGTGAGGCTGCTACCCAATAGTCCCCCTGGGGGTGTTACTCAGCAGGTGGATCACGTGGGGAGAGAAGCCCCTATGGTATTAGTGACTGCCTGGGGAGAACATGGTATCCCCATAGCCCATCTAACCCTCACATACCTTCCTACCCCCTTCCACCAACACTTTGCATGGTGTTCCTATGTTTTTGTCATACCACCAATATAGAAAGTACTGGTATGAGGAAGAGTGTTGACTCCTCAAGGGACATGTATCCCTTAAGTACTGAGATGAGGGAGAGTCCAATTGACTCCCTGGAAGACCTCAGGATCAGTACTGGGACAAAGAAGTGCAGAAGCATAGAGAGCACTTATAACGTGAAGGAACAGTTTAGTTTCTCTAGAAACATGATTGGGCAAAGCCCATTCAAAACTGAACAGGGAAACCAGGAAGAAGAGAGGAGCCCTCCTTGGAGGAATCACGAAAGCGGCGAACAGGAGAAGTCGTTGCTGGGGTGCTGCCCTTTAGGTGCAGCTGTCCCTCTCCGGTCCGCCGTGGAGAGACCGACCATAGCCGTGGAGAAGCAGGCATCCAGACAAAAGGAGCAGCTGGATTGCACAATCGATAGGCGACGTGCATGCTGCGAGGAACCAAACGCTGCAGAGCCGCTGCAGCACACCGGAAAGCAGCAAGGGCCGTGATAGGCCCAAAAGGACACAGACCAGAGCCTACGACTGACCAAAGAACACTGGCAAGCCCCTTTCGGGTACCTAGGTTGCTCGGATGGTTGGTGGGCCTCCAGATGGACTAACACGCATTTGAACACTGGTCAGCGCACTGCACCCTTTTATGAAGAGTAACCTAAGTAATCGTCATAGTCCCAGTACCTGGCCGGATAGTGAAGTCTGCAGTACTAAGAGGGGAGAATCCCACAAATCTGGGACCTGCACCGTTTTATGAAGTGCAACCCAAGTCCTCTTCGTACTCACGGTACTTGGCAGAATAATGTACCAGGATTACTGCACAAAGACAGGAATAATACACAGGTCTGGTAATCATACCCATAAGACTGGAAGCTCAAACAATGCAAACCTGTGGAAGAGAGGCATTCCACCTGGTAATATTGAACTGTGTATTGTGAAAGCCAAAAGGGGCAAAGAAGCCAGGAAGGCATTCCCGCTGGCAGTGTGGACTGTATGCTAAAGTATAAGAAGGGCCTGGGGGGAAGGGAGTCATCCCGCCAAGCCCATTTGAACTGTAAAGTCAAGAAACCTCAGGAGAAGGAAGTGTGAGGAGCCAGGATTGAGGCTCTGACACAAGGGAGCCATGGTTTTGGTCAAAGATTTTTATTAAAATAAAAGCATCTGGGGAAATGCTTCTCTATGACTGCTCGAAGAGGTGTTTCCCTACCTAAAACCAAAACTAAGGGTCTGACAGCGTCAAAATGTCCAAAACAAAGCCATCCTGTGTCCAAAATACTATTCTGGCATTCGTATTCTAATAAACTTTTGCTTTGTATTGTAACCCAAATGGTGCATCGTTATCCGATGGCTCATTGTCCTCAGAAATCGAGGTTAGTGATTTAAAATCCTTTCTAGGTAAAGGAGTATGTTTTATCTGGTAAGAACTTTGCAGGTTTCAAACATTTTGAACCCGACGCTCGAGAAGTCATTGATATTTTCAGTGAAGTTGTTTTTGACTTCGATGGCAACGAAGGTTTTGATGGCATCAATGGTGTCGAATGCACCATTGATGTCGAAGGCGTAGCTGGCGTCGATGGCGCGGCTGGCGTGGAGGGCTTAGGATCCTTGGATGATTCGTCATCAACTTGAAGCCTCAATGTGGATCTGGCCTTCGTCCCGGGCTCGAGGGCAGGATTTAGCTCGAGCCCTTTCCCTACCGCACCTTCTAAAGCCAGTAAGAGCATGGATTGTCAGGGGTTTTTGTTTTTAAAAAAATGTCAACATTTTTTTCAACATTTCTAACCCGAATGTGTCATGACCCATAGAACTTGCCCCTTCTGGACTTCCTGGTCCTTATCGCGACAGGGCTTGTATTCCTTGTTACAGCCAACATGGCCGTGCCAAGTGACTTGCCTCGCACCAGCCTTCATGTCGCACACGGCACGTTCTATAAATTGGCCGCGGCCCCGCGTGTCTCAACGCTATCATTAGGTAGTGACTTGACGTGTGTGTGCTGTTCGGCGAATCCACTATTCCTAGTTTCCTGGTTCCTTCTTCCTTCCTTTCACCCCTCCCCTCTAATTCTGCTCCGGAAATCCTCATCTCTAGCGACCGCTACCTTTTTTCCTGGACATCCTGGAACTGCGACCTTCCCGGAACTCTGAATGTGCTCTGCAGCCGGACGAAACTCGAGCGAGCCTATACAAGACCTGATCCGTCCACAAGAGGAATCCTCCTGCGGAACAGAGCAAGAAGCGATCCCAGGTGAGACGGGGGGAGATTTACAACAGAATGCTTCCCATTCGGCATGAGTGGAGGCCTTTGTAGGATAAGAAATAGCTCTCTCAGGAGAGAAGCCAGACAAAGAAGTCGAAGTGGGCGACTTGTGGTGCCTCTTCAACTTCCTCGACGATGACGAGGAGTGGTGGCAGTCACTCCTCGGCCTAGACCTTTTCACCTACTTCCTTCGAGGAGAGTCGCCTCTTGAATCCTCCGAAGAAGGTTTCTACGATGGGTTAGTCGATGGGGATTTCTTGGGGTTCTACCTATCGCCAATTTCCCCTTTCGCTCCTTCACAGCTTTTCTGGTCATCGATTGGCATTGCGAGCACGCCAAGGTATTGTGCTTTACACAGAGACACCATAAGCATACTCAATGCGGATCGGTTATCGACATCTTGGTACTGCAGTCCTGACACTTTTCAAACCCGGTAGTAGGTGTCGAAGATGAAGACATTTTCGCGAACGAAACTATTGAAGCGTGCCGTAGTTCGCGAAGCGTAAGCTTACTCATAAAAACAGAAACAAGACCACCAGGCTTGCTATATACACCTTCTAAATCATCCTCGAGACGAAGGCCCTCAAGGGACATCGAGTCGACTGCATCTATGCACAGCACCCTCTGCCGGAAAAAACAATTCTGAAGCAGCTAAAGCTGGATATTGAATGTCAAAGATGACGAATACGTGGGAGGACACAATCCATTCGGAGAACAAGTTACTTACCCCTGGTAACATTCTTGCGACTGGATGTTCCTCCCCCGTATTCCTCATCGCCCTCCCAACCTACCCCACAGTACAATTTCCCATAATCGTATCCAAAGACCAGGAGAACGAAACCACCATCCCATGGCCTACGGAAATGGGAAACGCACCAACGCCCTCAAAGGTAGTAAAAAATCTGGGAGTCCTAATGGACAACACCCTAACCCTGGAACCACAAATAAATGCAACAGTGAAGAAATGCTTTTTCCTCCTCCGTACAGCAAGAAGAATTCTACCTTTCCTCTCCTTCACACACAAAACACTCACTATCGTTGCCCTAATCATGTCAAAAATCGACTACGCAAACAGCCTCTACCTCGGAATACCAGAATACCTTCTGAAGAAACTGCAACGGATCCAAAATGCAGCAGCAAGACTACTCCTCAAACTATCCAGAAGAGACCACATCACTCCAGCCCTAAAAACACTACACTGGCTCCCAGTAAAACACTGCATCACCTTCAAAACAATGTGCATAACGCACAGAGCAATCAGCGGACAAGGAGCAGAATTCCTACAAAAGAAAATGACAGTCTACAAACCAACGAGACCCCTCCGATCAAGCAACGAAATCCACCTGGAACTCAAACCATACCTTAAGAAAAAACCTGGAGGCACCTCCTTCTACCACTTAGCCGCAAAAACCTGGAACAACATCCCAAAAGAAATGAGAAACACTGAAGATCACCTAAAATTCAGGAAATCACTAAAAACCTGGCTCTTCGACACCACAGACTAAATCTGGAAACCAAAACCGAAAAAAAGGATGACTAAACCAGAAAGGACACGGACATCCCCGACCCGAGAGGGTAACTCCCACGGCACCTAGACGGTTGACACCGGATAGACTGGAACACAGGCAGCACACACGGAAACTGAGTCAACTACCACAGACAATCCCACCATCACTTCGCCCACCCCTTACTTACTGCCAGGCACCACAGTGATGTGAAATTGTCGCGATATTGGCAATCACCACATGACCTAAGAGATTGACATTGACATTGGCAACTGCACTGGCCACAGGAGTATGAAGGGAGGATAAGGGGAGCTATTAGAGAGCATGTTAGAGGTGGGGGCCAGAGGAGTAAGGAACCTTATATACCAGTCGGACCCAGATCAGGACAAAGACGCATCGGGGGAAGCCACTCAAGCTGAGTGCCTCAATTTCAGGATAGAGACGCAAATTAACCAACCCTACTAACAACTTCCCTCTCTGCATACACCTCTCAAACTCCAACCCAACCAAAACCTACAGCACAACAAACCACACAAACTTCACTACATCGCAACAACAAAACAAAAACACACATAGTCTTGCACAACAGTACACGACGACTACCGGCCGCAAACACCCCAGGCCCAGCCAACGGACCCTCCAGGCTGAGGCTGCCAACAGCACATCACTGCTCCCTTGCACTTTTCCTGCTTCCTCCCACTAACTCAACCTCCCCTCTTTCAGAGCCGCCAGAGCGCCAGGGGACCACTCCGGTGGTGATAGTGCGCGGTACAAATGTCCTTTAACATTTACATTAACATACTATTACAGCTTTCGCTCCTTCAAAGCTTAGTACGGTCAAACCCGTGTTTGTGCGGGTAGTTCTACTGAACGAAAAAACAGAACTGAAGCCAACGGGTGCCGCGCATGCTCTATATACCTTCGATTATATCATCCTCAAGACTGAGGCCCTCGAGGGAAATAGACGCACAGTGCCCTCTGCCAAAAACATTTAGAAGCAGCTGAAGCTGAATATTGACTATCAAACATGAGGAATACGTGGGAGGACATCCAGTTGAAAGAACGTTACCAGGGGTAAGTAACTTGTTCTTCTCAGGACCTCTTTAAGTCATATATAAATCATATATTTCCTATACAATGTTTAAATTGTCCTTGCCTGGTGTGCTTCCCTACCAGGGCTTTCTTTTATACCCACACTTGCAACTGCCTGGTGTACTCTTCTGTCAGGGCTTTGTTAGATGCACACATTTGCAACTGCCTGGTATCTTTCCTGGTCAGGGCTGTTCTCATGTGGGCTTTGCACCCCGCTCCAAACTGGATAGTCTCTTTTTTTTGCTTTTCCTGATCTTATATCTGCCTCGTATATTATCCTGCCAGGACTTCTTTTACATGTGTATTGCATACACTTACAAACTTGAAAATCTTGTGTTTCTCTTCTATTCTTCATTCCAAAGAAATACTCCTCGCTCTTTCTTTCTCATATGCTTCATTAATACTTATTGGTCTTGACATGGCTGCCAATACGCCCCTGCTTCCCTCAGGTGCAATCACCGGCTCTGGCTAGCATATTCTACTCCTCCTGTGGCAAGCGGTAGTGGTCTTTCAGCGTTTCCCTCTCAGTTGCCACATTCCGTTTCTTGGCTTCTCTGCCCCTCTCTCTCTCGGTCGGTGCTGGGCTCTTCTGCTTCGTGTCTTCAGGCTCTGGTAAGATAAATGCTGCCTCCAAACATCTGCAAATGCCCAGTAGCCCTCTGTTGACTTCTGACGTTCCTGCAGCATGTTTCTTCTCACGGTCAGCGTCCCTTTTTTTCTGGTTCCGGTTTCCGTGCCGGTTGGCTCCATGGCTTTCTCTTCTGCCTCATGGTCTCTTGGATCTCACGGAGATGCAGCTTCCTCCCTCCAGCAGCGCGCCTCAGTTAGGTGCTCCACCTGTTTAAATCTCCCGGGCACCGTTATGCGGTCGCAACAACTAGAGCGCAGCCTGTGTTCCTGGCCTTGTTCGATCTGCATTACTCTGTTCATCTTCCTTGTTGCAGTTTTCTGGTAGTTAAGGGAAGAGTCAATTCTTTTTGTTTTACAGCCAACGTCTGGGTAATTGTTCTTTAAAGGCAAGTCAGCTGTGGAAGACTTGTTAGTAGAGGCTGAGAAGGTGCTCTCTTTAATTCTAGAGGGTAAGTCGAATATTGGCAACTCACATACAGCTCTCATTAGGTCTTCAGTATCCTTCCTAGATGGATCAGGGGAGGTGTAACAATATGCCAGTAAGGTATTAGTTGGAGATGGGGTAGCCCCATAGGAAAATGGGGATACCATGTCTCAACAGATGGTATCTTAATATTCTCCTGGAGGTTGTCTCTCCGCATGTGATGCTCCATTATATAGCCGCCCCTCTGGTCTGGATCAGGTAGCAGCTGCTGTCCCCTGGCCACATGGGGCGATGTCAACGCTGTGAAAGGCGTGATGACTCAATCGGATTCATCACTGAAGCAATACCTGCTGGTGGTTTTCCCAAAGAATGTATATCGAGAAGCCAATCGGAAGGAAAGCCCGGGCAAGGGAACCCAATGGAGAAACAAAAGTATGGTCAATAAGGAATGATGTTTGAGTTGGAACTTTTTCTTTTGAATTGGAACTGAAACCTTACAGCACCACAAGATGGAGCTTTGTTTGTTTGCCACAGAAAGAAACTGAGACCTGGAGAAGAGAGTCATTCTGACGGATGGAATTCCCCCTACAATTGGAACTCTGGCTCATTGCCTAGAAGAGGGGAGCGATCATTCTGGACCAAGAAGAACCACTACCCTTTTCGTATTAGTTGCATTTGGGGGGTAGGGTGTCTTCGAGGAGTGGGGGTGAGGCAACCAATGGTGAGACGTGGTATCCCCTTTCCCGTACCATACCCCATCCTGTTTTATTGAATTCTACAACATCCCAACCCCCAAACACCCACTCCTTTATACACAAGCACTGGACGGAGGAAGAGGGCGACTAAGAGTAAAGAGGCTAACACATATCTCACTGGACATGTCCCACTAATCAGGTCAGGCAAAGTCAGGCACTTGACTTTAATCACATACATCTGATACCCATTAGCTCTCCCCACAAGGATAAAAGGCGAAACATAGAGACACACTCTGAGCAATGTGGAACACAAGAAGGAGCAGATCTTCCGGGGGGAATGCGAAACCAGTGGAGCAGGAAGACCGATCGACGGACTAGATAAAAGGGTAGGGAAACCCTGAAGATCCCTGCAGGAGGTTGTCACCTCTGGGTAAACCGTGAATGATACGCAGAGAAAGCCAAATCCCAGACTAGAAGAAACCTGTATCGTTTCAAGGATGCTAACGACCCTCCCGGGTGAACGACGGAGTTGGGGAGGCGAGGCCAAGCCTGTGGTATTAACTTTAACTCGTGAATCAAAGCCGCAGAGACAAAGGAATGCACACAACTGGCGAGTTAGTGAAAGACCAGAAAGTCTGGTTTGTGTCAAGGAAAGATTGAAGCCTCATCAGTGTATCTCACAATTGAAGGTTGCGCGCCTGTTGAGACGCGAAAGAAAGCAAACCAGTAGTGAACTTTAAAGTTAACAATAACTGTGAAGTCAGTGATAGAGTAGCGGAGTGACCCGGCGAAAGGATGTAGCCCACGTGAAAGTCTCTGTGAAATGTTTGATGTCTTGTTATAAAGCGGCAAAGTGAATGAACTCTGAAATGTGCAATGGTCAAGATTAACCCCGGTGAAAGGGGGAAGTTAAAAGTTGTGTTTGTGGTATGCAACTACCAAGGCCAAGACACACTAGGGCAAATAACAAAAGGGAGAGCAGAAGTCTATAGTAAAAGCCTTGCACATTTGAAAGTCTTCGACATTGGTGAATGGTCCGAGCCCGACTGTGGGAGACCTGGAGTGTGAAGTAAGTTATGGGAAGGGAACCCCTACCGAATGTGAATGAAGCTTTGGGAAGGATACCCCTGCAAGTGCTGTGATTGAGGTCCGAGCCCGGCTGAGGGAGAACTTCGTTGAATCAGGTACTTTTTGTTGAGATGTCCGCTCCCGGCAGAGGGAGACCTACATGAACTTTTGTTAAACTGTGAAAGAACTGTTGGTGAACTGGATATAAGTGACTTCGACCCACATTTTGAACTGCCTTTGTTTTGATAACCTGAGCCAGTGTGTGTCATCCTGCCTACGGGGGCCGCCTTACTCCGTGCTGACCAGCATGGGGAGACGAACTGACTCAGCCACCTTGTATCCTTTGTTTTAACACTGATTTTCCTTTGCATAGATCTTCCCCTTTATACACTTTGTATAAGAGTTAGGGAAGGCATTAGGTTTGGTTAGTATAGGCCATTTTGATTTCACAAAGACTGACTGGGACTATGTTTTCTTTATTATTTGATGGTAGAGACTACTCCCATCATAGTTGTAGGGCAAAGTAGAAGTTTTTCCAAACCCTAAGAATTTAATAAAGGGTTTGAAACTTGTAACTCTTGTGTCAGTGCCATACTTGTGATACCATGCCTTCCTTACAGTGGTAAAAACATTACAAGGGATAAGTAATTTTTCTTCTCTTTTATCCCTCCTCCTGCTTATGGTTGCATCGTTCTTCGTTGTGACATCACTGCTGATCTGCTCTCCTTTTCTGAGCTCACTCCTCTGTTTCTGCTTTCTTTTTTTTCTTATGCTATTTCTGATTCTCTTGACACTCTCTAACCTGCCGCTTCCTTTACTCCTTCTCGTAAGACTCCTCAGCCCTGGTTGTCCCCATCACTACGCTTTCTACTCCACTCTCTTCACAGCGCCAAGTGGTGCTGGTGGAAGTTACATTTTATCGCCAGCTCTCACTCTCTTCTCTCCATACTATTTTTTGACTCCACTCTTTTCCACTAAGCAACAGTACTACACTGATCTTTTCCGCTCCCTTCCTTCTCACTCACGGCACCTTTTTCAGAATTTGAATCATATTCTCTACCATCTTTCCATCGATCCTGCCTTAATCTCCGTCTTATATGGCCTCCTTTTTTTGCGCTCTTACATTCTCATGCTCTCCCTCCTCTTCCCCTCCTGCCCATCACTGTCGTCCTTTCTCCCTGTCTAATGCTGGTACTGCTACATTTGTGTCTCATGCCCATCCCATTTCCTCTGTTACTGATCTCCTTCCTTCATCTTTAATTTCTATGATCTTCCCACTCCTTCTCTACCTTACTTTTCTTTTTAATGCTTCACTTCTTCGATCTTCTGTTTCTTTAAGCATGCGACGATCATTCCCATTCATAAGAAGCATACTCTGGGTCCTTCTCTCCCTACTTCTTCCAGGCCCATTTCTCTCATTCCCTATCCCTCCCATCTTCTTGAGCAAATTCTCTATTCTCGGGTCTCTACCTATCTTAATTTCCACTCTCTCCTTCCTCGCTTCCAATCTAGCTTTATCTCTGGTCACTCTAACGAGACTGCACTCCTTTCTGTTACTAACACACTTCTGTCGGCTCATTATGACAAACATTATTCTCTCCTGGTACTGCTACATCTCTCTGCAGCCTTTGATACTGTCGACCAATCTCTTCTACTCGCATCACTTGCTTCTCTTGGTTTCAAATACTCTGTTCTTAACTGTTTCTGCTCCCACCTGTGTAATCGTACATATTCTGTCCCTTGGCTAGAGACACTTCCTCTACCTTACCCTTCAACATGGTGTACCTCAGGATTCTGTCCCTTCTATTTTCCTAGTATACTATCCCATTTGCTTCTATTATCACTTCTTTCAGTCTATCCCACCACTTATATGCTGATGATACACAACTTTGTTTTTCTTTCGCGTCTTTCACACCTACTATTCATGAGACTGTCTCATCCTGCCTCCTTGCCATCCAGTGCTGAATGTCTAACCATTTCCTTTATCTTAACTCCTTGTGACGAATCTGGGGATGTCGTCCCTTCTTCCCTAGGGGGGGGGGGAGACCTTTCCCATGGGCCCAGGGTGGTGCATCCACAGTACAATAGTCCCCCTGGGGTGGTACTCAGAAGGAGGATCACATAAGAGAGGAAGCCCCTTATGGGATTTGGGAAGACCCTTACCAGAGAACGTGGTGTAATTCCACTTAATCTCAAACCCCCTCTTTACTGAAGACCAATCCTTCTTTCCTATCTTCAGATAGGGCCAACATCCTTTGTTGTACAGTCAACCTAATACCTTACATCTGACTAGAATACCCGGGGACACAATTGGTTTTCCGTATAAAGATTACACAAGTACTTTGAAGAAGAAGATGCCGATCACTCCAGAGAACCGGAGTGAACGGTCTAGTCTTCCGCAATATTTGATTGGTCCAGAACAACCCAACAGGGAAGTGCAGTAGTTCAAATCCCTGTCAGCCGGGACACAGAGAAAGCTACCCTCCGAGGAGAGTCGAGAGCAGCTAGCAGCTGACGAGCAACAGCAAGAACCATACCGGGAAGCCCGGTAGAGTCCGGGAAGAAGGGACGTGCAAGAAAGTACTTAAATCAACCTCCAGTCGTCCCCTGGACCAGAGAGCTGCAATGTGGAGCGGAGCAGCACTGGGAAGGACGCCAAAGGCAGTGAAGCGACAAACAGCAAAGCCAAGTCACCAAGTGCTGCCGGAGCCTCGCAGAAGCGTGCCATTCCTCGGGAGACGCAAACCAAATGAAAAAGTATGCTGACGTAACGAGAAGGACTGGAGGTCTGGGGAAGCCGGGGGAGAAGTGTGGAAAGCATTTGATAAAGGTCAGGGACCCTGAAAGCAGCGTTGCAGGTCTGGGGTGTGCACCCCCATGAGAAACGTAGAAGGAAAGTAAAAGAAGGGAGTGAAAGTGAACCACAGGCTTGGCAGGAGAGTGAACAAAGCTGTGGTGAACATGTTTTGCAACTCTGGGTCCCGCACCCATGTAAGAGACCAATTCAGAAAACCACAAGAAGGTCTGGGACCCTGAAGAGTATTAATACATTTGAAAAGGGCACACGTACTTGGCAGGAGAGTGAACCAAGTCGCAGTGTTGCCGCATTGTGAGTCTGAGACCCGCACTCATATGAAGTCCTGAGAATGAGAGGATCTAAAAACCTAAGAATAAAAGAGACTGTCCATTACCGAAAAGGAGAAGATAAGCTCCTCATCAGAACCAGTTAGAAGCCAGGTGAAAAGAGCCTAACCCTGGTCACTGAAATATTTGTGTTAAGAAACAGAACATTTGTTTTCCTTTGAACATATGAGACTTTGAGAACTTTGAAGTGGCAAGAACTTCCACTATTAGTTTATGTTGCGGTTTTGGAGTTCTTACACATTTGTCATTAGTTAATATTGTTCGGGCCAGAAGTAGAGTTTTGGGACACAACGGGGACAAACTATTTTCATTTGAACATTTCGGATAGTTATTAGTTTCTTTGAGGCACGGAAACCCCTCTTAGTTTTAGGGATAGAGATGGCCTTTCTGAACCCCCTTTATTTTTATGAATAAAATGTCATAACCAAAACAATGCCACGCTTGTGTCCGAGCCTTACTTCTGCACCCTTGCATCTTCCAAGACTGAGGTTCTATTCTTTTCTGCTTCCTCCATTCCTCCTCCCCAAACTGCTTTCATCTTTCCCTCCTAACTCTCTACCTATTTCACCCTCTGCTCGCAATCTTGGTGTATACATTGATTCTTCCATTACCTTTTCTGCTCACACCGCTACACTTTGTTGATTTCATCTTTTCAACCTCTGGAAAGCTAGACCCTTTCTCTCTTTTTCTGCTACAAAACTGCTTATCTCCGTTCTTGTCTTTTATCACCTCTTATAGGCCACCACTCTTCTTTTTGTTTTGCTCCTCTCCCTTCCATCTACACCTCTTCCATCCACCTTCTCTTCTCTCTCACATCTCGGGAATCTATTTGCCCTGCTCTAGCATCACTTCACTGGCTTCCTTTCCACTTTCACCTGCTCTTCTACTTCCTTTGTATTGTCTTTAAATCCCTTCACAATCTTGCTCCTCAGTATCTTTCATAATTTATTTATTTTCAAACACTTTGCTCCAATCGCTATTCCTCCTAGTCCTATCTGTGCCTCTTCTCGCTCTTTTTCTTTACTTGCACATCTCCATTGGAACGTGCTTCCCATTTCTCTCTGTTGCCTCTCATCCTACTCCTTTTATCGCTCTCGCCTCAAAGACTACCTTCTTTACGTCATTCTTTCTTTTAAGTTTTGTCATTATCATATATTTTGTTCATGAATTTCTTTGTGAAGTGCTTTGGCATAAAGTGCTATATAAATGCAAATAAAATACATCGGATACATGGCTGAAAAAGTCCTCTTTTATCCAGGTGTCGAGCTGGAGTCTCCCCAAGCCCGGACATCCTCAGGCCCCCACATCTGCCCAGCAACAGACACACTTTGGCCAGGATGTGGACTGCAACCAGCCATTCCCAGCCCCCAAATCCAGACACCTAGTACACTTCATGGCATTATGCAGTAAAATGCAAAGGTGTACGTGAGAATATAAAATAACAGGCTAGCTAAATATCCACTGCCATCATCCTGTCTTGGACACCTCATGCCAAATCCCAAAGTCAAAAGAAACAGTTTCAAAGTATGCCGACACTACTCCCCCAAACCCTCCCCCCACCCCCCAACACACACCTTAGGTGATGTGGGCAGTGTAAAACAAACAAGCAATTTGTCTATAGGTAACAGAGTTCTCCTGCACTGAAAACCATTTGGACTGATCAGTTCCACCAAAACGGAGGCAAGTGAAATAGAGGCTTCACTTGCTTCCAAAGCTCAGGACTGGTTCAAAGCAACATCAAAAGATTGAGGTGTACCATAGGTGACAATGGAGTGAAAGCATCTTAAAAGAAAAACTTCCTAACGCTAGTGCTCTATTGGTTTGATTACTAACAGTTCATCTACTTGCTCTCAGGCAGGATTTTGGTCGGCTTAATCTAGCATCAGAGTGAGCTGTGCAAACAAACATCAAGTGGGTAATATCTCATTCTGATTAAGACAAAACGTAAATCTGTCAGACCCACCACCCATCCAGTTATGTTACAACGTTGGCAAAACACCTAGGTGACATTTCTCAAATTTGGAATGGTTTGATGCTATCAACAGTCCTCATAATTTGTACTCGCCACTAGCCATTGGTTAGTGAGCATGTAATATCTGATGTGCTTTGTGCATGTGATGAATGGAGGGGGCGAGTGACTTTTTTCATGCATTGCTAGTAGCTTTCAATTTAAAATGTTTATCACTGTTAACAAGATGACGCTCAACCCCCAGTAATGTCTTAGTAACTAAGTATATCTGATGCCAAAGCCTCCCCTCCAACATTGTGGGAATATATTTTTTTGTGCCCATGCTGTTGCCATCAACCCTTGCAGGTGTTTCCCCAAAATATTCCATCTTAAGTTCCTGGCCCATGTATGTTGCATACTTTGACCAAGCATGGCCCCTAATGTCCCGGTCACATCCATTGGTTCTTCCCAATATATCGAAGACTGTATGTCACCCATGTTTTTACCTAGTAGATGAGTGTTTTTTCTTTTTTTTTTTACTTTGTGCTAGACTCGAACAGAACTAGTTCTAACTTCAGGATTTGTGGAGCCCCTTGAGGCAGTTCAAGTAGCTGCTTCAAGAGCACATCCTTAATGAACGAGGCGGTTAATGTTCACATATCCTGACCCGTACAAAATGGCTGAGTATACCTGAGCTTGGCAAACTTAAACAGTCTGCAAAAACACTCAACTTCCATAACATTAAGGTATATTCAATATAACCTTTCCTGCTTCTATAAAATCACGTTTAGATACCTGTTGAACCGCAAAAACATTATTGCAAAATAAATGCCAAGATGATTAAAGATTGAAAACATGTCAATCTTAGTCCATGTGAGATGTAAATTAGGATTGGAGAATCTACGTGGGTGGCATGACATGCATTTAATATTTTAAATGCTTGCTATTAGGCTTTTTTTCATGAATATATAACTAAATATTTAAGCTGTTTTTGCAAGAAAGAACCAGAAAATACCTTCTTGATCACCACTTATTTTGGGATCATCATTAATAATTAGAAGAGGCAAAGAGTAGGAGCACATCCCTGCCATTCACATTTTCGATTGGCAACTTTTTTTTAACCAAATTTCAATATGTTTTGTAATATGATCAAAATATCTGTTCAAGAGTGTATATTGCCTGACCTGGTTTCCACACCTTTCATAATGAAGCAGCAGTTATGTTCAACGTTCTATAAGAGTTGTTGACTTTATGGGGTTTTATTCTTAAACAAATACCTTTTGTATTTTTCTGCCCTTCTATCCCCGAATGGCTGAATGATGTGACCATTGATTTTTCTGCTTTGCAACTGATATTGTTATTCCATTTTAGGTTGAAAATGAGACCAAGCAGACTATGTCACCCGGAAAAAGGTTTCTGCAAGAAACTAAGGGTTACAATGAAGAAGTGGCCGCTTTTTGTCATGAAGTTACCAAGTAAGAGTTAGTTTAAGAAATGTCATTTATGTAGCAGAAGGTTTTCATAAAAAATATACATCTTGGCCAACAGTTTATTGTAGTTTATTATAGTGTGTATGTTAACGATTTAACGCTAGTCGTAAGACTTAGTAGAATTGGAAGGGAGTGGAATGAGAAAATATCTCAATTGGTCCTTGTTTTTCTCTTGCTGTGTTTTTTTCTGGATATTTTTTATTTATGCTAACTCAAGCAGATAAAAACTAACCCATCACACTTCCTGTTAAGCAAGCTCAATTGACACTCTTAGGTAAGATTTCCACAGAGCTGGTAAATCTTCCTTTCCTGGTTCAACTCCTGAACTTTTTGCTTTTCTTGTGGGATATTTTTCATTAATACCTCAGGGAGTGGGAACCTTTTTCCACACTCACCTAATCTTTAACTCTTTTTATGGGTGTCATTTTTAAGACTCTCCATAGTGCCTTTTTAAAGTTATCATGTCTAACAACTTATTGGCAATAAGTGCCTGTTGTTGCTGGGTTGCCCTAAGGGCTCCCCATTTAACTTTCTTGTGCTAACCTTGAGTGAACTACAGTTCCCAAGGGTAGAATGGATCTTTGGATCCCTTTTACATTTTATTCTGTGAAACCAGCACACATCCCCCCCTTATGTGGAGTGCTGGGGAGATACAATGTATCCCCTTTCACATTAAAACTGTAACAATTCTGTTACAGTGACAAGCTTACCTTTAATGGCTGGTGGCAGTGATACCTTTTACTAATTTGGTGCAGCTTTACCGCGGGCTGTAATTACAGCTGCATTAAAGGCACCTAAGGGTACTCATTTTACCAAAATGGCCGCTGTCTTCTTTTTCTGCCATTTTAGTGTTTCTTGTCGTTTCTTGTTCCTTCCCCTGACATCCAGGGAGGGAAATTCCTTTGTTTGAGTTTTGTCTTTGGCGGGAGTCCCCTGGTCACCCCGCCCAGGCTCCAGTCAGTCTGTAAGCACAGGAAGTGGGGGAGGAGTCCAAAACTTCCCCCTCCTTTGTCTTAGGTCTTCCTTCAACTGGGCCAAATCCCAGTGGGGAGGTAGGCTGTCCTGATTGGACAGCCAGACGCCCCTTTCTTGTAAAATGCGTGGAGAGAATGCAGAGGTTGTGTTGCAGTTCCTGATATCGATCCCTGCTGCAAAGTCCCTTCTGAGGTCTTGTGTTCAGTCTCCAGGACAAGGAATCCAGTGACCGGGTATTTGGCTGCAGTCCCTGAAGTTTGCATGCTGCAATCTCTTCATCATTGCTGAGGTACTGTGTTGGCTTGGGTATATACTTACCTTAAGCCTTTTGGGATTTCTGTGTAGTCCTGGGGTGTTTTCTGTGATTGGGTGGTCCCTCGTCCAGTACACCCAGCCCCACTGCTAGAATCCTGCTGGGGTGTCTTCTGTGAAGCCCCTGGACCCTCTTCTAACCCTAGAAGTAAAGTACACACTTGTTTGCCAGTTTTCCTAAGGAAACTCTGACTTTTGCTACTAAAGAACTTATTCTAACACTGCCTGTTGGTCACTAGTCCTAGTGACCCCCCCCCTTCTGCCACTGAGAACACTCATGCTCTAAGGGAAAGACTTTGAAGGGATTGGGACTTATGCCTAGGAAAGAAATCAAGTGTTTTTACTTACTTGTAAAGAGTTGGTTGGTTGGTAACTGTAATTCTAAGAGTGACCAGTTACCAAAGTTCTTACTGATCTTGAATGTGTGATGCACTATTCTTAAAAGTATGGTTAACATCTTTTCTTCCTTAGCCACTGTTTTGCCAGTCTAAAAGAAAGTAGATGTAAAGGTGTTTTACTCTCCTGTGATTAGGTTGTGCCTCTTTACAAAAGTAATGTGTTGGTTTCACCAGATTATTCCTATAGGGTAATTGTATGAGTGTCCCCCAACTGGGTCTTGCTTCCCCTGACTTGCTGCTAACCGGTCCTTAATAAGTCTACGTTAGGTTGTTGCCTACCTAGAATAACTATTCATTAAAGTGTGACATTGGGTTTTACTTTCCCCTTCATTGTGAAGTTAAAGTAAGTGGGTTTTACTTACCTTGTGTTAGCTGTGTGCCATCCAAAACAAGTTACCAGAGTTATTGCTTACCTCAATCTTGGGTGCCCTGATTTCCAAAGCATCTGTAATTGTATATTACATCCTTAGGTTTTACTCACCTGGTATAACTGTGTGTTATGACAAAAGTAGTTATAGGTTTTTACTGAACCTAGAATAAGTGTTTCACTATTCACCAAAAGTATATTGTCCAGTTGACTGTTTGTGATTTGTTCCAAGACTCGCTGTACAACTGGAAGGGCCTACTGTCCTTGTATTACCAAAAGTAATCTAAAAGTAACCATGGGTCTTTTACTCCCAAAGAATAGGCTTGACCTATACTGAATGTGTATAACAAGGTTTTGACTTCCCTAGAACTACTGTTAGGTGTTCCAAATAAGGTTTATACTTGGGCCTGTGTGCTTCCAAGTATAGTGTTGTGTTTTATATTGTGATTCCATATAATGTGTTAGTACTTACTTAACCCTTAGATTTATCTGGGCCTACTTGTATTTAAATAAATCCTTTATTTTTACAATACATAGTGTTTCAGTGTTTCTTTGGATCATTTGTATTACAATGTTGACTTGTACTGTGTCTACTGCCCTCTCTCCCTCCTAACATAAGCCTGGCTGCTCTGTCTACGCTACCCCGAACTCAGGTGGTACAGCCTTATACTAAGAGTGGAGTCTTGTACTGCCTCAGTAGAATGGGTTTGCTAGGCCCTTAATTGGACTTCAGAAAAACTGTCCTAACAGACACCAAGCTAGCAAACCCTTTTAAGAATATCAACATACATTTTGTACCAACCAACAGAAGAAGCCCATTAACTCCTTTCTTTTATCATCTGGGGAACATGCAGCAGTAACTCAAATCACCACCGACAATCGTATGTTTGAGAGGAATTGGATTACTTCATTAATGACTGATATGCGAGAAGTTTAATTGGAAAAGATCTCTGAGAATGCTATGCACTACTAAATTTGAACAACTTTGACTAAAATATTCTCAGAAGAAATATGGTACGTGGGTGAATTAGGCAGGTGGTCCATCCTGAGCAGGTTGTATTTATTAATCAAGGCTGGTCGTTCAGTCCTACAAAAAAAGGAAATGCATTTAATATGTGAGGCAGCTAAATATGGATTGGCCTTAGTCTCTGTTGACATATAGAAGGCCTTTGATCAGGCGTCAGTGATCATATCTGTCCAGACCTTTGGGCAGTATGCTTGTTGATGAAAACATGTCTACCTGGTGTAAGACAAAACTTTACATATGTATACTGCTATCAACAGTAAGACAGACACAAGTGACCACAGTTCAAGAGTGTTTATTGGTTTTCAACAAAAATGTGTTGTACGCCTATTTAACCCTAAATCTCCAGATGAGAGCAAGCTACGACCATCAAATATTAATGCAATCCTAGTTGAGTCTCGTCAAAGTAAAAAGGCCTATACTATAAAAAAAACTATTACCAATCCTTACCGCTAAAACCAATAGTGTGGGGTTGTGTTCTTGAAAAAGAAAGAAGTGTTCACAAAATGATATGTCGGGATGTTCAGGCCGTTGGACTCCCTTCCCCACGTTTTCAACACGGGATAAGGCGGTTCACTCGAGCAAAGAACACACTCTGTCTTCTTCGACATGAGGATATAGTTCCATTACCAGCATCAGGGCCTTCTGTACACAAGTCTCTTTACTTCAAAGTCTCTTGATTCAGAGGGCCTGATGTAACAAAACACAAAGTTCCTTTCTTCTTATACACACTACATTCTTGCGATTCACCCTGGATCCCCCTCACCCGGGCTCAGATCCCTTTTATATCACGATCGTCACTGTGGGTCCCGCTCTTCCGGTCTTGAATCCCCCTTTGCACAATGTTCAGAGAATACTCTTTCTCGGGTGACTCACGGCTCACCTAGGAGCCCCCTCAACCAGGCTTAGATCCTTCCTCCTACACAATTAGTCTGCCTCAGTCGTGCTCAGACCAATTTCAGTTTGCATTAAACTATCAAAGACTTTGGAATGTGCACAGGGTTTAGCTTGACTCGTTGCAGGACCACTTCAATCTCCAATTTCCCTTTTCACAGTTGCCAACCCATTGGATAACTAACAGAGACCTTCGAATGAGCACCCACGTGGCGCCGGACCACTCTTTCTATGGTATCTTTCTTGGCTTCCAAAAGCTCAGTCATTCCTCTGGGTTTCAATTATATATGTGTCACTGGTTACATACTTTTCACACACAGTACTCTTTAGATTTCTTCATACAATGTTGCTGCTTGCAACCTTGGTTCTAACACAGGCTGGTCTGGTATCACTCTCTCCGACTCACCGGCTTTGCTGTCTTTACTGGTGCAGCTTTGTTGTAGGAGCCAAGGACCGTACCACAGCAGCAACCGTTCTCCCTGCTTTGGTTATCGACGCGGGAGAGCCCCGTGTACTTCTGGCACATAATGCATGTTTCTTCAGCATTAGTCCCTGGTCTTGGGTTTCTTTTTTCCAAGGTTCACAAACGTAACAGTCTGAAAAGTTCAAGTGCACTTCCCGCCTTGCAAACCTCTCTGGTCTTGCCGCCTTTCTCCTTGTATTAAACTGTTATCTTGAAACTGCTGCTTCCTCGTGTGCTTTAGTGCTCCGCCTTTTATCCGTGTGGGGAAATGTGATGGAAGTCATGTGTGCGTAATGATCAGTAATTGCCTGACCATTGTATTGGGACATGTCAGGTATACGGCTCTGGTGTTAGTCTGTTTTCGCTCACAGTGAGCTGTCCGTGAGAAAGTGTTTGTGTTGGGAAGGGGGGGTCAGGGCGGAGTGAGTTCCTGTCTTACAAGGTAGGATGGGGGGAAAAAGTGTTAGAGGGAAGGGGATACCGCGTCTCACCATCCTGTGTTCCACTCCCTGAGGGCCCCTCATCCAAGTGATTCACCCACACTGGTTCTTCCCCAGAAACTGGATCCAAAAGCGATGGCCATGTCCTGGCCAGCTGGATGACAGATCCCCGGGGACTAGTGGGTGAGACACCTTCAGGTTTCTCACAAAACCTACAGCTAGTTTGCCTTCAAGCTGCACTTCACAAGTCATTTCAAAATGCGTAGTCTCCATTCAAGATTGGACAGTTGACAGAAACCTGTGCCTGAATGCAGCAAAAACTGAGATCCTGTTCCTTGGTAGGGGCATTCCAGCTGTGCCCCCTTTAACCTAGGCTTCCTCCATGGGCATTCCTTTGCTGATCTTGGAAGTAAAAAACGAGGTATCTTATGCAATGTAAATCTCTCCTTTAGTAGGCTGAACCTGAATTGTCCAAATCTTGCCACTTTCAACTCATGCTAAAATGGATCCTGCCACTCCTTAACATGCATCACAAAGTAGAGGTCGCTAGAGAGTTGGTCCTTGCTAGAATTGTCCTTTTCAATTGCCTATACTTGGCCCTCCCAAAATATCTCTTGCAAATCTTGCAATTTATCCCAAATAACTCTTCCATTCTCCCCCTCATAGACCAAAGCAAGGCTGTACCAAAGACCGAGAGAGCCCGCTGAATCTCAAAGCCAGGGTGAGCCCAGAAATATTCCATGGCGAGGTTGGACCCATGAAGCCTCAAGACTGGGTGAGCCAACAGAGGCCCCTTAGCCCTTGGTGGGGAGGGCACAAAGAGACCCCAAAATGGGCTAAGCTCAGAGAGACCCCAAGTCAGGGTGGGTACCGAGAAGCCATAGCCAAAAGACACCAGGGTCAGAAACAAGCCAATATTCGGGCAATGTCCCAAAATGTGGTTTGGTTACATTTAGTATTTCCTTTGTAGTGGTAGGCAAAGGGTTCTCGTTAGACTAGGTTTCTGGACAGAGGACTTAATTTATGTAAGACATACTGGCAAGCACCCTTTTATGTAATTCTTTTTAGAATAGGGCATAGATCCATAAGCTTAGGGACAGTTTATGTATTACATTTTGATAACAAGAATAAGGAAGTGTTGAGACAACATACTTCCTTGTCAGTCTCCTGATTCTGACCGCACACCCCAGTCCCCATTCATTGCATGGTGACATATGAACTACGTCACTGTCACATAGTGGCTCGTGATAACATGCTTCAGCACCAAGTAGTGTAATTCCTTATTTGGGGACATAATGCCAGTAACAAAATGACTGATTTAGTGCCAAACATAATGCTTGTAAATACATCATTCGTGTTGCAGTTGGAAAATATGATATCAATACTAACTACTGCTCAAGTTTATACGTGCCTTAATTGTATATTGTGTTCTGAGTATTTGGCTATACAGAAGGAGTCCAAACAATTTTTTGTTAACATACAGCAAGATCACATTTGTGCTTCATTGTCCATGTTTAAAGTTGGGTAGCACTCTTATTGCTATTAATTTACCATTTATATGTGATAAATTCTATTTTGCCTCGCCTGTTTACATATCTCAGCAAAGCAAATTTCCGCACGAGGAACGACATTGTTAATTTTAGAGCCAGAACGAC
This sequence comes from Ambystoma mexicanum, assembly GCF_040938575.1. Lineage (NCBI taxonomy): Eukaryota > Metazoa > Chordata > Amphibia > Caudata > Ambystomatidae > Ambystoma > Ambystoma mexicanum. The sequence continues at coordinate 819,543,893 of NC_090934.1, read as the reverse complement.
GACATGGCTCTTAGAGCCAACATCATTGTCAATGCCTGTAGACATTGCCCAGTTCCCTTCAACTCCCACAGTTCATTAGTGTACACTACACATGGAGACAATGCCCCATTTTGTGATGTCTCCCTGGCCAAGTGGTACAGAAAGGCATCTGCATCCCATGGGGCAGCGGCAAAAGTGGATTAAATTGTTAGGGAGATACCACATTGTTCCTCCTCCTCCACTGAATATTGTAATATTTGCATTTCCAATGCTTCCTGATCATGCGCAAGCTCAGTGCTCACTCACTGTCCTAATTTGCCTCAGGTGGGGTGACTGAGCAACCGGCACAGGCCTTGTTAACCTCCCAGTAGGTCACACAGGGTGCTGGCCCACACAAAAGAATCTAGCACTACATGTACATTGAGATGTCAATGATTAATCTTTGGGGCAGTCACTTGCTTTCTCACATTCCGTTGCAACTACCAGTCGGTGCTTTATTTTGCTATGAAGCAAAACCTTGGCTGTAATTTGTAGCATGCTTACTGTTCATGACCATAAGCACAATCTGGCCATCAGTGGAGTCGCTGATTCACCACGTTCATAAGTTTCTCGCTTCCCTGTGTACCAACGCCCTTTTATGTTAACTGCGATACAGTAAGGAATTCAAGCTAGCTATGTGTATTCTATTAAAGCACAATCTCTCCTACTTGAGCGCGACCTGTTCCTGACAAACCCATAGCATGAAAAGCAGGATATCTTCAGGAAAGCAAGGGTCAAAATGCTGGGCATCAATAACCTTAGGGGAGGGGAAGTGAAACCAAGTTCAGTGTTAAAATCACCTTGCCAACTAAAAACCATTCCAACCAAAAAATGTAGTCCTTGAATCCAGTCGGAGGGCAAGCGAACCAAATAAGTCCACAAATCAAGATCCCAAAGCAGTGCGCTCAATGGTGAAATCCGTCTAAGGCAGCAGAGCAAATGTAGGATGTTGAAAGAAAACTGCAGGGCAGACGAAATGGAGCCGGGTAAGGCCAGAAGAAAAAACAAAATTGTCACCACAGGGAATCAAAAGGCAGGCACACGTTCAAGATAAACTTCACACAAAATGTAAACTCGTTTGAGAAGCGGTGTGTGCTATATCCCCTGGCTATACGTTAGCATGTCCTTTGGCATACTTCATGAGCCTACCAGGAAATGTAGTTTCATTCATGCTGCGTTGTACACTTGCTCATAAGATATTGTTTCCAATTTGGTCTTGGGTATCCTGTTTTCTGAGGTCCTTACCATGTAGCCCTCATTACCTGATGGTTTCCTGATAGATTTTGAGTTGCTCACCAGTAGCCTTGTCACTCTTCCTACCTTTTCCCTGTGGCACAGAGGAGCAGGAAGGAAGCAGCACCAGCCATCCACAAAATAAGGAATATAGCCGATACTGACCCTCACAGAACAATGGTGGCAGAACACTCCGGGAACATTTCAGCTGGGCACATGCAGCACCCAGGCTCACATTCACACACAGTCAACCAGGTTAAGCAGGACATATACATCTTCCTCCTTTACATTGAAAAGAACGGAAGACAACCTGAATCTGGAAGCAAGGGGAGAAGCAGAGGGGGAACGCTTGAGGAACTCACAGGGCAGGAACCTGAGACAGCGAAAAGGACAGAAATAAATAGACCCAACTTCATTTGCCAACAAAGTAGAAAGGATGCTGAAGTTGAAGCGGAGAAGCTGCGCCATGCAATGTGTGCAGAAACATGCACCTTCCCTTCATTGAGGGAGGATAAGTAACCAGCATGTGATTTCCAGATGAAGGGAGAGTGTGAGACAGTAGGAAGACTCCTGAGACAAAAGGCCTGGGCAGCAGTGACATGCAGAGCTGATGTGCAGACACTGAAGGAACACAACATGCTACAATGACGCAGTACAAGCAGCAATTCCATAATACCGAATATCATAAATGGTGTAATGCTCACTGTACATAGCAACACCTGGATTAGTTGATTGCCAAAAAACAAATGTGAAAATGGTAAAGCAGTGTAAGGCAATTAATAACATATTGATAACAATGGTGTTATCCATTTAATAACATGTTAAGTACATTGGTGTAAGGCCAATTGGTTAAAGGTAAAGGAGTCGCATGGGAGACGGTGGGAACCAGAGTCCTGCGTTTGCAAAATTTGCAAAGGATGTGTGTGTCTGCGCTCGCTGCATGCCCAAGTGAGATAGATAGTGAAGCCTGAAACACCGGGAAGGCCTGCATTGGCGTGGGAACGCTAAGAGAATTAGAATGCTGATGGAACTGGAAATACCAGTCTAATATATATGTGAGGAAAACGGGGATCTCCAGTTAATTAATTGTTGCATGTAAAATGTGGGTGACGCACGTATGAGTGAGGCCTGTTTATATGGCTGTATCTATGAATGTGTTACGCTCACCTGGCTCCCACAGAGGCGTCGATCTGGACTCGACTGCGCCGGTCTCCACCAATGTGACGCGTAGGGCCGAGATGACGGACTGGACTGGCCCACCTAGCTTTGTTTGCTTGGCCCGTAGGAATATTCTTCTGCAAATGGAGAAAGGGAATTAACCACCCGTGGAGTTGAGCGTAAATCCCCCCCCCCACCCCGCTGTTCTCCCCACTGATCACCTTGGATGTCCCCTCTTATAATCTCACCTGATGATTTGAAAAGATGAGCTCTCCATCCTGCATTGAGCGCAGGGGCGCGTAGATAACCAGTTGCTTCACTGGCTCGAAGGAATTGGTGAGTTCCAGGACAATATTGACTCCGATATTCCTGGCAAGACGCCGTAAGTATGTAATTCATAAGAGTTTAAATGCCTGACTTTCACTCTTGTCCGATTCCTTGCAGGTTGCTGCTTGACCCTACTGAAGAGTTCCTCGTGGCAACCGGTAATGTTCTGGTAAGGTTTTGTATTATCCAACACAGTTTGATAAAATAATGTCCATTTGTAACCTGTTGCTTTCTCCCTTATTCAGGCGCTGAGAGAAAGTATGAAGTCTCGGGGAATAATGCCTCCGGCGGTAAAATCAGGGAAGTCTTTTGTGGTGAGGAAGGTTCCCCTTGTTAGTCCCTTGTTTCACCTTGCTGTCCTTTTGTTTCCCCTTAGGGGCCGGAGTTCGGCTAGGATGCAGTGGAAGCTGCGCCAACCCGTGAAGAATAGTACCCCCAGTGGTAAAATCAGGTAAGTCTATGGGGGGTATTCCTCTGTGTATTCCCTTGGCTCACCTTGCTGTTGTCTTCTCCCTAGGTGCCGTAGTGCGGCGGGAACATGCATGAGGATGCGGTGAAATGTGAAATGTGAAGATGCTGCGAAGGCCGGTGAGATCAGCGCGGCGCTGCAGCAGGCGAAGCGATGCGCATAAAATAACTTCTTTCTTCCAGCTCGAAGGCGCGATGGATCGGGAATTCAGGTAAGGATCAAAGGTATTGCTCTTGTTCTAACCTTTTCTCCTTCTTTCTGCCTTTTTCTAGGAGCTCGAAAGGCGGGCGTGGCAGAAGACTGGATGCTGACTTGCTGGCACAATGAGCGTTACGCTGCTGGATGCAGACTAACGCAAAGCGTGTGCTGCTCTTCGGGCGTGGTTTAAATAGCCTCCAAAGTAGTCCCAGGTAAGTATTCCTCCCCAGCCCCACCCGAGTAAAAAAAATAGTCCCTAGGTAAAATAGTCCCTTCCAAGCCTCATTTGGCTTGGAGCTCTTGCAGCATGGTCTGCATCAGGTAAGTTTGCAGCATGGTCTGCATCAAGTACATTTTAATCTGAGCCTGGCGCTTACGGCGCCAGGACTGCACCCAAATAGCCCCTAGTGGGGGTTGTTGGGCTTGCTTGGGGTAACTTGATGCCTGCTTCCGGGGTTGCTGGACTTGGTCTGGGTCCCCGGGGGTAGGCATCATGACAGAATGGGTCTGGTGTGTGTTCTGAAAGAAGTGCCAAGACTAGCAAATGGATGAAAGATTGCAGGTGAGAGATGAACCATGGAGAGGGGAGGCCTGGGGGAGTGCATAAAGGAAATGGAAAGAGAGTCATGCTAGAGGAAATAACAATCCATAATTCAAAGCACACATGAGGAGCATGCAAAGAACATCTGAAGTGAAGAAAGGAGCTTGGATTGTCAATCCCAGGCACGAGCCGCGTGTGAAGATGCAGATGTTGATGTGCAGGTGGGGCGTGCGAAAGTCCTGGCAAGGAGTGGTGCACTTGAAAGGGACGATAAGCAGGATATGAGCAAACCGTTGTGAGTGCCAGCATCACAGCTCTGACAGCGCAATGGGGATGATGAGCAGTAAGCAGGTGCTTCCTTGCCACGAGGAAGTGCACTTGAAGGAACGCACCAATAGCAAGCACAAAGCTCTATGATAAGGGCCTTTGGGGTAGAACTAGGGGCTCTCTGGATGGCATGCGAGGAGTAGGACAGCTCGAGTGGCTGGTGAAGTTGTGACTCAGGATGGAGGCTGGCTGTTAGAGCATGGATGCTCTTTCAGAGAGGCAGTGATGTAATCATTGAGGTACAGCACCAAGTATAATAGGAAGGTGAGCAGAGAGCGGTGGACAGAAAGTGCAGTTAGCCAGTTAGAAAAGAAATCAAGTGTTTTTACTTACTTGTAAAGAGTTAGTTGGTTGGTAACTGTAATTCTAAGAGTGACCAGTTACCAAAGATCTTACTGATCTTGAATGTGTGATGCACTATTCTTAAAAGTATGGTTAACATCTCAGTTTGTTTCAATTGCCTTTTGCCTTGTGGGTGTGTTCGTGGAGTCTCGCTGACCCTGCTACAGCTGCTATATAATTAGACACTACGCATAGTGCGGTGAGAGCGGTGGACAGAGTGTAGTTAGCCCTAGTTCGTTGTGACTGGAGCCGGTAAGATTGATTTCACTCAAGCAGTGATTCAACACCAACTGAATTAAATTGGGAAGAAGTGATTCTTCTTCCCATCAGCTTGGATGTACTTCATTTATTTTTGGTGGTTACATTTAGCACCGCATAAATACAAGTGCTGGAAAATAGAAGCGAAGTGCGAAATTAGAAGTCTGAGTTTAACTGTGTTTGGGTGATGGGAGCTTGCTGGAGAGTGTTTGCCAAACTTTCGTTACTACTTCAATAAGATTATTCTACAGACTAATCTACGGATTAGTATATCATTACAGACTATTTTACCTCCTTTGTCACCCCGCATGTACAACTCACGCGGCAAGACTTAAATTTGCAAAATGGCTGAAACATCGGCTAAGCTCTTGAAAAGGTCAATTGCATTACCTCTTCCGGGAAGGTAAGTCTGATAATGCAAACCAAAATCTAAATACTCGAGATCAACAGAATGCGAAGAGCGTGTGGTTTGTGCAAAGGCCGGTAAGACTAACACCTCAAAGATAACATCATTTTAAAATTATCTACAGCCTACACGCCCGAAAAGTTCTAATGTGAATGTAAAATTAATGGGGAATATGAATGCAAACGCTGCTGTGAAGGCTAAAGCTAGACTGAATGAAGCAGATCACACCGAAGACTCTATCACCAGCCCTCCATCTGATGAAGTACTTCTGAGTGTTCCAGACTATGAGGGATCTTTGTCTGAGGCCGACTCCCTGGAACACTCTCCTTGTCTTTTGAACATGACAATACATGACTCAGATTCAAGTATCACCTCATATACATTTACACCAGGTCCCCACTGAGACGTTTGTGCACCCTACTTAAAAAGGGTGGACACGAAAATGTGCACAAATGCAATCGATGGACAGGAGGGCCTATTAACTGAGACCAGTCAAGTAATTTGTGCTTTGGTGTTCTTATATGAGGGACTGAAAACTGAGTTGCAAATCCACTCTTCCCTGTTAGAATCGTTATTATTCAAATTTGAGCAAATTGGGGTACAAAATAAACAAAGAATTCTTGGAAGGAAAATCAGCCCTTGTGTAATAAGACTTGCGAATGTCAGAGGCCCAAATGTATGCCCACAAAGGTTGCAATAGACTACAAGGGAGAATGAGTCTGGTGGGGAGAGCACCTGAAGGAGTGCTAACCCCTGCCCCATCTTTTGATGCTTCTGACGCTCCGGTTAGAGATCTGGAACCTATCATCACAGTAATTGGTAGCTCATCCCCAAGTGCACTTGTCCTAATCAATGGTGGGAGTGCGGCAGTGGCCGAACCGGTGAACATCGTCGGAGCAGTCGCAGTAATTGTGTTGGAAGATGAAATGGATAAAGAAGCTATTAGTGTGGACCAGGACGTATCTTCGGCAACAACCAGTAAGGCATTAAGTCCCCGAAATGATATTGTAAAAAAACTAAAATGGATATGTCTAAAAAAACAAAAAACAAACCAAGGGATAAAGCCTATAAGAAATTCTTGCGTAAATTCTTGAGCAATCTGGTGAACCAACCCTCATTTCTTGCCATTTTAGAGAATTACAGGAGAAAAGCGTAATCGCTACTTGTGGTTCACAGTGTGGGGACTCTGCGATTCAAGTACCTAATGACATAGTACCTGAAAAAACTGTTCCACCTTAACTAACAGTCTCACACAGTGCAAACAGACTTTGGCATTATGGTAATAAGCAAATGGCAGGTACCGATGGGAGCGTGGATTAGATCATCAGAAGTAAGACCAGACTCTGGTTTCCAACTTAACAGTGGGTTGAGACGGACCCTAACCGATACATCAAACTTAGTTGATATATGCTCGAACCTCAATCATGTAAGAGCTATATAACCACCTCGAATAATAAATATAAATCTTTCCGCAAGTTTATGGATCTTCTGCAAGTACAGGAAATAATGGAGCTCTGTATGGTTCTATATCAACTAGTACAGGCAATTTGAGTATATCATCTTCCTCCGTCCAAGCTAGAGTTCTATCTCGTGACCCGGAGGTATCAATTGAATGTGGGTTCTTTTCAGTCAGTTCAAAATAGTGCCAAAGAGCGATAAGTATCTTGAAATATTCCAAAGGGCCGGAGAAAATGCATGATTGGGAACCTACTTTGATAGTATTGATGGAAAATTAATCAGGAGCATAGATGGCCTCTTTGTAGTGGCAAGGGATCCTTTCAAAATCCTGGTATAAAGTCTATTATCTGAGAATCGCGATATTCCGCTCAACAGATCTAACATCATGAGACTCAGGGGCGAGGTTTCTAGTCTTTGGGCTCAGTGTTCACTGGAAATTAGCAGAGTGGATTTTATCGATTTACACTGAACTGATCGTGGCGTCATATATATTTACTCGAAAGTAGTTATAGAAATGATTATGAAAGAATGTTGTGCACTGCGACAATTGGGTTTTGATGTCTGCAGAAAATGGCAATAGGCACACAGAATCGGATAATGTAGTGGCTCCATTGCAGAGTAGGATTTTGGTCTCAACAGACTGTAGTGGAACTGGTAGCACAGGTGTTTTTTTTTCTAAGACTAATCTTGCTAATGCGGGACAGAATCAAGATTGGTCTTGGCTAGAAAGGGGCTTCAGTCGTAGCCTAAAACCACAAATATGGCAATGAAGGACCACACGCTTCTGTCCAGGAACATCGCAATTTGCTAACCAATTGTGAATTGGGAAAGTTGTTTCAAACATGCCATTTAATTTGTTTACAGGAGATTTGGCTAACTGAAAACCCCCTGTTTGATGGTTGTGTTCCTTTTTCAAGCTGCCCAGAAGTGTTTTGCGGAGCCATCTCACACCAATGAAATCTTATCCAGGTTTGGAAATTGTTGGTGTTACACAGGTAACAAGGGCTTTCTTGGCATCCCATATTATCATAAGTGAAGGAATGATAAAGCATGACCTCCTATTTATAAATGTGTATTGGCATAAGGGGATTTCTGAGGTAGATGCAGCGTTTAGATAAGCTAACCATTTTTGTAAATGGCTGGTGCAATGGAGTAAGATGTGGTTCACCAATTATATTGGGTGACTTGAATGCCCACTGTATAGACATTTATTCAGAGACAACTGTTAATGTCCAAGCTGGCTAGATCCAATGTGGGGGTGGATAACGATCCAAAATGGTTAGGAGTACTTTGTGTGCGAGGGCTACAAATGTTCAACTGCTCCGTACCTGGTGATATTCCGTACAAATACGTAATGCAATAACATTCAGTTCGCCACTACAGATTACATATTTTTGCCAGTATGGATTGTATTGTATTATATTTGGTTATTTATATAGCGCTCTTTGCCCACTTGTGTGGCCTCAATGTGCTTTTTTCTGGTTGGCACCCTCTCAGTGACCATACTTGATGTGGTGGAATATTCTAAGGAGTTTAGTTTAGGAGATGTATGTGTGCATGTTGCCGGTGTAGGACTTGCATGGCTGGCAAGGCTCGACTAAGCAGCCCGAAGAGCATTCAGGCATGTGGGTGGGCACTGTTGAAGGTTTGCGATAGATTGCTATTAGTCAATGTGTGGCTAGCTGTACTGAGTTCCTTTCGGATGGTAGTCGATGTATGCTAGTGGCAGAGGTGTTGAGGTACGTCCGGTGTTTGTCTGGACGGCTATATGTGATACTAGACCGGATGTGCTTAGCCACAGCACCATTCTTTTGTGCATGGATGCTTGGCCGTGCCTGCTGCCTGTGTCCACACTTGTGGTGTGAGATATATGTACCGTAAGCTTTGAAATTTTTCGGGCGGGGGCGATCTTTGTCCAGTGCAGCAGAGGAAACAGGCCTAGATTTGAGAGTCCAATGCTATTGAGACCTAGGTTGCACAATGCAGTATGTTTCACCATATACTAACCAAAGATGGAGGCTGCCCCTAGATTTGAGAATCCTGTATAGTGGGAGAGAGGGCTAAGTTTCACAATACAGTAGGTTTCAACATATATTAATCGTAGATGGAGGCTACCCTTAGATTTGGGAGTCCTGCAGTGTGATCTAATAAGGCATTTATAATGCGCCTATGCACAAGTGTTTCAAGGCGCGATGCAGCAAGGGAGGGGGAGCAGAGGGAAGACGGAGACAACGATCCTACTAGGCCAAGTGTCATTCAGATTGCGCAAGTGCACGGTAAGGGGGAAGAGGAAAAGCACAGAGTGGGAGGGGGGTGGGGACAGTGCAGTACATGGCAAAATAGAATAAATAAAACAATATGAGAAGTAGGGCCAGCTGGTGGCAAGTGCATGCGTAAGTGCAGACATCAGGTGTCAAATGCTGGTGGGGGACTCTAGGGATACAGAAAACAGTCCCAAGTGCGGGGGTTGGCAGGGAGGCAGTGCAGGTGTCCAACTGGCGGGGGAGAGGACCTGGACCCAATATCAGAGGGTGGCCAGGTAACCAGTACAGTTCGGCCAGGAATTCAGCAGGGGGGAGGAGGAGAGAAAGAAGCAAAGAGGGAGGTTTTTAGGTGCTTCCGGAACCAGAGATGGTGGTCCTCCTCAAGTTTGAGAGGCAGGGAGGCTATACCCCAGGGGGGGCCCACCCAAGGAAAGAGATCTACCACCAACTCGTTGCTTGGAGAAGCGACTAACGCTGAGGGAGTTGGAGGCGGATGAGCGAAGAGCTTGAGAAGGAAGATATTTAGGAAGAGAGAGTTGAAGGTGTTGAGGCCCCAGCCCCCAGAAGGCCTTGTGGACAATGCAGAGGGTTTTGAACTTAATCAATTCTCGCAGCCACTGGGAGCCAGTGAAGAGAGTTCAGTCCTGAAGAGATACGATCTCTGGGCTTGAGGCCAAGGACAAGTCTTGCAGTACTGATCTGGATGAGTTGCAGAGGGTGGAGATTAGAAGCAGGCAGATTTAGAAAGAAGCTGTTGCTGTGCCTGAATATCATTGAAGATATTACCCTAACAACGCTCCCCCTAGGGCCTGAACCCATTCTGCTGGGTGCTCTGGTCCCTGGAATATACTTGAGGTCGGGAGCCAAAGCTAAGCTCCTGTCCCAATGCCTTCTAGCAGGAAGAATAAGAATTGCCTGCCCCTGGAAAGCTAGGGAAGGACCACTTTTACCACTCTGCTGGACCAAAATATGGGATATCCTCATCGCAGAGAAGGTGACAGCGGCTAAGGTGGGGACTCTTGACCGCTTTCAAAACATTTGGGGCCCATTTCTTGATTACGACCAAAAATTCCCAGCCCTGTGCAGCGGGAGTACACTCAACGAGGGGAGCAAAGCATAAAAAGAGAGGGGAGGGAGCCCCAACCTCCAGGTCTGTAACTCAGACACGCATTCATAGTGGGGGATGGGGGAGGGAGGAGAGGAGGGAAATGTGATCAAAATGTGTCTGGAATGTTGAAGTAATGCATAACTGTACTTGTTTCCTGCCTTGTTTCAAAATAAACATATTTAAAAAAAAAAAGAAAGAGGCTATTGCAGTAGTCCAGCCTAGAGGGAACCAGAGCCCTGGAGACGGTGAGCTTCTGTGGGAAGGAGAGGGAAGGAAGAATACCTCTGAGGAGGTGCAGCTGGTAGTGTGACTTCATAGAGACTTCAGAGATGTGAGGAGAGAAGGAGAGTGTGGAGTCGAAAATGACCCTGAGGTTTTTAGCCTGGCAGGTGTGAGCAGGAAGAGGGCCAAGAGCGGCCGGCCAGAGAGCGACAGGAAAGAAAGAAAGGAGGGAGTGGGTGTGCCGATGAGGAGAATCTCAGTCTTATCTCAGTCTTACTCTGTCTTGGGAGAGAGGCCTAGGTTTCACAATGCAGTGCTTTAGGTATTACCATATACTAAACAAAGATGGAGGCTACCCCTAGATTTGGGAGTCCTGTATAGTGGGAGAGAGGCCTAGGTTTCACAATGCAATGCAGTAGGTATTACCATATACTAAACAAAGATGGAGACTACCTCTAGATTTGAGAGTACTGTATAGTGGGAGAGGGGCCTAGGTTTCACAATGCAGTGGCTTCACCGTATAATGAATAGGAATGGAGGCAATTGAATAGTTGTCTGGGGTACGATGCAGTTTAGTAATCACAATGCTAGAACAGTAGGGTTCAGGCTAACATTAACAGTACCATCACAGTGTGGAGCCTTCTAGATATGAATCGATTCAATCTCAACAAATATCTGAGGTACAGTGCAAGCTAGCAATCACTATACTATCAGAAGGTAGTTAGTTTGCTAAGTGGTTGGGGTTCCAGGGTAGAGTGAATGCTCTTTCCTTCGCCCTGACCACTCCTACCTTGATTGTAGCTGCTGGTTGACGGCTGGCCACTGGCTTCCCCTGCTGACACCTGCAGGCACACCTTGGAGCTGCCAATGTAGGAGCCGCCCTTAGCCGCAGGGGGCTGCCCTGGGAAGGTTCATGATATGGTGAGGAGGAACCAATCATGGCGCGTTGGAGGGCTGGGAGGCAGGATTGGGGCTTGGGAGTGGAAGATGGCATGGGAAGAGGGGGACTGAAGCGCCGAGCGCGCTGTATGTGTAGATTTAAATTTTAAGCACACAAGTTATATGAGCAGCCTCTGGGGATCAGGCCTTAGAGTATAACTCACCTTGGCAGCATGCTGGATGATTAATAGATGTAATTTCTAGAGCATTCAACCCACCATTTTGTGATCACTGTATATTGATGACAAAGATTGACTTTGGGGTAGCATGTGATGGCCTAGATAGGCCTATTGAGATCTCGGTCAACTCTGCGGGCAATAAAATCTTGTGGAACCCATCAAATATCAAACGGTCGATGAAGCAGCAGTTCTCTGTTTAGGTGATTCCTCCTTAGATTGGAAACCTCAGTTTAAGACTTTTTTTAAATGAACTTCTTGTTTATATATTGGGACAGTTTCGTAGGAATAATGGAACCAAGCATAAACACACTCATGCTTATAATCAAGGGGTGAACGACAGAAAACACCATATGAGAAAACACATTAAAATATGAAATCAAAATAGTTGACTTTATTACATAAATTGGTTTAAGAGTCACAGATTATTGCTATATAAAAAAAGACACTAACAACCTGCTGGTACTGTTGAAAAATAAGAATAAGAATTCAACAGCATTTTGGAGTATTATAAATAAGGCTCCTGGTGTTATGGTATTTATTTTTGTATCATTTCCATCTGTATTTAGCAATATTTATTGTCCAGATGTTTTCAGTATTTATCCTTACAAATTTATTTTTATGTAAAAAAAATAAGTTGTAACTAGTATTTTTCCACATTTATTTACATTAAGAAATCTCATTAGTACTTGGATTCCTGTAATGGGGAAACTCCTAGACCTGTGTTCTTGTTAAAGGAATAGTGTGGTCAAAAATGTTATTGTCCCGAGCGTTTGGGTATGAGGTTTAAAGCAATCTGTGATTGATCGTAAAAACATTTCCTATGCACCTTACCTTAGTTTTCCTCACTTTTACAAATGCGAAATTAAGCATCGGGGTGCGGCCATCTTGTGCTAATCCTACCTGTTGCTGCATCTCCCTAAGTTGAACTGCCCTCACGGCACTAAATCATATTCCCTGCCCTTGAAGCTGCAAGTATTCCTAGGGATATTCTCCACCTATTTTCATGACGTTAGTGGGCAGCGTAGCCAAACGTGCCCAGTCATCACAGATGTATAACCGTCAGTTGATTAGAACCCGGAATATCAACACACACATCCTTTAACAGCACAGTGCTTCCCAAATCGGAATAGAAAACACTATTTTTAAAGGAAACACCAATACTGTGCCATTTATAATGTGATTTTTATTTCACAATAAACGCTTGGAGAACATCCGGCAATTTCGATTATCAACCAAATTTTTTATTTGTTATGTTCGAGCATCAAATCTTTATCATGAGGCACACAGTGTTCCTTTCGGTAGAAGAAGCGCATTTGACGCACCTTGAATCGCAAGGCTTCGGCTTCAGCATCAGCTTCTTGCTAGACCACCGTAAAAGATGATCGGTTGCTCCTTGTTGATGGTACCTCCAAAGGGCATATCAGTCGCGGACGATCTTCCCACATCAGCGTAATCGTGATCCGTTAAGGTGTATTTTCCACTGTCTGTTGAAGAAACCATCACTCAGTATCTGAAAATGATGAAATTCGCAGAAAGGAAGAATGTAGCTGTGTAGAAAACATAACAAAAATATATTTCAGTAGCCTTTCTTTATCAAATGTATCCATTTACCCTTTAATTCTGCACCGGGTGAAACCTAATAATGAACACAAACCAGAAACAATGGACACGCAGAGAAAACATTGTGGAAAGTTGGAGTCTACGATGTGCTTGAGAGGTTAGTGCTGTGGAGTATGTTTAGCTCGCAATGGGATGTGGAAGCTGACGGAAGAATTCGAACAACACATCGACAGCATTATAACGGAATATTCGCAACAAACTTGGGGTTTTGGTGGAACCTTTGGGAACCCAGACGTGGACTACATGCTCACTGTGCTCAGAGAGGCACAGATCCACCTCACTGATGAGGCACAACAAGGCTGAAACACGTGTATGGGGTTGCTGTAGGTACTCTAGTTCAGAAGGGAATTGCCATAGCATTTCGCTGCTGGACTGCCCATGTGCCTGGGACAAAGACAAATGCATACAGGTTGTGTTTGCGTGTCATCACAATATGCCCCAACCAACAACCCATTCCAATGTAAGCAAGCAATACAGGTCAGAAAATGAAACCTTGACTCATTCGTCTATAAACTCGTCTTCACTAAAACTTACATTATATTTGGTATTTCCATTCTCTTGGCCTAAGGCAGAGTGTCCGCTCAGATCAACCGTTTTCATAAAATGAAATTACATGTTCCTTTGGTCCAGTTTTAAAATGGTGAACCTTATTTTTGCCGGCATAACACACCTCCTGCCCTTCAATCCATAGCAAATCCAACCTTTCTTCCAAGGACGAACAACAATTGAACCTTCTTTGGAGCGCCTATGCTAAGTTTCGTTTTGGTGAACGAAAGCCACAAATCAAAAACATACTGTACAAGACACGTCGGTGTGAACTCCCCACAAGCAACATCAAACGCAGTGACCTTCACTCCATGGGAGCAATTAGCCAGGTCGACCAACGTGGCATTTGAAATATGTTCGAAAAATAAACTAATTGTTTGCTGGCATCCACTAATGCCGCGCTATCATGAATACTTTTTTACTCTTCTATATTGATAGTGATTAAGTTATTTTATGATTTTATGACAGTTCCATTTAGGGTCCTCCCCATTGTCACGTCTGCGTGTGCCCTGTTTTCGTGGAGGAATGTGCTCTGCGGATAACTTGAGACACTGACAAGTCATAAATCCAAGTGCCCTTCCATCTCCACTGAACTGCCCGTGCACTAACAAATGTAGGAGGAGAGGCAGTATATCCCGCTTCCTGCACCATTCTCTTACCGGGTAAATGATGTATAAGCTAAGGGGGGAGACATCTCCACCCCTCCTGTACCTATTTACATCACCCATGTTTCATATTAGTGTATTAACGCTGTGCCAATGTGTATACTTTGAACTCCATTTTGTGTCCTTACAAACGCCATCTTTTTCTAGGCCTTCTGCCCCTTTGGCGAAATGTTCACTTTCCCTCTCCCAGTGCCTCACACAGCAAGCCCCCACCATCTCTGTCCTCCTCTCAGCGCGTCTCCTGTTCTCACGGAAATGCAGCTATTCATTTTTGCAAGTAGCGAGTATCGAGCCCTGACAAAATTTGCTCATCTAAGAATGTGAGACCAAGGCCTGCTCCAACCTTAGTGCCCCATCCATCTCTGATGACTGACTCATTCCCTCTCCACCCCCTCCCTGCCAGGCCACGGTCCGGTCCCCTGAACCCATGCCCCCTATTCCCTTTGAATGCATCTGGTCACCAGACCCTTCCCCTGCACCACCTCCAATTCACCTACCATATACCTAATTTAGAGTGCTCGTATATTTTGATAACAGTAACACCTATACCCACTGTGTTTAAAATGGTAAGACTCCAAAGGCCGCAAATCAAAGATCTTCCCGTCTGATAAGGCATCCGAAGGAACGACCCCTAACACATGCCCCCATAAAACTATAGGTCAGAATGCACCTATTTCACACCAACAAGGCTGAAACGCGTGTATGGGGTTGCTGTAGGTACACTAGTTCAGAAGGGAATTGCCATAGCATTTCGGTGCTGGACTGCCCATGTGCCGGGGACAAAGAGAAATACATACAGATTGTGTTTGCATGTCGTCACAATATGACTCAACCATCAACCCATCACAATGTAAGCAAGCCATACCAATCGGAAAATGAAACCTTTACTCATTCGTCTACAAACTCGCTTCAGTCAAACTTACATGATGTTTGTTATTTCCATTCTCTCGGCGTAATGCAGAGTGTTGACAATGGTTTTCATAGAAGGAAAATAAATGTTCCAATGTCAAGTTTTAAAATAGTGAACCTTATTGTTTTTTCGGGTATTCCACAACTTCCGTCCTTCAATCCATAGCGAATCCTCCCTTTTTCCAAGGTTGAACAACAATTGAACCTTCTAATGAGCGTGTATGGTAAGTTTAGTTTTTGTGAAACAAATCCGCAAATCAAAAACGTACTGTACAAGATGCGTCTGTGTGAACTACACAGGCTACTTCAAACGAAGTGACGTTCACTCCATGGGCGCGATTAGTCCGCCGGTCGACTAACGTGGCATTTGAAATATGTTCGAAAAATAAACAAATTGTTTGCTGGCTTCCACCAATGCCGCGCTATCGTGAATACTTTTTTAGCCATCAATAGTTTTTGAAAACAGTTTTGGAAAACAGTTACAGTTAGGGTAAGTGAAACAGATAACAATGAAATAATTTTCAAATAGGCCCAATGACATCTTTCTACTAGGCCCGAAAATCCATCTCTCTTTGTACAAATGCAACTCTTCCATCCCCAGTGCCTAGCTCAGCCAGCCCACCCCATGTCCTCGCAAGTATGCGCGTGCCCAGTTCTCGCGGAGGAATGTGCTCTGCGGATAAAGTGAGACACTGACAAGTCATAAATCCAAGTGCCAATTCATCGCCACTGAACTTCCCGTACACTAACAACCTACACCCTGCCAAGCCTGAGAGCTTTACAGACACTGAGCAATGCATGTTATCGTTCGAGATATACATTAATGAATCATAAACCGGATTAAATGTGCATAATTAAATACTTGTTAATACTTTTTATAGCTTTGAAATTCGAGTTTAGTAGCATTCAATTGTTCATGTATGAACACTGCTGCAAATCATTTATACCGGGAAGTCAACTGTTCAACGAGATCCACTTTAGGTGGACAGGGCACATTTGCAATTTTTTGTGGTAATCTGTGTCCTAGGAACAAAATCAGGATCGATTCCATGAGTATGCATGTCCAACACAGTAAAAGTGAGATCCTTCACAAAATCAAGTTCCATTTCCTGGAATATTGGCTTGGCCACCCATTTTTTGCTTCGTTTTGCAAAGGCCATTTTGTAACGAAGCATCCCAAAGTTTCCTGCAGTTATCGATTGTTCTCTCCCTATGTTCTGGTTATGCGCCATTACCGCTAGTAATGTCCGAGCTTGCATACCATCTATGCCGAAATGCAACCTTTTGGGGTCTTTACTTTAGGCACATATTGATGAACACCTCTAAATCTGCAGTGTGACAGAATTCTGTGAGACACTTTAGGTCCCTTGAAAGAGTTTTATCACACACTATCTTCTCAAGAGCTTTGTGTGGAGGTGAAAATGGATCCAACCACTTCTTCTTGCGTTGCTGCTCCTCCGATAAAGATTTATGTGCACAATGGTGAAAATTTTGGTTTTCTGTCCATGAGTGAACATTGGAACAGTGGTGCATTAATGAGCAGCATTTTTCAAGTAGAATTTCCACAGACCCATCACAAGTTTTGGAGCTCCACCAAAGATGGTTGCTGAAAGACTGAGACCACTGTAAAATATTTACAGAACCCTTCTTTTTACCAGTAGCTGTAATTTTTTTTGACTGATTTGGCAACGTGCGATTCATCGAATTTAATGATGAATATTTTGAAACTGCTCTTGCATGGCCTTGGCTATTGAAACATGTCTGTCAGCGGCTATGAGGTCTATTTGCATTCACCTTGATTGAAGATGTTCCAGGGATTTTATGAAACCATGTTTCTCCGTGGCCACAGAGGATTTACATTGGGACACCTGCCCGATTTCCGAGCTAACAACTTCTTTTGTTTCCATGTCCTGAAAGTGGTATGTGCAGTGCTTTGCTGAAAATACGGGGCTTTCACATTGTCCGTCGCCAGCTAGCCTTAACAGTTTGCCTGAAAATGTGCTTTCAATTGACATTTGTTCAATTTTCCAGGCTTTATTTTAACAACTTTATCATTGCACACAGGTTGAGCACATACATTTGTAACAATCATTTAGCGATCATACACCACATACAAGTTGGCTTCCTTCCGTAACTGGGCTCTCCTGTTCCGTTAAGTTGCCAGATATTGTTCATACCGTGACCAAATGTTTCTAGGTTTGGAGGGGAGCATCACTGAGTCTATAGCTCCTCTGTATCGTTAGCCCACAACATATGTTCCAGTCTTCTTTGGTCGGCGGTCGAACATTCTTCCACCTCATCAATATGGCCCTTTTGGCTATCAATAGACTCAAATTTAACAATCTGCACCACGTCGGGTTCATTTTCTCCACCACCCCTAGCATGCACATTCGAGGCAACCATTCCACCGGTTGATCTGCCATAATGTCCAGGGCTCCGCAAACTTCTGACCAATATTGTTTCAGTTCTATACAATCCCATAACATATGAAAATGTTGGCATTTTCACTGTTGCATCTCGGGCAGGTGCCGGGTAAGGTAGGGTATATTCTCTTGAGCTTTGACGGGGTATAGTGTCTCCTATGTATTATTTTATAATGAATCAGATTGAGCCCTGAATTGCATGATATCTGCTTGGTTAATGCACATATCTGGGACCATTCTTGGTCTTCTATCTGTTGCCCCAGATCTTGCTCCCAACTGCCCTTAGCTGTGTGAATCGCCTTCGTGCGTGTCTGTATTATGACTTTATACAAAGCGGAGGCTGTTATTTTCTGAGACCCCCTGTATATATGTAGCCAAGTGCCATGTTAATTTCAGGTTCATTCGGGTATGATGGATACATATGGCGTTTGATGGCTGCTACTCTGTCATATTGTCGCTTATGGGCATTCGTGTTTCCCACTGTGTAACACCTCTTGTACTTCAATGCCTCGCCACTTCACTCTCGATGGATAGGGGCGTATAAGGGTCGCCCTAGATTGGCGTGCTCGGATGGTATAATTTACTGGCGTCGAATACGTCAATGATTTTAGATCATGCCGTGACTGTAACCTTAGTTGGGTTTATTGTTTTGTAGTGCTAGGGGGTTGGCCTGGTCGACCTTTGTAGTGCTAACACCGCTTCACGCTCCCCTGAGGAGGGGGTGGGGGCCCTGGGTTGATGAAGGATGAGGCCCAACCAGCAGCATAGTGTGCCTGCACTGCCAGGTAGTATAATTCCATGTCAGGTGCCATCAGCCCGCCCCTGGGATATGTGTCGTACAATACCCTCCAGCTTAGTCTTAGATGTCCACCCCAGATGAACGCTATGCATGCGCTATTAATTTTTGAGAACAGAGCGCGGCCGGGCCAGACTGGTACTGTACTGAAAAGGTAAAAGAGCTTTGGTAGTATTATCATTTTAATCGGTGCTATCCTTCCCATCAATGATATGGGGAGGGCGCTCCATCGCTTCATTTTGATGCATAGTGTTTCTGCCAGTTTACTGTAGTTCAATGTGCGGGACAATTGGGCCTTTTTGGCTATGTTAGCACCTAGATATATGATGTGGACCGGGCTCCATATGAGGCCATGCAGGTTTCGTGGTTGTACTGTGTTGTCCGGAAGCGGAAATATCTCCGACTTGTTGGGGTTAAGGCGTAGTCCTGAGTATTCGCCGAACTTTTCCACCTCTGCTAGCACCTTACCCTGTGTGCGGTCAGGATTTCTAAGATATAGTAGGATATCATCCGCATATAGCGTTATGATTTGTAGTCTACCATCAAGCCAGATCCCGAATGTGCTATACCGTGATCTAAGAATGTCTGCTAATGGTTCTGTGACTAAAGCAAAGAGGAGCGGGATAGTGGGAAACCAGCAAATTTGCCTGCCAGCAAATCTAATCTGTCTGTGAGTGATCCGTTGATTCTGATCCTCGCCTGGGGTCGTGTGTATAATATTTTAATCCACTTTATGAATTGTGGACCGAACCCATAATTCTGCAACACCCCGAAGAGAAAGGGCCAAGAAACAGTGGGCCTCATTACGACCCTGGCGGTAAGGGGTTAGCGCCAGCGTTAGCTGCGCCGACCCCTTACCGCCAATTACGAGGTCCCTTAGCGCCATGGCGCTTTTAACACCTGCTTTTAGCAGGTGTTAAAATCCATGGCGCTAAGGGACCATGGAGTTAATTACGCCACCGTAATTTACGGTGGCGTAATTAACGCCTTCCCCACTCCCATTATGCCCTATGGGGCGAAAATGGGAATGGGGAAGGGTAAATGGGGATTGGGGACTTACCGCCCCGCCGACCTCGGAATGGGGCGGTAAGTCCGCCAACCACCATGGCGTAAACATAGTTTACGCCATGGTGGTAAAGTCACGGCCCAGGCGGTAACTTACCGCCTGGGTCGTAATGAGGCCCAGTGTCAAATGCTTTCCACATATCAAGGGAGACCGCTATCCCTTGGGTCTCAGGGGGTATTGTGGCTGTGATTTGGTGGCATTGTCTTATATTAGTTGCTGTGGACTTGCCCGTTATAAACCCTGTGTCATGATCTCTGCTTCCAAAACATCAGGACTTGCCCGACTCCCTTGGAAGCAGACCCATAACCCCGGTTCCGAGTGCCAGCCAGTCCCAATTGGGACCTTTTGGACCCTGTCCTGGCGCCAGTGGCACCAGGCTCATAAAGATGCCCAGTCCCAGCGCTGGAAGCGCCGGGCTCATAATGCTTGGGTGGACTTACCTGCAGCAGACCATGCTGCTTACTTACCTGCCAGTTGAACCCCTGATCCTCTTCTGTTTGGGACTACTTTTCCTGTTGGGTGGGGCAGGAGCCACTCCCTAGGTTCAGAACACTGGAACTCTTCTGGAAAGCAGGAACTCTTTTCTTACCTAGGCATGGCTGTGGAAGGAGACACCTAAGCACTACAGGAGGCTATTTAAACCACACCCGATGGATGAATCTTGCTTTGCGTTATTCTGCATTCTCTGCAGCAGAACGCTCATCGTGTCTTCTGCTTCTGATCCTGGACCTAAGGGAACAAAGGCTTACCATCCTGGAATCCAGTCTTCAGCAGCACCTGTAAAGACAAAGAAAGAACAGGTTAGCACTACGGTCTTCAGTGGCAGCGCATCTCTTACCTGGTCCATCGGCTGTCACCAACGCCTCGCGCTGCATTCCGGCATCTGAAAGACAAAGGCATACCTACTCTTCGCATGCTCCGGAGGTCTTCGCACTGCATTCCGGCATCTGAAAGACCCAGCTCTTCGCACGCTCCGGAGGCCTTCGGCGCTGCATCCCGCATCTGAAAGACAAAAGAAGGTGCGTTTAAAGACATTGGGCAACTTTATTACTCACGTGCCATTACTCCTTCCCACGCCGAATCCAGTGGGTATTCCAGCACCCTTCAGCTTCTCTAAAGCTCCGAACTTGTACCTGCAAGATAAAATGGACAGTTAGTGCGCATCGTGAAGCAGGCTACAAGCGCTTACTTACGTGCTTCCAGGCGCTTCTATTCCTCACGCGGGTTCGATCCTCAACTCTCATCAGCCCGCCATCCGCCATCGCCGGAACCCTGCAAAACAAGAGATATCATTACAAAAGACTTTTAAGACATTTGAAGTGCCCAGAACTTACCGTTCGTGCAGTTAGCGATGGACAGCAGTCCTCTGAGGTCAAGAGGCCTGCACCCTTATCCAGTGAAGAAACTGGTTACGGCGCCCTGCCCCGAGGCAGATGGAGAGCTCGGCGTTCACTTACCTAAGGTGAGGGCGTTAACCTTTGGGGTTCTACAGGAGAAGAGAAAGGGAAGAGGAGAGAGGCACCCAATAACCCCAGTTCATTAATCCCATATTTTCTATCTGCACACATCTTACTCTTCGAGTCAGACATACAGTGCACAGAGGTCCAGCCCAAAGAGCCAACCGTGTGTTACACATCACCTTTGAAGATACGGCATTCACCCAGTCAAGACCGGCGCCTCTGCGGGAATCAGGTGAGCGTTACACCCTGCCTGGTCCACATGTACCATATATGGCATCAACGGTGTGAGTTTTACTGCTAGTATCTTCGCTAGGATCTTCGCGTCCGTGTTTATTAAGGATAATAATAATAATAATAAAATAATAATTTGGCATTTATATAGCGCTACGAACCCTTAGGTATCTGAGCGCTGCTTATTATTACCCACGGTGTGTGGTGCTCATTTATCGACCTCGGAAGGATGAAACGCTGAGTTTGGCGCTGCCGGGATTCGAACCTGCGTTCGCAGGCTCTGCACTGATGTCAAAGCGAGCGCTCTACTCGCTGTGCCACTTGACAGGATAGCGGTCGGTATGACCCGCAGTCCTCTGGGGGGTTTCCCTGATTTCAGCAGGAGTGTAATTATTGCCTCTCTCGTGGTTTCTGGGAGTTCCCCTTTTTGTATTGCCTCCATCCATACAGCATATAGTCTGGGTGCTAGTAAATGACTGAATTCCTTATAGAATTCAGCTCCCAACCCATCCGTGCCCGGTTATTTCCCATTGGGGAGTGCTTTTATTGTATCAATTATCTCAGCCTCAGTGATGGGTTCTTCCAATGATTCTCTAGTGGCATCTGCTAAAAAGGTTGTTGGTACTCGGGAAAGAGAATTTTCTATTTCGGGTTCTGTGACAGTGCTTTGTGGGGAGTATAAATCTTCGTAGAAAGCATAAAACGTGTCTTTTAGTTTCATCTCGTTGGTGGTTACTGTACCATCTGCCGTGAGTATGCAGGGTATAGTCGTGGGGCCCCTTTCACCACGCACTGTTCTGGCCAGTAGCCTCCCAGGTCGTTCCCCTTCCCCATATCTGCGTGCCGCAACAGGTCTATCGAAGTATCTGACCTCTTGGTCTGCTGCTTCCATGTATTCATCTAGCTTGGTCTTAATTTCTGAGCTGAGTTGGGGAGACGAGGTGAGTGCATACTGGGATTGCAGGGCTGTTATTTGTGCCACTAGCCGGGTTAGCCTACCCCTAATATCTTTTAGGATTCCTACTTCTATGGATATCGACTGACCTCTGATGCATACTTTAAATGCCTGCCATAATATAGCCTGAGTTGAGACCGAGTTCTTGTTGATATCAAAGTATGCCTGTATGTATTGTTCCATTGAATTTTTATAGACCCAAGTCTCTTACGGCTGCAGGTTTAAATCTCCATGGTGGACGGTCATTAGGCCTGTCGGGGATCTGCAGCGTTGGTTGTATCGGGGAATGATCTGAGTAAGTCCTAGGGTGGATATGGGAGTTTGTGACCTAAGCCATGCTACCCGTATCTATTAGCCATAAATCTATTCTGGAGTGCATGTCATGAACCGAAGAGTAATATGTGTATTCTCTCGTGCTAGGGTTTAAAGTTCTCCAGGCATCCTTCAGATTTATGTCCGACATGTGTGTGAGTATTGTCTGTGCTGCCTTGGTTAGTGTTCTGGGTTGAGTCGATGTGCGATGAAGATGTACATCCAGAATAGTATTAAAGTCCCCCCCACATATCACTTGAGCAGTAGGAAAGCTTGCTAATTTTTCAAAGACTGAGGAGTAGAATTCTGGTAGATAAGTATTCGGACCATATATATTAAGGAAGACTATTTCTTTATCGAAGAGGTTGCCATGGAGCAATACATATCTCCCCTCAGGATCACACTCAACTTTTATACACTTGAACGGTAACGTTTTATGCAGCAATATTGCCACACCTCTAGTGCGTCTGGAGTATGTTGTGAAATATTGATGTGCCCCCCATTTGGGTATCAGTAGTTCGGCCTGTTGGGGTACCATATGTGTCTCCTGCAGGAAGATAATCTTAGCGGCTTGTCTGTTAAGATAAGCCAGAATCTTCCTTTTCTTAATCCTGGATCCAAGGCCCCTTACATTCCTGCTTAACACATTAATATCGTCCTTGCCTGTTTTACCCATTGTCTATGAAGTGTTCGCCTTTGTTCGTACACCAATAACTGTCTGTTTTATGCTTTGGTGCCATCTTGCTTACCACCTGTGTGCTTTTTTCTTTATCAACCTCCCTTTCATAACAAACCCCCAACATTCCCAAGTTCCCCCCTCCCTCACAGTTCCCCAAACTTCAACTGTGCAGTTAGATGTCTATCCCTCCCCACCCATCAATGTCTTGAGCACCTGCTACAGGGGGGCTGCAGCGTTTCCAGTGCACGTGCCGACATTAGATCCGAATGTCATTTCTGGTTCTGAGTCGTTACACTCACTCATTGTGGCGTCTAGGGTTATTGCAGTCAAAGTGCTTAAAGATTGCATTTCGTTCCTCCCAGACGTGGGCTTCCATGGGGAAGCCTATTCCATTGGTATTTGTCTTGCTTCTTGAACGTGATGGCAATAACGTGACCCACAAATTACTTAGAATACCCTCCGTTTAAGATTGTCCATTGTTCGGTGGAATGTGTGTTTCTACAAAGTTCGCTGCCTCCTCCGGGAACGTAAAAAATATGATTTATTCTGGTGTTGGATTTTGAGTCTGGCGGGATAGAGCATTGCATATTGCACTTGCCGGTCACAAAGCATCTTCTTGACCCCAGTAAAGAGCTTTCTTTCCTGTTGGACCGCCAGCGTGAAGTCTGGGTAGATGCGTATAACATTAGTCTCCCATCTTAACTCCTGTTTCTCTCTAGCAGTTCTTAGGATCAGGTCCCTGTCACTGTAGTTTAGCATACGTGCTATGATTGGCCTGGGGTATGCCCCGGTTTCGGCTTCGGGGCAAGAGACCTGTGAGCCCTCAACTATGAACATCGGGGACCATCCCGGGTCACCCACTAAAGCACGCAAAAGGTCTTCCAATGCTTTCTCCATCGTTCCTTTCATTGCTTCTTCTGGGACCCCAATAATGCGGATATTGTTTCTTTGGGACCTTGCTTCCAAATCCTCACATTTGGACTTCACCGTTCCCAACTTAATGGCCATTGTGGAAACTGTGTTCTTCAGAGTTTCTAAGGCGTCTTCTGTGCCCGATATCCTTGTTTCCGCCTCAGTTATGCGGGAAGTAGTTTTGTCGAGTTGTGTTTTTATAGTAGCAACACTTGCTGTGATTCCATCTAGTTTATCAGTGAGTGCTGTAAAGCCCTGCTGCATGGCCAAAAAGACCGCCTGAGGATCCATCATAGATGTTTGGGGGGGTTTGTTTGTCCTGCGCAGGCATTTCCTCTCCGGCCTCAGGATCTGTGTCTTTCTGCATTGTGGTAGTGAATTTGTCTATAGTGCTTCTGTTCCTTTTGGGGCCGAAGCTTTTGGGCATCGCTACTGTTCAAGGAAATTCTCAGCAAAAGTTACTGCAAGGTTCACCTCCCCGGCTGCCTCATGCCTAAAATGTCGGGCTTGTGGTAAGATATGGCGTGTGATGTTCAGGCCTATCCGATGTTCAGATTTCCGTGTAACTTGCACTGTCGCCGCGCTCAGGCGAGGGCCTGTTCCCCATGCGAGGTGATGTGTGATGTGTGAGGGGTGAGTGCCTTTGGTTACCGACTTAATGTCTGAGTGTTGGTACAGAACAAATATTGCGGCAACTTAGTTGCTGGTACGCTGTCTCAAAGATTTTATCCTGCTGCCATCCAGTTGGGTAGTCCCTGCCCTGCTTCCACCAGGAGGGGGAGGGGGCGTGATTCCCCTTCCTTGGTCCGCTCTCCACCCCAACGCCCCCACTCCAGGCTGTGGTTATGCTCTGACCCCACTCCTTCGCTGAGGGGGGCCCGTTGATGTAGCCCTGGCGCCCCCCCCCCCCCGAGATCGTAGTGTGCAGACTGAAGACCTTGCAGATACCTTATTGGCCGCCTTGCCTGTGAGATTAGGCGTTGCTTGTACTTAACAGTGATGTGCCAGTTCACCACTTCAAGGCATATGGGCCCAATCAGTTACATGTGGTCACCGTGTGGCCCAGGGGGTGAGGAGGGCTTCGTCATGAGTAGATCGTGCGGGGAGTACCAGATCATCCTGTGGCCCATCCGGGCCGACTGGCGTGTGTTTCTTTCCCAGCACGGGAGCTGTGTGAAGGAAGGGTGTGGGGGTGGGTGTAGCTGCAGAGGGTGCCCCACCCCCGGCCCACTCGGATTGGGTGCTCGCTCCCTCGGCATATAGCCTGTGTCCGTCTTGCCTTCCCTTTGGCGCTTCACGTATCTTGCCGGCCGCGCGGAGGAAAGGGACGTGTGTGCAGGAGGGGAGGGCGGGGTCTGGATTGGCGGGGTCTGGATTGGCGGGGTCTGGATTGGCGGGGTCTGGATTGGCGGGGTCTGGATTGGCGGGGTCCGGCTTACCTTCCCCACGGTGGACCAAAGCAGGGTTGGGTGCCTCCTTTTATCCCATTGCTGTGGTGATGTTTGCGGAGGGGTCCGCAGGTGCTCTACAATGTTCGGAGCGCCCGCGACTCCCCTCCCTGCGAGTTTGGATCGAAGGATCTGGTTTCTCCGTTGCCCGCGTTGTCCTGGCGCCGGGCTTCCCCCCATGTTCCTCGGCCGGCGCGTCCCTCGCTGCCGCGGAGTTCAGCAAGGCTCGTATCTCAGGAACCCCTTCACCATTTCCCTCCAAAGTTTGTGTGGGCCATCCGCTGTTGTTGGTGCACGTTTTATGCGAAATACATGGAGAACCGGAGGGGAACAAAGTATTTCAGTTTACGGCCCTGGATGCCGCCGGAGCTTACGCAGGAGCTGCCATTTTCTCCTGTGCGCAACAGCGCCCCCCAATTTTCCAGGCTTGACTAATAGCGGGGAATAAGAATTCTCTTTTATATTTGTAGTACTGTGTTTTAGCAAGTACCCGAACTCCCACAAATCAACGGAAATTGGACAACTTACTAAAAGTCGAGCCACTAAAAAGTAAAGCTGCTGAACAGAGTAGATTTCCAGCTGGCACTTTGCCCAGCATCGGTTGAGCGGACCATGAAAATGTATCATGGAGGTGGACACAGCTGGCTTGGATTTTCAGGTTAGTGCCTTTTAATACACGAGACACATTCACCAATGGCTGCCCGCATATTTTCCCCCTCAATGTATGGACACATTTCAGCATCAGTATAATCTCTACCAGACAGCTGTCAAATACAATGGATTTCTGCTCCTTTATTAGCCAATCGTCCTGCATGCTTTTGTTTTTTGTGACTCAACTGTGGTGGACAAATCAGCCAAACTAGACAAACTGTAGTCGAGATCTTTGGCAAGTTCCTCAGTCAATTGCGTAGAAGTTTCAGTCTCTGTTAGTTCAGCTTGTGTTATTTGCACATGAATTGGAGAAACCATCAATGTCGATTGTTTATTGGGTGGACCTTTTTTTGCGGGTATAGATTGTGTCAAGTGGTCTGCGAGGAATTCCAAAGCATCTTCATTATATTCAGTTTCATCTTGTAGAGTTCTCACATTGTAGCAATGGTCCAAGAACACTTTGCTGGGTTCGCCGGTCACATTGCATTGTTTCAGGCCATTGGGCATAAGTATCACAAGTCTGCTTATTGAATGGACCGCGTTGCACTTCAAATAGTTGTTGCTCCATGTTGAAATCTGTTTGGCAAGCAACATCTTTGGTTTAATTTGTTGTCAGTGTCTTTATACTTCTTTTCATTCTGGGCCTCTAGGAGAGGGGTTGTAAAAACATGTTCAGTGTATAGCACACATACAGTGGATAGCACTTTAAATACAAAAACATGTTATGAAGAAAACTCTAGCCAGAAACACTTCTAGAAAACGTAATTGTTTGCTAGTTACCCTAGTTTTCTTTATTTTCTGTGAAACCGTGGTCTTCTCTGTAACGACCGCACCAGCAAGTTGATCCACCACCTCTGATCCATGTGCCTCCTCTTCTAATTCCACAACACGTGTACATTCCTTGAATAGAATATTCATTAAAAATAACAAAAGTCAATAGTATTGGAAATTAAAATCTTTCATCGCACGTGTCGTTTACACACAGAATCTCTCAAACAGTGCACGCCATTTAGTCAAAATATACATTTCGAATTTCACCTGATTGATGGCAAGTGTACTTGATCAGAGATCACATTGCAAAACATACTGATTGTAATGTTGCCCTCAAACATTTTGCAATGTATTCTGCATTAGGGAGGATGTGCAACGTTAGAATTGAAATACGAAAAGTTTGAAACACTGCACGTTTATATGCATGTCACTGTCTAATAGTATCCTATGTAGGATTTAATTTCTTTCATTCAATGTAACTGTGAGTACACATACCTCATACTCTGGACCAGCTGCAAAGGATGATGTAATTGTAGTCGTAGTACCAGCATCCCCCTGTAACACCGTACTTGTTTTAGTACGGATGAAAACAGCGAAATAGAACAAAGACAATGGGATTCAGACAATGTTACATATAAAGAGAAACCCATAAATGACTAACTCGTGTAAACAACCGACAGGAATGTTTTCATATTATTGGAAATTCCAAGCATAATACATTCTCGTAAAGGAAAAGTGAAATAATATTACCTGATAAGAGCTTGAGGTTGTAGTTGACTTGTGAAAATAAATGAATGCAGAATCTTGCTCCTTCATTTTCAGTGCATTGTCATGAAGTGGTAAAAGGGAAAATTAGATTTGCATTAGATATGTAGGTAAAATGCAACTGTTGAGAATATAAACTTCTGCAAGTCTGTAGGGCTCACCATTGGTATACTGGACGTGTCAGTGGTTTTCGTCACTTTCGAGGGTCTGTGCTTCCGTCAGTGGGCTTTCCTAATAAATTGTACTTGTCAAGCAACCGATTACGAAAACATTATGCTTCTTGTGAAGGGCAATATGGCATTGTTTTCCATGATCATAATTACTTCATTTGAAGCTCCATAAACCAGGGACCAATGTATAGTAAAATGTGGTATAGTTAAAATGTAAAACAATCTGGTAAATATGCAAACATTTGTAAGACCATTTACAGCGAAAGCACCAATCCGTTCATGGAGTTACCTGTTCAGTATCCCACCGCCTACAGCTAATTCATCATCCGGGGCCCACCAGAAGCAGCGTGTGCATCAATAGAGTTGGAATTGCATTTGGAAGCAATTTACAAAACATTCTGGGTCGACCCTTTTTTGTGTTTGTCGATTGGTCGTACATATCTGTCATGAACTTCAGATCATGCCCCTTTTGGACCTCCTGGTCCTTGTCTCAACGGGGCTTGCATTCCGTACTACTTCCAACATGGCCATCCAGAGCTGAAGCCCTTGCTCGCTCCATGCGCTGAACGCGGCGTGGTCTATTTATAGACCACGCCTTCCGCGGCTCCGCGCGTCTCAATGCTACTGAAGAGTAGCCCAGACGTGTGTTCGTAGCTCGCGGTATTGTTTCCCTTGTCCCAGTGCTATTACCCATTCCTTTTCCTTTCCCCCTTCCTGGTTCAGAGCTTTTCTAGCCTTTTCCAGTCTCCCGGATTTCTGGACTCCTTGATCCCGGAACTAAACGCAACCTGGAACCAGACGAATATCGAGCAGCGCTGTTCAAGACCAGGAGCGTTTGCAAGAAGGCAGCGATCGAAATCACCGGCAAACATCGGACCCAGGTGAGAAGGGGGGGAACTCCTGGACAATATCCTGGCTAAAGTGCAGGCTGCAGATACAGAATTGATTGGCCCTCAAGTCTTCAAAGACAGCCCGGGCTCTACTTTCAATCTCGTCCATCACAAAAGCACAATGACAAACCCATCTTCTTATTAAATGAATATCCTTCAGGACTGTATGCAGGATTGTGCCCTGACTTTTGACATGGCTCCTAGAACTGCAACTCAAAACCATACAAGCAGGCATTCTTGGAAAAAGCAATAAGAACTGTATAAAAAAGTATAATTAATTACAAAACAATTGTACTGAATGCATGAGATTGATGGAATTATATTGCAGTTTTCTATTCCACGTTTGTTTTGTTCAAAGAAGCAAACCTGTGTCGCGTAGTCGAATACTACATACATACAGAATTGACATACATACAGAATTGATTGATATGACTATAATCGTAACGTGTTACTCGTCATTTGAATGTACTGTCATGCATCAAAAGGACACATGATTATAGACATGGTCCGAGAAAGATGCAAATCTATTACAATTGACCATGATAAAATGTACTATATATCGAGATCAGAACAGTTGAAACATTTGACAATGGTAAAGTCATTGAGATGAATGAACATTACACTACAGGGTACATTCGGTTGAAATAGATAGACATTTTGAGATCAGAAACTGATGAATATAGTCAGGGCTCCAGATAAGGTGCGTACTAGGCCTTTTAACACATGAAAATCTTGTAAATACGACAGCTTTATTATTTTCCTGTGTACATTTACACACAAGTTTAGAGCAAAGGGCAGTGCAAAGGTCAGGTTACTTGACAGAAACCAGAAGGCTTCTTTTGATTTTTAACTACATGGATGTAATTGCAAGCCATGGAAACGGAATGCATTTCTCTGAAGCTTTTCAAAAAAGAAACTGCACACTGTGATAAAAGGAATGGTTTCTTTGCACTCAACTTCTGCTATGTTGCTGCTCATGGAGCAGACCGAAGCACTGTGCATGTTTATTTTCCTAGCATTTTAGGATTGTAAAACTAAGTTGCAATTGAGAATTTATATTTTGTAACAAATTATGCTTTTTTTCAGTGAAAGCAAACCAGTATTGCACAATTGTATTTTTCAGAGTTTCTGCGCTGTGTGCATAATCATGCTAAGGCAGATCATTTTTACACTTATAAGTTAATGTACACTCCAATTATAAAAACTGTGTGTAAAATGATGACTATGCGCGATCTAGTTCACATCCATTCAACCTTGCATTCAATGGGGTACATCACTATAAATGGTCAGTGGCAGCAGAGTCTTTGCTCAAAGGTGAGTGATTGTCATTACACCAATATCAGATGTTCTAGCCTCTCAAATCTTCAAGACTACAATTAACACGTCCAAATCCTGACACGCGAGGAAGTGAAAGAGCTGTTCAAAAACAAACAAATGAAAGTTACATTTGTAATAGAAATAGAAACTCAGCAAAACCTGTCCCTGTGATAATCCAGATAGGTATTTAACTTTATGTAGCGCTTCATAATTGCTTCGTCCAACATCTAGGCCCTGTGATTATTATACCTCAGTTGATACTGTTAACTGACATCAGAAGGATGTTAGCCAATAAGATAGCTCAGCTGGTTGAGCACTCTTTGTTGTGATAGGTGCGTGATCTGTAGGTTGCAGGTTCGAATCCTGGCAAGGCCAACTCCGCCTTTCATCCTTTCAAAGTCGATAAAGGAGTACTGACTTTGGTTTGGTGATAATTGGGATAAATATGTTTTATGCACAGTGCTTTGCCAAAAGCGCTATATAAATGACCATTTGACCATGAGATTAGGTATAGAATTTAGCATGGAGTCCTTGCCTCTCTGCATTGTTGCATCATATCATTGGCATACCATTAGGTAGTAATGGCTCCAGGAAATGTGGACTTTCATTAAACATCAAAAGACAATTATGCTATCGAACCTCAAAACACACAATACAATTCATGCTTGCTTTACTATTAAATTGGGTAGGTTTTTGTGTTTTGAACATTTAAATATATACAGGAGAGAACAAATGGCCAGACCTTAGAGAAATAAATGAAAGGTGTATTCTGTCACAATGCAGAATGCTGCCGCATAGTAATGATTTCCATACAGTTTTTTCACACATCGGCTGGATGTCACATATAGTTTACTCTCTTGCAAAGGAGAAAAGTCATTTTTGCTCTCTTAAAATCACATTTACTCTTGAAGTTCAAAAATAGGGAGTAAAATACTCCCACCTCAAAATCTTATCTGTAACACTGAATATAGTGAAGTTAAAAGGTGACCTGCCCTTACCTTGACTAACAAACAATTAGATTCAGCAAGCAGGGGAGTTAGTAGCAAGGAGAACAGGTAGCACGATCAAGAGTTGACTTTCACTGCTCAGAGATTTTCTGCGGATAAATATCAAGGGGTTTATAAAGGATTAGAAAAGTGGGTGTGTATGTGAATGTGTGACATGTTTCCTGCACGGTCTGCTTCAGGGGAGCCTGGAGACACGGGGTCTGGGTAGGCCGTGTACTCAATGGTCCCTGTGCAGAAGATAACTTTGAAGTGTACATGGTGTTTGACACCTTGGCTGTTCCCACCCTGCCAGACCCTTTGGGCGCGCAGGGCCACAGGTGCGAACTGCTATTGATAGTGGATTGGGGATAGATGAGTAAGAGGCATGCAGAAAAGGGCCGGAACACTGCTGAAGGGAGACACACTTGTGTGGATTGCAGGGTTGCAGTCTGCTTCAGGGGAGTCTGGATACACTGGGTTTGGCACCTTGAACATTTATAATGGAGGGGGGATGGATTGTTGCAGAGGAGGTGATCGTAAAAGGGCATAAACCATTGTTGCATGTCACTCATAGACAATTGAGCGTGTCCCTGCTTCACTGAAAAATTGAAACAACTATTTGTAAAAGATGATGTGTATTTTATTTTGTTACTGATGTTGATGGCACAAATGTACTACACAATGTATACTTCGGGTTGCAGCACAGTGTGGGGAAATCCCCTGTACTGTCCTCTGTTACTGGGGAATTTGGCGCAAATGGCTCCAACAACACAGGCGGGTATTACTCGCCGAACGCAGTATCCAAGCCTCCCATGAAGCCGCCATGTAAACGAACGCTAGGCCACCAGCCTGTACCACCTTTGGAAGAGAAACATACGTACTGTATTTAAATGAACCTAATAAGTGTACAAACCTTAGTTGAAAATGCATCCTGTATCCTATGGCATAGTTGCCCATACAAATGTTACTTCATGGATCAATCAGCTTGGGCTTTAAAGTGTAGACACATTACAAAAGTGAACACCCATGCAATCCATAACGTTTGGGGCACAGAGAAATATTGTTTCTTAGTTGAAATTGAAAGACACATAAGATGACCACTAGGATTTCCCCAAAGCGCGAGAGATGATTTGAATAGCCAGACTACATTTATTTGGCAGTGATAGA
The DNA here is from genome assembly GCF_040938575.1 of Ambystoma mexicanum. Lineage (NCBI taxonomy): Eukaryota > Metazoa > Chordata > Amphibia > Caudata > Ambystomatidae > Ambystoma > Ambystoma mexicanum. Next base: position 819,511,707 of record NC_090934.1, on the reverse strand, counting down.
TGAAAGTTATGACATTATAGGAGACAAGCCTGAAATATTAGTGGCCTCAGTGGTCAAAATTAGATCACATCTAGAGTACACTTACTTGTTACTTGATTGCGCGAGCAAACTGTTCCGTGAAGTTCATGCATAAGCACCATCATAATCCTCAACACTGACTTTGTGAGGCAGGCTGCCCTGAAGTCATGCAGCTGGGTAACGCATAGCGGTGGTGTCTTCTTCCATTATGTAGGCCAAGCATCCAGAGTTTTCTCTGCAGCAGTTCTCCTCCTCGCTTGGTATGACCTCGCACCGATTGCAGGTACAACAGGTGGAAAAGTTTTCCATGCGACTAGGTTCAGGCTTATGATCCGGTGATTCATCTTCCAACTGTCGTCCGATGCCCCATCGTTTCCGCTTCTTTTTTTTCAAATAATTCCACCTCGGAATACTCCGGCTCCTTAGTGGTGGGGCTGTATTGTTGCCATTGAACAACAAAATTAAAATCAATAGTAATGCTGGAACTAGTATCTGTTCGCACGGGCTACGAGCAACGAAGATAGTTGAACAGAGCAGAAACGAGTCACAGGATATACAAAAAAAGACAGTGAAACGATTGAAAAAGCAACTCTGATGTTGTCTGATGAGAAGCGGTTTGTTTATACTTATTGAGGAAAGAGGTGTCCTGCCATTTTCATGGAGACACGTCATTAGCTGGCTCACAGAGAACGTTGACACGAGACGTGCATTTGCATTGTGAAATGGGCCGTATGTGTCTAGTGATGTCAGCTTCAGGGGCGGGGGATAAGATTTAGTGCTGCAAGGGCAGTTCAACTTAGGGCGCTGCAGCAACGGGTAAGATTAGCACAAGATGGCTGCGTCCCGATGCTTAATTTCACATGTGTAATTTTGAGGAAAACTAAGGTAAGGTGCATAGGAAATGTTTTTATGATCGATCACAGATTGCTTTAAACCACATGCCCGAATGTTCGGGACAATAACATTTTTGAGCGCACTATTCCTTTAAGTGCTGCATATGTTACGTTACTTTGCACATCCACTGACCTGCCATGCATGTTTGACAAGTTAAAGACTCAATCAAGAGACCTGCATTTCTTTTTTTTATCCATTTTTTGCAAGAAGCACTGAAAGGAAAAAGAGAGATTTCCATCTGTATTTATCTGTAAAAATCAGTAAAAACTGAAACACTGGGAGCCTTAATTATAAATGACGATCCCAACATGCAATTTAATGCACAACCAATCCACTATCTGAAAAGGATTGGGTAACTCACTACTCTAGTGTGTTTTCAGTGAAAGATCACTGTTCTTCCGACTTCTTGTAGACAATATGATATTGAGTCTTCATACCATATTCCTATGAATCGGGAGGCAGTAGAGGAAATACTCGCCAAGATAAGTTCCTCTCCTCGCTTTGCTTAAACGTGCTAGATGTGAGTGGTCGATTATTTTATCTATTTTATTACAGCAGATTTTAGCAGGTCACAGATTTCCAGACTTATGGCAGATCACACACAGAGCCAATTTATTAAAAGGGCCCAAGGAGCGATCATGGAGACTATCGACCGATATCCATATTGGATGCTTCCTTGATTCTTGTCCACTCAGAAACGTGAGCTGTGGAATCTGATAGATTGCAAAAGTGGTAGATGTGTTTTCGTAGAAATCTAAATACTACTCTAAATGGTATAGTACTTAAATGTATTCAATCATTAGCGTGGGAAGGAAACAGTCTGTCTTCATCGCTACTATTGACTTGTCTACTGCCTTTCACGCAGTAGATGGAAATCTACTTTGGGCAAGGTTGCGTAAGTGAGGCCTGCCCGAATGGACTACTGCATTTAATTATCGCCCTCCATGAGCATATTGTAGTTCAGTTTAGGAGGCTTGACAACTAAGATGGCAACTATTAGGGGCATTAGACAAGGGGGCGTTCTTTATATATGTCTGACATAGGTGATTATTTAACACTGCAGCTTTAGCCTCGCCTAAGCCCCATACTTTGAAAGTGACATGTTGGATTTATGCTTTTTAAATATTTGATTGTACAGAGATTGGACTAAAACAACTTTTAACTGCTTTTAATACTTTTCTAATCGCCCACTCCCTTAAAACTATCTTGAATAAAACAAAAGTACTTGTCAACTTTTAAATGGCATTCAAGACAAACCTATCGAAAGAGTAGATGGCCTCATCTACCTCAGATTTCCTATTTCCAAACTACATGAATCCCAAATTAGATATTGGTTACGAGCAAGGGTGTCTGCATTGGCCAACCAAATGATACTGTTTGATGCTTGATTTGGTAGATTCTCAATAATTCCTGCATTCAAATTATTCAAAGGTAAAGTTATTCCCAAGATTGTATATGCGATTGATATTTATTTCTCTTGGGTGCTGAAAATTCTGAATGCACTGGCGAGTAGTTAATGGTACTGTATACTTGGTATCCAGACCTCTGTGCCATTGGTGGCAATCCAATACGCACTTGGTATCAACTCATTAACAAGTAGAGCTAACTGGAGACTCTTTAATCTGCTTAGGAAATGTATCGGTCCAGCTTCCAAGTCTCTATGTACGGGTTTGGCCAAGATGTTAATAGAGGGGAAACAGCAACCCCCGAAGGAATTGGCCTTTCATTGTTTAAATCTGTTGATGGAAATGAAACTGACTGATGATGATCTGTTAATGAAACTGGATAACGTTTTATTTTTAAAAACACTTTTTTTATTTGCATTTTCATAATAACAAACAGCATGAAGAGTTTAACATGTCCCTCTCCCCGTTCCCTTTATTCTCCAGCATGGGGTCTGGCATGGATTCACATGCTCATGAATATTCCCCGTCGTCAGGCTGGGAATCCTCGGTAAAGAAAAAACCAGTATCAGTTTCGTTTCTGATCTGTCTTTCGTAGTAATAACCAATCACTGGTCTCTGTGTCATACTGACCACAGCCAATGACTGCCCTCTACCTAAGCACCGCCTCTGGCAGCCATCTTCAGATTTTTACCGCACGTTCATGTGTCCCTCCTTTCGCTCCCCCTGCCCTCCCTTCCACACTCTCCCTGTAGCAAGTGTTCATGGTGGTTTCAGATTGTTAGATTTTGATAGGTCATTCATCAATTGGCCCCAATGTACAGTTACATCTGACCCCTCTGTGTTGGTTCCCATCCCCTGTAGTATCGCTAGTTCGGCAATCCCCCGTCTGCGGGCATCCGTTAGCCACATGGATATTCTCGGACCCTGCGGGTGTTTCCACGCGATAGCCACTCAGCGTTTAGCCAACAATAGTAGGAATCGTATCATCTTGTTTTGAGTTTTGTGTTTCTATCCCCCTGGGGGGGTCCCCCAAATGCATATTTTCAGGTTGCACACCAGTTTTGTCCGCACTAGCCCATTCACTTCCTCAATTACCTTGTTCCAATAGACTGCAATAACCCCACAGTTCCATATCATGTGCCAGAGTCCCGCTGGGCCCCTACCACATCTGGGGCATTCATCCGGTAGCCTGTTAATCATCGCCCTCAATCTGGTCATGGTCACAAATATCCTGTGCATAATATTAAACTGGATCAGCTAAATCAAGCATTTCACGATACCTTCCAGACAAGTTGCCATATTGCTTCCCTTTCTTTGTCCGGGATACCCCATATCCACCTCCCATTTCCCCTTCTTCTTAAATGCTGTCTTAGGTTCCGCTTCTCGTAGGGCTTTATAAATGCGTGAGATTCTCGCTGTGTCCCCCGCTTGTTCCAACAGTACCCGCAGCAAAGGACTTGTTTCCGGTTCCTCTGGATTTCCGTCCCCTAATTCCGCTAATCTACGGACTATTGCACTGTATGCCAAGAACAAGCCCTTCAGCAGATCAAACTTTGTGCACCATTCTGCAAAAGTCAGTATTTTTCCCCCTTTGAAACAGGTCTCCCACCTGCTCACACCCCTTTTCCTGAAGCCTCTGTACCCCCTGCTCTCCTCCCTATTTCCATTCTCAATTTCCGGTCTACTTCCCAGGGCAAATGTCCATCATAGAGCCCTCCGGCCCTTTTCTTTCGGACGTACTTCTTCCATGTTTCCCTAACAGCCTCAAATACAATTGAAGACCCCTTATCCTCCATTGGGTTCCACAGTAGTTCCACACCCTTCCGATATGGTGGCAGGCTCCCTACCAGTTCCCCCCTCGGCTGTCCCCATTCCAACACCGACTGTAACTGCGCTGCTACAAAGTATTTCTCGTAGTCAGGCAGGCGGGCCTAACCCACCTTCTGTTCTAGATATACGCATTATTGATAAGGACACCCTTCTTCTCCCCGTTTTCCATAATAGTTCCCCCACTTTACTATCCAGCATTTAAAAAAAGATCTTTTTCACCACATATATTGCTGAAGAAATAAAGCAATCCTGGTAGGATCACCATTTTTCATAGCGCCACTCTACCCATCAGGGAAAGTGGCAGGTCCTTCCAGAATTGTATTGAGTCACTTTTCCTTGAGAGTGCACTGCCGGTATTGTGCATAAAGGTTTCCTCCATGTCCTGAAATATTTGTATCCCTAGATATTTAAACGACTCCGTCTCCCATTTTATCCCTAACATTGGGAGGTCTTGTACGCAACATTCCCGTAGCCCTCCCAAGGGGAACAAGACTGATTTTTCCTCATTGATGCGGAAGCCGGACATGTGGCAAAGACTCTTTAATATTTCCAATAGCGCTGGTAAGTTCTCTGCGGGTTGGAAACATACAAGAGGAGATCGTCCGCATGTAATGACACTATATGTTGGACTCCTCGAAACCCCTATCCCCACCTCCGTCAAACTCTGCTAAGGGCTCCAGAGCGAGGGCAAAAAGTATTGGAGAGGCCGCTTAATCCTGTCGAGTCTCCCTGCCTGTAACGCTCACCTGGTTCCCTCGGAGGCGCTGGTCTTGGGCTGGGCGCTGCAAACGTCTTCAAAGTTAGGCGTAGGGTTCGTTTGGCTCCCGGATTTGGCCCCTTGCTCACCGAAAGCTTGACCTGCAGAGTGAGGTGTCTGCAAGTGGAAAATCAAGGTATTAGTGGCTGGAAGGATGGGAGAAGTTCTAGCCCCTCTCTCCCTTTCTCCCCGTGGTACTCAGATGATTGTTGTGCTCACCTTAAGTAAGTGAATGTTGAGCTCTCCATCCTGCGTCTTGTGCAGGGGCGCTGGGTCCAGTTACTTCACTGGATGTGAGTTCCGCCTCTTGATTGCAGAGGAAAGGTGAGAGCGATGCCGCCGTTTTGCTGCACGAGCGTGACTTGTAAGTATTAAAGTTCTCCTTGGATTGCTCTCTTTAAATGTCTTTTTCCTTATGTCTTTGTCTTTTGCTTTTAGGATGCTGTCGATGCCAAAGAAGATGCTCTCCCAGATTCGTGGCAGAGAGCGTAACAAGAAGATGGTGAATTCGAAGGCACGTAAGTAGGAAGACTGCTTTAGGGCCGTAGAATGCACCTTAATGTCCCCTTTTGTTTTTACAGGTGCCGGAATGCAGCGCGAACAAGTTGGAGCAAGCGCAACACAGGTAAGCAGTATTGTAACTGAACGTTACTAACCAATGTTCTTTGTCTTTGCAGGCCCGATGCCGGACGCGGAATGCAGAAAAGAAAACGACTTGGATGCTGCCGATGGCTCGGGTGAGTTGAAGCGCTAACTTTGCCTTTGTCTAACCTGTGCCTTTTGTTTTGCAGGAGCTGCTGAAGATTGAAGATTGGTTCCCAGCAGGTAATTTTCGTAACTACAGGATCCGGAGCTGAAGATTCGCTGGAGCTGACGCGGTGAGCGTCCTGCTGCAGATGCAGAATAACGCGAAGCATGTGGTACCAATCGGGTGTGGTTTAAATAGCCCATAGGAGTACTTAGGTGTCTTCTTCCACCGCAGTCGCGCCCAGGTAAAAGAGTTCCTGCTTCCAGAAGAGTTCCAGCATCAGTGATCCAGGGAGTGGTGCCTGCCCCACCCAGAAAGAAAAGTAGTCCCTGTTAGAAGAGAGTAAAGCATCATCTGGCTGGTAAGTAAGCAGCATGGTCTGCTTCAGGTAGGTTCACCCAAGCACTTTTACACTTGATATGAGCCTGGCGCTTCCTGTGCCGGGACGGGTCCTTACTATGAGCCTGGCACCACCGGTGCCAGGACAAGGTCCAAAAGGTCCCTATTGGGACTTGCTGGTGCCGATAAGGCATGTTATGAGCCTGTTTCCAAGGGTGTTGGATAGGTCCTGACTCCTTGAAAGCAGTGGTCATGACAGAACCCCCCCTCAAGGCCCCTCCCAAATTTGTTCCCTCCGGGGGTCTTGGTTTATCAGGAAAAGTTCGATGAAATTTCTTAACCAGACAGGGTGCATGAACATGTTCCGACGGTTCCCAAGATCGTTCCTGGGGGCCATAACCTTTCCAGTCAATCAAATAGTATAATTTAGATTTGGAAATCTTGGAGTCTAATATGTCTTGTATTTCGAATTCTAGTTCTCCGTCCACGAGAATAGGGTCTCGAGATTTTGTCAAACGGGTTCCAGGTTGCATGGGTTTCAGTAGTGAAACGTGGAAAACTGGATGTATTTTCATATGAGCAGGTAGGCCCAATTTTACCGCCACTGGATTGATTATGGCAGTGATTGGGTAAGGCCCCAGGTATCGTGGATTGAAAGTACGCGGTCCTTTTAGGGGTAAATGTTTGGTGGACAGCCAGACCTGATCTCCCACAAGATATTGAGGAGCTTCCTTTCGATGTAGATCCGCACTCTTTTTATATTGTTCCTTGGCCTGCTTAAGGTGAGATGTGGCCTCCTTAAAGGCTTGAGTGATTGTCGAATGCAGATGATCTACAGCGGGTGTTCCAAGAGTCTGAGGTGGGTCAAGATTTGAGGTGCGAGGGTGGATTCCATATGAATTAAAAAACGGAGTTTTTCCTGTTCCGGCGTGGACTGAGTTATTATAAGCGTACTCCGCAATCCAGAGAATGTCTTTCCAAGTGCCCTCTGATTGTTGTAACATGCAGCGTAGATACTGTTCCAAGGTTTGATTGGTCCTCTCGGTCTGCCCGTCGGTCTGGGGATGGTGGCTGGTCGACAGCCTTATGTCAATTTGGGCTAGACGACAACAACTCCGCCAGAAGTGAGAAATAAATTGACTCCCTCTATCTGAGATTAAAATTGAAGGAAAGCCGTGCAACCGAACGATGTTTTCGAGAAATTCTCGGGCCAAAATTGGAGCTGTAGGTAACCCTTTCAATGGGATGAAATGAGCCATTTTCGAGAATAGGTCCACAATCACTAAGATTGTATTAAATCCGGAGCATGGTGGTAAATCCGTGATGAAGTCCATGGAGAGAGTATGCCATGGATGTGGAGGAATGTCTATTGGATGTAGGAGACCTGCTGGTTTCTCCTTCTGGCTTTTGCTTTGAGCGCACACGCCACAAGAATTAATGAAGTCCTTAATGTCCTTTCTCCAAGATGGCCACCAAAAATGTCTCTTTATCTTTTCCAACGTTTTGGTAATGCCGGGATGTCCTTCCATTAAGGAGTCATGGTAACAAGAGATCACCTGTCTTTGTAAATCGGTACATGGTAGATATAATCTTCCTCGAAAGTATAATAGGTTCTTATCCATTGTGAAATCATTTCCCTTGAGCTGCCAGTCTTGCACTTCTGCTGGAGTCAGAAGATCTTTAACTTTAGTTTCAATGTCTTCAATGGATTGTGCATCTATTAAACCCAGGATTCTCTGTTCCGGAATTATAGGTACGGGTTCAAGATTGGTCGTGAGTTCATCTACTCCAATTCGGGAGAGAGCGTCTGCTTTACCATTCTTGTTGCCTGGTCGGTAAGTTATCACAAAGTCGAATTCGGCGAAAAACAATGCCCAGCGAAGTTGTCTAGAGGATTGAGCTTTGGCTGATTTAAGGTACTGTAAATTACGATGATCCGTGATGACGGTGACACTGTGTCGGGCTCCCAAGACATAATGCCGCCAAGCTTTAAAGGCGGACTTAATCGCCAAAAGTTCCTTATCTGTAATGGTATAATTGATTTCAGGAGCTGAAAATTTGCGGGACCAAAATGCCACTGGGTGTAACTGATTTGTTTCCGGGTCTCTTTGCGAAAGCACTGCTCCCATTGCGAGACTGGAAGCATCAGTCTCTACGATATAGGGAAGTTCCGGGCGAGGATGTTTTAGAACTGGAGCCGAGGTGAATTTTGTTTTTAGTTCCAGAAAGGCTTGTTCAGCCTCTGTAGACCACTCGAAACGTTTATTCTTTCTGAGGAGGGCTGTAATGGGTTGGACAACTCGAGAAAAATCTGGGATAAATCTTCGATAAAAGTTAGCAAAGCCCAACATGCTTTGAACTCCTTTCACTGACGTTGGTGAGGGCCACTTAATGATAGCGTCCACTTTTCTTGAGTCCATGTGGACTCCATTTGGTGACAAAATGAATCCCAAAAATTCGACCTCCGTGACGTGAAAAACGCATTTTTCCAATTTTGCAAAGAGTCTGTGTTTTCGGAGCCGCTCCAGTACTGCGGTGACATGTTTTCGATGTTCCGCCTCAGAGGACGAGTAGACCAGAATGTCATCAATATAGACAACTACACATACATCAATGAGCTCTCTGAGGACGTCATTCATAAAATACTGAAAGGCTGCCGGAGCGTTGCAAAGCCCAAAGGGCATTACTTGATACTCGAACAGTCCATATTTAGTACGAAAGGCCGTCTTCCATTCATCGCCCTCCTTTATTCGTACTAAATGGTAAGCTCCTCTGAGGTCCAGCTTTGTGTAGATACAGGCACTTTTAACTTGGTCAAGAAGTTCAGGGATCAATGGTAACGGATATCTGTTCTTAATCGTAATCTGGTTCAAGGCACGGTAATCTATGCATGTTCTTAGGTCTCCCTCTTTTTTTGGCACGAAGAACAAAGCTGAAGAGGCTGGGGACTTCGAGGGACGGATAAATCCATTAGCCAGGTACTGATCCAAATACTGCCTTAGGTGAAGATTTTCAGGTTCTGTGAGGGCATAAATTCGACTGCATGGAGGAGTGGATCCTGGAACCAAGTCTATTTGGCAGTCGTATGATCTGTGAGGAGGCAGTGAATTAGCTTGATCTTTTCGAAAGACATCCTGAAATTCCCGGTATTCAGGAGGCAGGTGAGGACTCTCAGAAGCAGTTGCAGCTAGTTTCGTGGGGGGCTGCGGATAGCAGGTAGGTGCGCATTCTGGAAACCGGATTGTCTTTGCTCGCCAATCAATTTGAGGATTGTGTTTTTCCAGCCAAGGGATTCCCAGGATAACTTGAAACTGTGGAGCCTTGATCACGTCAAACACGATTTTCTCTTGATGTCCATCTTGGCTTACCAACGTCACTTCCATGGTGGTGTGAGTAACTGGTCCGGAAGCTATTTCCGTACCATCCACTGTGGTGATGACGTCTTTCACCGACTTAGGACAAAGAGACAGATTCATCCTGGCGGCCAATTCACAGTCCACGTAATTGCCGATTGCGCCACTATCAATGTATGCTTTAATGGCATGCATACGATTGGGTTGTTCCGGACTCACGAGGACCATGGGCATGGTAAAATGCGAGGTCAAAGAACTGGTTTTTACGCTCGGCAAGCGGACCTCTACACTTGTCGGGCGAGGTCGTTTTCCGACTCTGAACCTTTGGCACCCTTATCGGAAGCTCCTACTGTCTTCTTCTTTGGTTTCACTGGGCAATCTTGGAGGAAGTGCCCTGAGTTCCCGCAATAGAGGCACAATTGTAGTTGTCTTCTCCTTTCTCTTTCCTTTTGGGTTAGAGGTCCTTTCACCACCCCAATCTGCATGGGTTCCACGGTATCATTTCCTTTAACGGAGCTCTGTGGTCTTGAAAAAACTCGATTTTCAAACCTGGAACGATCGGCTTTTCGATTTTGTATCCTATGATCTAATTGCACCACCAGATCAATGTATTCGGAACAGTCTTGTGGTGGATTCACCACCTGGGCCAGAACGTCTTTAAGTTCTCCACGAAGGCCTCTATAGAAAAGGGTGATTCTCTTATCCTCAGGCCATCCGGTTTCAACCACTAGTCTGTTAAATGATGCAATGTAGGCCAGAAGATCTTGATTGCCCTGTCGTAGTGAAAGAAGTTCATTGTCCAGAGCCTGTCCCTGAGAATGCCTTGCGAACAATCTTTCCATACTAGCTTGGAAGTCCTGGAAATTATAAAGGATAGGGTTATCCTGAGTCACTAAAGGAATAGACCAATCTGCGGCGCTGCCACTAAGATATGAGAGCACAAAGGCTACCTTAGCCTGGTCTGTTGGAAAAGCGGCAGGTCTACACAGAAAGTGCAAACGACACTGATTGATGAACACAGCAAACCTTTTCGGATCACCTGAAAAGCGTTCGGGCGGAGCCAAAGGTTACATTTCCTGGTAGATTCATTTGCACCGGATTAGAGGAAGCCGTTGGGGCATGGCTTCCACCAGGGGTAGGCAGAGGAGTCTGTCCCGCTTGGGCTTGTAACAATTGTCTAGCCAAGTCGTCTGTTCGCTCCTTAGAAATCACTAGCTCTCTCCTTAGGGCATTTGTTTCCTGGCGTGCTGCGTGTACTTCTGCTCTCAACTCCCCGAGCAACTGGGCCAATTGGTCTGTGTCTGAAGTCTCCATTGCGCCTGGGCGGGAAATGTTTGGGAGGCTTCGCGTTCTGTAACGCTCACCTGGTTCCCTCGGAGGCGCTGGTCTTGGGCTGGGCGCTGCAAATGTCTTCAAAGTTAGGCGTAGGGTTCGTTTGGCTCCCGGATTTGGCCCCTTGCTCACCGAAAGCTTGACCTGCAGAGTGAGGTGTCTGCAAGTGGAAAATCAAGGTATTAGTGGCTGGAAGGATGGGAGAAGTTCTAGCCCCTCTCTCACTTTCTCCCCGTGGTACTCAGATGATTGTTGTGCTCACCTTAAGTAAGTGAATGTTGAGCTCTCCATCCTGCGTCTTGTGCAGGGGCGCTGGGTCCAGTTACTTCACTGGATGTGAGTTCCGCCTCTTGATTGCAGAGGAAAGGTGAGAGCGATGCCGCCGTTTTGCTGCACGAGCGTGACTTGTAAGTATTAAAGTTCTCCTTGGATTGCTCTCTTTAAATGTCTTTTTCCTTATGTCTATGTCTTTTGCTTTTAGGATGCTGTCGATGCCAAAGAAGATGCTCTCCCAGATTCGTGGCAGAGAGCGTAACAAGAAGATGATGAATTCGAAGGCACGTAAGTAGGAAGACTGCTTTAGGGCCGTAGAATGCACCTTAATGTCCCCTTTTGTTTTTACAGGTGCCGGAATGCAGCGCGAACAAGTTGGAGCAAGCGCAACACAGGTAAGCAGTATTGTAACTGAACGTTACTAACCAATGTTCTTTGTCTTTGCAGGCCCGATGCCGGACGCGGAATGCAGAAAAGAAAACGACTTGGATGCTGCCGATGGCTCGGGTGAGTTGAAGCGCTAACTTTGCCTTTGTCTAACCTGTGCCTTTTGTTTTGCAGGAGCTGCTGAAGATTGAAGATTGGTTCCCAGCAGGTAATTTTCGTAACTACAGGATCCGGAGCTGAAGATTCGCTGGAGCTGACGCGGTGAGCGTCCTGCTGCAGATGCAGAATAACGCGAAGCATGTGGTACCAATCGGGTGTGGTTTAAATAGCCCATAGGAGTACTTAAGTGTCTTCTTCCACCGCAGCCGCGCCCAGGTAAAAGAGTTCCTGCTTCCAGAAGAGTTCCAGCATCAGTGATCCAGGGAGTGGTGCCTGCCCCACCCAGAAAGAAAAGTAGTCCCTGTTAGAAGAGAGTAAAGCATCATCTGGCTGGTAAGTAAGCAGCATGGTCTGCTTCAGGTAGGTTCACCCAAGCACTTTTACACTTGATATGAGCCCGGCGCTTCCTGTGCCGGGACGGGTCCTTACTATGAGCCTGGCACCACCGGTGCCAGGACAAGGTCCAAAAGGTCCCTATTGGGACTTGCTGGTGCCGATAAGGCATGTTATGAGCCTGTTTCCAAGGGTGTTGGATAGGTCCTGACTCCTTGAAAGCAGTGGTCATGACACTGCCTCGTTCCCATTTATCAGATACCCAGTCATTCGTCCTCACCATTGCCATTGGTTTGTTGAATAGTAGGGCCAGCCACTTAAAAATATTTTCTCCAAACCAAAATTCCTTCAACACTCGGAATAACCATTTCCACTCCAGCGATTCAAACGCTTTAATGGCGTCAAAAGAAGCCACTGCCATGGCCCGTTTATGGGATTTGACATGGTCCATGATGTGGCGGAGGCGAGCAATGTTAGCGTTTGTATTTCTGCCCCCCATAAACCCACATTGATCCGAGTGGACCAGCTTTGGAGCCACCTTCGCCATTCTGGCTGCCAATATTTTTTGCAGAATGTTCCCATCAACATTCAGTAAAGATATGGGGCGATATGACATGCAGTCTAGCGGGTCCTTCCCCCCCTCCTTCAAAATCACTGTTATTATAGCTTCCCTTATGTACTCCGGGAGGTTCCCTTTCTCAAATGCCTCATCGTATACCTTTTTGAGTTGTGGGGCTAGGAGGTCAATTAATTCTGAGTAAAATTCTATGGGGAATCCATCACTGCCAGGGGACGTGCCCTTCTTCATGGTGCATACTGCCCATCTAATGTAACCCTCCTCTATCGGGGCCTCCAGTTCTTCCTTCATATCCTCCCCTAGTTTTGGTAACCGGATCATGTCCATCAAGTCTTTCACGTCTATGTCCACATACCCATTTTCGCTTGTATATAGCCCCTCCTAGAATTCTGCAAACATCCTGTTAATCGGTTCCTGGGTGCCCACTGTTTCTTTAGTTTTGATCTGGGTTATCCCCTGTCTTGGGCCTTCCCTGTTGATCAACCAGGCCAGTAGGTTCCCCGCCTTATCTCCATGCAGTCGAGTATCTCGCTTGCTATTGTTGAAATGCGGCAAGTCCGCCAATGTCTTATGGTAAAGCTCAAGACTTGGAGCCAATCTATGTCCCACCTAAATACCTCCCCCCGCCTCCTTATCCAGTTCCGCCACTTGCCCCTCCACTTGACGTAATGTTTCGTGCAATATTTTTCTCATCCCCACCGTCGTGCAAAGGCACAATCACCTTATGTGTGCCTTGAAAACCTCCCAGAGCATTTCCATTGAGTCCACTGATCCCTCGTTCAATAAAAAATAAGTTTCAATCCCCTTGCGTATCTTGTTGATAAACGCCTCATCCTTTAATGTGTCTCTCTGCATACGCCACAACCGACGTGGGGGCCTCCTACCTCTCCCCACTAATTTCACCATCGGGGGTGAATGAACCGAGAGGGTACATCCTAGATATTCTGGCCCCTCAAATTGCCAGCACATTGCCACCCTCCCCGTCAGGAGGTAGTCCAGGTGTGAGTATGATCCATGCACCCCCGAGTGGTATGAAAACCATTTCTCTTCACCATGTTTTTCCCTCCATATTTCCACCAGAGCAAGGTCCTCCACTACCCTGTGGAGGGACGCTGTGGTATGTTTTCCACTAGGTACTCTCTCTCCCGTCCCGTCGAGGTGCGCATCCAAATGACAGTTAAAGTCCCCCCGCCCCATAAGATAATTTCCCCTCTGTAAGCCCCAACCAAATGTAGGACCAATGGAACGTATTCCTTATTTTCCATATTCGGTGCATAAGAGTTCACCAGCCATATCTGCTATCCTTTCCATATACCCGCCGTCCGCCCCACCTCATCCCTCAACACTTTCCCACCCATAGTGGCACTCCTCTCGCCATTCAGATCAACACACCCCTAGCTTGGGTCAAATAGGACGCATCAAACACCTGCCCCACCTCCCCCACATAATTTCCCCAAGGACACCAAGTCTCCCTTTCCCATGTGCGTTTCCTGCATCAGAGCCACTTGTATTTCATGACGTTTCAGAAATTCCCCCACCCTCCGCTTCTTTTGTCTGGGTGCTAGCCCTCGAACATTCCAAGTACCGATTTTTCAATCCTCCCACTCCCCCATATCATTGCACAACAGATGTGTCCCATTCTTCTTCCCCAAAGCATTTTCCCTTCAATTTGTGACATCGTTCCCCTCTCATAATCCCATTTCCGGTATTGCGCCTTCCCATATTTGATCTTTGCCCAGGCCTTTCGTCCCTGTCCCTCCGCAATTCCCCAGATGATGCCCAACCCCAACTTGGTATCGCCAACCCCACCTGCCCCCCACGCCTGCTCTATCCCCCTCACCTCCCTCCCTCAAACTCCCCAACTGTGGTTTGTGGGTGACTCCCCTCGGGGCACTGTCCCACCCCTCCCGACACGTAGACCCCTTGACTAGCTTATCCCACCTTTTCCCCCGCAACTCGTTGGTAGCGGTCAATGACGTAGTCTTAGTGGGGGGAGGGGGGTTCCAAGTTGCCCCGTTCTTCACCCTTCCGGTATAATACCCCCTCATTCATCTCTCTCCTTTAATCCCAGGTGACTATTTCCCAATGAACCTCCTCATACTTAATGCCACCTCCCTCGCCATCCTCATTCTCCTGTGCCAGACTGTCCCTTCCGAGGCCCCTCCATTTTGGGGATCCCTGCTTTGCGGTGAAGTGTCTAGCCAATCTCACACTTCTTTCACAGATGTAAAGAACCATGACTTTCCCCCCTGATGGGACCTTCAATTTAGCCCGGAAAAACATCATGTATTTGAAGTCGGCGCCCCAATTTCGTAGAAGCCTATCCTGCAGGCTTCTTGTAAAATCGCATCCCAATCCCAGAAGTTCATCATTTTGGCCACCATCACTTTCGGTGGGGCGCCTGGTGGCGGGGTCTACCCGGCACCCTGTGTGCCCTTTCCACTGTGAAAAATGTAGACAATCCTTTGATCCCCAGTACTTTCAGGATCAGGTTCTCCACGAATAGTTCTGTATTGGGGCCTTCTTCCCTCTCCGGCACTCCGATCAGGTGGATGTTACAGCACCTATAGCGGCCCTCTGCAACCTCTGTTCTTGTTTCCAGGGTTCTGGCTGCCCCCAGCAGACCTGCGACTTGGTTTTTAAGAATTTGGAGGCGCGGAGTCGTCGCAGAGTCGTGAGCAGTCTCTGCATTGAACGCTCCAACTGCATCTTTCCAGCTCCTGAGTGTTTCTACAGTGTTTATTCTGGGGAGCACTTATAAACCCCGTAAGGCCGCAGAGCCGTTGCAGAGTCGTAAGCAGTCTCTGCAGTCTATGGCAGCGCCGGCAGGTCAAAAGGCTGTTGCAGCGGAAGGTGGCGCTGGAAGATTGTTGCGCCAAGGTCCGCCCACAAGAACATATCGTGCTGGCTTCATCATCCAAACGCCCTGTGGAAACACTGTCTTCTACACTTCCTTCTACGGCATTGGGCAGGGTAAGGCTTTGTCCCTCTTACACACCAACAGCAGGAGGGTTGCCCTTCTCCTCGGCCATGACTTTCCAGTTCCCTCCTATCGAATCCGAGCAATGCGGCTCGTCTACACACTTTCTTTCATCGGATCTCAACATCCCAGACCTCAGCGCCTCTGCCCCCGTTCACCATACCACTACGAATAGTCTCCAGAATGGCCCCAGTCTGAACAGGAGACGCTCTCTGCGCAGTGTGATGGGGCTGATGTGGCAGGCGGAAAGCGAGACACCCCCTGATGAGCGCCTGCCTGCAGGCGCAATGACACCCATTAGGATAAGAGTCGCCCGCTGCCTTGAAGTCACCTATATTGCATGGGGATCGAGGGGGATGCAGGGGCCTGCACCCAGAGTGAGACAAGCGAGTCAAGCACACTGACACTCGCACCTTCCGTTCACTCACCTTTGCCTTGCCTCCTAGTCGAGGAGCGCGCCCGCGTCTCCACCGAAGCTCGTGCCACATGGACTCTGCCTGTGGTCACGTCTCTTCACAGGCAGGCCGCAGAGAGTGGTGACTCCTCCCCTTCCGGAGCGCACGGCTCGAGCGGCAAATGCAAGAGCGATCATGGTGAAGAGACGGACTCGCCCTACAACGAACATAGTAAACAAGGGGAAGGGCAGGGGGAAAGCGCAACAAATCCCGCTGGGACAAGACCTCGCGTGCATACTCAAAAAATGACTTCTAGGGTCATGGCCCGTTCTAAAGCGCCTTACAAGCATGGCCCCAAGGATCAAAAACGCCAGCCCTCTATCATCGATGTCAAAAATAAGAGAATTGAAAAGAAAGCGACGGGAAGGACAGTCTCACCAAGATCTCTCTGATGCAGAATTACTAGCAATAGTCGAAGATACTGCGATACATTTAACCAACATCAACTTGCCATTGCCGGGGCCCGATTTCTCTGGAAACCGGGCACACTCTCCCAGAGTACCCACCCCGAAACCTGGGCTGGTAAAATGGCACGTCGGCAAACCGCTGTTGGAACCAGTTGTACCTAGTGATACACCAAACGCACGAGAGCTTATCAGTGAGAAGACCCCTGAACTATCAGTATTCCCATCACTCCATCCTCACTCTCTGCCCACGTCCCAGGCTTTTGACTGCTCCATGGAGCCGATTGGAAGAGACAATGAGCCGGTGGTGTCACCTGGGGGTCACCTTGACATGCCTCCTGAGGAAACCAGCCCCCTTTCACCTGTATCGGCTGGAAGAGATCAAGCTTTGCCTCCAGACTATCCTACGCCACACGAAGAGAAGATTGGTTCATTCACCCTCTTGGGCCTGTGAACATACGACACAGTGCAGTCCAAACAGAAAAGGCTGGGCAAAAGGACCTCAATTTAAGAACCCCGCCGATCAACTGATGCCTCATCGAGATTTCATCCAAACCAGAGTCAGAGACTTCTCAGAAGAAACTGGACGCTGTGACGATTCTCTCGACGGTGACCATTGCTTTGGCACCGTTAGGGAAACTTTACGAATCCCTCAATGAAACGCTTGAAGACCAAACCACGCTAATAGCCCTAATGCAAACGAAACTCATCTACCTGGAGGGTTATATGACGGCCAGATTGCAGGCTAATCACACTGATCTTGACCAACAGACAGAAATTTACCAGCAAAGCACCTATAATCAACTAAAGACCTGGAAACCAGGGGTAAGTGTTTCAGAAACAAAAACTTTGAAGGAAACACAGACCGAGTTATCCGAACCCACTGTGCACGCTGACGCTAACTCTCAAGCCAGAAAGGAAGTTCTCCAATGCAAAAAAGTTGATTCTACCATCAAAGTCACTTGACCGCCACCCCGCAGTCCTAGAGCCCACTACGAGGTCCGATGAGGCGGTATCCAACGGCAAATCGTTGTGATGTTCCCATGGCTAAGCGCAACGGTTCAGTCATGCGGAACCCGCTCGGAATTACAACAACATTGCCAAAGGAGAAATCGAATGCCAGCACAGCAGTCACAAACAACCAGGCGTTTGGAATCTTTACCCAAAAGGGGGCACATTGTCTCGACCCCAAAAAGAACCATCTAAAGAAGGGAGATATATCAAATCCCCAGGTCGGGAAAAAAATGCCTGTTTAGAATTGGGCAACAAATCCAGCATTACAGACCGCAAGGGGCAAGCTCTGCGAAAACAAGCTAACCGGAATAAAAGAATGACGAGGCCAGAAACGGGCCAACATGGCAGCCCGGGAACCATTCCAACTGAAGGAGACCGCATTTGAAGTGCAGCAGATTTAATGAATATGTGCCTATACACCGTTGAAGACTCAGTTTCCGACCTCCTGGACATTGTCCAGCAAAAGAGGAAAAGATCTGATTCCCAAGAACACATACTAACGGACGAACCAAAGATGAAAATCATAATTGACACCCCTTCACCTGGTCCGAAACAACGCCAAAAAAACAGAACTTGCCAGCCTACCCGCATAACGTCAGATCATCAATCCCCAGGAAAAGACATTATTCGCCGCGGAAGATCATCGTGCTCCAGAAGTCCGCGCCAACTAAGATCTCTGAAAAGACATGAGGCCCCAACTCAGGACACCCGACGAGACGGACGGGAGAAGGAAAAAGCAGATTCAATGACAAGCAGGTAGAGAAGGGTCTAGTCCCCTCCTCATGCTAAAATTCATTATATCTCTCCATTACAGGATACCCAGCGAAGTACAGGAACGCGCCTAACATCTCGCCGGTCCCATCCTCGTGGTGAACCCTCTACCTTAAAACAGAATTCTATGAGAACTTTTAAACTCCAACAAGTCTTTGAGGCTGAAGAGAATTGGACATTGAACCACAGGGCCTTGCTGAAGCTATTCAACCAAGTAAACTCGCTCCGAGGTTGTATTACCGAGGATATCAAGATACTTGAACCAAACCTAAATGGGAGGAAAGACGGCTTGTATCTGCACATCTCATGCACTACACAGAAGAGGCTGTGGAACGCAAAGGACAATTTAATGAGGCTGGGGTTCGAACTAAGCATTGCGCAAGAGGGCTCCCCATAAAGGAATCCTCATCTTCACGAAGGGTCTCGTACAGACAAAAGGTCGCCCTATAAACCTGGACCAAAACACACAATTAAATTACCAAGCCAGGGGGGGGGGGTTTGCGCACATTAAAGATGGCCGCCTAGCGCAAGAGCTCCAGCTCGGAATTAATCCTGTCAGGAACGTCCCAAGCTCAGAAAAAAAACTACATTCTGGTAGCAGAAGCTCCGGCATACGTACTGGTGAAAAATTGTGAGAAATCGGAGCCGAGGTGCAGAGATACCCTGCTTCGCAGATTCGGCGGCTGGTGGAGGCCTGCGGAGCCGCCTGTGGGCTCCACGGACGACCGACGGAAGACCGAGGTGGGGGAGGAGCGCCGCACAACCCACAACATCCTGTTTACGAAGGAGGGGGGAGGCCGGGTGTCTGCCCACCTGGAGACGACGGTGCCCTTGCCCGCGATCACTCTTCGGGACCCATTTGGGGAGACGGGGCCCTGCAGGAACAGAAGGAGGGGCTGCGGAGACTGCTCAGCCCGGCTCCCGCCCTGCAGCCCACCGCGACACTATCCGTGGCTCCGTGTGGGCCGTAACCTCCTCCCTGCCGGGGGGACTGCAGCGTAGCCCGGCCCCCGACCTGCGGCCCCCTCGCAGTGGGGCTTGAGGTGGTCCGCGGCCCTAGCCAGCCAACACGAGCTGGCCCCGGGGGCGAGTGGGGCCGGAGCCCACCCCCGCCCCCCATTTTTTTACCAAGTAAGTGACTACGAGTTACGGGGAGAGCCCCACACCTCGGAAGGCCTTGCATAGTGAACTACAACCGCGACCTGGGCCCACTGCATTTTGCCCCCACTGTCTTGGGGGCAACAATCCTACAGCACCCTAAGCTGCTTCAGATTGTCGCCCTACAGCACCCTGGGATATACCGGCACACCATAGAGGCCCATCAAAAAACGCCCGGGTGGAGAGACATATATCCTTAAGTGGGCAATAATGACCCGCAACCACAGGCCCTACACCACGCGGGCGCGGCGGAGCTGCCGTGTAGCGCTTGAGCACAGCAGGACCCCCGACGGGCCCTTCAACATATGATCCGGAGTAGTGGTTGGGGGGCTTCCACCGGCGCAGCATTGCAAAATTATTCTGATACACTGGCAGTACACCAGACGATAAAGGCGGATATATAAAGGATTCCCCCTCTCCACACCTGTGCCACATAGCGGTGCACAGGGCAACACCACATGGGCCGCACCGAGAAGAGGGGGGCAGGTGGGAAGAACATTGGCCCGATGGACACCTTCACCAGCTCACAACCGCAGGGGGCGGCTGGCGGGGAACCACAACTGCCTGATGGGCAGGAGACTGACCCGATAGAACGCCTAGCAACGCTGGTACCGAACGGATTCATGACTGTGAACGTAAAACTAGATTATATAGTGGCGACGATCGGATCCTTGAAGGGACGTGTTGAAAAAGAAAGAGCATGTGTTACGGAGGCGGAAAATAGGATAAGCGCAAACGAGGACACGATACTACAACACATTCGAGATATAGCCCACCTCCAAACAGAATTACATAAAACCTAAAACAAGTGTGAGGACCTAGAATCAAGACCCCGGAGAAACAACATCCGGATTGTTGGGGTATCCGAAGAGTTTGGCAAGGGTCCCATGTAGAGACAAGTTGAGGCCTTGTTGAAAGACATTCTAGGTGCCGACTCCTTCTCGGATCACTTTCTGATTGAAAGAGCCCATCGCACCCTAGCACCGCACCCGAAACCAGGAGCTCCCCCTCGAACTATAATTGCACGTCTCCTTAATTACAGAGACAGAGATACTATACTCTGGCTGTCGAGAGAAAAAGGAACCTTACGGTACGAAGAGAACAAAATCCACTTATACCCGGACTTCTCGACCAACGTGCAAATTCAAAGATCATATGAAGGGGTGAAATGGCAGCTACGTATGCGAAATGTGCCCTATGCCCTCATCTTCCCGGCGAAAATGAGGATACAACATGGGGGGCGGGCCCACTTCTTCGAGAACCCCACAGATGCCATGTCGTACGTAGAGTCTTCCATCCCATTACCCCCCGTAGACCGAATGGCGAACCAAAATGAGAGCCCATAACCGAGGGGTGAGAGACGAGACCCAACAGAGCGCAAAATGAGGTTAAGGCTCGACCGTCTGCCACCTGACAAAAGAAAAAAAAATAAAGAAATTGGAAGCTATGTAACGGTGACGAACTGAACAAAAACTGCTGTTTCTCCAGGCTGTGAGCTTCAGTCTAGAGTGCGCCAGATGGCTGCAACTAGTGACCCTCAGGAAAGTTCCACATCTTAAAGGGACTGTTTATTGCGGGGCAGCATTGTCAAGTTGGGGTTGATGATGTGGGTGGGGGATTAAAATGTTGTGGGATTAAGCAAAGCGGGGAGGAGAGGGGGGGGGGGTTCTGGAACCGGGACTCAGTTGGAGGAGTCCCTCAAGTTATAAAACGTGGTGACATTGCAACACATGGAACTCTCCTAAATAACAGCAAGGCAAGAAATGCAAACTGGGTATACAGACATGGCTAACCCTGTTAGAGCGGCCCGAGGGCTTAAATTGAAACTTCTTGCTTGGAACGTCCGGGGGCTGAACAATCGAGTCAAATTGAACAAAGTGGGAGCTTATGTCACTCGTCATCAGCCTCAGATTGTCATGCTGCAGGAAACTCATGCGCTTCAGAAGGTTAACACCGAGTTCTTGAAAGGGTGGTGTTAGCATAGATACTGTACGGATTACTCTTCGCAGGCATGAGGGGCACTGACCCTGATTCACCCATCAGTTGGGTTCCAATTTGAAAGGAGTAAAATAGACCCATTGGGTCGCTACGTTATAGTTTGGGGAAACATTGCGGGGGAAGAACTGATTTTGATAAATACGTATGGTCCGAATATGGATGACCCTGATTTTTACACGAATGTTATGCAAGAGATTGGTGTGTGTGGGGGCGAGCAAATAATCTGGGGAGGAGATTTTAATACTATCTTAGACACAGAACTAGATCGCTCCACCTCCACACACCGGAATCCCATGAGAAAGGCTAACACTCTACAACAAATCATCTCACAACTGCAACTACTAAATGCCTGGAGAACACTGCACCCCCAAAAGAGACAGTATTCCTTTTACTCCTCAGTGCATGACACCGAATCCCGCATTGATTACTGGTTGGTGTCTGCGTCTCTCATGCACCAAATTAACAAAAGTGAAATATTTTCTCGCACCCTATCAGATCACTCCCCTATTGTGTTAGACATGACACTAGGAAACCTTAGACCCCCGGTCAGAAGATGGAGGATGCCTTCCGACATCTTGAAGGACCCTGCAGTGGTAGAGGAATTACACACAGAGGTAGAATTTTTTTTCGAAACCAATAAGGATTCAGTAAATAGCCCTGCGACGCTATGGGAAACGTTCAAGGCGTGGGTGAGGGGTATCCTGATTTCCAAATCCACGGGGCTATTGAAAGCAGTCAGGAAGGAACTGGCGAAGGTTGAGAAACGATTGGGGGAGCTAGAGCAACGATACACAGCCCTGCATGAAGACAACACCCTTGCAGATATTAATAGCAACCTACAAGAATTCAACAAGCTAGCAAATGGGGAACTGCTGTATATGGCCACTCCGGCCAGAGCACGCCGGTATGGCGAAGGGAACAAGGCGGGGCGCACCCTAGCTAACCTGCTGAAAGCTGAAAGAGGCCGCACCTTGATCTCCAGCATAATAGCGAGCGCCGGCACAGTGACAACAAGCGAGGAAGGTATTAATAGTACGTTTTCCCATTTTCATAAAGAACTCTACGCCAATCATGATCTAAAAACTCCCAATGATATCAGAGTATACTTAGATAGTATCACGCTCCCAAAGTTGGTAGCTGAAAATAAATTACTGTTAGACCAGCCTCTTACGATTGAAGAAATTAAGGAAGCGATTAAATCACTAGCCAATGGAAAGGCTCCTGGCTCAGACGGTCTGGGAATCGAATTATACAAGGAGCTGAGTGAGGAAATTGCCCCGATATTACTGTCCATGTGGGAAGAGGCCACAGAAGTAGGGATACTGCCAACATCGATGAGAGAGGCCATAATCACTGTACTCCCTAAGCCCAGGCATCCCCCCAATGAGATGTCCTCATACAGGCCCCTGTCCCTTATAAACTGTGACGTCAAGATATTTGCAAAGATTCTGGCCAATAGACTCCTACCTCACATGCCAATATTAGTACACCCTGACCAATGCGGGTTCATCGCCACTAGATCTACAGCACTCAATTTACGTAGGCTATTTGGCGTCATGGCCCAGATGAAACCGGAGGCCCAGGCTGTAGCTGTGTCCCTAGATGCCGAAAAGGTGTTTGACTCTGTGTCATGGACGTACCTGTTCATGGTGTTGGAAAAATTTGGACTGGGCCCATGCTTTCTGAAATATGTCAGGGTGTTGTACACTAACCCGGGAGCCAGGGTGTTAACTAACCACACTATGTCAGATTGGTTTGAGTTGGGGAGGGGTACTAGACAGGGCTGCCCATTCTCCCCCATACTGTTTGCCCTGACCATGGAACCAGTTGCGGCACTAATTAGAGAACATCAGAAACAGAGGGGTATATGGATGGCGGGCCTGACCCAATCAATATCCCTGTATGCAGATGACACCCTATTATACATCCGTGAACCTGACACACACTTGGGTCCAGTGATGGAAGCAGTGCACAAATTTGCAGAATACTCGGGATACAAATCTAATCGTTCTAAATCTGAAATCTTTCCCCTTACCCCTGCTACCAGATGCCCAAGCAACACGTACGGTCTACAGTGGTCCCCAGACCAGATAAGATACCTGGGGGTTACCGTGTCAGGAGACAGAACATCCCTATTTTTGAATAACCACAAATCCCTATTAACTAAGATTTCCAGTAGGCTCCGCTTCTGGGCTAAACTTCCCATTTCACTTATCGGCCGGGAAACCATACTAAAAATGGTCATCCTTCCTAAGCTACTGTATATATTCACTAACATCCCGATTTGGCCCGGTTGGCGGTTTTTCGACACTCTTAGATCCATGGCGTTGGAATTTATCTGGTGCGGGGGGGGCGGGCAGGATGAAGTGGGAAAAAATGGTGGAACCATATAATAAAGGCGGCATAGCAGCCCCTGACTTCGAATTATATTATCTGGTTGCACAGGCCCAATTTGTTAAGCACTGGTATGACGAACACGATACCTCACCCCACATCTGTCTTGAAAAATACGCAGCACGCCCAACCGACATAAGGTCAGTCATCTTTAAAGATAAACACAGGGATGAATGCCCATTTGACCCAGTTAGTACAACAACATAGGCTTGGTTCAAACTCTACCAAAGGCTGGGGGTGAAGGCGCCTTACTACGCTGAGGCCCCGTTTTGGAACTTCCCAGGTATAACACCCACATATGATCCAGGTATACAAAACAAATGGGACCCAGACGAGGAATTTAAAATCAAGGACATATTCCCTAATGGTAGATTCATAACATTGGAGGAATTCAAAACAGGGATGGGAAGGGACCAATTGATGATATTGTAATATCATAGAATGAGATTGGCCTGCAAGGCCCGGTGGCCAATGTTCCCAGATGAACCCCCACCACACCCATGCCTGCTGACCCTGGCAACCCGAGCTGGAACCAGCATTTCGGGGCTATATGTGGCCGTGCAGGCTAATACTCCAACGGTAAATGTAATAAAGGCCTCCTGGGAAGCAGACCTGGGTGAAAATATAACTGACAGAACCTGGGAGAGATACTATGAATTGACCAGGAGGGTATCCATGAACGCGGGCCTCCGGCTGATTCAGTTTAAGATGCTAAATAAGCTGCACTATACCCCCCAAAAAGTAGCGGAGTTTACAAATAATAGTCCTGGTAAGTGTCCGAAGTGTGGGGTGGATCGGGCTGACTCGATACACATGTACTGGAGCTGTCCTCATGTGTGCGCGTTTTGGGGCGAGGTAGCAAATATCCTAGAGGAGGTGTCTCAGATACCGGCAGACCTCCCACCACAAAAATATCTGTTTGGGGACATTGGTAAACAATCGGACGTAACAAGAAGGCTCTTTAACATCACATGCGCAGTGGCAAAAAAGTGCATTCTGCAAAAATGGAAGAGTGCACAGGCACCAAGAGTGAGCCACTTCCTTAAGGAATTGATGTATGTCAATGAATGTGAAGAACACTATATAATGTCACTCCCGAACTCCAGTATCTGGGCCCCGTTTAGAATATATCTATGCGAAGCAGACTCGGCCAGTAACTGCCCAGCGATCCATCAAATCAGTAACACTGTCTATGCTGTAATATAGCTGAACTGAATGTTGATGTTCCGAATATATGCGATATGTGTTGTTGCAATGTCATGTACCACAAGCATTAAATAAAGTTTAAAAAAATAAAAAATTACCAAGCAGTCCTCAAGGGGCAATAATCCATTGCACGATTTCCAAGCGCAACCCGTCGCTCACCCCGAGTCCCCACCATGACGGACCCAAAAGGGACCATGGCACCTGGGATCCATCAGCATACGGGGGAAAAATACTCGAGTACAGCGCGAAACCCGAAGATCTATCACTCCCGCCACTCCGCCGGAGAAAAGGAGAATACCAAAGGGACCTCGCCTCCAACAACGAAGAACCTCTCCAAATGACAGGAGAGATCATGAGGGCTTGACAAGACACATAAAAAACAAACCTTACAAATCAAGAGTATGGGCACCCAAAAGTGACAGGCCAGCTCCTCTCTGGACTTGGAGACATGCCTAGCCATTAGATAACATCACATCGACCTGCCCCCAGGAGCTCAAGGACAATGAGAAAGATTCGCCCACAAACTCAATCGCCCCTATCAAACTTAGGAAGTCTAAACCGCGTGCACATCTCAACTCTTGGTTTACACCTCAGTTAAGAGTGCTCCGCAAAGCGAAACGCTGCGCTGTAAATCGCTGGAAAAGTCACCCTTCTGATGAGCATAAGAATGCCTCCTCCTTGCCTCCCTCTTTTACAAAGATGCTATTATCCTTGCTAAAAAGGAGTCTCTCAATAACCGTATCATGCAAGCAGACTCTACCACGAAATAACTTTTTAAGATCCTAAAGGAACTTGAATCTCCAGCCACACCCCCTGACACCAGTACCAAAGATAGTAAATGGTGCGCCAACATTCAGTCCGCTCTACTGAACAAAATCTCCTCTTTACAATCCAAAATCAAAGACAAACAAGACAGCCTGAAGCTGGATAACCGTCCACCTTTAAGGGTTGCCGCTCTAGCTTCTCCTAATATTAAACCTTTTGCCTTCTCCCCACTCACCATTGCTGCGGTGGGAGTCATCATCAAGAGAATCAAACAGTCTAACTGTCAAGGCGATCCTTGCCCTGCTCCTATCATTAAGGATACAACCCACAATCTGGCCCCATTCATCACAGCCTTTATTAACTCCTCTTTTAAAACAGGTATTGTCCCTGACAACCTCAAAGACGCATGGGTGATCCCACTGCTTTAAAAAAAACCTCATTAGACCCAAGCATACCAAACAACTTCAGACCCATAAGCACTGTCCCGTTCCTGCTTAAAATTTTAGACCGTGCGGCATACCTGCAGATCCAAGACTACTTGGAATCCAATAATCTCCTGGGCCTACGTCAATCTGGATTTTGTCCCAGACATGGGACTGAAACGGCTTTGATAGATCGGAAAACCCAAATTGAGGTCCTGAAAGATAACGGGAAACTAGCCTTGCTACTACTCCTAGAGCCTTCCGCGGCCTTTGATCTGGTCAATCACCAAATCCTAGGCCAGCACCTTCATTCTGCTGCCCACTTCTCTGAATCAGCCACGGCTTGGATCAAATCCTTTCCGAGTAACAGATCCATGAGGGTCTTCTCACCCTCTGCAGCGGTAGACCCCGCTCCGATTCACTGCAGCGTCCCTCAAGGTTCTTGGCGTGTCACCTACACTATTCAACGTCGTCACTAAACCGGTCTTTGATGAACTTGACTTTCTGGGTGTCTCCTACACTAACTATGCTGACGACACCCAGATACTCATTCCCATCACTGGCGACTATATAGCTGACACCAAGGCCTTGAACGATGTCTACCAGGTCATCCAGGCCTGGATGGCCGAACACGAAATATGCCTTAACGACAACAAGACGGAGCTCCTCATCTTGGGCTCCTCGCAACGTCTCACAAACTAGCTCCCTCCTACCAGTCATTCATCATAGATGGAAACATCATTAAGGTCTCTAAAGACACAAAAACTTTAGGTTTCTATCTCGACGCCACTTTATCTCTGACACGACAAACAAATGCAGTAAGATCAGCCTCTGCTTACACCAGCAAACTTATTGCAGCTTGCAGACCTTTTCTGACTACACCGAACAGCATCACCCTAGCCAGAACTCTCATCATGTCAAAAATGGACTATTGTAGTGCTCTCTACTTAGGGACTAGCCAAGGGAACTTGAATAAGCTACAAATCCCCCAGAACCATGCCATCAGGGCAGCTCTAAACATCCCCAGAAACCATCATATTTCTGAGTCTAGAACTAACCTTCACTGGCTACCTCTCAAGCAGAGAATCTCACTCAAAACACTCACCCTTACCCATAAATGCCTGGCAAACAACACCCCCCCCCCTTACCTTTCCAATCGACTCTCCCTCCACACATCCACGTGACCTCAAAGAACTGCCCAGACTCACAGCCTGTCGATACCAAGGTTCAAACTGCAAAAAGCTGGGGGCACCAGCTTCCCTGTTCTAGCATCTAAGTTGTGGAACACTCTCCCTGCCACCATCAGATCTGAGGACTCATTTAACACCTTCAAGTTGAAAACGAAAACATAGCTCTTTGATCAGAACTGAGGCATTCCTTTATTGCTTTATGTGTCATAGTCTCGCAGTCGCCTGTTTTTGCCTCGGACTCCTTTCTAATTTATGGCATATTTCACCTGCCGAACTTGTTAATACCATTACGACCGTTTCATTCTTTCTATGTTATGCTTTGATCCCAATGCTCTGTGCTCGTTATTACATATTTCTGCCATTATATCTCATCATTTTAACTTCCATTGTAAATACACGTATGTAACTATGTTAACTATGTATGTAAATAATTTCAAAATTTGCACGCTGTTGCCCCCGGGCCAGGTGGTGCGCGTTATAAATAAATAAAATACAAAGTTGCGAATGTGCTTGTGGAATACGAGGGGGCCATACTCATTTAACCAGACAATCCGACAGATTTCGATGTACTTTGTCTCCAAGAAACGTGGTTTGTGGACAAACCTCTACTCGATGGTTTCGAATTGGCCCACTCCCCTGCTCTAAAAGGCCAGAATGGCAGACCGAGGTTAGGACTAATTACAGCTATAAGAATGCGTTCCGGTCTGCACTTAAAACAAGTGATACAGGCGACAGAATTCATCTTGGCAACGTCTATTGAATGGTCCAGAGCAACCCCGAAAGACCACTCTAACTGGCTGGAGGAGATTCTTTTACTCACCATCTATTAGAATCCCTCCAGAGTGTAGACTGAGAGATTTCTTAACCAGCTTGAAGTCCTGATCGACAGTTCTATGGAGAGTCAGAAGCTCTCCCATATTATCATTATGGGTGACTTGAATGTTGATTTGTCCATGCGCCTGAACAACTCAAGTGGGAGAGCCCACTTATGGTCCAAATTCATGAACTCCAGAGACTTGCATAATCTTCATTACGCATTCACGTCCAACCACTCCTTGGTCCCGTCTTGGCAAAGAAATGGCCAAGCAGCAACTATTGATTATATTCACACCTCACAATGTCTGCTGAATACACTGGTCTCATTTGAGGTGGCTTACACCAAGCACAGTGACCACAACATTCTCATCGCAGTTTGGTCCACTGTGAAGCCTTCAGCCAGGCACACGACTGCTAACCTGATCATGAACACCTGTGGCAATAGGATAAGGCTGTCGCAAAAGGCCATTGATGCTCTCACAAAGAACTACACTCACCAGATGTTTATGCATATTCGAAATCCAGACACCAGTGTGGACTATTCTTTGATCTTGGCAGCTCTTATTCCGAAAAAGAAAAAGCCCCTCATGCACCCGAAATCATCTACTCATGTATACAACTCACAAGTAGGGGAAAGAAGGAAAGCATCAAGGAAATTAATGCGTGCAGCAAAAAAATCTCATTGCACTCTCAAAATGGAGGAAGCAAAATATGCCATGAATAGCTATCGAGCTTGGCTCACAAACACGAAATACAAGAGATATTACGATGACGCGGAAGAAATGGTACGTGTAATCTGTAGCAAGAAGTCAAGAGAGTTTTGGTCCTTAATTAAAAAGAACAGTGACAGCCCCATACGGCCTTTAATAAACCCAGTAAGTGAATTAGACTGGATAAAACACTTCACCAGTCTATACAGCGTATCCTCTGGGAGAAAAGAGCAGAAATCTGCTTTGACAAGCACCAAATGGAACATTACAGCCGAGCATGATCTCATCTTAGCCAAAATAAGAAAACTTAACAACTCTCGGGCCGCAGGTCCAGATGGCGTAACCAACTTCGACCTAAAGCAACAAGCAGCACCTTGGACTTTCTTCATCTCAGAGGTTTTCAAAAAATGCTCGGAGACAGCAACCGTCCCCTAGTCATGGAAGAAGGAGATTGTGGTCCCGATTTTTAAAAAGGGGGTCAGGGACAATCCAAACCACGACCGCCCTATCGCCCTCCTAGACTCAATACTTCCATGCTTTTGGACAATTTCCAACAATGGACAAAAACTTCAAAAACGGCAGACCCACTTCAAGCGGGTTTTGTAAAAAATCTGGGCACGGCTGCGAATATACTTGCTATGCGCACACTCACAGCCAAGGTTCTGGAAGGACGTCCGAAAATATACATTGCATTCATCGATCTGGTGCAAGGTTTCGACTAGATCGACAGAACAATTCTCTGGAAAGAGCTAGAACATCAAGCCTGTCCCACAGAGATCTTGAACTCAATCAAGGCCTTATACTCGGGCACCTCAATGTGTGTGCGGCTCAATCAAACCGGCTTACTTTCTTCATGGATCAAAACAGATCGGGGAGTTGAGCAGGGTTGCCCACTGGCCCCGGCCTTGTACAATGCCTATATTGCAGATCTCGGGGAGTTTGAAAACAGAGTTCGCTCCTTCCCTCCAAAACCTGGAGATGTAAATATTTCACACCTACTGTTTGCAGACAATATTATCTTAATGGACCACACGCCGATAGGTCTACATAGGCAAATTGCTAACCTGGGGAAAGAAAACCATCTGCAGATGAACCGCGAGAAGACAAACATCATGATTTTTAAAAAACATAAGACCAAATGAAGAACTTCTCATGGTCGTTCGCCAATCACCCACTAGAACTAGTGGAAGACTTCAAATACTTAGGAGTAATCCTAAACAATAACATCAAAGAGGTCCCGGTGCAAGACAGTTTGGTGGCAAAAACACGACTCCTAATCTCTCAATCCAGTGTTATCAACAGGAAATACGGACGCTTCACAATATCGCCGCTCTTGACTTTTTATAAATCAAGTAATTCCCAGCATTACTTAAGGAATGGAAGCTATGCCTAACCTTCCAGGTAAAGTATGGCCAAAGCTGGAACCTCTCTTCTTCTAACCCGATTTCTCTGATCAGGAGGGAGCTAACACTTAATCTTTAAGCTCTATAGTGGCCAGGAACAAACTCTTGTTGTACAGGAGAATCCCATTACCATCACCACCCTACATTCTTAAGGCTATCGGTATGGAAATTGAAGCAGGATCATGTAAAATGCTACAAAACTGGACCATCAAGAACAGACTTCTGTTGGAAAAAGTTGGCAGCTCTGAAACAGAACTTATCCAGAACCCAGAACGGGTAAATAAAAGGACCCTCAAACGACTGGATCCAAACGTTGAAGACACGAACCTGGTCAAGTCGGTGATGGACATACCATCTAATACAACTAAAGTCAATGTAATCCGCACCTATCTGGCAAAATGTCCAGACAGGAAGTTTCGAGAACACTTCCTGCAAATCCGCTTGAACATCTTGCATACAAATGAAATTCTCCCGAGGCGGAAATTAAGTGACTGCCGTTTCTGCAGTCAGAAGGACAAGAAAGAAACCATAAAATATCTCCTCCTAAACTGCCGGGGCCCGATCGGGACACGTTCTTGTCACCTGGGAACCTTGTTTAAAAATCTCAAGTTCTATGACGAAGAAGAATGGTGGTGTCGGCTTTTGAGTGGAGATAAAACCGTGTGGGTAATCGCAGTGGTTGGCTTCTTCCAGGATACTGGTCTACTGGACAGACATATTACAGAAAAAGTAAAGCAAAGCATATTGCTGTAACATCTAGCGAACACTAATTCATTCGGAGAAATGATTCTCGTAGGACTGAGATTAGTAAACTTCAAGAGGCTGGACCTCCCAAAGACCTCAGGACCTGATGAAAGATAGTTCGGAAAAATCCTTGTAAATATTGTTTAAATTTCAATTAAAACCAATAATAAAAAATAAAATAAAAAAAGTTGGATGTAGTCCTCCACTGTGCTGACCTTTTGTTCCACTTCCGTGACCCTCTCGCATACTTCACGGATGTCAGTTCTCACCAGAGAGACATCTACCCCCACTTCCAGAATGCTCTCCCGCAGGGAGGCTGTGGGAGCCTGAATCGCCTCCATTAACGAGTCCAGGGTCACTCCGCCTCCCCCTCCTCCCCTTGCTCTTTCTTCCGCGGGCCGATCCGTTCCCTCCTGTTTTTGTGATTTGTCTCTTGCCTCTGTGTAGTTCTCCATCCGTTGTTGCCCCTTGACCATGATGACCACAGTTTTTGTGTTAGGCAGAAACTTGTGCAGTTCCCTTAGGGGCCACTGCAAAAGATTTAGGACTACAGGTGGTTGGCAGTAAACCCAATTGGTAGCAGTCTGTACCATCCAGATTTACCTAGTAGCTGTGGCTGAGCAGTCAGACCTCTCTCAAGAAGAGTTAGGCAGTATTCAGAGTATACACAATAGGTACAGAGACACAGTAGTACAAGCAAACACTGACCAGAGCTTTGGTGTAAAAGTATATAATTATGTATTTAAAGACACACTTGTAAATTACACTAGCACAAAAAGAGGTAAATAAATTCAACACACAGTCACTATTACTAGATGTACATCCCTTATTCCTTATTAGACAAGTCTTAGTTAACACCAATTATTTCCAGAAAGAGGTGAGCGCTTAACTAAAGATGGCACTCCAATAAGTTAAGAACAAGGGAGGGAAAAGGCAGAAATTAGGAAAAGCACACAACACAATACTTTAGAAGCATCCAGCAAGGCAGGACAGTCAAGTCTACTTGTGAGCAAAAAGTTCAGAGGCCCGGCTTCCTCTTAGAGAGAACAGAGCACCAATGTGCCCAAGATCACACAGTTTAAAAGTCTTGAAAAGTCTTGCAGGGAGTTCAGAAAAGAATTAAGTCAGCTCAGAAAAGTTCAGTTAGCCAGCCTAGGGCCAACCCAAGTGGTAAGTGGAAGCTTTAAGAGTCACCCCACACAGACCGTTGCTAGGGAGGCCAAGCGGACACAGTACCTTCAAAGTGGAGAGGATCCTCCAGCGGGGGCAGTTGTTCCTGGCAGCAGGTGCAAGTCACAGCGTCGTCCAGAGGAAGAGATGGTTTCGACATGGAGGAAAGCTGAAGGTCGTTGCACTGCCAGGGAACAAACCAGCCGCGGAGTTCTCTGGCTAAAAGGTAAGACCCTTTTATTCGCGGTAGTGGAAAAACCGTGGTATCCCAGGTTGCCGGGGTGCTTGGCACAGGCAAGGCGGCCACGAGAGGATCCGGGAAGGCGAAAAGACTGGCAAAGGAAGAAGACTCTCCGGGCTGGAGATCTCCTCTGTCGTCGGGAAAAGTGGTGTGACGGTTCAGCAGGGCTCCACCGGTGGTGTCGTCGTTGCAGGTCGGCTCAGCTTCTCCCTCTTCAGATTCTTTAGGTCCTGTGGCAACTTCTGAAGTTCCAGTCCCCAAAGCCCTGCTTTTATGCAGCAAACCCCCATTCATTCAGCCTAGCTGTCAATCAAACATGCTAAGTGCTGAGCCGAGCGGCTCACCACTTGGGCCAATCACACAAGAGTGCGACTTGAGTTGCCAAGGCAACTCAGTCCAGGGTGCCTAAACCCCCTCCCATACCCCCTGTGGTACCCAGACAGAGTGGCACCACTTTTGGAGGCTTCTGTGGAGAAGCCCCCCAAAAAGTGTAACAAAGGGCCCGACTTGGATTGGAGTCACAGAAGCGAACACACACGCCATTTTGGCAAAAATTACCAACCGGTGATTTTATATTAATTAAATCAACCGGCGGTATGTTTGAGGCTATATTAAAAAGTGGTAGCCTCGAACAATGGGAAAATCCTATAGGAAAATATATTTGCGGTCGAATATAAAAATTAGTATCCACTGCCACCAGCCAAAACTCGATCAGGGGAGACGGAGACGTGCACCCTCGAACAACAGACCCCTGGGCAATCGAATTGCCCCGACCAGTACGTCCACAATATGATGGCTTGCACTGGTTTCTGTTCATAATTTGGGACTACTAAAGCCAATGGTGACTTTACATGCCCTGGGAGACAGTAGTCAGTCCCAGGGTATGGAGTCTATGTTTGGGGGTCACTATGACACCCCTGGGTTACTGCACGGAGTGTGCTGTGTAACCCACATACCAAAAACATATGAAGCCCTATGAGGTAAAGGACCCCATAGCCCATAAAACACATTCAAAGTCAAAGGTACACCTCAAATAATGTCTAAGAGTGGGAGGAGAAAGAGTCTCACTCTTAGCAGGAGAGAAAAAAATAAACCCCAAAAATCCAGCAAAGCTGCTGGGGGACTCACTAGGTTTGGGAAATTAGCCTTAACAGAGAATTCTCCCTAACATTTTGTCTGAGTTGTGGTTATGATTATAGCCCCGAAGTCTTCACGTGTGCAGTGATGGTTCTCCTGCCACGTGTCCCCTGTGTCACAGTTTGGTGGACCCCTCCAACACAACTCCCACCTTTTTATCTGACTTTCGGGGCCCTCGACAATGTGGAACCTCCTCAGGCCTGCAGTGATTGCAGTCTATGTCCCTAGAAGCGTCAGCGTTGATCACTTATGTTTCAGCCTCAGAGTAATGGTCTTTGGTGTCTTACCCCCACCTCCCCCACTGTTCGGGTCTCACCTTCTAAGCTTCTTTCTCCTCCTTATTCTCTCCCAGAGCACAGCAGTTGGATCACGGTCTGATGGGGGGGGGGGGAGGGGCCGTTACTGTGGTCCAGATACGCAGTCCGGGCTCGCTGTGGTTCCTCCTTCCCTTCTCCTGCTACTATAGCGAGTCAACTTATGAGCTCCTCCACTGCCCCGCACTCCGGGGTCGGGGGCATCGTATTGTGTCCCAGGGGGCGTCCCCGGTGCTGTTTGGCTATTAATTGTGGGCTCTTGAGGCAACCTATCAGGCTGCGTTTACTTTAACCGTCTCTGGGGCCTCCCCCAGTGGTTATACCAGTGTCTTATTTTTGGCCTCTGATATTTCACCTGAGGTCCGCTGGGACACTCCTAAGTGTAGTCTATTCAACCGTGGGGAGAGGGGATTCCAAGGTGCAAGCCCTTGCGCTGCCCTCTCACCTTCTCAGCCCTTTAGATCCATCTCATGAGTCTGAGAGCTGTGTTGTCATGGGCTTCCCAGGTCCCCTGGCCATCTGTAGACGGTCTCGGTAATCTATGTGTGAGGGATGCCGGCCTCTGGATTCTACACTTAATTTGTGACCAAAGTCGCGTTCAATCGGGAACATATCACAGGTGCTTGGGCCGCGTCACCCACTTCTCTTTCCTTCGCTGTGAGTTGCTGCAAGATGTTTCCACAGCTCTGTCGCAGGCTATTGCTCCGTCTTTGGCTGGGTGGAGGTGTCTGCCCTCTGCTTCGTGAGCCGAAAAGATTACTTTACCCGCGCAGGGCTCATGCTGTCTGAAAGATAACTCACTGCCTTTCCTGTTCGGAATGTGGGTGTTAGCAGCCCCATCCAGGTACCTATGAGTGGGCGCTCTGTACTTCTGTATCTGGGTATCTGCTGGTCCTCTCAGTCTCTCCCTACGGTGGTCCGACGGCCATTTTGGGAACGCTTTCACTTCGTTCCTTTTCCCCCTTTCGCCTTGGATACGAGGGGCCTGCTCTCCACGTATCGCTCCCTCTGGAACTCCGTTTGTGGCTCCTAGATCTCCCACTCCAGTCACCTTGGTTCAGAGTTGTTTCTTGGGGATATAAGGCAGGATTTCTACAGGATTTGGGCCGGTGGTACGGGAGCTCCAAAAAACTACATGCTCATTGCACGCTGGCTAGCCACGCCCCCTCCGAATCTGGATAAAGTTAAATCTATTCGGTATCTATGTGATTGGATTGCAACAATGGACACCTATAAATCGCTACGGACCATAAAAAAATGCAGACTTATAGCCCCATACTTATTGATCTATCCAAGTCATAGAGTCAGGAAGTTATTTCTGAAATTCTGTTGGAATTTATCGTACACCAGGCAAATAATTATAAGATGTTTGTTATCCAATGGAATCTCCTAAATATATATATTTTGCGCCTAAAGGGGCGAAGGAGGATCTCAAATACTTGGTGATCATGTGTCATGCACTTTTCAGGAAGCGAACATTATATCTTAGAATATTTAAAATTGTCCAAACATCTTTGTGAGGAGAGATCCTGTGGAATGAATGTTTGGCAGGCAGAACCAACATTTCTTGCAGTGGTAGGCTGCTTAAATTCCTTGAAATTAAGAGATAATCTTGATTGATTGATATTTTATTTCTATCGCGCTCATACACAAGTGTTTCAGAGCGCGGCAAGGGAGGGGAAAAGGGGAGAACAAAACAGTGATCTTACTAGGCCCAGTGACATTGCGAACGCGCAAGTGCATGGGAGAGGGGGAGGGGAAAGTGCATGGAAGGGGGGAGAGGTGGAAAGTCCAAAGCAGTGGAGAAACAGTTACATAATAAATAAATAATAAAGGCAACAAACCGTGGTAATGCAGCCAGCAATTTGCAAGTGCTAGGTTTAAGGCAGCAGACAGGGTAGGTCTGATAAGTGCAGGAAGAAAAAGGGGGGCTGTATGGGTACAGATACAGACCCCAGTGCAAGAGGTGGCCCGCAGGCAGTGCGGAGGGTGGCAGGATGAGCAGGTACCTGGGTCCAAAAGACGGAGGGTGGCCAGGTGCATGGTGCCAAGAGAGAACAGATCAGCAGGGGAGAGGGGGAGCGAAGGCAGAAGAAAAGAGGAAGATCTTGAGGTGCTTCCGGAACCGGAGATGATTCTCCTCAGGTTTTAGAGTGGCAGGGAGGCTGTTCCAGATGGAGGCCGAAGACGGAGATCTACCCCCAGCTCATTTCTTAGAAAAACGACTGACCCTGAGTGAGTTGGAGGTAGAGGAGCGAAGAGCTCGAGAGGGGAGGTATTTGCGGAGGGATAGCTGAAGGTATTTTGGACCCAGGCCCCAGAAAGCCTTGTGGACAATGGAAAGGGTTTTGAATTTAATCCTTGCATCCACTGGGAGCCAGTGGAGAGATTTCAGAGCTGGAGAGATACGATCACAGGGCTTGAGGCCAAGGACAAGTCTTGCAGTCCTGTTCTGGGTTAGTTGCAGAGGGCGGAGAGTAGAGGCAGGTAGATTTAGAAAGAGGCTGTTACAATAGTCCAAGCTAGAGGGAACCAGAGCTTGAGATACCATGAGTTTCTGGGGGAAGGAGAGGAAAGGCAGAGTACCTCTGAGGAGGTGCAGTCGGAAATTTGACTTTTTAGAGACCTCAGAGATGTGGGCGGAGAAGGAAAGGTTGGAGTCAAAGATGACCCCGAGGTTCTTCGCCTCGCAGGTGGGGGTAGGAGAAGGGCCAAGGGAGGCCGGCCAGAGAGTGAGGGGAAAGGATGGTGAAGGTGTGCCGATGAGGCGGATCTCCGTCTTGCTGGCAGTCAGACAAAGATCATTGGCGGCACACCAATCTTGAATGGCAGTTAGGCAATCAGAGATGAGAGAGGGAGAGGAGGTTGCAGAGGGCAGCTTGAAAATGAGTTGAGTGTCGTCAGCGTAGCACTGAAAATTTGAGCAGAAAATGGCAATGCAGTGGGCGAGGGTTGCCAGGTATTGGTTGAAAAGCCAGGGCGAGAGGTAAGACCCGTGGGGAACACCACAGGTAGAGAGGAAGATAGATGAAAGGAAGGACCCTCGTTGAACCTGGGAGGGTCGATCTGAGAGGAAAGAGGTCAGCCAGGCCAGAGCCTGATCAGTGATACTCAGGTTTTCACAGAGACGGTTGAGCAGGATGGTATGGTTGACCGTGTCGAAGGCAGAAGAGAGATCGAGGAGGATGAGGACAGATGGAATGTTAGAGTCAAGGTTAGTGAGCAGATCTTCACGGATGTTTAGGAGAGCAGTTTCCGTGCTTCTGGCAGCTTCGAAGCCAGACTGGTGGTCATGGAGACAGCCAACAGAATTGGAATGAAGGTTAAGCTGAGAGATGGACAATTTTTCCTGGAGTTTGCCCAGAAAGGGAGTAATGGAAATTGGGCGATAGTTAGCTGGACAAGAAGGATCAGCTGTGGGTTTCTTGAGAAGAGAATGCACAAAGGAGTGCTTCAGAGGGGAGGGGAAGGATCCAGAGGCAAAGGAGTGGTTGCAAAAATCAGCAAGGGCCGGAGCAAGGGTGTCAATGTGGTCCTTGATGGTTTTAGAGGAACAGGGATGAACCTGTTTTGAAGAGGCTTTCATAGATCGGACTTGTCAGGCAACCTCGTCAGGGGTGGAAAGAGGAAAGGACGAGAAGGATGGTGGGAGGGTGGCTAAAGGAGGGTCAGCAAGCACAGATGGAGAGGGAAGAGGAGGAGTGTGGGTGGAGAGGGTGGACAGGATGTCCTGGGTTTTTGAAATGAAGTGAGAGGCAAGGGCATTGCAAAAAGCCTGGGAGGCAACAGGAGGGGTAGAGATTGCAGCAGGGTTGGCCAGCTCCTTGCAGATTTTAAAGAGTTCGGCTGGGTTGTTAGATGCTGCAGAGACGCAAGCTTGAAGGTGGACTCTCTTCTTGGTGAGGACAGAGAGTCGGTATTGCCTTTGTAGCAGGCGACAGGCCAGTTTGTCAGAGGATGAACAGGAAGTCCTCCATTTCCTCTCAGCTGCCCTACACTTACGTTTAAGTGTAGCTAGGTCAGAGTCATACCAGGAATTTAACCCGGGAGTCACAGAGGTCACGGAAGAGTACAGAGGAGGAGCAAGGAGAGTCTAAATGTATATTTAGGTCACCGAGGAGGATGAGTTGAATGGTAGAGGCCAGGAGGGAGGAGGAGAGGTCTTCCCACTCAGAGAAATGAGGTGATTTGACCAGGAGGCCGGTAGATGGTAACGACAGTAAGAGAATGGGTAGGCGAGAAAGAAAGTCTACAGACAAGGCATTCAAAAGAGAAGTAGGTCTGAGTGGGAATGATAGAGGCAGGAATCGACTTAGGAAAGATCAGGGCTACCCCCCCATCGGACCGGGAAGATCTGGGTGCTGAGAGGATCTTGTCGCCATCAGGGAGGAGAGTGTCAAAGCTCGTGACTGAGCTGGCCGTGGTAAGACCAAGGACATCAAGGTCTAGTTCTTCAAGGAGGTGGCAGATGTCGGAGGAGTGTTTGAGGGCAGAGCGAGAGTTGAGAGTGGCAATATGAAGAAGGTTGCCAGCCTTAAAGACCTTCCGGGGAGGGGTACAGATCAGAGGTACGCCGTGTGGAGGAGAAAGAGCCCTCGGAGGGGCAGAGGAGGAGGAGGGCGAGGGCAAGGTAGCCAAGGGGGGAGAGGAGGGGACAGCATGAGATGAAAGGAAATTGATGAGGCGAGGGAAGTGCCTATCAAAGAGGAGGAGATTGGCCTTAGGGCCTTGGACCATGACAGTGCCATTTGGGTAGACATTAATGATAACTTTAGAGGAGTCGAAGGAAGCCATGAGAACTTCCCAGCGAGTGCCACCATTAATGGGAGAGGAGGAGATAGGGCAGAGCACAGAGATCATATGCGGAGTCTCTATATCTGGCGAAGGAACGACAAAGAGGATGTCGGTAAGGGTCTGTCTGGCGGAAGCATTGGAGTAGGTGTCGGCGATAGGAAGACCAGGATTAGAGGCCAAGGTGTCCTTTTTGAACTTCTTCCTACCAGACTTAGTGAGAAGGGAAGGATAGTCAATGGAGGAGCAGTTGGAGAAGATGGGAGAAACAGAGAGCGCCATTGGGGTGGAAGTAAGGAGAGGATGGAGATACTGGGGGGGCTAAGGCAGGTAGGTGTGGGACAAAAGAGTGGTGAGGTCACTGGGCTGGCAAGTTACAGAGAAGAAACAGTATACAAGCAAAATACAGAGAATTTCACAATATAGACCCTTATATTTTGAAATGTTGGAAATACTGGTTTTATGAGGTTTTAAGTCTTTTTCTCCTTTTTATCATAGGAGTATAAATATTATAACAAATTTGAATTGTATTGATGAAATTGTGATGTGGTTTTAATCAATCTGTCTTTTTTTATTGTAAATTCCAAAATGAATTTTATAATCCCCTTTTCTGTATTCTATTTTTGTTTTGTTAAAGGCAATTGTGCCAAATAACAATAAAAAATAACAGGAAGGTGATCCACGGTAGATGACTTTATTCAGGCACAGGGTACAGCAGCTAATCCGGTATAAGTCAGGAGAAGACCTAAGCAGGACAAGACGCCAGGCACCCATACCATCGTGAATATAGCTCACAATGATCAGCTGGCACTCACAGAACACTGGGGGGGCATAACACTATGGGAACAGTCTATTTAGTTTAGTTTATTTGTATTGCGCACCTGGCCCTGATGC
Source organism: Ambystoma mexicanum (assembly GCF_040938575.1). Lineage (NCBI taxonomy): Eukaryota > Metazoa > Chordata > Amphibia > Caudata > Ambystomatidae > Ambystoma > Ambystoma mexicanum. The sequence continues at coordinate 819,472,324 of NC_090934.1, read as the reverse complement.
ATCTGGGCGCATTTCTTGAAGTATGCACAGGTTACAGAGAAGTTCAACATAGAGGCGTATGATAGTAAAAATACAGAAGTGCACATAATACTTTTCAGATATGATACAAGTTTCCAGGTTAGGTTAAAGTTTTTTTTTCTTTTTTGATCGGCCAGTGCCTGGCTCTGAGCATATGCAGCAGCCAAGCACTGAGGATTCCATTCAGCTGCATACAAAACAGGACTTAACCGGGTAGTCTGTTGTAGTAGGTGGGCTTTCCAGCTTCTTTAGTGACCCATTCACTAAGGTAGCTTACTGCCCCCAGCCCCCTCTTTTTCTGGCAATAGGAATGGTTGCAGGCTTTTTCTCCCACATCAGGCTAGTTGGCTTCTAGGTTTTGGGGTGCCAGTGACAAATGTCTGACCTTCTTCTCGTGGCAGTGATTGCAGGTATCCTCTCCCCCGCATCAGCTAACCTTGTCACCAAAATGTTGTATTTAAGTTCAGGTTGCACGCAGTGAAGAGTGATGAAACTAGCTTTTACTTAAGTCTGTTTATGTACGATAATTCCAGCCACTGGTCATCCATCTAGTTCCTCCCTTTTGCTACCTCCTTCTCTCTTCGTAAGGTTTGTCTGAGCCAGCTGCTGCTCATAGCACACTCACTCAGTGACATACCAACTTTCCCAGCCAGGCTGGGAGATGCAGGATAAATGTAACGCAATGCTAAGGAAATTCTTGAACCGGAACCAAAAACCTCTAAATGCACAATATTGCGTACTATTTAAAAAAAAGTTTTTTTTTTTTTACTTTTCTATTTTTTTTTACAGAACAATAAAGTGGTAATGACACAGTCTCATGTTTGTGTTCTAAGACCAAAAAGGTTAAATGCGTTTTGATAGTTGCGAGTCTGGTCTGAGAATGCAACACAGAGTCTTTGCTAATCAAGTTACAGACCGCAATGAAATCTTTAAAAAAACAAATTCACATGATTGATTTGAATGTGAGACTTAAGTTTAAAATGCTGACACAAGTTTACGGTTTAGGTGAAATGTGTGTAATGAATGTGTGCACACAATGTTTTGCATCCCTACATTGGTTGTCCACCATGTTTCACTTTGCATTTCTGCCAGAGGTGTTCTCTGTGCACATTTGTTTGGTTAAGTTTTCACCCCTACATTTTGTAGGTTTGCATGTTTTAGCATTATTTCTGTGACTGATAATTCATACTGACATCCTCTCCTTGCCTAAACTGTAAAGGGATAATGCTATTCTTGCTCTCTTACCTTCCCATAATAATGGCTCTTGCAAATTTGAACACTCATTTCCATCACTGTCCACTGGTTGTCCCGATAAGGAAGAACTATAGAATTTTTCCAGCAAGTTGCAAGTTAGTAAAGTTAGTGAAAGATTAATTAAATTCCACGGAGGTGAGAAACTCAACCTTTCCAATGGATTGTGTTCTGCCACGGATTCCTCATCTTTGATATATCCATATGCTGTTTTGCAGTCTTGGAAGAATATTCGACAGCAGAGGGTGCTGTGCTTCATCTAGTTGATATCCCTCAATGGTTAACATTCCCATGTTCAGACGTGCCGTCAATGTGCATAAATAACATGCACTACGCCCGTTACCTCAGTTCTGTTTTTCCACATGCACAGTACGCTCTCTGAACGGTTCAACTCGCCTCAGTGATTGTACTTCATATTTATTATTGAATTTCTCAATAATGTCTACGTTGAAAACGTGCTTTAAGAGATGTGCATACTTTGGTTTGAAGATGTTGATCATAGATCCGCACAGATTATGTATCTGGTGCCTTGGCAAAGAGCACAAAGTCATCGATTGCAGTTCTTGCCAGTTAATGACCAGTAAGGCCTTAAACGAGAAGTCTATACACTTAGGTCGGCCGGTTTCCAAATCTCCATCTTCTACTCCTTCGAAGAGAAAATCTTCTGAAGGTAGTAGCTCTACCAGGGACAAGTCTCCAGAGAGGATCAAGAAATTCTCCAAACATGCCAAGCGGTTAAGATCTAGGAGCGATTCCGGTCACTCTTCTCTTCGTCATCACCAAAGAAGTTGAAGAAACCAGGCCATTGTTCCTCATCTTCTGACCCCTCACCCGATAAGCGTCATATGGTTTCCCGATGAGACCGCCGAGGCGGGCGAATGGGGAAGGTTCTGTAAAAAAATCAATGTGTTTTCACAGGCAGCACCTCCTGGTCTCTCAAAAGAGATGAAGGAGGCTAGTGATCCCACCACGTCTTCCGATGCCGGTGCTGGGAAACATCACCTGCGCGCTCAAAAGCCTGAGTCGGAAGACATGAGGGATGCCGTCTCGAGTAGCGCCGACCACATGGACTTCATCGAAGCTAAAGGCTTCAGGACTTTTTTGGCAAAGAAGTCCACATCGAACGGCCCTTCGGTGTCAACCTCGGATCCAATTGCGAGTTTTAAATCTCAGTCGAAAAAGGATTTTTTTCAAGTCCTTTGGATCCGTCTTTGAGGAAGATGAAGAAGATGGCGATGTTATACCATTCATGTATGAACATTTTGGATACCTAATGTTCCAGAGGAATTAATCTTTGATCAATCTCGTCTAGAGGATCTAGCTGCTTGCCTCAAAGATGCCAGTGGTCTAGATACCTCCCCTGAGATGAAATTCGATATGCCTGATGTGAATCCTCAGCCAAATGCAGCATATAGTACTGTTATTAACAGGATGATAGAATATGTGGGTTGGGGGGGTTCCTGCAAAGGTCATAACCCGGGATGACCTGACACAAACGCTTGATAAAGGCCCCCCTATAGAACATGTGCTACCTTTCCACACAGCTCTAAAAAAATAAATGTTAGAAAATTGGCAAAAACCAAAGTACAGCCCTTCAATTGACCCGGACTTTCTTTCCAGAGCCCCTACTCCAGAGAGTTTGGTAGTGCAGGCCCCTACTTCCACCTTAAGAGCTGTAGCTTATCCAACCATCTTACTGGATAGGGACGATAAATATGATTCACTAGCCAAGAGGGTATTTTCTGCGGGAAGCATGGCACTGAAAGACATTAATGTATCTTGTACTCTGGCAAAATATGCATGCACTCTATGGAACTACAGCAGAAAACATTCCTGAGGTGGAGATGAGGGATGGTTTTAATAATATCAGTGATGGCAAGGAGGCTTCCTTCCAGTCCCTGCAATCAGGGCTTGATGTATCAGACTGCGTTGGCCGGTGTATGGGATAGAGTGCAGTAATCAGAAGATGTGCATGTTTATGCAAGTCTGGATTTGCCCCAGATGTCCAAAGGACACTGGACATGCCCTTGAATGGGTCCAACCTTTTTGGATCAAAAGCTGACGACAGTTTAGAAAAACTTCAAGCTTCTAAGGCTGCTGTGAAATCTTCAGGAGCAGCCAGTGCCCCAGATAAGATTTTGAGGTGGAAGTATTTTGCTCCCTATTTTTAAATTTGAGAGTAAATGTGATTTTAAGAGAGTAAAAAGGACTTTTCTCCTTTGCAAGAGTAAAATGTATGTCACATCCAGGTGACGTGTGCATAAACTGTATGGAAATCATTACTATGCGGCAGCTTTCTGCATTGTGACAGAATACACACTTTGCATTATTTCTCTAAGGTCTGGCCATTTGATCTCTCCTGTATATATTTAAATGTTGAAAACACAAAAACCTAGCCACTTACATAGTAAAGCAAGCAATAATTGTATTGTGTGTATAGAGGTTCGATTGTAGAATTGTCGTTTCCTGGAGCTATTACTACCTAATGGTATGCCAATTATATGATGCAACAATGCAGAGAGGCAAAGACTCTGTGCTAAATTCTATATCTAATCTCATGGTCAAATGGATATTTATATAGCGCTTTTGGCAAACCGCTTTACATATTTATCACAATTATCACCAAACCTAAGTCGGTACTCCTTTATCGACCTTGAAAGGATAAAAGGTTGAGTTGGCCTTGCTGGGATTCGAACCTGCAACCTACAGATCACACACAGATTGCAGCAACGAGTGCTTAACCGGCTGAGCTATTTTATTGGCTTACATCCTTCAGAGGTCAGTTAACAGAGTATTGACTGAGGTATAATAATCAGTGCCTATATGTTGGACGAACCATGTATGAAGCGCTACATAAAGTTAAATGCCTATCTGGATTATCACAGGGTCAAGTTTTGCTGAGTTTCTATTTCAATTACAAATGTAACTTTTGTTTGTTTTTGAACAGCGCTTGCACTTCCTGGAGAGTCGGGTTTTGGATGTTTGTAGTCTTGAAGATTTGAGAGGCTAGAACACCTCTGATTGGTGTAATGACAATCCCTCACCCTTGAACAAAGACACTGCTGCCACTGACCATTTATAGTAATGTACCCCATTGACTGCAAGGTTAAATGGATGTAAACTAGACAGTGCATAGTCATCATTTTGCACAATGTTTTTATTATTAGTGTAAATTAAATATAAGTGTAAAAATGATCTGCCTCCGCAATTGTGCAATACTGGTTTGCTTTCACTTGGAAAAAAGCATAATTTGTTACAAAATATGAATTCTCAATTGCAATTTAGTTTTCCATTTTGTTAATTTTACAATCCTAAAATGCTAGAAAAATAAATATGCACAGTGCTTTTGTTTGCTGCATGAGCAGCAACACAACAGAAGCTGAATGGAAATAAACCATTCCTTTTTATTACAGTGTGCAGTTTCCTTTTTTTAAAGGCTTCAGAGAAATACATTCTGTTTCAGAGGTGTTTATCTATGGCTTGCAATTACATCCATGTAGATAAAATTCAAAAGAAGCCTTCTGTTTTCTGTCAAGTAACCTGACCTTTGCACTGCCCTCTGCTCTAAACTTGTGTGTAAATGTACACAGGAAAATAATAAAGCTGTCGTATTTGCAAGATTTTCATGCATAAAAAGACATGGTGCGCTTCTTATCTGGAGGCCTAGGAGCAGCCATTCACCAGCCATAAAAACAATTCTCACCTATGTTGGCTTGCAGGGTGTGTTCTTTTCACTAATACTCCTCTTTTGGATAAAGGGGAAGAGGTCAGGCTACCCAAAGAGGACAAAGGAGGTTCTCACGTGCCCCTAGTGGCTGTGGAGGAAAAACTGCTCAGGTAGCCACCGCCTCATTGCCCTCAACACTTTGCTCACAGGAAAGAATCACCCAGCATCTGCAAGAATGGTGTTGCATTACTTCAGAGGTATAATTGCTACAGACCGTGGACTCCCATTCCTAAAAAGGCCTTCAAATGGTTCCCCGACTGAGAAAACTTTTCAGGAGCCAGATGCACTTCACCTCTTCTACAGGAGATTCTTTCCCCGTTGGCAGTAGGTGCTGTGGAAAGGGTATCTGTAGAGGAACAATACCAGGGCTGGTACTCCACTTGTTTTCTGGTTCCCAAGAAAGACGGAGGACTGCGACCCATCTAGCACCTGAACAAGTTCCTCAGGAAGGCCCTTCAGCTCCAAGAATGGATGGTGTCACTCAATCTTCAGGATGCTTAAATGCCTGAAGTGCCTGAAGTTTGGCATTGGCAGTTCCCACTATCAGTTTAGAGTACTGCCTTTTAGGCTGGCCTCTGCCCGAGGGTCTTCACCAAGTTGATGGCGGTGGTGGCAGAGAATCTGATGGGAGGGATTCGTATATTTCCCTACCAAGACGATTGGCTGATTAGAACCGTTTTGATGAAAATGCTCTGGAACATCTCAACAGCACCTGCCACTCTATCCTCTAACTGGGCTTCTCCCTCAACTTCAAGAAGTCCCCGGTGACACCTTCCCAAAAACTGCAATTCATTGGAGTGGTCCTGGACTCTTTCTTGAGGAAGGATTCCCCTCCTGAGTTGAGGGCTCAGCATATCTTGCAGATGGTAATGAGATTTCAGAACACCCAACATCTACCAGCATTCGACTTTCTGGGGTTGCTGGGCCTTATGGCATCCTGCATTTTCCTGGTGCCAAAAGCCTGCCCTAAGGATGAGGTCCCTCCAGTGGGCCCTCAGATCCCAGTGGTCACAATTCTCACGCAGGAAGACGGACCTCATTCAGGTCCCAAGCAAGGTCGCACAGGATCGCCTGTGGTAGGCCTACAAGGAGAATGTGATGATAGGGGAACCTTTTTGGCAACCCTGGCCAGAGATAACAGTAGTCAGATTCTTCCCTCACGGGCTGGGGAGCTCACATGAGCGATCGTACGATCATCCATATTTGGTCCCCATCATTATCAAGACTACACATAAACCTTTTATAACTGAGGGCAATCATACTGGTGCTGATGACCTTTTTGCCATCCATACAGGGGAAGAATGTCCTGATAATGACGGACTAAACAGTGGCCATGCACCAGAGAGGTGGTTTAGGGTTGCTACCACTGTGCAGGGAGGCAGTGAAGCTCTTGTTTTGAGCTCTACAAAACAGGGTTTCTCTGCTGGCTGTTCGCCTAGCCAGAGAAGAGATTACGATGGAAGATGCTCTGAGCAGGCCGAGCATGGTCTCCCACGAGTGGGAGTTAGCTCAGGAAGTCGTCCAAGAGGTCTTCACCCTTTGGGGAGCCCCCTCAATAGATCTGTTCTCGTCCAGCATCAACAGGAAATGTGACGTGTTCTGCTCCAGGGAATTTCCTCACAGAGCAGCTCTGGGGGATGCATTTTTAGCAGACTAGGAATTTCCACTCCTGTACGCATTCCCACATGTTTCAGTCATTCCTCATGTCATCAAGCGGTTGAGGAATTTTGGAAAGTCCATGATCCTCATTGCTCTGTTTTGGGCCATCAGGACATGGTGCCCGGACATTCTAGACATGCCCATCTGCCCTCCATTCCGTCTTCCCCAGAGAGTAGACCTACTCTCAAGAGGGTGGCCGTCTTCTTCATCCCTTCATGCTCGTTTTCTGAGAGTTTAAGATAAAAAGATTGGGACCTCCTGGAAGACATGATGGAGGTGTTGCTTTTGGCCAGAAGACCAGCAACCAAAGCATTATACCAGTGCCGTTAGAACAAGTTTTGCATCTGGTGTAGAACTAAATATATTGATCCTTTTACTTGCACTATCCCTTCAGTGCTTGCTTTCTTTTTTCTTTTTTGCACCTAGCCAATCGGGAACTGCAGGTGACTACCGTCAAAGGTTATCTGATGGCGTTATCTGTTTTTAAACACACAGCAGAACAATGCTCTTACTTTAAGATGGCTATTGTCATTCATTTCCACAAGGGATTTACAAATACTTTCCCGCTGGTTCCCTTTCTGGTCCTGTCCTGTTATTTGAACCTGGTATTAACCTTTTTAATAGGAGTTCCATTTGAACATCTCCATTCTTATCTAATCAGATTATTAACTATTTGGTAGCCATCACTTCTAATTGTAGAGGGACTGAGCTACATGCCCTATCATGTAAACCTCCTTTTACAATATTTTCCAAGGAGAAGATAGTCTTGAGGGTTGGTCTCTCCTTCCTTCCCACGGTTCTCCCAAATTCCACCTGACACAGAAAATAACACTACTGGCTTTTTATCAACCTCACCCTTCTAAGGATGAAGAGGTTTCACAGGCTAGACCCGAAAAGGACTCTTAGCTTTTACATGTCTAGGATGGAAAATGTCAGGCAAGATGACCAACTATTTATTGGTTATGCTGCTTACAGGCTAGGCCAAGGTGGGACCAAGCAAACGTTATCCCGTTGGATCATCCTATGCATTTTGGAGTGCAGGAAAGGATGTCCCTGAAAACCCGAGAGCCCATTCCCCCAGAGGTGTGGCTACCACTTCGGCTCTTCAAAGAGGTGTTCCAGTGCAGGACATGTATAATGCTGCAACATAGTCCTCACTGCACACTTTCCTGAAGCATTACTGCTTAGATACTTTGCTTGGACAGGACACTGTTTGGAAGACTGGTTCTGCACAACATCAATCAATAGTGCCAAAAATCCACTGTTTCCACCTCAATTTCTAAAACTGCTATGGGAGTCTTGTCAAAAATGAGAAATCTGTGGGAGGACAGAATCAATTAGAAGAACAAATGATGTACCCCAGGTAATGTTATTTCTACTGGATGTTCCTCTCACTGATTCCTCATTGCCCTCCCAACCTACCCCTCTGACTGTGGGTGAATTTTTTATATACTTCTCTCAACGCCCATGCAGGTTATATAATCCTCAATTTGGCTGTGCATAAAGAGGGGGGAAAAACAAAGAACTGAGGCTACGGGTGCAGTGTGTGCGATTTACATTTTCATCTACATGACATCTGAATATGGGAATGGTACCTGTTGAGGGACATTAACTCTACGCCGCACAGTGCCCTCTGCTGTTGAAAACCTTTCAGCGACTGCGAAGCATGATATGGATATATCAAAGATGAGGAATCCATTGGAGGAACATCCAGTAAAAGGACATTACCACGGGTAAGTAATTTGTTTTTCTGGTTTGATGGCACTTAATCATGAGCATGCTTTTTTTCTGATCATGGTTAAGTCTTCCATTTTATTGTGTATTCAAGCTTTGCATATTTTCACGTGTGAGTGTAGTACTAAATAATGTAAAAGTGTGTTACTAATGAAATATGGTTGCCATTGCATTTGTAGATTAAGAAATAAGTTTCCTTCAAGCAATCGCTCCACAAATCCAGGCTTTCTGCTGAGTCCTGTCATGCTGGAAAGAAATATAAGTGAAGAGAATGCCGGTGTCAAAGTTTCGATTGAAATCGAGGGCTTCCTTCAGCCAGTGACATTTACATGCGATGGTATGTTCTTGATTTTTGTTACTACCTTGGATATACCTTGTATTTGTTATGTAAAATGAGTTTTTGTGTTCAACATGACAATTGCTATCTAATGCCAGGTCCAAAGTGTATAGTGGTTTTGTTAAGGTCTTACTCCTATCACATGGCGGCCTGAAATCTCTAGTTTAACTCTGGTTACTGTTTTTTTTAATCAGAAACTAGTTATTTGGAATTGGGTTGGCTATTTAACCATGCTTACTTTTGTTCAGGTGTTGTTTTTTTTTTAGCCACACACAAGCTTACGCCACTTAGGCTTATGCACAAAGTGTGACCAAGGATTGAGGAGAGGATGCAGAAAAAGATTGGATAAAGGAAGGGATCAGAGAGCGCAGGTGAGGGTCACGGTTTTACTTGAAGATATCTTTAAAAGCCGGACATGTAACTTTCCAAGTCACTGAGAGGACTACTTTCACAAATAAGCAGATTTAGAGGATATTGGGTTCCATTCCAGCAAGGCTTTTCAAACAAGATAGCACCTTAGTAAACATAGAGTGTTCTGTTTTCAGTCATGATTGTAAAGGTAGACTATTTCCTTAAGTTTGGCTAGAGCATGCACATCATTTCACCACCACTTTGGCCATAGATAATACAATGATTACAGGTCTTTGATTGTTAACCAGACCGTAGGCTCCTTGCTGAGTTGGGATTGAGAGCTGGTTTACATAGCGAAGTTGGTTACTGGTGCATCATAGTTAGGAGGACTCAGTCTACCTCAGTGGATGTATTAAAGCACTGGAGTAATGAGGTCTTAGCCTTTCAGACCTTGCACTGCTTAGGCTGCTTGGATTTGGAGAATGGTTGGACTAGTTTCCATTGTATTTTATAGAAGCGAGCAAAGACAATATTGCAGTTTTCTAGGTTAGAAATTAATAAAGCTCTGCCCATGTGCAAATGTATTCTATAATTCTAGAAAGGAGTGTTTTTCTTTTTGTTTAGATACTTGTTGTGTAGGTGGAACTTAAGTTGGGTGTTATTACTGTATTTGTCCTTCGGTGTCGAGGACAACATTTATTTTACAGGTAATGCCAAGGTGCCTTGTTTGCTATCTTGCTTCCTGGGGAGGGGAACAAGCCTTTTTTTGGACTAGTCAAAAATTAAGCTATTGGGACTGGTTGTGCTAAAGAGCACTTCTTTTTTTTAGTAGACATTTTGAGGCAACATGTCCCCTATCCAGTTTTGGGTTTTTGGTTGGGCACAACGCTATTTCTTTGGGTGATTTGTCTAATTCAGAAGGCAGACCATGACTTGCATTGAGCCTGTATACATTTGGAAAAGCGGTTTGTGTTCTTTTGATGAGCAAATCCAGTGGTTTCATGTTTGCATTGAGCCGCTGTGGTGAGAGCAGTGACTTTTGAGGGACTACAAAAGTTGTGGGTTAGGTTGTTGAGAGCAATTGGCCCATTATAAACAGGGATTGGATGGTCCTGCAGGAAGGATGAGAGCCATGTGAGTCTCGTTCCTATGAGGCGAACATTTGACCGTTTGAGGAGGATTAGCCATTCTAGCTCATTGCCCTATTTCCTTACAGAAGTCCTGCTTTTATTTGAAGCACTGTAAATTCCATTCCACTGGGTAGTCTGAAGCCACTTGGGTGGCCTTGGAACTTAACTTGACTGTCTTTTTGTCACCTTATATGATTTTAACTTGGATCAAAAGATTTGTATTTGGACAGTAATTAGAGAAGTGGTTGATACCCACATTGGTTTATTTCATGAGGGGTCATTATTGCTTTAAGTTCTTCTGCCATTGTGCAAAACAATAGAAAATTTATAAAAACGTACTACAGTAAATGACAACGAAACCTGTCTTCCTGATAACAATTACAACCACATGTTGTTGGTGTTTAGTGACTGTGCACAAATCATAAAAAATAGATTTCTTTTTTCAATAATCTGGGATATTGTATTCCAGATGTTTCAATGTCTCGCATATTCTATTTCCGCTGTATTATCTACATGGACGATCATTTTGCGCACAACTATTTCTTGTCCCTAATATTTTTTAGGCAATAGGTTAAGACAAAATCTTAAGAATTGTGTAAGTTAGCTCGAATTTGGAAATTTAATAAGATAATACGGTAGGACACCAAGTGGTTTTTCCTCTTGTGCAAGTTGTCTATATAATTTATATCAATTCATATCTTTTGTTGGGAAACCTTAATCAGCCTTCAGAATCCCCTCTTGGTTGAATCCAAGTTATAGACCTCTTTAAGATCACAAACCCCAGATCTATTAACTCATCTTTGCATTTTCTTAGATAGGACTATCTAAGATCCTGAAATAGATTAGAAGCTAGTTCGACTTCACTCTGGCCTGAAGGGAGAGTAACCGCAATTCAAAATGAAACACACAAATAGAAACACGGTTTGGTAAACCTAAGGCTTTCCTCCATAGCTTAACATCTCATTTCTTCAGACTATCCCAATTTCTTTTTATTGTGTTAAGACTTGACAATGAACAAAGTACAAAAAGAGGAAAAAAAAGAAAATAATAAAAGAAAACTATTTTTTACACAATACATCCTCATAAAACTTCACACAAATGTGTAAAATAAAACGTCATGCATTCTCAACTTTCTTTAAGCTTTCTCAATATCTCCTGTAGGAAGTTATAAAGTGCTAAATCAAGTTGGGTATTCTGCCCCCACATTAGCCGGGCCCAAAATAACTCGGCCAAGGCCTCTCCATCTGACCCTAAAAAGGCCCCACGGAAAAAGGTTCTGCATTCAGTTGGATTAGAACAAAAGAGCTTAAGGTGTTTCAATGTCTCTGTACACTAGGGGTGCCACAGTATTATTTTTTATGATGGTACAATAACCTTCTTGCCAAATGACGGTATATCATGGTTATTGCGGTATAGCAGGTGGAGTTAACTAATCTTAACAAATGTTTTCTAAAAAGGTCATAAATTGTCAGATGTATCATCACAAACAAAACTAGCACCCAGGGCCAGAACTGGGCTTTTCAACATACTTTCCACTGAAATGCCACCCCTTGCTTCCACCAAACACAAACACACGTGTGACGAGGAGGAGGGGGTAGGAGCCCTGCTGCGACTGGCAAAACAAACTGAATAGCTTTTCTTAAGTGGTCATTTAGGCTTTTAACTTCCCCACTGGCTACTGGTGAAGATGAAGGTTGCCATCTTGATAACCTGCATGCCACAGATCAATGGATTCTGATGGTATTATACACTTGTTCCCTCCCTCTCCCTCTCTCTCCCCATTACAGCCTTCAGTTTACTTCCGGGCCAAAAGGTGTTCAGTAATCACGGACATGTTACCCTTTGGTATGGCAGCAGGGAATACCCACAGAGATTAGTCAATTTCGCAGTGTGACTTATTATATGTAAATTCAATGATAGAACCAGGGAAATCCCCCATTGTCATATGTTTAGAAAACATTATCCATTATAAATATATAAACCCCAAAGCCGCCAACCCCAAGTCCTGGGAGGATAGCTCAGCGGCAACGTGCGAGCCTTGGAAGCAAGACGACATGAAGTAACATGTTCGATCCCCAGGTCCGCCCTTAGAAACCTCTGGGTGTTTAAGCGAGTTATAAATACGCAACTAAGACAAAAACAATTACGCAACTAAATAAACAAAAACAATTTATTTAACACCGCCTCGATGCCCGCGGGCTGTGTGAGCGCTTTAGAAAGAAAATGTAAAAAATAAAAAGTAAACCCTTTTCCTTCTTGGCACTTTATTTATTCTTCCTATTGCTAACATATTGATTTAGCGTCAGGCACGTGTGGTTTATGAAATGGCATTAAAAACTGCTCAAACTGAAACTACTTGGCAGACGGCCCATCCAACAGTGCAAGACCAAGACTGTGCAGCACTTGCTTACTGCAGCCATTCCAAATCAGATTGAAAAGCACACTTAACGGTATGAACGGTATACCGGTATAAACAATGTGACGTTTATTATTGTTCAATTAAGTGGTTCACGGTATCTTTAACGGTATACCGTAATACCGTTACATCCCTACTTTACACGTTGTTAGTTTACAGATACAGGCTGAGGACGGTGTCAAATTGTTCCCCCATTTACTAGCACTGTCCAATGTGGGTAGTAGATTTAATGTAAATCGCAAATATAAACTTCTCACAGTTGAAGTTTATACCTAGGCAAGTTGTTTATTTTTCTTGGAAAGTGTGCATATTCCCTATAGGAGCCCAGTTTTTCAATTGTTCTACCCCAATCAAGCATGAAAAGTTTGCGTTTTTGTCATAGCTGGCCTAATCACCAACTCATCTTCAGATTAATTGATTTCGCTCAAAAGAACGCACAGGGAATTTTTCAAGATGACCACTGAGGCAACCGTTTCACGCTGACAAATGACCCTGAGGTCCTCATATAGTGAGTGCGGGACAATTTAACAATCTTAGCATAACAACCCAGCTGCCTCCATAGGTGCTTTGAGCTCAAAGAGACCAGGCATAGCTCATGACCGATTTATTGCATTAGGAAGCCCCAGCGGCAAACTCAGTGTTTTTTTCCACACTGTCCCCTGGATCGAGTCGTCAATGTCTCCCAGGTCCAGTAACGATTGGCTCTTCCTTGGCTAAGTAGAATTGTATAAGCGGCAAAAGAGAAAATCTACAAAGAAGATTGTAAATCTTCTTTAATTGTGAGATCAACGGTTTTGCTTTTGCCTTCAGCACAGCCCTGGTGATTCTGCCAATTAAGTGATGTTAGGTGGGTCATATGTCAAATAGCGTGTTGTTAGAACTTTCTGCAATCTTTGATCCCCTACAACCCAACACATGATCTTAGGTCTCTAACCATTGGAGAAAATGACCACCTTAGACTTTGAGCCATAAACTAGCAGGTTATTTTTCGTCTCGTAGATGGAAAAGAGGCTGAATTTTCTTTGCAGACCAATTGCTGTTCGATCGGATATAATTAAGGCGTCTGCAAATGCCATCCAATTGAGCTTCAGGGGACCCATTGTGACTGGGAAGGTTATGTCCTCCGTCCACGCCTTTTAGGTCAGATAGATAAGCATTAACGAGTAGAGGGGCCAGGAAACAACCCTGCTTAACACCCAAGTGGGTTGGTACTGGCCCCATATATGTCCCCTCCTTAGTAAGCCTCGCCTTCAGAGGTCTATCTGTGTGTGTAGCTGCTCCAACAGCAAGACCAATTTTGTATGAACTTGCCAACCCAAGTTTCTTTCCAAATACACTGCGATTGACTCTGTCAAAAGCAGAACTCATGTCCAATGAGGCCATATAGGTCGGATCATGACCACCACCCCTAATCATGGCCCTAAGGTGGGCCATGATGGTCGCTTTCATCGCGGTTACCATGCCTGCCCTGAATCCAACTTGGTAGCGAGAAATCACCCCCAACATCCGAAAAAAATCTTTACGTTCTTTCAATAGGCGAGTGGCAAAGATTTTACTCGAAGCATCAAGCAATGCTATGGGTATAAAGTTGTTAAGATCGCCAAAATCTCCCTTTTTGTGTATCAGAATGATCAGCGGTTTCTGCCAAGATGTAGGCACCAAGTTGGAATCCCAAATAGTCTTAAACAGAGGACACAACACCCCTGCTTATAGGAGATGTGAGGCAGGCATGGTATCGAAAGAAAGGACACAGACACCAAGGTACACGTTTCATCACATTTGTTAAGTCTGACTGGGGTTGGAGTATTCATATCTGGCCCTAATTCTATAATGGGAGTAGTCTCGTTCATCAAAGTAAAACAAAATGGTCCAAGTAAGTCAGTCAAACAAAGGAAAAAGTCTGTGCCAGAAACCTATACTTGCCCTCATGTTTCACAATAACTACATGTGGGAAAATGTATGCAAATAAAAAAGTGTATCAAAAGAATGGCAATGAAAGTGGCTCACCACTCCCTTCCCAAAGTTCAGTTGTATGGGGTTCTTATAAAGTTCCTTCAAGGTGGGTAGTATGCACAGTTGAAAGATTTCCCATACATCTGTTGGGCTTCCCTCGCCTATTTCAATGTCAGTTCAATATACATCACAGTTCTCTTCAATGGATTCTTTCGAGCTTCCCTCACCCGGCTTCACAGTTGTCAAACAGATATTCACAAATTTCCTTCTTAGTTATGTTCACAGGCTGCCCTTGCCACTTAAACACGGCTGAAACACTTTCCAGCTAAACAGCTCCGCTACAGAGCTGGGGGTGAACTCCCCTCCCCAACCTTTGTACTTCACTTTCATCATGTACACCTGTCAGAGACCTTCACAACCGCATAGTATTATCACCCCCATGCGTGACCACTCCGACAGCAGGGTTGGTTTCTTAATACCAGTGCCTCTTGCACTTGGTTCCACAGAACGGGCCCTCTGCCACTTTTTTACTCATTTCACAAAAATATCCATTCACTTTCACATTAGTCTTTCGGGATCTCTGCACGCTCTTTCCCTCGTGCCCTTCCCTTGAATGGCTTTCAACACAGTTCGCTTTCATTATTCACCGTTCCGTTATCCTTCAAGAAGCGTTTAACAGTGTGCCTTCTCACACAACACTGCCCCGTTACTTTGTTTCTCATCGGCTCCCTCGCCGGCTAAATACATTCAATCTTTAATTTCAATGACTTTATCCTTCCACGCCTAGCCTTGCATTTAACACTGTAGCTTTCCACAATTGCATGCATCACATACCGGGCTCTCCGTTTTTTTTTTTTTACCAACTTTATTTTCTTCTCATGGACTTAAGTTACGAACATGCGTGTGGGAGGAACATAGACATTTTGCATGTTACTTTTATCCTCCCCCGCCCCCCCACCCCAGTCCTCTTTTCAGGTCTGTAGGAAGTCCATGAGTTTTAACTTTATAACTCCTCCCCCTCCCCCTTTTAGTCTGTAGTAACGTAAATCACATGTATCCCCTTTCGTTCCTCCCTCCCCCCCAACTGGGCTGGTACCGTTTTCTTACACCGATGGGTTATGCATTTGCATGTCAGGCCTGATTTGCCTGGGTCTTTGGTTGCTGTGGGTCTCCTTGAGTGTCTGTTTTATCAGGGGCTTTAGTTCAGGATCGCTCTCAGCAGGTTAGGTCTGTGGAAGTAGGCTTCCCTGTCTGTGACATAGTCTATGAAAGGGTCCCGCACGTCCCTGAATTTCAAGTATTTGTTGTCTTTTATGGCCCCTACCTTTTCCATTGCCAATATGTGCCATATTTTGACCCACCAGCACGCGACTATTAGGCTTTCAGAGTTTTTCCATCCTTGGGCCAGAGTTGTCTTTGCTGCATTTAGTAACTGCGTGATCAGGGCTGCGTTGTTACCTGCCTCTGCATTGATGCCTTCCACTGCGGCACCCAACAGTATTACCTTTGGGTAAGGTAATACTGTTGTGTGCTGGGGTAACACTGGGAGTTGTCTCCCAGTGATTTCTCTTTTGTGTCCCAGTATTTCTTTCCAGTATATTTCAGCTTTAGGGCAGGTCCACCACATGTGGTACAGGTCCCCTCTGTTACCACATTGTCTCCAGCAGTTGGGGGGGGGGGGGTAGGCCGGGTTCATTTTATTTAGTCTGTGTGGGGTTAGGTACCATCTTATATGTAGTTTATATGAGGTTTCTTTGATTGTGGTGCATTTGGATGCTTTCTGGGCCCTCTTCCAAATTTGTCCCCACTCCTCCTCCGTGATAGGGGTTCCCAGGTCTTTCTCCCAATTGTCTCTGTATGAGATTCGGTCCTCGATTTGTGCGCTGTCTAGTAGCTTATAAATTCTTTTTATTGCTTTGTGGAATTGGCCTTTGTGTAGAGTAAGTTCCAGCCCTATGGGAGTTCTAGAGGCTGCCTTCTTCACCCCTCCCTGGGAGATCCAATGCCTGGTTTGTATATATTTGAATCTCTCGCTTTCCCCTATGCCGAATTTCTGTTTGCATTCGTCGAAATGTAATGGGGATCCTTCGTGGTAGAATTCTTTTAGGAGGAGTGGGTGTGTTTGCCCCCAGTTTGTCCAGAATCTGTCACTTTACCCGGGGTGAAATCCTGGGGTTTTTTTTCCAATCGGTGTAAAGGGGCCTAGTCCGGGAGCTACATGGTGTTTTCTGAGTGCCATGTCCCATGCTCTTAGTGAAGTGCGGGTAGATTCTAGTAGATGGCCCTCCGCCCTTCTGGCCCCTGTCCGTAAGGCATGTAAGGTCCCCAGAGGGATGCTTGTTTCCCTTTGTTCTATACCCACCCATCCCTTCTGTGGGTTCCCTCTCATCCTTTTCAGCATGGGGGCTATCTGGGATGCCAGTGCGTATCTTTCTACATCGGGGAGTCCCAGCCCGCCAAGTAGAGGTGGCCTGGTTAAGATTCTTTTTTGTATTCTGGGTTTTTTCCCAATCCATACAAAGGTTACTATGTCCTTTTGTAGTTTTCTGCACATTTGAGGGGGGATTTCTAACGGGAGGGAGCTAATTACATATAGAGGGCGGGGTAGGAGGGTCATCTTGAGTGCGGTTATGCGCGCGAACCATGAGAGCTCCTGGGCATCACATCTGGAGAGGTCTTCCTTAAATTGTTTCCACAGTGGGACTATGTTCTGCTCGTATAAGAGCCTGTATTCCCGTGTCAGTTGGACGCCTAAGTATTCTATCGTTTTTGGCTCCCAGGTTATTGGGTGTTGCGATGCCATTTGTTGGGGTATCTTCTCTTCTTCGGTTATGTTTAGGGCTTTTGATTTTGCATAGTTAATCGTGAACCCTGATACCTTGGCGAAGTCTTGTAATCTTTCTAGCGCTTTAGGTAGTGATTTGGCGGTGTCCCTAAGGAACAATAGGATGTGATCTGCGTATAGTGCTATTCTATGTTCTATCCCTCCTGCCAGTACCCCTTTTATCTCTTGGTCCTGTTTTATGGTTTGTGCCACAGGTTCCATCGCCATTGCAAATATAAGGGGGTATAGTGGGCATCCCTGTTGCTTACCTCTACGGATTTGTTTTGGAGTAGTGGGTCTGCCGTTGATTATGAGTGTTGTAGAGGGGAGTTTGAAATTTGCCAGGACCATTCTTATAAAAGTGGAGTCGCAGCCATATTTTCTCAGAGTTAGCTCCAGGTACGCCCAGTCTAGGCATCGAAGGCCCTGCGTGCGTCCAGGGCCGCTATCGAGAAACTTCTGTTTTGTTCTATTCCCTCTTTCTATAATGTCTACCGCTCGCCTAGTGTTGTCTTGTGTGTGTCTCCCTATGATAAATCCCGCTTGGTCTTCGTGGATTATTCGTGGTAGAACCTTTGCTAATCTGTTTGCCAAGATTTTTGCGTATAGGTTAGCGTCGGTATTAAGTAATGCTATTGGCCTGTAACTTGTGCAGTCCGTGGGGTCTTTTCCTGGTTTCAGGATGAGGACTGTGGTCGATCTGCCCATGTCTGGTGTGACTGACCCAGTTTCCCTGATGTGGTTGAAAAGGTTTGTTAATGGGCCTAGGAGCTGGTTCCTGAAGGTTTTGTAGTACCCGTTCCCGAGCCCATCCGGTCCAGGTGTCTTATTATGTGGGAGGTGCGTGATGGCGTCGCTTATTACTTGGGCCGTTATGGGAGCTTGGAGATTCAGGTTGTCTTCTTCCGTTATTTGGGGAAGGGCTATTTTGGCCATGTATTCTAACTGGAGGTGTGGGGATAGATCCTCTTTTGAGGAGGTCTAGGTGGAACTTTTCCATAATGTCTAGTTTACCTTCTTCCGATGTACTCATCCTCCCTTTTGGATTTTTAAGACTGACTATATAGTTGCGGGTTTTTAATTTTGTTAAGTTTTGCTGCTAGGAATTTGTTGGCTTTGCCTCTGTGTGCGTAGTAGGACTGTTTAGTGCATAGTATGCATTGTGCGGCGTGTTCTACCATGTGGGTTTCTAGTTGGGCTCTTACTTTTCGGAGGTTTCTTACTGTTTTGGGTGTTTGCTTAGCCTTATGTTGCGTTTCTGCCTCCTTCAATTCCAGCTCCAGTTTCTGTTTAAGTAACCTTCTCTAACGTGTGTATGCTGTGGTTTGGGATATGCGTTCCCCGCGCATCAGTGCTTTCCCTGCATCCCATATTAGCCCCCAGTTTGTTTCTCCGTTGTCGTTGTCCTGAAAATAGTTTTCCAGTGTCGTTTCCATGTGGGCTCTAAGGGCAATGTCTCTAAGTATGAGCTCGTTCAGTTTCCAGGGTCTTTTAGGACGGGGTGTCTCCGTTATCGTGATCATTTTTAGTATAACTGGGGCATGGCCAGTGAGGTATTGTACTCCTATTTGTACGTCTTTGATTTGTGGGACTAGGGTAGATGAGGTTAGGATCATGTCTATCCTTGAATAGCCCCTGTGTACAGGTGAGTAATGGGTGAATTATTTTTCTGTGTTGTGGAAGAATCTCCATGTCTCTATTATCTCTAGCTCTCTGAACAGTTTGCCCAGTGCTTGTCTGTTCCTGCCATCTGCCACGGTGGGAGTGAGGGTCTTGTCTAACGTGGGGTCCATTATGCAGTTGAAATCTCCCCCTATTATTATTTGTCCCTCGCACCGGCTTCCAAGGTTCCGTAGGATTCCGCCCTGAAAGATATCTGGTCTATCATTTGGGGCGTATAGTGCTATCAGAGTGTATGTTTGTTCATGCAGGGTCCCTTGGAGTAGTAGGAATCTGCCCTCTGTGTCTCTGTATACTGTCTTTTTCTTATATGGCAAGTTCGCGTTTAGACGAATTGCAACCCCCCTAGCTCCCCCCCCCCTTCTCTGGAGGCAAGGTATTGTTTAGGGAAGGCTTTATGGGCCATCCGTTTCTCGTCTGGAGCGAGCAGGTGTGTTTCTTGCAGGAAGGCTATTGCGACCTGGAGTTCCGTCAGGGATGTCAATATACTGCGCCGTGTCACTGGTGAGGTTAGGCTCTGTACATTCAGTGTTATGACCGTTAGTTCAGGCATGAGTCTTGTTTGAGGGGTATTTCACATCTTTGTGCCCCCTTTTGCGTTAGATTGTGTTTGGTGTGTTGTCGCAAACCCTATCCCAGAACATTCCCAACCCAACATAACTGAACGAAAAACATTATAAACTTATGAACTTGTTTCCACCCTCATGGTAGTGGGACAGAGGAGTCTCTGCACCTCCTCCGGGTTCCTCCCGGAGCGTTGGGCCCCTTGATTCCCCTGCGTCCCAATCGCCAGGGTGTATCCAGGATTGTCGTGGGTTCCAAGATTCCCCCCCCCCTCTCTGCCCAGGCTTAGTTCAGTCACCTCTATGGTTTACCTTTCGTTGTGTTCGTTTTGCGGTTATCGGTTCCACCTCCGTTCCATTTCCGGGATCTATGGCATTCATTGTTGTCGTGTGGAGCCTGTTCCTGTAGGATCTATCGTGGTTTGGGCCCTTTTGGTACGGGTTCTCTTTCGTGTTGACGCCTGGTGTCGGGGGACCATTTCCATCATCTGGGTCCTCCCTCTTTCCTCAGTTGGTGTGTTTCCATGTTTTTCTGGGGTGCCTCTTCTTCAAGCTGCAGCAGAGTTATCCCTTCTTCGCATGTGGAGATCCGCTGTGGTTTGCCTTCCCATGTGAATTGGAGTCCGAAAGGGCATGCCCATCTGTATAATGATGATTTTAGCTTTCAGTGCCCTCGTGACTGGTTGCATCAGTCTCCTTTTGTGTAGCGTGGATAGGGCTAAGTCCTGGAAGAGTCGGATTTGGTTGCCATTAATGGTGATTATCTGTTGCTTGCGGGCTGCCCGTAAGATTTCCTCTTTCATTAAGTATGAGGTCATTGCCATGAGCACGTCTCCAGGTCTGGCTCCCGGGTCATTTCTCCTGGGCCCCCCTCTGTGTATCCTGTCGATGGATATGCTTTTGGGTGGGATGTCATTGAGCATGCTGCTGAAACATAGTTGGATTGTGTCCCAGCCAGGCCTTTGACCCATATATTGGATCTTCGTGAGCGGTTCTCGAGGTCCTCCGCCTGTAGTTCGAGGTTGTGTGTAGCTCTGGAGATCTGCTCTAGGAGGAAGCTATTCTGTTTTACTTCTTCCGCTGTCTCTGAGAGACCCCTCTCTGTGATGTCCACTCTGTCCCCTAGCTCTTCGATGTCCTTCCTCATCTCTTACAGGGAGTATTTTAGATCTTCGCGGATTGTGCCCAGTTGGGTCTGGAGGGACTTCCTCATTCTGTTCTCCATGCCTATAAGGCATTCCTGTAGGTCCTCGTTGTTGAGTGCCATGGTGTCCTGTTCTGCTATGTCCGTTTCTACGTTTGAATCCTCTGTCTTGTTCCTGTATTGCTTCCCCTCCTGAGGCTGTTTCCAGAATAGTTCCAGTTGTCCGTTTCGCCCCTTCGCTGTGGATCTGGTTCTTGCTGGGGTGCTTTTTGGTTTGGTGCCGGACATCTGTGTTGTGCGGCTGGGGTGGAGGTGGAGGTGGAAGTGGAAGTATGGCTCTTTGTTGTCCCGGGATTTCTGTGGATGGTGTGTAATTTTTGGTATCGTGGTGTTCCAAGAGGACTCTCTTTACTGGTTGGCTTTCAATAGTCCTGGCGCAGGGAGCTCGGTGCGCAATGTGTGTCCAATGGCTTTCCGTATGATGCGGAACCACCTCCAGGCGCCCTGGTTCACAGCTATTCTGGACTCCTGCTGGTCTTTGTCGCGAGGTGGTCCTCCCTCCTTCAGTGGGCTTCGTATGTGTTGTGGGGGTATAGTATTCACTCTATTCAGGGTCGCCTGCTTCTCTGTTGCCCCCTTAGGTGCTTGATTAGTTGAACCTGCGCTCAGAAAGCTTCTCCGTGGGCTCTTCCTTGACTGTGTGTGCTTAGATTGGTTTTGGCGGTCCTTCGTGTGCAGAGTGTTTGCTGAGTTGCTCCTAGAGGGCCTAGCGCCTTGCCTTCACTGACTCATCCGCAGATCCATTTGTGCTATCCTGCTGCACTATCCCGCTGGGAGCATTAGGGCGGCCTCATGTATCGGGTAGAAGCCGGAAAGAGCACGATACAGCAGCCTCGGGCCGTGCAGCTGTTTGCGCCTTGCGGGCCCAGTGCGTGTTGCCCGGATTGAAATAATGCGGTGGGAGACCGGTGCCGGTTGTTAGAGCTAATGATTGGTGCTCTCTTGGAGGTGTGGGCCGGCTTCAATCCCCCCCCTCCCAGGCGCGGGCCTCAGCACTTGGCGGCAGGGGGTGAGGGGTTCCCCAGGGCCTCTGAGTGCTGGATCTATCAGCTTTCCCCAGAAATAGGGTTCCGTTTGGGGATTCGGAGTTGCGGGGGTGAGTTCCCTTCCTCAGGTGTGTCAATCGCGGGGAGGCAGCCCAGTTCAGGAGGTTAGGGCTGGTGATCGGTGCACTCTTGGGGGTATGTCCCAGCTTTCAGCCTAGCGTGTCCGTGGGGGGGTCTGTTTCCTGTGGGCGCTTTGTTTGCTTAGTTTATCCCCTTGCAGGCCGCTTCACGTACCTTCCGGGGGAGCGCAGGTGTCCAGGCAGCCGTCTCCGGGTTGCCGGGAGTGTTGGGACTGCCCCGGATCTTAATGGGTTCGGGTGATTTGCTCCGTTCTGAGTTCCTTCCCTCGCGGGGAGGATCGCAATGTCAGGGCTTGTTGGAGTGGCGGTTGGCTTTGCTGGAGGTTTCTGCGTCACGGGCTGCTTCTCCTCCATACCCGCGCGTGTCTCCGCGCCCTCACCACCCGATGTGGACGATCGCCCGGGGGTCGGGGGTGCCGTTCCCCGCTGAGATTGCGGGTTACGGGTTTGGTGTGCGTCTTCTCGCCCCTGCTTGTAGCCGCGGGGCTCACCAGGTGTGCGGGGCCAGGACCTTCGGTGCTGCCTGCTATCGCTGGTTATGGCGGGCCTCGGAGCGGTCCCGCTCGGAACTTTTGCCGCGTTGGCGAACGACGGCTACGGGTTACAGGATGCAGGGATGCAGTCGGATCTAGGGTGCCAATATTCTTATATGTTCTCTGGTGGATGGGGCGTCTAAATCTCGTGGCTATGCTCGCGTTTTAGGTTATTTATGCCTTTATCTATTTCTTCGTCTGGAGGAGCGGGGAAGTGCGTCCTCACAGGGTGGCGGCCATCTTGGAATCGACTCTCCCTTTTCTTTTTTAACCCACCGGCTGTGATTGCTTTCGCATGTCCTGCTGTTTTCAGCTCGTCAAGGTCAGGGTCTTGCCCACCTGCCCCTCAGACATTCCTGGGCGGCCCCGCTGCCCAGTGGAGAAAACTAGCAGTTTGCTGGCGCATGGAGGAAATGGATCAGCCGGCCTCTTGGCTCCCTTCTCTGAACTCTACTGGCTCCTTGGAGGCACGGCTCCTTCGCCCCGCTTTCTCCTACCTCAACTCGCAACCTGTCAGCGTCTCAGCATCCCGTTCTCCCCAGCCTGGTTCTCGGCAGCTCTCTCTCAGCTGTTCCTCCGTTTCTCCATCCAGCTTGCCTTCCTTCTTGGCCCCTGCTTTGCTTTTCCTTGTCTTTCTGTGCTCCACCTTTTATAGTTTGAAAAACGGTCAACGAGTTTCAGGTGTGTGTGATTGTGACTGAGTGCCTGGCCTTATTAGTGGGACAAGGCCAGCACATGTTACTAGGGGTAATCTTCCTAGTTTCATTCCTCCTTTTCCTCGTCTCAGTAGTTGGTCTGATTAGGAAAGGAGTGAAGTTATGGAAGTTGTAGTATCCCATAAAGGTAGAGGGAATATGGGGTAAATAACTGTCAGTAAACGGGGGATACTATGTCTCACCTTCTGATGTCTGTTCCCCACACCCCGAGGACCCCCCCACCCAGATTAGGTAATCCTCCCTTGCTTGTCCACCCCCAGGGTCAGGATCCAATAGCAATGGCTCTTCCCTGGCCACATGAATAAGGGATCCCTGGGGACTGCGTCGTGCACCATCTTGAGGTTTTTCACAGAGGGGATTGCTTTTGTTCACTGCAAGCGCCAGACCATCTGGGTTTGGCACCCGGGGGTCTTTGCCTTGTTGATAGCCCATACCACATCATCCGCCACCCATGTCTCCAAACTAGAGGTCTCCCAAGTCGGATTCCCATTTGGACTTGCACATTTTTTTGTAAAAAAACTCTACCCATGTTCTCTGTTATATAACCGACCAGTTCGGGCACAAAGATGCGTGTCTTTTTGTTAGTAGTGGACCAAAAATGTACACAATTACGTTACCTGAGTATCTCCAACATCACCCAATTATATTTATTGAGCCTGCTCAACCTAATGGATTTAAGAAAGCTCCTATAACGAAATTGGATCATTTTCTTGGCCTTCTGGTTGGATTCAACAGAATGTTTTTCTTGCCCAACTCCTTCAGTTGTCTTTTTATACATTTGATGTTCCTTATCCTAAAGTCTGTGACGTGAGATGGAGTCCCAGACTGAGGGAGCTTATTGGTACCAGAAATAGCCCTCCAACATCAATACGATATTCCATGGTAAGAAGCACCCCCACATCCATTTCTCTTTATAGCTCCCTTAGAAATTTCAAACGGGACAATGTGTTATATTTAATCATAAGGCCCCCCGATCAACTTCGGGAAATGCAGAGGAAGTAAGTAGCGCGTGTAGATTTGCTGGAAGATTCATTACGATGTTCAGTGTCAAAAGATCACTTATGTGTAAGTCCACAAGAGTCAATGGAGAACAAGAGGCTTCTAGGTTATGGGAAACATATATATGATCTATCCATGACCGTTCACCACCCCTGTGACAGCTATAGCATGACACCCTCCCTTAGGTCCTTTGGAACAAATATGGACAACTGCCATTGGCTCTTGAAGGAGTACCACGTATGGCCAGAAGCCCCTGTAAACAGCCCCACAGGTGCCTTAACCAACTGGCATTACCCCAGGCTTGCCCCCAAATTACAATCTGAATTGAAGCACCCCCCCTTCAACTATGTTGTGCGTGAGCCCTGCCTCGAACCAGTCCCCTATCACGGAACTCAACCCTGCCAGTATAACAGATCTTTTAGTAGAGACTCGGTTCCAGTACACATTGATGATCAAAAGAGTTCTCCTGCAGGGCACCATGCTCACTCAGATGCCAAGATGTGGTTGGAAGCAGTGGTGATCTCCACAGTGATAAGCAGGCCACCACTAGGTCTGCCTCTTTCATCCTTTTTAGCCAACTTCGAATGTGTTACAAACCCCTCAATGTTTAAAAGTTGGATTGCCATAGTTTCCTGGAGCATAAGGATATGGTAAAGAGGAGTAATCTCTCTGTACATCGCCCTAGTAATGTTTTGAAAACCACAAACGTTCCAGGAAGAGATAAGCAACTATTGGATTGTGTTAACGACTGGCTTTAAGCATGCTGATTGCCGCCTCTATCCATGACCAGCCCTGATCCTGGGCAGTTGTAGAAGTAGCTGATGGACCAACAGGGACCCCTCATACGTTTTTGATTGGTCCCTGAGTCACCCCCACACCATTGGCCTTAGGAGCAGACAAGAAAGCTTCCACCTCCACCGGTCCAGCTCGTTCATATAAGTCATAGCCCAGTGATCGCAGATCCTTTCTCCTCCCAGACCAAGCCGGCAACCAAGTAGAATAGAAGTGACTGACCCAAATGATCAGCACCAGAGTCTGGGAAAGCCAAATGTTCCATATCACCTGTGTTTAACAAACAAAGAGCTGGGCTGAGAGAAAAGATCTTCAAATGTTTACCTCTATTCAGGGCGGAGTCTGCACAGATGTTTGAAATGGACAACCAACTCATGGAAGTAACTAAGGGGCCAAGAGGTTTGGATGTTTCTGTGATGGGCACTCTTGGAGTTGAAAACACTTGTGTATGAGTGAGACAGAAATAAAATATCAATATCAATAAAAGTCTGGGCAACATTCTGTTAGTTTATGTTAGGGAGAATTCTCTGTTTAGGCTGAATTTCCTAACCTAGTGAGTCCCCCAGCAGCTTTGCTGGATTTCTGGAGTTTGTTTTTTTTCTCCTGCCAAGAGTGAGACTCTTTTTCTCCCACTCTTGGACATGATTTGGGGTGTTCCTTTGAATGTTAATGTGTTTTATGGGCTATGGGGTCTTTTACTCCAGAGGGTCTCATGTGTTTTTTCTATGTGTGTTACACAGCACCCTCCGTGCAGTAACACTGGGGTGTCATAGTGACCCCCCCCCCCCCACCATAGACTCCAGACCCTGGGACTGACTACTGTCTCCCAGGGCATGTAAAGTCACGATTGGCTTTACTAGTCCCAAATTACTAACAGAACCAGTACAAACAATCATATTGTGGATGTACTGGTAGGGGCAATTCGATTGCCCCTGGGTCTATTGTTCGAGGGGGCACTTCCCGTCCCCCACTTGTCGAGTTTTGGCTGGTGGCAGTGGATACAACTTTTTATATTCAACCGCAAATATATCTCTATGGGATTTTCCCATTGTTCGAGGCTAATCCTTTTTTTAACATAGCCTCTAACATACCGCCGGTTTATTTATTTAATATCAATTCACCTGTTGGTATTTTCTGCCAGAACTCAGTTTTAAAATGGCGTTTGTGTTCTCCTATGTAACTCCAAACCAAAGGTCGAGCCCTTTGTTCCACTTTTGGCAGGCTTCTACACAGAAGCCCTCCAAAGTGGTGCCACTCTGTCTGGGTACCACAGGGGGTGTCGGAGGGGGTTTAGGCACCCTGGACTGAGTTGCCGTGGCAACTCAAGTCGCACTCTTGTGTGATTGGCCCAAGTGGTGAGCCGGCCAGCTCACCACTTAGCATGTTTGATTGACAGCTAGGCTGAGTGAATGGGGGTGTACTGCATAAAAGCAGGGCTTTTGGGACTGGAACTTCAGAAGTCGCCACAGGCCCTGAAAATCCGACGAGGGAGAAGCTGAGCCGACCTGCTACGACGACACCACCGGTGGAGCCCTGCTGAATCGACTCACCACTTCCCAACAACAGAGGAGATCTCCCTGCTGGAGTGTCTTCTTCCCCTGACTGGTGGGCACAACCGGTTTAACTTCTTTTCTCGCATCCCAGGACGTCTTGTGGTCGAATTGCCCGTGCCAAGCACCCCGGCAACCGGATAGCCACTTACCACTGCACTGCGAATAAAAGGACCGCTCCTTTTAATTGAGAACTCAGCGGCTGGTTTCTTCCCTGGCAGTGCAACGGACTCCTGCTTTCCTCCCCGACGAGATCCTCTCTTCCTCCGGATGAAGCACCGACTTGCACCCGCTGCCAGGAACAACTGCCCCCGCTTGAGCGTTCGCACCATTTTAAGGTACCGTGTCCGCCAGGCCTCCCTTTCTAAAGATTGCTACAAGGTAACAATAATCCCTTAACCTTCTGGACTGGGCTGGCCACCTTGACCATCTAACTGGTCCCTTTCCTTTTGGTCCAACTCTTTCTGAACTTATTGCAAGACTTTTGGGCACTTTGAACCGTGTGACCTTGGACACATTTCGACCTGAGCCTCTTAAAGTGGGTCCGGCCTTGTTAACTTTGACTTTACGGTTTTAACCTACCTTCTTCTCCTACTGTGTTCTTCCAAAAGTGTTGGGATCTGTTTCTATCTTTGCTTTGCCTTTCTCTCCCTTTTAAACCGATTGATTAGAGTGCCATCTTCTTTAAGCGCTCACCGCTGTCTGAAAATAAGTGTTGCTTTACTTAAGACTTGTCTAACTAATCGTTGAAGGGAGTGTATATCTTTTAGTGACCGTGTTTTTGAACTGCTTGATATTAGTGCCAGTGTGTTTTACTAGATGTGTTTTTAAATAAATAACTATATCTCTTTTACACCAAGCTCTAGTCAGTGTTTGCTTGTTCTATTGTGTTCTTTTGACCTATTGTGAATACTCTGTATACTGCCTAACTCTTCTTGAGAGAAGTCTGACTGCTCAGCCACAGCTACCCGGTAAATCTGGGGGGTACAGACTGCTACCAATTGGGTTTACTGACAACCACCTGTAGTCTTAAATCTTTTGCAGTGGTCCCAGAGGGAACTGCACAGGTTTCTGCCTAACAGTTTACAACATTCAGCACAACCTTCCAGTGACTGCATCTGGGGAGGCTGAGACGATGAAACTCCCTCCTCGATAGCGCCGCAAGCTCCCATAACCTTACCACCCTCACCCGCCTCATCCACATCATCTTGCATTTGCAAAGCCATATTTTGCTGCTCATCAGTGTGTGTTAAAAATGTAGTGATTTTGCCCTGGATGCGTTTTTACTTGTTATGCGAGGCCCCAAAGCCAAGGTCAAGTCCAACCCATTTCCAGACCTTAATCGAGACCCATTTGACTTCTTTGCGCCCCGCCCTATCTGGGCATAGTGGCCCCCCTCGGCCAAGTCCATGATTTCATCCACATGATATGTAGTTCAAAAATGTTCTTGATGAACAGCGACTGTTGAGGTTTCCCCTCGCTGGTTGGTTCTTGGTCGTCTGAATCCTTTTAGCTTGCGTCCCTTCTTTTTTCTTCCTCCATACATTTTCCTCTGTTGGTGTGGGCTTGGGTCCTCCATACTAACTTGGTTCATTAGACCCCTCCAAAGCCTGATCTACCGATTTTATATCAGGTAGACCTTCAATGAAGTCCAAAGCAACAGGAGGAACCTCAGATACTGATAAGCAGGCCGGCAGAGCAGATGGACTGTCGGGTGTCGGTGTGTTTGTGTGGTCCTCCTCAGAAACCACCCAGCCTCCGCTTAGAAAGAACTCCTCACAACGCTCCACATGTTCTTCGGCAGCACACTTCTATGGCCTACCCTGAGTTCGAATTTCTTCTTGCCAATTGGAAACATAGTCCTTTCTCTGCATTGTCCTGTACGCTGTTTTTGATATTATCGTACAAGTGCAGAATAGACTGAAGGAACAGATGAGAGCGAAAATGGACGTGATGCCCAGGGATTTATTGGGGAGAGCCCAAAGTATTTTTTTTTTTGTTGGAGTCTGCTATTTAAAGATGGAAGTTGGCTTCAGAATTGGCTTGTTAAAAACTTCTGAGGAGGAGAACGACGCAGGGCCTAGTTTTCCTGTTCTGCCATCTCAGTCAATGGACATTTCCTTGGATATTCTGTCCTTGGTGTCAGAGATCCAGTTGAGGATGCCTCCGGTAACTGTGATTCCCCAGGACCCTGACCAGCCTCCAACAAAGAGGAAGCGTCATCTGATGCCCCCATTTCAACCTCTCCCGCCACGTTGGGTCCCTTCTTCCCCAGCAGACCCAGACACAGATACGGGGATGGATACGGCCACGACGATGGACGATGGCGAGGATTATAGCAGTGGATGGTGAATCTCTGCATTTGCTTCACATATATAGGGTGTCCCCACCGGATGAGGTGGGATTGTTCCACTCCGTGATCTCCAGAGCCTTCTCTCAATTCCAGCTGGTGGCTGAGGAAACCAAGAAGGGAGGGCTTCTTGTACTAGAGGCTCAAGGCCAAGAGGAAGGCGATAATGGTGGTGCCCCTTCTGGACGATATTTGGGATGTGGGCCTGGACCCCCTGAAGAACCGTTGCACAGCTCCAGCAAAACATGATAGGCTGGAAAACAAATACAGGGTGCCGGACCCTGCACTCAAGTGCCTGAGATTGCAGCCATCACCGGATTTGGTGGTATCAGTGGCCACAAGGAAACTGTCGGCCAACCCGTCCTTGTCGTCTTCGGTCCAGCGAGGGGGGAAAACGATGGGTGCCATGGGGAAGAAGGTGATTCACACTGCAGCGTCCACTATCAAGGCGGCCATCGCACTGGCGATCCTAGCCAGGTACGACAGGGAGTTGCGGTACAAGCTGGGGCTGAGTCTGGAGTTCCTCCCAGACGATAAGAAGATGGAGGCAATCACTCTCTTCCAGGAAGGGAAAGTGGCGTCTGATCACGGCATCACAGTGGCATTGGACATCACCGACACAGGGGTCCCGGCAAATGGGGAACGGTGTCTGCCTTCGTCGCCAAGTTAGGATGAAAGCCACGAATTTCCATCAGGAGGGCCAGGCGAAGGTGCTGAACATGCCCTTCGAAGAAGAGAACCTTTTTGGGAAAGTCCTTCCAGGTCATCCAAGCGGATACAGAGACGGCCCGTTCTCTGGCCACTCTCCAGCAGCACTGCTCTACTTTTTGCTCTTCCAGGGGAAAGTCGAGTAGGTCCTGCAAAGGTCTCAACATCGTACCGACAGCCTTTCAAATCCACAACCCAGGAAGCCTACAGAAGGCGTTCCCAGGCCTATGGTAGAAGAGGACAGCCTTGCTACCGCCCACAGGGCAGGACGCCTGCGCCGAAGCAATCTTGAACCGGCCTGGACGTCAGGCCGCCACGCGTGCACCCCAGTGGGAGGCCCAGCTGACGAGGTTCGTCAGCGAGTGGAGAAAGATCCCCACTGACAAATGGGTGCTGGACGCTCTCGCCCAAGGACACACCCTGGAGTTTCAACGCAGGTGTCCGCGGATCCCTCTGGTTACCCGTCAGGAGCCCCACACTCCTCATCTTATGGAAGAGATACGGGACATGCTGCAAAAAGGGGCGATAGAGCTAGTTCCCCAACAGCTCTGGAGTCTATACCAGATACTTTCTGATCAGAAAGAAGACGGGGGGGCTGGAGGCCCATCCTAGACCTACGACGTCTGAACAAATACCTCAAGTCCCAAAAATTCAGGATGGTCACCACGTGCTCGGCCAACTGGAAAGAGGAGACTTCTGGACGTTGTTGGACCTGGTGGACGCCTACTTCCACGTTCCCATTCACAAGAAACATCGAAAGTTTCTATGATTCGCAGTGCAGGAACAGCAGTACTAGTTCAAGGCCCTACCTTTCGGCTTGAAGTCAGCTGGTGGTGGCCCATCTACATCTACAGGCATACACGTATACCCGTACCTGTACGACTGGCTGATCCAAGGCCCGCTTGCAGGAGCTAGCCGATGGGCACACAGAGGTGACCGTCCGACTACTAACGGAACTGGGATTCTCCATCAATTATCCAAAGTCCTGCTTAACGCCATCACAGAATGCGCTGTTCCTGGGTGCCAGACTCAAGGCGGTGTCTTGCTTAGCGTCGCCCTCAGAGTAGAGGATAGTAGCCATTCTAGGGAAGGTGCAAAGGCCACAGTGTGGGCCATCAAGCCGTTACTGGGCATGATGTCGTCCTGCATCTACCTCGTCCGGCTCCGCAGGTTGCAATTGCGACCCTTTCAGGAATTCCTGGACGCCCATTGGATACAGGTGTCCGGAAGATTCACGGACAAGATCTCGCTCAACGACGAGTTCTGTCAGGCGATAGTATGCTGGGCGTTTGCTCCAACATAGCCCAAGGCAGTGGATTTCAAAGCCTGCCATACCAAGAGACGGTCACCACAGACACCTCCCTAGAGGGATGAGGAGTGCACACTGGACCTCTGCACGCCAGAGGCCTGTGGCTGCCAGAAGAGAAGGATCTTCATATCAACATCCTGCTGCTACGGCAGTGTTCTGGGCCCTCAAGTCGTTCTTCCTGTCTCTGAAAGGCAAGGTGGTGACTATCTTCACTGACAACACTACCACCACGTTTTACATCAGGAAGCAGGAGGGCACTCGATCCCTGGCGCTCTCCAAGGAAGCACAGGACTTTTGGCGCTGGGCTGTCGGACAGGGGCTGTTCCTTGTCCCTCTCCACCTGGCGGGAGTCAAGAACACCATCTCAGACTCCCTCAGCAGGGAACTGAGCTCCTGCCACGGGTTTGAGCTTTGTCAGGATCGGGTGGACCGCGTATTCGTCAAGTGTGACAGACCCTAGATTGATCTGTTTGCAACGGCGGCAAACTCCAAGTGCTAGAAGTTCGCCAGCAGATTCCACCAACCGAGGAGCCTGTGGAATGCGTTCTCCTTCCCCTAGGAAGGGCTGTTTCTGTACGGGTTTCCTCTGTTTCCTCTCCTGCTATGAGTCATCAACATACTCGGGACAGTGTCAATGCAATTTGATACTCATTGCCCCGGCATGGCCGAGGCAGATTTGGTACCCGGACCTTCTCAGCCTGTCTGCGTCGCCTCCGGTCAAACTGCCAGTGGTTCCGGATCTTCTCACCAGAGAAAGAGGCACGATCCTTCATCACAACCCAGGATCGCTGAACCTGACGGCTTGGCTCCTGCAGCCCTAGAGTTTGGAGCGTATGCGTTGCCAGCAAACTGCAGGGAGGTCCTTGCCAATGCCAGGGCGTCGTCGACCTTGAAGTGCTACGGTCACAAGTTGAAGCGTTTCGCTTCGTGGTGCTGGTCACAGAAGATTACCCCTCGGAGGGTCACAGCCCGACAGATCCTTCCGTACTTAATATCCTTGGCCAAGGCAGGCCTGGCGCACGCCTCCATCAAGGTACATCTGGCGGCTATCTCCTGCTACACCAGGTCACCAGGAAGATCTTCACTTTGGTCCCACCGACTCGTCAAGGAGTTTCTCAAAGGACTTTTCATATCTTTCCCACCGGTGTAGGCTTCTGCCCTGGCGTGGGAACTGAACGTTGTTCGGACGAGGCTCGGGTGTCCCCCTTCGAGCCTTTGCATCAGACCCCACTCAAATTTCTCTCATGGAAGAAGGCTTTCCTTGTGCCCATCACCTCTGTCAGAAGGCTTGGTGAGATCCAGGGCCTATCCTGCCAGCAACGTACCTGACATCCCACGAATCGAGGGTGGTACTGCGCCAGCACCCCTCTTTCATGCCGAAGGTCCCTTCGGAAATCCACCTCAACAAGCCTTTGGTGCTACCGGTTTGTTTCCCGATGCCTTAGTCACCGGTGGAAAAGGGCCTTGTACTTACTGGACGTTGCTCGTTCCCTGATGTTTTACGTGGCACGCACAAAGGATTTTTGGAAGACTTCACAGCTGTTTGTGAACTTTGGTCATGTGAACCATGGGAAGGCCTTGTCCCAAGGCTTCCATTTCAAGGTTGCTCTCCAGCTGCCTCACGCACTGCCATCGGTTGGCGAACCAACCACTACCCAGCTGTCCTAGAGCCAACTCCACTAGAGCAATCGCCACGATGATGACGTTCCTTTCTGGTGTGCCCCTGCTGGACATCTGAAGGGCTGCTACGTGGAGGTCCACGCACACCTTAACAAAGTTATACTGCATCGACAGGGATTTCAGGATTGAGTCCAGAGTCAGCCAAGCAGTGCTACTCAACCTGTTTGCTTGAGGTGAGACTATACCAGAGGTAAGAGTTAATTGCTTCTGTTGAGCCTTGCCACCTCCCATGGTTGTGTAATGTTGTACTGCTATGTATTTCTTATTTATGAGCATGTGAATCCATGCCAGACCCCATATTTGAGAACAATGGTCTTTTCTTTAAAAAAACGTCTTTTTATTTGTATTGTGCATTTAGTCACACAAATTGACTTTTTACAATAGTTACAGGTAAGTAACTTAAACCTTATCCTCTATGATTACTAAAATGTACTAATCTAGGTCTTAATTTGTGGACGTGTAAACCAATATTGGGGTGAGATGTTGGTGACTAACCCAAATGGGTCTGGTGTCGACCACTTCTAGTTTATTTTCATCAATACTTCAACTATAAATCGCTGCTCTTTGGAAGGCAAATTATATATCATTTTAGATTTCTTTGCATTTATTTGCGTATAATAGTTCTTCATATACCCTGATACCCTGATGAAGCATTTGCAGCCCAAATTGGGTTTCATCTAGGAGGACCGAATCATCAGCGTAGGATAGCCACTTGATCTTTAAATGGCCCAATCTAGGTGGAAATTAGTCTGATGTTTCTAATTCTTCTCCCAGGTTGGAGATATAAAGGTTGAATGGACAGGGTGCCAAAACGCATCCCTGCCTAACACCTCTAAACGTTGTCACTCCTCCTGTTAATGCCCCTGCAACATTTAGCTTGATTTGTACACTTGTATTAGAATATAATTGGATTTGAATGTAAGGAGGCCATTCTTTAAGCCCCAACGTGTCGATTTGTTCCATAGTCCTGATCAATTTATATTGTCAAAAGCAGTAGTAAGATCAATGCAGACTGTCAGTTGATCCAACATTGTTTCTGCAGCCAAGATATGGTAAACTCATTCCATGGGGTTCCCATCTTTTTTCTAAAACCAACCTAGAGCTTGTCCATCCTACCCGTTGATAATGCCCAGTTTTATAGATGATATTAATGAAGCCACGATTTTACTGCTGAGATCCAGCAGGACAATGGGTCTGTAGTTGCTAGGATTCCATTGATTCCGTATCTTATGGACTGGGACTATATGGGACAGGTTCCAGAATTTAGGTAGTACGCTGGACAACATTTGTTTGAATAATTGAGATAGAATATGGTCCGAAAATGTAGGAGAGTGGTTCAAAAATTTGTCAACCCATCAGGACCTGGAGTTCTTCAGTTATTGCTGTTGTTCAATAATTCTTCAATGTCGGTTATCAAACATCCACTTTGAGTCGAGGTTCTGTAAGATTGCATTCACTTTTCCCAGAAAGGGGGGGATACACTTCTGAATAGTGGGTAACCCAATTACATTCCGATGTATAAGGAATGAGTGTGAGCGTTCATCTCTTTTTTTCACTAACGTCCAAACTGTTGTTGCTTGATTACTATCTAGAACATCTGCTGATTGTCTTGCACCAGAAGCATGAATTTGAAATTTGTTATCCAGTTTTTATACATTTGTTGCAGTAATTGTATCTGTCTTGTATTGTCCCATAGCTCCATTTTCTGTTGGTGTATCTCTACATATTTTTAGTTTCTTAGCTTGAACTTCTTAATTAATTAATTAATTTTTTATTTGATATAGCTGTAAAAGAACAGCCTTTCAAAAAAGAAACAAAACATATTGATCACATCATACATTATGTAAAACATATAAAATCGCTATAATGAAAAGTATTACAAAAAACAGCACAACTCATTAAAACAGATGCATATTAAATCAAACTATAACGATTGTTGCAACTTTCACTAAATCTTAATAAACTTCAGCTTTTTGACCAATAGAACTCTTAATCATTGTTTTACACTCGGACGTTCTATGCTGATCTTAGTTTTCAACAAAGTATCGGATATTATTTCAGCCATTATATACTTTTTGGATCACTTGTATCCATACGCTCTATTAAACTTAGTGATTGAATGTACATTAATATTGCTATGTTCATTTTAGCTGATTGGCTATGATACAGCATATTCCATAGAACATAATAGTCCAAAATACAAAATTCATCAAACATGTGTTTAAAAAATTGACATCTTTTCTCAGTTAAGGCAGGACAAGCAACAATCCGATGTTTTAATGTCTCGAACTGCAGTGGTACCCTACAAAATCTGCAGTGCCCATTCATAGTAATTTTACGTATTGCACGCACTTCATTTGTGAGGCAGATGTTCAAACTTATTCTCATATATCCCAGCCTATTTTTCGGATCTGGAAATCTCACCAAATATTGTTCAATTTTATGAAGTTCCTTAATTGCGAAGGCTAATAATCTCAATTCCAGACAGGAGTTTCTGTTATTAATCCAATCGTGCAACCATAATTTCCTTTTGGCTCTTTCAGGATTATTGATTAGGAGATCCTCCTCAATACCTACTTCCTCCATCGTTACATTTATCCACTTACGCCATCTGATGATTTTATAACTATCAGTTCTTAACATAAATGTTCCTATTTTAAACATTACCCCATTTTCTTCAGTGGCTATCAGATACTTTCGGTATAAGGACAGAACTTTCCAGACATAAATCGCATTCAAGAATACCATGCCCATTTCATGCCGTATTACACATGCTGATACTGACGTTTGTAAACCACAGATTGTTTTCCAAAATCTACCTTCCGTTTTGATCTATACATTCTCAGCTATGATTTCTCTTGTTTCAGTACCATATGTTAAAATAGGGACGACCTTCTGTTTATAGAAAGTAATCGCTGGTAAAAGCTAGAACTTACCATATTTGGCCTGTATGATTTTTGTCTGAGCGATGCCAGTTGTCAATTTTTGGTTAATTTCTCTAAAGAATGGTTTATCATGGACATCATTACTAATTTGGAGGCCTAGATATTTGTACTCCGATACTACCTCAATATCAACATCCTGTATGACCCATTGTCTCTTTTGTTTGGCCCGATTTTTCTTTAGGCCCAATATCATGATCTTACATTTTGCTTGATTAATTTTCAAGAGATTTACATTAGCATATTTACTCAGGCACGCCAAGAGGTCAGGCCCCAGGAGTCTTTGCCAGCAGCACAAGGTCGTCGGCATAGAACAACCAGGGGACCGCATGACCCCCTAACCAAGGTGCATCAGCTCTACAGTTCATAAACTCATGACATACCACAGCCATAAAGAAATAAAACAGAGTACTGGCCAAAATGCACCCCTGTTTAAGGCCATGGAATGTCGGGATGGGGTCGGATAAAGTGCCATCCAAGGGCAATCTGATTTGCACAGTTGTTCTAGAGTGAAGTTCATTTATCCAAAAAAAACAAATATTGGGTCAATTTGCATCATTCCATTTTTTTATCAATAATTTCCTACACACAGAATCAAACGCAGCCTGGAAATCAATAAAGGCAAGATAAACTGGTTGACCCTTTAAATGTTTCTGCGCTTTAATGATTTCCAGGATGTGTAGATTGATGGCCGTTCCCGTCCCAGGCATAAAGCCTGTTTGGTTTGGATTCCTCATTTTAGCAGTATTCAGCCACTTATTCAAGACTCTTAACAACAGTCTAGCAAAAAGTTTACTTGGAATATCTGAGAGAGATATAGGTCTATAATTAGATGGTTCATTATTAGCTTGCTTTTTATAAATAGGAATGCTAATAGACTTTCTCCATGATGTCGGGATACATCGAGTTTTAACAATTTGATTGTATATGATCAAGAAAATTTTGGCCCACGCCAAACGATGTTTCTTGATCATAAAATTTGATAAACCATCGGGACCAGGCGCACGAGATGTTGATAATTTCGAAATGTAAAACAATATGTCATCCATGTCAAAGACCAGATCCCTTTCTTGTCTGCACACCAACGGTTCATAGGCCACGTCAAGATTTGTATCCGCATATAAAGACTTGTAAAAAGTAGCCCACACTTCTTGGGGGATCGGATTCATTTAGTGGACCATTTGCACTTTAGACTGCGTATGTTTTAAGAGAGTCCAAATCTTGGCCGAATTCTTTGATTTCAATCTATCTAGCATATCTTCAGCATCCTGTTGATAAATATGGCCGTGTCTAAATTTTAACCAGTTTTTATAGTTACATTTCGAAGATCTAAGTTTAACAACCCTTTCAGGAGAGTTACATTTCATCATCTGTCTCTTATCTTTTCTGTTTTGATATTTACACAGGGTCACCTCATTGTCATACTTATGCAGAGTTCTTTTACCAGTTGTTTTTGTTTTGTTTTTCCTTACTACAAATATCTGCATTTCTTCAACATATGAACAGTGATTTGGCTTGATCCCTTTTAGGCAGTCATTCTCGCCCCTTATAAGGTTGCTATTTAAGGTATGTAAAGATTGTGGTGACCAATAAAATCTATTTTGAGCAGTGTTCACGGTCATGTTGGATGCAAGGGATTTTTCATACATTTTCTCAAGGAAACTCCATGACCATTGTGGTGTTTGAATGTCGTGGTCGCTTGCGTTTTGGGGAATCATTTGGAACTCCGTTATAAGGGAAAACAAGTGGCCATCAACAAAAGTGTAGTCAATCATGGCAGTTTGATTGCCACAATGCCAAGTAGTTTTTGGCGGCATATCCCCTTTTTTAGCTTCATTGAGTTTGAATAATTGACGCTCATCCATTAGAGAGTTCCATCTTTGAGCTACTGGGGATAAACGTTTGCCTGCTTGGACATGACAGGTTATATTTAAATCACCTTTGATGATTACATGATCACAAGTCGGGTCCAAGAGTGTCATATTCAAAAGTTCCTCAAAGGCTACAAAAAATTAATCTTCAGCTACTGCAGCATGGTTCCAATATACATTTATCAACCCAATGGTCTTACACTCAATTTTTATCCTCACCATTTGAAGAAATCTATTGGGCGAGGACCAGGGTTCCAGGTGAACATTGGGAGATATTTTTATTGCCACCATAAGGCCCGCCATTGGTCTTCCCTTTACAGGGACAATTGCCGGAACTAAAGATATATAACACGTTTATCCCACACAGGAGCAGTTTCCAACCATATTTCCTGAAAAGACAATATATCATATTTTCCTAACAAGCTGTCTTTAGAATTAGTCAAATGTTTAAACCCTCTAATATTCCACGAGGCTAGAGATAGGAGGATGGGATGATGGACTAGTTCGTTTTTACTTGATCTTATTTCCTTATCATTCCGTCGTCCGTTCTCATTTATTGGGACCATTTGACGATTCGTATACTGGTTCTTAAGGCTGATATTGATTCCCCATCATTTGCGCTTATTGAAGGTCCACATCCGAATTGTTCAACAATAGAAAACCCCATTCATACAGATCCAATCTCGCCTGCCATAGTGCATTTTTAACAAAACCTGATTTCATCCAAAGCTTCACCACAGATAGATCACTTTGATGTAGAAACTCAATCTGGTCAATATCCGCCGAACAAATTACTTCTAAAGCTGGTACATCAGTAAAAATGTTCATGATCGATTTGTCTATTTAGATCAAAACTATGAAAGGGGTGTGAGCGACACTGCAGAATCAGATGGTGTATAGACATGGGCCTCTTCGGAGTGTGCTGACCCCCTCTAAAGGCAGAGTTCACTTTTGGCTGTTTTAGAAATTGCGGCTGATTTGTATTATTGAATGAGGGGGTTTGGCCAATTTCATTTCTTTCAAAATGAACTGCTTGATCTGGTTTATTTGCTAGGGAAACCAGTCTCTTTAAAGATTTCGCAATTTCCTCTCTCCAATCATTCATCGTTATTGTCTTTTCACCACTCAATTTTACTGGGTCCTCTCACATTCCAACACTAGGCAACCTCAAATTTTGTTGTCCCCCCGCTTTTAACCCTGAGCAGCCTGGTTCACTTTGAGCCTTTGGTGTTTCTAGATTAGATGTTAAGATGTTAGGATCGGCAGCCTTAATCTGGTTACTCAATGATACAAGATTGTCCAAAGGTTCATACGCCAAGGATGCTGCTTTAGCCAGGCAGCTTTGGCTTGCTTTAGCAATATCACATCTCGATATTTATTGGCAATTGCTGTACGAGCCAGCGCTGCAGCCGTTTTAGGCTTTAACGACTGAATAAACTGCCGAGTACCTGTAATCTTAGAGTTTGCCATAGTTTTAACATTTTTTGAATTCTTCGTTTTATTCACGGTTGACATATGTACATTTCTACTTTTCTTATCAAATGTAAGGTATGTGGAGCCTTTACTATTCCCCAGTACCTCTTCTGTACTTGTCAGATCCTGACTCTGTTCTACAGTTTTACTGGAGGATATAGTCGCAGCTTCCACATTTTTTAGTTTTACCATTTTATTTTTCATTTTTTTTAGAGCATTGCTGGCCAGCTACACATTTTTCCTCTTTCTCTGTTAATATGTTTACTGGAGGATTTGTTGCAGACTTATTTTTAGGATGTTCCCTTTGCGATGACTTATCAACAGCATCATTATAACTCAATAACTCGGGCGTGGTGGCGCGCGCCTGTAATCCCAGCATGAGTGCGGGAGGCTGAGGTTGTGCGGCTGCTGTTCGCCTCCACTGGTGATCTGTGCTAGAGCTATTCTGAGTATATTCTGTGAAACCCCAAGTCATGAAGCCTGTGTTCTGTTCCTGGTGAACCCCAAGAAAAGGGGACTTGTTTCGGTGACTGGTTGGATCTACAAAGTACACGAGCAGTGAGCTGTGCCTCAAAGACATAACCTCCAATATTTCTTTTCTTGCATCATGTTGCCAGATCATTTGTTGGTTCTCGAGCAGTCAATCAATAACACATCATCTTTAACTGCTTCCATTTCATTCTGATTTACAATAGGATTATCTGTGACATTGTTTTCAACATTAATTTGATTCTTACAACATACACCGGTAGGTTGAATGATAATATTATTACCTTGTAACAGTTGTACTAAATGCATGCTGATCATTCATTTTTGTGCCCAATGAATCATATAGACGAGTGAGCGAGAATAACGCTGCATTCATCGTTTGTAAGGATGTCTCCAGACCTATTACAAAACTTCCCTGTGTGGCCTGAATTTTTTCACCAGGGGCAGAATGATTTCTGCGGGGAGTAGGTTGAGTAAAAGAGCATGACAGCACAGATGAATCATTCGCCGTCGGGGAGAACATTATTGGTGATTGAGACAAGTCATGCGTATTCCCGCCAACACTGAGCACTTGGTTATCAAGAAAAAAATGCTTCGGTACTCTAACAGGACTGATGTCCCCGTCCTTGTTTGAGATATCTGATATGGTGATTGCATTAGCAACAGAACCAGAGGGTATTGTGGTTTCCAGATCGTTTTTGTCCTGTTTGCTAGTTTCTGTGGACGTCATGGGCTTTTGTAATTGGCCCATGGATTGGTTTCCATTCACTCCCCCCATGATTCCCAATTGCTCTTTAATTAAAGCCAGCACTCCCATGGCAATAAGAGAGTCCGGCGGGGTGTACAGGAGGGCAGAGCGGCCTCTGACTGGCCCATGGGATCAGAATTTGCCCTCAAGTACTTTAAGACGAGATAGCTGCACCTTGAGGAGGATGTGGTGCAGGATTCTCTTATTCCAACACCAATCAATAAGGACAACTCAGTAGTTTTGCAAAGGGAAGTCCGTTTAATGACAAGTACAAAAAAACAGGGAAACAATGGAAATCAACAGCGATGCGATCGTCTCGCTTCAACTTCCAAATTCTTCATTCAGACCGCAACAGTTATAGCAGATTTTCTTCATCGTTGACGTGTTACTCATAAGTTTGTCATGCAATTCTATTGGTCGGGAAAGGTAACTTAAGTATAGGTGCTATATCTGAATATGGTAACAGAGTGTGAGGATTGGATAACTCTTATTGGGTCGGCGTCTACGCCCATCCCTCTACAGCACTCGTGATAGACGTCACTACAAGTACGACGTCTCATTGGTTCTACTATCTATAGGACACTAGATTATTTGGTCCATTGTTATTGGGTAGGTTACATCCCTAGACATAAATCTCCACTTTAATTAGCAGCATGCAGAATGGACACCCAGATGCGGTGTGCCCCAAGATTCACCCTGCCTCCCTTCCATCAATCAGTACTTTAGGACTATGTGTCAATTAGTTGGCTGAGGATGGCCTCGAAACCGCAGCTTCTTATCAGGAAAGGTTATGGCATCCTCTGGTTCTGGGTGACATCAGACGTTGGTACCTCTTTGCGCCTGGCTGGTCACGTGTTAGTTCACCGTGAATCTGCTTCATTTTCCTTCTTTTTGTGTATTTGATTCTTCCTTTAGCCTTGCCACCTGCCTGGGGCCTCCTTATCTCGACCTTCACTGGCTGGCTGCTATGCTCTTAAATTTTGTTTCTTCGAAGTTGCCGCTCTCTACCCTTCCTGGAGTTACCCACGAATTCCCAGGCATGAGCTTCCTCATACTGAGTTTCGATTCTGTTCTTTAGTCGGGCTTTGTGCTAGTATATGAATCTTGGCCTATTTGACTTCCACTATCCAGGGCTTAATTCTGCTTTTATAAAATGAAGTCGCACTTGTATAATGTGCTTTTTGAGGTAGATATATAGTTTGCGCTTGCCGCTCTATCCTTCTACTAAGCATTGCAAGCAGTACCGTTTCATTAGCTTCCTGCGTTCCAAGCCTATTTACAGGCATTTAGCAAGTTGCATATTTTCATCCTTCTTTCATGGTTACGTTCTTTGTGTTGCAACATAGTTTCTTCTTTTACGTCTATCACACCATTATTCCTTATACTTCGTCTTCACGTGTCGTTCTTCGCTTGTCGTTCGGTTCATTAGTACGCCGGTCAAGACCCTTGTGTCGTCACCATTCGCCTTCCATTAAGGCCCTTTGTGTCTCTTCGGGGACAGTTTGAAAGTAGTCTTCATTTCGTGTCAACTGCTGGTACGGTTGTCTCAGCGGGTACCGTGCTGCCCAGGATTGTCTGGTTATAGGTACGTCAAGAGGTATTGCTCTTCTGATGGGCACTGGGCAGAGCCCTAGCGCTGCTCTTTGTTGGTTTATTTGCTCCTCATACATCACATATCTTGGCGAGTATGTTCCTGGTACCTCAAAGTGGGGGGCTGGAGTGCAGACCGTATCTGAGACGACCTCTAGAGTGGTATCATTTATATTGTCCACCACCCCCCATCCTCATGAATGTCCATGACCACCTTGCTTACACCAACAGGGCAGCCGGGTTGTGGATTCTCAATTCCTCCCACCCCCATTTTGGCCCCTGAAACACAAAACTTTCTTATGTCCGCCATAGCAGAACAGACCCGTAGGTTAGAGGCAGATTTACATGAGCGCACTAGATGAATGGTGCGCGAGGATGATTTAGGGGTGTGAATGGCCTCCAACACATTCTTTGATTTTTTTCTTGAGCAGGCATTCCTGTTTTTAATGTTAGCACCATTATAAATGCAGCAGTTTTTTCAAACACGTTTCACTAATTCCACAGTCGATAGCCACACCGTGGGCCAGAAAAAAAGACTCCCCACCAGTTCAGGAAGCAACTGCAAACACAAAATGATATTCAGAAAAAAAGAGAAAAAAGAAAATAAAAATGTCTCCTCAAAACACATGTAAAGCACACGTTAGTTGTACTGATCAAATGGCTTTTGTTTTCTTTTTTTAATTTTTTTTTATTTATTACGCCACCTGACCAGAATTAGCAACATTAAATAAGGTGCCAAATTTCAAGTAACAAATCAATACGCTATACTTGTGCTACATGCAAGCATTGATGAAGACAACAGAAAAACACTTTCAGCCGTCAATATTTTACCCACCGCCCACAGCCCTCGGTCAGCAGACAGCCGACAGCACTCCCTCAAAGCACTCGAACAAATGCATGTGCGCCAAATGCGCGCGCCCTGCGACTTATAAGGGAATTGTGGGAACGTGGGTGGAGCTTGGTTAACTCACTAAAAAGGAGAACAAAAGTAAATAAATAATACGTCTCAAACGTTTCAAAAAGTCTTCAGAGGCTTAAAAAAGTCCTTTGTTTCAGAAGACCTTCAGTTTCACGGCGTACCGTTTTCCAGGTAGAAAAATGCAGATAATCTCCTTTCCAGCCTTCTCAGCCGACAGCACTTCCTCAAAGCACTTGACCAAATGCGCTTCTTTATTAATTATAAGTGTGAGCATACTACCTTGATTTACAATCCCCTGGGAATAAACCACAAGTACAACCGGACTGCTTTCTAGACTATGTTATAAAACTTTAACTGGGATTAGTGTTGATATCACTTCCCCACTAAATGTTGTCCCAGAGAGTCCTCACATTTATTGGAGAACCTGATTTAATTATTTGGGTTCAAAATGATAGGGTTTCCTCTTGTGCTGACTGACAGTATTGGTCCATCAGGTTTAACTTGTGAAGAGGATATGTGCTCAAATGACGTGGCCAGACCATTATGGTTGCTTAAATATGTGTTTACCACTTGGAAAAAGCTAAACAATGTGAAAGGGATATGCTGAAATGTATATGTAGTCCAAATAGGAGTTGGAACAATCTGTGTGGCGGTAGGTTTAGCTTGTATGCCCCCTGCCACATTACCTTTGAATTGCAATATCTCTACCCATTTTTAATATCAGGTAAACAACCTCCTGTTCCCAGAATAATTTAAGGCAAAACCATCCCTTTAATCGCAATTCATTTTTAGAATTTTGTAATATATATTCGCAGAAACCCAATTAGCCTACTATGGTAATCTCTACTTTATATCCAATGTGAGTTGTAAATGTTCCCTGTTAAAATATTTTAACCAACAAAAA
Organism: Ambystoma mexicanum; assembly: GCF_040938575.1. Taxonomy (NCBI): domain Eukaryota; kingdom Metazoa; phylum Chordata; class Amphibia; order Caudata; family Ambystomatidae; genus Ambystoma; species Ambystoma mexicanum. Next base: position 819,428,778 of record NC_090934.1, on the reverse strand, counting down.
GGAACCATTCCGATTCCCCTCTAATAAAAACATTGATTTTTAAAGCTACATAAATAAACACATGTCCATTCTTTCACCATCAGGAAATTCCAGAAGATCTATATCTTGAGTTTGTTTTGTAAATGAGGGATCTCATTAAGAAGTGAAATGTTTATTTTTATTTTATTTATTATTTTTTACATTTGTAAAGTGCCCAGGGACATCAGTGTGCTGTTGCAACCGGTTACACTGAAAATAATTGGGTTTTGAGTTTGTAGTTGGTCATGTGTAGGGGTGGTACTGTTTAGGCGAATAGCCACATTTTTAGATCCTTTCGTGGAAGGGCCAATTAGGAGGTCTCTGCTCTCAGTTCAGGCAGTAGGGAGTTCCAGTGTTTAGCTGCGACTGAAGGGAAGCTGGAACCTGCTCTTCTTGACCTTTTTGTCTTGGGCATCTTTAGTCGGTTAGCATAAATTGTCCTTACTGGTCTAGTGGACGTGGATCTTTCAGTCTTCTGGCATAATTATTGTGGAGCAGTGTTGGGGGTGCATTTGTACGTGATGGAAACAGTTTAGGAATATGATCTGTTGCCGAATAGGTAGCCTATCAACTTTTTTCCTGGTGTCAGAGATATGGCCTCTTTTGGATATATTAAGGGCTGCTCGAAGAGCATTATTTTAGATGACCTGGATTTTGTCCACATTGTGTTGCGAAGTTCAGACGAGGAGGACATTACACTAGTCAAGTCTTGCTCCAATGATTGCTCTTGCAATGGTTAGGCTGCTTGCTGGGGAGAGGAAGTGTCTAGCTGCGTTAATGAGTTTCGTTGTGTATGCGGCCAAGGAGGCGATTGCATTCACTTGCTTGGTGAAGGAGGGGGTAGCATGTACCCCTAGTGTTTTTACTGAGGTGGATAATGATATGTTTATACCATCAATGAGGAAGGAGGTGAATTCCCCTCCAAGCTTATCGAGCAGAAGGGGTGAGCCCACAAGCAGAATCTGTCTTCTCGTCGTTCAGGCGTAAGTGGTTGGTTGCTATCCAAGTTTGGATAGTGAAATGGATTTTGTTGATGGTCAGGGAGTCATTTGGGTGGGATCCAGATAGGGAAGGAGGATTTTTGGGGTTGTCAGCATAGTTGGTTTATGAGACACCCAAAGAGTCTAGGAGGTCGATCAGGGGCTTGGTGAAGATCTTGTATAAGGAAGAGGAGACACAGAACCTTGCGGTACCCCACAGGGAATGGGCGTAGGGGGTGCGCTATCCGTGCCTGAGAAGACTCATGGATCTGCTGGATAGGAAGGAGTTAATCCACGACGTGGCCTCCGGTGAAAAGTTGGAAGATGAGGTGAGGTGGTGGCATACGGTGTTATGGTCGACAAGGTCGAAGGCCCCGGATAGGTCCAGGAGAAGGATGATAGCTGGTTTGCATTAATCTTTAATGGAGTCAAGTTGTATTTTTAAGTCGAGGAGGACCGATTCTGTTCCACGTCTTGGTCGGAAGCCGGATTGGCGTATTCCTAGGATATGGTGGGCTTCGAGGTAAGCTTGCATTTGTATGTATGCTGCCCTATCTAGGATATTGAGTAGAAACGGTATTGTGGTGATCGGGCGATACTTGTTCAGGGAAAGTGGGTTGAGTGAGGGTTTCTTTAGCAGTGGGAGTACCCAAGATTCTTCTAGACTGTATGGGACTAGGCTAAAGGAGAAGGAAGCCTTGATGAATCTTGTTAAAAATGTGACTATAGTTTCAGAGCACTCTTTGATGATAGTGACTGGGCATACATCCCCTTTACACCTTGCGGGTTTAAGGGTTTTGAGAATCTTAGCTGTTTCCTCGACAGTCACATTTCTGAATTTAAAAGTTGGAATGAAATGATGTGACCTTGTGGAGGTAGACAAATTAGTAGGGGTAGTTGTTGCTTGTTTCTGGCCAATTTTGAGTTGAAGGGACATTATTTTGGCGCGCATCGCGTCCTGGATACCTGCTGCACCAAGCTTCATCCTTGAGGAGGGTACTAGGTGGGGTTGTAGGGGGGTCTCTAGTTAACTAAGTATTTTAAAGAGCTCTGGTGAGTTGGAATTGTCATTGGATATCCTTAAGTTGTACGCTGAGGCTTTAGCCTCAATGATGGCCTGCTTGTATTAGTTGGCTAGGCTAGTAAAGGTGGATTTGGTGATGGAGGGATTTTTCTTCCAGACACTTTCCGCTAATCTCTTTTTAGAGCGTAGGGCCTAAAGGTCCGAGAAGCACCAAGAGTTGATGTGACTTGTAGGTTTGGCTTTTCTTGGGAGGAGGGGGGCAATGAATTTACTGCGTTGATGAGGTTAGTGATGTAGAGGTTGGCCAGTAGTTCTGGGTCAGATGAGTCGGTGTGATCTGAGGAAAGGAGGGGTGAGATGTAGTCTTTGATGATGTTTCTAGTGCTTTGTGCTAGAATGGGTGGTAGATTATTGGTATTGGGCGATGAATGTTTAATAAGGGGAGAGAGAAGCATATGACATGGTGGTCTGACCAGGGGCAGGGGGAGTTGGACGTGATGGAGATTTGGCCGTTGAGGTCTGATATCCAATCCAGAGATGTCACTTTGATGTGGGTAGGTTTGCAGACTCAGTGAATGAAACCTAGGTCTGTGAGATCTCTTCCAAGTGCAGCTTCAATTGAGTCGTGGGGATCAAGGCGGCCTAGGTTGAGGTCTCCTAGGAGTATGACTCTAGAGTTAGGTTTAAGGTTGGTTCCAATAGAATGTAAACCTTCTTCGAAGGAGATGCGTAGGCCGGGGGGGTCTGTATATAATGTGGATGGTGATAGCGTCCAAAGGGGAGGATATGTGTTTGAGAGAGAAGTTCAATTACTTAGCACTGGGGAGTAGGTGAGTAGAAGTTGGAGGTAATCTTTGTGGATGAGGGAAACGCTGCCACCCCTGGATTTAGTTATATCCTGCCTGAGGATGGTGAATCCTTCTGGTAGAGCCAACGAAAGTGCAGGGCCCAAGGCAGGCTGGAGCCAGGTTTCGGAGATGGCCAAGAGGTCTCATTTCTGGGACGTGATGAGGTCATTTATGCCCAAGGCGTATCCAGGGAGCAATCTTGCATCGATGAGGGTTGCATGGAGAGGTTGAGGCTTAGGGGCGGCTATGTGTTGGTTGTTTGTAGCTCTGTCGGTCTGGGAGGCATGTGATTTCCTGTGCTTGGGTGGTGCTGGGTTGGTAGCATAGGTTTTGGCCTGATGTATGTCTATGATGGAAGGTTGTATTGTAAGAGTTTTCCTTTGGTATTGGAGACCTTATGGGCTAGATAAGGATTCAGTATGTATTTTGGGGCTTACGGCCTCTGCCTTATATGTGGGACTCACCTGTGTGTGGGTTATTTGGGTGAGCTTGTGGTGAGCTGCTTGTCCTCTCTAAGAGATGTGTGGGTTTTTTATCAGGGTTTTGGCTCTGAGGTGTGTGTTTTGTATTATGATAGTAGCAGGGAGGGATTGCAGGGAGGCTGCTGCGGTTCTCAGGCACAGATAGGAATTTCTGAAGGCAGTAGTGGCTGGGGAGCATTCTATAGGTTGCATAGTGTGGGTAAGGTAGGAGAGGGGTTGAAGTCCAGTGTGTGTGTGTGCGTATGGGTTGAGTGGGGGGATAACAGATTTTTCTGTAGTTTGGCCGAGTTGTGCTCTTGCAGGTGTGCCCAGGTCGTCATGGCAGTGTTTGTGACGGGAGATGCACCTGAGGTCTGAGCGGTGTTTGTGTATGGACCTAAGGGGGTGGCTGCTGTGCTTGTTGAAGGGGGTGCAGTACAGTGGCTTTGGAACTGCTAGGATCTGTGTCGGCATCGTGGCAATCAAGCACATGGTTAGAGCGCTAGCAGGTGCAAGGGGGGCCGGCGTTGCTTTGATGCTGCCATCACGAGCAGTTGGAGTTAGTCGCAGCCTGTAGTGGAAGTGCAGGCGTCGTGTGAGGGTTTTGTCAGGGATGGGGTGAGGCGGAAGGGTACATGGCGTCGAGTGGAATGCAGGAGTTGAACGTAGGAACGGAGTCGGGCAGGGTAAGGGTGAGTCCCTCAGACAGAACACCCTTGCAAGGCCATTATTCACTAGAGAATAAGCGCAATAGATGCAATCTGGTACAATGGGCTTACCTTACCTTGCCTGGTGTGGGTGTAATGGACCGCTGAAGATGTAGGTTTTCGGCGTCTCGATCCGCGAGCAGTGGAGAGCTGCAGAGGATTGATGGCCTTTGCTCTTGGCCTTCACGCAACAGCTTCGCCTGCTGGGTGTGTTGTGCAGTACTTAATGGAGCAGATGGTGAGCAATCAAATGCAGGCAGGCTGCCTGGTAGGACATACAAGTTAGGTATGGTGTTGATGGCGGCCATTTTATTAAAGGGCGCATCCCGTGTTTGTTGCTGGAGGAGGGCACCCTCCGGTGTCTCTCGAGATGTTGGATCCTCTGGTGCTTGCAGCAGAGCTGCAGAGAGAATTGATGGCCTTTGCGCCCATCCTTCGCGCAACTGCTTCGCCTGCCAGTTGTTTGAAACAACCCGAGACCCCTGGTTAAGCATAAATTCCAACCCCAAACACCAAGGTCCTCTTTATTTATTAATCTAACTCCTCAACATTCCACAGAAGAGCTTTCCAGGGTCTCCTTATTGTTGTAATGAGACCCTTGTTGTTCTTAATATTTGATGTCCTATAAACGATGGCTCATTGATTATAGTTTTCTTTATGTTCATAAACATCTGTATTCAACTCGTCGATGTGGTTCCTGAGTCCCTGACGTGTGTGATAAGCACCATTGAATTGGTAACCTTTAGAGGAGTAGATTGAGTTATTATCAGAGTCCCTTAAGGGGAATTAGACTTTTTCTTTTTAGTTCTCCCTTTTTTTTAACCTCTTTTTGTATCCGTTTACTAGATATGCTGAGTAATGTCTGTTCAATTGTTCTTAGAAATGTGCATGAGTATTTATTTTTTGACACTGGAGGACCTTTTGATTTTTAGTTGTCTTTTCTTGAGTGAGCTCTCTTTTCTGAGTTTTGTAATGCATTTGTTTTTGCTCCTTCTCCTTTTTTATAAATCTTCCAAGCATATTTGTTCATCCTGGCAAATGTCGATCAACCATATACCCGAGTTCTTAACTAAAAAATAATTTACATTTCCGTTAGTGGGTTCTCCTGCAATTCACCAGTTCTTCCCCTAAGTAATCTTCTATGTGTACCTTACCGACAGTAGAGTTACGGATTCGGCCTGGCTTTGTACAATCTTTATATCTTGTCAAATCTGTAAGGGTTGGCTCCTCAGTGGGATTCATATTTGCCAAGTAAGGAGGAGTAGGCAATATAAGCAGATTCCCAATAATCAAATTGGGTGGGGGATTTACTGCCACCGCCTGTAGTTCAGCCTGAAAACAGTTTCATTAGGAGGTAACAAAGATTTACCCTCTGCATTATTTGGCAACACTTTTGAATTGTAGTAATCTGTATTTTTAACTTGACCTTTTCTTGGGAAACAATTGGGGGTAGCAGCGTTTTTAGTGTCTGTTAGTATCTCTACTTTCATCCCTGGTTATTTCCTTTGCAAATTCATGCTAGACGAGACTAACGAGAGGTCCTCTAAGCGACTAGCTCCGCCAGGGCTTTGTAGCATTGATTTACTTGGTGGTGACGGACAATTGAAAAGTTCACACAAACATAAGTATGAGAAGCTTCTTATGTGCTCGCTCTGCTCAAACTGCTTAACTACACTTAGAAGGAGCACTTAGCGCAATCGCTTCAACAGCTCAAACATATTGTAGTGCAATGCTCCGGAACACCACCAGAGCTCTGTGCTCACTGCTTCAACTGTAATTAGTAGGAGCACCTTCCATTCCATGAAAACATTGCCGATTACTTTTTGACCAGGTTAGCTGGGTTTGTGGGCCTTTGGGAGGAAGTGGCTTTGATGTTTTCTCATTCTGATAGACTATCGAATGATTAGGATCTTGAAATTAAGTGATTGGTTTTTAACTCTCACTTTCAACAGACTGCATCGGCCTAGGGTAGGAATCTCCATGTTGTCTACAAACCTGGATCAGACCAATCTCTGACATAAAAAGTAATGTAGTCTTTTCACAGCTTTACTTGAACTGGAAGTTGAACTCACTGGTGTTGTTTAGACTCTCCAACTGACTTGGTCTTGTGTGTTTGGGTAGGGTTGGGATTCATGGTTATTCTCCGCTATCATGGCTAGAGGCATCCACACGTTTTATTGACTGTTATAGATACCCCTTCTTTTCATTCCATTGGCATTCATTCTGAGCTTCCTACTGTTTTATTGGCTGGTATTCTCAATAGTCCAACTTTCCATCTAGCTCACTCACAATGAGTGTTATGCATGTAACAGTGCCGCTGGATTTTTTTTTTAAAGCTGATCTTTTATACCTACTCTATGTATATGCTCAGTCCAGCAATTTTAAGTTCATATGGTACTCTTGTATTTAATTGTGTATTTATTAGAACTGTCTGTTTTACATGTTTAAATTAGTTAGCATTATTCAAAATGATCTGTCTTCAAATACAGGACTTTTAATATTTACTTCTAATGTACCCAAAAGTTGAGATTGATTCGAGTTCTTTAATTGCTTGATTTTTCAAAAGGTTTTCTCAGATATCACCTGAAGTTTTAATTACTACTTAAACTAAACATGTTCCTTATTTTATTCTAGAAATTAAAGTGTGTGTAATATTGAGTGAGAATTTTGTCACCTTACTTTTGTGTTTATTACAGTGAGTTCGCCCGTTGAGCTTATTATAATGCAAGCACTTTGCTGGGTTCATGATGATTTGAATCAAGTTGAAATTGGCAGCTATATCCTGAAAGTTTGTGGCCAAGAAGAGGTTTTGCAGAAGTAAGCACATTTATATTATTTTTAAACTATATTTATTTTATAAATTATTAAAGCTTTTAACATGACTTGACGATTCACTTTTACTAGCAAAATGGGGAGATGCATACCTTCATGTAACGATGTACAGTCTGATTTCATTTCGGAGAATTATGTAGCCGTGCAAATATTTTGTACTAGAGCTCCAATGAACCTGAACATGAGAGTTAAAAGTCCAAAACATTATGAGGTTTGCATACTGTGTAGCCATTGTGTAGAGGCTCCAGGAGAGGCTTAAATGTGCTATCCGCTGATAGTTGGATCTCTGTATGCGCCAAACATTCTACTCTTCCCTTACCTACAAAAAAAGTTTGGACCCTGTCTTAGTTTGCTTTCAGAGTATACCACAAAAGCGAAGAGCTCCATTTTATGGCAGGTTTACAGACCGCACATAAACGAGATGGGTGCTTCAGTGTTTTGGAAGATCTTTGGGCAATCGGACTCTAATTGAATCTCTCAAGTTGTCATAATCAGACACGGACAACAAGCACACTTGGAGAAAGTTCCTTGGTCCTTACAGACAGGTTTTACTCCTTGCATAAAGAGCTGGAACCTTGCGTGGTCCAGCCAAGGAATTAAAAAAAAATAAAAACCTTGGTAAAGCTATGGTGACCAGATAACACTCTTGTGAAATGCTGCTCTGTAATCACTGTGGCAAAGTCCCCTCCTTTTCCCTGGGAACATCTACTGAGGTGACCAAAAGGGCTGTGTTCCTCCTGAGGCAATTTAATAACATTGGCATTTTAAGAGAGACACACTTGGGGAGCTGAAACCAAAAGGATGCAATGTTTTCTCATGTCCCCAAACATGGGTACCTTTTTTGTATTCACAGCACAGATACCTTTTTAAACACTGTCTTAATGGGAGCAGAGCTCTGGGACAAAAGGAAACAAAATGTAACAAAGGAATTGGACTCCTTTGACAGCGGAAGTGGACATCTGCTTAGACCTGCAAATCCCTACTACTCTTATACATACCCTCACAGACATCCGTGTCACAGATGGCATCACAAATTGTCAGGCTGGATGGTTCAAGGGTCTTCATTCAGTCAAGATAAAAGATGTTGTTTTAATTTTTTTTTTTTAAAATTTCTTTGTTTTCTTTTAACAACAACAAAACACATAACATACAAACAACTTTAACATAAATGGCTTATTGGCACTTCGTATGGATCTTGTCCTTCCATTGTAGTTTCATAGTTTCCCCAGCGACCTTATCAGTTCAGTCTGGACCTCCCGTGGGGTCGAGCACCAGGTCTGGTACGCATAATGTTCTATTCTTGGGCTTCGTGCTTGGCCTGACTATTTCACCTATGGATCCTCTGTTTCCGAGGGAATTTAGGAGTTTCCTTCCTCCGGGTGGCCAAAGAGGTCTTGTGTTAGTGTGTTCCACGCAGTCAACTTGTGCGCAGTTTCACCTTCCCCTCTTCTCACTGCTCTTGTCCACACCACTGTCTCTGCCTGTGCCCACTTCTGAAGTTCTGACCACCATGCCTCCACACGCGGGCCCTCCTTTGACTTCCATGTCATTGCTATCCTTCTCTTGGCCAGTATACTTATCAAATCTTTCATCTTCGCCAGATGCAATTCATGCTTACCCCCTCTCGAGAAGAGGCCCAGTAGGTACTTTTCGGGATGTTCCGCCTGGATTTGAAGTCCGCTTCCCGCTATCTTGAGTCTGATCCCGTCCCAGAACTCTTGTATCACTGGGCAGGACCAGAACATGTGTACCATGTCCGCTTCTTCCGACGAGCAGTGGGGGCACCCGCTCTGGGCTCCTGTTTGGACTTTATTCATCTTCTTGGGTGTGAGATACGCTCTGTGCGTTACATATAGCTGCACCTACCTAAATCTCGCATTTCTGGATACCTTTTTTTGGGTATCGTAGGGCCCTAGTCCATTCTTGATTGCTGATGGCCCTCCCCAGCTCCTCCTCCCAACGCTGCCTCGTGTGTAGTTCCTGTGGGTCTTTGACCTTCAGTAGCTGTTCATACAACCTGGAGGTTGTGTGCGTTCCCTCTGCAATGTCATACCATACGTCTAATGCCTTTTTCTCATCCTGGTCTTCCCAATCTGGCCATCTTCTCGTGATGTTTCTCAGCATGCCGGTATATAGGATGAATTGACCCATATGTATTTCATATTACTCTGGAAGTCCGCCCACCTTCCCTCCCTTCTCAGGTCTCCAATTTTTTTTGCTACCCCTTTAGCCTCCCAGTGTGCTCGATATGTTGCTAGTGTATTTGTGTTCCCTCCCAGGAGACCCGCTAGAGGGATTTGCGTTGACTGCGGATCCTTTACCCCTTGGAGTTTCCACACTCTTTCCATAAATCCACTGCAATGTTGAGCATGTTCGGCAGGGTTCTGAGCCGGTGTCTGTCGAGCCATAATATTTCCCTTAGGTAATACTGTTTCAGTGCAGGTTGGAAAATGCGAGTGTCTATTGTTTTGTCTTCCCCCAGCCATTTTACTGCAAATTGCAGCTGCCCCGCTAAATAGTACTTCTCGAAGTCCGGTAGTCTGATACCCCCTTCTTCGTAGTCCTTCTGCAGGTTCCTTATTGCGATCCTATTTCTCCCCCCAAAGGAATGAGCACGTTATTGTATTTAGTTTAGTGAAAAAGGCCCTGGGTATGCTGTATGGGATGTTCGTGAGGAAGTATAATAGGCGGGGCAGCACCCCAATTTTCAGGAGTGCTGCTCTTCCCATCATTCCCAGTGGTAGTGTCCCCCAGAAAGTCATTGACCGCTGTGTTCTTTCTAGAGTGACAAGCGTGTTGGATGCATGGGTATCAGCGGTATCATGATGTATCCCTATACCCAAATATTTGAAGGTGCGGGGCACCCATGTCAGACCCAGGTCCGGCAGACAATGTGGGGGGACATGTTTCAGACCTGCCAAGGGGAAGAGGAGGTACTTCTCTTTATTAATCGCTATGCCCGAAAGCCTAGTGTATGCCCCAATCGCTTCTAGGAGGCAGGGTAGGTTAGTGGTTGGGTCGCTTATGAATAGGAGCATATCATCCGCGTATAGCGAGATTTGGTGGAGCACCCCATCTATGTCCAGTCCGGTGTCTCTATATTCTGCTCTAAGGAATACCGCAAATGGCTCTAGAGCCAGGATATATAACATTGGCGATAGCGGGCACCCCTGCTTGGTTCCCCTATGAATCTTCCACTCCTTGGAAATTAATCGCCCAGTCTTCACCCTTGCTCTCGGTTCCTTGTATAGTAACCTGATCCATCGGAGGTACCCCTCCCCGATACCAAAGTGGGTGAGTACACCCATCAGCCATTCCCAACGCACAGAGTCGAAAGCTTTGACAGCGTCCAAAGACACTATTACGCTCTCGTCTTGCAGTCGATTTGTCTCATCTATCACGTGGTGAAGTCTGCGGAGGTTCCAGGACGTGTTTCTTCCCGGAACATAGCCTGTTTGGTCCGGGTGCATCAGAGTGGGTATTACCTGTTTTAAGCGGTTGGCTAGGACTGCCGTTAGTATATTGGCGTCCTGATTAATAAAGGATATTGGCCTATAGGAGGCACATTTCCTAGGGGGCTTCCCTGGTTTGAGAATCGGGACAATTTTTGATTCCGACAGGCTTGTCGGGAGACGCATGGTCTCCTATGTGTCTTGGAATGTCTCAAGCAGTTTCGGGGCAATGGCGCTCTTGTACGTCTTGTAGAACTCCCCCGGAAGCCCATCAGGGCCCGGGATTTTGCCGGTGGGAAGTTCTGCGATCAACATCTCTATTTCTTCCACCGTGAGGGGTGCATCCAGTAGCTGAACCTGTTCTTCCTCTAGCCTCGGAAACCTTATTTCTACCAGTGCATCTGTTATGTCCTCCGGGTCTATTTCCGGATTCGGGGCATACAGTTGCTCATAGAAACGCGCAAACATTGCGTTAATGTGCCCTTGGTCCCTGATCTCTGTCCCGGTGTGGTCTTCTAACACCGTTATGGGATCCTTTTTATTCTCTTGTCTGGTAAGCCAGGCCAAGAGCCTGCTAGGTTTATCCCCTTCTGCCTGTAACCGCTGTAGGTACCTCCCATAGTTTAGCCTCCCTAGTTTTTCCCAGAGCATCATACATTTAGTCCGCAGCTCTATCAGCTCTCCAGGTTCCTCCCCCTCTAGTCCTGCTCGTTGTTCTTTCAATTCGATCACCCTCTCGAGTTCATTCAATTCCCTCATGGCCGCTCCTGTCAATTCTCCTGTTTTGCCTATTGCCGCTCCCCTTATTACCACCTTAAATGCGTCCCATAATATGGCGCCACTCAACACTGCCCTCGTTTTGCTCAAAATAATCATCGATCACCTCCTGGAGGTGTTCCTCAAACTCCCCCTCTCTCAGGGCCTCTGCTCGAAGTCGCCACGATGGGATAGGGGCTTTCCTATTGGTGTGTGCCCATGTCGCCACTATTGGGGCATGATCAGAGACTGTGCATGCTTTAATGGTGATTCCCACGATATCTTGTAGTGATTCCCTGCCTGCAAATATATAGTCTATACGTGTGAATGTTCCATGTGGTGCGCTGTAGTGTGTATAACCCCTCCCCTCCCCTCCCCGTGTAACTGCCTCCATACGTCTGCTAACTGTAGCTGCTCCAGGATCCTATGCAGTTCTTTGGCTGGGGGCGCTGGCTTCTTGTATTTATTATCAGATCTGTCGAGGAGGGGATTCAAGGTGCAGTTGAAGTCGCCGGCCCAGATGAACGTAGCCTCCCTATATTGCACTAACTTGGGCGCTAGCTTTTTGAAGAAGTCCGTTGCATCAGTATTCGGTGCGTAGGTGTACACCAGGCATACCTCCTTGTTTTCTAGCATGTCATGCACCAATACCAGCCGTCCCTCTGTGTCGATCTCTTGCTTGAGTAGCTGGAACGGGACCCCCGGGGCAATCCATATTAGTACACCTCGTGCGTAATTTGAATATGTGGCACTGTATATCTGTCCTCCCCATTTCTTGTCCACCTTGGCCTGCCTGTCTCTTGTGAGATGTTTCTCCTGTAACATCGCTATCTTGATTTTCATCCGGTTTAGCCAGGCATAAACCCTAAGTCTCTTGACATACGCATTGAGTCCTCTCACATTCTAGGTAGCTATCGTCAGTTCATCTGGTCCCATGATCTTCTTTGTTTGCTTGGCTTCATGATCCCACTGCCATGTCCTTGCACCCTGCCCTTTAGTCTCCTCGTGCCCATCTCCCTCAGTGTCCTGGTCCTGGATCTATGCCTCTTGATGCAGCCACTGCTGCTGTCACATGGTTCCTGTCCCATGTTACTCCGGTCACTTATTGTCTGTATTATTTCAGTGTTCCTATACAGTAGTCCTTCCATAGTTTGTGCCTTGTACTGCCCATTCACTCCATTCAACGTCTGTAACTTAAAAGCTGGAAAACTAACCCCCAGCCACCCTCCCCCGGGTCGGGCTCCGCCGCTTCTCTCATCATGCTCCTGTGAGGGGGGCAGACTCGCCGCAGCATGATGCCTTAAAACTGACATCCAAACTAGTAATTCATTCTTCCCGGGGGCGCTGCTTCTCTCAGCCAATACAGCTAAAGTGGGGCCGATTGCTCTTCCATGCTTACTACTAGCTTCTTTTAACTTACGTAATGCTTATTTTCTTTGTTCCAGGTTGCCTTTGTTACTCCTCATCGGGGTCTATTTCCAGGGTTGCTAGCGTTTCTCTGCCTCAGCTAAGGGAAGCCTTGTGAGTCCATCCAACTGTGGGCCTCTTCGGTGGAGTCGAAAAAACATGTTTCGCCTTGGTGTATCACCTTGAGTTTAGCGGGGAACAGGAGCATGTATCTCACCCCGCGGTCCTGAGGCGTTCTTTTGTTGGGCCGAACTGTGCCTGTTGCCTCTGTACCATGGCCGTATAGTCCGGATACATTGTGATCTTGGAAGAGTTCTTGATGATCCCCCCCCCTCCTTGAGAACGCTAGTATTTTCTCCCTGTCTTTATAGTTCATGATCCTAGCAATCATCGCTCTCGGGGAGGCACCCGGCTGGGGTCTTCCGGTCAGGGCTCTGTGTGCCCTTTCTACCACAAAGCCCTGGGATAGTACACCTACTCTGACATCCTGGAGGAGCATGTTTTTGACGTACTCAGTGGGGTCTTTGCCCTCCTCACCTTCCGGAATTCCAATTATGCAGATGTTGTTCCTCCGCAATCTCCCCTCTGCGTCTTCCGCTCACCTTTCCAGAACCTTAATTCTCTGTAGTACCTCCGACATCTGTGTCTGCGTTACGCAAACCCCGCCGTATTATTCTGCACCTGCTGTTCCGTCGCCGTCACTCTCTCCGTTAGGTTCCTCGCGTCCTGGCGGAGAAGGCCCACATCTACCATTATTGTGTCCAGTTTATTTTCTAGAGATGTTTTCAGGGCCCCAATTGCAGTGTGCATTTTGTTTTCGAGCGATGCTTTCATGGAGGCGATTGCTTCCAGTATCGTGCCTTCGTTAGCGGCTTCCGCTGGGCGCGAGGTGTCATCCGCGGCTGCTGCCTTGTCCGCTGACAGCGACAGTTTGTGTCCGGACGCCTTCGTAAAAGTATCCATGCTTACTTGCTTGGTTTTCCCCTCTGCTTTCTTGTTCAGCATCGCGGGGGACCCGTCTCGTGTCTGCGTCGCCGGTACCAGTCTTGGCTGTGTTCCACGTGCCGTAGCCCTTGCTTCTTCCGCCGCCCTGCTCCCCGGTGTTTACGGGTCTCTCCTTATATCAGGATTATTACACTCTTCCGGTGGGAATATACGTTAGGCCCTTGTTGCTCACGGCGCTTTTTGCCGTCGGATGTCTCCTGTCGGGTGTCGCTTCGGGCTCAGGCCTTCCCGTGCCTGCTGCTTATGTCGCCTCACCGTGTCAGGGGCCTTCCCGCTTCTGCGTCCCACTTCCACCGGTCGCGCCGATCTCCACGTCGTGGGGTTGACTCAGGCTCGGGTCTGCCCCGCACTGGTTTCTGTGTTATGCGCGGGATGTGTCCCTCTTGCCGATCGTATAGATCGTGTAGATTCACTGGTTCATTCTGTATTACGCGGCTGATGTCCTCCCACAGCTCGCGCGTCCGCCATTTTGATTTCGCAGGACGATTCCCCTCCGGCTGTCTATCTTTTTTTCAACCGCCCGGTTTCCTCCGGGGGCTTCGCCGGGTGGGCAGCAGGTGTTCCGGTCTCTGTGGAGAGACTTTGGCGGTCTTCTGGAACCAATTTATGTAGGTTTTTATCGGATTTCGTCAGGATCGCTCCGGAGCTCCTCAGCAGCATGTCTCACTACATCGGCCGCTAAGCCACGCCCCCGTTTTAATTATTTTTAACGGGAATGGCTAAACTAAAGGGCGTCACTCTCTCTCTGCTTCCCTATAGACCTAGAAGACTAATGACCGGTAACCCCTTTTATCTAAACTCTACCTTCGGGTGATGGCCTAAAGGCCAAATACTTTTCTGTCTCACTTCCTATAGGAATTCCTAAGGGCTTCCTACTCTCTAGAAGTCGCCTGAAGATAATCTTCAGAATGATGTTAGATTGTGACAATTTCGGCTGTCTCTATCTCCCACTCTCTCCCGTGCATTCTTTTCACTGGTCTTCCTATTCCCTCCTCTCCCTGCTACTCTACTCCGACTCTCTTCTCCCTCCTCCCCTTTCCTCCCCTCTCCTTTTATAGCTGCCTTTTCCTATTCCTGTCGCCCCTCTAATGGTTCCACTATCTGGTCTTTCCCCAAGGGTTGGGTCATCACAAGGGGTGTGTGGTGAATCAGAAGGACGTGGACAGTTTGTGGACATGGTTCACAGTTCTTTATTAAAGTAAACTATAAGACCTAACTTGCCCAATCTCTATGGGTGGTGCCAGCCTATGTGCTCGTCAGTCAGAAGTGAATGTCCAAAAAGAAAGTCTGCTGCCCCAAACTACCCTAACTGATTCTACCACTATGAAAACTAACTCATATATAAATAATGACTCCCTTCTCCTGAGGGCATTTGTAGTACCAGTCTGTAGTATTGTTTACCAATATGTAATCCTCAAATAAACTCTTGTGACTTCTTGGATCAGTCTCTGTAGCTCTTCAAATGCGGTCTTGAGTTTTCCCTTCTTGGGAGTCCCTTTTGGGGATCTTTTACAAGCTATAGATTCCTGGTTGTTGTTTCCAGCATATACTGGAGAAGACACTATTATTCGGTATTCTTTCTCTTCTGGCCAATTATAGCTCAGCTTGCTTTGGCCTACTTGATTCTTTACTTGGTTCAGGTGTCTTGTTCCTTTGAACTCTTGCTCAAAATATTCTCTCCTTTTGATATTCTGTTCTCCTTGTACAATATGTCAAGTGGCTTTCCCCTTTTCCAAGGGTATTGAAATCCACTGTTGTTTTCCCTTAATATTACTTCTTTTGTATTCCAACAGTTTTAAGTTCACTTGCTTCAAGGGTAACCTTTTCTCGTGACTTCTACTGAGACTGGTATACTAATCCCTTCTCGGCCTCCTGTTATTCCTGTTCTTCCTGTTATCTTCTAGTGTGAAGGAGCATGCTTTTGGGAGCCTTGTTCCTCAGTGACCTTCTCTCAGGTCTTGGACCGCCGTTGCCTTGATCCGTGTCTTCTGTGATGAACCTGAGGGCGTCCTCGCTCCTTTTTCCCTGGGATCCTTCGCTCAGGTGGCTTGGGAAAGGCCATCACTTTTGGATCCCCACCCTGGGGGTGGATATGCAAGGGAGGATCACCTGGGTGGAGGGAACTTGGGGAGAGGACATCTTTAGGTGAGACATGGTATCCCCAATTCCCTTTCCAAACTGAAGCATCCCTCAAGCCTTTGTAGGCTGTCGGCCCTTTCCCTTTTCTTCCTTATGAAATGTCCCCCAAAATGATCACCTTGACACTGGGATGAGGAAGAGGTCAACTATGAGGACCCATCCCCATTTAGGTAAGATAAACCCCTATTCACCTCATGTTGTTAATACAGACACATATCAGTTAAGTACCAAGACAAGTAGGAGGCAATACCGAGAAATGCACACTTCCTTTTCCAACCTCCCCAAACACCACTTTGGTATACCTTTGGAATAGCCAGGCATGTCCAGCTATAATAGGTTGCCTCAAAGTGCGGCAAATAACCTAAATAACCCACACCTGTGGGCATTTGACAATTCCACTAAGTAGAAGAAGCCTGGCTGCACAGCAGAAACAAGAGCACAGGAAGGAACCCAGAAGCGGGTAGCCGATACAAGCGGAAGCAAAGCTGGCTGGAGAGCGTGAGCCGAAAGCAGTGTTGGACAGGATAGAGGGACGATGTGGCGAGGCCTGCCACAAGAGTCTGTAATGCCTGCCAACCCTCCTCGTTGTGTGCACGCAGCAGGAGCAGGAGGCGCCGGGACACTCTAGCGACCGCAGAACGCCAAGAGTGAGCAGTACACTCTCCGGTCTCTGCGGGAGAAGAGCAGACACACGAGAAGCCAGACCACAGTGCAAGGGGCAACCGAGAAGCCTAAGGGAGCTGATGTACGGAGCCAGTGAATTACACAAGGGAAACACTCATACCGGGCGCTCTGGGTGCTTGACGTAAACACTCTTAGTTGCTGAAAGAATGGGAAATTGTTATAAGCACTTTTGGAATGCAAAAACAAGTGCTTTTGGAAAAGTGAACGAACGGAAAGGGATAGCAAACAATTTTGAATACTGCATATAGCCAAAGCAAGGTATTTTGAATATCAAATAAATTGAGACATTCTGAATCATTTTGAATACTGCATAAAGCAGAAGCCAGATATTTTGACCAGAGTGAATTGTTGTAATCACAAGTATTGGCAAAGCCAAGGAAACCCCAAGAAGGGTATGAAAGGAGAAGCCAAGTGTTGAGCATTTTTAAAGTAGTTATTGCAGGTTAAGGTAAAACCTGTATTGGCAAGAGCCAGAAGAACCAAAAACACGTATGGGACCGATCAGGGTTGCAGCCCGAAGACCTCCCTAATTACCTTTTTCGCACAATAAAGTCTTCAGTATTTATGATTTCTCGTAAACTTACAAAATGTGGCCCTAGTCTAACTTGCCCTTCAACCATGCTAAACTATGCCCTTGTGTATTACTTGCCCTAGCTTGCGCTGGTTGCTCCGCTTATCTAGGTTTAGGAGATAGTGGAGAAGAAACCTGCCCTATCGCTAACCTTCTAACACACTCAATAGAGAACAGTATGATTGTTCTAATATTTTTAATAGGCACATGCCATAACCATCTGGACATGTCGTCTGCCTTGCAAATGAAAAAAGATTATATATTTTATTTGTTTTCTTTGTTTGCCAGAAAAAGTAAAAAGTGTCTTAAACACCATTTTTAATACAAAAGTGGGCTGTCCAGTTTGTGTCCTGGAATGTAGTACCAGACACACAACTGAGCAGTTTTTGCTGTCAGATATTTCGTTGGAAGGATCTATATACGGCTTTTCAGAGCTCTGTCCGGTCTTATCAAAATATGTACCAATGAAGTGGTCAAAAGCTGTATATAGATCCTTCCAACGAAACCCAGGTAGGTGTCGGATTGAACCACAGGTTGTGCCTCAAGAAAGGAGACAGACTGTAGATTCCATGGGGTTGTACCATTGAAAAACTACAATTCTGCCTAGAAATATCTGACAGTAAAAACTGCTAATTTGTGTGTCCGGTACTACATCCCAAGACACAAACTGGACAGCCCTCTTTTGTATTAAAAATTGTATTTAATACACTTTTTATTAACTTTTTACTTTTTCTGCCAAACAAAGGAAACAAATAAAATATATAAACTTTTTTCATTTGCAAGGCAGACGACACATGTTCAGATGGTTATGGCATGTGCCTATTAAAAATATTAGAACAATCAAACTGTTATCTATTGAGTATGTTAGAAGGTTAGCGATAGGGCAAGTTTCTTCTCCACTATCCCCTAACCCTAGATAAGCGGAGAAATCAGCGCAAGATAGGGCAAGTAATACACAAGGGCATAGTTTAGCATGGTTGAAGGGAAAGTTAGACTAGGGCCACATTGTGTGCCAATGTAAGTTACGAGAAATCAGAAATACTTTAGACTTTGTGTGAAAAAAGAGCCAGAAGAATACCCAAGGTGTAACAAAGTGCATGGTGGCTAACCAGGCCACGGCAAAGTGTTGGAAGAGTAACATTGATGAAAGAAACACGTTTAACTGTTCAAGCAGAGCAATGGACAATTGTTGATGGAAAACAGATAAGGGGTATCGGCTGCGTGACCTGTAATGGGTAGACTGTGTGGTCTGACAACTGCACCTAGGCTGAGGGCCCTTTGTGAATAAAGCCAAGGAAAGTATTTCTACAGAAGCTTGTCTTGTGCAATGGCTGCAAGAATAATTTTGAAATTAAAGAACAGACTTGTTTTTTAAACCAGTGAAGAGTACTAATGACAAGAGAGTTGGCAAGTATCCTAAAGAACTGTATTGTTTTGCTAAACTGGCAGATTGAAACTCTTGGGTAAGAGAGAAACTGAGCGTAAGCCAAGAGCCGAAAGAGGCTCTACAGTTTCTTTGGAACTTTTGAACACTATTCATTTTGAAGCTGACATCCCTACACATTGTATACAGTTAGTTGTGAGGGCATGTTTAGGTTTTGGACACAGACAGTTACTTGATTTGGATGCAGACTATCCAGTTAGGAAAACCCTACCTTAGCATAGGGCAAATTCGGCCTTACTCCACCCTGTCTTTTAAATTGATTAAACTTTTTTGAGTATACATTTTTATCTGTTGTCTGTGTCTTGCTTCATGATGCCTTCACCCTTCCTCTTTGCCGTCTCTCTTCTCTCTCCGGTGTCATGGTCTTCCGACTAGGGTTTGGACACCCTGTGACTTTCTATGCGCGGTCGTATCGGTGATGGTTGTAGGACTGGCTGTCCACCATGGGCCTTCCGTGGTCTCGCCACCACATTACCCCGGGCTCCTGCCCTGCTGGTTTCTCATGCTGATGTCACGCCTAGGCTCTGGTGTTCAAGTCTCTTCCTTCGGGCTCCTTCCCTGTTGGCTTCTCATGCTTGGGCTGCACCGTGAATCTGGCATCCCAGTCTGCAGCATCAGGCGAGTTTCTAACTTGTTGGCTTCCTGGCTTGTGCTTACTCTGAGTCCTCCAGGTGTTATGCAGCGCAGGGCCTTCCCGTGCCTAGTTTATGTTGCTCTCTCTCTCCGTTGTTTATCAAGTATGCGTTATTTAACGTACTCGTCCCAGTGGATTGGGTATTTTTATTTAAAGGGACATGTTCCTTTTCTGTAAGATATTTGCATCTATCAGGAGTTTCTTCATCCCGATCGTGGTATTTAAAGGCGTCTGGTATTGTAGAGCATGCCATGTAGGGCCATGTAGGCCACAGTGTACACAGCTTTAGAGAGTTCCCCATGGGAACGGGAGTCCTTCTTCCCTCAGGGGAGTCTCTCCTGGTGAGGTCACACTTGCCTCAACCCCCTAGGGAGAGTTGCGGTTCGTGCTCACTTTTCTAGCCTCAATGGTGAAATCCCTTGATTCATCACAGGTGTCACTACAATTACCTCTTAGTCCTGCTCCCCCATCCCATGCGTTCTGTGCAGTCTCTTAATTCCATTCTGCTTGGTGTTCATCCTGTACCGCTGTCGGCTTTAGCCGTGGTGCATAATACTTGGCTTGTGAGACGCAAGTCTTGTTGAGTGCTGGTGCTACCAACAGGGAATGCCAGTTTCCTTCCTCAGTCCATTACTTTCTCAGGTGGCCACCAGGTATTCTGGTTCTTGGAGTCCTAACAATACACAAAATAAGCTTTTGGCCGAAGATTTGTCATGAAGCATTGTGTGATTGAAAGTGGTACCAAGGTCTAGACATAGGGCACACATAATAAGGGTTTCAGGGACTGGGTCCTTCCTGACTCCCTCACCCATCCCTGTGGACAGAACTGGCTGTGGCTGGGAGAGATCTTTCTCCCGTCAGAGGGTAGGTTTGTGACAATGTCAAATACGCCACTAGCAGACGAGTGCACTTAATAAACAGATGCCATGTTAATTTCCCTGCACTGAGGGCCGGGGAGCTCATGCAGGGAAATGGCTCAGAATTCTAGCGTGCTTTTACTTGGCTCACCATTATTTAATACTCCTGCGGAGCACAAACACTGGCTTGATGGCCTTTGGAAACCAGAGGAAGGCATTGAACAGCTTTGAGCTGCAGCATCTTCAGTTCATGGGGGTGAAATACAAGATGGCAGATAATCTTTTTGAAGTCTTGGTCCAGCGCCACATTCAACATAGGTGATTAAATTAAAAGTAGGCAATCACAGCCCCCGACCCTTTCACATCCATAGGTGCTGACCCTGATAGAATGCCCAAACCCACGGGAGGCATTACAGGGCTGTATAAGCTCCCAGTTCCAGTCAGGCATTGTGGGTGTTTGGAGGAGGCGGTTGTGGCAGGAGCTTGGAGTAAGTTGGTGATTTTTGAAGGAGGTGGTGAAATGTGTTCGGCGAAACAAGAGGGAGATGGTAGGAAGCTGGAAATGGGAGATGGAGAAGAATGATCAGGAGGTGGTTGGTTTAGATCAGTAGGAGGAGGGTGAAGTGGGAAGTCAGAAGGGTGTGTGCTTAGCTAGCAAGATCAGTAAGGCATGAGATGGTATACTTGGCCCAAGGCAGGGGGTATTTGTAGTTATTTGAAGACAAGGATGTCAATTCCGATCAGAAATGACTTGCAGTAACATATTTACAGTTGGCAGAAGCATTCCCACGGAGGGAGCCTGTACAATAGTATAAAGATGAGAACAAGTAGTGAGCCAATTTATGAGGGTGTAAAGAATTAGGACATATGCCAAGGGCAAAAAAACAAACAAAAAATATGTAAGAAAACTGGGGATTTACAAAGGTAACATTAACCTAAGGGGGCAAGTGCCTTCAACTAAAGAGAAGTACTAATAACATATACAAAATTACATAATTGGGCGTCACTGGAGGCAGCGGTGGCGGTCAGTTAGGGAGGATGGGGTTGAAAGCAGTGGGAGCTCCCTCTTTAGTAAGCAAGTCCAGTTTAAGGCTTTGAAGAGATCCACATTTGGGCTGGCTTTGATTGTTATTGGCAGTGGGTTACAGCGGTGGGACTTGAATATGAAGGCTTTAAGCCCATGGTGGGGGGAGAAACAAGCATGTGGCATGGTGTCGACGAGGAGCAGGACCAGAACAGGAGTAGAAATGTTGTGTAGAGTGAAGAAATCGAAACCCTAAGAGGGTGGAGATAAGACAGTCTTAAAACATGCCTGTGGGGACGTGGCCAGAGGCGCCGATGATGCAGACGCTCTGCTGATGGCCTCTGCTCCTTGCCTGTAGCATTAAAGCTCCAGTGGCGCTTCTTTCCCCCGGTTTCACCCCTCCGGCTGGAATTATGTGGGATAGAGCCGGAGGAACACCGAAACCGTAGCTGGTGCCACGACAGCAGCGGATGCGGAGTGAACTCCCGAGCGGTGCAGAGACCCGGCCGCGTTGATGTGAGCCTCAAAATGGCGCGGAAGCGCTCAGACTAGCCACAGCGTCCGGCGACTGCCAGTGACTGCGAGAAAGAACGTTGGGCCCCGCTCTATTAGCCTCGGGGCACGGATTGCGACGATCAGTGGGCCCGGCCCCTTCTTTGCCTTGGGCTTCCTGCTCCCCCCCCACCTCTGTGGGGGCCTTTCCACACTCGGGCGGCATGGCAGCATTTCCGCGGGCTGTATGCTATGCTTGGGAGGGCAGACAGAATGCACAGAGCGCTGACTCCTTCTTGGCCCATTTGCCCAGCTGACTACATAGGGCTCATTCACTGATTTGGCCCACAGAGGGGGGACACCGGGATACTGCGAGGCAAGCAGCTGAGGAGGGCGCGCCTGGGGCTCCAACTGGGGTGGCACAGTAAGGATTTCTGTTCTCCCGCCCTCATACCCCCACCCTTCTAACTATGGATTTTGCTGATTTCATGCTGGGGGATGCCAGGGAGGACTGGCTGTCGCATAAATTTCCTCCGGCAGTGGAAATTGTGTTTTTTCCTGGGGACTTGTGCTCCGCCTCCGCTGTTGTGGTGCTAGACCCACCCCTCTACCCCCAGCCCGAGGGATCTGAGAGCTCTCCAGGGTGAGTTCTGCGTGGTGAACCCGCCTGTGGCCAGCACACGCTAATTTACATTGGATACCGACTGGGGGCTCTTTCCACCCCCCCAACCCCCATTGTTGGTGGGAACAATAATGTCTAAACATTCAAAAACGCAGAGGAACGCAGACATCTCCACGATGCTGGTGCCTTCGGAGAAGGGGAATATATAAGCAATTTTTTCCACGCTCTATTGCCATATCTCGACAAATCTATGATCTTATTGGATCGCACCCACAGAGTGCGCCCTCGCAGAGGTGCAACGTCGGAGACCTTCCCTGATGTCATCACGAGGGTCCATTTCTACACGACAGTAGGAAGAAATTATGGCAGTGGGCCGCTTTCTGGATGAGCTAACGTTCCAAGGTTCCCCACTACAGATTTTTCAAGGTCTTGCTTCTGTTACAACCCAAAGGCGAAGAGCGCTACGACCACTAACGCTATTCCTAAGGGACCGGAACATAAAATATTGTTGGTTGTTTCCTACAGCGTTACAATTCCAAATCAAAGGCTCTCTCCGTATGATCTCTTGCTTGGAAGATGCCGAAGGGATCCTGAGCTCCTCCTCTCCGGATACAGAGGAGTGTTTTGCCTGAAACCTCTGAAAATGGTGAGAGCATCCATCCAAAAATACAGCGGGCCACCTGGTGGAAGGTACATGAAGGTCGCAATACAGGGAAGCTCCCGCCGCCGACTTGAACAGGGGCTGCAGCTCCCAGGAGGCTTCCCAGCATGAGAAGGCGCTCCTGGCGTTGAACATTGCAAAAGTACCACATTATGCTATTCTGTATTGGCTACGGGCAACATGCAGTCCTTGCCAAACCTCAAGTGATGGGTCACCTGAGGACCGGTGGGGCGAAATGCTCTACTGTTTTGGCCCTGTTATGGCTCAATTTTTGTTTGTTGACTAGTTCGGTTAAAACCCCCGTTGGAACATAGGATGGCGACTGAATGGCATCTAGCCCATACCCCCCTCTCCCGTGTTGGGTGAACCTATTACAGGAGACTCTTCATCACCTCAGCAAAACTTGGGCTTTGTATCACTGAACGTGAAGGGCTTGAATTTCCCAGAGAAACTTAAATCAGTTTTGCGTAGGCTGAAGGATCTAGAAGGGTCAGTGATCTTCTTGTAAGAAACTCTCCTCCCTTTGCATTACATTCATTTGCGGAGCAGAGAATTTCCAAAACAATTCCTGGCCTCCAGTGGCACCAAAGCAGATGGAACAGCGATCCTGCTGGGAAAGGATCTTCACTTTGAGGAACTTGACATTATACGAGACCCGGAGGCTGATACATTGGAGTGAAAGGTATGTTGTTGGGGCAGTTCTACTCCCTAGTCTCGATATATGCTCCCAACGAAGGACATATCCGATTTTTCAAAGAACTAGAGGCTACGCTTCTTCCCTTCTTGGAGGGCCATCTTATTCTCAGGGGAGACGTTAACCGGGTCCCCGGACCCCATCAAAGATAAAACACACAACCCCTCCACTAAGTATTTTAAAACTGCTTTGAGTATCCTCCACGTCGTCAATCCCTGGGGGTGGTGGACTCTTGGAGAGTGCTGAATCGAGAGGAGCAAGACTTTTCCTTTTCCCACGTTCACCGCTCCTCATCCCGTATGGACTTAATTCTGGTTTCCCCCCAATTCATGCCATTTATCGATGGGGTTTCTATAGCGCTGAGGATTCTTTCTGATCATGCCCCGGTTCTTCTTGAGGTGAGGTTTTGCACCCAGTTGAACCCTCTAGAACCCCAATGGCGATTATATGCTCTGATCTTACATGACTTGGCCCTAACAGATGAGGTGGCAAAATCGATACAGGACTACTTTTGGCAATATCGCTCAGAGCTTACTTCCCTCGGTGACAACATGGGTTGGAATAGAAGCACAATTAGTGGGGTTTTAATAGCTCATACAGCGGTCTATCACAAACAGAAGCAGCAGACCCGACCCCAATTAGGAGAATTAGAAGGAGAAATTTCCGAGATCGAAGGGAAATCCAAGCAGGGTTGGTCTCAGCTCTTCGAATTGCCCGAAATAGGCTGGAGGCGGTTTATGCTGAAGAGACGGCCCAGTCTCCGTTAGTGACAAAACAAGCTCATTACATTAAAAGCAATATAGCTAACCTTCTTTTAGTGAGGAAATTAGATCAAACTAAAAGGCGCAACACTCTCATAGGCCTTAGGGGCCAACAGGGGTTGGTACAATACGGGGAACCAGCGAATCTGCAACTAGCGAGGGCACACATATTAGAAACAATGACAGCATGGCCCTCCTCCTCGCCTCACATCTCTGACGTCTCTAAGAAGTCACACTACCAGTTAAGCCTCCTCAGAGGTATTCCTCCGTTCCTCTCCTTCCCCCAGAAGCTCACTGTATCCAGAGCTTTGGTTCTCCCTAGGCTGGATTACTGCAATAGCTTCTTTCTAAATCTGCCTGCTTCTACTCTCCGCACAGGGATCGCATCTCTCAAGGACTGAAATCTCTGCACTGGCTGCCAGTTGCTGCGAGGATTAAGTTCAAAACCCTCTGCATTGTCCACAAGGCCTTTTGAGGCCTGGGGCCTCAATACCTCCAACTTGCTCTTCCTAAATATCTTCCTTCTCAAGCTCTTCACTCATCCGCCTCCAACTCCCTCAGGGTCAGTCGCTTCTCCAAGCAACAAGTTGGTGGTAGATCTTTCTCTTCGGCTGGGACCTCCCTCTGGAACAGTCTCCGGAAGCACCTCAAGACCTTCCCCTTTGCTTCTGCTTTCTCTCCACCTCTCCCCTGCAGGATCCTGGTCACCTGGCTACCCTCTGATCTCGGGCCCAGGTCCCCTCCCCCGCTAGCTGCACACCTGCACTGCCTCCCTGGCAACCCTTGCACTTGGGGGCTGTTTCTGTATCTCTACAGACCTCCTAGCTCTTGACACCTGATATCTGCACTTACCCCTGCACCTGCCACTAGCTGGCTGCACTTTTTACCCATTGTTTTATTTATTTAATGTATTCTTATTCTTTACTGTTGATTCTATGTATTTCACTGCCCCTTCCACCTTCCCCCTGCACTTTCCCTTTCCTCCCTCCCCTTGCGCAATCTCAATGTCACCTGGCCTAGTGAGATCGTTGTCTTTGTCTTTCCTCTGTTCCCCCTCCCTTGCCTCGTCGCACCTTGAAACACTTGTGTATTTGGCGCGTTATAAATACCATATCATGTCATAGCAGCGGCCCGCTCATCTCGGGCCCAAAAACACTATATTGATGGAGCCGCTTTGCCACACCTTCCTAGGGAAGACATAATAGCTTTGGCAGCCCCGATCCTGCTGGAAGAGGTAGACACAGCCATTAAATCCCTGAAGACGAGAGGCTCTGGCTCCGATGGGTTCTCAGTTAAATTTGATAAACTTTTTAGAGGCTAGTTATTGCCCTGTCTAACAGCTCTCTTTAACTCTTTCAGGGAAATAAGCACTATAACCCCCTCGATGCCAACCTCTGCACCGATTTTGCTTTTGAAACCTTGGAAAGAGCCTAAAGACTATGCCTCATATAGGCAGATTTCTTTGCTAAATATCTATGCAAATATACACTCAAACGTTTTGACTAATCGGCTTGCTCCGCTTCTTCCAGCTTTGATCGATTCTGATTAAGCACGGTTTGTTGAAGGGAGGAAAACTGGGGTAATATTAGGTGAGTCCTGAATTTAAAGTAAATCGGCCCTCCTGCCATTAGATTGCCACTAAGGCATTTGATAAGGTGGATTGGGCGTTTTTAGCACTACTCTGGAAGCGTTCCACTTTGGGCCCTATTTTCGCAAAATGGTATCGGCCAACTACATCTCCCCGAACACATTATTCTGGGTAAACCGGGAGCATTTCTCCCCAATTCCTCTTACGTGTGGGACACAACAGGGTTTCCCCCTTGTGTTTGCTCTGATTATGGAGCCTTTGGCTCAACATATACGCCGTAATACAGCGATTCATCCAGGCTTCCTCGCGTAAGGTCTCGCTTTACGCAGATGTGTCACTCTCGTTAACTAATATTCAACCCTCCCTACAGGCTGCCCTTCAGTAACTGCAGTAACTGCAGTCCGTTGGCCAGGCAGCGGGTTTTGAAATAAACTATGGGAAATTGGTACCATTGGAAGCAGTGGTCGAAGTGTACGAAAAGAAGTAGTGGAGCTATGTTCCCTACTGGCCTGCACCCACTCCCCACAAACCCCATTATCACGTCCCCTCCCACACACAATACACACTCACAAACACTTGCACCTGCTGTTTAAGGGAACGTTCAGTGCAGTGCACTGAAAGGGCAGGTTTCAACTGCTGCCTACACTTTTATTTCAAAACGAAACCATTCCGGAACAGTTTCTTTTTAAAATAAAAGAATAGGAGCTGTAAAAGGTAATTTTAAAAAGTAGAAGAGCACCGCTCCCGACCGCTCCCACTCACTTCGACCACTGATTGGGGGGTGGGCCTTTCTCAGACATTAGTTCTTTTCAGACTCTCTGTCCAGTCCGATGGGATACTACATCCATCGAATATTTTGGGGGGTTGGATCACGGCTTCACCTAAAGGGTTATCTGCTGCTAATTTCCCCCCACTCTTTAAAACACTGGAAACAGATTTAGAAAAGTGGGGGTATCGGGAGATTTCCTTGATGGGCCGGATCACGGCAGTCAAAATCAATTTACTACCCCGCTTTCTTTACATGTGTTAATCTCTACTGGTGGAAATCCCGAAAAACTCATTAGACCGTCTGCAGATTTTTAAATTCATTTGGCGTGGCAAATGGTCTAGGATTCCTTGGAGGGTGATGGTGGGAGGCACCCGTCTGGGTGGGTTGGTGGTCCCAAACCTACATACATTTATGGAAGCTGCTCAAATTTCACACATCCTGACATGGATGTCCCCTCTCCCGAAATGGGTCGAGATTGACTCCCGCTTTCCCTTTGCTTCTTACTTTTACGTCCCCCATGGGCTAAGAAAATCTTGACAGAATTTGCTTTTCTCAACAACGGTCACCGTGAAGGTATGGGATGGGGCACTGAAGGGTAAAAAGATTCCCAGAGGCCTGGGCCTGCTCTCCCCCGTTATTCACAACCCTGTCTTCTCCCAAGGTTTGCATCCAGAGGCATTTAGAAATTGCACAATGGATGGCCTGTTAACTTTGGCTCAGCTATTTGAGGGGGATCGCCCGCGCTCCTTTTGAGGACTGCAAAGAGTTATTCCATCTCTCGAAGTCAGCCAGATTTTTGTATGTTCAGCTTCAACACTGGATCACACATCCAGAGACGAGACGGCAGGCAACTCGTACCTTAAACCCAACTGTCTCGGAGGGTCCAGGGCCTGGGGGTACGGGGGATTCTACACTTTATAAGCTCCTGAGGGAAGACATATTGACTGTGCGCCTATCTTATATGAGCCGTTGGGAGACAGACTTGGGCCACCCACTGGAGGATCAAGTATGACTGGGCATTTGGTCTAGGAACCACTCTTCTAGATGTGTGACTAACAATGAGTGTGCTCTAAAACTGCAATTTCGTTGGTATTACTCTCCAGTCCAACTTCATGATGTTCACTCTTCAGTGGCACCCACTTGTTGGCGACAATGCGGGGCTCAAGGCTCATACTTAAGTTGTGGTAGGACTGCCATCTTATTCACGCCTTTTTGGACACCATCGTCACTGTCGTCAACGCTATTACTGGTACCAAGCTCCTGAAGTGTCCTGAAAAAATGCTTTTGGGGGCCCTTAGTGAAGGGGTATATACTAAGTCTGGGTAGCGGGCGAAACTAATTACTCGTTTATTGCTAGCGGCATGTATCACGATTGCACGCTGCTGAAAATCTCTGGAGGGCCCAGTCCCCTCTCTGTGGTGGATTAAAGTGTGGGACTTGTTGGTAGCCAAAAAAGTCACAGCTGCCAAGGAAGGCAGACTCCACCAGTTTTTGGCCATTTGATCACCCTTGTTGGGCTACGACCAGAACTTCCCGGCCTGCCCAGATTGGTCAGACTGTATTTGCGGGCTGGGGTCTCCTGAGGGGCCCCGCGGTTCTGGAGTGGGCATCTGATGCGGGATCTGAAGGGGGGGTGGACACGCCATCCTGATTTATACATTCAAGATTGTACTTCCTACATATGCTGCCTGTGTTTATTTTATTTGCTGTATATTTCCATCCACCAACCGTTTAGTAAAAACAGTTTATAAAAAATAAAATAAAAAAAAAAACTCGATATGACAACTCCAATTGTCTCTGCATCAAAGTTGAGGAGCGTTGCTTTTATCTACAGTTCATGGTGAGACAGTGACACCTACAGCTTAGCATGGATCCCTGGCACAAACTGTAACACTGTTCAATGTGGGTCGCCATTATCCAGTCAAGGCGGACCTGTGTGGCAAAAAGAGTTGGGACTTGGCCCCTTTTTCTTTTTTTTTCCAAGATAGACATTTTATTTATTATTAACTAAAGAAATAACAATTAAACAACAGACATCGGTATTGGCATAAACTTAAAATGGCATAGTTCATTATAGTGATAATAAATTCATAAAATTAACATATATTTCATTCACAGTGTTGCTTGGCCAAGAGACCGGGGGTGGTGGCGGAGAGTTCCATGCGGGGGAGGGTGCCTTGATGTGCGAAGCCAGCAGGCGCTGTGCGGCTTTTGCGTGAGGGCCGGATAGCGTTCTGCATAGTCCATGAATGGGGCCCAGGTGTTTCGGAAGGGATTGAGGTTACCCAGGCAGAATGCAGTGATTCTTTCCGCTATGACGATGTCCCAGCACTTGGCCCACGATAGTGGGATAGAGGGGCCCTCAGGGTGCTTCCAGAGACGGGCGAGGGCTATCTTGGCCACTGTTAGTAAGTGTGTGCACAAGCGGGCTGCATTCCCTGACAGCGGCAGGTCCCAATCCCCCGGGTCTCCCAGCAGAATGATTCCGGGGTCCCACGGGATATTGAGACCTGTGATTGCTTGGACATGCGTCAGTACCCCTTTCCAGTAGTGCGCCGCCTTGGGGCAATCCCACAGGAGATGGAATAGCGTTCCCTCCTACAGACAGCCCCTCTAGCAGTTCGGTGATGGGCTTACGCCCGCCTTGTACAGTTGGGCTGGTATGATATAGTACCTGAGGCACACTTTATATCCCCCTTCCCTGTTAGTAACACATTGAGTGCTTCTGTGAAGTCTTGCCCGTATTTTTTTCCAAGTCTCTGGCTCCATGGAGCGGCCCAAGTCCCCCTCCCAATTCAACATGTATCTTTCTTTCGACTCTGGGCTAGATTTTTCCAAGAGTTTGTAGAGGGTGGAGATCTCGCCCCTTGGAGGGGAAGACGTCAGTGTGAGTTCAAGAGGTGTTAGGTCCCTGGAGCCGCGCTCTTTAACGGTGCGAACTTGAGAGATCCAGTGACGGATCTGTGTGTAGCGGAATCGTTCCTCCTCGGTGATGTTAAACCTCATCTTGAAGTCCTCAAATGAGAGTGGTTGACCCTCTTTTAGAAAATCTGAGATTCTATGAAGGCCACCCTCTGTCCACTTAGCGAAGCTGCGGTTGCAAAGGCCAGGGGAGAAACCCGGGTTGCCCCAGATTCGAGTCAGTGGGCCCAATGAGCTTTTCATTCTCCACTTCCTGTTCGCGGCTCTCCAGCTATCCACTGTGTTACTTTTTGCTGGTAGCGGGTTCAGAGTGGGAGAGAATTTCCGAGACTGGATGTGTGGCAGGTCGGGCAGGGGTGACTTGCACCATGCTTCTTCCAGTTGTTGCCAGCATGGGCGGTCTACGATGCGTGTTCAAGTAAAGGCGCGTGCGAGTTGGGCCGCTCGCCGGTATCTGGAGATATCCGGTACACCCAGACCGCCCAGCTGACGGCTACGAGTCATAATTTTCCTGGCAATGCGGGGTCTTCCCCCCCAACCCCCTAGATGAATTTCATGATTTCTCGCTGCAGAGAGGTGAGGTCCGCTTCCGAGATGTGGGTTGGGAGTGCATGGCAATGGTACAGCACTCTAGGGAGTAAATTCATTTTCACCGCCACTGCTCGGCCCAGCCATGAAATCTCCTGTTTGTTCCATCGTTTCAGATCTGCACGGAGCTTTTTAAATAGCTGCGGGAAGTTATGTTTGTAAACCAATGCGCTAGGGAAGTTATGTTTGTAAACCAATGCGCTAGTTTTGGGGATTTGGACGCCCAGGTATTCCAGTGTGGTATTAGTCCATGGGATTGGCAGGTCGGAACATAGTGTTTCTTTGTCATTTTGGCAGGTTAATCGGAAGGGCTGAGGACTTATAGTTCACTCTGAATCCAGAGCTTGCGCCAAATGACTCTAATTCTTCAAGCAGAGGCTGTAATGACTTGTCCGGATCAGTGATAGTCAGAAGGACATCATCTGCATAGAGTGCCACTTTGTGTTCAATCCTGCCCACGGTGACCCCCTTGATGTTTGGGTTAAGGCGAATCCTCACGGTGAACGGCTCCATCGACAGAGTGAACACCAGGGGCGACAGCGGGCACCCCCTGACGGGTCCCTCTGGATATAGGGATGGGCGCTGATTTCCTCCCGTTGACTCGGAGTTGTGTTGACGGGAGTGTGTAATTTGCCATTGTCCAAGTTATGAAATTGTGGCCCAGGCCCATGCGGGCTAGGGTTCTTTGAATGTAGTCCCAGTTCACTAGATCAAATGCTTTATGTGCGTCGAGGGAGATTACCAGTAGCGGGGTCTTCATTCTGTTCGCGGACTCAATGATATTTAGTGTGCGCCTAACATTGTCGTGTGTCCCCCTGCCCGGGATAAAGCCTGTTTGATCTTTGTGTATTAACTCGGGGAGAATCCTGCCTAGCCTAACTGCTAGCACCTTGGAGTAGATTTTCCCCTCGGTATTCATCAGTGCAATTGGCCTATATGAGGCCGCTTGTTCGGGGTCCTTCTCCGGTTTTTGCAGTAGGATGGTGGTTGATTCGGCCATGGAGTTTGTTACCTTTTTTGTGGATAGGAAAGAGTTGAATAGCAGTGTCAGTTGCGGAATTATGATGCGTGCGAATGATTTATAGAACTTGGGCATCAGCCCATCTGGGCCTGGGGCGATGTTCTTTAGCGATTTTATGGCGTCTAGGATTTCCTCTGCGGAGATCGGGGCTTCTAGGGAGTCTAGGGGGGCCGTGACAGCCGGGGCGTGGAATTACGCTAGGTAGCGCTGCTGCTAGGCTCTGTCCTCTTGGGATGAGAGTGGCCCTTGCATGAACGCCTTGTGGTGGTTTACCAGGGTTTCGATTATATCTGGGGTGGTGAATTTACTTTTCCCATCCGACCCTTTGAGGCTTAAGATGTTGTTTCTGCTGTGTCTTTCGGAATTTATATGCTAGTAGCCGGTTTGCCTTATTGCTTTTATGGTAATAGAATTGTTTTTTGTGTAAGCCAAGGCTTTCGCGGTGCGGTCGGCCCAGTACATCTCTAGCGCCCTTCTAGCCTTTTTTAGCTCCCTGGCCTCCTTTCTAGAGTATTGGGTCTTTAATTCTTTTTCTTGGGTCGGAGACTTTGGAATTCAAGGCTTGTGTGTGGTGTTAGGCAGAATCCTGTGCAGTTCCCTTGGGGAACACTGCAAAAAGATTAAGACTACAGGAGTAAGCAGTAAACCCAATTGGTAGCAGTCTGTACCACCCAGATTTACCTGGTAGCTGTGGCTGAGCAGTCAGACTTCTCTCAAGAAGAGTAGGGCAGTATATAGAGTATACACAATAGGGCTAAGAACACAGTAGAGCAAACAAACAGTGACCAGAGCTTTGTATAAAAAGTATATAATTATTTATTTAAAACACACTAGGCAATATACTAGCACTCTAAATCAAACGCAAGTTAAAACACAGTCAGGTAAAGTATACACACCTCCCTTGATAACTATCAGGCAGGTCAGAGTTAAAACACCACAATTTGTTTTACAGATGTGAGCGCCTAACCTGATGGCACTCCAATAGTTTAGTAAAAGGGAGAGAAAAAGGCAGAGCATAGAATTAAAGCAGGTGCCAACACTTTTAGGAGTTCTCAGCAAGGGAATAAAGGCAGTAAATACTGTAGAGCCAAAGTTCATAGGCCAGGCCCACTTTAAAGGGAGCAAAGCGAAATGTGCCCAGGATCACAAGGTTTAAAATGCACTAAAAGTCTTTGCAGAATGTTCAAAAGAGGTTGGGGTGATTCAAGAAGGTAAAGTTAGAAGGTCTGGGGCCAACCCAGTTGGCAAACCAAGGATTTATCGGTCACCTTGGGCAAACCGAAGAAAGGGAGGCCAGGCAGGACACAGTACCTTAAGAGAGAGGAAGCTCCAGCGGTGGCAGTTGTTCCTGGCAGTGGTTGCAGTTCGTTGTTTCGACCAGGGGAAGAGAGGATCTCGTCGAGGAGGAAACGTGGAGTTGTTGCACTGCACAGGGATGAAACCAGCCGCGGAGTTCGTCGATAAAAGGTGCGTTCCTTTTATTCGTGGTCAAAGTGGTGAAGCTTGGCTATCCGGCCGCCGGGATGCTTGGCACGGGCGATTTGACTAATGGACGTCTTTGGAAGGCGAAAAGGGCGAACTGGTTGGTCCCACCAGCTCAGAGGAAGAAGACTCGTCCAGCAGAAGATCTTCTCTTGTCGTCGGGAAAGTGGTGAGGTAGTTGCAGCAGGGCTTCACCGGTGGTGTCATCGTTGCAGATGGCTCAGCTTCTTCCCTCTTCGGATTCTTGGGTCCTGTGGCGACTTCTGAAGTTCCAGTCCCAAAGGCCCTGCTTTTATGCAGAAAAACCCCCCATTCATTAGCCTAGCTGTCAATCACACATGCTAAGTGGTGAGCCGGGCGGCTCACCACTGGGCCAATCAGAGTAAAGTGCGACTTGGGTTGCTGAGGCAACGCAGTCCAGGGTGCCAATTCCCCCCTCGACCCCTCCTCTGGAACCCAGACAGAGTGGCACCATTTGGAGGGCTTCTGTGGAGAAGCCCGCCAAAAAGTGGAACAAAGGGCTCGAGCTTGGTCAGAGTTACAGAGACAGACACGAACGCCATTTTAGAAAAGAGTTCTGGCAAAAAAACCCAACCGTTGATTTAATATTAAATAAATAAACCAGCGGTATCTTTAACATTGCACCAAAAAGTGGTGCGTTTAAAATCAATGGGAAAATCCCATAGAGACTATTACAGTGGAATATTTCATGTGGTAACCACTGCCACCAGCCAGAAACTCGACAAGGGGGGACTGGACAGTGCCCCCTTGAAAACAGACCCAGGGGCAATATAATTAACCCCTTCCAGTACTTCCACAATATGATGGTTTGTACTGGTTCTGTTCACAATTTAGGACTAGTAAAGTCAATGGTGACTTTACATGCCCTGGGAGACAGTAGTCAGTCCCAGGGAATGGAGTCTATGTTTGGGGGTCACTATGACACCCCTGTGTTACTGCACTGAGGGTGCTATGTAACACACACATAAGAAAATAGATGATACCCTATGGAGTAAAAGGAAAACCCCATAGCCCATAAGCACACAGAGTCAAATACATACCTCAAATCATGCCTAAGGGTGGGAGGAAAAGAGTCTCACTCTGTTAGCAGGAGAAAAAAACAAACCCCAAAAAGTCCAGCAAAGCCGCTGGGGGGGACTCACTAGGTTTGGGAAATTAGCCTTATAAGAGAATTCTCCCTAACATGTGGATCTTGGAAACTCTCGCCTGCTCGGCGGCTGCGCTGATAAACACCCCTCTTATTACCGGCTTCATAGCCTCCCATAATAGTCTGATAGCGATTTTGGGGTTTCTGATTTTCCTTGAAGTAGTTGATCAAGGTGTCTTCCGTCTCTTCCCTAATCACCTGGTCTAGTAGCAGGATATCATTGAGCTTCCAGAATCTGGGGGGTGGGTCGGGCCCCCCAAGATTGAGAGGTCTGCCGATACGGGTGCATGGTCGGATACCATACGTGTGTGGATTTCAATGTTGCTGAAGCATGGGAATAGGGTGCTAGTGGCTAATAAGAGATCAATTCGGGAGTGTCCTCCAGATGCATTTGAGAAAAACGTGTAGTCGCGGGTCTCTGGGTTGGCTACCCTCCATATGTCTACTGTGCCTGTCTCTCTTAGGAATCTAGCTAGTGCCAGACCTCGAGTGATATCTGGGTTGGATGGGGGAAGAGATTTATCCCTTGTGGGGTCCGGGACTGCGTTAAAGTCTCCCCTGATTAGGAGGTACCCCTTGATGAAAGTTAATAGCGGTGGGAGTAGTTCTAATATGAATTTGTCCTGATTTGCATTAGGGGCGTAGATCCCCGCGATTGTGATTGGTTGTTCAGTAATGTATCCACATATGAGGAGATATCTGCCTGCCGGATCCTTTTTAACTGTGGGGTTGGACAGGAGGAACTTGTCGCTTAACAGGACCGCCACCCCCCATTTTTTCTCGCCACTGGAAGCGAAGAAGCCCTGTTTGAAGCGCTTAAACTTGATTTGATGCTCAACGGCTGGCAGGAGGTGGGTTTCCTGGAGGATTACTATATCCCCATTTAGTGCCACCAACCTGTTCTCCACCGATTTGCGATTCCTTGGGGAATTGAGACCTTGGACGTTCCAGGTCAAGATGCGGACATCTCTAACGTTGTCCGGGCCTGTTGATTATGAGGGCGCGGTTGGTTCTATGCTGGTAGAGCTCTATAGGAACTGGGGAGTCTTTGGGAGGCTCCCGTGTGTGTGTGTGTGTGTGTGTGTGTGTGTGAAGATGTGCTGCAATTGCCGATGTCCACGGGTAAAAATGTAACTGTCAACTGGGGCTCCTGGGGAGTTGAACAGTTCCCCGGGCCCTTAACTACCACCCCCTCCCCCCCAAAACTGTAGGAATGAGACCATAAAGCTCATCTGTGGGGTTGCTGGTCAACCCCTTCGTCGGAAGTTGCGCCCCGCATGGGTAAAGAGTAACTGCAGGGTCGCAGTGTTGCGGGCTCAGGGGCTGTGTGGAAGGTGTGGGCATGAGGCTATGTGCTTAGTTGCCTGCAAATGGGTATCCGCCTGGGTGCTAGGTCCTGCCCCCCCCACCCGCCCGGATGAGAGGAGGGAATCTGGAGTTCTGCTGATACTTGCATGTCTCTGGGGTTCTCCGAGGGGATATGGCACTAACCTGACGTGTTGGCTTCGGACAAGATACTAGGAACCCGCGATCATTCCGGATTATGCTGTTTCCGGGGACCCCCAAGGCCTGCTCGCCCGCGGCACGTGCCCAGCGATTGGATGTTGGCGAGCCGGGTTGTGATTGGGAGCGTGTGGCGGTTTCCGAGTCCTCGTTGGCAGTTCCTTTTCCCAGAAATCGTTCCGCCTCTTTGGGGGTTGTGGATCTGCCTGCGTGTTCCTTCCCATTCGATGCATAAGGCTGTTGAGTGACCCCAGCGGTATTGTATTCTTCTTTCGAAGGGATTGTGTCCTCCGACGTATTCCTCATCTTAGATATATCCTTCCAGCTCTGCTGGCCTCGGAAAATTTTTTCTCCAGAGGGCGCTGCGCGTCGACGTCCCTCGAGTCGATGACCCTCGACAGCCGCCGTATCGACGCTCGACGTCATCCTGCCTATAAAGGCCGCGCGCAGCGTCCGTTGCTCAGTTCCGTTTTTCCGGGCTACTCGGTGCCTCGGAATACCGTTGCTCAGTTCTTAGTAATATTTACTTCAAGTTATTCGAATCGTACTCGATGGCTTCCTCGTCGGAACCGACAACCCCTCGATCCGGCTTCAAAAAATGTCGAGATTGTGGGAAAAAGATGTCGTTGACCGATCCTCACAGAAATTGTCTGTGGTGCTTGGGAGCCGAACACCATTGTTCGGAGTGCGAGGACTGTATGTCCATGACGGTTAAGGCCCTGAAGGAGCGTAGGGGGAAGCTGGAAAAAGGTAAGACTTTTAAAGCTTCTTCGACGAAGTCGAGACATTCGTCTCCTCGTCACCATTCACTCTCCAGATCTCGGAGTGGGTCTCATCACTCCTCGAGATCGAAACACTCGAAGAGGAAACATCGAAGATCCCCTTCTCCGTCTTCCTCTTCCTCTGTTTCGCCAAAAAGAATCCCTTGCCCCACGAAACTTAGTTCCCGGGCTGAATGGGAGGAATTCAGAAAAAACATGATGAGCGTCTTCGAGAAAGCGGCCTCGACCCCCTCGAAGACTGCCGAGAGCGATGCTCTGGTCGAAAGACCCAAAGGTCAAAAACTCCGCGAGTCGCAGTACCCGGCGAAAGAAACCTCTCGAGCGCGTCTCGAACCCTCGAGTAGGACTATGACCTCCAAACCTTCCTCGAAGGTTCCGTCGACGCCGTCGACGAAGGTTCCGTCGACGTCGAGGTCTTCGACGCCGTTGTCGAAGGGTCCTTCGACACACAGGTCTGTCGACTCGACGCCGGCCTCGACACCGGCGTCGACGCCGAGAAAAGTCACGATGACCACACATCCAGTGACGATTCCCAGGCCCTCGACGTCGATGGCGTCGATATTGTCGAGTAAAATTCCAATTCTGTCGAGGTCCTTGAGGCCTCCACCTCTGTTTTCGACGCCACGCTCGAAGCCTTCGGCGTCGACGACATCGACGTTTTCGAGGCCAATAATGACAAGTTCAGCACCCTCTGCCTTGGAAATGGGATTTACTCCCTTTATTAATTCAGAACAATTGAGAACTATATCCTCAATTTTAGAAGAGGGTGATTTGTCAGAACAAGATGAGTTACAGGGACCTGTAACCCCAGTTAGAGAGGAATTTTCCTCTGAAGAGCGCAGATTAAAGGATCTTCATGATTCTTTACATGAGGCAAGTGGTTTAGACACTTCCCCTGAGGTGGATTTTGCTAAACCAGACCCGGGGGAGCATGCTGAAACCCCCTACAGAGCCTTAATGGCCAGAATTACAGAGTTCATGGGGTGGTCTACACCTTCACAATCTTTCCAGCAAGATGACCTCACGGATATTCTTGACAAAGGCCCACAAGAGGATCCAGTGGTGCCCTTTCATAAGGCTCTTCAGAGAAAGATCATGACAAACTGGGAAACCCCAGATGTAATACCAGCAGTAAATAAAAAACTGTCTGCAAAGTACAGGGTGTATCTTCCACAGACCCAGAGTTCTTGTCTAAACATCCATCCCCAGAAAGTCTGGTGGTACAAGCAGCATCCTCTACCGACGTCAAGACGGCTTATCCTACTGTCCCACAGGACAGGGACGATAAAAAATATGATGCTATGGCTAAGAAAGTCTTTTCAGCATGTAGCATGGCGTTAAAGTCTGTTAATGCTACTTGCACCCTTGCTAGGTTCAGCCATACACTTTGGGAGTGTGCTTCTACAGCGGCTTACTGCATCCCGGAGGGAGAAGAAAGGGATGCGTTCCTGAATATTATACAGGACGGTAAAGACGCTATGTGCGAATCCCTCCAGACGGGCATTGATTCGGCTGACAGTATCAGCAGAGCAATGGCGGCAAGTACATCAACCAGGCGGTTCGCTTGGTTGAGAAAGTCGGGTTTTGCCCCAGATGTGCAAGCCAGGCTCTTGAACATGCCATTTGATGGCTCTTCTTTGTTCGGGAAAAAGGCGGATGACAGTTTAGAGAAACTGCAAACTTCAAAAGCAGCAGCAAAATCCCTAGGAGCTGCAATCCGTCAAACTCCTTTTCGTCCCACAGGAACCTCTGCGAGGGGCAAGTCCTTTCGCTTCTACTCCTCATTCGGAAGAGGTAGAGGACGACCGGCTCAAAGGGGTCAAAGAAGAACTACCCGAGGTGGACGGGGTAGATATTCTAAAGCCGCAGCAACAGCAGGTGCCTCTTTACCATCGGCATCTGCATCAGCCGCCCCAAAACCACTCTGAGGACTTCCCTCACAGGACACCTGTAGGAGGCAGGTTGACTCAACATCTGGCGGAATGGCAGGCTATCACGTCAGATGCTTGGGCATTGGAAACAGTTGCCCAAGGTTACTGCCTACCTTTCCTACGTATACCTCAGAGTCATCCACCGGGGATCAGCTCTCAGAAAGCTCCAGATCCGCTCCTCTTGCAGGAAATTATAGACCTGCTAGAGAAAGGTGCCATAGAACCGGTACCTGTAGCGGAGAGGAACAAGGGCTGGTACTCCCCTTACTTTCTCGTTCCAAAGAAAGACGGAGGACTGAGACCCATCTTGGACTTGCGAGAATTGAACAAATTCCTCAGGAAAGACAAATTCAAGATGGTCACTCTTTCTCAGATCCTCCAGGCCCTTCAGTTTCAGGACTGGTTGGTATCTCTGGACCTTCAGGACGCTTATTTCCATGTGCCTATCCATCTCAAACACAGGAAATACCTGAGGTTCGCAATTGGCAACTCTCACTATCAATTTCGAGTACTGCCTTTTGGGCTGACCTCCGCCCCGAGGGTCTTCACCAAGTTAATGTCGGTAGTGGCGGCAAGTCTAAGGAGGGAAGGGATTCACGTCTACCCCTACCTGGACGATTGGCTGATCAGGGCTGTTTCTCCGGAGCAAGCTCAGATCCAGCTAAATCACGTATGCTACTCCCTTCACAAGCTGGGCTTCTCCCTCAATTTAAAGAAGTCTCAAATGATACCATCGCAGAGACTCCAGTTCATAGGAGCGATCCTGGATACTTCCCTGGGAAAAGCCTCGCCACCAGAGGTGAGGGCTCAAGATATTCTACAGATGGTTACCAAGTTCCAACTTGCCCAACGTCTCCCAGCTTTCGACTTTTTGAGGTTGCTAGGCCTCATGGCATCCTGCATTTTCCTTGTGCCAGAGGCTCGCCTGAGAATGAGATCCCTCCAGTGGGCACTGAGGACTCAGTGGTCACAATTCTCAGGGAGAATGACAGATCTTCTTCAGGTTCCCGGCAGGGTGGCTCGAGACCTTCAGTGGTGGGCCTGCCAGGAGAACATTCTGAAAGGAGAACAGTTTTGGCAACCCTGGCCGGAGATAACAGTAGTCACGGATGCCTCACTCACGGGGTGGGGAGCCCACGCCAACGACTTGACTATCAGCGGTCGTTGGTCTCCATCGGAGTCCAGACTACACATCAACCTGTTAGAGCTGAGAGCCATCAAACTTGCGTTGAAGGCTTTCCTGCCAGTTGTACAAGGGAAGAACGTCCTGATAATGACGGACAACACGGTGGCCATGCATTACCTCAACAAAAGAGGAGGCGTAGGATCACTACCCCTGTGCAGAGAGGCGATGCAGCTCTGGTTTTGGGCAATCCAAGAAGGAATCTCTCTATCGGCAGTTCACCTAGCCGGAGAGAAGAACTTGACAGCGGACGCTCTGAGCAGGCAGAACACAGTCTCTCACGAGTGGGAGCTAGCTCAGGAAGTCCTTCAAGAGATCTTCGCCCTTTGGGGAACCCCTCAGGTAGATCTGTTCGCCACCAGCCTAAACAGGAAATGCGACCTGTTCTGCTCAAGGGAATTTCCTCCGAGAGGAGCTCTGGGAGACGCGTTCATAGTGGACTGGGAGTTTCCGCTTCTGTACGCGTTCCCACCGGTCCCTGTCATTCCTCAAATGATCAGGAGGTTGAGAAGATTCCGGCGAACCATGATCCTAATTGCCCCGGATTGGGCCAGGAGAACGTGGTACCCGGACCTTCTAGACTTGTCCATCTGCCCTCCATTTCGACTTCCTCTCAGAGAGAACCTACTCTCACAGAAGGGAGGTCAGGTTCTCCATCCAGATATCAAAACCCTCAACCTTCACGCTTGGCTTCTGAACGGCTGAGGTACAAGGATTGGGACCTCCCTGATGATGTTATGGAGGTGTTGCTTTCGGCAAGGAGGCCAGCAACAAAGTCTTTATACCGCTGCCGTTGGAACAGATTTTGCAGCTGGTGTAGAGAACAGAATATCGACCCATTTTCATGTGGTACACCAATGGTTTTGTCCTTCCTACTATATTTGGCAAATTCAGGCCTTCAAGTTGGCACCATTAAGGGCTATCTCGCAGCGCTATCTATCTTTAAGCGTACTGCGGAGGAACCATCCTATTTCAAATTACCCTTGGTAATACAGTTTCTAAAGGGGTTAACCAATGTTTATCCCCCAAGACCATTCCAAGTTCCCCTATGGGATTTAAACTTAGTATTAACTTTCCTGATGGGGACACCTTTCGAACCTCTCCATTCTTGTTCGTTAAGATTCCTTACCCTTAAGACTGTTTTATTAATAGCACTTACATCTGCTAGAAGGGTGAGCGAATTACAAGCTCTTTCTTGTAAACCCCCTCATACAATCTTTCACAAAGACAAAGTTGTCCTGCAAGTGAAGCCTAATTTCCTCCCAAAAGTAGTCTCTGAATTCCATATCTCTCAGAAGATTATCCTACCATCTTTCTATCCTCCTCCTCACCCGGGGAAAGAGGAAGAGAGGTTACACAGACTAGACCCTAGGAGGGTTTTAAGTTTTTACATTAATAGACTAGCCAGGATAAGACAGGCAGACCAGCTGTTTGTAGGCTACGCAGGTCACAAGCTGGGGTTACCAATAACTAAGCAGACCATTTCCAGATGGATCATTCTAGCCATTCTGGAATGTTATAAACTGGCAGGGAAAGATCCCCCTCAAAACCTTAGGGCTCATTCGACCAGAGGTATTGCAGCTTCATCGGCCCTCAAAAGAGGCGTGCCGATTAAAGACATATGTGCGGCCGCTACATGGCCGTCTGTCCATACCTTTACACGTTTTTACAATCTGGATTCCTCCTCTAGTCAAGAGACTAGGTTTGGAAGGGCTGTACTGCATTCTATTCATCAATAGAAGACAGCGTGAAGTCAGTACTCCCTCCTCCGAATATAGAATACTGCTATGGGAGCCTATCTAAGATGAGGAATACGTCGGAGGACACAATCCCTTCGAAGAACAAGTTACTTCTTACCTTGTAACGTTCTTTCGACGGGATGTTCCTCCGACGTATTCCTCATCGACCCTCCCATCCATCCCCGCAGTTTTACTTCCCTTGTTGTTGCAGCTTACGCTCCTTCAGGGTGATTAGTCTAGTCCAAACAGTAATACTGTGGGCTACAAAACGGAACTGAGCAACGGACGCTGCGCGCGGCCTTTATAGGCAGGATGACGTCGAGCGTCGATACGGCGGCTGTCGAGGGTCATCGACTCGAGGGACGTCGACGCCCAGCGCCCTCTGGAGAAAAAATTTTCCGAGGCGAGCAGAGCTGGAAGGATATATCTAAGATGAGGAATACGTCGGAGGAACATCCCGTCGAAAGAACGTTACAAGGTAAGAAGTAACTTGTTCTTCTTGCAGCCATTCCGTTAGGCTGCGGAGAGCTTTCCGTTTCTGGAGGGGTTATGCTTACAAGGTCTTGATATAGCGCAATGTTGGCGCCTCTGAAGATGATTTGCTTCGAGGACCTGGCCTCTCTCATTATCTCCTCATGAAAAAGTGGATTCGGGCAAGAACATCCGGAGGGGAAGATGTTTGTCTTGGTGTCGTATGGTGGGCTCTATCGATTTCTAGCGGGGCGCTGTCCGGTAGTGTTATTATGAACCTGAACAGGTCTTTGGTGAAGCCCTCAAGTTCTGCGTTAGTAATTGTGGTAGGCATTCAGCGGATGCGGATGTTGTTGCGACGGGATCGATTTTCACCGTCCTCCTGTTTGATTTCAAGTGCGTCGCTTCTGGCTTCCAAGGCCGCTATTCTGTTTAAGCCACACTCTAGCTCGATTGTGTTGTCACACAGGCCGTTCTCCACTTCCTCGGTGCGTTTTTCCACTTCCTCCACTCTTCTGTCCAGAGAGGCGATCTTTTTGGTGATTTCCTCTGTGCCCTTTTGGATCTCTTTGGTAAGGGCCAGCAGAAGATCTTTTAGGTCTGTTTTAGTGGCAAAGTGGTCAGCCTGCGATTGCTCCAGTGCGAGGGCGCCCCCAGGTACAGCGCTTGTGGTTGGGTCGGACTTGCCTGCTCTTTTCTGGCATGTGCTAGTCATTATTGTTGTGATGTCTGCTTGTTTCGCTGCT
Organism: Ambystoma mexicanum; assembly: GCF_040938575.1. Classification (NCBI taxonomy): domain Eukaryota; kingdom Metazoa; phylum Chordata; class Amphibia; order Caudata; family Ambystomatidae; genus Ambystoma; species Ambystoma mexicanum. The sequence continues at coordinate 819,386,812 of NC_090934.1, read as the reverse complement.
TTTCTGCTCTTTGACATGGTTCTGCCGGATGGGGAATGTGGAAGGAACTGCTTCTGCTACTCCACCTGCCTGCAGCTTCGGAGGGCTCCCACGGGGAAGGGGGCAGAGCTCTGCTGGATGTGCCCTGCGCTGGGGGAGGTTGGCGTGCCCCTCTGTGTTGCTGTGCTGTCTGGTTCGATGTGCGGACTGCTGCGTGCGCCGGGAATGAGTATATTCCGTTTTGGGGAGACTCCCAGTGTCCTGCTGTTCTCCGCCGCGCTGCTAGGCAGATCCTGGGCTGCTAATCTCTGTGGCTGGACCGAGGCTGCGCCAGGTGGAGACTTCCGGCCCCGCTCTCAGTGGTTCATGACCAGTGCTGCAGACTGGTGTGTAGAAAGGGTTTCGAATGTGGGCCACTTTAGATGTAAATGGATCTTTGTTTTACTTGTGGGCTGGACTGTTGGCCCGTCCAGGGGTGTGCGTGGCCAAAGGGATTTCCAAGGTGGGGCCAGGTGCGTAGTTGTTGTTGCCTGCAAATCTGAGGGGCTGCGGCGGTTGCCCGACTTGCTTGCAGATGTGGATTGCCCTGCATGCTGTTCTCCCTGATGTGGACCAGCCTTTAAGAGATGCCGCCTGCCTGATCCGAAGTAGCCGACTCATGGGTCGCAAGAGGGGAACGGTGCAGATGATGGGAGCTCTCTTGATGAGCTCTGGGCACCGACTTTGTGACGAGTCCCCTGGCGCGGTGTGTGGAGTGCTCTCTGCCAGTGCAGTCGAGTTCAGCTGGGTGATAGAGGGAGGTGCCGAAGCGGGCCCTGCGTCTCTCAGGGGGGCTGCCGTGGATGTTAGGGAGTCCTCCTGCTGGATCCTGGGCTCGGCCCCTGGAGTAGGCGTCCCCCAGTGCGGCGTATGGTGTGCGCTGGGGCGCTACAGCCATGCCTGGCTGGGTAAAGGTGGGGGGAACCGGAGCGGGACCCGGCGCCTCCTGCTTCACGGGCGGGGGACACCGTGGGTGTCGGGAGCTCTCCTGGCGGGTCCCGGCCTCCACTTAACTGCTTAGGGACCCTTGGGGCAGGCTGTGTTGTGTGCTCGGGCGCTTTCTCCGGGACCGGCTGGGTGACAACAAGAGGGGCCGGTGTGGAGTCCTTCGGTGTGCTGCAGCGATGCCTCTGGGCAAGGGGCGCTGCGCCCGCTTTCGGCCTCGGATATATGGGGTGGCTGCCAACTCTCAGATTCTCCCTCAGCAGAGCCGTACGGCCGTACGGTGCAGGCAGGTTTCCGCCCGCTGGTCCCTTGGATGTGCTGGTGTAAGATCTCTGGCTGCTGCGGTTTACAGGGCTCACCTCCAGGGCCCCGCACGGGGTTCGCCCGCCGGCGCTGCTCAGTGGGGGTCAGATCAGAGGCCCGTGGATGGCTGGTGTTGCTGGCTGCCGTTAATGGAGGTTTGCCCCTCCCCCACTGCGGCTGTGATCACTACGGGTGCCCGCCTGCCATTTTGGCCTTCTTCATGCTGGTCTGTTGGGAGAGCGCAAGGCTCTCCCGGCTTCAGGGCTGCTTCTAACCCTGCTCATCAGAAGCAGTAGGCATTCATGGTACGGCCGAGCCGAAGGGCGGCAGCTTCAGTCCGCGGAAAATTCGCTACGACGACGGGGCTGTCCAGGAGCACTTAAGGAGCCATGCCGTACGGTCGGCTCCCGGCCACACCCCCCGACTTAGCCCCTTCTTTATGTATTCTGGCAATTGCAACACCACCTTGGTATGTGTTGGGAAAGATTTTCTTTTTGCTGCTTTCCTCCCAGAGATGTCTATGGGACACCCTTTCTTTTTGCTTTGTTTAGCTGACTTTTTTGGAGGCAAGTGTCTTCTGCCTTGTCTTTTTGCTCTTGCTAATGGGGAAACGAATCAGTATTAAGTCTTGTCAGTACTAAGAGACTTTGGGCCTCATTACAAGTTTGCCAGTCCGGGAACTACGGTACCGGTAAGCTTGCCGGTACCATAGCTCCCAGACCGGCAAACTATGAGATGTGCTCGCGGCTGCCTTTCTGCCCGCCAGGTCGGTCCTGGCGGGCAGAGCGGCACCTGCGAGCACAGCATGCCACATGCATCAGGACCATTCACGATGGAGCTCAAATGGGAATGGGGAACAATATTTTCCGGCACCCTGGAATGGGCAATTACCGGGTCCGCTGGGGTTGTAATACCCCGGGAATTGCCCATTGCAGGGCGCCAGAAAAAAACGACTCCGGCGGCAGCCGTGCCTGTATTACAGTCAGTGTCATAATGTGGCTCAATGTCTCTCTTAGTGAATTTCTTGTAGTGTTACAATTGCACACACCACCTTAAAGTGAAGTGTGGTTAGGATAATGTGTATCCTTAGAACTTCTTTTTTAGTGGCTTTTTGGTTACATTTACAATGTGCCTAGGATGAGCTGGTGGCAGCGGATATTTTTCCACTGCACGTTCGACTTTTTTCATGTGCACTTTTGCATTTACCTCAAAGGGCTACTAAACGTGGCTAACCGCACAGGATGGCCATGCTACACGGTTTTTGCTAGTCTTTTGGCCTTCTTCCTGCCCTTTAAGGTCTGGAATTGCCATATATGGGAAGACCTTTCCCAGGGAAAGCTGCTACCTTCCTGGGCAATGAGGTGGCTTGGGTGTGAGCCCAGATGTGGGGGCTGGGACTGTCTGGTACCAGTCCACACGGTGGTGCCTGATGCTTGTTGCTGTGCAGATGTTGTGGCAAGTGGCTATCCGTGATTGGATAGCGACTACCAGTTTGAATAATACAGATCCTTACTGGTGGTGCACCTGTGTAAGCTTTACAGCCTACATCTTGGATAAAAGGAGTACTCCTGCAGTCATTCTTCAGATCATCATTGGAGATAAGTCCTCTATGAAGACGAGCAGCCAGGTGACGACCTGAGGACGACCCCTGCAGCTGACCATCACCAATTAAAGTGAAGTACTCCTGTGAAGCCCTGCTCCCCGGTCTAATCTCAGGAAGACCATCTCCGGTGCTTCAAACCCTGGACTGGTGGGAACAATCGATCTCGATCGGCTGCTCAAGGATCTGTGCCTTCTGAGACTTTGGACGCTTCCCTGGACCAACCAGTGGACTGGCCAGCTCTCTCCTGGGCTACCTCGCTGCAGCTTTCGCCGTTCTGAATGCATCCTTGGAACTTGGAGGATCTTCAATGTGTACAACAAGACCCTGCTCCTGCATGTTCAGCCTTGTTGCATCAATCGAAGCCACTCGGGACCTGCTCCTTTGTTCGCCCCTGGAAGATCACCTGTCATCGCCTGATCGTGGTGACTACAGTTACAATCCATCTTATTTGCATCCTGAAGATGTCCTGAGAGAGCCTGTTCTGCAGAAGTTTTCTTTTCTGCATTTGGTTGTTCAGCTGGAAGATGTCTGGAGCTGATTCCTAAACACAGCCATCGACCAAAACTAAATCCTGTGTTCAAATGTGACTTCTGGGCCTGCAACCCTTGGGCCTTACTAGACTGGACCAAGCACAGAAGACTGTACCCAACAGATTGCAGAACCTCAGGAGCGGTCTCTGGAGTAATCAGAACCAGGGGATTAAGTTAACATTCCTGTAACCTCACCCCCCTGTTTTCCACAGGTTTACATAGGTTCTAAAGAAGCCCTATCCTAGTGACTGGGATTGAGTGAGTTTATTTGCCTGAACTTTACATACTTTTTTGACTTGATTATCATAACCACTGTCCTTGTCTAATCTCTCAGGAAACCTACCTGAAAAGTATGAATTTGGAATTGATGACTTTAGGGCACTAGGCCCCGAACCATCTTAGTGTTTATTCTAAAATTGACTTTACTGAATTTCATGTATCTGAGTAATTACCTGTTACACTGGTTATTGCATCAAAGGGTGAATGTATAGATATGTTTTATTGTAAATGTGTGACGGTATTTCTCTAAAAGATGTATCTGCTTAGCGTGTATTTTAAAGTTCTGATAAATGATTGTATATTTTTGTACCCTGTCTAACTGCAATTATTAGTGTTGTTCTCTGTGGACTCATTGTAGCCCTAGACTACTCTTCTGAGATTAAGCCTGCTGCTGTGCTATGTTACCTTGATTTGGTTTGGCTATTCTCAGTGTCTCCCTGTTGACTGTGATAGGTTGGCCTCTCAAGATCCATCCCCAGGTTGATTTGGGAAATCCAGCAGGGAAGACTGACAAAATTGGCCAGGAGAACTAGCCTATTGATAGAAGGAGAGGAAGGAAAAAGCTAAGGACAGGAAAGCAGGAAGGTTTGGGTTATTTAGGTGAGATTTTAGGAGTGGGAGGTGGCAGACAAAGAGATCCACAGGTGGGAGTATGGTGGATTAGATTGTCGAGACGTTTAGCAAAGAAGGCGAGGTATTGGTTGATAAGAGCAAGTGCTACTTGTTTGGGTGAGGGTATGTACAAGGTGGCTGTGAAGGTGTTGGATAACGCATAGAGGGTGAGTGGAAGATGACAGAGTAAACCGAAGGTGACAGAGTAGAAGGGAGTGGAGTAGGGAGTGTAGTAGTAAAGTGGAGAAGAGGCAGTAGTAGTAGAGAAGGGAGAGTAGTGGGGCACAGAAGGGCGATTAGTAGTATTGTTGGGAGTGGGTATTGATGTGGAGAGGGTAGTGGAAAGGAGTGAGTGGTAGTGGACAAGTGAGGGGAATGGAGAGTATTAGTGGAGAGGAGTAGTGGGATGGAGAGGATAAAGTAGTAGTTGGGCAGAGGAGAGTAGTAGTGGGGCAGAGAGGAGAGAGTAGTAGTGGGACTGAGTGAGCAGAGTATTAGTGGGGTGAGGTGGAGTGGAGATGGAAGGGTAGTAATAGAGGAAAGAGTAGTGGAGAAAAGAGCCGTAGTTGCTAAGCGAGAGTAGTTGTGAAGTTGAGCTGGGAGAGTAGTAGTGGGACAGAGAGGGGAGGCTAATAGTGGGGTGGGGAGTGGTAATAGGGCATAGAGGGGAGAGTAGTGAAGCGGAAAGGGGAGACTAGTAGTGAAGCGGAGGGAAGTAGCAGGCAAGAGTGTAGGAATGAGTAGCATTGGAGGGTGGAAGTAAGAGTGTACAGAGACAGAAGGGGAGGAACTAGGAGAGAAGGTGGGTAGAGTTGGAAGAAGGGTAGCATAATGGTGAGAGAGGGCGAGATGAACATCATGGCGTGAATCGAAGGAGTCAGATTAGGGCGTGATTGTCTCGAAGGCACAACCCTATAGAAACAACATAATGGTAGTGTGGGCCCACCTTGGAAGTCACAGAGGGAGTTTTGATAGATAAGGTGATTTCCTTTCGCCCCTCATCAATAGCCAGTCAAAGCTAGAGTTGGGGTAAACAAGCAATAGATAATAACCTTGAGATTAGGGACGCCTTGGGTTAAAGAGAGTCTTGCTTGTTTTAAACGAGAGAGAGAGGAACAGCCCTTGGAGCCCCTTTCACAAAAGTTAACAAAAACCCCTTAATTTGCTTTGGGAGATGGGGTATTATTGAAGCCATGTGCGACACCCACCATCAACCGGAGGCAAGCAGGTGAAAACTGAGACAGTACCTTAGATACTGCAAACGACAGGTTGGGTTATCCCTGGCCCCTTACTAACTTTATGAGCAAACACTTTTATTGTTGGAGCCATTTAGATACAGTTCTGACACGAGTATGGCCCATGGGGAGGGCCTTTTGTGTGTTAAATAGAACTTATTTTAACCTGAGATTGGGGTCCACAAAGATACCAAACTCAATCAGCTATATAACATCAGCCAGATTTAGGTGTGGGGAGATTGATGTCACACTTTCAAAGATTTTGAGATTAGGTGAATAGCGTTTGTCCTGATTTAATCAAGCATTTTAATTAGTTTGAGCATTAGTCTCAATTCACAATGTTTATCATTTCTACACAATATTGCAGCATGATTCAACAAAGGCTTCCATACCAATAGTATTGCAAACGTGTTAGTGATATGCTAGTGCGAGTAACATAGTAAATACATTATTTATTTATTTTAAACACAACAACACTAATAAAGTGACAGAGTATCTAAAAAGTCACATTTATTTTGCGAGTAGTCCAGGGTCGACGCAGGGTGGCTGCATTTCGGTGTCAGTAAATGAATCGCCTTTGTCAGGACAAGACTCCCTGGTGGACAGATAGAGAGCAAAATATATACATAAGCATACTAGACTAATATCTAGTGTGCGACAATAGCACCTACTATAAAAAGACTGATGCATCCATAGTAAGGCCACTATTCTAAAACTCACCAAAGCTTTTTCCCATGCAAGGGGAATGGTCTACAGTAGGCACAGTCCTCTGCATTGGATCTTTAAAAATGTGTTCCTTACTTGGCCATCTTCTACAAAGACGAATACAACCCAAATATAGAGCATGAAAGATCAAGGAGTCAGTCCCTGCATCCTAAACGGCACAATCTATGAGTAAAAAATCAAAGACAGGCCAGGGAAATGACATACCTCTGGTAGTAAGGGATGCTGCATGGGAAATGGATAAGTTGGTTGGCAAAGTAGTCAGGAATAGTAGAGGAGTAAATCCCTCTTCAAATGTTGACCAAGTCTGTAGTGGAATGAACACAGGGGCTAAAAGTTAAAGGGTAGTAAATAATAGCATCTCTGTTTCAAAAGAAAGCAAAATGGAGACCACCATGGAGCGCGGACCATGATGGCCGTGTGAAGCTACTGCTCTGCTCGAGCCCCGTGACACTGGAGCTTTCTGGGCTCCCCCCACGGCAGAATTAGCCGCAGCTTGTGATTTCTGAGCCCCTCTGGGGTCCTGGACGGGGCTGGGAGTCGAGACACCCACACCCTAGGTGGCATGCGCAGCCCCGGAGTGTAGAGAGGGCCGGACTCGACGTGCGCCCGAGCAGACGTCCTGCACTTCCCCCGAGGTGAAAGGAAAGCAGGTGAGAGAGGAGGAGGACCAAAGTCTGCGGCTCGTGGAGCCCCTGCTCCGAGGTGCTCAGGCCACGTAGTGGTGGAGCTGGTGCGAGGGAGGAAGAGGAATCCGCGAGGTGAGGAGGAGCGGCAGCGGTGAGCCACATTGTGGACCCAGTCACCCCCGCAACGAAGAAGGAGATGGCCGAGCGGGAAGCGGACCAGATTGCAGGCAACTGGTGAGAGGGAGGGCAGAGGAGGTGCTGGGAGACACTTGCCTGCGTGCGGAGCCATAGCTTTCCCTTCAGCTTCACGCGGAGCGAGAGGGAAGTCGTGGCGTGGCAGCCCGCCCTCCCGCACCTGGTAGCACAGCAGTAGTATGGCAGCATGGGGCCCAGGAGCAGACGGAAGGACTGTAAACCGGGACTCTGGCCCGTAGTGGTGAAAATTCAAACCAACCCCCCCCCCCAACAGTAAAGAAAGAAAAAGGGGGAAAAGAGAAGAAAAAAAAACCAAAATAACAAATACCGAACAATATGAAGGAATAACAGCAGGAGAGGAGGGGAGAAAAAGGAGACCCAAAGCAACGAGGGAACAGCAGTGCAGAGTGTGAGAGGGAGGATAACACACACAGAGGGGACACTGGGTCGTGTTCCCAATCAAGGACACATGTTGACCACGCCAGGAACCCCCGGGGCCTCTGGAGCCCCATTGGACTGTGGAATGGGGACAAGAGGAGACGGCCCGAGATTTGGCCCGAGAAGAGGATTCAAGGAGCCCAGGGGGCTAATGCTCCAGGGACTAGGAGACAATTACCAAGGAAAGTGAGGCAAGCAGGAGCTCAGAACCCCACCCCCCCACCCTCCGGTAATGCCCAGGACAATGCAGACATAGTCAGTGTAATAGGGGTCCGAAGGCCACGTTGAATCCCAGAGAATAGACAGACCCACCGAGGGCTTAGGGCAAAGTCAAGGAGGACCCAGTGGTGACCAGTTGACACACTGAACTTCGAGGCATGTTGCCTGGGGCCAAGCTGGAGGAGGATCGGGGACTGCTGTGACATAGAAGTGGGGTGCAGGCAGGAGTGCAGGCGCTTCAATGCTTCCGGAGAGGCCATGCTGACGTCGAGGGGGGGCGCCACCCAACCTAGGCTGTGATGGGGACAGGGGGAGGCACACCGGCGCTGGCCCTAACAAGAGATGATCTCAAGGACATACTCCAAGAAATCGAGGTGTTATGGACAGACATTCAAGCCTCGAAATGCGACCTAAAGGGCCGCGTGGACAAGCTGGAAGATAAAATGGAGTGAATGGAAAATAACCATCAGCAGGTAGCCCTCCTGGACATGAAATATGAGGCTTGCCTACCGGACTGGGAAATGCGAGAGGAGGAAACGATCTTGAAGCTGGACAATCTGGAAAATAGAGAGCGCCAGAATAACCTATGCATTTTGGGGTTCCGAGAACAGAAAGAGTCCCCGGTGGAGGTTGCGAGGAAGGTGCAAGGACTGATCAACCAACTTGTCGCTTTGGAGGGGGTGGGAAGGAAAGGGCACACGGAGGCGGCAGCGGAAGAGCGAAGGTCCCAAGATTAATAGTGGTCCGTTTCCTGAGATATAGGGAGAAGATGGAGGTCCTGGAGAAAGCCAAGAGGTTGGGGAGTTTACAATATGAAGGGGCCACAATCGGGGTGTTCCAGGACTTGTTGGAACTCGCCTTAACTCGTTGCAGAGATTACCGCCCTCTCACAGAATGGTTGACCCAAAGGGGCATACTGTATTGTTGGTCTTTTCCATATGCCGCTGTTATTTGAGAAAGGTGAAGCAGACTACCGAGTAACCAGCAGACAGGAGCACCGGGTTCCCCAAGTCCTCAAGGGAAAAGACCCTGCAGAAGGTCAGGAGGGGTCAGTGGTCGCACCGACGAGCAGCTTAGACCGGAGGGACCGCAGAATATAAAGAAGAAAATGCTGGCTGGCAGGAAATTTTAAAATCTCAACACCCCTCCACAGAAGAACTCTGGGGACTCTTGAGGGGGGGGAAGAGAGGGTACATACAAGATAGACGAGACTGCTAAGCTATTTGAGTGATATGTCAAGGGGGGGAGATGTGGTGGTAACTGGAACGACGCGCTGGGCAAGCACTCATCCCTGATGGCCCATCACATGGTGGGAGTCTCAGAGGGTACATTAAACACTGTTGGGAGGTGAGGTGGGGAGAGTTAAGGAGGGGGGCTAAGGTGAAGACAACCTTGGCAAACACTGCATTGCGATTGATGGAATGGTGAGGTCAGAGTCGTGCGCATCTGAATGGCGCAAGTTGAGGGCGAGGGCCATGTGAGCGCTCTTAAATTGGGAACTTTGAATGTCAAGGGCTTGAAATCTCGCACCAAGCGCTCATTGCTGGGGAGGGAGTTCCGAAATAAAGATCGTGATGTGCTGCTGGTGCAGGAGAAACGGTTGCTTCAGGGGGAAGAGAGACGTATCCCTGGGGCACAGGTTGGGCAGGCTTTCTGGGCCTCCGGACCTACCAAGAGGGGGGGGGGTGGGCATTTTGCTCAATCGGAGAATGCGGTTGGTTGATCCACTGGTTTGGAAGAGGGGGGAACGCGAGAGCTCTGGTGGTCACCGGGTCTCTGGAGGGTGTACAGCTAACTATTGCAGTGGTGTATGGCCCCAACAAGGGACAGATGCAGTTTCTACAGGAAGCCCTGGGAGATCTACTTAATCGGGCAGAGGGCCTACTACTATTGGGGGGAGACTACAACATGTGGGCGGACCGGGTTATAGACCATAGTGCAGGGCAGGAAATGGTGGGGGCTGATGCGAGGCGACATGATCGGGGACTCCTGGGGTAGATGAGGGACCAGGAGCTGGTGGATGTGTGGAGAGGGGCTGTACCTTCTCCCCAGTCCATGGGTCTCGTACTCGGGTTGATTATTGGTTTCTTGAACAGAGACATGTCAGTAGTCACTTCTAGCGAGCATTCACCAGTCAGTTGGACAGACCACAACATGGTGGTCATGGGAATTGTACTGGCAGGATTGAGACTCTGTGAATCCTTATGGCACTGTAATGATAACCTGTTGAAACATCTGGTCTTCATGAAGGCGATACAGGTGGTAATTAAAGAGTTCTTTACTCTCAATGATATGGGGGAGATTGAACTGGGCATGATCTGGGACGCGGCTAAGGTGACATGGAGGGGCCTCATCATTTGGGAAAGCGCGGCCAAAAAGAGAATCTGAACCCTACGGGTGGAGTAACGAGAGCGAGATCTGACAACTGGAGAGGCTGGAGGGTAAAGGGAATGGAGGAGGATGTAGGGGTGGACCGGGAGCTAGCGAGGGAAAGAGGCAGGAGTTGAGGGACCTGGAGGTGGGAAAGGTGATCGCTGGCTTGCAATTCCTGAAGTAGAGGTACTGTCATGATTCCTGCCCCTCATGTCCCCAGCCCTCCAAGATGTCAGGCTGGAGCCAGGCCACAATCGCCTACATGGCCCTCAAGGGCCTCTCCATCCCTCCAAAGACCCACTAGGAGTCAGACTTGGCGCTTGTGGCACCAGACTCACTCACTCCCATAGGATAACATTGGGCATTGGACTTGTAGTGCATTGTTGGGGTCAAGATGGATGCCCCCACATATTTTGGATCCCAGAACTGCATGTGCAGTCTAGTCTTTTGGGTGTGGTTCAGTCCAGAGGCACCTGGGATACCCAGAGACTATTTAAGCCACACCCAGGCTGAGAAACATGCTTTGCGTTTTCTGCACCTGCAGCGTGACACTCACCGTTTTTCGGATCGGTCTCCAGTAGGCCTGCATCTTTCTTCTGCGCTCAGCTCCTGCAAGAACAACAACACTTTTGGAGCAGCCTTACCTTGCGGCGCTTCTGCCCATCAGTCATCGCTCTTTCTGTTCTGCGGGCATCTTCGGCGGTGTCATTCCCATCCCGGCACGCCACTTCCTCAGGAAAAGGGAAAAGAACAGAAAAAAGGCATTAGTAAGCATTCTGTAAATCTTTGCTTATTTTTAAATACTGTACGAGCTTCAAATGCTTACCTGAATCCCAGCCGCTCTGTGGGAACTCTGTCTCCGGAACTTCTCATCCATCTGCAAGAGGGAAAAGACACTCCAGCTTAGCGTGGAAACATCTAGAGGCGCCGCATACTGCGCTTACCCACCGCATTCGTTCTTCATAACCGGCATCCACGCTGAAAACGTTGCAGCACCTAAAAGACACAGAAAAAGAACTCAGTTCAATGCAAATACGAAAGGGGTGCATCGTGCATCGCGCTCTCATTCACCTTCAGCGCTACTCATCTCAGCAGCACGCCGCCATCCCCGGACGCCGGGCATCATCTAAGGAAGGAAAGGAACAAAGTTAGAGAACTGTTCAAAAGACTCATTATACTTACCTGTCGGACTCTTGCCAGTGAAGTAACTAGGCAGCAACGAGCCCAGATCAATCAACGCGCCCCTGCGCTGAAGGCAGGACAGAGAGCACACTATCCAAGAAAACAAGGTGAGCTGTGGATCAAAGGGGAAGGGTTGGGACCCCGGGGAAGAAGGGGTTCAAGCACACAGACAATAGGGAGTTAAACTCTACCAATCCTGTGTTTCAGGCCCAGTCTCCAGTCAAATAGCCTCCATGGAAGGGTTCGAGGTCGTAAGAGGTCAGAACAGGCTGAGTGACGTCCCCGTGCATACCAGGTAAGCGTTACAGGTACTATGAGAAGGTGAACAAGGCCGATGCTCTGCTGGTGGCCAGGCTGAGGGGCCAACGGGCAGAGAGGTGGGGATCTGGAGTCTGGGGTCCAAATGGGCAGCGGCGCTCCCTTGCTGGAGACGTGGCCCAGGAATTTGCCACCTTTTATGAACGGCTTTACGGGCAAGACGGGGAAGCAACTGACGCAGAACTGCACAGATACTTGGGAGAGGTGTCCCTGCCGAGTCTCCATGGTAGTGAGAAGGTGAGAATGCAGTGGCGGATTACGCAGGAGGAAGTCCTGAGGGCGATAGCGGGGTTGAAGTTGGGTAAGGCTCCCGGAGAAGATGGGTACACAGCGCGGTTTTACAAGAGCTTTGCGTGGTCTTTAGTGCAACATTTGGCAAAGTTATTTAACCACATCCTGGACACGGGGAGGGTCCCCCCATCATTTGAGAAGGCTCTAATTACGGTAATACCAAAAGAGGGCAGGAACCCGGAGTGATGTAAATCCTACCATCCCATTTTATTACTTAACATTGATGCGAAGATCTTCACCAGAATACTAGCCGCACGTATGGAGGATCTCTTGCCCAAGTTGGTCCACTTGGATCAGGTGGGATTCAGTCAGGGTAGGCAGGGGGGCAGATACCTTGCAAAAGATTCTGAACCTGATGGAGGCTGCAGTAAAGAGGGAGGGGGAACCCGATCCTGGTTTCCCTCGATGCCGAGAAGGCTTTTGATCGGGTGGACTGGAGGTTTCTAAAGGGTGTCCTACAGAAATTTGGATTAGGAGAACGGATCATGAGGGATATGGGTGCTCTATGTAGCCCCGGAGGCAAGGGTGATGGTAAACTGGAGGTTGTCAAGGGTGCTCAGATTGTAGAGGGGGACGAGGCAGGGCTGTCCTCTTTTGCCCCTCCTATTTGCACTAACAATGGAAGTGTTGGCAGAGCGGCTAAGGAAGGACCCAGAGGTGGAGGGCATTAGACTGGGCGCAAGGGAGTTTAAATTGGGACTCTACGCAGAAGACGTGCTATTGCACCTGGTGGATCCCATCAGTTCTGTCCCCGCAGCAATGGCGATAATTGAGGAATACGGGCAGTTCTCAGGATTTAAAGTTAACAAGGACAAGTCGGTGATCTTTCCGATTGCCGGGGAGGATTCAAGGCAGATCGAGAGACACAGGCCCCTGGGACTGCAGATACAGTGTGACTTTATTAGATACCTGGGAATCAACATAGTCAGACCAGGAGCGGACTTGGGTAGAGCTAACTACCCTCCTCTCTTCGACAAACTGTTTGCGGAAATGGTGACCTGGAGTAGGGTACAGCTGTCGTGGATGCGGAGGCTCAATGCAATAAAAATGAACCTCCTCACAAGAGTAATATATCTCTTTCAGATGGTGCCAGTCCGGGCCCCGGAGGCGCACCTGAGAGAAGCTAAGTCACAGATCGTGCAGTTTCTCTGGCAGAATCAGAAAACCAGGTTGGGATATGAGACGCTGATCCTATCAAAGGATCAGGGGGGTTTTGGGGCTTCCAGATTTAATGATGTACTGCAGGGCAAAACGGCTTCGGGCACTGGTCCCATATCTGAGGGAGGATCCACAGAGACAATGAGTATACTTGGAGAACCAGCATATGCTCCCAGCGGTGGGGGAATGGCTCTGGGTCCCTAAGGGGAGACTCCAGAGGAGAATTAGTGAACACCCCTTTCTTGTGGCGCATGGGAGGAAAATTGGGTTGGATCACCACATAGCCCTCTCCTATGAGCCATATATGGGCTCCCCGGTGCGGGACGCTATACCAGAGGTCTCAAGCTACCAGGCTTGGTTGCAGGGCAGGCTCTCCAGAGTGGGGCAATTGTGGAAGGACCGGAAATGTGTGAGTATTCAGGAGTTGGAGGGAAGCTATGGTGATAGGGTACATTCGCAGTGCTCCTCTACCTCAGGTTGAAGGGTATTTTTACAGTGGAGAGTTGAGGGAGTTGATTCAGAGGGACCTCACACCAGTGGAAGGGGTCCTGGATGGACATAAGAAGATGAAGGGTCTCATTTCGCGTCTCTATGGTGCCTTGCTAGAATCAAAGGAGGGGGCAATACAAGGGCTGCACCAGGGATGGGAGAGGGACCAGGGTATGGAGTTGGAAGGAAACCTTTGGCAAGAGATGTGCAGGAGAGCCTTCAAGCCATCAATCTCTTGCTAGTATAAGCTTCACGGTGTGAAATTATTGCACAGATGGCAGTACGACCCAATGTGGCTATCCAGGATGTTCCCCTACCGTGAACCCCCAGTGTTGGCATGGATGTGACAACACTGTAGACTGTTGGCATATGTGGTGGTGCTGTCCTAGAGTGCAGATCTACTGGACAGAGGTCCTGGGGTGGATTAAGGATGCGGGGGAGGGGAGAACTCGAGCCTGATCCAATGTTGATACTTTTTGGTCTTGAAAAAAGGGAGGACAGGTGGTATGCCCTCCCCCATTGGCACATTTCCTCCTCTTGGCAGCCTGGGAGAACCGAGCCAGACACTGGAAAAGAACCGCCCTCCCTACATTGAAGGAGTGGGCTAGTACAGCTAGAGATATATATTTGATGGAAAGGATCACGGCAGCAATCCATGGAGGGAGGGCTGCGGTAGAGATGGAGTGGCAACAGTTCTGTAGTGCCTTTGGGGGAGGTGGGCAAGGGTAAAAGACTCTGGGAACAGGGCCTGGCCTGGCCCGGACAAATATTAATTGATGGACAGACGAGTTGAAGGAGGATAGGTGGGGACTCACACCCCAGAAAAACAATAGTATTCTTGTTATAGATGGTTGTCCCTTGGACGGACATATGTTATTTGATGTTTGACTGTGATTACAAAACGAATACAATTCTATTAAAAAAAAACAAGAGAGCAAAATGTAGTCAGCTAAGAATAGACTTATAATGCTTACCAGGGCCAGTTAGATGTAGAGAACGTGCATGAGTCGCGTGCTTTCAGGATCTTAGCCCCTGTGTTCATTCCACTACAGATTCGGTCACCATTTGGAGAGGGATTTACTCCTCTACTATTCCTCACTGCTTTGCCAAACAACTGATACATTTCACATGCGTCATCCCTCACTACCAGAGATATGTCATTTCCCTGGCCTGTCTTTGATTTTGTACTCCTAGATTGTGCCATTTAGGATGCAGAGACTGACTCCTTGACCTGATATGCTCTATATGTGGGTTGTATTCATCTTTTCGGAAGATGGCCAAGTAAGGAAACATTTTTTAAAGATCCCATGCCGAGGACTGTGCCTACTGTAGACCAATCCCTTGCATGTGAAAAAGCTTTGGGGAGTTTTAGAATAGTGGCCTAACGATGGATGCATTTGTCTTTTTATATTCAGTGCTATTCCCACACACTAGATATTAGTCTAGTATACTTGTGCATATCATTTACTCTCTATCTGTCTAGGGAGTCTTGTCCTGACGAAGGTGGTTAATTTACTGACACCGAAACGCAGCCACCCTGCGTCGACCTGTGACTACTCGCAAAATAAATGTTGCGACTTTATAGATACTATATGGAGAAAAGGTGGGCACCACTTGGTTCTTTTTGAAAAATAGTTATGATTATGTATATTTTGGGAGCACACAAGATCAAAATAGCCCTATGACACTGGGGCTATATTTAATAATGCAGTAACCGGAAAAAAACAGGTGCAATCCACCCAGTAAACATGGTGCTCACTTATTGCTCCTTTTAGGAGCTAAATTCGTTACTTCTGACGGCAATATGAAACCACATGAGCTTGATCTCATAAAGAAACTATATGGAGACGAACAACTCACAATCAGGTCAGCACACAAAGGAGGGGCACTGGTGATAGTAAAGACAACTGATTACGATGCCGAGTGCAAGAGACAGCTCAGTGATCCTGACACCTACGTAAAATTAGAGGTTGATCCTACTAATGAGATCAAACATAACCTTGAAGCATTATTAACAAAAGCTGAAGAACCAAGCTGGATATACCATCATAACAGAACATTCTTAAACAATTATCCCAAAATTCCGCATTTTTACACCTTACCTAAAGTACATAAGGATTTGATTAAGCCACCAGGCAGACCCATAGTTGCTGGCACAAATAGCATACTACAACCATTGGGAGTCTACATAGACTATTTCATGCAGCCTCTTATACAAAAGACTAGCACGTATGTGAAAGATACAACACACTTTTTGAAATATCCGAATGAAACAGAATATGCAGCAAATAACATCCTATTTACTATCGATGTAAAAAGCCTCTATACATCTATCCCACACGATGTAGGGAGAACCGCAATGGAATGGCTATTATTACAAGAAGATGAGATTCCTGCTCAAAAAGAGTTCATAAAGGTGTTACTGGATTTCATAAGTTCTTACTTTCAATACGGAGATACATTTTTCCTACAAATAGCTGGTACATCAATGGGTGCAACTATGGCACTTTCATATGCCAATACATTAATGCATAAATTTGAGGTTGACCATGTTTTGAAGAACGAATGTTGGAAAGAAAAAATTGGACTGTGGATTAGGTATATTGATAACATTTTCGGGATTTGGAAGGACACAGAAGAACTAAAAAGATTTCTGCAATTTCTAAACAGTATTGATCAGCGAATACAATTTACGTTTGAATTCTCCAAAGCGTCAATACATTTTCTGGACGTTGACATCAAGAGCAGCACTACTGGCTACCAGACCAATATATACCAAAAGCCTACAGACAGAAACAACATTTTACATAAACTCAGTTTTCACCAACCAAGTCTGATAAAGAACTTACCGTACAGCCAGATGCTGAGGGTCAAAAGAATAGTGAGTGACCCCAAAGACTATGAAGAAGCCATATTATCTATGGGAGAAACATTTCTAAATCGTGGATACACGCAAACTGAGATTGATGAAGCTGAAGCAAGGTTGGAGAGTCAAACACATAAACATTTATTGCATCCCAAACAAAAAGTTGATAAAGAGCCACCAATGGTATTTGTATCAAAATATTCAAAACAAAGTAAACGTATTAAGAGCATAATCAAAAAGAACTGGAATGTGCTAACACTAGATGAAAGAGTGGAACCACTGTTCAAAGAATTACCGACTTTTGACTACAAGAGAAGTCAAAATCTCAAGGAGAAATGAGTGAAAACAAGGAATTTGAAGATGGAAAAGCCACCAAACAAACTGGAACAGTTCCCTGTCTGAGTTGTAGTAATTGTGGATATGTGCAGAAGGGGAACATTGTCAGTCACCCACATAGTGGAGAGAAAATAAAACTCTCGGATTTGAAACATGTGCAACAAAGAACATAATTTACTCTATCAAATGTCCATGTGGGATGTACTACGTGGGACAATCCACACGTCCAGCAAAACTAAGATGGAATGAACACCGTTCCTGTATACTCAATCACAACAAGAATTTTGCAGTGGCATGGCACTGGGACACAAAGAAGCACAATCTAGCTCAAATCAAATTCCAGATACTAGAAGTGGTTAAGAAGAGAGAACCACACATGAATATACAACATAGATTGGACCAGAGGGAATCCTTCTGGATTAATAAATTAGGAACTTTATACCTGAGAGGGTTAAATGAAGAGATCAATTTTGCTTGTTTTTTATGACGATTAATTCTGTTTGTTTTCTATGACGAGTCTTCGATTTATGATATTTACTTTGTGAATAGTATTGAAACAGTAATTTAAATTCAAGTGTAATTTGCCTAAATTTGCATATTCATTTTGAACATCCAGTTGGGTATAGATGCTTACTATCTAATACTTTCATCAAAAATTAAAGTGGAGACGAAGGCTCCATCACACGTTGAACATTTCCACTTGTTTCATTATATTACATTATATTCTTCTCAGTATTCCCTAAGAGTTAGACAAGGAATGTTGGCATGTATTTAGCTTACAGCCGCCAGTTAGAAATACATCTGAGGGTATGTGCACACGTGCATATAGAATGGTCACAGCATACATTCTGTGGCTCAGGAACTTCGAACCCGCTCCCTTGGGGGGGGGGGGGGTCATCCTATTCAATACATACACATTGATATGGTAGCCACTTCAGTTCTGAGGGGGGCGATCTGATCAACCCATACACATCGCCTTTCTATTGACATGTGGATCGGGCGGATAATGGGCAGAGCTTTGCCCTGCCACCAGCACAATACACAAGATGTCCGAGCTACACACGCGTAAGTAATGATTTTTTTTACATTTGCCATGGTGATCGCACGTACCGCCTCCCCGTTTCCATGGGGAGACGGGATGCGAGGCGCGCCCTCCCCGGCCATTTCCGGCCAGAGGGCGACACCATGTCCACCATGGCAACCTTCAAAAGCAGCAAGTTGCATGCACTTCGGAAGCAGCGGCCTGACAGAGAGGAACGACACGGACCGACGCTCCAGGTGAGGACTGTGCTGAGTTAAGTTCTTGTAGAAAGAAGTCCCGCACATGCTCGCGGTTAGTAACACATACCATTATCACTGTTTCAAGCAGTTATTTACATCGTACTTGATACGTTAGAGGCGAGGAGGACGATCAACATGAAAGGCTGAGGTACAAATGCTACAACCTTTTAATTATGGTCTTTCAACATGTGGGGAATCACGGGAATGATTCTCATATACGAATGAACTGACATCAATGTTGCTATTTTCTTTTTTCCTTTCTTTCTTTTCTACTGTATTTTTGAACACGAATCATTGTACTTCCTTGATGATGGTATGGATATGCCCTATTTGAAATACTATTGAATGCATACAACGTTAATTACAATTGGTGAATGATGAATTACTAATATGTTGTTATAAATTGAAATATGGACAAATGTAGCCCTGAAGATGGTGCTAGGCACTGAAATGCATTGGCAAGTAGCCCAGATACTTGCAAACAAAAGTCTTGTGATCGCCTAAATGAATGATGTGTGATTAAAACAGTTATTTTACGTAAAACTCAGTTGAGTTAATGTAATCATTTTTTAGTAACATTGTTGAGCACTTGCTAAATGAAAAGAAAAGTCTTCGGAAATCAAAGTAATCTAAAGGAACAAATTTAGCTCTTGAAAGGAGTAATAAGTGAGCACCAGGTTTACTGGGTGGATTGCACCCGTTTTTTTTGGTTGCAACTTTATAGATACTGTCATTTTATTTGTGGTGGTGTTTTTTTTTTTTAATTTAAATAATGTATACACTGTTACTCGCACAAGTCTATCACTCTAACACGTTTGTTATACTATTGGTATGCAAGCCTTTGTTGAATCATGCCGCAATATTGTGTAGAAATTATGCACATTGTGAATTGAGACTAATGCTCAAACTACTTAAAATGCTTGATTGAATCAAGACAAATAATATTCACCTAATCTGAAGTTCTTTGAACAAGATGCTGTAATAAAAAAATTGATTTTGTATAAAAAAATTACTAAATAATCTTTGAACTAACTACTGGTAGGAACATCCCTCTATGTGTATTAGTTATCCTCCCGAGTTCCTACCATTGTAGGGGACAGGAGACATCCCTCCTGTATTCCACACTTTCAAATCTACCAACCAAAAAGGGATAGATCTTGATTTGTTTTTGTTTTTGTTTAGAAATGTTTCCCTCTGTCCTGAGACTCCTAGCACTACTGGGACCTTTGAAGTGGCTTGTCTTTTCCTTATACTTGTGTGATACTCCTGCTTTCTTCTTATGATGCTGTATTTTTTGTTTGAAGTAAAATCTGGGAAAAATGTTATGTTTTTAATAACCAGACATTTATGTATATACGTGTGTGTGAATACATATATGATTTAAGATAAATGTGTACATATATTCTTACAGTGCACACTGTCTGGGAAGTCATGAATATATTCAAATGTGTCGAAAGTGGGATTCTGAGATCAAGCTACAGCTTTTGTCGCATGGCACGATATGCAGAGATCTAGCACGTACAGTGAGTACAGAAGATTAACTTTGTCGTGTCACCTTTCCTACGATTGGTATGTTTTTCCAGTATCATTGAACACTGGCATAGTGTATGGATTGTTAGTTTCACAGGTAAAGAGTACGTACATCTTCAGCTAAACTACCCTACATTTATAATGCATCTTTCGAAGCTTTTGTGCTCCGAAAACACTTGGCTCAATCTTACCATTCTTGTGTGAACTTGTTAGTTATTGCCATTTGAATATGCCTTCTTTGTGATCCTTTCCTCAGATGACATCGGATTTAAATGGGTAATCTGGCACCCTATTTTTTTTTTGGTCTAAATTCCAAGCATTTAGATACTCTCGAGTGGCAGAACCATACTAATTGACTTATTTACTAAGCACCTTGTATACTAGGGCAGCATTCAATTTTTGGGGTTCTGTAGTCTTGTTTTATGGAACCCCATACACCTCCTTTTTTTTTTTTCCCCACCTTTGTTTGGGTTTTCTGATTTATTTTCGTGGTCCGAGAGGCTTCTGCTCAAGTCCCCCTGTCAGTTTCCCTTTTTTTATCCTAAAGAGTGTAAGGTCACGGGTCGCTGTTGCGAAAGATTTATCTTTTCGCAACTTTCCCTCCATAGTCTATGGACCCCCAAACATTTAGCCTTTGTTTTTGAACCTGTCCAGACTTTTTTACAGGGATGTGAAACTCCCATGGCCTTTTGCTCACTTTGTTATGGGGAAACTGATCAGTCCTTCAGACTATCAGTAATGGGAAACTAAGTTTCTCTTTTGGTCTTTTTACCTTTTTAGTAACGTTTTAACAGTGCACACAGCATCTTACAATACCATGCCGTGGGGATACTTTTGCATCACCCTAGTCTTTTACGAGATTTTTGGTTACTTTTATAAAGACAAGCTGGTTGCAGCAATTACATTTTTACAATTTTTGCTTCGTCTCTAGTGTAGACATATGTGTTTACTGACTGGGAACAACCAGTCTCGACGCGTTCTCGAGGGTTGTAGGTTAAAGGATCGCCAACCAAAGGGTCGAATGGCCAAAGGACCGAAAACCAAAGGATCGAATTTTTTTTTTTTTTTTGTTTTTTTTTTTTTGTCGGGAGGGTCCCCCTCCTAATCCCCCTTTTTTTGCTAAAAAACATTTTATTACCTATTCGAAAACCTAAAAAAAATATAATTTAAAAAAAAATGTGATCCTTTGTCCTGTCGACCCTTTGGTGTCGATCCTTTGTCCTGTCGACACTTTTTTTTTTCGATCCTTTGACTAGACAGCGTTCTCGAGGATCCAGCTGTCCTGAGCTTCGGAAGTGTCCATGGACCACCCAGTGAACTGACCAGCGGGCTACCTTGCCAGAACAGTCAGCCTTTCGCACTCGTCCCCAGAATTCCAGTGATCGCCAGCTTGTGTTGTAAATTGCCTTCCTGCTGCACTTAAACCTCCCAGCTTCAAGGAATCTTGCTCTAGAAGGTCTTCAACCGAAACTGGAAGGACGCTTGTCGTCTGGGTTCGGTGAGCGTCGCTGGAATTTGCCTTCCTCCATCTTGTGAAGTGTCATGAAGAGGTTGGAATCGGTGCTGTCTGCATTTCCTCTTTGCAAAGGGTTGCACCTTGCTCCTAGAACTGACCGGTATAATCCATGCACCTGCAGCTCCTGTGCACCTCTCGCTGGGCTCCTACGTTGATTCCCTGCAAGCCGGTTCCATCGAAACCCGGTTGCCCACGTCCGATGTCGAAGCTGCATTGAATAATTTTCCCCATTTTGGATCCCCCTCACCTACAGTTCCCTAATGCAGGGGACACCACCGTAATGCCTGTAGTCCCTCCCCCCCACCCCTATCCCCTGCCATTTCCAAACATCTATTGGGCAGGGACAATCCAACCACCCAGAAACTCCTATTCCCCTGATCTACCCCCATTCCTTACAATTTAGCTGCTCAGTCATAAACCCCACTCACACACGTACCCACACCCTCATCCCTCCCCAAACCCCTTACCTCACAGTCTGCCCCTCTCCGCCGCCGCTTCCTGATTGCTGCAGTGCACAGTAAACGCATGCGCAGTCCCCGTCAGGTGGTTGAGATTTTCTTCCGAACAATTCTGCCAGAACACTCACAGGAACCAGCAGATGGGAAAATTGGAGTTAGGGGGTTAAGTAATTGCAAAGCATTAGTCTCCCCCTGTCCTACTTAAACTTTGGTTATTCCATTCCATCTCTTTTTGATCATCGCGTCTAAGAGCATCTGTACCTGAAAAATAGGAGCATTATTTTACTTGACCATAACTTTGCAGAATATCTTTTGGAACATTTCACCAACACGAGAACTCTTCCTACATTAGACCCTTCTCCTAAGAAGCTGCTTTGTGACTTTTGGGCGCAAGGTCCCACTGATCGCGATTGGACTTTTAAAGTTAGGGTATATTTCTTGTGACTTAGTTCCGTTCTACTGCATAACTACTTACCTCCTTTTTGTTGAATAAGGTATTGAATGCATTTTAAAAAAAATGTTTTATTGTGCATTTGGCTAAAAATTAAGAACAAACCTTTTAGCACAAATTGATAAAAATTAATTACAAGATTCAATTAAAATTCAATCAATACAAGTAAGCATTTAAAACATTTAAATATTAGGAAAAATAAAATACAATACACCTATAATATATATGTATGGGCATTAGAGTCAAGCTGGGTCAAAATGTTAACTATTCTGAGGCAAAGCAGGGCATAGGCGCACCAGAATTATTTTATTTTTTCTTGAGATTTAACCCAAATGTGAAAGGCAGCTGCAATTATCACAAGGGATTCAGCATTGACTAGGTTTGCCCAGAATTGATCAGTTACTATGAAATCAAGGGAAGGCGCAATGTGGAAGTATCCCGTAAGATATTGCTATTGATATGTTATTTGTATCACGCTCATTTTTCAGAGCCCGACGAGGCAAGGGAGGGGAACAAGGGAGAACAAAGCAATGATCTTACTAGGCTCAGTGACATTGAGAACGTGCTAGGGCAGGGGAGAGGGAAGGGGGAAAGTGCAGGGAGGAGGGGGAAAAGTGGAAAGTGCTGAGAAAAGGAATAAAAAAAAGGACAAAAAAAAGTGGTCGTGCAGCCAGCAAGTGCCAAGTGCTAGGATTAAAGCAACAGACAGGGGGTGTCTGATAAGTGTCTGATAAGTGCAGAAAATGAGGCGGACTGTAAGGTTACAGAGCCAAGTGTAAGGGTTTCCAGGAGGCAGTGCGGGTGCGTGGCAGGGTGAGCAGGTACCTGGGCCCGAATCAGAGGGTAACCAGGTGCATGATGCCGAAGCAGAAAAGATCAGCAGGGGAGAGGGGGGCAAACGCAGAAACAAAGCGGAAGGTCTTGAGGTGCTTCCAGAACTAGAGATGGTTCTCAAGTTTCAGAGTGGCAGGGAGGCTGTTCCTGAGGGAGGTCCCTGCGGAAGACCGAGATCTACCCCCAACTCGTTTCTTTGAGAAACGACTGACCCTGAGGGAGTTGGAGGTGGAGGAGCAAAGAGCTCAGGAGGGAAGGTATTTACGGAGGGACAGCTTGAAGGTATTTTGGACCCAGACCTCAGAAAGCCGTGTGGACAATGCAGAGTCTTGACTTTAATCCTTGCAGTCACTGGGAGCCAGTGAGAGATTTCAGGGCTGGAGAGATACGATCCCAGCGCTTGAGGCCAAGTACAAGTCATACAGTCCTGTTCTGGATGATTTTCAAAGGGCGGAGAGTAGAAGCAGGTAGATCTAGAAAGAGACTGTTGCAATAATCCAACCGAGAGAGAACCAGGGCTCGATAGACAGTGAGCTTCTGGGGGAAAGAGAGGAAAGGCAGAATACCTCTGAGGAGGTGCAGTAGGAAGTTTTAATTTTTAGAGACATCAGTGATGTGGGCATAAAAGGAAAGCGTGGAGTCGAAGATGACCCAGAGGTTCTTAGCCCTGCAGGTGGGGGTAGGTGGAGGGCCAGGGGCTGCTAGCCAGAGAGTGATGGGAAAGGAGGGTGAAGGTGTGTCGATGAACAGGATCTCCGTCTTGCTGGCATTCAGGCAGAGATCGTTGAATAGCAGACAGGCAATCGGAGATGAGAAGGAGAAGAGGTGGCTGAGTGAAGCCTGAAAATGAGTTTAGTGTCATCAGAATAGCAGTGAAAATTGGAGCACAAAACAGCAATGCGATGGGCGAGAGTTACCAGGTATTGGTTGAAAAGCCAGGGTGAGAGGTTAGACCACTGGGAACACTGCAGGGAGAAAGGGAGATAGAGGAAGGGGAAGACCCAAGTTGGACCTGGGAGGGTCGATTAGAGAGGAAAGAAGTCACCCAGGCCAGAGTCTGTTCAGTGATACCCAGGCTGTCACAGAGACGTTTGAGCAGGATGGTATGGTTGACCGTGCCGAAGGCAGAAGAGAGATCGAGTAGGATGAGGACAGAGGGGATGTGAGAATCAAGGTTGGAGAGCAGAGCTTCACGGATGTTCTGGAGAGCACTTTCGTGCTTCTGGCTGCTCTAAAGCCAGACTAATGGTCATGGAGACAGCGAAGGTTAAGCTGCAAGATGGTCAGCTTTTCCAGTGGTTTGCCCAGGAAAGGAGTGATGGAGATCGGGCGATAGTTTGCCGGGCAGGATGGGACAGCTGTGGGTTTCTTTTGAAGAGATTGCACAAGGGTGCTTCAAGGGGGAGGGGCTCCCGAGGCAAAGGAGAGGTTGCAGAAATCAGCCAGGACAGGAGCGAGGGTGTCAATGTGGTCCTTGATGGTTTTGGAGGAACAGGGAAGAACCTGTTTTGACAAGACTTTGATAGATCAGACTTGTCTAGAGACCTAGTCGGTGGAGAAAAGAGGAAAGGACGCGAAAGAGGGTGGGGGGCAGCGGTAGGAGGGCCAGAGTTCACAGAAGGAGAAGGTAGAAGAGGGGGCGGAACGAGAGGATGGACAGGATGTCCTGGGTTTTTTAGATGGAAGTGAGAGGTAAGGCTGTGCAAAGGGCCTGGGAGGTGACAGGAGAGGTAGAGACTGCAGCAGGGTTGGTCAGTTCCTTGCAGATTTTGAAGACTTTGGCTGAGTTGCAAGATGCCGCAGAGACACAGGCTTGGATGTGGCCTCTCTTCTTAGAATGGACAGAGTCTCGGTATTGCCTTTGGAGCAGGTGGCAGTCCAGTTTATCAGAGGATGAACAAGAAGCCCTCCATTTCCTCTCAGCCACCCTACACATACGTTTAAGGGTAGCTAGGTCAGAGTTGTACCAAGAGTTGCACTTGGCTTTGGGCTTCAAGCGTATCCTTATGACCGGGGTAAGAGTATCAAGAGTATCAGAGATAGAAAAGTAGAGCATGGAAAGGACTGTGCAAGATGTGAGCCAGCCAGAGGCGGAGGGGGGGGGGGGGGGGGGAGAAGGTTTGTTCATTTATAATGCGCACCAGACCCAGGGGTATTAGGGCGCAGAAAGCATAAAGAGGATTGTTCAACTTGGGTTACATTGCTGTGCATTACATTACAATACATTAATAACACTGCTGAGCGGTATCATACAAATGAACATAAGGTGGCAAGAAACATCCAAAAACAATTATATACAGTAACAGCTGACAGTAGTGTGGTGAGGAGTCAGATGTTGTGTTCCTTAATCCAGTGGATAAGGTTGGATCTAAAACGTAGGTAGGGCAAGTCTTCCCTTAAGGTAGGTGGGAGTGAGTTCCAAATTTGGGCAGCTTTGACCGGGAAGCTACTACCGCCCATCTTCATGCGTTTAAATCTAGGCACTAGATGTAGGTTGGCAGTGGCTGTTCTAGAGGGGCGGTTGGTGGATTGTCTCGAGAATCTGGTAGTGAGGTATTGTGGGGCGGCCTGGTGTATACCTTTATGAGTCAAGAAGGCTGATTTAAGGAAGATTTTCTTTTATGGAGGGCCAATTGTTAGATCTTCTAAGGTCAGATATGTGGGCATTCTTAGGAATGTTAACAGCTGCTCTCAAAGCATTGTATTGTAAAATCTGGATCTTGTTAGTGATACATTTGTTGCTCCTTACGTATAGGGCATTACAATAATGCAATTTGGATAATACCAGGGCTCTTGTTAGAGTGATGCAATTAGGTGTAAGGAATGGCTTAGCTGCTCTAATTAGCTTACAAGTATAAGCGGTAGCCGAGGCCATGGAACTCTCTATTCACGAAGGCCAAATCCTTGTTGTAATCTCCCGTCAACGGGATGAGGATCTGTGTATCATCCGCATAGTTAGTGTAGGTGATAGCCAGGCCACCTAGATCATCAAAAAGGGGCTTTGTAAAGATGTTGTACAGAGTGGGCGAAACGCAGGAGCCCTGGGGCACACCGCAGGTAATAGGTATAGGGCCAGCAGCTGCTGAGGTTGCGAAGACCCGCATGGTTCTATTATCTAGGAAGGATTGAATCCATCCTATGGCTTCTTGTGAGAAGTGGGTGGCAGAGAGTCTTGTGATCAACCAAGTCAAACGCAGCTGAGAGGTCAAGCAACAGTAGTAATGCTGTTTTACCATGGTCTCTCAGGGTGTCTATTTGTGCTTTATGGTCGATCAGCGCAGTTTCCGTTCCGTGTGGAGGTCTAAAACAAGACTGGCATACTCCTAGGAGGTGGTTACATTCCAGATATTGTTGGATTTGTGGCGGCAAAAGCCTCAACTGACACACATGCTTCATGGGCCGGATGTCGCAGAAGGTAGGTGGCAGTGTTGGAGTTGGCTTGGCCTGGGGGAAAGGGAGGGACAGATGAGAGGAGAGGAGAGGAGGGAGTGATTACTCCAGGAGAGGGGCATGGTCAGAGGGATGGAGAAGGGGCAGTCGGAGGAGATAGACCTCAAGCATGTGCCCTGCAGAGTGAGTGTGGCCAGAGGGGAGGATAGAAAGGGAGATGGAATCGCAGAGGTCCCGGAAGAGTACAGAGGAGGAACAGGGAGAGTCTAAATGGATATTGAGGTCACCAAGAAGGAAGAGTTGAGTGGTTGAGGACAGGAGGGAGGAGAGGTTCTGCCCACTCAGAGAGAAATGAGGTGATCTGACCAGGAGGTCGGTAGATAGTAGCCACAGTAAGAGAGTGGCCAGGAGAGAGAGTCTGCAGACAAAGCATTCAAAGGAGGACTATGTCTGCGTGGGAATGATAGAGGCAGGAATCTACTCATGGAAGATTAGGGCTTCACCCCCTCTAGACTGGGTGGATCTGGGTGCCGAGAGGATCTTGTAGCCATCAGGGAGGAGAGTCTCAAAGCTTGTGACCGAGCTGACCGTGAACCATGTCTCGGTGAGACAGAGGACATAGAGGTCAAGTTCTTCCAGGAGGTGGCAGATGTCAGAGGAGTGTTTGATAGAGCGGAGTGGCAAGATGAAGAAGGTTGCCAGCCTTAAAGGCTTTCCGGGGAGGGGTACAAATCAGAGATACGCCCAGCGGAGGTGAAGGTGCGGGCAAGGTAGCCGGCGGGGGGGGATGGCGGGGACAGCAGGAGATGAAAGGAAATTGATGAGGTGAGGGAAGCGCCTATCAAAGAGGAGATTGGCCTGAGGGCCTTGGACCATGACGGTGCCATTTAGTTAGACATTAATGATGACATTAGAGGAGTCGAAGGATGCCATGAGGGCTTCCCAGTGGGTGCCACCATTAATGGGAGAAGAGGAGAAAGGACAGCGCACAGAGATCATATGAAGAGTCCATAGATCTGACAAAGAGGATGTCGGTGAGGGTCTGTCTGGAGGAAGCGCTGGAATATGTGTCAGCGATAGGGAGACCAGGGTTGGAGGCCAAGATATCCTTTTTGAACCTCATCCTACCAGACTTAGTGAGAAGGGAAGGATAGTCGATGGAGAAGCAATTGGAGAAGATAGGAGAAACAGAAAGCGCATGGGTGTGGCAGCGAGAGAGGGGGGAGAAGCAGGGGGGCGGGGAGAGTGACAGCGGGTAAGAGTAGAACGGTGAAGTCACTCAGCCAGCAGGTTACAGAAAAGCATGCAGTACAAGCAAAAGGCAAAGCAAGTTTGCAAAACACAGCTAGATTTGACTTTTAACCAAAATGAAAAAACACAGCTAGATTTTACTTTTAACCAAAATGCAAAAACACAGCTAGATTTGAAATTAATTTGTTTCAGATGCTAGCAGTGGGTGTAAAACACAATGCAATTAGGAGTGTAAACATGGGAGACAAGCAGAGATGGAACAGAAGTCAAGAGGGGGTAGGAGTGTGTCCAGAATGAGAGAACTAACCCATAGTTAGGGGGTGTAAATGTCATGGTAGTTCAGATTTCTTTGAAAAGTGAGGTAGCACCATCATGAAGGCTCATGTGCAGGGGTGCAGGAAAGGTCTCGGGCAGCTTGACAGGGGGCAGACGGGGGCCTTCGTTGTGGGCCTTAGCTGTTGATGCCGGCTTCCGCCTCCCAATGTCCCTGATGGAACAAATGGAAGTCTGTGCTCAATCACAAGGGGCCAGGCTGAAGGCACAAAGAAGAGCCACCAGATGGTGGTGAAAGAGGACCAGCCATCTTGTAATCATGGTGATAGCACAGTAACACACCAAACAGCAATGTGCCCCTTGGTAGCCTTCAAATTAAGGGGTGCAGATACAATGGAAACACAGCTGCGGGCTGTGAAAGCATCAAGAATGGAACCGGAACTAAAACGGCTGTGACGCACCCCAGCAGGAAAAATTACCAAAGTGCTCAATTCTTTCCACACTGATCAGGTAATGCAGGCAGAGGTGGATTAAGCACTGTTTGAGAGCCCTGCAGGCCTACCTTCAATGTGGAGCTGGAAAGGCAGCACACAGTTCTGCAGCGTCGTCAAGGAGAAATGAAAGTAATATAAAGATAAATAATTTCCAACTGCAGACATCCCGTCAGGATATGTTGGGCAGTTTTAATTTGAGTCATACATAATCGGCACAGCCTGTCTTTGCGAGGGATTTATTTCCATTTTACAGGATGTTCATAAGTGGAGAAGGATGTTGAGTCGCAAATATATGCCAAATCTTCTAACGTGACCAGAGCAAAGCTTTGTGGGGAGTTGGAGCTAAAACTCTGCATACAGTCGGTGGTATAATTTATTTTGGCTGCCAGTTGGTGCAAATTGATATCACAAGTTCTGACTTGCTTTTTCAGCAATATAATAGAGTTAGGGAGATCCAAAAGCTGTGCTGCAGTTAGTCCTAATTCTTCCAGATAAAGATTGACAGATGTGTTAAATTCAGTTAGAAAACTATTAACTTGTAAGCCCGAGAGCTGATGTGCAATTAAACCTAATAGAGTATTTGTAGGAAGTAGAGAAGATTTTAAGAAAAAAAATAGTTTTATTTGATGAATCAGCCATAAAGAGCGCGGGACATGAGGACAAGTTCACATCAGGGCAAGACACACAAAATAGACTGCAATAATCTAGCTTCTAATTTAGGTAGCCATGCAAGGCTAGGTTCAGGAAGAACTTCTAGGCCGTTTAATACTCCTGGGATTTTCTTTTTTTTAAGCAGCCATTTATTCATGTCTTTTGGTTTAGTAAAATCCTGATAGTAACTCCTACTTCAATGTGGTTTCAGGAGACAGCCCAGGTAGACCTATTCATTAACTGTCTCTAAAGGGACACAGTTAATGGTCCAATTAAATTGCGAGGAGTTAGACCTGACACCAAACTTTGCAATGTTAGTTTTAGAAATGTTAATTTTTAAATGATTAGCTTCTGCAAAGCTAGCCAAGGCATTAAGGGAATGCTGTAATCCCACTGGATTGTAATCCCACAGCGCCCATTCCACAGAAGTCGCCGATATTATTCTGACCAATAACCTGGACTTCCTCACTGTGACCGAAACCTGGTTGCACAATGCGACGGGACTATCTCTTACCCTAGCCATCCCCGACAACTACACCATCCTCAGGGTAGACAGACCCAACGCTCGAGGAGGTGATGTAGCTATCATTTTTAAGTCCTCACTTGTTATTAGACTAGCCTCCTCTCTCCCACTCAAATCATGTGAGCATCTCACAGTTAAATTACAAACCTCCTCTAAGAGCACCATCACGTTGCATCTAATTTACAGACCCCCGGGCCCACCTGGCTCATTTGAGGAAGATATCACCTCACTAGTAGTAGAAAGCTCCAAACCTTCAGCACAAATGATTATACTTGGAGACTTCAATCTTGGGTTCAACGACCCTCTCGACACCCCAGCCAGTGCCCTGGCTACAGCGTTAGAGGAGCATGGCCTCCTACAACTTTGTTCCAAACCCACCCACTCAAAGGGTAGAATCCTTGACTGGGTAACCGCCCTCAATTGCAACATCAGCTAGAAGGACCCCGTACAGCTTACCTGGACGGACCAATACTTCCTCCCACTCGACATTAATATCAGTAACTTGGTGCATAAAAGGCCTGTTATTGCATCGGCCTGCCCAACTAGGAAAATGAGCAACATCACAGCGGAAGCCCTAATACCCCTGGTGACCACCACTCTGAACGCTCTACCAGCTACTACTGACTTAAGCCTGATGGTCAACGCTTACGATTTCATGGCTAAAGCTATCGATATCATTGCCCCACTGAAAATGCGCAAAGGGAAACCAAAAGCGCACCTGAATATGTGGTACACCCCGGAGCTCAAAACCCTCCGACAACAAAAAAGCAAACTTGAAGCACTTTGGAAATTAGTGCCCTCAGTAGACAACAGAACTAACCTTACTAATATTTCTACCCTCTACAAAAATGAATTCCTACACGCTAAGAAAGAATCTCTTAATTCCAGGATCTCTCAGGCAGGCTCTAGCACAAAAGAGCTCTTTAACATCCTAAAGGAATTAGAAAACGCCATTCCTCCCACAGATACCTGCACAAAGGACAAACCATGGTGCACAGGGATCCAGAATGCCCTTGCTAACAAAATCTCAGGGCTCCAAACTAAAATCGAAAACAAACGACAACAACTTACTCATGGTCCTACCTCCAGTTCCACCCTGCCTTCACCCACCGCCACTAGCTCAGGCTTCATCTTCAAAAAGGTAATCATACCTGAAGTACAAAAGATTATAGCTTCCTTGAAACCCTCGAACTGCAAGGGGGACAGCTGCCCTGCACAGATCATAAAAGATGCAGCCAGGGATCTTTCCCCCTTCATCACCAAATTAATAAATCTGTCATTCTCCAATAACACGGTCCCTAGCAATCTGAAACAATCTTGGGTCCTACCTCTGTTAAAAAAACAAACCCTTGACCCAGATATACCCACGAATTATAGACCCATTACCACTGTCCCTTTCTTACTAAAAATTCTTGACAGTGGCCTATTTACAAATTCAGGATTACCTCGAGACTAACCAATTACTGGGAATTCGCCAATCTGGCTTTCGTCCTCAACATGGGACGGAAACGGCCCTTGTTGACCTCAAAAGCCAGATAGACGAACTCAAAGATAAAGGTAGGGCTGCCATCCTTCTTCTCCTTGACCTCTCCGCTTCCTTTGACTTGGTTGACCACAAAATCTTGTCCAACCACTTGTCATCGGCAGCACACTTCTCCCACACTGCGGTCACATGGATCCAATCCTTCCTTGACAACAGGACCATGCGGGTCTTCTCACCCCTAGCAGCAGCCGACCCCATTCCCATCACTTGCGGTGTCCCACAATGATCTTGTGTTTCACCCACTTTGTATAATATATTTACAAAGCCCCTATTCGACAAGCTGGACCATCTGGGTGTCACCTACACTAACTACGCAGATGACACCCAGATACTCCTCACCTTATCCGGCAATTACAACGTGGACGCCAACTGGATCAATGAAGTCTTCTCCATCATTCAGGCATGGATGGCCACACATGGCCTCTGCCTGAATGATGACAAGACCGAACTGCTCCTTGTCGGTTCACCTAATACCATCCGGAATCTCAGCACTAGTTACACCAGCTTCACCATTGACGGTAACACCATTCCCATCGCTAAGAGTGTAAAAACTCTTGGTTTCTATCTAGACACGAATACCAACCTCGCCAAACAAATTAACATGACCGCCTCAGCCACTGCTTACACTGGTAAACTAATTCGGGCCTGCAGACCTTTGATCTCCCCCAACAACTGCCTCATTTTAGCCAGACCACTTATACAATCCAAACTGGATTACTGTAATAGCCTCTATGTAGTTCTACAAGATGCAAAACAAAATGCACTCAACAAAACATTACTCTACAAAACAATGCACTCTGTGCCGCCCTTAATATTCCTAGGAGAGAACATATCTCGGCCACAAGAATTTCTTGCAAATGGCTCTCCATCCAACAAAAAATAGATCTCAAAACTATCTGCCTCACCTACAAAGCTCTCAACCACCTAGCCCCGCCCTACTTAACCAACAAATTCACTGTAAGACAGAACACCAGAACCACCAGATCCTCCAATACTTTACAACTGACGGTGCCCAAATACTCCCTTAAAAGAGCCGGTGGATCCAGCTTCCCAGTTCTAGCCTCACAACTGTGGAACACTATCCCATTGGATATCAAATCCACCCCTACCTTCCAACCTTTCAGAACTAAGGTCATCACTTGGTTACTCAATAAATAACCAATTATGTTTGTATGCCTAATGTATGATAGCATCCTTACTATGTCTGCTTGTCAGTATCTGCTTTCTTGTAACTTTACATATGCTGCACAAATGTACAACTGTTCCTTACCTTTGCCTGTAACTTGATACTTAAGCGCCCATATACCCCTGGGTCAGGAGCGCTATATAAAAACAAATAAATAAATAAACAAACAAACTGGAGTGTACTCGAGCAGAACAGCCAAGCTAGAGAAGTGCTGCCTATGTTGGGAGGAAAGATGTGCTCCTGCTGTGAATAGACACATCTGAGACATAGAGATTAAATAAAATGGGGGCAAGAACGCATCCTTGCTTTAAACTCTTATTCGTGTCACTGTCCCAGATTGATCCGGTCTAACAGTGTATTTGTATAGAGTGCTTTGATAAAGTATAATGAGGTAGAATTAATGCCCCAGGATCTAAGTCTCTTCCAAAGCAAAGGTCGAGATATTGAGTCAAAAGCTTTAGCAAAGACTATGAAACAAAGGAATAACCTTTTATGACGAGGGCCCCAAGCCTCAGCAATAGCATAATGAAGGGCCACTAGGTTGTGAACAGTAAGTACCATGTTTTTCCTAACACCTGTCTGGAATTTAGGAATCAATTGGGTCCCTTCTGCCCACTTGGTTAACTTTTTCAGTAGTATTGTGCAAAACATTTTTTTGGCTAGAATGCAACATTGCTAAAAGCCGGTAATTGGTGGGATCGAGCCTACCGCCCTTTATGTAAACCGGATCGAAAAAGTTCTCCCGCCAGCTAAGGGCTATGCTACCTGTTCTTAAAATACACTCAAATAAGCGTTCTGGTATTGGTGCCCAAAAACTGGGTTTTTCTATCATAATGATGTATGGTATACCATCAGGTCCGGGGGCACGAGATCTTTTCAAGCATTTGATAATATCATCAAAGCCTTCAACCAGCTGGTGTTTGGAGAATAGGACAGATATTATCTAGATCATCAGAATGGGGATTGTGGTAAAGCTCAAGTATTGCACTACTCCAAGTGGCCTTGGAGTCTGTGTCTGGGTCATGCAAAGACAGCTTTGTTGTGTAAGATCTAATTAGAGCACAGAATGTATTGCTGTCATGGCTACGAAGGAGCCCATATAGAAATGTCCAAGAGGCACTATTAATTGACTGCTTATGGGCCCTGCACCAGTTCTTGTATCAGGTGGAAAGAGAGGCTAGCAATCTATCTTTTTCAATAAGAGATTATTTGTTTCTCTTAAGCATGTTTTTGGCGTGAATATATACTTTTCCTTTTGTTTGTGTATAACAACATTGAACAAACTATTATCCACGGTCTTCCATTTGTTTTCCTCAGGAGAAGACCTAAGGATACACCCAAATAGTACATTATATCCCTGAGATTCCAATAATTATTGCCTGATCAACGCTCTAAGAACAGCAAATTGTCTGAGATATATCCATGCAAACGTTTTACATTAGCTGCAGACCAGACAATCCTATTGCCAGAATTATTTATCGTGGTGCCTGGCCCAACACCACTGAACAATGGCGGGTTAAGTGTCTGCAGCCAAATCAGGAGAGCATGTTCACTAATGTCTGTATGGGTTATTGTAAAAAGATTACAGTATGCCCAGAGTTTTGTACTGATGAAAACATAATCAAGACAGGAAGATGAACGACCTTTCGTCCAGGTTGAATGTAATGAATTGTTTGAACCACCCTTCTTGTTTAAGCAAATGAGGTCCTAAGAGCTTATAGCTTTCCACCACAATCAATCATTACTAGTTGGTACATTAAGGGCTACGGTCAGGTCTAGGCTAGGAACATCCGTATGGGCTGCCAGTTGGGTGTATAAATAAGGGGCATTAAAGTCACCTGGTATTACCTGGGAACATTGTAAGAAAGTTGGAACAGTCTGGAAATACAAATTAAATTGTATCTGGTTCTAACACCACTTGGAGGGTCGTGAATGTTAATATGATGTGTTAATAGCTGCCATAAGATACGGCGAGTGTAGAACAGTTCCAAAAAAAAGGCTAAATTAAAATCAGATCAGATCGAGCTCCTATGGCCAGGCCACCACTAGAACGCCCCTTGTTCCTATGCGACACAGGAACATAGAATGGTAAATCCATCAATGTTAAATGCATCTAGTGCCCACGTTTCTTGTAGTAAGAAAATGTCACAAGTTGATGGAGGAACAACCAAGCGGATGATGTAGGAAAGTTCTGAAGCCCTTGGTGTTGCAACAAAGCTATCGGATGGATCTACTGATGTTTGATCGTCAATCAATATTGGCTTCCAAGACTGTGGGGACCCATTGTATTATCTTGTTTCGTAATTTGTTTGTATGATCTTCTTGGGTCATGGAGGCCAGTAAACTAGATTTTTCTGTAAACCGGGTTTTGTATTTCCTCTGTGTGATGTTCCGGTACCAAAGCAGATTTTGCAATGTTGTAAACAAAAGGTTTCTCTGCTTACTACACAGTCATTTGTACTCGCAGTGATTTGAGTTCTGTCACGCATGTGCTTTGTAGGGCAGGTACCACCGAGCTAGCAAACTCAATCAGTGCCCAATTAGTAGAGCTATCGGCTCTAGGCAATATGTAGAATATCCTTAGTATTAATCACGCTAGTGCGCGGTATGAGGGGAAAAAGCTTAGGGAGAAGAGATCGCTTCAAGAAAGGGCTTTCAACTTGCGGGTCGATTTTCTTCTTTTTCCACTTTCCACGGTTTTATGTTCCAGTCAATTCAAGTTTCCTCTTCGGGCTGTTAGTGGAATGTGTACCTTATAATGTTCCTTGGAAGAGGTAGATGGTAAACTCCGAGTATTTACTAATCTGATTGACATTGGTAGCCAATTGGTGCAGTTCAGATGTAGAACGGGCTGATGAACATGTGCTTTCTCAGGTTGTCTAAATCCACCCGAGAGCAGGGAGTTTATTACTGGAATAATTGAGCAATGTTCAATCGACAATGTAAAATTATTTTGGGGCAAAGAAGCCAACACTGAACCTTCATTGATCCATTTATCGAGTGGACCATGGAGGTAGACTTGTCTAATTCTACCATCACCAAGCGTATGGCATGTGTTGGCTCTTTTAGATATAGGAATGCTAATAGTTTCCACCCGAGGAGATGTATTTGCTTGACTAACAGATTCTTCAAAAGTAATTCTGCGCCTGTTTTGCAAAGGTCTTTCTCTATTTATGAGGTGCTTCAGCTGCCTCTTCTATTTGCTGGGAGAGGAGAAAATGGCTGATTGCTCATCATTGTCGTAGATGCTACAGATTCGTAAGTCCCCACATTAGAGGACTCAAGCGAATGCTGGTCGATATCAGATGGTGGACTCATGGGTAGAGCTAAAGAATTAGTATTTGTTTGCAAGGCATGACAATGTGACATATCTGTTTGTTGGGTTTCCAGTATGTTATTGCTTGTGTTATCAGGGAAATCCTGATGCAGTGTTAAGATCCTCCTTGTGGGATACAGATGGAGAAGTGGGATCCGGAACGTCACCTAAGATAGCATTCACCACTTTTGCCAGAATTAGATTAGACTATCGTTGATCTCCCGCTAGTTTGAAACACAAAAAAATTCATCCAATGTAGTGGCGAGAGCAGTGAGCGTAGGGGTGGAAGAAGATTCCCTCTAGGTACATTCCATAGATTCTTGATCCGATGTGTCCTCAATATCGCTATCAGTGGGTGAGGAATCAGTGGTTGAAAGTAGTCATTGACGATCAGGACTTGCTGAAAGATTTGTTACTAAGTTTTCAAAACCTGCAGATGAATAAAGATTTTCCATAATAACTTAATAGAATGTCTTAATTCTATTAAAGACACGGAGGCGAGCATTATGCTTCTCTTTCTATAATTGGCCAGTAAAGAAAAAGCTCACTGCAAGATATTTTGTGCACCAAAGTGTGCCATGAGCAATGTGCATAAGAAACTGGTGCACTAAATATAATAAACACAGTAAAAACATAATAACATTGTAACATATGACCAAGAGTCTCTGAGGGAACTCCATTTCCCAGGGGACTTTGCTTCAGTTCATTTAGAGGCCACCACCATGTGACCTAGTCCTCCAATAGGTGTCCAGATCCCCTCCATAAACAGTCCTAAACATGATGCAACTTCCTCTTTCGAGGCTGCGAACTTGGCTGTCCGTAGTAGAAAGTAACTGTCGCCAACTCGTAGAAGAAAATTGTGTCGGGCTGCTGATCAGACGGACTTGTCTGCAGGCGCTGTCAAAAAAAGGGAAAAGGGTAAAATTACTTCATGTATATGATAACCCTAGATCCCTTATTAGGCTGGGAGAGAAATTTCATAGGGTTATTCTGGTAGAATACATAGAAGTTCCAAATCATTAACATTCATATTAATGCATTAATCAATATCAAGTGTGATACGCTGTTATTTTCTCACCCGGTGGGATAATGCTCGCGTCCGTGTCTTTAATAGAATTAAGACTTTCTAGTTAGTTATTATGGAAAATCTTTATTCTACGTCGAGACTGGAAGCTCCCATTATGCTTGTTTAAAGCTTACTTACCACTATAGATGCTGGCTGATCTACCGGTTTCAGGTAGAATTGTTTGAATACTGATTCGCTTGCCCAATCTGCCATCCTCATGATGTCTTCTAGGCAATCTCCTGCCTGAATGGCTTTGGAGGCCATGGCTCCTCTAACGGATCGGGCTCCGAAGTGCTGGGTATCAATCCCTGCTTGAGTTAGTCCAACGCACCCAGCGTGCCAAAGTTGTAGCTGAAACTGCCTTGTGTGGTTTACGTAGAGCCAGTGCGCCAGATAAGATTTTGAGGTGGGAGTATTTTACGCATGATTTTTCAAATTAGAGCGTAAATGCAATTTTAAGAGAGTAAAAATGAGTTTTCTCCTCTGCAAGAGAGTAAAACGTATCCAACACATACGTTATGGGTATGAACACATTTTAAAAGGGTGCATGCTTTATTGTGTTGCTCGCTTAGCTGTCACAGATTTGGTCTTTCGGTTGAAAATTCACCATCATGCATAAGAAGGCTATGCTGCTGACAAAAGAAATGCTACAGTGCCATCTAGTGGTGGAAAGTATGTTTTTTTAATGAATAAATCAAAGTGTACACGGTACGCAGTACAAAATTAAATGATCCGTATTTGCCATATTTACATGCGTAAAAGGGCAAGATACGCACGTTAGGCTGCGTAGAGCTATCAGTAGCTGCCCGTTAGGGGAGGTCCTGAGTGAAGCTGTCTTCTCTTCGTAGACTTTCAAGCATTTAACCAAGCAGAGCTTGGGCTGATCTCTAAAGGCGGGATAAGAAATCACCCTGGAATTGCACTTCGTTCTCCTATGTATATGAAATACGATGCCGTCAGGCGAGAAGATCCTGTCTACTAGACCGAGAGCTCTGACGTCAGAGACTCTCCTGCAGGAGACCAAGCAGAGTAGGATAGTAAGTTTGCCGGATAGGGCCGTACGTGATAGTTCCTCGTTACGCGGCCATGACAAAAAGAGGTTCAGTACCTTAACGTCCCAAAGCTTGTCGTAGCGGGACAGAGGCGGGACGGTAAGCCTCACACCTTTGAGTAACCTGCAGACAAGTTGGTGTTCCCCTGCTGGTACTCCTTGAACAAGGTCATGATCTGCGGAAATTGCTGAACGATAGGCGTTCACTGTCCTGTAAGCAAGCCCTCTTTCTACTAGAGAAGCTAGGAAATTCAATATCTCCTCTACAGGTGCTGAAATTGGATGTAATCCCTTCTCTCGGCACCAGGTGCTCCAAGAGTTGGAATACCTCTTCAGGGTAGTAGGAGCCCAGCTCTCCTCGATGAGATTGATCGCCATGCGGGACATGCCTGGGACTCTCCATCTTGACCTGAAATCCTCCAGGCCGCTAGGGTCAGATATCCGCTGAGGAGAAGGGGATGACGCTGACCTGAGGGATCTAGTAGGAGATCCGGAAATTAGGCTAGTAGGATTGGAGAATCCGAGGAAAGTTCCAGAAGAACTGGATACCAGGTCTGAGATGTCCAGACCAGTGCTATAAGGATTAGATCCGAATGCATCTGTTGCAGCTGCTACTGGATCCGGCCTCCAGCTGTAAAACACTGGTAGCTGGGTATTGAGTCTGGAAGCAAAGAGGTCTATGGACATCGGACCCCAAATCTCTTGGAGGCGGAGAAAAACTTTCCTGTTGAGCCTCCAATCGCTGTAATCTGTCGAGTGACGGGAATACCAGTCCGCTACTACGTTTGAGAGACCGGGAACGTAATCTGCTGTGACTGAAATCCAATGGTCCAGACAGAAATGCCAGAAATCCTTGGCTAATTCTGCTAGAGGTCTCGACTTGGTGCCACCCAGATGATTGATGTATCTTACTGCGGAAATGTTGTCAATTTTTAGTAAGATACAGCAACTCGCTCTGTCTCTGGCAAAGGAGCGTACTGCAAAGGAGCCTGCAAGAAGCTCTAGACAGTTGATATGCAGATCCAGCTCCTGAGGAGACCGAGTTCCTCCCGTGGCTACAGAGCCGCATCTCGCTCCCCAACCGGAGCGACTGGCATTCGATTCGATGATCATATCTGGAGCGGATCCGAAGATGGCTCTGCCGTTTCAGGCTTCCATGTGGGTGAGCCACCAGTACATGTCTGTCCTCGCTTGAGGTGATAGTCAGAAGTTGAGAGTAAGAAAGGATGTGCCTTAAGTGTTGGCCCTTCAGTCTTTGTAGTTCTTGATAGTGAAGGGGGCCAGGAGATATTGCCTGGATGGAGGATGATACTAGCCCTATCACTCTTGCTAGTTCTCGGAGAGAGAACTGGTTCTTCTGTAAGAGCCTGCATATCTCTCTTTTGGTAGAATGTATTTTGGCTGATGGGAGTCGAAATTGAGAATTCTGGGTATCCACAACGAATCCCAGAAATTCCATGTACTTGGATGGAAGAAGAATTGACTTTTCCCAGTTTATAAGAAAACCGAGGCTGTGTAGTATGTTTATGGCTAGTCTGGTCTGTTTCTGAACTAGTTCCTGTGACTGGGCCATGAAGATGGTGTCGTCTAGGTAAATTATAAGACGGACACCTTGTTCTCTTAGATGAGCTATTACAGGTTTTAGGAGTTTGGTGAAAACCCAAGGCGCTGAAGAGAGCCGAAAGGTAGGCATGTGAACTCCCAATCTCGATTTTTCAATGACAATCTCAGATAATTTGTGTGCCTGATGAATCGGCACTGCGAGGCAAGCGTCTTTTAAATCTAGATGCATGAGCCAATCGTTCGGTCTCAGGAGGTCTCTGAGCATGTGCATACCTTCCATTTTGAAATGGTGGTAAATAATGAATTCGTTGAGAGCTTTGAGGTTTATGACTGGGCGTACTTTTTGTTTCCTGCGTACTAGGAATATGGGACTGAAGAAACCTCCCTGACGTGAGCAGGGGCGAATCGCTTGCTTCTAATAAAGACTGTGTATTTCGCTGACTAAGGCGATTTGATCTGCCCGAGACATTACTATAGGGGTAGGGTGGCATGTCTGGATGGGTTGCTCGAAAAATTCTAGGTGTAGACCCCGAGCTGTGTCCCTGAGGCGTCTCCCGATAAGGTATCCCAAACATTTGCAAACATCATTAACCTCCCTCCCACAGTTGTTTGTGGCGCTGGCGCTGCTATAAGTACACTGACCTGTAGATTGTTGTTGGGCTGAGTATCTAGCCGCTCTTCTCCAGGGACGCCCTCTTGCACGACCGCTTGAGGGGAAGAATGTGTCGGAGTGCTCTTGCCAGGTGTTATGCTGGCCTCTGGATTGTTGAGGTCTCTTGTCGAAGAAGTAACGGCCGGAAGAGCGACCTCTGCCTCGTCCGGCCCTGGAGAAAACCTTGGATGCGAAGACACTTTTTGTGAAGGCCTACGCTTTGTCCAATGCTGTAAATGTCCCGACAAATTTAGCCATCTCCTTCATAAAAGGATCTCTGAAAAGCAGACCTTGTGCTGTTGGACCTGATTCCGTGTCCGCCAGTTCACTCAGTTTGGCGTCTATTTTATATAAAATGCCCTTTCAACGTTCTGTTGAAATAGCGCAACTGGCGTTTCCTAACAGGCAAATAGCCAGCTGAACCCAACCAGAAAGGATCACTGGGTCAATGGGGTCAGATGAGCTGATGGCTGTTTCCGCTACGTCTGAAATCTTGGCTAATGACCCGCCACGTCCAGTACTTTGTCCTGACAGGACTCCCAGGGACGGTCTATGCCCTTCCTCGGGTCTTTCACATTTTTACCTAAGAAGGTGATCATTTTAGAATTTAGCTCCGGTGTCAGAGCTACCTTGTCCGCAATATCTGGACGTGGACATTCGACACGAAGTCTGCCCCTGACCTCCTTATCGAGTGGCTTGCGTAGTCTGAAATGAATATATTTTGATGTCTTGGAAGATGGTTCCCAGTTGGTGGATCTGGGTGCATTAGATCTTCCGGAGTGAACATCCCCTCTGCAGGAGGCTTGTTCCCGGTTGAATCCTTGGGGATGGGGTCTGCCACAATCCCTGAACTTGAGGGCTTCGAACCCTCCATTTGAAATTCCTCTTCAGATGAAGAGTGGGAATGATCAGCGTAATAGACGCCCTTGTTCTGATCTTCTTCCTTGCCCTGTCCATATCCCTCCGGGCTTGAGGGTCCGTCTCCCCTGTTTTCTTCCTCGGGTTAAGAGGGTTCATGGTAAGGGGTGTCCAATACGGCAGCCGTGGCATTATTTGGCTGGCTCGGGGGGGGGGGGGGGTCGGAGAGCTTCTGCTCTTGCGAGCCAGGATACATCCCCCTTCATTAAGATGCTTTCTCTTTTGGGTCTTCATCCTACCTGGTGGAGATGTTGCCCTTAGGTGCTCCTCCATTGTGTCTAGGCGGTGTTGAATAGGTAGGAGCAGGTCAGTCACTGCCTTTTTAATGCTGCTTTCAACTGAAGATCCCAGCACTTTCTGCAGGCTGTTTGCCATAGCGACTTCGTCAATATAGCACGTATCTTCCTCACACTCAGACCAAGCCTGATCTGATTGAGCGGAGTACTGCGCTGCCATGATCTTTTCAAGCACCTTTAAACACTTTTTTTCTTTTTCTTTCTGGGTTTCTGAACGCCTTCTCTCTAGCCCAGTATTATCAGTTCAGCTTATATTATTATTATCCCTTAAGGATTGCTGAACAAGAGCTTTCTTTCTCCTCTTGTAAAAAAAAAAAAATTCTAATTTCAGGATTAATATCCAAATATCACTCGCGTGAGTACTCGCTTTTGTTTCGCGAGGGAAAACGCAATGTAGTTAGTAAGAAATTCCTTAAGCCACCACAGAAAGGATTCCGGCGCTCGAGCTGCAAGGACCGCTATAAAACTAACGGTCATGCGCACTCGAGCGCCGGGATTGAGGAAAGGACCAAAGAGAGCTCGAGCTCCCCTGGTGGCTTTGCGGTCCTCCTTGAGGCCGCGCAGGCCTCTCGGTGTCGGCAAGGAAGACCGGAGGGCGAGAGATGTGGAGGCGAGTCTCTGAGAATCCGCTTATGACGCACGGGCCTCTCCGAGCCTGAAGAGAGGACCGGAGGCCTGGGGAAGTGGTGTAAGCCCTCTAAAGGATCTGCTTGCGCGCAATCAAAGTGGATGAAAAAACAAAGCAAATAATAAACAACGCTTCTTTTAACAGTCTCTGAC
The DNA here is from genome assembly GCF_040938575.1 of Ambystoma mexicanum. Taxonomy (NCBI): domain Eukaryota; kingdom Metazoa; phylum Chordata; class Amphibia; order Caudata; family Ambystomatidae; genus Ambystoma; species Ambystoma mexicanum. Next base: position 819,345,047 of record NC_090934.1, on the reverse strand, counting down.
GCCAGCAGGAAGCAGCTGGCGTCGGAGCTAACAATGGCAAAGATGCAAACCTCCTCAAACGAGGATGAATTCAAAAATAAAGTGCATGCGCTATCTAAAGTATTTTTTATGTAATATGCTAATGAAGCAAATATCTCTAATAACACTAAACAGAAATCATATGAACATGTCATAAACAGTGCTAAACATGAATGTACTTATCTCTTGCTGTGAGGAGCAAAGAAAGAGGAAGTTGCATCATGTTTAGGACTGTTTATGGAGGGGATCAGGACACCTATTGGAGGACTAGGTCACATGTTGGTGGCCTCTAAATGAACTTGAGCAAAGTCCACTGTGAAATGGAGTTCCCTCAGAGACTCTTGTTCATATGTTACAATGTTATGTTTTTACTGTGTTTATTATATTTAGTGCACCTGTTTCTTATGCACATTGCTCATGGCACACTTTGGTGCACAAAATATCTTGCTGCTGAGCTTTTTCTTTACTGGTCAATTAAAGAAAGAGAAGCATAATGGGAGCCTCCGGTCTTGACATAGAATTCATTTGCGAGGGTGCTCTGCCCATAGAGTTACTATGCAGCCCCAAACACAAGTTTTGTAGGGAATTGTTATTGTTAATCAGTGGAGATCCTAGTTTCGCATTGACCTGATAATTCTCATGTACGATCAGAGAAAGAAGAGGCTTGTTTGCTACATCTGCTCTAGTTATTCCATTGCTTTCTGTCTGGTAAAAGCCAGTGATTTTGGTCTGTGCATCAGGAAGTAGATCCTGTATGTTTCTTTTTGGGTTAGGGGCTCTGTGAATTTTGCCATTCAATGTGAGCGGGCTGCGAGTGCTTTTTCCCGTTGGCAGTGAGGCGCTCTGTAAGCCATATTGCCACCTTTTAATGATTTGTTTCATACTTTAAAACCCCAATATGAATATACCCAATAGGCCACTCACCGGATGTTTCAGCGATGTTGCTTCTTTGTCTTCAGCGAAGTAGCAGACGCGAAGGAGAAAGTGTGAGGGGAAGGTGATTCATGTCCTAGAAAGCTAACTCGGAGTACAGCCGCCTACCCCCTGTCACCTGTGCTCACTGACAAACACAATGAACACTTGCATGTCACTTCGCGGTGATGTCAGTTTATAAGACCGGCAGGTTTAAAGGGGCAGCAGCAGTATTGGCTCCAGTGAGTAGAAAACTCACCCAACCAGCAGGTGAACAGGAACACAATGAACACTTGCACGTCACTTCGCATTGAATGTATTTCTAAGAACCTAAAGGGGGACTGTATATATGTTTATAATTGAGCATTGTGTGATATTATCACCTGCTTGTTACATTTGCTAGGGTTTGTTTTGTGCCTATAATAAATAGTCTTTTTTTTACTTAACTGTCTAAATTGAATTATTGTGTGCTTCACTGCATGAACTCATTGTGGAACCCTGCCCCCACTCACTCTCCTGAGAATAGCTTTGACAGCTCTCCACAGTGTTGGCTAGCCTCTGAGTTCCCCTGTTCACTATAACTAGGGTGGCCTCCTAAAATCTGTCGACCAGGCAAGATTCTAGAAATCCATCTGAACAGTCGGCCATAATTATCCATGCCCCGCAGTGCGTCTCAAAAGCTCCCCTTTTTTTTAAGTCCTACTCTTGATAATTTTGTTTAAGAAGCTTCCTTTGTTCTGGGAGACCACGAGGCAGCCCTAAAATAGTCATTCGAATGGATTGTTTTCTCCCACGTATTCGTCATGTTATGCTATCTTCGTTTCCAGCTTCAGCTGCTTCGGGAAAATGTTTCTCTTGGCAGAGGGCGCTTTGCGTCGAGACGGTCGACTCGATGTCCCTCAAGGGCTTCCATCTTGGCTGACATCATCGCCGAGTACATATATCACGCGCAGCGCCCGTTGGCTTTAGTTCTGTATTTCTGTGAATGCAATTGCTTCGAGAATTACGGCACACTTCAGCTTTCTTCGAAAACGTATGGATAAATGGCCTCGTCTTCAGCTCCGAATACTCCTCAGACGGGCTTTAAAAAGTGTCTAAAATGCGGCGCGAAGATGTCCATCACGGACCCGCATAAGATATGCATCTGGTGCCTGGTCGTCGAGCATGTAACCGACAACTGTCGATCCTGTCAGTCGATCACAGGTAAGGCCTTAAGATCGCAGAGCTGTAAACTTTCAGTGGGTAGGATTGTCCAGAAATCCCTGTCCACCCCCATCTAAATTTGGATCATTCTATGAGCGGAGAGATTCCTCTCCTCACAAAAAAAGATTAAAAAAAGGTTGCACTCGAGGAGCAGTCGCTCTTCGTCATCGTCTTCCTCAAATGAAAGGAGTGTAGTCTGCCCGGCTAAATCCTCCAAAGAGGGGTGGGAACTTGTTAGGAAGAAAATTTGCAAACTCTTCGAGGATCAGGCCGCATCCTCCTCGAAGCAGAAGAAAAGTGGCCAGGCTACAGTCGATGACAATGAGGCCAAGGCAAAACCCTGTGCACCATCGAGCCCTGGTCATAAGCCTAAGACTACTCGAATGTTCGAGTACTCGACGAGATGATACATTGTTGAAGAAACGATCAAGTCGAGGGTCAAGTCCCTCGAAGCACAAGACCAAACTCAAGCCATCAATGCCACTGACATCGACACCATTGACACTGATGCAAAAAACATTGACGCCGACTGGACATTCTTAGACGTCTTTACCACAAAAAAGCCTGGGGAAGGTTTTTAAACCTTTACCTAAGAAGGATTTTTTTAGATCCTTAACATCTATATGTGAGGGCTATGAAACCTCAGATGATTTCCCTTCCTCCACGTGGTTTCCAATTGGATACTCCTAGTGTTAAATAAAATACTAATCTACCTGAATGTTTCATTTTAGAAGAGACCAGGTTTAGGGAGCTACATGACACCCTACTGACAGCTGTTGTAGTAGATGCCTCCCCAGAACTAGACTTTGGGAAAACTGACCCGGCTGATCATTCAAATGCATCATACAGAAGCCTAATGTCCAGAGTGGTGGAATTTCTGAGATGGAGTAGACCAGCTCCCGTATTTGAACAAGACGATCTGACTGATATATTGGAAAGGGATGGCAAGAAGGCCATGTGTGTGCCTCTGCAATCGGGTCTAGACATAGGGCCATGGCGGCAAGCACTGTCATACGCAGATTTGCGTGGTTGAGGAAGCCATGATTTGCACCCGATGTACAATCCAGGCTCCTTAACATGCCCTTTGACGGCTCCTATTTATTTGGAAATGAGGCTAACGAAAGCTTTGAAAAGCTGCAGACCTTAAAGGCGGCTGCCAAGTCCTTAAGTGCTGCAGTCAGGCAGCCACAGCCTTTTCACCCCAGCGGATCACCTTGGAGGGGTAGGTCTTTTCACTACTACTCCTCAGTTGGAAGAGCAAGAGGACTGGCTGGTCAGAGAGGACAGAGAAGATTCCCTCGTGGTGGACGAGGGAGATGTGCAAAGCCTGCCCATGCAGCAGCGTCTATGCCATCAGCTGTTGATTCTTTTGCCTCAAAATCACTCTGAGGTCTCGACTCAAGACACCCTGGTGGGAGGCAGACTGTCGCTGCATCTGAAAGAATGATGAGATGTTACTTCGGATGCATGGGCACTGGAAACAGTAGCCCAGGGTTACTGCCTCCCCTTTATACAGAAACCTCTGGATTATCCCCGGGAAACCATTTGTTAAACGTTTCCGATCCATTCGAGTTGCAGGAAATGTTTATTCTGCTAGAGAAAGGTGCTTTAGAACCAGTACCTGTGATGGAAAGGAACAGAGGATGGTATTCTCCCTATTTTCTAATCCCCAAGAAGGACGGTGGAATGAGACCTGTCTTGGACTTGAGATACTTGAACAAGTACCTCAGGAAGGACAAGTTCAAGATGGTCACACTTTCCCAGGTACTTCAAGCCCACCAGCTCCAGGTTTGGATGGTATCGTTGGACCTTCAGGATGCTTACTTTCATGTGCCAATCCATCACAAGCACAGGAAGTACCTGAGGTTCGCCATTGGTGGTTCTCATTATCAGTTTCGAGTCCTGCCATTCGGGCTGAACTCCGCCCAGGGGTTTTTATCAAGTTAATGGCAGTGGTGGAAGCAAGTCTCGGGAGAGGGGGGATTCACATCTACCCCTTACTGGATGATTGGCTGATCAGGGCACGTTCACCCGAACAGGCCCAGGAACATCTCAGTATCACCTGCCACTCACTCCACAAACTGGGCTTCTCCCTCAGTTACAAGACGTCCCACATGATACCATCTCAGAGACTCCATTTCATTGGAGCAGTCCTGGATGCATCCTTGGGAAAAGCCTTGCCACGTGAGGCAAGGGCTCAAGACATTTTTCAGATGGTCACACAGTTTCAGAGTGCCCAGCGTCTTCCGGCCTTCGACTTTTTGAGGTTGCTCGGCCTCATGGCATCCTGCATTTTTCTGGTGCCAGAGGCTCGCTTGAGAATGAGATCCCTCCAATGGGCTCTCAGGACACAGTGATACCAATTCTCAGGTAGGATGTCAGACCTCCTTCAAATTCTGAGCAGAGTGTCACAGGACCTTCTGTGGTGGGCCTGTGAGGACAACATTCTGAAAGGAGAACCTTTTTGGTAACCATGGCCAGAGATAAAAGTAGTGACGGATGCTTCGATCTGACAATCAGCGGTTGTTGGTCTCCATCGAAGTCCAAACTACACATCAACCTTTTGGAGCTGAGGGCAATCATTCAGACTAGCGTGGAAGGCCTTTCTGCCCTCTGTACGGGTAAAGAATGTTCTGATAATGACAGACAACACAGTGGCCATTTACTCCAACAAGAGGAGGCGCAGGGTCACTACCACTGTGCAGAGAAGCAATGCATCTCTGGTTCTGGGCAATTGAAGAAGGAATCTCTCTTTCAGCAGTTCACCTAGCCGGAGAGGAGAGCATTGCGGCGGATGCTCTGAGTAGCCAGAGCAGTCTCCCACGAGTTGGAACTTGCTCAGGATGTCCTTCAAGAGATCTTCACCCTTTGGAGAACCCCTCAAGTGAATCTGTTCGCCACCAGTGTCAACCGGAAGTGTGAACTGTTTTGCTCCAGGGAATTTCCTCCAAGAGGAGATATAGGAGACGCGTTTGTAGTGGACTGGGAGTTTCCACTCCTATACGCGTTTCCTCCAGTCCCCGTCATTCCTCACGTGATCAGTAGGTTGAGAAATTTCAGGAAATCCATGATCCTTATTGCCCCGGATTGGGGCAGGAGGACGTGGTACCCGGACCTTCTTGACATTTCCATCTGCCCTCTAATACATCTTCGACAAAGAGAGGACCTTCTCTCACGAGAGGAGGGTGGGGTTCTCCACCCAGAGGTCAAGACACTCAGCCTTCACGCATGGTTTCTGAGTGGCTGAGATGCAAGGATTGGGACCTGCAGGATGGCGTAATTGAGATCTTGCTGCCAGAAGGCCAGCAACTAAGTCTATGTACTGCTGCCTTTGTTACAAATTCTGCAGCTGGTTTAGAGATAAGAATGTTGATCCATTTACATGTAATACACTTATGGTGTTATCCTTTTTGTTACAACTAGTAAATCTGGGGCTCTAATTTGGTACTATTAAAGGATATCTTGCGGCGCTTTCTATATTCAAGCGCACTTCAGAGGAGGTCTCTTACTTCAAAATTCCTCTAATAATACAATTCCTAAAAGGATTGACCCTCCGATCCCTTTTCAAGTCTCGGTTTGGGATCTCAACTTGGTGTTGAAATGTATGATGTGTGCTCCCTTCGAGCCTATAAAATCCTGTTCTTTGAGGTTGCTAACCTTAAAAAACCATCTTCTTAGTAGCTGTTACATCTGCCCAAAGGGTGATTGAACTTCAGGGAAACACGTGTAGAGGTTTTTTTATATAATTGAGGAAATAACAATGGAGGTTTTTTTTATATAATTGAGGAAATAACAATAATTTGCTCAAGCTACATTTGTTTTGACCGGAGTGAAGGATATAACAAGTTGAAATTGAATTAGTGTGAAGACAACACTATGTCAATAAAGTTGATTTGACTCACCCAACGGAAATCTTTCATTTGATGACTTTTAGGAGTTGGCGCATTTGAGTGACTCTTCTCATATACCCATTATTGATGCATTTAGCTTGTGTAGTAGCCACACAATTCTATGGGAAAACTCATGCTGACAACCTCGTAATTTCTATGAAGCAGAGATAACTCATTTTCTTTTTACCATCTATATTGAAGTCGCCAGGGTTGAGCTTAGACTGGCTACAAATACAAATTTTAGAACTTCAGGCTTTATCCTGCAAGCCTCAATACACTATTTTCTATAAGGACAAGGTGAAACCAACCTTTTTACCCAAGATTGTATCTGAATTCCTTCTGACTCAGAAAATACCATTACCATCATTTTACCCTCCTTCGCACCCTGGGAAGGAAGAGGAGAGGATACACAGGCTGGATCCTAAACACGCACTTTATATAACCATAATGGCAAAACTAAGACAAGATGACCAACTGTTCGTTTGCTACGCAGGCCACAAGTTGGGCATAGCAATCACTAAACAGATGTTATCCAGATGGATGGTACTGGCAATATCTGAATGTTACAGACTGGCTGCAAAAGATCCTCCAGAAGGCCCTTGGGCTCATTCGACCAGGGGCATAACAACTTCCTCTGTATTACAGAGGGGGAGTACCAGTTAAAGAAATGTGTGTGGCAGTCACATGGTCGTCCGTACATACTTTCACCAAACATTATAGTTTGGATTTTTCAGGCCGGGAAGGCTTCTTTGGTAAGGCAGTGTTGCATTCTGTGCACACAGACCATGGGAACTACAAAATTGTCATGAAAAATCTGACTCCCTCCTTCAGAAATACTAGAATATGCTTTGGGAGTCTCCTAAAATAAGGAATACGTGGGAGGACACAATCAATTCGAAGAACAAGTTACTTAACCCTGGTAACGTTCTCATATTCCTTATTGCCCCTCCCAACCTACCCCGCAGTAGAATTTCCTTTGCCTTTGCAGTCTGAGCTCTCTTAGGAGGAGTAACTGTCAGGTATGGGATAGATCTTACTTTCGTAAAAACTGAACTGAAGCCAACTACCGCTGCGCCTGCTTTATATGCCTTCGGTGACATCGAGTCGACAGACATCGACGCGCAGCGCCCTCTGCTGAAAAAAAAAGAATTCCAAAGCAGCTAAGCTGGATATTGGAAAAATCATAAGATAAGGAATACGTGGGAGGAACATCCAGTTGAAAGAACGTTACTTGGGGTAACTAACGTCTACTGTTGTGTGTTTGGACATTGATAACATTTTGGACGTTTTCATTGTGAGCGCTTTGGCCAGAGTTCCAAGACAGTTGGGGGTAGGGGGTGGGGCGATATGTCCCCAGCCTTTGACCCCTGTCTCTCATGTGGGTCGACCGTCACCAAAGTCCAGCAGCGGTTCCAGGGATCCCCAGCAGGGTCCCCATCCCTCCTCGGAGGGAAAAGCTGTAACGCATCCCAGTCAGAGCTTCGGGACGTCCATGTAGGTCGACGGTCCCCAAGCCCAGCCTGGAATTCTGGCTGGCCTGCATTGCAGCTTTTCCCTCAGGGGAGGGATGGGGACCCTGCCAAGGCTCCCTGTGCCTCTGCTGGTCTTGGAGATGGTCGACCCAAATGGTGACCATTCAAATAAAAGGAATGAGCTCCATTGCATGCTCGGAAGAAATGAACGTCTGCATTAATACTAAGCAACCAGCATCCTCTATTCAGGGCACACACATCATTCTACACTTACCTCTGCACCACCCGTTCCCACCCATACCACTGACACTCCAGCCGCAGTCCCGCCCACTGCACTGACAATCCGCCTCCCAATTATAATGTATAATAACAAAATGACATTTTGTACTACTTACATAAGCCAGCGAAAGCTTCTGCCTGCCGGAACTGTAAATGAAACAGAAAAAAGATTATCATTTGTGGTCAGCCCAGCAAAAACACATCCAAACTTTCAGGCTATCTGAAAACCTTTCCCTTCCTTGGTCCAGATAAATGGGACATAGCATTCATCTGCCACCCAGTCAGGGTAAACTGCAAACTGATGGGAAATGCGGATGAAGGCAATGGGCATTTGAAACCGCCCTGCCACCCAGAACATACTTTTCCAGATGGCGTAGTGGCCATTGCTGCCTCTCGGGGTTGGCAGAATGTTGGCCCAAACCTCCAAATTGCCCTCCCAGGGGAACAGCGATGTTTTGCTACTCCCGCATTCCAGCCCCAGTACCACCCACCCCACTGACAATCCACCCCCCCCTGTATAATGTATAAAGTTTAAAAGAGCAGATTCTCTACTTACATAACAAAGGAGAAGCTTCAAAAGTACTAGACTTGTAAACAAAACAAAACGTTGATTATCTGTGTCTGCCCAGCAAAAACCAATCAAGACTATTGTGCTCCTATCTTCACTCACCAGCCCAATCTCTAACAATCTAGTCAAAGCCGCAGAGTATTACAGTTGTTGTTTTTGAAACTCAAAAAGGAACATCGACAGGGCGTGCCAGTAATTCTAGCCCTAGTGTGACGTACAGTGTACCCATGATCCCTCAGGCGTCGAGGTTTCTCAGATTGTTTTTTTCTGCCATGCTAGACGGACACCTATAGCGGAGTTCCTGTTGCCGATGAGCCATTGACTTTGTATAATTATGATAGTTTTTCTTTCTATCCTTTCATCGACTGCCGTAACACCACGCCGAGGAAAGAGAAAGAATACTGCCTGTCGGACATCATCTCGATGGACCGTACAGCCTTGGAAGGCCACCCCTAAGTGTAACCGTAAATTCCCCTGGGTAGACAAACATTTAGTTTGCAACTTGTGTCTCCCGAGAGACCACGTCGAAACGCCATGTCGAGCGTGCAGGCTCTTCAAGCCTAAGACGTTGAAGGACCGTACCACTAAGCGCTGGGCTCACTAAGCCAGGCAACTCAAGGCCATGGAGGTAGAGGGAGCCTTCAACGATGGCACCAACGCCGTACTTGCAGACGGCAAGGGCACCCGAGTAACATCAGCTACCTCGTAGGACAGGCTGGTGGCCATGTTGTGGGGATTACACCCGGCGACGGCAGCGCTACAAAAGCCTACACCACAAAACACATAAGCCCCAGTCGCCATTCGACAGAAGAGTCGAATACTCGACAACGTTCGTCACCCCATGAACGGTCCACTGAGTCGCAGTCCTCTCGGCAATCTTGTTCAAGATCGCCACACGACATGGCTAAGAAGTCGAATGACGGCAAGGGTGTCAAAACACCTTCCGAAGGTCGTTTGTCCGCGGACGAAACCTCGGCTCCCACACTCGAAGTTCAACGTTCTTCCTCTGTAAGATGTCGGGCCCCAAAAATTCTGTTACACACTCCTCTGGGCCCCAGGATAGGGAAAACACCATAAGCCGGTCAAGTGGCACAGCGAGTAGAGTGCTCGCTTTGACATCCATGCAGAGCTTGCTAACGCAGGTTCCAATCCCGGCAGGGCCAAACTCAGCCTTTCATCCTTCCGAGGTCGATAAATGAGTACCACACACCGTGGGTAATAATAAGCAGCGCTCAGATACCTGAGGGTTCGTAGCGCTATATAAATGCTAAATTATTATTTATATAAAATCCTCTACGACCCCTCATAGGGACAAGAGTCCTTCTAGGGACAGGTCTTCACAAAAGGGAATTTCGTCCAAGCCCATAGAGAAACCTAAGGACTCTAGGCCTAAGCTTATATCTCCTACTAATGAAGATAATAGGTATTCGTTTCATTGTAATTCCAAGTTCAAAGCAATGGTCTTTGCAGGATATCGATAGTTATGCGAAGAAAGACCTTCATGGCGAATTTCTTTGAAAAGATTACCTCCATAGTTTTCAATCCACGCCTCCCACCTCAGCCCCTTCTGCCTCTCAACCCTCTGCCTCTCAACCCACTGCCTCTCAACCCACTACTAAGAGGGCTCGCTCTGATGTCCCCACACAGGGCAGAATTATAGATCTATATGACCCTGAAATAGATCCAGAAGACAAGGACAATATTTCATTTGTGGAAACATCTGACCCTCAACTTATTGATGAGGACACAGACAAACTTTATTATGGGGACGATGAGGACCCAGACGCAGACCAGGAGGCGAACATGTATTCCATAGATTCACCTATTAATCAGGACCCTCCAGTGTTCGATTCCCTTGTAGACAATCAACCCCTCCTCAATGAAGTCTTAGCCAAAGCGGCAAGACACTTCGGTATTGACAAACAGGAGGTACAGGAAGACAGCGACTTTGCTGAACAATTATTGGGAGACAAGAAAACAGTACGGCAGTTTATCCCACTGCTAAAATCTGTGCAACGTAGAATTCAACCTTCTTTGGAGGCACCTAATCTCACACGGGCGTTAACCTGCATGTGGAAAAACTGTTCAGGCCTGCACCTTCAGACCCCTTATACATAAGAGGCCAGTTAAAACCAGACTCTTTGATTGTTACCACCACAAGAAAGAGAGCAGGCACATCCCTTGCTTCCTCCGAGGCTCCACCGGATAAGGAGAGCAAGAAGATATATACAATGGGCAGAAAGGTCGCCTCTTCAGCAGCCTACTAAACAAGAATTGCTAACAATGCTACACTTTTGGCAAGTTACAACTGCCATAAGTAGGAGGAAGTTTCCGCGTTACTCTCATCCGCACCTGAGCCACTTAAATCTCAACTAGCTCAGGTGGCAGCAGACGGAAGAGCTGTATCTACCTGTCTCCTCAAGTCCAATTTTGACGTGGCTGACAATGCAGGGAGAGTCATCGCAGAGGGCACTATTATAAAGAGACATGCATGGCTTCGCCAGTCAGGCTTCAGGCCAGAAACACAGGCCAGCCTAATAAATATGCCAGTGGAACCTGATGTGCTCTTCGGCAAAGCTGTATAAGACGCACTTAAAACAGCAAAGGATGAGTATGACACTCCAAAATCCTTAGGTCATTTCACAAACAAGCCCACGGGGCAAAGAGATAACGGTAATTTTCGCCGCTTTCGGGGCCAAAATTCTCAGAGGGGGATCAGGATACAACCAAGGCCAAGGTTCCTATGGCAACAACCAAGGACAAGCCTTTCAAGGCTATCCACGAGGACAACGTAGAGGTCGTGGTAATCTTGGCAGGGGCCCAGCTCGAGGTGGCACCCCACCTCAGAGCAAGTGACATTCCTCTCCAGGTAGCGTCCCATGCATCTCCAGTAGGAAGACGCATTTCAAGCTTCACCCACGCATGAGAGGGTATCACCTTGGACAGATGGGTGCTGTCCACGGTAGCAGAGGGCTACTGCATAGAACTTCTTCAACGTCCTCGTGACCACCCCCGAGACAAAAGGTCCACTCAGAGGAACATCAGCAGATCCTTCTAGAAGAAATAACAGCGCTTCTATTAAAGGACGCCATAGAAGTGGTCCCAGCCAACCAGGTAAACAGGGGCATTTATTCAGCTTAATTCCTTGTGCCAAAAAAGATCTAACTATGCGCCCAGTATTAGATTTGCGGCCTGTGAACAAGTATGTCAAGCCACAAAAGTTCTTCATGACTACGCTACAAGAGGTAATCCCGCTTCTAAAAAAGGGGGATTACATGGCTACACTGGGACAACTGCAGCCGCCAGGGTGGAAACCGCCTCTAGTCTCTCGCCCGTGCTCGATTTCAAGGACATGAATGAACTCTAAGTCACTGCCCTCCTAAATTCCATCAAACCCTCCAATTGCAAAGGGGATGCTTGCCCAGCTCAGGTCATTAAGGACTGTGCCTCCTCATTGGCCCCACTCATCACTGCCTTCATTAACTCCTCCTTCCAGGCTGGACATGTTCCAACTGGACTTAAGGAAACTTGGGTTAGACCGCTCCTGAAAAACCCCTCTCTCGACCCATCAATCCCAGGAAATTACAGGCCCATCACCACTGTGCCCTTCCGGCTAAAAATTCTGGACAAAGCAGCTTACCTGCAAGTCCAAAAATATATAGAGGACAACCACCTTCTAGGTCTCCGGCAGTCTGGCTTCCGGCCCAGGCACGGGACGTAAACAGCTCTGCTTGACTTAAAAAATCAAATGGAAGATTTAAGAGACGCAGGCAAACCTGCTCTTCTTCTAATCCTTGACCTCTCTGCTGCTTTTGATCTGGTGGATCACGAGACCCTCTGCCATCACCTCTCCACCGCAGCTGACCTCTCTCCGAGGGTCTGTGCATGGATAACTTCCTTCCTACAGGAAAGAGTGATGAAGGTTTTCTCTGAATCCTCATGCGCTAACCCCAGCTTCAAGTGAGGGGTCCCACAGGGATCATGCATAGCTCCTACCCTCTATAATATATTCACTAGGCCCCTGTTCAAAATTCTTGATGCACTGGGCATCTCCTGCACTAATTATGCTGATGACACCCAGGTGCCTATCCCCTTTCTGGTGACTAGCTATCTGACCTCCAACACCCTCAACTCCTTTTATTGCACACTCCATCCTTGGATGGCAGAAAACTGGTTATGCCTCAACAGTGAGAAAACCAAACTCCTGCTAATTGGGGCCCCGTCCACCTTGGGTAAACTAGATGAACAATACCGGTCGTTTACAGTTGATAACATCCCCATCGCTGTCTCCAAAGTCATTAAGATGCTGGGCGCTTACATTGAACCTGACCTATCCATGAATAGACAGGTTAACGTACTAGCCTCCTCCTCAGGGTACCACTCTAAACTCCTCAATGCAGCCAGACCCTTTCTTTCCCAACCAAACTACCTCACCATTACCAGGGTGATAATTGGGTCAAGGCTGGACTCCTGCAAAGCCCTCCTTGTAGGCACCTCCCAAATAAATCTGACCAAACTTCAACTAGCACAGAACAATGCCCTCAGGGCTGCAACTGGCATCTCAAGACGTGATCACATTTCCGAGGACAGGAGGAAGGTCCACTAGCTCCCCGTCAATGAGAGAATTACCTTCAAAACATTTGCCCTGTCACACAAGTGCCTGCACGGTCGTGCTCCACCTTACCTTGCTCAAAGAATCAGCCTCCACACTCCTTCCAGGCCCCCCAGACCGGCATATACTAACAGAATCATTGTACCCCCCACCCGCAGAGTGCGAGCGGGCGGTACAAGCTTCCCCAACATGGCGGCCACTTATTGGAACTCCCTTCTCCCTTCCATTAGGGGGATTGACTCCCATGCGACTTTCAGGAAGGCCATCAAAACTAGACTCTTTGTCTAACAATGTACTGTCCCAGGTGTTGTGTAACCTGTATTGAAAATGTTCACGCCTATTTTACCTGATCATGATAATGTGCACTGATAACTGCAACTAGCTTCTGTATCAAGTATTTCTGCTGGGGCCGCATTCATGTAACCCTGAATCAAGCCTTCCTAAGCCTTCTCATAGCGCCTAAATGCCTGAGGGCTGTAGTGCGCTCTACAAATACAAAAATAAATGCATTTAAAAAAATGAAAGATGCCTATTTCCCAGCGCACAGAAGATTCTTGCGTTTCAAGATAGCGAACCAGCACTACCAATTCAAGGTGCTGCCCTTCGGAATAGCCTCTGCTCCAAGGGTATTCACCAAGGTACTGGCGGTGGTGGCAGCGCACCTGCACAGGGAGGCAATCCCAGTGTACCCTTACTTGGACGACTGGCTCATAACGGGGGAATCACCTCTGATTTGCAGACAAAACATCCAAACAACTATCAACCTCCTCTTTCAATTGGGCTTCTCAATCAACGAAGAAAAATCAAGCCTGGTGCCAAGCACTTCCAAACACTCCCTAAGAGCTATCCTAAACACAGAGGAAGGATTAATCTTTCCCTCAGAGGAGAGATTAAGACATTTGTTACTCCAAAGACGTCATTATCAGGCGCCATATAAGGGTGCGAAAAGCGATAAGTTTAATAGGCATGATGGCATCTTGCATATACCTGGTTCCTCACGAGCTCCTGCGCATGCATCCCATGCAGGAGTGGTTGGTGAATCAATGGTCTCAGGCAAGCGGTCAGTGGGACGATCTAGTGGTCGTTTCACCAACACTGGTACAAAATCTTCGCTGGTGGACGAGAGAAAATCTGATGACCCACAGATACAGGCAGTGGTCACAACGGATGCCTCACTGGCAGGGTGGGGGGCTCACTATCTTTACCACACAGCACAGGGTCTGTGGTCTCACACTGCAGCTCAGAACCACATCAATGTGCTGGAACCTCTGGCAGTATTCAAAGCCATTCAGGTGTTCAAACCCCATTTAACGAACCTGTCGGTACAGATCCTGACTGTCAGCACCACAGCAATGTTTTATATCAACAAACTGGGGGGACACGCTCTCAAAACCTATCCAGACTTGCACAGAAAATCTGGACATGGGCACTCGGATGGAAAATGTTCCTGTCATCACATGTTCCAGGGGAACTCAACGCTATAGCAGACTCACTGAGCAGAGATTCCCTACCATAGGAACACGAGTGGCGTCTACACAAAGGTCATAGAACACCTCTTCTCTCAATAGGGTTTCCCATCTATAGACTTATTCGCCACAAGCGAAAATAGTCAATGCCCAGACTTCGCGTCCAGGTTCCCCCAGCCAGGCTCCAAGGGGAACGCCCTATGGATGAACTAGTCAGGGAAGTTTGCTTAAACTTTTCCCCCCCAAATCCTCTCATGAGGAAGGTGGTGAACAAGTTCCACGAGGAACCGATGAGGCTGATCCTTGTTGCTCCTATGTGGGCAAGACAACCGTGGTATCCACATCTACTCAGACTGGCGCTGTGCGATCCCATCAAACTCCTGTGCCTGTAAAACCTACTCTCCTAGCACGGAGGACTAACTGTGCACCCACAGCCACACTCTATGAACTTGGCAGCATGGCTCCTGGAGTTCGGACATTTCAATCTACCACAGAGATGTATGATATCTTGAAGGAATCCAGAAAACCGAACACTAGGCACTGTTACTATGATAAATGGAAATGATTTGTAATTTGGTGCCAGAATAAGCAAATCAACCCCATTGATTGTACTCCCTCAAACATTCTTACCTATATGTCCACTTACTAGATGCAGGGTTAGTGTTTAACTCCCTAAAAGTACACCTGGCGGCTTTGTCAGCCTACACCACTTCCCATAACAAGGTCTCATGGTGGAAGGTACCTGTCATCAAAGCATTTATGGAAGGGGGTAATGAGACTCCACCCTCCAATCTCTAACCCACCGCCAGCTTGGGACCTAAACGTGGTACTCGCTAAGCTCATGGGACCTCCATTCGACCCTCTGCACAGGTCTAGTCTCAAACACCTGACTTATAAAACTGCCTTCTTAGTAGCAATCACTTCCATAAGAAGGGTCAGTGAAATCCAAGCTCTGTCAGTTCAGGATCCTTTCTTTACCATACATAAGGGCAAACTGGTTTTACGGACTCACCCTAGGTTTTCCCCTAAATTCATCTCTAAATTCCATGTAAACCAATCTATTGAGCTACCGGCTTTCTTCCAGGAACCCAAAGGTTCTGCTGAGGTTAAGCTCCACACACTAGATGTGAGGAGAGCGGTCCTCTATTACGTAGACAAGACCAGACTGCTAAGAAAGACAGATCAACTGTTTGTCTCCATAGCGCCAGGCAGAGAAGGAGATTGCATCTCTAAGAATGCCATCTCTAGGTGGATAGTCAGATGCATCCAACTGCGCTATTCCCAATTAAATAAGCCTTTTACGCCAAGGGCCCACTCCACTAGAGGTACTGGAGCCACTCTGGATTTCATTGCAAATGTCCCCTTAGACAGTTTTTGCAAAGCAGCTACATGGAGCTCAATGCATACTTTCACTCAGCACTACTGCATTGACACTCATTCCAAGACACATAGACAAGTGGGACAAGCGGTTCTAAGACATTTATTCGCTCATGAACCTTCACATCCCACCTCCTTTTTCCACTGCTCTCTAATCTATGCACAGCATTTTATCTAAGCAGATTCCACAAGCCTCAGAAGGGATACATTACTCACCGTAATCGTATTTCTGATGCTTGTATCTGCTTAGATTCACATGCGACCCACCCTTCCTCCCCTCGGAGAGAAGGCGCATGGGTGCTTATGAGCTTGTCTGATACGTATCTGCTTGGATGCAACTGTACTCACGCTACACCTCATGCTACCTCATGTCAGAAAAATAACAATCTGAGGGACCTCGACGCGTGAGAGCTCATGGGTACAGTGGACGTCACACTAGGGATAGTATTACTGGCACACCCTGTCGACGTCCATTTTCGAGTTTCGTAAACAACAACTGTAATACTCCGGAGCTTCCACTAGATGTCGGCCTATGCACAGCATGTGAATCTAAGCAGATACAAGCATCAGAAATACGATTACGATGAGTAATGTATCCCATATCTTATGCATTTCACAAATTTTGCTCTCAGGTGACTAGTGTGACAAAGAAAAGGAGCACCATAGCACGTGTGCATCGCATGCTCTGAAGGAAGGAACGTTTGCATTACTAGCAGACATTTCTAACTAACCCCCTAACTCAACAGCGCAAACAAATGGAATAGTAATCGTCACTCTTTGCACGAGCACGAGACATCCAGTTCCATTTGCTTGCACTACTGAGTAATGAGGGGGTAGTCACAATGTTCATTCCTTCAAAACACGCAATGCACACTTAGTATGGTGCTCATTTCCTCTGTGAAAATACTGTGAACAGGAAATAAGCACCACTCCAGTGTCCAGTGCCATTGTTGGGCGCAGATCCAGCCCTCCGTGCCCAGCAATGCCCAAGAAGGGACCTAAGATCAAGAAACGACCCATAAATGGAGACTAAACATTACGCACAAAAAGGAAATTAGGCTGAACACCATTCTAATTTCTAATTGCAAACCTCTGGAGCACCATGCGCAAAGAAATTAAAACCACAGAAGACTATATCACCTTCAGCAAACGACTCAAAACATGGTTATTCAACAGACCATGACAACCGTAAAGGGACATCGGCAGCAATAACATCACAGACCAAAAAGAAATACACTAAGGGACAATGTTGCACAGATAACGGCACCAATAACTTGGAGGACCAGAACACTGCACCACACCACTGCCTGCCTGCACCTCATCTAGGCCCAACAACTAGACAGAGCTGCGAAAGATGGCAGACCAACCTAAGGAAAGATTTTAGGGATAGCACCACACCCAATTATACACCAAGAAAATTCATATAGGTAAACCACTAAAATCATAGTACCCCCCCTGGCTCCCCCACAACCGGCCCACCCACAATTAGGGCAATGAAAAACCTGCCCACATATAACCATGGGCCGCCCGACAGAGCACCCTCCCCACTATACTCAGAACTTCTGCTTCGCACCCCTCCGGGAACCGACTGGACATCGGGTCCGCACCCAATGACAATAACTAACCAAGCTGCGACCAAAACCGCAAGGAAAGTCAGCCCAGACCTGGAGAGGAGGTGAGATGGGCTGATGAACCGCAACCAAGAACATTGATGGATACCATCAAGCGGCAACCAAAGAGTCATACCAGAGGCGACACCAAACCAACCGACTTACTAACCCACTTCCCCTTCCTGCTCCTCCAACATAACCAATGCCACTACACCAGACCTTGGGCTA
The DNA here is from genome assembly GCF_040938575.1 of Ambystoma mexicanum. Lineage (NCBI taxonomy): Eukaryota > Metazoa > Chordata > Amphibia > Caudata > Ambystomatidae > Ambystoma > Ambystoma mexicanum. The sequence goes on along the minus strand of NC_090934.1, from coordinate 819,327,412 downwards.
GTCACACTGCACATAAACACACCAAGAATCAATTCAACACCACCACACCAGAAATCGCACACCAATAATTAATTCAACCCCACCATTTCTCTAAGATTCTGGAAGCACACTGGAGTGAACCACCCGCTACATAGCCCATAAAACCATCAACGACACAAGTACACATCAACACAACAGATAGTTGTACACCAACAGCCACCCATGACTCTGGACTCTTTATGGACACAACTAACCAGTGCCCACACCCCACCCCAACATCACACAACCAACACAACAACTAGCACACACCGAGGCACTGAGTCTTAACCATATGGTTACAACACGCAGGGCCTCATGAAGGTGTCCAGACATTTGGTCGACCTAAAACTGGTCGAATGACATTTGGTCGACGCAATTTGGTCGAAAACCAAATGGTCGAATATTTTTTTTTTAATTATATATTTATTTTTCGGGTTTTCGTTTTTTACAAAAATGGGTTTTTAGAAAATAAAAGGGGGTTGGGGGGGGACCCCCCCCCCCAAAAAAAAGGGGGTGAAAATAAAAAAATAAAAAATTCGACCATTTGGTTTTCGACCAAATTGGTTCGAGCATTTGTCTGGTCGACCAATTTTTTTCGACCAAATGTCTGGTAACCCTCATGAACCAACTCCCACATGCAAAACAACACTCACAAATGCCAGTTTCTCCTGGTTCTGAACCTATCCTCTCATCCTATCCTCTTTAACACCTCCAGCCCCTCTCTTGCAGTGCCTGGAGACTGCCCGTGGGTGGTAGCGGTGCACGGTATAAATCAACAAAACATAACATCAATTGATAGCTAGTTGAATGACCAGCAGTTTGCATGATGAGGATGACATCAAGGTCCGATATAAAATGTGTAGATGGGATTTGTATATTGCATGGTCTCCACCCTCTCTGCTTTTCCGTGTATACTGAGTGACAATGGAATAACCAGGGGGAACCAGGTGGGGGTAGCAATGAGGAAAATATTATGAAAACCAGGAATCGGTAACCAGGCAAATGTTGCAATCAAATTCCAAAATGAAAGCAGGTGATACAATCACACTGCACATGTCCTAAAATGTTCTAATATAAACAGAAAATTTCAATTTTTGCATCCGGCGACACGTGTTTCCATCTATGATGCAAAGTACCCACTGGCCATTCATTGGCAACAATTTCATCAAATGGATGATAAAAGATAAAAGGTTTGCAGGCATGGCAAAGGTAACATTGCCACCGAGAGGGGGCAATCTGCATTTCAAACTACGCCAATTGGAGGTTCATTTAATATGCAAGCACAGAACAGTGCATAAAGGCCTTAACACAGATCATGAATTATCAGTATTTTTGTGAGGGAGCAGCAGACATTTTCGTTTCTATTTGAGATTTCTTAATTTATAATTTGTCGAAATAGTGCTGAACCACAATTGTTGTCGTAATTGCAAAATGACATATGTAAAACATGCTGTGCACAGGGTCACATCAATAACACTGCAGTTGGTTACTTAAGTCGAGCCTTTTTGGGAGGGATGGAAATTATTTCCATATGGGGCACATCCCATATTAATCAGTTTTAGCCTTGGTAAAAAAATTTTGGGCATAAGGATTCACACCCTTTACTAGATGCAGCTAATATGCCAGGGATTGTGTGCATGGTGCAAGATTTACCAAGAGCCATTGGATTGACATGGCCGTTGAGGATTTATGTGCAGTGATATGAGTCTTTTGAATGTTAGAATGCCTAGCAATTTGGCACAATGAGGTACGCGCATTGGCAGGTTGCACGCGTGTATATGGGGAATAATGGCAAAAAAGGATTTATAAATCTTGAAAAAATAAAAAGCTTACATGCACACTACTGCTCTTTTTCTTTTCTGGTGTGTGATGTATGCGCCTAATTAATTTTTTAGGGTAAAAGACTTGCATGGCCTAGGCCAGTGTGTTGGCAGTATAGATAACTAGGCAGATACAGAGCCTAGCCCAACCAAAAATGTTGTTTGTGACATGGTTACTCAATAGTATACATGTTTTTTTCTCTTTTTGTATCTTCTTCGCGGGGCACCGTGTGGATGTGGGAAATGTATCATTTTGTGTTATACCTGTATGTACATATTTATGTTTTTTTGGGATTGACAATGTACCCACCGTGCTGTTCTTTGATTTATGTCTGGTTTCTTTTATGTTGACCTTATAATGATCAATATTGTATTATGTATTATTTGCAATATCACGGCCTTAGAAGAAGAGCTGAGCTTGAAACACGTGTCGGCTGATGCAAAAATTGAAATGTTCTGTTTATATTTTAAAAATTTAGGACACACGCGCAGTTTGATTGTATCACTTGCTTTCCAATTGCTGGAGACCTGGGCAGAAGCTCCACGACCTGATATTCTCACCCGCTGCAAGCTTGTCACTATTGATTATTGAATCAGGTTTAGAATTTTGTATAGCTGATGTCACTGTGTACAAGCGCTGGGGTTTCCAGTCTTCTTATGCTCTGCTGATATTCTAAATTCTGAAATTAGGTTATGGAGGTCGTTTATGTGTAGACTGGCAGATCTTCCATTGATGGAGCGCCATTTGAGGGATGATGGTTGTTTGTAACATAAGAGAATGTGAGAGCCAGAATATTGGTCAGTGCGGAAGCTAGGACTGTGTAGTTTCCAGAAATGGAGCATAGTGACTCTGGAGTAAAGAAGGCATGGATAAGTATGAGTCTCTGTTAGAGGGATATTCACATTGACGGATAGTTCTGAGTGCCTGTTGGTCCAAATGTTGATCAGATTGGAGACTTCAAGAGGGGCTGTACATTCATTATCTGAGTCCCCTCTTTTTACCCTGTGTAAACAAACGCATGGAGTCTGGCATGGATTTACATGCTCATGAACATTCCCTGTCGTCAGGCTGAGAATCCTCGGTAAAAGAAAAAACATTTTCACTTTCATTTACAAAGTGTCTTTCTCCTATAAATCAATCACTGAGCTCTGGGTCATACTGTCCCCAGCCAACGACTGCCCTCTCCCGGCAGCCATCTTCAAATTTTGGCCGCACGTCCAAGCGTTGGGAGTCCTCGTGTTTCGCGCTTGGAGCGTTCTGTGTTTTTTGCAGTTTTTGCTGGGAAAATATTATTTTTGCTCGATCGAGCCTGTGTGCTCCATCGTTTCTTCATCCGACTAACATGGATCAGTTTTTCAGCAGCTTTCCTCGCCCTTTAAGGGCAGAATCGGCGAGTGTGTGTTATTCGAAGTTTCCGGAAGGCCATCGGTCCTACACCGCACGCCGGACCATGTCAGAGGAGATGGAGGACGTGGCTTCCCTCTTCAAGCTCTGCACCAGATGCGGTTTACTGAATGTTTTCATAGAAGATCAGCATTCCCAGTGCCTTTGTCTGAACCCGATGCACAAGGAGGAGGAATGCAAGATCTGTCGTGGCTTTACCAAGCGCACGATGAAGGCAGGCGGCGTGGTTCAAGAGCAAGGCCCCTACCCCATGTGGTTCACAAGGGCATGCCTCATCCGGATCCAGCCAGTCAGAGCAGGCTTCTAAGTCCTTTGAAGGCGCTCCATCGGTGGGGGCCCAAGACAAGGCCAAGCACTGCGAGTCTGCTTCCGTCGTGGTTGCAGCTCAAGCATGTCCTGCGACAGTCAGGGCGTGTTTATCATAGCCATTATCCTCCATTTCCTGCCATCGCTCAAGTTCTTTGTCGAGGAGAAAGTCAGCTACCCCAGGGAAGCTGCGAGAGAGACCGGAGAAGGCCAGACGGCAGGACAAGGTGTCTGACCTGCCCGTGAAGGCCCAGCTGATAAGGGGCTGATTCGGTAATGGGTACACAGATGGCGGTTAGGGTGGCGCTTCCTCTCAGTTGGGAGGCTTCGCCAAACGAGTGGATAAGACCCCGGAAAAGAGGATGCCGGGGGATAGAATTCCAGGGCACGGATATTTCTTCTTCCGACGTGGACGAGGAGGACAAGGGTTCCGTCCACACCATTCCATCCACAGCATGCCAGACATTGGGGATGACGACGACAAGAACGACATGAATATTGAGGAGGTAGTCCCCCCCCCCCCCCACCACTCCATCCCACTGGAGGGGGCGACAATGTCGTCGGCAGGGACATTCACATAGGTGCTGGGCCCAGCGACCCTACTCCCCAGGCACCGCCCAGAGATCTGTCGCATGATATTCTCTCGACCCTCCACATGCTGGTGTCGAAGATGCAGAAGAAAATGCTGATAGCACCATCTACTGCACCACTAGCGATGACCCCGTTGACACCGGGGCCACCACTGCCAAAGAAAAGGAAGAGGCACCCTACAGCTCCGCTCCTGCCGCGACTGCCCTCCCCCTAGCGATACGGGGACGGACACAGCAACGATAGACACCGACATCTCTCCGCCTCCAAGGGCTGCTCCGCCGGATGAAGTGGGCTCTTCCAGCTCATGCCGGAGGAGATTAAAAAGGAGGGTTTCCTGTATCACCGCCAGGAGGCGAAAAGGAAACCCATTCTGGATGTGACACTCCTGGACGACATCTGGGATGAGGGTCTGGCGCAGCTGAAGAACCCTGTCTCAGCACTGCTGAAAAGACACCAGCTCGAAAATAAATACTGGGTGCCGGAGTTTGCGGTCACATCCAATACCGGACTCAGTGGTCTTGGCAGCTGCTCAGAAGAAGTCGTCCAACCCGTCGTCCTCAACCTCCGTTCCCCCGGACAGCGAGGGGAAGAAGTTGGATGCCATGGGTAGGAAGGTAATTTTCTCAGCGGAGACGACGGTCAAGGTGGTGAATGCTTTAGCTGTCCTGGCCAGGTACGACCCGGAGTTGCAAGATGGCCCCGATACTGGATTTCCTCCCCAAGGACAAACGGGTCGAGGCGATGGAGAGCCTTCAGGAGGGCAAGGTGGTGTCAGACCATGCCATCACCGTGGCCCTGGACATTGCGGACACAGGGTTTCACTAGATGGGAAACAGGGTTTGCTTCAGTCGTTGTGGCTGGCTGAAGGTCACCAACTTTAGACAAGAGGTTCAGACGAGAGTCCTGGACATGCCTTTGACTGAGACAATCTCTTCAGTAAGGCCGTCGATGAATCTCTTCAGGCCATCAACACCGACACAGAAATGGCACGGTTCCATGGGCACGCTGCAGCAACACCGGCCGTCCTTTCGTTCCTCAGGAGGGAATTCGGGCAGATCGACGAAGGGTTTTGGCGGGGTTTGTCCTTTTACCGGCAGCCCTCCCATTCCACGACCCAGGAAGCCTACAGGGGTCGTTCCAGGGCATTCAGAGGTGGCTGCTGTCGTTGTCAAGGCTCCCAAGGCGGCTCGCTGGGCTCCAAACAGGACTGAACCGCCCAAGATGTCGGGCACCCACCCCTGTACCCCGGTAGGAGGCCGGCTGGCAAACTTCGTCAACGTGTGGGAAAACATCTCCACCGATCGATGGGTGCTGGACGCTTGTTAGGCAAGATGTGGTGCAGTACCCTTTGGGTGCACTACAACAACATTGACCTCCTGGCAATAGGAACCCAACCTTTGGTATAAGTCTGTACTACACAGGTTGGTAGTGTGGCGGAGCAGCAAGGCTTATCTCAAGAGGGGTCAATGTGAGTAGTAGGGGAGTTACACAAAGATTCACAGTGACAAGTATCCAAACAAACACTTAAACTGAAAGGTTCTTGATTAAACAATTATTAATTCATTCAACAGTCAGTTTGAATAAGCCTTCTTCAGAAGGGGCAATATAATAGTAACACACAAATACACTTCAAAATACACACTCTTAGTTTCTCTAAATCAGCAAGTACCCATTTGGGATGGCACGCATACACTTCCTACACCCTCAGGTGACTTAAATAGCTAGGACACTGTCAACATTAATGTATCACTGGTACATTTAGAGGAATACTGAGATGAGTGTCAGAGGTTTTAGAATGAGACAAGAGATCACACAAATATTTTTAAGCAGGTAAGTACTTTTTAACCCCCCCAATGCAAAGTAAGTTAACCCTTTCCTGGAAGGAAGGTGAAAACACACAACCAGAGCAGTGAAGAGTCATTCAGTGAGCCAGGGCAGCCAATGCCAAATGGGCAAAAGTCTAGGTGAGCTGAAGCACTTCTTTCAGGTAAGTAAAAGTCTTGCACAATGTTTTAGAAGTCTTTGAAGAAAAAGTAGAATCAAAGTAAAGCCACAATCTGGGAGTCTTGTGAGGTGTAGAAGATGCAAGCAACTCTACAGGAGCAACCAAGACTGTTCTCAACTGAGAACAAGTAAGGGTATAAGACGAGAGGTAAGTTCTCTTAGACTTTATAGTACGTTTGGTTCGAAGAAATGGTTCCAGCTGGCTTCTGTTCCTGTGTGGCTCTGCAGATCCTTTTGTTCTTGTGCCTCAGTCGTGGGGACAAGAGGGAGGACTTCTGGGGACTCCTGCAACACAACAGGACAGTCGGCGACAGCAAAGGGCAAACTTCAATTCGGTGGCACTTCAGCGTTTCAGCTCCTCGTGTCTAATAGCAACACCACGGTTCTCGGATACCACTTCAGACTTTCCTTGCTTCTGGGGTCCAGCACTCTGTTGATGTGGCTCAGGTTGGTCCTGCATCAGGGAAGTCAAGAGGATCTTCCTAGCGCTCGGGTCTGACTTAAAAGCGATCCACTCGATTTGGTGTTCCTCTCCCTGGCACTTCAGTTCCAGCAGCAGCAGCAGCAGCAGCAGTGGAAGTACAGCCAGCTTCGAGAGGATGTCCAAACGAGTTCACTTTGGAGTCCAGGCTCAACATGGTATCCTGCCTGGCGGCCCCTTCGGAAGAGAGGGTAGCGGCCAATTTGGGCAAGGTGCAACGGCTGTTCGCACTGAAGATCGCCACGGTGAGGATCATCAAGTCGCTGCTCGGCATGATCTCGTCGTGTATCTACCTGATCAGGCTCTGCAGGTTGCAGATGCGACCCCTCTAGGAATTCCTGGACGCCCGTTGGGTTCAGGTGTCCGGAGGTTTCAAGAACAGGAACATGTTCGACGAGGAGTTCCGTCGAGCAATAAGGTGGTGGGGCGTGCGCTCCAACATCGCCGGGGGAACAGACATCCAGAGCCCCCCGTACCAGGAGATGGTCATGGCGGGCGCTTCCCTAGAGGACTGGGGAGCCCACACTGGACACGTCCACGCCAGAGGCATGTGGCTGCGTGAGGAGAAGGAGCACCACATCAACGTCCTGGAGCTTCGGGCAGTGTTTTGGGCCCTAAAGTAATTTCTTATATCTCTCAAGGGCAAGGTGGTGTGAATCTTCATGGGCCATACCACCACAATGTTTTACATCAGGAAGCAGTGGGGCACCAGGTCCCCAGCACTCTCCTGAGAGGCGCAGGAGCTGTGGCTCTGGGCCGTTGCCCAAGGGATGTTTCTCGTTCCTTTTCACCTGACGGTAGTGAAGAACACTGTTGCTGACTCTCTCAGCAGGGAGCTGCTCTCTTGCCGCGAGTGGGAGCTTCGACAGGATCAAGTGGACAACCTCTTCCTCAGGTGGGGCAGACTCCAGATCGATCTACTTGTGACAGCGATGAACGCCAAGTGCCAGAGGTTCGCCAGCGGGTTCCTGCAGCTGGGAATCATGGGGGACGCATTCTCCTTCCCGTGGGAAGTCCTGTTCCTGTATGCGTTCTACTACTAACAGTCATCAGTCAACTCGGTGTCGCTGCAGGTTGATCCTCATCGCACCAGCATGGCCGTGGCAGATCTGGTACCCAGACCTTCTCAACATGTCAGCGTTTCCTCGAGTCAAGCTACCCGTGGTAGCGGATCTGCACGTCAGGGAAGGAGGCGCAATCCAGCACCACGACCCAGGATCGCTGAACATGAAAGCCTGGCTCCTGTAGCATTAGAGTCTGGTGGTTACGAGCTGCCGGCGGACTGCAGGGAGGTCCTTGCCAGGGCCAGGGCATCGTCGCGCTTAAATCCTACGGGCACAAATGGAAGCATTTCGCGACTTGGTGCCAGTCACAGAAGATTAACCCTCTCGGGGTCACGGCTCACCAAGTCCCTCTGTACTTTTTGTCTTTGACTAAATCGGGGCTGGCGCAAGCCTCCATCAAAGTGCATCTGGCGTCTATCTCCTGCTACACCAGATCTCATGGACGTTCTTCTCTTTGGGCATACCGTCTAGTCAAGGAGTTCATTAAAGGACTGTTCTGATCATACCCGCCGGTGAAGGCTAGGCTCATGGGGGGGGTCCCCCTTCAAGCCTATGCATCAACCTCCTCTCAAGTTCCTTTCTTGGAAGACCGCTTTTCTCGTGGCCATTACCTCTGCCAGGAGAGTGGATGAGATCCAGGCCCTGTCCTGCAAGTGGCCCTATTTACCACCTTACTTAACTTTCCACGAGATGAGGGTGGTGCTGCGGACGCACCCCTCCTTCATGCCCAAGGTTCATCGGAATTTTGTCTCAACAAACCTTTAGAGTTGCCTGTGTTTTTTCTGACGCCTTCGTCGCCGGCTGAACGGACTTTGCACTCGCTGGATGTGGCTCGAGCGCTGAAGTTTTATGTGGCCTGCACAAAGAGTTTCCGGAAGAGACTAAGCTTTTTGGGAACTTTGGTCCTGTGAACCACGGGAAGGCCTTGTCCAAGGCTTCCATCTCCAGGTGGCTCTCCGGCTGCATAACTCATTGTCACTGGTTGGCTGTCCGAGTGCCCATTCTACCAGAGCGATCACTGCGACGATGGCGTTACTGTCTGGTGTGCCCCTGCTGGATATCTGCTGGGCTTCTACGTCGAGGTCTATGCACACCTTCACGAAATTCTACTGCGTTGACAGGGATTCCAGAGAGCAGTCCAGAGTCGGTCAAGCAGTGCTACGCAACCTGTTCGCTTGAAGGTGAGGCGGTAAGAGTAATTGCTTCTGTTTAGCCTTGCCACCTCCAGTGGTTGTGTATGTATGTACTGCTATGTATTCTTTATTCATGAGCATGTGAATCCATGCAAGACCACATGCTGGAGAAGAAACAAGTTACTTACCTGTAACTGTTGTCCTCCAGCATGTGTCTGGCATGAATTCACATGCAAACCCTCCCTCCTGCCCCTCTGCGGCTCTTCTTGGCCATATTGCCACGTTACGTGCTACCAAATCTCAAGATGGCTGCCAGAGGAGGGGCTTGGGGAGAGGGCAGTCATTGGCTGGGAGTAGTATGACCCAGAGCTCAGTGATTGGTTTGTAGGAGAAAGACAGTTTGTAAACTAAAGTGAAACTGTTTTTTCTTTTACCAAGGATTCCCAGTCTGACGATGGGGAATATTCATGAGCATGTGAATCCATGCCAGACCCATGCTGGAGAACAACAGTTACAGGTAAGTAACTTGTTCCTTAGGCAAGATGACATCAATAAATTGGTTATGAAAATCTGGGTATCCCATCAAGGCCGTTGCCTTAACTATTTTTAAATGTTTTTCTTTAGAAATGTTTGTTTTCCTTATTATTCAGCACCTCAAACGTTTTCTTGTCCTTCTCATCCAGCTTGTGTAGCTCGAGGTCTAGAAAGTCTGATTAGGTTCCTGGAGACCACAAATGATTTTTGTAGTAACGGACAACCCCTTCGCAGCTGTCCCTTCTCTTGCTCCAGGGACTATAAATAAATATATTGTGTTCTGTTATTAAGGATTTAAAAGAATATGCCTGGCTAGGCGAAGGTTTGTCTCGCTCTTAAGAGTGGCTGTCTATAAAGAAACGTTTAACTACACGTGACCCAGGGATGTCAAGTTTGGCACCTCTTGCTTTGGTCGATTCTGTTACGGTGCCACTTTCACAGTCTTCCTTTATACTGTGTTTCTAGTTGTTTGGTATCGAATATAAAGTCTCTCAGTTTCTCTCAATAACTGATAGGAATTGGTCCAAAATTAAATACATATGTATCATCCACCATCTATCGGCCCCCTTGCACTTCTATTTTCTGAGTGGGCGGAATTCTGTCCTACTCTCTACCACCTACCACCTCCAACCTGCTACTACTAGGTGACTTCAACATCCACCTAGTCTCCCCTTGCACTGCAACCACCCTCTTCACTGACCTTTGCTCCTCCCTAGCCCTCTCCATTCTTCCCTCTGGCCCTACTCAATCTGCTGGTCACACGCTAGATGCCATCATCCACTCCAACCTCACTCTCTTCTGCCCTGGTCACCCCTGTCTCCTGGTCCGACCACTCTCTCCTCCCACCTCTGTCCCCATGGGCCTGTGACAACTCCTCATAAAGCTCTGCCAACCTCGTTCATGAACATTCGTCCGATGAAACGAGTGTCAGCTGCTGCCTTCTCTTCCATCTTCATTCCCCCTTGCGTACCCAACACAGACGTTTCTGCTGATTCTGCCCTCAGCAACCTCTATCTGTCCATCACTAAAACCCTTGACCTTCTTGCCCAGTCATGAATATTCGCCTGAAACCTGCTTCCAAGCGTAACACCTGGTACGACTCTGATTTTGCAGACCAAAAGTATAATTGCAGGGCTGCTGAACTGAAGTGGCACATTTCAGGCTCACCCTCTGGCAAACTGGCCTGCCGCCTGATCCAGAGACACTACAAACTATCCATCCGTGCCAAAAAAAGAGCCCACATTCAGTCACAAGTGTCCAATGCATCCAACAACATGGCTGAATGCTTCAATACCTGCAGGGAACTTGCCAACCTATCTGCAATATTCTCTGCCCCATCTCCTTCCCAGGCCCTCTGCAGTGCACTCGCCTCTCACTTCACTTAAAAAACCCAGGACATACTGAACAGCCTTGTTGCGCACTCTCTCAACCCAACCCTCCCCCCTCGACCCTCCTCCTTCAACCCCGTCTCCCCTGAAGAAGTCACCAGAGTTTTGTTGGGTTTTTTAAAACAATTTTATTTTTAACAGCACATGGATGACAGTGATACAAGCTAGTAGAAGACATGTTATAATCCCCATATCCGGAGGTCATGACTGAGCATGCAAAGGTCCATCTAGCCAACATCCCCCCCCCCACCCCGCGCTTTTCTTGATTAGTCTTCTTCTTGGTCCGGCCCGGTAGGAATCCCAGTCGACTGTCCCCGCCCTGGATGAAGTACTCTCCTAGCCAGGATGGTTTTCTTGGTTAGGGTGCAGAAGGCCTGCTTTGGCCGCTGTTACTTTTTCGCGATCAATATGTCCCACATTTTTATCCACCAAAGGGTCATGGAGGGGCCTTTGGCTGTTTTTCAAGTGTGGGCAACCGTGATTTTCCCGGCCAAAAGGAATTGGGTCAGGAGTTTGGACACTTTTCTGAATCTTGGATACACCCCTGGGGCTCCCAGCAGGACAGGTTCGGGTTCCATGGGAATCGCTATCTGGGTGATCTTTTATAGTGGCGAGACATTGGGCCCAGAAGTTTTTTTTGATTTGAGCATGACCACCACATGTGGAAGTTGGATCCCGGCTGTCCACATAGGCGCCAACAGTGGGGGTCCAGGGCTTGGTTGAAGCGGTGTAGCCTGACTGGGGTGGGGGGGAGGTTATACCAGCGTAGGAGTACTGATCCAAATGGCAGTCTGTCATACCTTGCTCCCGGCGATACCAAAGCATATGTTCTGTAGGTGGTAGTTGTCATGCAAATAATAGTTATCCCGTTGTGAGACTTCTACACAAATAAGTACTAATGATAAATGAGGTTGGGATAGCTTCTTTTTGAGCCAATTTAGATTGTTTATTCCTTTGTTAATGTTGTACAGTTCAATGTTAATGTTAAAGGTATTTATATAGCGCACTGTCACCAACAGAGTTGGTCTCCAGGCGCTCAGGCGGATCTGTACAAAAAAGGTGGACGGGGTGGGTTAGTGATTAAAGAGGCTGTAGGAAAGTGAGAGGTGGTGTACTGTTGGCAGCTTCAATACGGTTTTCACTGTGCGCTGAGCTTGGGTGTGCAAATAGGATCGAAGCGAGTCCTCGTGTGCTGTTGCGATCTATGTGTTGGTTGTTTGTTGTTGCGGTGTGGTAAAGCCGTGCGGTTTGCTGTGGGAGAGGTGGTTGTGTGGGCTTTGTGTGCATTAAGTAAGCAGAAATTAGAGGTTTTGGTTAGTGAGTTGTATGTCTCATAATCCGAGTAGTTTAGTTTATGTATCAGGTAGTCATATTGGGTTGGTATATTCTCTCTCTAGGTTTACTGATTGTCTAGTTTTTATGGTGATACTGTGGCTAGTTCAGCAGATTAATTGACATAGTACCCCTGGTTCGGTGAGCATTGTCCCTTGATCGATAGTGGAGTTTTATTATCATTAACCAGCTTCTTCTATCTATTTACTGTTGGTAGTCGATTGAGTGGTATAAAACTCCTTGTCACAAGAAGCATTGCAGCTTTTCAAGGCGGACCCAAAGCCTTTAACCTAATTGTAAGCCAGAATCCTAGAATCTAACAAATTTTTGACAGCTGAAAACAAGTAGTCAAACTATAAGGAACCTAAATCACTGTATAAGGAAGTGTCATAAGTGGATACTGGATAGAACATTTTCTGAGATTAAGAAATATACCCTCCACAATAAGAGAACTAGATCTCAGGTCGTTTGTTACTTAATCTCTCCTGATGATCCATTCCACACCTTTGAATGGTGAAACACGTGTAGAGAGAGAATCTATTGTAGAATAAGAAACATCAGAATTCAAATAAACCATCTTTTGTTCAGCTTACTGAAGTTTTCTTTTATTCTTCATTGAACTGTACAACATTAACAAAGGAATAAACAATCTAAGTTGGCGCAAAAAGAAGTTATCCCAACCTCATTTATAACCAGCGTAGGAGTAGCTTGTGGGCGCACTCCCTATTAGTAATGCAAAAGGATGAGAATTGCGTCCTTGCCCAGATATCTACCCATGTTTGGTTCTCTAAGGGGTGCCCCAGGTCTGCCTCCCACTGCACCATGTAAGGGGCTCTCGTGGTAAGTATGTCTTCCTGAGGGTGTGCCCTGCTGCCTGACTGGTTAGAGGATGAGAGGTGCAAGGCTGGTCCCCCTCAAAAAGTTGTCCCATGGATTTGAGTCCCCCCGCAATCCAGATTTTAAAGTGCAGTGGATGGGACCCTGGTGAGAAAGCCGGCTTGTGAAATATTGGGGACGAGGGACCCAGTCCTTTCGGAATGCCCTTATGCTTCAAGGCCCAGTCCCACGTTTTAAGAGTGTGTCTGGTGGAGGACAGTAACTTTTTCCAATGTTGGCGCAGTGGAGGTGGAATGTGCGGGAGGAAGCGGAGAGGGAGTGGCAAAGCTAGACTGTTCCACCTCCATCCACCTTGGGTACTCGGAGGACACCACCCATGCCTGAATGTGTGCAAGCTGCGCTGCAATCTGATATTTACGCAGGTCAGGAACCCCCAACCCGCCTATTATGGCGCTGCCCATCATAGCCCTTTGGGGGGGATCCTCGCCTTACAAATGAACCGGAACAATTTCCTCTGCAAGCGGTGAAGAGGGGGAAGAGAAATCATAGTGGGAAAAGAGGATCAGGCATACAGGAACCTGTGAAGGAGGTTCATTTTACAGGCGCCCAATCACTGAGATTTCTTCTGACTGCCATCAACAATTTGATTGGTTTTTACATATGACCATTCACGTTTACAAACCATTACTTAATTACACACATGTACAATCTGTTATATGCTTTTCTCCCCTCCCCAACTCCCCTCCACCCCCAACCCCACACGGCCCCCTACACAATCCACCTCCTCTGTCTCTTCATCCTGTGGTAATAGTACGACTATCATCCTCACACTTGGACTTGTCTTCATCCTTAGCAACTCTGTTCGTTTTGGAGCAAGTAGCTATCAGTTGCCGCCAAACCTCCAGCCCACCACCCACTGACTCTTTGTTCTTCCCCCCCCTTGCTTCTTGCCACACCTCTGTTTCTGCATTCGCCCATTTTACTAGATCCCTCCACTATCCATGTGCGGACGGTCGCATCTGTGCTTTCCAACGCATCGCAATCCTGCGTTTAGCCAGTATATATGCAAGGTCCTTCAATTTACTCGTGTTTGGCTCTTCTAGGCCTTGGGAAGCCACCCAACAAACGCACCCGAGGGAATCCCACATCTAGAGTTATGTCTACATCCGCCATTATTTGGGCCACTTCACCCCAAAATGTACTGATCTCCACGCAGTACCAGAACATGTGCACCAGCTCAGCTTTCACCATTCCACACTTAGGGCCCACCTGTACCTCCGCCCGATTGAACTTAGCTATTTTATGCAGGGTTAGGTATGCCCTGTGGGTCACATATCGTTGGATCTGTTGAAACCGCACGTTCCTGGACACCGTTTTGTGGTATCTTTCCACTCTGCTCCACATTCTGTCTGACATGGGTTCACCCACCTCTGCCTCCCAACTCTGTCTTATGGCCTCCTTGCCCACCTTAGCCATCAACAACTCATATATATTGTTTCTATGACCCTTTCTGATTGTGAGGTCAGTTCTGCTCCTGGCCATCTTTCATGAACTGCAGGAGTCGAGAATACGTGATATATTGTCCCCGATGTGACCCTGTATCTGCAACCAAGTCTTCAAACTTCCTGGGCTTCCCCTCCTCAAATATATCACACACCGTCGCTATACCTACAGGTTCCCATTTCCCCCTGACCCTCAGCCTAATCTGTTCATCCACCCTTTCCAGTGCCACTAGAGGTATTTGCGGGAGTATGGAGCGGGGTTAGCCATAAGTAGACAAGCCTTACGCCAAATTGTGTTTCCCAGGCGCAACAATAGATGCTCCTTGTTTATCTGCTGGATGGGTAGCCATATTATCTCATTCAGGAAATACGGTGCTCTCTCCGCCCTAAGCAACCTAGATTCGGCTGTCTGTTCCTCTGATAACCACTTGGCAACATATTGGAGCTGACTGGCCATGTAATATGCTTCAAAGTTAATACCTCCTTGTTCATCGGGGTTCTGCAATTTCTACAATGCTACTCTATTTCTCGAGTTTTGCCAGAGGAATCCCCTACATATACCCTGCACATTTGTGAAAAACTTCTTTGGTATTACATACGGAATATTTGCAAAGTAGTGTAATTATCTCGGTAATACTACCATTTTTAACAAAGCCGCCCATCCCATCATGGATAACGGTAACCACGCCCAGAATGTCATGCTCTTCTCGATTTTGGTTAACGCCTTCTCTGTGTTATGCCTATTTTCTAGCTGAGTGTCGCGGTACACATCTATTCCTAGGTATCGAAATGTACCAATTTCCCGTTTTATCTGAAGTACTGGTAGCCTGTGTACAGGCTTCCCGGCGTATTCTCCCAGGGGATATAAGCTCGATTTCTGCGGGTTAATGGTAATGCCAGATAGTGTGGCATACCATGCCATCACATCTAGCATGATCTGCTTATTTTCCTCTGGGTGCTGCAGGTACAGGAGCCTATCATCGGCATACAACAAAATCAGGTGTTGTTCGCACCCAGTGTTGATACCCACCTCCCCATACTCCACCCCAGATATGCCGCCACGGGCTTGAGTGCCAATATAAAGAGCATCAGAGACCAGAGGCATCCTTGCCTCGTACCCTTACCCAACTGCCATTGATCGGAGATAATGAAGCCCGTCTTGACCCTTGCTAACGGTGCACTATACAGCATCCGCACCCACTTAATATACGTGGGTCAGAACCCATATTCTTCCAAGATCGCCAGCAACCAGGGCCACTTGACCGAATCAAATGCTTTGACCACGTCAGGGGAAACTATCACCACTTCCTGCGGTTCCCTCTGGGTATAATCAATTATGTGATGGAGCCGCCGTAAATTATGAGTTATATTCCTATGCGGAACATACCCTGTCTGATCTGGGTGTATTCATTTATGAATAACTGGTTTTAACCTGTTCGCCATGACTGCAGTAAGGATCTTCCCGTTTTGGTTAAGTAGTGGGAGGGGTCGATAAGATCCACAGTCAGTATCTGGTTTATCTGGTTTGAGGAGTGGTATAATTATAGCTTCTCGTAGTGACTCTGGTAGTCTTCCCACTTGTAGTGCCTCATTAAACATTTCTAACAATGGGGGGAAAAATCTCTGTCATATATTCTTTATAAAAATTCGCCAGGGAGCCCGTCGGCTCTGGGTTCTTTTTTGTTGGCAGACCCTTTATCACATATTCCAATTCTTCTAACGCGATCGGGATCTCGAGGCTCTCCGTTTTCTCCTGATCCAATATTGGGGGCCTAATCTCAGACAACGCCTCCTGTAAATCACACTCCTCCGCCTCCCCGGGGTCCTTATATAGGTGCCTAGTACTCATGAAAACAGTTGTTCACTCCTTCTTGAGTCTCAAGCAGGTGTCCCCGTCCCCCCCCTCATCGCCCTTATCAGCTGCCGAGAGGTCTCGCTTTTGTATAACCAGGCTAACAATCTGCCTGGCTTGTCCACCTCTGCATGCTGTTTCTCGATGTATTTCTTATAACTCGGCTTGCCTATGTGGTCCCAGTGGCCCCTACCGACCCTCTGCAACCGGGATACTACTTTAGCTTCCTATGGCGATCTATTGCCCTTATGAATAATTGTTTCCATTTCCTTCTCCGCTTCCTGTAACTCATGAGTTATGACCTGTCACGCTCACCTGATTCCCACGGAGGCGCAGGTCTGGCTTCGAGTGCTGATGCTTCTTCAATGGTGAAGCGCAGGACTCTGAAGATGGACAGCTAGGGCCCCTCTACTCTTGCTTCTCTGGCTCGCAGGAATATTCCCCTTAGGGTCTGGAAGGATGAGTTCTCCATCCTGCTTCTGATGCAGGGGCGCGTTGAAACCCAGTTACTTCACTGGATTGAGGTTTGATGGAAGTTCAAATAAGCTTGACTATTCAGGTAAGACGCTGTAAGAGTTCTGTTGCAAGTTAAAAAGTTCAAGCTTAATAATAATGTTCTTTGTCTTATTGCAGCAAGCGCTAACGCTTATGTCTTTTTCCCCTTAGGGGCCGGGGTCCGGAATGCCAGGAAGCGGCAGGACCCGAAATGAAATGGGAATAACCCAACAGGTAAGACTTAGAAGGAAACTGAGCTTTTCCTATTCCCTTCCTTCTCTCACCTTGTGTTCTTGTCTTTTTCCCTCTAGGCTCTGGGAAGTGGCTGCGGATCCGGATGATCGCTGCTGAAGATGGAGGTGCCCAGGAAAGGTGAGTGAAATGCAGCGCTGCAGCGATCGAAGCGAAATGCTTTTAAAAATGATGTCTTCCCTTTTAGGATCGTCGGTGTGATGTCTCCGTGATACAGCTTTAGCAGGTAAGGTCTTCTTTCTCCCCAATTCTCTCTTATCTCCCTTTGCAGGTGACCCAGGATGCTGACAGGCGTGGCTGAAGTCCAGATGCAGGAGCTGACACGGTGAGCGTCCAGCTGCGAGGAGCACAACAACGCGAAGCGTGAGTTGCTGATCGGGCGTGTTTTAAATAGCTTTGGAAGAAGTTCCAGGTATGTATCCTTCCACCGATCAGGTATGTATCCTTCCCCGACCACACCCAGGTGGAAAGTAGTCCCACAGGTAAAGTAGTTCGATTCAGGCCTCAAGAGGGCCTGGATGTAGCAGCATGGTCTGCATCAGGTAAGTGCACATTAAAACACTTGAACACATGTCTAGCTTTATGAGCCTGGCGCCTAAGGCGCCAGGACAGGGGTCCAACATGAGCCTGGCGCCTAAGGCGCCAGGACTGTGTCCAAAGGGCCCCAGCTTGGACCCGCTGGTACTTCCCTGGGGGGAATGATGCCTGCCTCTGGGGTTGCTGGGTCGGACCTGGCTCCTTGGAGGTAGGCATCATGACATGACCTCTTGCATCCCCTTTGTCTTAGCTATACCCGCTCCCCGCACCACCACCTTAAAGGCCTCCCACAGAGTCCCAGCTGCCAGTGTTATGTTTGAAGTACTTCACTTTTCCTCCCTTAGGCCTTCCCTAAATCCTTTATCTCAACTCTGTCTCCAGGATGGAATTCTGGTTTGGGGGACCTGTCAGGTAACGGCCAGAGGGGCATGATCCGACAGGACGCTGGCTTTATACTCGATCGCTGTTATCTCGTGTATGATTGCTTTCGCCGTAAATACGTAATCCAACCTTGTAGGTTTTGTGGGGCAGAATAATGTGAAAATATCCTATCCTGTGGGTGTGTTGCCCTCCATACATCTACTAGTTGAAAGGTTTGGAGCAATGCATTCAAAGCTTTAGCCGAAGGGGTAGCGTGAGCCATCTTGCTGTCCGACCTATCCAACGTCGTGTCCAGGGTACAATTGAAATCGCCACCCAATATCATCGCGCTATCTACATATGGACTACATTTTTGGGTATAGAGATTTAAAGTAAGCTGCAGTGCCTTGGTTAGGGGCGTACACATTTATTATACAAATCTCTTTACTTTCCACCAACCCACGCATCATCACTACCCTGCCATTTCTATCTGAAAAGAAATGGAAAAGCTTGAATGGAACATGTGGTGCTATCCAAATGAATACCCCTCTTGCATACACCGAATAGGTTGCGCTTAGGGTTAGTCCCTTCCATTTCTGTGTAATTGTATTTCGAATGGATTGTGTCCTCCCAACGTATTCCTCATCTTAGATGTATTCGTCCAGCTTTGGCTGCTTTGGAAATGTCTTCTCGGTAGAGGGCACTGTGCGTTGATGTCGTCAAGTCGAGGTCCCTAGAAGGCCTCCGTCGAGGGTGACGTCATCGGGTATGCAAGTAGCACGCGCCGGCGCCCAATGGTCTCAGTTCCGTTTTTCCGCAGTATGTGTTGCTTCAGAGACTCAGCGCGCCCCGATAGTTCTGTGACGCAGTTATTGTGAAGAGATATTAGAGATGTCCTCATTGTCGACCCCGACTTCCCCCGCATTCGGGGTTCAATAAATGTAAAACATGCGGTTCCAAAATGTCGATCATGGATCCGCACCGATAATGTCTGTGGTGCCTCGGCGAAAACCACGACATGGAGGCCTGTACGAAGTGTCAGGCTATGATGGGCAAGGCCTTGCGAGAGAGGAAGGGAAAGCTACAGGTAGATCGAAAACCTGACCGAAAAGCCTCAAGCGAAAGACAAAAAACATAGGTCTAGGTCCCGAAGTGCTTCCCACCACTCTTCGTCTTTGACGAAAATGTCTAAAAAGAGACGCCACTGGTCCCCTTCCACCTCGTCTTCTGACGAATCCCCCAAGAAAATGAAATGACCCACAAAACATACTTCCTCCAAAGAATGGGAAGCATTTAGAGTTAAAATGATGGAGGTTTTGGAAAAGGCTAAGCCTTGGTCTGCGCCTTCCTCGGAAGCCGGCCGAGAGCATTGCCGTTCCGACACTCACGTGCCCTCGAGCCAGGATGATCGAAGAAGGATCGGGACCCTTCCAGGACCCTGAGTGATAATGATCGCTCGATTCGACCGCTCGAGGTCATCGAAGCCTTCCGGAACCCGACGCACCTCGAAGGACGAGCCTTCGAAGTGCGTCTCGACGACCTCGAAGCCAGCATCGTCGATGTCGACCCCGAAGCATTCAGTGCCAAAAGTTTCAAAGGCTCCAGTTCAGCCAGAAACTGACAAAATAGCAGCAAAAAAAAAAGCTGCAAAGACTAAAAAGCCTTTAGCCTCCACTGTAACAGCTCCTCCAGAAAAAATGTATAAAACTCTGCCAAGGAAAGAATATTTTAAATCCTTGTCTTCAATTTTTGAAGAACAAGAAAGGTCCGAGGAGGAGGATGTTCCTTTTGGCCTAGAGTATGGCACCCCTAATGTCCCAGAATGTCTAATTTCTGAGGAAAGCAGAATGAGGGATTTAGTGGAAACTTTGCATAACGCAAGTGGAGTTGACACATCACTTAAGACAGAATTTGGCAGACCAGAACCAGGGGAACATGCCAGTCCCTCATACAGACAACTGATGACAAAGGTGGTGGATAATTTAGGATGGGCTAGACCACCAACTCAGTTCATCCAGGATGATCTGACTGATATATTGGATCATGGCCCCACCTAAGATCCGATTTTACCCTTCCATGTAGCCTTACAAAATAGGGTGGCCAAACATTGGGAGACCCCTGACTCAATTCCTCTTGTGAATAAGTCCCTCACGTCAAAATACCGGCCTTCCAGCAGCGACTCTGGCTATCTGTCCAAATACCCCACTCCCGAGAGTCTGGTGGTCCAGGCAGCCACAGCTATACCAAATAAGGTGGCGTACCCTTCCATCCCTTCGGATAGGTACGACAAGCTTGTGGATGGTTGGGCACGCAAGGTATTTTCAGCTGGGAGTATGGCATTGAAATCGGCCAACTCCACATGTGCCTTGGCAACATTTTCGTACACTCTGTGGGAGTGCATTGCAATGGCGGCGGAGCACATACCAGAAGGGGAAAAAAGGGAAGGATTCCTAGGCATCGTTTGAGATGGAAAAGCGGCCATGCAGGAATCCCTTCAGTCTGGATTGGACATTGCAGATAGTGAGCAGGTCCATGGCCACTAGCACAGTGATACACAGATTTGCGTGGTTGCGAACGTCTGGTTTCGCACCAGTCGTGCAAAGCCGTCTTTTGAACGTGCCTTTTGACAGGTCTCGCCTTTTCAGCAACAAGGCTGACGAGAGCCTTGAGAGGTTGCAGATCTCAAAAGCGGCTGCCAAATCTTTAGGAGCTGCTATTAGGCAACCACAGCCTTTTCGTGCATCTGGACAATCTTGTTGGGGACAATCATATCGTCCTTACTCCTTGTATGGAAAGGCGAGAGGAATGGCTAGTCAAAGAGGCCAGACAAAAATCACTTTCGAGTGGATTGGGTCCTCCAACATATTCCTCATCTTAGATGTATTCCATCTAGCTTTGCTGCTCTTCGGATATTTTTTCGGCAGAGGGTGCCGTGCGTCGATGTCGTCGAGTCGATGGTCCCTCGAAGGCCTCCGTCGAGTGTGACGTCATTGGGTGTATAAGTAGCACGCGTGGCGCCCGTTGGCCTCAGTTCCGTTTTTCCGCAGTTACGTTGCTTCAGACATTCGGCGCGCCTCGAGTTCTGTCAAAAAATATAATATAACGAGAAGTAATTATGTCCTCGTCATCTACGCCGACCACGACCCCGAGATCAGGTTTTAATAAATGCAAGTCGTGCGGCTCAAAAATGTCGATCACGGACCTGCACCGCGAGTGTTTGTGGTGTCTCGGGGAAGGCCACGACATGGAGGCCTGTTTGAAGTGTCAGGTGATGACGGGGAAGGCCTTGCGAGGAAGGAGAGGAAAGCTACAGGTAGGTCGGAAGGATAGAAAAGCCTCTAGCGTCGAGTCGAGACCCCATGGGGAAAAATCTCCTCAACCCGAAAGGCATCGATCTAGATCCCGAAGCGATTCTCATCGCTTATCATCTTCGTCGAAAAAGTCGAAGAAACAACGCCATAGGTCTACCTCCACCTCGTTGTCGGACGAGTCTCTGAAAATGAAATGCCCCACAAAACTTTTGTCTACCGAAGACTGGGAAGCATTCAGGGTCAAAATGATGGAGGTGTTTGAAAAGGCGAAGCCTCGGTCCGCGCCTTCTTTGGAAGCAGGCCGGGAGCGTCATCGCTCCGACACTCGCGCGCCCTCGAGCCCGGGTGATCGTAAAAGAAAGGATGGGGAACCTTCCAGGACGCCGAGCGAGGTCACAGACGCCGTCCGAGACCTATCACACCTCGAAGGGGAAACCGTCGAAGGCCGCCTCAACGCCCTCGAAGCAGACCCTGTCGACGACCACTATGTCATCGACGCCTTTAGTGACGTCGACACCAAAACCCTCGGCACCAAAGGCTCCAACCAAGCCAGGGCAGCCAGGAAAAAGTTTTAAAAAACATGTAATTCCTTCAGAGCCTGGTACTACACCTCTTCCTCCTCTCCCAGAGAAGGTTTTCAAGCCTCTCCCTAGGAAAGAGTTTTTCAAATCCTTGACCTCAATTTTTGAGGAACAGGAGAGATCCGAGGAGGAAAATGTACCTTTTGGATTGTAGTATGGCACCCCAAATGTCCCAGAATGCTTGATCTCAGAGGAAAGCAGAATGAGGGATTTGGTGGAGTCTTTACACAATGCAAGTGGCATTGACACCTCTCCTGAGAATTACTTCGGCAGACCAGATCCAGGAGAGAATGCCAGTCCATCTTACCGTCAGTTAATGACCAAGGAGGTAGATTACTTGGGATGGGCTAGATCACCAGCCCAATTCGCCCAGGACGATTTAAGACATATTGGACCATGGTCCCACTGAAGACCCAGTACTACCTTTTCATGTAGCCTTACAAAACAGGGTGGCCAAGAATTGGGAAACTACGGATTCTATTCCTCCGGTAAATAAATCCCTTGCATCAAAATACAGCCCAGCCAGTAGCGACCCCGGCTATCTGTCAAAGCATCCAACTCCCGAGAGTTTGGTCATACAGGCAGCCACAGCTTCCAACAAACTTGCCTACCCGTCTATCCCTCCAGAGAGGGACGATAAGCGTGTGGATGGTTGGGCACGGAAGGTATTTTCAGCCGGGAGCATGGCATTAAAATCTGCCAACTCCACATGTGCCTTTGCAAAATTTTCGTACACTCTATGGGAGTGCATCGCAATGGCGGCGGAGAAGGGGAAGAAAGGGAAGGTTTCCTAGCCATCGTTAGAGATGGAAAGGAGGCCATGCAGGAATCCCTTCAATCTGGATTGGACACTGCGGATAGTGTAAGCAGGTCCATGGGCACTAGCACGGTAATGCGCAGGTTTGCGTGGTTACGGAAGTCGGGTTTTGCACCGGATGTACAGAACCGCCTCCTGAACATGCCTTTTGACGGGTCTCACCTTTTTGGCAACAATGCTGACGAGAGCCTTGAGAGGTTGCAGACCTCAAAAGGAGCGGCAAAATCCGTAGGTGCTGCTATTAGGCAACCTCAGCCTTTTCAGGCGCAAGGGCAATCATGGAGGGGATGATCCTATTGTTATTACACCTCATAGGGGAAGACGACAGGAATGGCCAGTCAAAGGGGCCAAAGAAAGGCCACTTGTGGTGGACGAGGAAAACGTGCTAAACCAGCTCCAGCTGCAGCCTCTTTGCCATCAGCAGCTTCAACATCCGCCACAAAACCACTTTGAGGACTTGCACCACAAAACACCTGTAGGAGGCAGGCTGTCGCAGCATCTGCAAGAATGGCGAGCCATTACTTAAGATGTTTGGGCTCTAGAAATAATAGACCAAGGCTATTGCCTTCCTTTTCTAAAGCAACCTCAAAGCAATCCACCAGGGAGACATCCGCTGAAACTTTCAAACCCGCTCCTACAGCAGGAAGTTCTAACCCTGCTGGAGAAAGGTGCAATAGAACCAGTACCTGCAGCGGAGAGGAACAAGGGTTGGTACTCTCCGTATTTTTTGATCCCCAAAAAGGATGGGGGACTGAGACCTGTTAGGCAGAAACCTGTGCAGTTCCCTTAGGGACCACTGCAAAAGACTTAAGACTACAGGTGTTGGCAGTAAACCCAATTGGTAGCGGTCTGTACCACCCAGATTTACCTGGTAGCTGTGGCTGAGCAGCCAGACTTCTCTCAAGAAGAGTTAGACAGTATATAGAGTATACAAGATAGGTACCAAAATACAGTAGCACAAGAAAACACTGACCAGAGCTGTGGTATCAAGTATATAATTATTTATTTAAAGACACACTTAGAAACACTCTAGCACTATTATTATAAGCAAGTTCAAAAACAGTCACTATTAATATATATCCATCCCTTATTCCTTATTAGACAAGTCTTAGTTAACACCATTTGTTTCCAGACAGAGGTGAGCGCTTAACTAAAGGTGGCACTCCAATAAGTTTAAGAAAAAGGGAGGGAAAAGGCAGAAATTAGGAACAGCACACAACAATACTTTAGAAGCACTCGGCAAGGCAGGAAAGTCAAAGTCTACTTGTGAGCAAAAAGTTCAGAGGCCAGGCTCCCTTTTGGAGAGAGTAGAACACCAATGCGCCCAAGATCACACCGTTTTTAAGGCTTGGAAAGTCTTGCAGATAGTTTAAAAAAAAATAAGTTCAGCTCAGAAAAGTTCAGTTAGCCAGCCTAGGGCCGACCCAAGTGGTAAGTTGAGGATTTACGAGACACCCCACACAGACAGTTGCGAGTGAGGCCAGGCGGACACAGTACCTTGAAAGTGGAGAGAATTTACCAGCGGGGGCAGTTGTTCCTAGCAGTGGAAGCAAGTCGCAGCGTCGTCCAGAGGAAGAGATGATCTCGACGTGGAGGAAAGCTGAAGGTCGTTGCACTGCCAGGGAAGAAACCAGCCGTGGAGTTATCCGGTAAAAAGGTACTACCCTTTTATTTGCGGTAGTGGAAAAATGTAGTATCCCGGTTGCTTGGCACAGGCAAGGCGGCCATGAGATGATCCGGGAAGGCGAAAAGGCGGGCAAACGGGTTATCCCCACCAGTCAAAGGAAGAAGACTCTTCGGGATGAAGATCTCCTCTGTGGTTGGAAGAAGTGGTGAGTCGGTTCAGCAGGGCTCCACCGGTGGTGCCGTCGTTGCAGGTCGGCTCAGCTTCTGCCTCTTTGGATTCTTTGGTCCTGTGGCGACGTCTGAAGTCCCAGTCCCCAAAGCCCTGCTTTTATGCAGAAAACCCCCATTCATCAGTCCTAGCTGACACTGAAACATGCTAAGGGTTGAGCCGGGCGGCTCACCACTGGGCCAATCACACAAGAGTGCGACTTGAGTTGCCGAGGCAACTCAGTCCAGGGTGCCTAAACCCCCTCCCACACCCCCTGTGGTACCCAGATAGAGTGGCACCACTTTTGGAGGCTTCTGTGGAGAAGCCCGCCAAAAAGTGGAACAAAGGGCTCGACTTGGGTTGGAGTCACAGAAGCGAACACAAACGCCATTTTGGAACCGAGTTCTGGCAAAAAAAAACAACCGGTGAATTAATATTATATAAATAAACCGGCGGTATGTTTGAGGCTATGTTAAAAAGTATTAGCCTCGAACAATGTGAAAAATCCCATAGGAATATATTCGCGGTTGAATATAAAAAGTAGTATCCACTGCCACCAGCCAAAACCCGCTCAGGGGGGACTGGACAGTGCCCCCTCGAACAACAGACCCAGGGGCAAATCGAATTGCCCCTACCAGTACACCCACAATAAGATGGTTTGTACTGGTTCTGTTCACAATTTAGGACTAGTAAAGCCAATGGTGACTTTACATGTCCTGGGAGACAGTAGTCAGTCCCAGGGTATGGAGTCTATGTTTGGGGGTCACTATGACACCCCTGTATTACGGCACGCAGGGTACTGTGTAACACACATACCAAAAACACATGAAGCCCTATGGAGTAAAAGACCCCATACCCCATAAAACACATTCCAAAAATCAAAGGATATCTCAAATCATGTCTAAGAGTGGGGAAAAAAAGAGTCTCACTCTTAGCAGGAGAAAAAATAAACCCTAAAAATCCAGCAAAGCTGCTGGGGGACTCACTAGGTTTGAGAAATTAGCCTCAACAGAGAATTCTCCCCAACAAGACCCATCTTGGACTTAAGAAGCTTGAACAAGTTCCTCAGGAAGGACAAGTTCAAGATGGTTACCCTTTCTCAGATCCTTGAGGCCCTTCAACTCCAGGACTGGTTGTTGTCATTGGACCTCCAGGATGCTCATTTTCATGTGCCGATTCATCTCAAACACAGAAAATACCTGAGGTTCGTAGTTGGCGACTCACACTATCCGTTTCGAGTCCTGCCATTCGGGTTCACCTCCGCCCTGAGGGTCTTCACGTTAATGGTAGTGGTGGCAGCGCACCTCCGGAGAGGGGGGATTCATGTCTACCCCGACCTGGACAATTGGTTGGCACTGGATCATCTGAAAGTCACCTGCCACTTCCTCAACAAACTGGGCTTCTACCTCAATTTCAAGAAGTCTCAAATGACACCTTCCCAACAGCTTCAGTACATAGGAGCTGTACTAGACACATCCTTGGGAAAGAGCTCGCCTCCCAAGTCGAGGCCTCAAGACATTCTTCAGATGGTTTCCAAATTTCAAAATGTCCAGGCCTACGACTTCTTGAGGTTGCTTGGCCTCATGGCAACCTGCATTTTCCTAGTGCCAGAAGCCGCCTGAGGATGAGATCCCTTCAATGGGCTCAGAAGACTGAATGGTACAAATTCTCAGGGCAAATGACGGATCTTCTTCAGATTCCGAACAAGGTTCGACAGGATCTTCTGTGGTGGACTTGCACAGAGAACATCCTAAAAGGAGAACATTTTTGGCAACCATGGCCGGAGATTACAGTAGTGACGGATGCCTCACTCATGGGGTGGGGAGCTCATGCCAACGATCTGACAATCAGCGGTCGTTGGTCTCCATCGGAGTCCAAACTACACATCAACCTTTTGGAGCTGACAGCAATCGGACTAGCGCTGAAGGCTTTTCTGCCATCTGTCAGGGGAAAAAAATGTCCTGATAATGACGGACAACACAGTGGCCATGCATTACCTAAACAAACAAGGAGGTGTAGGGTCACTACCTCTGTGCAGAGAGGCAATGCGGCTCTGGTATTGGGCAATTCAGGAAGGATCTCCTTATCGCAGGTCATCTAGCTGGGGAGGAGAATATGATGGCGGACGTTCTGAGCAGGCGGAGTACTGTGTCCGCCGAGTGGGAAATGTCTCAGGAAGTCCTTCAGGAGATCTTCGCCCTTTGGGGAACCCCTCAAGTAGACCTGTTTGCGACCGAAAGTGCGAAAGGTATTGCTCAAGGGAATTTCCCCCGAGAGGAGCCCTAGGGGACGCGCTCGTGGTGGAGTTGAACTTCCCACTGCTATACGCGTTCCCTCCGATCCCCGTCATTCCTCAAGTCATTAGGAGGTAAAGACGGTTCGAAAACCACATGATCCTAATTGCCCCGGATTGGACCAGGAGAATGTGGTAGCCAAAACTTCTGGATATGTCCATATTCCCTCAGTTACGTCTTCCTCAGACAGAGGACCTTCTCTCACAAAAGGAAGGCCAAGTTCTCCATTTAGAGGTCAGGACTCTCAACCTTCATGCTTGGTATCTGAAAGGCTGAGATACAAGGATTGGGACCTTCCAGATGACGTCATGGAGGTGTTGCTTTTCGCAGGAAGGCCAGCAACAAAATCTTTGTACCGTTGCAGCTGGAAGAAGTTTTGCAACTGGTGCAGGGAAAAGAATGTTGATCCTTTTCTGTTTTCTATCCCAGAAGTGTTATCCTTCCTCTTAGAGGTCTCAATGTTGGGACCATTAATCTTGCAGCGCTTTCCATTTTCAAGCACTCTTCGGAAGAATGTTCCTATTTTAAAATTGCTTTGATAATACAATTCTTAAAAGGACTCACCAATGTGTTTCCTCCTCCTCCTTCTTTCCAAGTCCCAGTTTGGGACCTTAATCTGGTTCTAAAGTTTTTGATGTGTGCCCCTTTTGAACCTTTGCACACATGTCCATTAAGATCACTAACGTTAAACTGTTTTCTTGGTTGCTTTAACATCTGGACGAAGAGTGAGCGAGTTGCAGGCACTGTCTTCTGGGCCATCCTATACTGTGTTCCACACGGACAGGGTTGTATTGAGGGTTAAACCCTCAATTCTTACCTAAAGTTGTGTCTGATTTCCATTTGAATCAGAAGATCATTCTGCCCGCGTTCTATCCTCCACCTCATCCCAGAAAGGAGGAAGAAAGATTGCACAGGCTGGACTCGAGAAGAGCTCTAAGCTTTTAGATTTCTAAGCTTAGAGTTGGACGATCAACTTTTCATTGGCTACACTGGAAGGAAGTTGGGTCAATCGGTGTCAAAACAAACCCTAACAAGTTGGTATGTGCTTTGCATCTCAGAATGCTACAGATTGGCTAGCAAAGATCCACCAGAAGGCTTGAGGGCCCATTCAACCAGAGGCCTAGCTTCTTCGACAGCCCTTCAAAGAGGTGTTCCGATCAAATCTATTTGTGAAGCGGCGACTTGGTCTTCGCTGCACACATTTTCTAAATTCTACAATCTGAATGCTTCCCACTCTAAAGAGCTTGCTTTTGGAAAAGCAGTGCTGTATTCAGCTATATTAAAAAAGAAAAAAGAAATATACAAATTCGACTCTCTCCTCTAAAAAACCTCTACAATGCCTTGGGAGTCGAAGATGAGGAATACGTTGGAGGACACAGTCCATTTCAAGAACAAGTTAGTTACCAACTGGTAACGTTCTTTCGACTGGATATTTCTCCAACGTATTCCTCATCGCCCTCCCATCGTACCCCTCTGTAGATTTTCCGGTGTTATTACCACTTCAACTCTCGCAAGGCTGACAACTAGCTACCTGCACTATCTATACAGCAGAACAAGAGGGGGGAAAACAGAACTGAGGCCAACGGGCACCGCGCATGCTACTTTTATACCCGATGACGTCACCCTCGACGGAGGCCTTCGAGGGACCTCGACTCGGCGACATCGATGCACAACGCCCTCTACCACCCTCTACCGAGAACATTTTTCCGAAGCAGCCAAAGCTGGACTAATACATCTAAGATGAGGAATATGTTGCATGAACATCCAGTCGAAAGAACGTTACCAGTTGTTAAGTAACTTATTCTTTGTTTCTCTCTGGTAAGGTGGTTTTCTTGCAGCAACGCTATGTCTATTTTCTGTCGTTTCAAATAAGTCATACCCTATTTCTTTTAATATAACTGTTCAAGCCCCGTACTTTCCAGGTCACTATTCTCAGTTCACCCATTCTCCTGTACCATGTCCCCCCGTTCGCCCTCCATCATCCTCCTGTTTCTATTCTGTGGTGTGCATTTGTAGGCCAACCCCCTATAAACGTCCCCAACTGTTCCGATTCCCCCCCCCCCCCCCCTCCCCAGCCCACCCCAATTTTTGCCCATCTCCAGAATTGAATCTCAGGCATCCCCGTTTCTCACTCTTTTTCCTGCTCATAGCTGGTACACAGAGTGCAGCAGGAGGATACCGTACTACCGGTATCCTAACTAACCTAATTTGGGGGAAGGGTGGTCCTGAGTGCGACATGAGACTATGTAGTGCATGTGCCTCCTGCGCCTTGCTACAACAGAAACGTAGTTAGTGAAAGTCCAAGTGTCTCTATTGCTACATATTATATCGGCCTTAATAAAGTTACACTATACATTACTCTATTGCGCATTGTCACTTATCGCTCCTTCTGCCGTCTGGTCTTGCCGCTCCGCTGGTATGTTCTGCAGGTCCATCCTGTCGTTCACCTCCTTGGGGGGTCTCAAAGAAGGAAGCACGGTCCTTGTGTATCACCTTCATCTTTGCTGGATACAGTAACATGTATTTGAGGTTGGCACCACATAGTCTTCATTTCACCATTGCATTGCTCATCCTCTGTTTTTGCCCTAAAAACGTGTAATCCGGATACGCTGCGACAGTTGCAGATGCCCTACTAATGGTGCCACCTTTCGGGAAGTGCTCTAGAATTCTCTCTGTCCTTATAGTTTAATATCTTAGCAATTATCGTGCGGGGCTCCGGGCGACAGTCTCCTCGTCAAGGCTGGATGCACCCTCTCCACTATGAAACCTTGGGTGAGTGTATCAGCACCTATTTCTTGCAGGAACATGTCCTCCACAAAATTAGCTGTGTTTTTTTCCCCTCCTCCCCCTCCGGAAGTCCAACAATCTGCACATTGTTCCTCCGTGCCTGTCCTGCCTCCTCCGCCCTATTTTCCAGGTTCCGCATTTGTTGTTTCAGAACAGAGATTTCGTGAGAGTTGTCTGTACAGCTGTTGGTGTTAGCTTTAACCTCCTTCTCCAACACCCCTGTACATTCCGACAATATTCTGACATCTTGTTTTAGGAGGTTCATGTCTATTTGCATCGCATCTATCTTGAATTCCAGAGACGTTTTTAACTCTGCAATGGCATCCAATATTTGCTTGTCCATCCTTCCTGGTGCGACCCCTTCGCTTGACTCACTTGCTTGTGTCTTCGTGTTCTCGGAAACCTGGGCCGGTATGGCAAACGCATCCAGAGATTACTGCTTTCTTTACTTTGGATGACAGTCGTACCTCCACATGGCATTATCTTCTCTATGTTGTTTCCTCTCACTGCCGTTAAATGTCTGTTACTGTGCTGGTACAGGAGTGCGTGTCATACCATGTGCGATGATCCTGCACGTGACCTGACCTTACAGAGACTCCCATACGCTTGTCTTTGTCACTTCCGATTCCACTGAGTCTCCATTTAGCAAGGAGGAAGTAGCAGACTATGCATGCCCTTCACGTGTTCTATCTTCTTCCTACTCACTCTGTACCATTTGCCACTTTGTTTGTTTCCAGCTTGCTGTGCGCAGTGTCGCAGTACTGCAGGTTGGCGTATATTCTGGCTTCCGGGGCTCTCTTGATTCTCGCACACCATTCTATGCAGTGTGGATTTCCCTCATCGCCACGTCTCCCCATCCACTGCTATCCACAGTCATCTATCTTTTGTACCACTCGGGGGCACTGCCACTTATGGTAGGGGTTTGCACTTTGCTTCCGCTACTTGCGCTGCTCCCACTGCCTCAAGATTCGTCGGGACACAATAGCGGTGACCAAGTTTCTGGTCTGCGGTTATTCCAGCAGTACTACTCTGGCTGCTTCGGCGGCTTATTCCATACTTTGCTTCACAGAGCCACCTGCAGGCCACTGCGCCTGACTCTTACCAACCAACCTCCTGTTCGCTCCCCACATCGCCTTCGCACTGTTACATGTCACTGCGCATTGTGCTTATTTGCTTCCAGTCCTGCTTTCCCCCCATGCTGGGCTAGTGTGCTCTCCCAGGGCCAGGTCTCTCCTTCCCAACACAGTGATTGTTCCTACTTAACAGATGCGGGGTATGGCCTCAGCAATCCAGCAGCAATCCAAGCAGCCCCTCTCTGTTGTGCGTATGATCCCTCCTGATGTTGTGTAATCCCTTAGCCTCCGGGACACGTAGAATACCTTGGTGTGCTTTTTTTCCCCCTCTTATGCAGCCATTTCTCTTCGTACCGAAGGTCCAAGCCGCAACAGGCTTGTGTCAATTACTGTCCAGCTCCCTGTTTATCATATTACGTCTCCTTTGCCTACAGACATCAGCCGCGTGGCCAAATGCTGTCTGATGGATCCGCGCTCGCAACCGTAGAATGCTGTGAACTCCTCAGAGCAACATTGTAGCATGGTCTCGAGAACCGTTTCAGTGCTACTGCGGTCCCGCTCCAATCATGTCCTGTTCAAGTGGGCCACTGCGTCTAGTCAGAATTTATTGTGCTTATTATGAATCCTACCTCGCTCAGTCACAGCAGCCCAAAGTGAGGGACGCACACTGCGTTGCTCAGCCTACGAGCTTCCTCCCCATTAAAAACGTTGGTGTCTTCCATGCATTCACCTTCTTGCTGGGGCACTTCACATGCGGAAGTGTTGTGCAGAAATGTTTGTTCACTGTCTGTTGTACATCAGTCTTGTTCCTCTGGTCGGTCAGGGAGATCTAACGTTTACACTGCCGCACTTCGTTCCGCATCGCGTTCCATCAGTTGATCCTTTGTCTTGTTGCTGCATGCATTTTGATTCTGATTGCGATGAAATTTCATCCTGTCACTTTGGCTCCCGCTTTCCAAGCTGCTCAAAAATGAATGTCCTCGTCAACTTTTACCGATTCTTTTTGTACGGATCATATAGGATCTGCAGGAGCACCTCAGGCACACATTCTACTCCATGGCTCTGTAGCCACGCCCCCAAGAAGTCACCAGAGTTGTCAACTCCATGAAGGTCTCGTCCAAGCGGCCTGTCCCTTGCGCCTCCAGAACCATAAAGGAAAATATCGCCTCTCTCGCCCCTGCTCTGACTGATCCCTGCAACCATTCCTTTGCTACTGGTTCTTTTCCATATTCGCTCAAGCACTCCCTTGTGCGCCCCCTCATTAAAAGAAATCTCTGCAGACCCTTCCTGCCCAGCCAACTACCGCCCCATTTCATTACTCCCTTCCTGGGAAAACTGCTTGAGAAGCTAGCCCTCCCCCAATTCAACTCCCATACCAAACTTGTTGGCGGTCTACATGACCACCAGTCTGGATTCAGAGCTTCGAGAGACACAGAAACTTCTCTTCTGAACACCTGTAAGAACTTCTTGCTTCTCTTGACTCCAATTCCCCTGCTGTCCTCATCCTTCTAGATCTCTTTTCTGCATTTCTTGGGTCTCTGGAGGAATAGCTCAGTGGCAACGTGCTCGCCTTGGAAGCAAGACGACACGGAGCAACACAGATTTGATCCCCGGGTCTGCACTTAGAAACCTCTGGGTATTAAGTCATTATAAATAACCAATCGTATCATTTGACACAGCAAATCATTCCATCCCTATAAAAAGTCTCCATGACACCCTTGACATTTCGGCGTGGGCACTGGACTGGCTTACCTCCTTCCTAACTGACAGTTCCTCCAAAACCAGTCTTGGCCCTTTCTCCTCCCCTTCTTCCTCCGCTACCTGTAATGTCCCCCAGGGCTCCATTCTTTAGCCCTGGCTCTTTAACATGTACCTTTCTCTACTGGCATGACGCATTTCCTCCTTCTCCCCCAACTTCCAGTGCTACGCTGACTATACATATCTTTTCTTCAAGCTTCCCACTGACGCCCTTACACCCTCCTTCATCCCTGACTGCAACTCTGCCATCCATGCCTGGTGCACTGCCAATGACCTCTGCCTCATTGCCATCAAAACAGCGATTCTCCCTATTGGATCCCCTGCACCTTAATTCTTCCCTGGCCTTCCTCCATGGGCCCCCCACCTGCCCCCTCCAATGTAGCTATGAATCTCGGAGTCATCTTCAACTCCTCCCTTTCCTTCATCCCTTCATATTTAGGACATTGTCAAGAAGTCCCACTTTCAGCTCTTCCGTCTCAATGGGACTCTACCCATCCTCACTTTCCCCCAGAGACACAATGTGACCCGTGCTCTGGTTTGGTCCAGGCTAAACTACTGCAATAGCGTCCTCCTTAATCTTCCTTCCTCCAGCCTGCAACCCCTCCAGCTTACCCAGAATAAGGCAGAGTGTCAGGAGTGTTTCCAGTGTGGAGGTTTCCAGCTCTTTCATTTCGTTCCTTCTACTGCTACAGCAAGTCTTTCATTGCTGCCTATTGCTTGTGAGGAGAGGAGGGGCCATAGCTTTAAATACTCACTCCACGACGCAGAGCGTCAGGAGTGTTTCCTGTGTTTCCCTGGGTTGCCCAGGGTAGACCAGCAAAGCGATGTCATATCCCGAAAGAGTACTCCCTCAATACAAGGCTGTGGCTGTGGTGCCAGACCTTGTGCGGATGCCTTATCCCACATTGCAGACAAGGCACCAGGCACGACGAGGACTCCTTACAGCTGACCAGGTGGCCACTTGTGAACAAACGGTGGGTGCGGAAGGGGAATTGAGGATGCTGCTGAATGAAGAAGCGCCCGAGGTAAGCACCAGCACGACTTTTTGTGCCTCTGGTAATCCATTGAATCCTTGTTCTCGAGACGCTTTGTCTGCGAGTCCCTGCTTTAATTTCCCTCAAGTCGCGCGTTCAGCGCTGGAGCCCTATACTGTAAACAAACTTGTGCGGCCGTGCCTGCATGGACACTCTCACCCCTCAAGTGCAAAACCTAATGAAGTAAAGGTGGAATTACTTACGGCCTCCACCTCAGCTTCAGTCTTCTCAGTTCTGCGGCTCTGGCTTGGTCTGCAACGCGGGCTGCCGGCATTCAATCATGCTTAGAGGGAGGATTTGAGTATCGCCTCCCGAATGCAAACTTTTTTGGCAAAGTCTAAAACATCCCCTTGATAAGTTCCCCATCTGTGAAGGCATAAGTCGCCCGCCGAATAAATCGAAGGTGGCTGTAAACAAATCAGTAAATCACACGTTCAATGATTTAACGCTGCTTCAGCAAGATCGGGAAAATGACTATGGCACAGTCCTTGCCACAAGGAAGACGTTCTGCTGGAGACTATGGCTAAGAGCACAAGCACTTATTCTCCTGTGAAGTTGACAGCCCTCAGACTTGAGCAGTCCATTGACCAACTTCAGGAGCCAGGACTCGTTTCTCCAACTAAGCACACATTCAATCCTTGCAGATCACAAGGTGCGAGTTGCTGAATGGATCTGAAGACACTGGGGCTAGTCTGGAGCCAAGGATGAATGGGCTGACAAACCACTCCGACACTTAACAAGAATAACCACCAAGTAAGTCTCAATAGAGCAGACAAACCACTCAAACAAGCAAAAATGGACATAAACGCAATTCTGACCAGTGATCAAAACAGCAAAAGTCAAAATCACAGATCTCACAACTGCAGGAGAGTGGAAACTAGCATCTCACCCAGCATCAGATGCTATCAACGCAGAGTAAGTGAGTTTCAGCAAAGAGACTTAGGTCTACACAAAATTGGCAAAGTGCACGCAAGGGACGAGGGCTCCAGCTAACCTCGGAAGATTCTTCTCTGCTGATTCGTCATTTATTCAGCGTGACTTTCCAAAAGTGAGAAGGCATGTGCCTAATCGTAATCCATGCGCTACATCTGAAAGGTTAAATCCAAAATCAAATCATGGAACAAGTAATACAGGAGCTAAACCCCAACATCATGTCAGCACTAACGATAGCAATGGCTCCCTTCCAAAAGACGTACGAGCACATCAATGATAATTATAGAGACCAAAGCACCCTGACAGCATTGATGCATTCCAAGCTCATCAGCATTGAAATAGCAATGAACATGCTTCAAATAAAAAACAGCTGATGGTAAAGAGAGATCTGAGCAAACTCATAAATTGATTCTAGAGCACTTAAAAAACAATGGCAAGGACAAAAAGCTATTGGCAGAAGTTGCTTGAGAGGCCTTATCTCTTCTAAAAATAAACAAAACTGCACCCAATGCTGAAGCAGCGAGCGTAGTCACTAATCGTACACCGCAACGAGAACCCAAAGCTACAGCCAGGCAAACAAGTCTAACTGACACCCAAAAAGAGATGATACAAAGAATACCGGAGGACATGAGAAGTCCTCACGAACATGGCCCCGCTAAACAATCAGAAGCACATTCCAACATGAACACAGAGGAATCGTCACATAAAATCAGAGAAAGCAATAAAGAGTCCTCAAAAAACAAAAGCAGTCTGACAATATAATCAGATGGTCCGTCGGTCGACAAGGCCCTCTACGCCTGCTGACGCGGAAGGTATGATAGGCAACCCAAGCAACCAACACGTAGCGGGAAAGCTTGTAACTAAACAAAGGGATTGCAACTATTCAATATTTCATCCTGGCAAAACTGGTAGCCAGAGTGATAGAGAGGCCAAATGCTCTCAGGCTAAGAAATACAAAAATCAACCAAAAGGGAAAAATATTAAATCTAATATCTTGTGAAAATTCTTGAGAAACATCAAGTCCCTTTGTGCAGAAATAGAGCCAAATAGTGGGGCTTCAAAGACGTCATGAGCAACGAATCAATATAAAAATTCACAAACATCTAAAGCTAAAAGAGGCAGATTCTGAGACTTGCATGCCTAACAAGTGATTAGAGGATATGTTTCTGCTGTTAAACTTAACGACACAGACAGCAAAGATTCAACTTCTCAAGCTCAAAATGATACATTTGAAATAATAGCGGATGATGCTACAGAAAAAGAAGAACGTCAAGAGCAACAGGCGACATCTAGAATGGAGGTCCTATTTTACAAGCATTCTTCAAAGTCCAAACAACACGATGAAACTAATTGGCTGGGAAGTTCGAAAACCACATCAAAGAAAAAGCCATGGCAAATGTTTTCACTCTAGAAGAAAAGAGGGAGAAAATAGAAGCAATGAACCGCATACAACTGCCCCTAGACAAACACCTGTGCCAGGACCTAAATACCGGGGACAGACAGTCTCGAGATGAACATCAAGGTGACTCAGATCGCTTAATTCGAGTCTCATTTGCTGAGTCAAAATATCACTAAAGGTGATGCAACATCGGGAAATGAAGGAAAGCCGAAGGATCAACACCGACAAAACAAGGACAAACTCTAAACCTATTGCCTATCATCCAACATAGGAACGCATACTATCAGTCAATGACGGACTGATATCAAACCTGAAAAATGTATTACGGCTGTTGCATCATGTTCCAGCTTTAAGAGCCATGGATTTGGATGACATTGCCATCATAGAATTTACAGAAGAACCTCAACATGATTTGGTGCGATTGCACATTCATTCTAGAACGATCTGCGACCTGCTGATGGGTGCGGCCTCGTCACTATTACCTTTGAGATTTGATATCATGGAAGTCAAGCGATATAAGGCTGGGTAAAACAACAGAATACCCAAACAAAAGAAACAAAGAGCAGACAAGGAGAAACAAGAACTTTTCCAAAGTGGAAGGAGTGCCAAATATCTAGCCCTTCAGTAAAGGCTGTAACTAATGCTACACAGCGGAACCAAG
Organism: Ambystoma mexicanum; assembly: GCF_040938575.1. NCBI lineage: Eukaryota > Metazoa > Chordata > Amphibia > Caudata > Ambystomatidae > Ambystoma > Ambystoma mexicanum. The sequence continues at coordinate 819,291,019 of NC_090934.1, read as the reverse complement.
AATCTAATGTAATAAAACGTAATAATAGTTATCCATAGGAGCAAATTTAAGAATAACTTTTAAGTGTAATATTAACAACAACATGAGAAATAGATCTGAAGCGAATTCAGCTAAAACAAATGTAAAGGAAGACAATTGGAGCTGGCTAGCTGGAGCTTTGTGTTGCAACAAAAGCTAATGCCAAAATTCGCCACAAGACGCAACATACTCAATTTGTTCATGGAACACCCGTGGATTCTCATCTGTTTGACAACAACACCTGTGACCTGAATCAATTTGGCATTCTCTCTTTGCAGGAAACATGGCTATCTATGTCACCTATTGCAGAAAGCTATGAAATAAGAATGAACCCGGCCATAAAAGGAAAGAAATGGCGCCCAATGGCAGGCCTGCTTACATTAGTAAATAAGAAAAGTGGATGCTGTGTCATTAGTTTGAATAATCCAAGCCCTAGCATTCAACTTACTGTAATTGAAATATCTCAAGAATCTAAAACTGTGGGCAATCGGATCAACATCCTGAAACTTTACTGGCAGCATAAAGAAGCCGGTACCCTGAGTTACATAGACCAAATAACGACTCCAGTTGATAGCCTGAAATCCGCAGATGAGACATAATATTGTGCAGCGACTTAAACATAGACTGTTTAACACCAAACAGAATAGGGGAAAATAAAAATGATAGAACTGAGACAAGTAAGACAATGTCTAATGGATGGAAGGAAGAAATGAAGGACCGAGTCATGCTAATCTTGAACGGACAAGTACCAGGAGACATTCCGCCTCGATCCACTTGGCAAAAAGCAAGTCAGGAATTCATACTGGACTATTTTTTCGTATCCAAAAGATTGACGCAACGAGTCACCTCATTACGAGTTTAACCAAAGCAGCAGACTGACCACAATTTAGTGGGAATTAAGTATCACTCGCAGCCGCCTTCAATCCAAAAATGTGGGAAATCTTCTGTCACTGTCGAGCCAGGCAGAAATGGATTACGCCTTAATGCCACTAACGTGAATAACCTCTCAAGAGAATACCGTAATGGTCTGGGCAATGGAAACAGCAGCAGAATTGAGTAAAGTTCGCTGCTAGACCATTACGTGTAAAAACAGCAGGGATGGTGTGAAATAGTAGCTTCCAGAAAAAACATGCATCTGATATAGAAATATCGGCAAGGAAAAGAGAACTACAGAAAGAAATTAGATCAATTACCAAGCTTTGCAATGTAGATAAAGTTGCAATAAAGAAGAAACTTAAACAAAAATATAAAAATGGGTTAATTTCTTAAACACATAATGGAACAACGTGACGCAGAAGACATGAATTTGAGAGACTTTTGGAAACTCATCAACAACACAAGCGCCCCACAACAAGCTCTTCAGAGCAATATGATATCCGAAAAACAGTGGGGGAAACATTATAGCTAGTTATATAAAAATAAAGGTCTCTCACAAAATCCTGTTTTACCTCACAGTGATAAGTGGGACATCTCTTTTGATAAAGATGACATCTTAACAAAAATTAAACAGATCAGCTTGTCGCAAGCACCTGTCCCTGATGGCATCACCAACTAAATGCTGAAAGAAAAACCTGATGCATGGGCATAGTTTTGCATGTGCCTTTTTTCATGAATAACGCAGGAGTGCGAAAATCCTGTCCTCTTGGAGGAGTGCAGTCGTGGTCCCGATCTTTAAGAAGGGCATTAGATCAGACCCGGAAAACTACCGCAGATTGCACTACTCGACGTTGTGGGCAAAATATTAGCATGGCAAATTCAATCCAAAATGACAACTTGGATTAGATCCTCACAAAACTACGACCCTAGACAAACAGGATTCATAAAGGGTGTGGGATGTGGGCTTAACTTGCTCGTAATTAATCTACTAAAAATGAAAGCAATTTGAAAAAGGAGCGAAAATTCATCTCGCTTTCATAGATTTGGCTCATGCCTTTGAGAGTATTGACTGGGAACTACTATGGACAAAATTAAAAAAACTAGAAATGTCCAATAAGCCTGATCATGGCGATTAAAGAATTACATTTGAACACTGAAATAAAAATACAGCTTGATCAATCAGTCTCCGATCAAAACCTACAGAGGAGTTGAACAGGGATGTCCACTGGCGTCTCTTCTCTTTAACCTATTCATTCTGATATTGGTAAGACCTCAGGAAGCGTCAATCCATTTCCACTAAAAATCAAAGGTGAACATCTGGGATGGATGATGTATTGAGATGAACTTGTGCTGTTAGATGTAACACCAATTGGCTTGCAACCGAAACTATACCAATTTGAACAAATATGTAGAATCTAACTGCTTTAACATCACTGCCCTGAAATCAGAAATCCTAATCCTACAAAACATAAAAGGACGGAAAAGCAACAACAAAAAGAAGTTCCATTGGTGCCTTGAAAAAGAAACGCCGAGTTGTGTAAACTACACAAAATACCTGTGGATGTGGATCAATTCCAGCATTAATGATGCCCCCTAAGTGGAATAAAACAAGCAATTAACAGCGCAAGGCCTTATCATCAACATAAAATATTGCAACTTCTCGCTTAAAGCAGTAATCACCTTTTGCAAACAAAAGGTGGTACCTGTGTTAATACATGGAACAGATTGTGCATTGGGATGTCCTTGGACATTGTGGTCAGCCTTGGAAAACAACTTCTGGCGAGCAGTCCGGAGCCAGCCAAAAGGTGTGCCAACAGGCTGCATGAGATATGGGTTGGGGCTGTCTCTTTACAGGAAAATAGTGATAGATGACAGTCCGCCTCAATTCAACATCCTGCACAAACACTGCAGCTATGTGAACTATCCCATACTTTTTTTGTTTTTTTTTAACCGTGTGTTTGTTTACAAAAGAAACTTTTCACACTTAAGAAAATACAATACTAATTCAACATTACCATTCACAATAATTAGGGCAAGAAAAACAAGATTTTTTTTTTAAACATAAAAGTTACAGAATATCAAAACTGACAAGATTATTAAAATCAACACGTTTGTCACTTAATAATTATTGCAAAACCTATAACAATTAGAAATGAAATGAGGATCTTTTAACTAATCAAATAACAAGTGGATAAGAAAAGCCAATAATAAAAACCCAATTGGTAACACAAAAAACACCATAAAATGGATTTAAATGAATACATTGACAACATATGAATTTAAAAATTATCAAATTTCATCCAACTTCATTCTTTGTAGGAGTTCATTTTTGATTTTACATAATAACCGTCCCAAGGCACACATGAATGATATATGCGGATTGCTCATGCACTTGGTCCATAGCATTTCACACGAGGAAACAGTATTCAATACATTGCAATCCCTCAAAAGGGCAATTCTATCATTTTCAAAGTAACTGCAATAAATGACCAGATGTTTAATAGTTTCTTTCTGTGGTGATATTATACAAAAACGACAATCAGTAGTGACACGCAACCACTGTCTAATGCGTTCTTTACAATGAACTATATTAATTCGAAACCGTAAATAAATGTCCCGTATTTTAAAGTCAGGAAAACAGATACATTAACCTTGGTGTACGTTTATGTGTATGTGATGCAAATTCTTTGTAAAATATACGAGAGCCTATGTCGTCCTGTGATTCAACCCAGTCCATCTGATAAAGCATTTTTTTTTTGGAGTATGCCACACGTGTTATCAGATCTTGTTTGGCTATGTTATACGTTGTAATGCGTTATCCATTATTTCCTTGAAAGGCTTTATAGACTGGGGATTCTGTGTCACCAACATTTTTGAAAATTCGACATAGAGTTGCGGGAGGATTCAACATTTTAACATGTGTTGAGTTGACGCCACAGAAATCGAGATGCAAGACTTGACAAACCTAGTTCTATGCGTATGCACGCATTGGGGACAGAGTTTGGCAGATTCAAAACATGTTTTCATAAACCCCCTTTAAGACAATTCAATATATCATCAATGTTATGGAGACAAAGTTCTAAATTGTACAACAGCATCGATTCAATTTTGAAAAGATAAAATTGAATCACTGGATTTAGTGAAAATGTGCAATATTTTTGAAAAATGATCCTTAATTGAGAAGTCAAGGGTCTTAATTTAGCTGTTAATAGATCACGCCAGTGTTTTTCCGCGACGTTATTGGTGATGTCAAAGCCCAAGTATTTGAGCATTGAAGTTCTTTTCAACTTTGTTGTTAATATTCCATGTATAATGGTGAATTGTTTTGGAACCTGACAAAATGTCTACATTAGATCGTAGATTGTGATCAAATGCAAATATAGAAAATGCCTGTAATTTATTTTGGAGTCCCATAGGTGTTTTATGGAAGATCAGAATGTCATCAGCATAAGCAAGCCAGTGAATTTTGAGATGGCCACGTTTTACTGGGTAACATCATACATGATCCCAAATGGCTTCAATATCAGCTAGATACAAGTTAAAAAGGTTGGAGGCAAGACTGCATCCCTGTTTCACACCCGTAGCGGTATGAATGCCATGAGTAGTATCACCCTGATTATTGATAAGAATTTTAAAATATGTATCTGAATGTAATAAAGCTAGTAGCTGAGTGATATTCTTAGGGATTTTGAATCTCCTTAATTTGTTCCATAAAATATCACGAATCACACAATCAAAAGCTGAACAGAGATCTATAGAAGCCATATAGATGGTGCCAACCCCCTTTTTTTTTTTTTTTTTTTTACAAGAGTAGAGCATGTGGGATAAAATGTTGGCATTGATGGACATGCCCATTTGTCTTCGAAACCCAGTTTGGTTCTGTGAGAGAGTACCATGAGTTGCTCTAACTCCTGAAGCAAAAGTTTGGAAAATATTTTGTAAGATGCGTCCATAAGCACTATAGGCCTAAAATTGGTTTGCCTATGGCCCAAATGATGTCATCCAAATACCAATTGAACCGAGTGAGAGACTACACATTCTTTTTGATAAACTGTAGAGTTTGGAAATGTTTAGGGATTTTAAAATTTTTCAAGATTAAAGTGGACCAAACATTAGCAGCAATAGCGTTTGGTAGAACTTTCTCAGTCAAACAGGAGCCAGAGTATTTAAACATATGCCAAATCGATTTGGTGTTGTGTTTGCATAGATGGTTGATAATTCTTAGATTATCATGCAAATGCATCCCAAATCGATGATTTCTTTGAGCATTATATACTTGTGAAATATGCTTCTTTGCGGCCATATATTTACCAACTGATAACTTTTGTGCTGCTAGATGTCTCAAGTCACAATGTTTTTCGTTTCTTTAAATCTGCTATATAAGAATCAAAACAATGAGAATGTGTTGTCTGCGATTTTGTACATGTTTCAGACAATTGCACCAGTTTTTCTCGTATGATGGTGTTAAAGTCTTTCCAAGTGTAGATAATCCTGCACAGAGTAACAAACACTGGGATCATATAATACTATAGTATTCAAACTGTTGACAAGCTTTTGACATAGAAATTTATTCCACCGAATAGTGCACGGGAGATGCTCTATTTCAGACAGGGCCAATTCGGAAGTGTTTGCCAGCTGAACCCAGGCATAGTCTAGATTTATTGAGATGAGACCGTGATCACTCAATCCCATGTCAATAGAAAACTTGGAGAGAAGTACTTCAAAAGTTTACCAGAAATAAAGAAAAAATCAGTTGTTGAATCCGAGTGATTCCTGTGCCAGGTGTATTGGATGGTGTCATTGGAAAACCTTACAACCTTCATATCCCATGCATGAAAATATTGCTTCCAAATCTGTCCAAGATTTCGAGATTTATTCAGACTATATGATCCTCTATGAACAGTATTGTAGTCCAGATCACCCTGACAATTGGCATTAAAGCCACCTCCAACATTGATACCCTGATACTGATTAGATAACACAGCCTTTTCGAATATAGAATCAAAGAAGTTCATAACCACATCCAAATTGTTTCATAGAGTTGAAGTATATATTAATCAACATCAGTTTATCCCTTGTCCCCACTGTCATTTCCATGTCAATGGCAAGAATGTTAGTGGACGAATAACTGAGGTATGGACATTAATTGTGATGTTGACCAAAATAGCCAAACCACCCATTGGACGACCCAGCCCTGATTTTAAGGCAGGACTAGAAAAGGTAGAATATCCATTAACGGACAAGTGTTTAAGAAACATTGTCTCTTGAAGGAGAATAATGGCCGGAGTATTAAACAACAAGTTCTACTTAAGTGCTGGAAAAAAATTATGAAAGCCACACACATTCCAAGAAAACACTTGAATATTAGTATGGTCACCGAGACTGGTCACCTAGTGTGCCACTAGTGAGTCCACTAACTAGGTTACCAATCCTTAATATTGGAAGCAATTGTAGCCAATTGTACAAGAGCATCAGATGTAGCAATAAACAAAGTCGTAGCATGACTTGTTTTTGCAATAGAAGGTTCAGAAGTAGGTGACACATAATTAAAAAACTGTAGAGCATCTGTTTCATCTCGTAACAGTCATTAAACAAACCGAACTGAGAGTTCTGTTTTAAAATTCCAAATCTGTTTGAGGACGATTGCTGAAGCAATTTTACAAATCATTCCACCCGTATTGAAATTAGCTAATTTCACCCATTCCACATAATTTGAATTTAAAGGTCTCAACATTGGGATTTTATGAAAAACGTTTAAATATGAATTCACGATTTATTCGTTCATTGACACGTTGAGCCGGGTCGCTTAGCCTTCCTAATACAGTGGCAGAATTATGTAGCACTGCAGCATTAACTTCAGTTTGTTTAAGACCAAGCTCTGATTCTTTGTGCTGTCCCATACCCTTTACAATATCAACTGGCTCTGAATGAGATACAACATGTACAGAATCAGAGACAAGGTGTTCAGTTGGAGCTGCAATATTTTCTATTAATAACAAATCCTGAGATTTGATCCCATTGTTTCTTTCTTTGAACTACACTAGGACCAATTGGTTGATTTACAGGACCCTGGACTAACCGCCCTTCATTGGTTTCGTTTGTATGTTGCAGACTTTTAGTACAAACCAACGTCATGGGATAAAAGGAGAAACACTTGAAGATTTATTAGAAGCATCTGATAGTTTTCCTTCACTAATCGGCAATGCATTTGGCGTGATTTTACCTGATTTTGAATTATAGGATTTTTTTTTTTTTTTACAGTTAGTGTTTCCTTTTTGTTACTGTAAACCGGATCAATCTCTTCATGCGGGTGCTCCAAAGCTAACTTGCTCTCCGCATTTAACTGATCCAGGTCTGCTACGCCCACATCCAAGTTGGACAGAGCATTAGAATTAATAACTGGGACAATCATGTCGACAAGATGGCCTTCAGAATGCTCAAATTTATTTGAACTGTTAGATTCTTTAATTGTTTTTTGTTTTTCATTTTGTACACGTTTTAGCGCCCTTTGATGTAGGCGTCTTTGTTTGCGGGACATAAATGCCCCTTTCTTTAAACCATTACCATCACAGTCCGACCTACTGTCTTCAATGACAATAGATGGAGTTACCACAGGTACATTCTCACTATGTTCCAGTTCTAGTAACTGAACAAGTGCTGAAGGACTATCCACCACTGCAGTAGAATTAGGACCATTAATGGACTCAAGGGATAGACCTATGTGACACGCCAATAGTATTATGTTGGCAGCGAGTTTAGTAATCATTTCCTCCACTCTGCTGTAAATTACCACTTGAGGACATTGAGTATGTATGACTGTATCATTCTCAACACAACCCAAGTCCTCTTGCTGCTTAGTTATAACTTGCGAAAAGGAAAGTTTCAAAAACAAAGCTTCATTACCTGCAATATTGGTTTGTGGACACATAGCCTTCATGTCAACGTGATCAGTTTGAGAAGCTCTAGACTGAGTGTTTTTTGGCAAATTAAGGAGTTCAAACACTCTTGGTGACTACACCTTTGTTTAGGCTGCCATAAACAAGACCTTCTATCTTGTTTACACATGCTAAAATCTCAGTATTTGAGTGTTTTATGGATCTTAATTCGAGATGAGTCAGTTCATGCCCCCGGTCTAGGAGATTTAAAATCCTAGTCATAACAGGGAATTGCACATCCAAGTTCTCCGATAAGTGGGCAACTGGGGAAGGCCCGGAAAAGGTATTATGTACCGGCTCAAATGTATTCCTGGGAGGAGAGGTTAAATCTACTGGACTTGAGCACCCACGTATACCTTGTTTGAGGCTGGGGGTTACATTATCAAGACCAGCTTCCAGATCATGCTGAAACATTGCCTTGCTTATACCTTTTAACTCTGCGATTCTGGAGGTGCTCATTTTCATTGAATGGCCTCTGCAGTGGACTGTGAATGACCATCAGAAGTGACTGCAGTGGAAGCCACGTCTAAGACGCTTGCTTGATGCAAATGTACGTGTTCTATGCCCCCTTGTCTACCTGTGGCAGGCGTAGCCGGGCCAAGTGATAAGCGTGCCCGCTTGAAAAGTTCTGTCAGTACGGTAGATCCCATCATCGAGATGTCTGAAATATGTTCACTGATATGCTTGTTTGAATTAGCTATCACCGTTGGTAAGATTGGTTCCCTGACACTTAGAAAGCTATGCTGGACTGAAAAATCCCCATCATACATCTCCTTAATACGGAAAGATTTTTTATCAGTGGTTGCATCCCCAGGCAGAGTCATGAGAACACTTTGTTGTTTCTCATTAATGTCATTACTAAGTTGATCCATAGTTGTGATGGACGAGGGGAAATCAACCACCACACTATTATGACTCAAATTAGGAATAGGCTCGATTTGAGTGCACAGAGGTTTTGTAGTTTCTGCAAATTTAAACAACCCTTCCTTAATAATGACCGCGGCAGGTTTATTGTGTTTCCCACTATGCAAATTACTAGCCATGTTGCAGGGCCAATTCGATAGGCATATACGTCCACGAGAAAGTGGACTTATGTAAATATATTCAGATATAAGTGCGAACGGCACAGAAATAATAGTATATGTGCGAGCGGCACAAAGATAATAGTGTATCTCCGTCTGAAAGGACTTAATAATATGTCGAGTCAGTGAAATGGAAAGCTAGAGAATGATGATAGATAACTATAAGTCGTGGTACTCAGAAATGCGCAGAGAACAAACAATTGCCACGCTTTTCCCAACAGTTTAGGAACTCCCACAATGAATACTTAAGACAAGTCTTACCGATAGAGCACATGCGGCTATACTGCTCAATTGAGTTCAGCCCTAACGGAACAAAGCTCTGCCTTAATCCGAGGGTGGGACCGGAGGTGTGGGCGGCTGCTCAGCTGCGCTGCGAGCAGCGGACAGCTGACAGCCCACTTCCTCGGAGCGTGCTCGCAGGCCGCTCTTCTCATTCCTTCACCCAAAAAAGGGGCGTGGCCTAATGAAAACATTTGTAGAAAATACATATTAGACACTTATAATTCTAGAGGAGCTTGGTAAATTATATGTTTGAATGTGTGAGTCCAGGTAGTCCTTTAGGAGAGGATGAATGCAGTAAGTACCAGGAGCTGAAGTCAGTGAAGTACGAGACGATGTCCTCCCAACAGCTGACAGCCCACTTCGAAGAGATTGTGTCCTCCGACGTATTCCTTATCTTTGATAATTCGTCTCCAGCTTGCTGGCCTCGGAAATGTTTTCTCTGTAGAGGGCGCTGGACGTCCCTCGACAGCCACCGTATTGGCGCCGACGTCACCATGCCCATAAATAGCCATGCGCTCCGTCCGTTGCTCAGTTCTGTTTTTCCGTGCTTCGTGGGGCCTCGGAATATCGTTGCTCAGTTCAGTCAGATAAAACCTCTTATATTTACTTGAAATACCAACTCGTTCTCGATGGCTTCTTCATCAGAACCGACGACTCCACGGTCCGGCTTCAAAAAATGTCGAGACTGCGGAAAGAAAATGTCGATAACCGATCCACACAGGATCTGCTTTTGGTGCTTGGGAGTCGAGCACCATTGTTCGGAGTGTGAGGACTGCATGTGCATGACGGCGAAAGCCTTGAAGGAGCACAAGGGGAAGCTCGAGAGAGGTAAGTCAGTCAAAACCTCCTAGAAAGTTTCTTCGGTCGAGGCATTTGTCTCCTCGCCGTCGAAAGCATTCCCATTCTAGGTCTCGAAGTAGCTCCCACCATTCGTCGAGATCTAGACACTCCAAGAATAGATGTCGAAGATCCCCTTCCTCGTCATCTTCTGTTTCCCCAGAAAGGGTCTCCTGCCCCCACAAAACACATCTCTCAGGCTGAGTGGGAGGAATTCAGGAAGAAAATGCTAAGCGTCTTCGAGAAAGCGGCCTCGACCCCCTCGAAGACTGCTGAGGGTGATACCCCGGGTGAAAAACCCAAAAAATCGAAACGCCGCGAGCCACTGCACCCGGCGAAAGAGTCCACCCGAGAGCGCCACGGGCTATCGGATAAGAAGGCACCATCTTCGACGCCGTCGTCGAAGATCGCTTCGACGCATGGATCGACGCCATCAACGCCGTTGTCGAAGGTTTCTTCGACGCATCGGTCGATCGAATCGATGCCATCGTCGACGCTGCCATCGACGCCGATAAAAGAGAAAACCACGGCTACTTCACAGCCAATGGTTATACCAAGAGCCTCCGGCACAACGCAGAGACCGTCGTCGACATCCTCAAGTAGGATCCCGATCCTCTCGAGTTCTTTGAGGCTTCTTCCAGTTTTCTCGATGCCTTTCTCGGCGCCTTCGAAGCCTGTCACATCGGCGTCGACGACATCGACGTTTTCTCGCCCAATAATGACGTGTTTGGCTCCTTCTGCCTTAGAAATGGGTTTTACACCATTTCCGAGGTCAGAGTACCCCGGATTATCTTCAATCTATGAAGAAGGGGAGGATTCTGACCAGGAAACCTTTGGGTTGCAGAGGACCACACTACCTGTTTCAGAGGATTTTACCTCTGAGTAAAGAAGGTTGAAAGACCTACAAGAATCATTACATGAAGCAAGTGGGCTGGACACTTCCCCAGAAGTTGAATTTGTCAAACCAGACCCAGGGGAACATGCCGAAACACCCTATAGAACCCTGATGGCAAGGATTATTGAATTTATGGGTTGGTCTGCGCCTTCATCTGTTTTTCAACAGGATGACCTGACAGACATACTAGACAAAGGTCCACAGGAGGATCCTGTGGTCCCCTTCCATGCAGCCTTGCAAAGGAAGATTTCATCTAATTGGGAAACTCCTGAGGTTATCCCTGCAGTCAATAAAAGATTGTCAGCCAAGTATAGGGTAGCTGCGGCTGACCCTGAATACTTATCAAAACACCCGACTCCAGAGAGCCTGGTGGTTCAAGCGGCAACTTCATCGAGCAGCAGATCCGCTTACCCTACTGTCCCACAGGATAGAGATGACAAAAGGTACGATTCTATGGCAAAAAAAGTATTTTCTGCTTGTAGTATGGCGTTGAAGTCCATCAACGCCACCTGTACGCTCGCCAGGTTCAGTCACACACTATGGGAGTGTGCATCAGCGGCTGACTGCATACCGGAAGGAGAGGAAAGGGAAGCCTTCCTTAACATCATTAAAGATGGCAAAGATGCCATGTGAGAATCACTTCAAACTGGCATCGATTCCGCTGACAGTATCAGCAGGGCCATGGCGGCAAGTACGACAATCCGCAGGCATGCGTGGTTGCGAAAGTCTGGCTTTGCTCCAGATGTACAGGCCAGACTTTTGAATATGCCCTTTGACGGCTCTTCTTTATTCGGTAAAAAGGCTGATGACAGTCTGGAAAAGTTGCAAACATCTAAAGCAGCGGCAAAATCTTTAGGAGCTGCAATCCGCCAAGCTCCTTTTTGCCCCTCAGGAACCTCTGGGAGAGGAAAGTCCTTTCGCTATTATTACGCATTCGGGAAAGGCAGAGGACAGCCGGCTCAAAGAGGCCAAAAGAGATCCACCCAAGGTGGACGGGTCAAAAGTACTAAAGACGCCGCAGCAGCAGCAGGTGCCTCTTTACCCTCGGCATCTGCATCAGCCGCCCCCAAACCACTCTGAGGTCTTTCCACACAAAACACCTGTAGGGGGCAGGTTAACTCACCATCTGACGGAATGGCAGGCTATTATGTCAGATGCTTGGGCATTGGAGACAGTTGCCCAGGGTTACTGCCTACCCTTTCTACAAACCCCTCCGAGTCATCCACCGGGGCACAGCTCTCTAAAAGTTCCAGATCTGCTCCTCTTGCAGGAAATTGTAGACCTGCTAGAGAAAGGTGCCATAGAACCGGTACCTGTAGCGGACAGGAACAAGGGCTGGTACTCTCCCTACTTTCTCATACCAAAGAAGGACGGAGGACTGAGACCCATCCTGGACTTAAGAGAATTGAACAAGTTCCTCAGGAAGGACAAGTTAAAGATGGTAACTCTCTCTCAGATCCTTCAGGCCCTCCAGCTCCAGGACTGGCTGGTATCTCTGGACCTTCAGAATGCTTATTTCCATGTGCCAATCCATCTCAAATACAGGAAATACTTGAGGTTCGCAATTGGCGGCTCTCATTATCAATTTCGAATTCTGCCATTTGGGCTGATCTCCGCCCTGAGGGTCTTCACCAAGCTAATGTCGGTAGTGGCTGCGAGTCTAAGGAGGGATCCACGTCTACCCCTACCTGGACGATTGGCTGATCAGAGCTGTATCTTCGGAACAAGCTCAGATCTAGCTATATTATGTCTGCCACTTCCTTCACAAACTCGGCTTCTCCCACAATTTGAAGACGTCACTGATGATACCATCACAGAGACTCCAGTTCATTGGAGCAGTCCTGGACACTTCCCTGGGAAAAGCCTCGCCACCAGAGGTGAGGGCTCAAGATATTCTGCAGATGGTCAACAAGTTTCAAAATGCCCAACGTCTCCCAGCCTTTGACTTTTTGAGCTTGCTAGGCCTCATGGCATCCTACATCTTCCTTGTGCCAGAGGCTCGCCTGAGAATGAGATCTCTTCAGTGGGTACTGAGAACTCAGTGGTCGCAATTCTCAAGGAGAATGTCAGCTCTCCTCCGGATTCCAGACAAGGTAGCCCACAACCTTCAATGGTGGGCCTATCCAGAGAACATCTTGAAAGGAGAACTGTTTTGGCAACCATGGCCGGAGAGAACAGTAGTCAGACGCCTCACTCACGGGGTGGGGAGCCCATGCCAACGACTTGACCATCAGCGGTCGTTGGTCTCCATCGGAGTCCAGACTACACATCAACCTATTAGAGCTAAGAGCAATCAGACTAGTTCTGAAAACTTTCCTCCCATCAGTACAGGGGAGAAATGTCCTGATAATGACGGACAACATGGTGGCCATGCACTACCTCAACAAAAGAGGAGGCGTAGGGTCACTGCCACTGTGCACAGAGGCAATGCAGCTATGGTTTTGGGCAATTCAGGAAGGAATCTCTCTATCGGCAGTCCACCTAGCCGGAGAGAAGAACTTGACAGCGGACGCTCTGAGCAGGCAGAGCACAGTCTACCATGAGTGGGAGCTAGCTCAGGAAGTCCTTCAAGAGATCTTCGCCCTTTGGGGAACCCCTCAGGTGGATCTGTTCGCCACCAGCACCAACAGGTAGTGCGATCTGTTCTGTTCAAAGAAATGTTCCCCGAGAGGAGCTCTAGGGGACGCGTTCGTAGTGGTCTGGGAGTTCCCACTCCTTTACGCGTTTCCACCAGTCCCTGTTATTCCTCAAATGATCAGGAGGTTGAGAAGATTCCGGAAAACCATGATCCTAATTGCCCCGGACTGGGCCAGGAGAACGTGGTACCCGGACCTTCTAGATATGTCCATCTGTCCTCCAATCCGGCTTCCACTCCAACAGAATCTTCTCTCACAGAAGGGAGGCCAGGTTCTCCATCCAGACATCAGAACCCTCAACCTTCACGCTTGGCTTCTGAAAGGGTGAGGTACAAGGATTGGGACCTCCCTGATGACGTCATGGCGGTGTTGCTTTCGGCCAGAAGGCCAGCAACAAATTCTTTATACTGCTGCCATTGGAACAAATTTTGCAGCTGGTGTAGAGAAGAGAATATCGACTCTTTTTCATGTGGTACACCAACGGTGTTATCGTTTCTATTCTACTTGGCAAACTCAGGCCTTCAAGTTGACACTGTAAAAGGCTATCTCACAGTGCTTTCAATCTTCAAGCGCACTGCGGAGGAACCATTGTATTTCAAACTACCTCTAGTAATACAATTTCTCAAGGGATTAACTAATGTTTATCCTCCAAGACCATTCCAAGTTCCCTTATGGGACTTAAATTTAGTCTTAAATTTCCTAATGGGTACTCCATTCGAACCACTCCACTCTTGTTCGCTGAGATTTCTCACTCTTAAAACTGTCCTATTGGTAGCACTAACATCTGCCAGGAGGGTGAGCGAATTACAAGCTTTCTTGTAAACCCCCCATACAATTTTCCATAAGGGCAAAGTTGTCCTACAGGTGAAGCCTAATTTCCTCCCAAAGGTGGTTTCTGAATTTCACATCACTCAGAAAATTACCTTACCTTCGTTCTACCCTCCTCCCCATCCGGGGAAAGAGGAAGAAAAGCTACATAGGCTGGACCCAAGGCGACCTCTGAGCTTTTACATCAGCAGACTGGCTAGGATTAGGCAAGCAGACCAACTGTTTGTAGGATACTCAGGTCACAAGTTGGGACTACCCATAACAAAACAGACCATTTCCAGGTGGATTATTTTGGCCATTCTGGAATGTTACAAACTGGCAGGGAAAGAGCCACCCCAAAATCTTAGGGCTCATTCAACCAGGGGTATCGCAGCCTCTTCAGCCCTCCAAAGAGGGATACCGGTCCGAGACATATGTGCGGCTGCCACATGGTTGTCCACACATACATTCACAAAATTTTACAACCTGGATTCCTCCACTAGTCAAGAGACCAGATTTGGCAAAGCCGTATTACATTTGGTTCATTCCTAAAAGGGATACATGACATTATTACTCCCACCTCCAATTACTTGCCACTGCTATGGGAATCTATCAAAGATAAGGAATACGTTGGAGGACACAATCCCTTCGAAGAACAAGTTACTTTTTACCTTGTAATGTTCTTTCGATGGGATGTTCCTCCGACGTATTCCTTATCGCCCCTCCCATCCATCCCCGCAGTAATACTTCCCTTGTGGTTGCAGCTTACACTCCTTCAAGGTCAATAACCAGTTCAGGCATGACTTATCTTATGCTACAAAATGGAACTGAGCAACGGACGCCGCGCGTGGCTATTTATGGGCATGGTGACGTCGGCACTGATACGGTGGCTGTCGAGGGACCTCGATTCGGCGGACGTCGACGTGCAGCGCCCTCTACAGAGAAAAAGTGTCCGAGGCCAGCAAGCAGGAGACGAATTATCAAAGATAAGGAATATGTCGGAGGAACATCCCATCGAAAGAACGTTACTAGGTAAGAAGTAACTTGTTCTTCCGGCCCACTTCCTCAGAGCCCATACTTAAGGAATGGGCTGAACGATGTGAAGAAATACTTGTGGCTCTCAACGCAAACACAGCAACGCTACACACTAATCCTGAGGCTGTAAAAAAGAAGCTCTGGCACCAGGATCGATCGACACTGCAGAACGGAGACTCAAACAAACATTTGCATGTAGCGAGTCAAAGGCCATGAAAAAACTACCCAGTTACTAAGAGAAATTTCCAAATCGATATCATCGGAACCTCTATATGAAATTTCGTTTTCACTTTTTTCCAACGAAAGAGATTTTGGAAATTCAGAGAAAATTGTCAATTTAAAGACAATAAGTGTAGATTCTGCAATAAGATAGGAGAAATACCAATGCATCTAACCTTGTTCTGCCCAGCATTAAGATCCTTGAGAATGAGACATTTGGGATCCTTGCTGGCAGAAAGACTGCTACTAAGTGGAACAGTTTGGTGGCTATCATGCTGGAATGGTGTCAACAATAAGCTAACTTTTGCACTAACCACTTACTTGGACAAGGTATCCAAGTTATTAGCAGCAGCTTTAGATAATTCCTAAAAGCGAAGATAAACTTTGAACACAAGTAATCCAGGGAAAGTAAGGGAGAGACCACACCAGAAGATCCCCAAAAAACAAAGAAAGCTTAGCACCATAGGAATTATTATTCACATGAAAAAAAAATGTTTAAAGTTTGTAACAAGCTAATGAAAATAAAAAAATGAAAATTAGGCAGCTAGACTTGCCCTTGGCCTCACGCCCAGGGACCGCATCTCTCCTGCCCTAGAAAGCCTTCACTGGCTCCCAGTCTCAGCACTGATTAAATTCAACTCCCTCTGTATCATACACAAGTCTATTGTGGGATATTGGGGGCTGGGGACCGCTCAATCTTCAACACCTCCTGACCAAATACTCTCCTAGTCTAGAATCCCCCGTTCCTTCGGCACCAACTCCCCGCATGTTAAGTGCTTTGCCTAACAGAGAGCTGGTGGGCGATCACTTTCCTTGGCTGGCTCCCTCCTGTGGAACAGCCTCCCTCTCCCTCTGCGTCTTGAGCAAGACCTCCTTAAGGTCCTGAAAAATCCTCAAGCCCTTTCTCTTTACCTCCGACTTCTACTCCTCTCTTCCCTGCTAATCTTAAAGCAGCATGACTAATGTGCAGGTCCCTTATGTGCCCTCAGGCCCTTGACCCCCACATCTATCTTCTCAGCTGCTATCTTTCTTTCTACTGCACTTACTTGGCTCATCCACTCATTATGGTTGCACTTACGTTCTTCTCCTCTCAGCACCTACCCTGAGCACTTCTCCATGAGCACCAAAGCACCTTCTCCGTCACCCCCAAAACCCCTCTGCACTTGCACGTTCTGAACACTCACAAGGCATAGTAGGCTTGTCTCCCCTTCCCGCTATTCTCAATATTTGTATGTACCCTTCATGCAATTATTTATCTTTGCTGTAATTCACTGTCTACCTTCTCATGTCCCCATCCTGTTTGCCCTGTGGGTGCTTTGAAACAGTTTTGCTAATTGTATAAGCACCTAACAAGTGACCAATAAATAAATAAATCTACTGGAGTTATAGCATCTCAGTACATTTTACTGATGTTTCTGGTACACAATTTCTGCATAAATTACAAAATGGCTTTTGAAATGCTATCCTGAAAGTCTAGGTATTTGAGCATGGCTAAATTGTAGGCAATCCTCCCCTGGTCTGAGGATGATACATTTCCAATGTCCCTGAGGTATTATCTGATATGTTAATAAGAAACGTGTGGCATTCTATTCAGGTTCAGTGGCTGATTGGGTCTGGATCAGTGGTCTTATTCATGCATGTTGGAATAAAATGTAAATGCAGCTTTGTGTGGGTGTGTCTACCTACATCCATACACAATAGTTTCTGCATTAGATCTAGAACCTCTTGCTTGAGTCTGATTGTCTTATGCTCTTGGTGGGAAATGTACTTCTTAGATTCAAGCTAACATTAAGCATCACCAGTGAGGTAATCTGTCTAACAGAAAAAAGCTCAGTCAAATGTATTAAGGTTAAAAAAAAAGGTTCCTCCTATGTTGCATAACTTTTATATCATAATGGTTTGTTCATAGAAAGTTGCTCACAATAATACAGACACACCTTCTGTATCCCTAAAATATGATGTATGGTTTTAGGGAGGTTCTTTTTATTCCCTTAATTTTGGGATATGTAAGTTAACTGAATGTGTTCTACCTTTTCATAATGTTCACGTTTAATGTTAACTGAATTGTGAATATTTGTGTTTGTGATGCACCTGAGGCATGAGTGTGCCCTATTCCTTGTCGCAAACTTCTCTCCCTAATTATGTTTGCATTAACTTAATTCACAAAACAGAGAAGAATGATTGGTGGGTGGGCGTGTATTGGGTGGATGCTTGGGTAAATGTTTCTGTGAAAATAAAATCTTTGAAACAAAATGTCCATCATTATATATATTTTTTTTTAATAGGCAGCAGATGATGAAACTCCCACAGACTTGTACCTACACATGTACCAGGTAGACAGGCCATTCAAAGAACCAATGACAAGGTACTGTGATCAATGCTTTTGAGTTTTGTCTTTAAATTGACTTGCTAAACAAATGATGGTAGACTATCTTTTTTGTTAGCTTGAGATTTTGGCAATTCACAGAGTTGTAACTTAACTGGTGCTAAAAATGTAATGGTACTCAATGTATCCGCTTAGATAGCCGTTTAGTCAACTGAGTTAGGACTCATACCTGCGGCATGCATGATGAAGACTGATCTCAGCAAAGAGAGTTTAGGCAATTGAGACTAGCATGATAATAGTTTAGATAAATGATGCAATGTTGGTGGTAATCAAATCACCTCTGGAGCAGTCATTATCTCACTCTTAACATACAAGTGCCATTTTTGTGCCACCTCTCTCATATTCCCTAAAAGCTTTATCCATGAAGAAAATGTTCACGTTCTGAACACTAACCTCCCCCTTCTAGACTTATAAACATTCAAGTTAGTTAATCAACCTTGGTGTGTGATGGTGTCAACTCAGTTCTTTCTTGTCAAACAATGCTCTCATGGTTGGCTCCTTCTGTAAACTCATATATCCTCTGACGGATCAGCGAATGAATACTTGAGAAATATGTATTTCATTTAAAAATATGTATTCTAACGTTGGAAATACTTTTGCATGTTCTCCAGTCTTATGGGATGCTAGCAAGACAGAACTATCTCATGGCTTTCTTCAGCCCCTTTTAATTCATGAAGTCACTTAGTCTTATGTCCTCCTAGTATCTGTGGCAGGTCATGAGGACGTGGACACGTTATGGACATGGTTCACAAGGCTTTTATTAAAGGACGATAAAGCCTAACTTTCCCTAGTCTCTAGGGTTGGTCTCTACCTAAATTTTTAACTAAGGTGGTCATCCGTCAGTCGTGAATGTCCAAAGGAAGAGTCTGCTGTCCAAAAACTACCCTAACTGACCCGACCACTATTACAACTAACTTATAAGTGTAGAATGACTCCCTTCTCCTTAGGGCACTTCTAGTACCAGTCTGTAGGGTTCTTCGCTAATAGGTAATCCTCAAATAGTTCTTTGTGATGTCTCGCATCAGTCTCTGTAACTCTTCAAGAGTGGTTTGGAGTTCTCCCTTCCCCTTTGAAGTCCCTTTTGGGCTCTTATACTAGCTATAAATTCCTGGCCCTGGTCTCCTGCATATCGGGGGAAAATACTCTTGTTTGAACAGTCTTTCTCTCTTGGCCAATTGTTCCTCAGCTTACTTTGGCCTTCTTGGTTCTTGACGGGCTTCACTTGCCTAGTTTCTCTAAACTCTGGTTCACAATAATCTCTCCTTTTTGATATTCTCTTCTCCTTGTACAAGTTGTCTTGTGACACTCCCCTTTTCCCAGGGTGGTGTTATCCACAATTTCTTTCTCTGTATATTATGACTTTCTCTTATAGCCCCATAGTTCATTTCCTTCAATGGGAACTTTAACTCGTTATTTGCTTAATATATTGATCCCTTCTCAGCTCCCATTATGCCAGTTCTCCCCATTACCTTCTCTTCTGTGGGAGAACGTCCTCGGGAGCCTTTTTCTTTGGTGACCCTCTCTCCGGTCTCGGACCGCCATAGCCTGCACTTGGTTGGCATACTTCTCAGTGTGGTCTCTCTGATGTCCTTGCCTTTTGATGAGGTGTCAACACCCTCTGTCCTTCGATAAGCAGTGGTATCAGCGATGTTGGAGAGATCCGCTGTCCATCACGCTTTCTGTGGTCTCGCAACCAACTTTCTCCTTCGTGCTTTTGCTCTGCAGACTTTTCGTACAGGGGTCACGCCGTAGCTCTGGCGTCACCGTCTCTTCCTTTGGGCATGCGCCCTGCTGGTTTCTCGTGTTGGGTGGGCATGCTGCGCCTCTGTAGTCCCACTCTCTCCTTCTGGATTTCTTCTCCGTGGGCTTCTCGTGCTGACTGGGTGCCGTGATTCCCTGCATCCCTGTCTCTCTAGCTGGGTTCCTTCTGTGCGTTCCTGTCTCCTCCTTCAGGCGAGTTTCAAGCTTGCTGGCTTGTCTGCATGTGCTGACTCTGCCTCTCTCCTCTTTGTATGTCACGTGCCAGTTATTAAATCTACTCGTCGCAGTGAATTGGACACTGTGATTTAAAGACGCATGTTATTTCTCTGTAAGATTTTGGTATTCACCAATAGTTTCTTCGTCCCAGCCATGATATTCAAAAGCTTCTGATGCTGTGCAACATGTCATGTAGGCCATAATATGAATGTCTGTTAGGGAGTTCCTCCCAGGAACGGCAGTCCTTGTCCCTAAGAGGAGAGTCTCTCCTGGTGAGGTGCCACTTGCCTCGACCTCTAGGGAAGGTATTGCTGAGCGGGCTGACCTCCCTTGCCTCACAGGAAGGGGGGGGGGGCGGCGGCTCCCTCTTGAGGAGAAGGAGTGAGTTCCCTCCAAGTCACATAGCACTCTAGGACAGTTGTCTGCGACCCACGAGATTCAAGAGTCTACTCTCACTACGCTCCATCCCTCCTCCTCTCACATTCACTCTCCCAGACACTTTTCTCACTCATGCATTCTCACACCCAAGTACCACTTTCTCTCACCAACCAATACCTCACTTCCAGCACACTCCGCTAATCTCCTCCACACTCTGATCCACCGTCCTTCCACTGCCTGGTCTCCTGTTGTTCTTACTCTCCCCTTGACCTCACCCAAACAAACCACCCTTTCCGATTTTGCTTGTCCCTTTTCATCCTCTTCCCCACCAGGTTTCCTGTGCCAATCCCTGCCTTGCTCTCCCCCAGATGCTGGGTTACACAGGTGAGCAGCTATGAAGTGCCCTTTTAAGCCCTGTCCCCTTTTCAATCGCGGGTCCACTGTTTTTTTCGTGGTGTCATCCAGAGACAAATGTCTAAGTGTTCTTGTTCCTGCGTAATTGAGCATCCTGACTGCTGGTCCACAGCGAGCAACATTCCGCTGGCTTTGTGTTCGCTGGCACCTCTCTCGCTGGAGGGTTGAATGTTTCTCGCTTCTGAGGATTTCTGGGCTTGGTAGTGCTGAAATAGAAGGGATCACACTGGCCAGCATGTTGCATGGCGGCAGGCATGGGGTGATTAAAAGTGCCTCTTCCCATTTGTAACCAGGTACACAAAGGGGAACAGAGACTGGGGCCCTCACAACTTCCTCACAGCACTTCCGGGGCAGAATTGGCTCTGGAAAACATCCTTTTAGGCCTCCTGCCCGAAGTTGAGAGGGGTCCCTGACTCTGTCACAATTAGTCCTTCCTCTCACAGATTTCTCATTGCCCTCCCAACCTACTTTTACAACTATCTCGTATTCTGAGGCACCTGGGAAGCAACAACACACTGTAAAATGGAGAGACGCCCAGGGGTTACAAATAAAATGTTAACTTTAAAGGCATAGAATGCATATCCTCTAAACAACTCCAAACATATGATCATCCTTCGAATATAGTAGACTGCGCAAAATTCTATGAGCCTAATGCATAATTTTTCCATCTAAAGTGGTCCTGTGAGGTCCCGCAAAGTTTCTGGACTAAAATACTATCCAAAATCTCTGTTATCCACGATGTAGTTGTACTGCAAGAGCTGCTAGTATGTTTACTGCAAAGGACTTTTAACTTACCGCCAGGCTCTAGAAAATTATTGTCCCAGTTTTTACTAATCGCAAAACAATGTTTTCTTAAGACCTGAACTCAGCCAACGGCACCCACTGATACTAAGTAGATGGGGGATGTTATGTGGTGCCCTAAAGTGGAAACGTCTATCCTTGAACGTACCCCAAAATGTTGAAATCCTAGCAGAAACTGTGTTTGACCACCTCCTCCTGAAAGTCATGTTGAAATAAAGTATGGAAAATGTGGTAATGTATTTTAAGATGTATTGTTCAGTGCTGTGATTTCAATGTATCTTATAAATCAAGGCATTATTATGTTGTTAACACCATACATCAACAGCAGCTAGCTGGCCTTCGGTTTAATTGCTTTAGTGTAGTCCCTCCTGTAACACACAAGATATAGCGTGCTTTCTAGCATTGTGAAACTATTTTTGGGAACTGGCCCGTTGATTAAAGAATAATAACATTGCTTTCATTCTGATGTGTGTATGTAATGGCAGTGGTTTAGTGAGAGTTATTATTATTAGGGTATTTCTTGAGAGCGGGCCTTCGCTTCGGAAAGCAACAGAGCGCATAACTAGTGATGGGGGAGGGCACAGTGTTCAAAGCACATATACAAGAAAGCAGGGTGAAAAAACAGGTGCTGGCCATCAGCTTAGTGCGCAATCTCAGCACTGGGCTCTTCAGCATGTCTGCCTTTTCCCTTCTTGTGGTATCGCCGTCTGCTTCAGAGATTCTTTAAGCAATGAAGGTCTGCATGAGAAAAGCACACGATTGAAAAACACGGATAATAACCATGAGAAAGGCCACACTAAATATCTGTCCCACCCACAGAGCCAGAGTCTGCTCCAGTGTGTGCAAACGCCAACCAGGTACAGGAATCAAAAGAATGAGCGTGTATACCGGGGAGGGGGGTAGTGCAGCAGCCCAATCCATATAGACTCAACTCTCCTGGCATTTTGAGAGCAGGGATCAGCAAGAAAGAGCATCGTGCTCCTTATCGCTGCCTGTTTTTTCTATGGATAATGGTGTTCTTCAGACGTCCAGGATGGTGTGCATGCTCCATGGAAAGTATACTTAAAACCTAAATGTTTCCTACAGCTTTGTTCACATGGGTGAAAGCAGGTTACAAATTGTGTTTGAATTGAACAGCTGTTTCCACAAAGATGCATCTTGTTAGGAAAGATTTTCTTTTTGTTGCTGCTTTCCTCCCATAGAGTTCTATGGGACACCCTTTCTTTTTGCTTTGACTGCTGACCTGGCGTTTTGGAGGCAAGTAATCCCTTTACTTCCTTTATCTTTTTGTTCATTATTATGGTGATACGGATCAGTCCCTAAGACTATCAGTACTGGGTGACTGTCTCACCTAGGGGATTTCCTGCATTCTTAACGCTGCACTCATCCCCTTAAAGTGAAATGTGGTTAGGATACTTAGTACACTTATAACTTTTTCTTGTGTGGTTTTTGCAAAATGTCCAGAATGGGTTGGTGGCAGTGGATATTTTTATACCATGTTTTGAGTTTTTTTACTTGAGCACTTGTGCAATCACTGCAAATGGCTACTAAGAGTGACCAGCACTGTAGGATGGCCGTGCCACAGCATTTTCAACTGTCCTTTTTCCTGCCATCTCAGGTCTGGAATTGCCATATATGGCATGCCCTTTTGTGGGGGAAGCACCTGCTTTCCCAGGAAAAAGTAGTGTTTTGTGTGTGTGGCCAGATGTGTGGGGGCTGGGACTGTCTGAACCCAGTCCACTTCTGGCCCCCGAGTGTCTGGCACAGGGCGGATTGTGTGACTAGGGCTATCAATCGGTGGATAGCCACTGCCAGTTACAATGGTGCAGATCATTACCATTAGTGTACCTGAGTGTGCTATCAGTCCAGATCTTGGCTACATTGAGGTATTTGAGAGATCATCACCGGAGCTAAGAACCATGTGAAGAAGTGCAGCCGTGGATGACCTTTGCAGCTGACCACCATCAACGCCCGTGAAGTCCTGGTGAAGCTCTGCTCCCCTGCCTGATCTCAAGAAGACCCTTGTCTGTGCTTCGAACCCCGGACCGGTGGGAACAATTAGTCTTGCCCCCTGCTCAAGGATCTGTGCCTTCTGAGCCCTTAGACATATCCTGGACCAACCTACGGACTGATCAGCTCTCTGCTTGGCTACCTCACTGCAGCAGTTGCCATACCAAGTGTATCTTTGAAACCTGGAAGATCTTCATCTTGTTATACAAGATGCCTGCTCCTGCATTCACCATCCGAAGATCGGCTGTCACTGCCTGATCGTGTTGTCTCCTGTTGTAACCAGTCGTCTTCGCAACTGGGAGGTGTCCTGCTCGGCACAAATTTTTATCACTTCCTCGCAGGGTTGTTCAGCTGGACAGTGCCTGGATTAGAGCATGTTAGGCAGAAACCTGTGCAGTTCCCTTAGGGACCACTGCAAAAGATTTAGGACTACAGGTGGTTGGCAGTAAACCCAATTGGTAACAGTCTGTACCACCCAGATTTACCTGGTAGCTGCGGCTGAGCAGTCAGACCTCTCTCAAGATGAGTTAGGCAGTATATAGAGTATACACAATAGGTACAGAGATACAGTAGTACAAGCAAACACTGACCAGAGCTTTGGTGTAAAAGTATATAATTATTTATTTAAAGACACACTTGTAAATTACACTAGCACAAAGAGGTAAGTAAATTCAACACACAGTCACTATTATATATATACAACCCTAATTACTTATTAGACATGTCTTAATGAGAAACACCACTTATTTTCAGACAGAGGTGAGCGCTTAACATAAGATGGCACTCTAATAAGTTATTAAAAAGGGAGGGAAAAAGGCAGAGTTATGAAAGCACACACATTTCAATACTTTTCCAAGAACCACAGTGAGGTAGGTTAGGCAAAGTCTACTGGAGAGTAAGGAAGTTCAAATGCCAGGCCCACTCTTAGAGAGAGCAAGCGAAATGTGTCCAGGATCACACAGTGGGGTTATGCCCAAAGAGTCTTTGTAGAAAGTTCACAAAAGATTGAGATCAAGTCAGGAAAAGTCAGTTAACAAGTCCCAGGCTAACCCAGGTTATAAAGTCGAGGATTTACTGTCACCCCGAACGATCTGTCACAAGGGAAGCCAGGCGGGACACAGTACCTGAAAGTGGGAAGAACGCTCCAGCGGGGGCAGTTGTTCCAGGCAGCTAGTGCAAGTCGGTGTTTCGTCCAGAGGAAGAAGTCTCGACGTGGAGGAAAGCTGAAGGTCGTTGCACTGCCAGGGAAGAAACCAGCCGCGGAGTTTCCCGGTTACAAGGTACCACCCTTTTCTTCGTGGTAGTGGTAAACCGCGGTATTCCGGTTGCCGGGGTGCTTGGCATGGGCAAGGCGGCCACGAGATGGTCCAGGAAGGCGAAAAGACGGGCAAATTGGTTATCCCCACCAGTCAAAGGAAGAAGACTCTCCGGACTGGAGATCTCCTCTGTCGTCGGGGAAAAGTGGTGCTCCACTGGTTCAGCAGGGCTCCACCAGTGGTGTCGTCGTTGCAGGTCGGCTCGGCTTCTCCCTCCTCGGATTCTTTAGGTCCTGTGGCGACTTCTGAAGTTCCAGTCCCCAAAGCCCTGCTTTTATGCTGAAAACCCCCATTCATTCAGCCTAGCTGTCAATCAAACGCACTAAGTGGTGAGCTGAGCGGCTCACCACTTGGGCCAATCACACAAGCCTAAACCCCCTCCCACACCCCCTGTGGTACCACTTTTGGAGGCTTCTGTGGAGAAGCCCACCAAAAAGTGGAACAAAGGGCTCGACTTGGGTTGGAGTCACAGAAGCGAACACAAACGCCATTTTGGAACCAAGTTACAGTGAAAAATACCAACCAGTGAATTTATATTAATTTAATAAACCGGCGGTATGTTCGAGGCTATTTTAAAAGGTGGTAGCCTCGAACAATGGGAAAATCCCATACGGATATATTCGCGGTCGAATATAAAAAGTAGTATCCACTGCCACCAGCCAAAACTCGGACGGGGGGAACTGGACAGTGCCCCCTCGAACAACAGACCCCGGGGCAATCAAATTGCCCCAACCAGTATGTCCACAATAGGATGGTTTGTACTGGTTCTATTCACAATTTGAGACTAGTAAAGCCAATGGTGACTTTACATGCCCTGGGAGACCGTCCCAGGGTATGGAGTCTATGTTGGGGGGTCGCTACGACACCCCTGGGTTACGGCACGGAGGGTGCTGTGTAACCCACATACCAAAATCACATGAAGCCCTATGGGGTAAAGGACCCCATAGCCCATAGAACACATACAAAGTCAAAGGAACACCTCAAATCATGTCTAAGAGTGGGAGGAAAAGAGTCTCACTCTTAGCAGGAGAAAAAAATAAACCCCAAAAATCCAGCAAAGCTGCTGGGGGACTCACTAGGTTTGGGAAATTAGCCTTTACAGAGAATTCTCCCTAAAGGAGCATTGGGTACCGTGACTGACAAACTAAATCCCACGTTCCAAACTGACCTCTGTATACGCGATGCCTGTGCTTCCCTCGACTGGACCAAACACAGAAGAAAGTGTCCCCAACTGGAACCTCACCAGTGGTCTCTGGATGCCCAGCAATGGTCTCTGGAGAAATCGGATTAAGGGGGTAATTTAACATACCTGTCTCCCCCCCACTATGTCTATAGGGTTACATGGCTGTAAAATCCTATCCCCATCTCTATCATTCCTAACTTAAATCAGTGGCCGTCTAGTCAAGGATCTCCTCCGGGGCCTGCCCTAGTGTTGTGCGATTGAGAGAGAGCTTACTTACCTGAACTTTCCTTAACTTTTTGGAACTCTGAATCACAACAACTGACATTGTCCAATCTCATAATACACCTACTTGAAAAGTATATCTTTTGGAACTGATAGATTTTAGGGCACTAGGCCCCAAACCACCTCACGGTTGGAATTAAGTCATAGGGAATGGTCTTAGTGTTGCTCCAAAGTGTTTCTTCTGTGTTATGCATCAGACTACTTACTTGTACTGCACTGGTTTTGAATACTCTACTTTTTGATCTTAGCACAAGAGTGAATGCATAAATGTATTTTTTAGTAAGTGCGTGCCAATATTTGCCTGGAGGTTTCATTGCCAAGTGTGTATTTTAAGGGCCTAATAAATCTAAATCGTTCTGTGAACTCATTGTAGCCCTAGACCACTCTCGCGCCCCTCCTGAGTCTACGCCTTGGAGTTCGACTACCAACCTTCAATGGTTCTGGTTAGACTTCATTGTCTTTCCTGTTCACCATAGTAGGTTGGCCTCTCAAAATCCCCCAGGGTAGATTTTGGAAATCCAACTTTTCAATTCTCAAGATACAGTAGACTAAATGGAATATAGAATGTTTCAAACATGTCCCTCTGATCTTAGTTTTGCACATGTTGCAAAAGTAATCTCTTAAAATGATGATCTTATTTCTCTGGAAATGTCTCTGAAATTGGCTGGAAATAAAGACAATTCTCAGACATTTCGCTCTGGCCACCCCCGAAGCACACCGCCAACAATACATTTCCTACCTTCCCGCATGCCAATATTCGCCTGTTTCGGTGAGTGGCAGAGGGAAATGTCTCTGAAATTGGCTGGAAATAAAGACAATTCTCAGACATTTCGCTCTGGCCACCCACCGAAACACACCACCAACAACACCTGACCTACCTTCCCGCGTCCCCACATGTGTCCCGATGAAAACGGTAGCTCACATGTGTGGGTGCACCTACCGGGGGGTGAAAAAGGAAAAGGGTAACCCTTGGTAACCCCAAGCCTTTCGGCACAGCACATTTTGTTCATGTGGGCAACCTACAGATTTGGGCTTAGGGTGTCGAAGCCATCAAGGAAAACAGGGAACCCCATGCATTTCCGAAAAGAGGACACCCATGGGAATCCACAGAGTCTTCCTTGTGCAAATTGCCCCAGTTTTTATTAGCCACAATCCCCGACAAAGTGTGATATTTGGTGGGGAAAAAAACACAATGTTCACTTTGTCTGAGGTTCTGGGTAATATGTTCTGGGCCGCATCGCTCAAGTCAGACCTCTGTGCATTCCCACGGGTGTCCTCTTTTGGGAAATGCATAGGGTTCCCTGTTTTCCTTGCTGGCTTCGAAACCCCAGGCCCAAATCTATGGGTTGCCCACATTAACAAAATGTGCTGTGCCGAAAGGCTTGGGTATCCAGTGGGTTACCCTTTTCCTTTTGCGCCCCGGTAGGTGCACCCACACATGTGAGGTACCGTTTTTGTCGGGACACTTGTGGGAACGTGAGAAGATATGACATGTGTTGTTGGCGACGTGTTTTGGTGAGTGGACAGAGGGAATTGTCTCTAGAATTGGCTGTAAATTGAGACAATTCTCAGGCATTTCGCTCTGGACACCCACTGAAACACACCGCCAACAACAGATGGCCTACCTTCCCCCGTCCCCACACGTGTCTCGATGAAAACGGTACCACACATGTGTATGTGCACCTACCGGGGGGGCAAAAGGAAAAGGGTAACCCACTGGTAACCCCAAGCCTTTCGGCACAGCACATTTTGTTAATGTGGGCAACCATAGATTTGGGCCTAGGGTGTCGAAGCCAGCAAGGAAAATAGGGAACCCTATGCATTTCCCAAAAGAGGATACCCGTGGAAATCCACAGAGGTCTGACTTGCGCAAAGCGGCCCCAAATGTATTACCCAGAACCCCGGGCAAAGACCCACATGGGAGAAGGGTGCCCAAAACCAGGGATATTACCGCCGACTTTGCTGGAGCCCTGGCTGCCCTGCATTACAGCTTCTCCCCACCAGGGAGTCCCGGCAGTGTGCCAATACCTCCCCGAAGGGAAAAGCTGTAATACAGCCCAGCCGCAACTCCAGGACGTTTGGTGGTGATGTCCCTGGCCTTGGACATCCATGTACCATGTGGGTGTACCATCCCCTAAGCACAGCAGCAGCTCCAGGGAGCCCCGGCAGGATCCCCATTCCTCTATGGAGGTGACATCTGTAACGTAGCACAGCCAGAGGTGGAGCCTGGGCTTGCAGACGGACAACCCACATGGGAGGGATCCGCTCCCAGGGAAACACCAATGTTCTGCTGGCATGGGGGGCAATTTGTGGCCTACCCCTGCAATTGTGTCCCAGCCCACCAACATATCTGCCCAGACGGCCCATTCCCACCCACACCACCAACAATCCAGCCCCAGTCTCACCCACCCCACTGACAGTGGGCCCTAACCATAGAATAATAAAAAACAGTACTCGCATAACGTTGCAGCTGCTCGCCTAGAAAAAGCTGTACACAAAACAAAAAACATGTTACCTACGGTCACACCAGCAAAAACAAATAAATACTTTGCAAGCATGCCCCCCCTTGCAAGCCATCACTGGTGGTCTACTGAACCTCACCCCCAGTGAATACCCATTTGCCCCTTTCTACGGGCAGATATCTGCCCCCAGGGAGGCCTGCATGAGGTGCCCCCGCCACCCATTGGGCACCCCGGGGCCAGATTGGCACACCAATGTGCTCCTCTGCACCAAGGCAAGTTTGTTAAACAAAGAAAATAATTCAAAATGGCAGGCTACCCTTTAGCGGAGGCTGAGGGGCACCCTGCACCGCTGGGGAATTTTCTAATGTGAAGGGGGGTGCACCTCTCCACCCCCACCCCAATTGGAGGGGCGGTGCATCTCATGTAGCCCTCACTGGGGGCAGATAAGGGGGGGCTGTCCTGCACTCCTCCCTGGGCTCAGGCGTCCCTTCCTAGGAGCAGATATCTGGTCCCAGGGAGGGCTGCATGACATGGCACCCACTCCATTGCGGGTGGGGTTGGGGGTGGTCAACGCCCCATCTCATTAGAAAATTCCCCGTCCCTTTGGGGTGCCCCACAGCCCCTCCTAAAATGCGTTCCACCATTTTCACTTTTTTCCTTTGGTAACCCAACTCCCCTTGGCGCAGAGGGGCACATTGGTGTGCCAATCTGGCCACCGGGTGCTCAAACCTTACTGCCCCACCCACTGGGGGCCTGTCCCACAATTTTCGGGGGCCCTCTCCTCCCCTCACCCCAATTGGGTGGCGGGGCACCTCATGCAGGCCTCCCTGGGCCTCCTACAAATGGCTGCGTGAGGTACACCCCCCTCCATTTGGGATGCCCCTCTGCGCCAAGGCAAGTTTAGTAAACAAAGAAAATGATTCAAAACGGCAGGCTGCCCTTTAGTGGGGGCTGAGGGGCACCCAACACCGCTGGGGAATTTTCTAATGTGAAGGGGAGGTGCACCTCTCCACCTCCACCCCAATTGGAGGGGGGGCGCATCTCATGTAGCTCTCCCTCGGGGCAGATGAGAGGGGGGGGCAGATCATGCAGCCCTCCCTGGGGTCAGATGCCCCTTTCTAGGAGCAGATATCTGCCCTCAGGGAGGGCTAAAAGGGGTGCCCCCATTTTCCCTTGTGGTGAGGGTGAGAGGGCCACCCCCCTTTTCCATCAAATAAATTCCTGGTGGCTCGTGCCCCCCCCCCACTCCCACACAAATCTCACTTTTGTTTTTTTTCCATTTTTTTAAAATTTCTTTTGCCCCCTTCCCTGGGGGCAGATGATCAGCCATCTACCCCCAGGGAGCCCTAACCTGCAGGCCCCATCCTTTGGGGGGCCTGCACACTTATTCCTGGTGGCCCCCCCAACCCCTCCAATTGGATGGGGTGCCACCTCATGTACTCCTGCCTGGGGGCAGCAATCTGCCCCCAGGGAGGGCTACAAGGGGTGGTCCCCCTTTCCACTTGGCGTGGGAGGGCCACCACCTTTTCAGGGGGGCAAAAACCGGGATCGCTCAAAACAGAGTGCCAAAAAGGACGAGCTATCTCGTCCTTGGCACCCTGGAGGGAATTCCAAGGACGAGATACCTCGTCTTTGGCACTTAAGGGGTTAAACCACAAATAGACATCTGCACCTCTTGCACCTCAATTCTCACTTGTACTTTCTCTCAAACTAGCCCACTGTGGCTTATCTTGCCTTTTTCCTCTAGACCTGCCTTCCCATTGTATTCCACTTAGAGTGATACCATTCATTCAGCCTACTGTGACATTGCATCTTGATTCACACCGTGCTAGATCTCTCGCACCTTGCTCACCACTGGCCTAGCTCCAACTGTTTGCCTCTATTGCCTCAATGTCCCAGCTACATACTATCATCCTACCCTATCTACCACAATGACCTCTTTCCACAGAGTTACATTGGCCATGGCCTCTCTCCTGCCTTTAGTTCACACAATCACCCCAACACATTTCCTACCATCTATCCAACCCACCTTCACCCATAGTCCAACTATTGAAGCATCCATGAACAGAGCAACTAGCGATATACTCAGCCCTATTGAATGGCTACAGCATTACGCAACCCCTCCCACGCCACTTATCCCATTATCGGTCCACATCGGGAACCTGAGACTAGGCTCTCGATTCCCAAACCATACAGTCACTCAAGATCAAAAAATCTATACATTCGACATGTCACAAGTAGCATCCTCGCACACTGAGCAATCATTCCTAAGACTGCTCATCCTGCTAACCCCCCACTCTCCTCGAACCACGCTCCCACCCCCTAGCACGAGCTCTAAAGAACATAGCCCCATTCCACCATCAACCGACATTAAAGGAGCACCTCTCAATGCTTGCTCCCTCGTAGCCCATGCCACAGAGATTGACAATCTTATTACATCCAACAGCTTGGACTTTCTGGCTATCACAGAAACCTGGCTGCACCATGCAGCGGGCCCTTGCACTATCCCTAGCCCTACCAGATGGCTACACCATTATCAGGGCAGATAGAAACTCGGTCAAAGGTGGAGGAGTGGTCTTCATCGCTAAAACCCACCTGGCCCTCAGAGCCACACCCCTTACCAGCTTCCCCTCTGCAGAGCTCCCATCGATGAAACTCGCACTTTCACCCACTGAAACGATACTCATTCACCTCATCTACCGACCCCTTGCACCCTCTCCATCTTTCGAGGAAGACATCATGAACCTCCTTTCCACCAATACCAAACTCGGATCCCAAACTATCCTCTTAGGAGACCTCAACCTCTGTCTTTAGGACCCCAACGACCCCCATGCCCTAGCTGTGGAAAGCACCATCACAAATCTGGGCTTCAAACATAGTCACAACACCGACTCATTCCAAAGGTCGAACACTGGACTGGGTGTCAGACCTCAACTGTTCCATCACCATTCTCCAAAACGACCCATTAACCTGGTCGGATCATCACCTCATCCGGTTCTCCATCCCTGGATTCTCCCCCTCCAAGGCCACCTCAGCCCCCCCCCCACTGTAGCTAGAAATTGTCGTAACATCACAATTGCCAGCCTCCAGCTCCTCATCAACAACATCCTTAACGAGTCTAAGTTCAACAGCCTTGATCCTAACAAACTGGTAGACCTGTATAACAACACTCTTAAATCAGCGTTAGATATTGCGGTTGTATCTGAATTGTACGAATGACAATTGTTAGAATAACAATTGACATTCTGCACAATTGACCGAATTTAAACAGTCAATTAGGATACATGTGTGGGAAGAAACCCCCCCTGCAGCCGCCAACCGAATCCAACCCCCACCCCAACGGCCCACCCAATCCACTTATATTATTATTAACCCACCCATTATATATATAAAAATGACCATACACACAATTGTGCAGAAGGTCAATTCGGACCCCTGTTATTCGAACAATTGTATCATTCGAACAATTGTAAACGAACAATTTGGGTAATACCCATATTGCACAACCTATTAAACTAAGAAAAGCTAAACCAATCGCTCACCTCAATAAATGGTACACACCAGAACAAAAACTCCTCAAATACCAAAAGATCAGCGGAATCCGCTTGGCGGAAATCGCCCACCAATACCAACAAAATGACTTTCACGCCAGCCTCTGCAATCTATAAAGTGGCCATCCTATCTGCTAAAAAAGAAGCCTATAAACACCAGAATTCACAATGCCAAATCAAGTACTAAGGAGCTCTATAGTATCCAAAAAGAGCTCGAATCCCCAGCACCCTCCTCACAGGACTGCATCAAAGATGCAGAATGGTGCACACAAATCCAGCAAGCCCATGCGGACAAAATTACCCTATTACAAAACAAGATTAAATCCAAAAAGGCGAGCCTCTCAAAAGGTGCCCACTCCGCACCGGACTCGGAGAAAATTCCACAAACCTGCACTCCCTTCACTTTCTCGCAAGTAACAAAGGAAGTAGAAGATATCATAAAAAGCCTAAAACCATCTCACTGCCAGGGGGACATTTGCCCAGCCTCCATCAAGGAAGGAGGTAAACACCTAGCCCCCTTCATCACCACCCTAATAAACCCTTCCTTCTCTTCTAACCAGGTACCTAACAATCTCAAGCCTGGGTTATGCCCCCTCTTTAAAAAAAAAAAACAAAAAAAAATAAAAAAAATCCCTTGATCCAAATATCCCCACAAACTACTGGACCATCACCACCGTCCTGTTCCTTTTAAAAATCCTGGACCGGGTGGCCTACCTGCAAATTCAGAAGCACTTAGAGGAAAATGAACTTCTAGGCCTTAGACAATATGGTTTCAGGCCCAGACATGGAACTGAGACAGCTCTCCTTGACCTTGAGATCCAAATGGATGAGGCGAAGGACAAAGGCAAGCTAGCAATCCTTGTACTCCTGGACTTATCTACTGCCTTCGACCTCGTCGACCACCAAATTCTCACCAGGCACCTCACCACAGCTGCAGTTTTCTCCACTAATGCATCTGATTGGGTTAACTCTTTCCTTTCCAATCGGACCACCAGAGTTTTCGCCCCTCAGCAGACCCTACACCCACTCTCTGTGGAGTCCCACAAGGCTTGTGTGTGTCACCTACTTTATACAATATATTTACGAAGCTGCTATTCGATCGCCTGGTCAATTTGGGTGTAATCTACACCAACTATGCAGATGACACCCAAGTCCTCATCTCCCTCACTGGCTTTTACAACCAAGATTCTAAACTATTGAACGATATTTATCTTGAAATCCAAGCATGGATGGCTACTAACAGCTTATGTCTCAATAACAATAAGACTGAGCTAATGATCGTGGGCACTCGGGCACGATTGAATAAACTCGACCCCAGGTACTCATCCTTCGACTTTGACGGCAATGTGATCATTGTATCCAAAGAGATAAAAACATTGGCGGTCTACCTGGACTCAACACTTTCCCTTAAAAAAGAAGTCAGCAGTGTGGCGACTTCCACAGCATACACCAACAAACTAATTTACAGCTGTAAATCGTATTTATCCACTAGCAGCTGCCTAACTTTAGCTAGAGCACTTGCATTGTCTAAACTACACTATTGCAACACACTATTCCTAGGCTCATCTGAACACAAGCTTAATAAACTCCAGGTCCTCCAGAACAACTCACTGAGAGCAGCACTCCGTTTACCCAGATCCTCCCGAATCTCCACTCTCAGACACAACGCCAACTGGCTGCCTATCCGTGATACAATCCCACTTTGCACCCTGGCTATCACGTACAAATGCCTCACGAACGTAGCCCCTAAAGATCTGTCCCATAAAATCTGCAAACACCAACCATCACGCAACACCAGATCGACCCAGTCTCAAAGTGTTGGGATTCCAAGGTTCAACCTAAAAACAGCTGGAGGAGCCAGTTTCCCAGTCCAAGCTGCCAAACGATGGAACTCCATTCCCATCTCTCTGACAAGAGCCTTCCTTCCTCACCTTCAAAGCTAGAATAAAAAATTGGCTGAGTAACAAGCCCCTACATTAGGATAATACCCATTTTATCTTGCTACCATACTGCACTACCTGCTGCTGTACTGTCAATTACTTGTCCTCTGTTTATTTATGATGCTGTACAATGCCTCTTGTTGTCTGACCCATCTGTTACCAGGGTCCCTCTTTCTGTTCCATGCTTGCCTATCAATGTATACTGCTTCACCATGTATGTAACTCAAGCCTTTCAAGCACCCAGTTACCCCAGGGTTTGGCGCGTGATATGTTAATGTTAAAGGTATTTATATAGCGCACCGTCACCAACGGAGTTGGTCTCCAGGCGCTTGCAAAAAGAAAAGTAAAGAAAGGTGGACAGGGTGGGTTAGTGGGTGAAGAGGGCGTAGGAAAGTGAGAGATGGTGTACTGTTGGCAGCTTCAGTTCAGTTTTCACAGTGCACTGAGCTTGGGTGTGCAAATAGGATCGAAGCAGGACCTTGTGTGCTGTTGCGATCTATGTGTTGGTAGTTTGTTGTTGCGGTGTGAGGAAGTCTGTGCGGTTTGCTGTGAGAGAGGTGGTTGTGTTGGTTTTGTGTGCATTAAGTAATCAGAAATTAGACGTTTTGGTTAGTGGGTTGTATGTCTCATCCTTGTAGTTTAGTTTGTGTATCGGGTAGCTAGCCAAAGTGGGTTGGCATATTTCCCTCTAGGTATAATGATTGTCTAGTTTCTGTGGTGTTACTGTGGCTATTTCAGCAGATAAATTGGCATAGTACCCAAGGTTCGGTGAGCATTGTCCCTAAAACGACAGTGGGGTTTTATTATCATTACCCACCTTCTTTCTATCTATTTTCTGTTGGTAGTCCATGCATGGGTGGCATAAAATTCTCTTCTCTTTCCAGACTGTAGTTTCAGGGCCGGGGAAGAGGTTGGCCGCCAGCTAAGCTGTTCAGATTGGTACACCCAGGGTGAGGGCGTAAGTCCTGCTTAGGTGGAGGAGTTATATTATCTCTCCCCATTCTATTCCTATGCATTACTGTCTATGTTCCATTGCTGCCTGTGCCCCAGATAAATAATAAATTAATACAAATACAAAATACTCTTCTCTAGGCGCTCTGCTTTTGTGGCGATGGGTCTGGGGAGTTGTGATTCCCATGGCTTTTGGGTTCTCATTCTATTTTCTAGGATAGCTTCCTTGAGGTTTGGCTATTTTGGAGTTCCTTGAGCACCTGAGTCTCCTCATCTATATCTGAAATACTGTACACAGTGCCTCCTATTTCAAAGGAGAAGGGAAACTGTTAACCCCATAAGTATTTGTAGTATCTTTCTGTGAGCCTATTGGTTAAAGGCCTGCACTGCCTCCTCTGCTCCAGTGTTGAGAAGAAGAGGTCCTAGAATATGCAAAGTTTGGAACCGTCAATGCCCATGTTAACCTTCTCTCTGGCACTTCACAATAACCGACTTTGGATGCCCAAGAGGGCCTCCGTCTCTATGCATTCTGTCCACCCAGATAACCTCATGTTCCTCCTCCCCAAAGAAAGTCTGCCAGACAAGCTTCACTTTTCTTTCAACTTCTTTGGCAGTCTCTCTTCTGTCTGCGGAATACTGTTAGAAAATAATTTCTTTTTGCACCTTTCCTTCCATAGATTCCTATGGAGCCCCATTCTTTTTGCTTGTTCCGAACCCTGTCCTGGAGGTACGTAAAGCCTTCTGCTTTTCTTCCCTTGCCTGTTTGCTCATACTTGTGGGGAAACTGACTGGTCCCTAAAGCTGTCAGTATTGAGAGTCTTGTCTCTCTTTAAGAATGCTTGTACTTTTACAATTGTCCACATCACCTTACAGTGAAGTGCAGTTTGGATACTTGTAGACAAGGTGGTAGGTGGCCTGTGCATTGACCTGCTGTGTTTCCCATTTGCCGCTCTGCGCCTTTCCGTTCTCCAGCAGTTGCAACTATGTGTACTTTCTTAGGGTGAGGCAAGCCATTCAAAAGCTATTGACAGAAGGTTGGACTTCTCAGCAGCCGTAGTGATTGTGACCCACGGTGGTCCTTTCTGACTTATTAGCATGCCTACCGAAGAAAAACAATACAAAGTAAATTCTTTGTTCTCCAGCATGGGGTCTGGCATGGATTCACATGCTCATGAATATTCTCGGTAAAGAAAAAATCAGTATCAGTTTCGTTTCTGATCTAGCTTTCTTATTAGTAACCAATCACTGGTTTCTGGTTCATACTGCCCCCAGCCAATGACTGCCCTCTCCATAAGCCCCACCTCTGGCAGCCATCATCAGATTTTTACCGCATGCTCAAGTGTTGGGAGTCCTTGTGTTTAGCTCTCGAGCTTTTGCTGTGTTTTTGCGCTTTTTCGAAGAGAATTTCTTTTTCGGTCAAATAGAGCCTCAAGCTCCACTGTCTCTACATCCGATTAAGGGGCATCCGT
This sequence comes from Ambystoma mexicanum, assembly GCF_040938575.1. Lineage (NCBI taxonomy): Eukaryota > Metazoa > Chordata > Amphibia > Caudata > Ambystomatidae > Ambystoma > Ambystoma mexicanum. The sequence continues at coordinate 819,254,277 of NC_090934.1, read as the reverse complement.
GTCGGATTTTTCTACGCCCCTCAAGGGTGAAGATTTCGTCGAGTTACGCTTCTTGGAGGAGTCCAGGAGTTTCTGCGGCCTACCCGAACATGGCCCAGGAGAAAGGGAGCTCGATGCCCTTAAAGCTGTTAAGGGTTTGCCCTGGATGCCAGCTGCAGAATGTGTTCAAGGCGGACGAGCACTCGAAATCTCTCTACTGCCTTCATGAGGACAAAACTGTTACGCTCACTTGGCTCCCACAGGGGCGTCGATCGGAACTGGACAGCTGCGGTTTCCACCCACGTGACGCCTAGTGCAGAGATGACAGACTGGACTGGGCCACCTAATCTCGTCTGCTTGACCCGAAGAAGTATTCTCCTGAAAGTGGAGAAAGGGAATTAGCCACCCGTGGATTTGAGTGATAAACCCCCCCCCCCCGTTCTCCCCTCTAATCACCTCCGATGTCTCTCTTTATATTCTCACCTTAGGTTTTTAAAGGATGAGATCTCCATCCTGTGTAGAATGCAGGGGCGCGTAGGTGACCAGTTACTTCACTGGTCCGAAGGAATTGGAGAGTTCCAGAACAATATTGACTCTGAGGTTCCTGGCGAGGAGCCGTAAGTATATAGTTCGTAAGAGTTCAAAATGTCTGACTTTCACTCTTGTCCGATTCCTTGCAGCTTGCAGCTTGACCCTAGAGATGATTGCCTCGTGCGGCTGGTAAAGTTCAGGTAAGAGTCTGTATTATCCAACACTGTCCAGTAAATGACAACTGTATGTAATCTGTTGCTTTCTCTCTTATTACAGGTGCAGAGTGAGAAATTATGGCGTTTTGAGGAATAATACCTCCGGCGGTAATATCAGGTAAGTCTATAATGGTGAAAGAGATTCCCTTGGTTTGTTCTTTCGGCTCACCTGGCTGTCCTTTTGTTCCCCTTAGGTGGCGGAGTTCGGCGAAGATGAATGGAGGCTGCGCCGGCCCGTGGAGATGAAGAATGCCTCTGGCGGTAAAATCAGGTAAGTCTATTGTGGTGTCTAATATTGCCTGATTATTCTCTCGGTTCACCTTTCTGTTCTTTATTCCCCTTAGGTGCCGGAGTTTAGCGAAGAAAGGATGAAGACAGAGGTGGATCGTGGAGGTGCTGCGAAGACTGGTGAGTATAACGCGGCGCTGCAGCAGGCGATGCAACGCACATCAAATAACGTCTTTCTTCCTATTCGAAGGCGCAATGGATCCAGAATCAGGTGAAGAAATAAATATTGTTCTTGTTTTAACCTTTTTCCTTCTTTCTGTCTTTTTTCTAGGAGCTCCAGACTCGAGGCAGGCGTGGTAGAAGACTGGATGCTGGCTTGCAGGCACGGTGAGCGTTACGCTGCAGGATGCAGAATAACACAAAGCGTGAGCTGCTCTTCGGGCATGGTTTAAATAGCCTCCAAAGTAGTCCCAGGTAAGAAGTTCCCAAGACCACACCCGAGTAAGAAAATAGTCCCTGAAATAAAGTAGTCCCTCTTCAGACTTCACATTGGTTTGAATGCTGAGCAGCATGGTCTGCAAGAGGTAAGTGAAAGCAAATGAGCCTGGCGCCTATGGCGCCAGGACTGACCCCTTCTATGAGCCTGGCGCCTACGGCGCCCAGACTATACCCAGATAGCCCCTAGCTGGGGCTGCTGGGTTTTTCCCAAGTATCTGGATGCCTGCTCCCGGGACAGATGGACCTGGTCCGGATGCCCGGGGGTAGGAATCATGACAGCAACACACGTGGAGAAGGACTGCGTTTTGCGCAATGAACCCGGAATGGACCATCAGGGACTGACACCTTCGTCTCTCCAACTGGCTAGAAGGAAAGAGCTTGTTGGGTGAGAAGAAGAAGTAGTCCGAGCGGTCTTCTAAGTCCTGTGAGGGCGCCCCGGCGAAGGGGGCCCAACAGAAGGCAAAGCACTGCGAGTCCGCGGGCACCGGGAGTGCCGAACGGTCGGGCTCCTTGGCTGCCAGGCAGGGCGCATCCTCCCCAGCGCCATCAACCACAAGCCAACGCTCTGGCTCAGGGAAGAGGAAGGCCGAGAACCCAGCGAAGCTTCTGGAGAGGCCCCGGTCGAGCTGGAAGGATCCGGCTGAGGGGGAGCGAGGCGGTGACCCTCCCCCCAAGGTGAAGGCCACAGGCCCACATAAGGTGACGAAGGCCTTGATTCTCTTGGCCAAGGCCTCTATCGAGGAAGTTGCGGCGGCCCTGGCGCAGCCTGTGGAGGCGACCTCGGGGCCCAGAGTCTCCCTGCCTCCGCGGACGGCAGCCTCTTTCAGACCCATCGAAAAGACCCCCGTGAAGACCCCGGTGGAAAAAGAGGGGGGGAGGTGACCATTGTGGACACGGACACAGCATCTGAGAAGGAGCTGGTAGAAGTCTTAGAGGGCCTCGACGAGGGCGTCGAAGAGGTCCGTTCCCACGGGAGGGATCCCGATGAATGTGACGACGAGAGCGACGGCGGCACCGGCGAGGTTCCTAGTCACCCGTCGCTTCCGGAGCCACAGGACAACTCGGCGGCCATTTTGTTGGCAATACAATCGTTATGTTCGGAGATAAGGACGAGATTGCCTTTGCCACCGACGGAGGAACCAGGCTCGGCGGAGGAGCCAGAGTCAGGACCGGCGGGAAGCCCCCCGAACAAGAGAAGACGGATCCATCCAGCCCTGCCTTTTTAGCCCTCGCAGCCTACTCAACCTTTGCCCACGTCCCCCGTCCCTGGGGATGACACGGGAACGGACACGGCCACAATGGGTATCGACGGCGGTGGTGACGACGGGACGGAGCTCCCATCGCCCCCAGCTCAGGCCTCCCTGCCCGACGAAATTGGATCTTTCCATGCAATGATCGCCAGGGCATCCAAGCTTTTTCAGCTCTTCACCGAAGAGAAGAAGGAACGTTTCCTTTACCAACGGCGCGAGGCCAAGAGGAAAACAGTCCTCACCGTGCCTCTGCTGGATGACGTCTGGGACGAGGGCCTCACCCTTCTCAAGAACCACTCTACGACGCCTGCCAAGAGGGATCGGTACGAGAAGAAGTACCGGGTCCCCGACGCGTCCCCTTTGTGCCTTAGGGCACAACCGACCCTTGACTCGGTCGTCTCAGCGGCGGCCAAGAAGAAAGCAGGGGGAGGGGGGGGCATCAGCCTCAACTTCCCGGACGGCAAAGTTAAGAAGCTGGACGCAATGGGACGACGAGTTATCTCGTCGGCGGCAACAACGATTAAGGCGGCCAACGCCCACGCGATCGTGGCCCGCTACGACAGGGAGTTATGGTACAAGATCGCCCACCTGCTGGACTTCCTACCGGAGGACAAGAGGGCCGAGGCCCTGGAGATCTTGCAAGAAGGTGAAGTGGCGTCGGACCACGCCATTACGGTGGCAACGGACATTGCCGACACCGGTTTCCACCAGCTAGGCAACGGCGTTTGCCTCAGACGAGGGTGGCTCAAGGTGACGGATTTCCGCCAGGATGTACAAGCCAAGGTTTTGGACTTGCCGTTCGACGGGAACAATCTGTTTGGGAAAACAGTGGATGAGTCCCTCCAAGCCATCAAGGCGGACATGGAGACAGCTAAGGCCCTAGGCGTTCTCCGGCAACGAAGGCCGTTATTTCGGAGCACAGGAGGCAAGCAGGGTGCCTCCAAGGGATTCGGTGGTGCTCCTCTACGTACCGCCAAGTGGCCCAGTCCTCATCGCAGGAAGCCTATAGAGGACGAGGCAAGTCGGGTGGACACCGCCGTCGTCGCCAGGGAGGCCAAGGCGGCAAGGCGTCCTCCAAGCAAGATTGAACCGACTGTGGTGTCGGGCCTCCACCAAAGCACCCAGGTGGGAGGCCGAATGGCGAAGTTCGTCAGCGTGTGGGAGTCCATCTCCACCGACCATTGGGTTCTGGATGCCCTGGCCCAGGGGCACGCCCTCAAATTTCTAAAAAAGTGCCCCTGCATTCCACCCATGGCCAGGAAGGAAAATCGCATCCCTCAACTGCTGTTGGAGGTAAGGGCGATGCTCAAAAAATGTGCCATCAAGCTCGTCCCGAAGAGGCTCCGGGGCTCTGGAGTATACTCAAGGTACTTCCTTGTGAAAAAGAAGACGGGAGGATGGCGCCCCATCCTGGACCTGCGACGACTGAACAAGAACATCAAGGCACAGAAGTTCCGGATGGTCACCCTCCAGCACGTGCTGGGACAGCTGGAGGATGGCGATTTCCTGTCGTCGTTGGATTTGGAGGATGCGTACTTCCACATCCCCATTCTAAAAGGACACCGAAAGTTCCTCAGGTTCGTGGTCCAAGGACGACACAGTTCAAGACCCTCCCGTTCGGATTGAAGTCGGCACCCAGGGTGTTCACCAAGTGCCTCGAACCGGTGGTGGCGCGGCTGCGCCTGCAGGGGATCCACGTCTACCCCTACCTGGACGACTGGCTCATCCGAGCAAGGACAAGGGAGTTCGCCGTAGAACACACAGCAAAAAACGTCCAGCTGCTCACGGACCTGGGATTCTCCATCAACTTTCCCAAATCCCACCTGGTCCCGTCGCAAGTCGCACTGTTTCCGGGAGCCAAGCTCGACTCGTCTGGCCTCGCCGTTGGAGGAAAGGACAAAGGCCATCCTGGGCAAGGTGCAGCGTCTGCTGGCCACGGACGTGGCTAGGGTGAGGTCCATCAAGTCCCTCCTCGGGATGATGTCCTCCTGCATATATCTTGTGCGCCTGTGCAGGCTTCGGATCCGCCCTCTGCAAGAGTTCCTCGACACCTGCTGGATCCAAGTGACTGGCAGCTTCGAGGACAGGATCCCGCTCAACGAAACTTTCTGACGAGCGATCTGGTGGTGGGGCACCCGCGCTCATCTGACAGGGGGCACAGACTTTTCAGACCCCATCTCACCAGATAATGGTAACGACGGAAGCCTCCCTGGAATGGTGGGGAGCGCACACCGCAGAACTTCACGCGAGAGGCCTTTGGTTCCCAGAGGAGAAGCCGCTCCACATCAACATCCTGGAGCTCCGTGCAGTGTTCTGGGCCCTCGGTCCCTTTCTCCCGTCCCTCCAGGGCAAGGTGGTGAGAATCTTCACCGACAACACCACCACGATGTTCTACATCCGGAAGCAGGGAGGAACCAGATCCCCAGCCCTCTCCAAGGAAGCCCAGGATCTGTGGCATTGGGATGTTTCTGGTGCCTTTTCATCTTGCAGGGATAAAAAAACACCATCGCCGACTCACTCAGCAGGGAGCTGCGCTCGTGCCACTAGTGGGAACTAAGTCAGGATCAAGTGGATCGACTCTTCCGACGATGGGGAAAACCGCAGATCGACCTGTTCACGACACCGACGAACTTCAAGTGCCAGAGGTTTGCCAGCAGGTTTCCCCAGCCAAGGAGCATGGGCTATGCTTTCTCGTTCCCCTGGGACGGCCTGTTCCTATATGCGTTCCCTCCGTTGCCGTTGCTGCTCTGACTCGTCAACCAGCTCAAGAGGTCCCGGTGCAGGATGATCCTTGTTGCACCGGCGTGGCCGAAACAGATCTGGTTTCCGGACCTTCTGGACTTGTCAGTGTCCCCACCAGTCAAGCTGCCGATGGACGTGGATCTTCTCTCCAGAGAAGGAGGCGCCATACTTCATCACGACCCGGAGTCCCTGAACTTGCAGGCCTGGCTCCTGCAGCACTAGAGTTTGGAGGGTACGATATCCCGGCTGACTGCAGAGAGGTTCTTGCAAAGGCCAGGGCGTCCACAACTCTCAAGTGTTATGGTCATAAGTGGAAGAGGTTCTCTTTCTGGTGCCGTGCACAGAAGATTAACCCTCTACGGATTACGGCCCCTCAAGTGCTGCCATACCTACTGTCGCTGGCCAAGGCTGGACTGGCTCACGCCTCCATCAAGATGCATCTGGCTGCGATCTCCCGATACACCAGAACCACAGGACGGGCATCCTTGTGGTCCCATCGCCTGGTGAAGGAATTTATGAAGGGACTGTTCCGATCATTCCCGCCGGTGAAGGCCCCTGCCCCGGCGTGGGAGCTCAACGTGGTGCTGACCAGGCTCATGGGGGCACCATTCGAGCCCCTGCATTCGGCACCGTTGAAGTTCCTATCGTGGAAGACTGCGTTTCTTGTGGCCATCACCTCTGCACGACGAGTGGGAGAGATCCAGGCACTATCCTGCAAGCCTCCATACTTGACTTTTCATGACACGAGGGTGGTGCTGAGGACGCACCCCTCCTTTATGCCCAAGGTGCCGTCGGACTTCCACCTCAACGAGCCCTTGGTGTTGCCTGTTTTCTTTCCGACGCCTTCGTCGCCGGCCGAGAGGACTTTGCACTCGCTGGATGTAGCTAGAGCGCTGAAGTTCTACGTGGACCGAACAAAGAGTTTTAGGAGGACATCATAGCTGTTTGTGAACTTTGGACCTGTGAACCAAGGGAAGTCTCTCTCGATGGCTTCCATTTCCAGATGGCTCTCCAGCTGCATCATGCGCTGTCATCGGTTGGCGAACTGACCGTTGCCCGGACGTCCGAGAGCCCATTCGACCAGAGCATCGCTGCTACCACAGCGTTCTTGTCTGGTGTGCCTCTGCTGGACATCTGCAGGGCTGCTACGTGGAGGTCGACGTACACCTTCACGAGATTCTACTGCGTCGACCGGGATTCCAGGGAGGAGTCCAGGGTCGGCCAAGCAGTGCTGCGCAACCTGTTCGCTTAAGGTGAGCCTGGTGAGGAGGTAAGAAATGCTTAATGCTGAGTTTTGATGTAATGCTTAATACTGAGCCTTTGCCACCTCCCGTGGTTGTGCATGTGTGTACTGCTATGTATTCTTATATTCATGAGCATGTGAATCCATGCCAGACCCATGCTGGAGAACAACAGTTACAGGTAAGTAACTTGTTCCAAAGCCAACCTACTCCTCTGGACAGGGCTGTAACAAAACCCTGGCAGAAGCTGTTGAGTTGGGTTACACTAAAAACAGTGCAAAAATTGCGGCCTTCTTCCAGTGCCTAATTCTTGCCTGTACAGTCGTGTTGTTCAAACGAATACTGAATCTTCTTTGATGACGAATTTGGATCCAGTATACCTGGGATGTCAAATCCTGTTATGGAACCAGCTGTACGAGTGGACTGTCAATGGGATTCACAATAAGCTAATTAATCTATAAATATGGGGCTGGATGCCTAGAACACTTTACTATTTAATGCTTGCATACATCTGGAGGGTGAAATAAGGGAACCAAACATCCCAAGCACAAATTTGAGCGCTTCTCATTGTCTTTTTCGCTCTCCACAAGAGGACTTGCAGAGCCCACTAAACTGTCGGCTGTCTCTGCATAGACTGCACTATTCTCAAGCGGCACGTTGGATCAGCTTCCATCAGTTGTTTTATGACAGAACGAGTGACTTATCTGCGTTAGACTTCATCACTAGGGGGCCATTCTTTGGCAGTCCTAAAACGTGTATTACAAGGTCTCGTCAAGATTTACAACAATATTTGTAATAGTCAAATCACACTCAGTGTTACTGGCTAAAATTAAGGCCTAATTAACTATTGTAAATTACCAACATGTGTTACAGGACTTATCCCAATGACAAATTCAGGATGTTGCCAAGTCCACTTTGGATCCAGGCCCGTCTATTACTGTTGCTTTAGAACCTGCTGCTTTGGCTAAGCAGAAGAGTACTTTTATACCTAAAGGAAAAAAATCAAAGAACATAAAAATTGGCCAGCGTTTAAGAGAACAGACTTGTGTAAATTCTTAAACATTCTGCCTTTGACCAGGTCCCCTATTTCCAAAGAATCAGTTTTGGCCCAAAAACCTCTTTTGCCTGTTTTAATTGTGGATTCACAGGAAAAGAAAGCGGCTGATACGGACGTACAACCAAGTATTTAACCTGCACTTTTGGCAGACCATCAGCTATTCTCTGGGCCAGTGCCTGTTTTGGTATCATCTGAAGGTCGCCCAACAAATTAGTTTCGGGACAAAAGGACATCTATGGTAACCAAAAAGTGATTAGGTGCTTTTTCTTGGCTCGGTCTGAGTCTGCGAACCTGTGTGCTTGCAAGGAGCTGGTTCCGGCTTCATGGAGCCACAACCCCATAGTGGTGTCTGGTTTGGCTTCAATGAAGCCTACTTAACTATCTCGGTCTGAGGATCCCAGTAATGGGAAACATGGCAGATATTTTGAGCCCAGGAGTAATCAGATTCACAGTCCTCAACCTTTTAACATCACAGTCCCATGTCTGAGTCGGGTGAGTGTGTCTTTTTTTGCAAGCAAATAGCCGGTGCACCAAGGAGCAGGGTTACAATATTCAACTGGATCAGCAGCTCCCTCCTTAATGGGTTTGGAACTAAATAATCATAGTCTAGCTCCTCAGCAACTCCCCAATTCAGCGCTTTATCATGTCAATAATTCATCGAGAGAGGAGAGGGTGGCCAGAAGCAGAAAGCTACAGTATATACAAATTATGGCTATTTTCTGTGACAAAGTTGACTGTGTTATGAACAGGCAGAGGACTCTGGCCTTACTCCAAGGTATCCTTATTGGCTGGGATAACCTTTGCAGGGTGGAACTTGATTAAGTTGATATTTCGAATACATGTACAGTTCATTTTGACTCTACTTCGATGAGTAACATGTTACGTTTGCACGAGGATTTGAATATCCCAGGGTACGACATCCTTGCTTTTGACCCTGCTCCTCCTACGGAAATTTCTGTTCCTGTTTTCAACGTTTCAAATAGCACGCAAAAAGAAAATGATGTGGGTAACATATGTTGTACAGTGAGGAACTCTGGTGCGAGGCAAGTTTTATACGTGTCCGAAGTCAACAGCCCCAAAGGGAATTTGGACTGGCTCCCCTCCACTTTTCCCAGCTTCTGTGGTCAAAGACCAGGTTTCTGATTCACGGCTATTGACACTGTTGAGCAGGAATACAACGGAGTTTAGCAGTTTCATGAATGCCACAACGTTTTCTAAATTCAATCGAGATGGTTTTATATTTTTGCAAGAAACTTGTTTGTTGACTACTCTTATCATAGATGGTTTAAAGTGTACACAAAAAAGGCCAGGAAGTCTGAAGGGTAGACCAGTAGCGGGTCTTTTGATTGCCATTAGAAATGATGTGTGCACGTACAGTGAAGAAATAAACACAGTCACGGAGGCAGCACTGGTTTCTATGGTGCAATTTAGGGACTAACTAGAATTACGCCATCTTATCTTAATTAACTTGTATTGCAATCCGCTCGTTGTAGAGGACAGTGTAATCTGGTCAGAGCTGGATGGTATTTTACCACCTTGTACATTGCTATCTCCAATGCTCTTTGTGTTCTGTGCAGGTGATTTTAATTGTTTTTGTGTGGACTATGACCAGGTCGAGGCGGATAGCCCTTCACTGGCTTCCAGTGCTCAGTTCTATAAAGGTAAGCAAGGTAGGGGTAAACTCCCTCATGGGATTCGCTGATCACTGTTTATGCAGAGATGGTATTTGGGTAGACTTAATGGGACCGTTGAAGGAGACATCCCCATTAAATTTACCCTGACTGCAGAGGACGTGAGGTCCAATCCTGTGGTGGCGGTGGAGCGGGAACCCCCGAGCCAGGTGCCCAGCGCTATACCAGATGAGCCGACTTGGAAGCGGCTGGCGAACGGCTTCTATCTAGCTCCCTGAGTTTGTCCGGCGGCGGTATCCGGGACTCCTCGGAGAGGTAGGGGTGCGTCTGGGGGGCTGCTGGTCAGCTGCTACTGCCCAGAGTACCTGGGGGGCTCGTTCGCTGCTCAGGTGGTGCACTCCTGGCGCCCCTCCTGGGCCCCCCCTCGACATCCTGGGGCGCCCCGGCCCACCCTCCCTACTCGAATCGCAGCCTGAGGCCCTTCTCCAGAGGCCTGCTGAGAACGCCCCGGCTCCATAGCACCGCCCGACCTCCCCACTCAGGGCGCCGCGCTGATCACATCTCGACTCCGGCTCGATCCCACCGCTGCGGAGGCCCAGGCTGGGGATCCCCACCACGTCCGGACTCCTGGCTGTTATCCTGGGGCGCCCCTGCCTATTGTCCGCTAAAACCCCCCCCCCCCCCCGTCTCCCGGATCTCCATCCTGCTGGCGGGGGAGACCCCCCCCCCCTCTCGCCATTGCCGGTCTCTGTCTATCTTGACCAGGGGTTGATCTCCCCCTCCCCTCACCTCACCTCCATGACGCTGGGAGCCCGGTGAGTGGCGCTACGGACAGCCGAGGGACTCTGGAATTGAGCTGCAGCTCCCTTCATTCCGACTCCCCCCCCGCCCCCCTCCCCTACTCTCACCCCCCTGAACAAAGGAATTTTTGAAGTCTGACAGTTTTTCTCAACCCAAGCTTAGCAGATACAGAAAGCTTGAGGCCCTAACCCCGGCAGAATGTCAAAGATAACTAAAACAACCAAATCTTCGGACATCTCGACCATGCTGATAGCAGAGGACAGAACGAAGAAAGCAGACCCCCCCGACCCCTAAACTAACCCCACAGAAAACTCCAGAGGAGCAAGGAAAATTAGCCACTAAGGAAGACATCCAGGCGTTTATGCGGGATATCAAAGCAGAGTTCTGGTCTTGCATGACAGAGCTCTCCACGCGGATGGAGCAGACAGACCAACGACTCATTGAAGTGGAACAGAGGCTGGGCGAGGTGGAGGACCTTACCCAGAGTCACGACGCCACAATCCTAGACATGAGTCGCGAGATCCAGGCGTTACAGAACAGGAGTGAAGTGCTGGAGTTTAAGCAGGAGGACCTAGAAAATAGGGCACGAGAAATAACTTGCGCATTGGAGGGGTCCCGTCGACGATTCAAGACCAGGAGCTTCCAGAATACATCAGCAATTTCTTCCAAGCACTCCTTCCTAACATGGATAAAGCCCAACTGATCCTGGACGCACTCATAGATTACGCCCGAGACGGGGGGTGGACTCGGACGCCCTCCCCAGACGTGATCACCACGGTTCACTTTTACGCCACCAAAGAGACCATCTCGGCTATAAGCCGCACCAAGGACGAGTTATCGTTCATGAGTACCCAGCTCCAGATATTCCAAGACCTCTCACTGATAACTCTGCAGAAAAGAAGAGCCCTGAAACCCCTGACTCTATTCCTGCAGAACCAACAGATAAGCTACAGATGGCTGTTCCCCTCCACTCTCCAAGTCACGTTCTAGGGAACCCAGCGCAAAATTAGCCACCTAGAGGACGCAGAGTCCATCCTACACCCACACTCGCCAGAGGCTTCACCTGGCCATAGTCCACAGCGTTCGCCAGGGGAGTCGGAGCAGCTACCACAGAGACAGCAGCAGCAGCCCTGATCTAAAGCACAGACGCCGAAAGGTAAAATAATCCTTCCATGGCTGACGGTCGGGCGCAGACCGATCCTATGACTGAAGAAGAAACCAGTAGTGCCGCGGGTCCTGAGCGGCCCATACCACACTCCAAGGAACATGTCATCAACCCACCCTTGGAGATTAACCCGATTATGTGGTTTGATCCTAGCCCCGTTGGCTGGGAGAAAAGTTAGGGCCCAGTTGGCCTTGGGAAGTCCCGCATTGGATATGCTGGCCCCCCACTCATCTAAAAGTTTACCCTCCTGTTGGAGGAAACATAAAACCCAGCCGCAGGAAGACTACGCTGAAACTAAGTCACTAGATGATGACTGAGGACCCCCATCCCCCGCGATGAGCAGCACCCTACTCCAGAGGACGCCCAGGAGACCCCCCCCCCCCAATCAGAAACTGAAATTCTTGACAATGAACGTCAGGGGCCTCAATGCCCCGCAGAAACGGAAAGCGATTCTGAGACGCGTACAGAACGACAGGGCCTCCATTGTCTTCCTCCAGGAGACTCATCCGACTCCGGGCAATTTCACTCGGCTCCGTGATCAACAATTTCCACTACAATTTCTGGCGTCGAATGGAACAAAGAGGGGTGGCACAGCAATCCTGATCGCCAAGGGCCTCAAGCCGCAAATCCTGGACTCTTTGCTTTGCCCGGATGGCCGCTTTGTAGCTGTAAAATGCTGAATTCTCGGCCAACTTTACACGTTGATCTCGGTATACGCACCTAACGAGGGGCAGGAGGAATTCTACGCAACCCTAGAAGGCGCTCTCCCACCATTTGCTGAGGGCCAAACCATAATCGGGGGAGATTCTAACAGAGTTCCTGATCCAGTGACAGACAGATCACATCCCCCTGCCCGTAGAGACTTCGGCTTAGCGACAGCGCTACTCAAACTATTTCGTACTATGGACGTGGTGGACACCTGGAGAGTCCTCCATCCTGAGGTTCGAGACTACTTGTTCTACTCTTATGTACATAGAACATACTCGCGCATCAACCTCCTTCTGGCATCCCCGCAGATCCTAGCATTCACAGATGAAGTCCTCATCGGCCCTAGAATCCTCTCAGATCACGTGCCAATAACCTTAACGCTTAGAGCCCATGATCCTGACCCGGCCCCGCGACGCAGATGGTCGCTCTATGACCCGATCCTAGAAGATATGTCGATAAGAGACGTGGTGGCCAAAGCAATAAAGCAGTTTTTTGAAGAAAATAAAAATGAAGATACCTCCCCAGCAAACACGTGGGACGCAATGAATGCGGTGGTGAGAGGGGTGTTAATCTCCTGAGGAGTAGCATTCCACAAACAAAAACAGACCCGCCGCGACCTAGAGGACAGGGTGCAGGAGGCGGAGACAATATGAAAAGCTAGAAACTGGTCCCCGAAAACCTATCGAGCCCTGCAGACGGCCCGAAAGAAGTTGGAGGCTGTTGGGGAGAATTCTCTGCAAAGGCTAATTTCCCAAACCTAGTGAGTCCCCCAGCAGCTTTGCTGGATTTTTGGGGTTTATTTTTTTCTCCTGCTAGGGTTTGATGTGTTTTTGATATGTGGTTTACACAGCACCCTCCGTGCAGTAACCCAGGGGTGTCGTAGCGACCCCCCAACATAGACTCCATACCCTGGGACTGACTGTCTCCCAGGGCATGTAAAGTCACCATTGGCTTTACTAGTCTTAAATTGTGAACAGAACCAGTACAAACCATCATATTGTGGACGTACTGGTCGGGGCAATTCGATTGCCCCGGGGCCTGTTGTTCGAGGGGGCACTGTCCAGTCCCCCGACCGAGTTTTGGCTGGTGGCAGTGGATACTACTTTTTATATTCGACCGCGAATATATTCCTATGGGATTTTCCCATTGTTCGAGGCTACCACTTTTTAATATAGCCTCGAACATACCGCCGGTTTATTAAATATAAATTCACCGGTTGGTATTTTTTGACGAAACTTGGTTCCAAAATGGCGTTTGTGTTCGCTTCTGTGACTCCAACCCAAGTCGAGCCCTTTGTTCCACCTTTTGGCAGGCTTCTCCACAGAAGCCTCCCAAAAGAGGTGCCACTCTGTCTGGGTACCACAGGGAGTGTGGGAGGGGGTTTAGGCACCCTGGACTGAGTTGCCACGGCAACTCAAGTCGCACTCTTGTGTGATTGGCCCAAGGCTCACCACTTAGCATGTTTGAGTTACAGCTAGGCTGAATGAATGGGGCTTTTCTACATAAAAGCAGGGCTTTGGGGACTGGGACTTCAGACGTCGCCACAGGACCTAAGAATCCGAGGAGGGAGAAGCTGAGCCGACCTGCAACGACGACCCCACCGGTGGAGCTCTGCTGAACCGTCTCCCCACTTTTCCCGACGACAGAGGAGATCTCCAGCCCGGATAGTCTTCTTCCTTTGAGTGGTGGGGATAACCAGTTTGCCCGTCTTTTTGCCTTCCTGGACCATCCCGTGGCCGCCTTGCCCGTGCCAAGCACCCCGGCAACCGGAATACCACGGTTTACCACTACCGCGAAGAAAAGGGTGGTACCTTGTAACCGGGAAACTCAGCATCTGGTTTCTTCCCTGGCAGTGCAACGACCTTCAGCTTTCCTCCACGTCGAGACCTCCTCTTCCTCTGGACGAAACACCGACTTGCACCCGCTGCCAGGAACAACTGCCCCCGCTGGAGCGTTCTTCCCATTTTCAGGTACTGTGTCCCGCCTGGCTTCCCTTGCGACAGATCGTTCGGGGTGACAGTAAATCCTTGACTTTCTAACCTTTGCTAGCCTAGGGCCTGTTAACTAACTTTTCCTGACTTGATCTCAATCTTTTGTGAACTATCTGCAAAGACTTTTTGGGCATAACCCTGAAAATAAGTGGTGTTCCTCACTAAGACTTGTCTAATAAGTAATTAGGGTTGTATATATATAATATTGACTGTGTGTTGAATTTACTTACCTCTTTGTGTGCTAGTGTAATTTACAAGTGTGTCTTTAAATAAATAATTATATACTTTTACACCAAAGCTCTGGTCAGTGTTTGCTTGTGCTACCGTATCCCTGTACCTATTGTGTATACTCTATATACTGCCTAACTCATCTTGAGAGAAGTCTGACTGCTCAGCCACAGCTACCAGGTAAATCTGGGTGGTACAGACTGCTACCAGTTGGGTTTACTGGCAACCACCTGTAGTCCTAAATCTTTTGCAGTTGCCCCTAAGGGAACTGCACAGGTTTCTGCCTAACGGAGGCCCACTACGCAGATGATACGGCCCAGCTTCTAGCCAAAACAAAACAAAGTTTCTACGCCAGAGGTAATAAAGCAAATAAATTCCTAATGTAAAAATTGGCGAGAGCCAAGAGGAGGAATACCATCAAAGGCCTGCAGAACCCTCAGGGTGCAGTGCAGTTCGCTGATTGTAATAAGCTAAGGATTGCAGTGGCCCACCTGACCAATACAATGTCAGCAACCCCGAGATCCAGCGAAGAACAGCGCTCCTACCAGCAGGAGGCTGCCCTACCCAACATCACAACCAGAAGAAGGGAAGAGCTGGATGCCCCGATCACCAGTGAGGAGGTCGATGAGGCAATTAAAAGCCTGAAATCAAGAGCTCCGGGACCAGATGGGTTCTCGCCCCGATTTTTCAAACTCTTCCGACCCCAGCTGCTGGCCCCCATGACAACTCTCTTCAATTCCTTCGTCACTTCAGGATCGACTACCCCGTCGATGCAAGAGTCAATCACAGTTCTAGCTCTTAAACCAGGAAAAGTTCCCAGAGATATCGCGGCATACCAACCCATCTCTTTGTTAAACCTGGATGCAAACATTTATTCGAAGGTCTTGGTGAACCGCTTAGCGAAGGTACTCCCGGACATTATAGATCCAGACCAGACAGGATTTATAATGAATAGAGCAACCACAGATAACACACGTAGGGTCCTCAATTTGATCGAGATTGCGAAGCGAGACTCACGAAAGCTAGCCTTACTGGCCTTGGATGCGACCAAGGCCTTTGATAAAGTAGACTGGTCGTTCCTACGTCTTAGCCTGGAATCCTTCTATTTTGGACCCTCCTTCTTGAAGTTCGTCCTAGCGAATTACCAAGCTCCGAAGACCCTCCTCCGGGTAAACGGCCTGCTATCCAGCCCAATCCCCCTGACATGTGACACTAGGCAGGGGTGTCCTCTCTCCCCCCTCCTCTTTGCCCTGGTAATGGAACCCCTAGCCCAGCGGATCCGCCTCAGCCCCAGAATCAAAGGCCTCCAAGTAGGCCCGGCCCAACATAAGATCGCGTTATACGCGGACGATGTGATGCTTACCATAACGGACACCTCCAAGTCACTGAGAGCGGCCCTAGCAGAAATCCATAGATTCGGAAAGGCCTCATGATTTGCCATCAATTTTGTGAAATCTACAGCCTTGGGAGTAGGCTTGGAACAGAGAGACAAGGAATCCTTTAGATCTTAATGTGTGATCCCGCTAAGCGAAAAGTCTATCCCCTACCTCGGGGTCCAGATCCCCGCCTGCCCAGAAGACACCTACCGGATAAACTTCCCGACTTTATTGCAGTCCTTAGAAAAAGACCTGGATCGCTGGCTTTCACAGGAAATAACGCTAATAGGTCGTATCACGGCCTGTAAAATGAACCTTCTACCATGATTCCTCTACGCCTGCTCCGCCCTCCCCACCATAGTCCCCCGCCCTCCGCTTCAGCGACTCCAGAGGAAGATTTTTTAGCTTTATATGGAAGGGGAAGAAGTCCTGCATTCCACGGAAAACCATGCTATGCGCCCCGAGCCAGGGAGGCCTCGGGGTCCCTGACAAGATATCAGATGGCGGCGCAGATAGCTCACACTCGAGCCTGGACCATTGCATCAGGGCACCCCAAGTGGATGGACATAGAACAATCCCGATTACCTTTTCCCCTCCGCTTCCTCCTGCACCTACCGCCCTCACTGCGGCGGACATGGCCATCCATCTTATCAACCAAGCAGACTCTAAAGGCATGGGACTGGACACGCAAATCCAGAGATGTCCCTAAGCCCATCCGCCCCAGTGTTCCACAACCCGGCCTTCTCACCCGGGACCTGCCTCTCGAACTTTAGAAACTGGAAGAGATCATGTAAAGACGAAAGATGTAGTGTTTTGTATGTGTTTTAAGTAAAAAAAAAAAAAAATTCAAAAGTTTGTACAAACAAATTAAAAAAAAAAAAAAAAAATAAAATAAACTTGATTGCCGGGGGCCTCGGCTCCCTAAGTCAGCTCTTTGAAGGAAAACTGCCGTTGACGATCGCCCAATGTAAAAGTGTCTTTAACCTTTCGGAGACCGACAGGTTCTCGTACATCCAGATCAGACATTGGTGCTCGCATCCCCAGACCCGCATGGTAGCTACACGAGAACTCGATGCCCTCGAGCTAACAGCTGCAGATCCACCGAGCCGAAGGCGTATCTCAACGCTGTATAGACTATTCCAGACAAACCTACTGGCAGCTAAAGCAACGTACATGTCACAGTTGGAAGGAGACCTAGGACATCCGATTCAAGACCAAGCTTGGGCCGACATCTGGTCACGTACCCACTCGTCCTCTTTCTGCATTACTAACCGGGAATGTGCGCATAAACTCCTCTTAAGATGGTATTACCCGCCGCTACGACTACACCACTTCAATCAGTCCTTGGACCCGCAATGCTGGTGCCGTTGCGGCTTGCCGGGCTCTTACCTACACATGTGGTGGACTTGCCCGACAGTGGCGACTTTCTGGTCTCAGTGTATTGCCACCATAGCAGACATCACCCAGATCACGTTACCCCTGGAACCAGAACCACTCCTACTGAGGACGCCGATCCCTGGTATCTATCCGAGATCGGGCAAGCTAGCGGCCCTCATCACGCAACTCCTTCTAGCCGCGAAAATCACAATAGCCCGAACTTGGAAATCCCCAGATGGCCCCCTAATGATTCTGTGGTGGTTGAAGCTTTGGGACATCTTCATTGCGGAAAAGATCATGGCGGCAAACAGAGGTCGCCTTCACCGTTTCACTAACATTTGGTTGCCTGTGATGGACTATGACCAGCGTTTCCCGGCCCTAACATATAAACCACGCTTGGTGGTGAATGCGCAACGAGCAGCAGACTGGGGCCTGGCTCAGGCAGCAGAGGAGCAAGCTCTGGGAAGCTGCCAGAATTAATGAGTGGGGGTGGAGATTCAGGGGACGATAAATTTGACTTAAGAATGTAACTCATGCTGACTGGTTGTAATGCATTGTTTTCCTGTGCGCCGACCAAAAATAAACATGTTTAAAAAACAAAACAAAAAAAACAATGGACTATCTAACTACAATTAACTAATGACATTAACGAAGTGATAAGAAGTATAGAAGGAAAAAGGAAAAACAAAAAGAAAACAGTTTAGGAAAAAAGAACCAAAATACAATATTTTCAACAAACATTCCTATCAATTATGGAGGTATCACACAGCAACTCTGTAGTGTAGTAAACATTTAGCAATAGTAGCAACCATTCCCTGAGACACTACCGCCCAAACGAAAGCCCTGCATTCTCCGTAAACCTCAAGGAAACTTCTCCAAATGTCCCAGAACTTCTCAATGTCTCCTGCATTCCTATAGATGGCTTTCTTGTAGGTTGAAATAGTGAGAAGCTCTTCCACCCAGTCATCAATATTGAAGGAGCTACTGGACTTCCAAGATCTCAATATTATCCTCTTGGCAAGCATGCAGGCACGGAGCAACCAAGTTTTCCTGCCAAAGGTAATTTCATCCTTCAGATATACATTACCCAGAATCCGTAAGGAGGTAGTCAAGGGGACTGTACAGCTCAAAACCAAGCCTAATCTCTCACATATACTTTCCCAGAACTTCATGGTCTTTGGACAAAACCAAATTAAATGACTGAGGGTGCCTCTTGTGCTCTTGCATTTCCAGCAAAGTTCATTCTCCAAGAGTTGCCTCCTGAACAACTTTACCGGTGTCCAGTAAGATCTGAAAAGCAGCTTTGTCTGCGATGCTCTAAGCCCCCAGTCCAGACTCATCAGGCGAGTATTTTCACAGCGACGCTACCAGCATTTTAGGCCGTTGTGCATTTACA
Source organism: Ambystoma mexicanum (assembly GCF_040938575.1). Classification (NCBI taxonomy): domain Eukaryota; kingdom Metazoa; phylum Chordata; class Amphibia; order Caudata; family Ambystomatidae; genus Ambystoma; species Ambystoma mexicanum. The sequence goes on along the minus strand of NC_090934.1, from coordinate 819,235,863 downwards.
AATCTTCTAGAGCAGCGGAACCCGGTGAGCTGTCTAATTACATTTTACGAGGTGACCCTGAGTTGTGGTCTAATATTTGTGGTGTGTTTTTACTCGGTGTGGGTTGATTTGTCAAACTTTTGGTGTTGGGAGACTTCATCCAAATTACTTTTTGTAAGGTAAACCCACCCCCACATACATATGTGGCAAAATGCATTGCAAAAAACATGACAAGCTCCTGCGACCAAATGTTGAGTGCAGTAATCTGCCATTCCCAGTTTACTCAAGTGGTCAATAGTATGGAGCTCCCTAAATCCTGGTCTGAAGCAATAGTGGTTCCCATATATGAAAAGGTCTTGGGGGTTACCCTGTAAACTACAGGCCCGTTTTTCTGCTGTGATCTTCCTCGATGGTCTTGGTTAGTTTCTTTTAAAGGTCTTGTAGCCTGGGCGGAAGAAACTAAATGACTGGGTTTCTTCCAAAATGGTTTTAGAAAGGGTGTAGGCACAAAAACCAACAGATGCGTAACCTCGCTTTTACAAGCCTCTGCCAAATAAGCTAAAGACTTCTGCTTATATGTAGCAAGTTTGGATTTAACGTCTGCTTTTGACAAGGTGGACATGGGTCGGTAATGCATGAAATTAAGTAGTTGGGGGGATTCCTGAAGGACTTATATATAAATATGCTTATACTGCTTCACATGAATACAAGTCTAAAAGTGAGACTTAATTCTGAAGGGTTATTATCCAGGAATGTTCCAGTACTTACTGGATTACGTCAGGGTTGTGTATGTGTGCCCCTTTTTATTTAATTTGTACATTTCAGATCTTCCCCTTGCATATACACACGCTTCTCTTTTTCCACGGAGATTGGGAACTTTAGAAGTAGGTTGGCTATCATCTGCAGATCTTCTCCTTATGGACGTAACACTGATCGTTCTGCAGATTAATCTAGGTTTAACACCACGCTACTTAACTGAAAAGAGGTTGCTTATTAACCCTAGTAAATCAAGTATTGTGATTTACAGTTTGCCATCAAGGTTTAAGAGCTTCTCTTGGGCGATTAATGGGAAAAGCATCCCTCAGGTTTCTACGATCATCTATTTAGGCAATCTGTTTGCACCTAAAAACCATTTACGTACAGTAAAAAACAGACTTGATATAAAAGGGAAAGCTTTTACTTTACAGATGAGGGCTATACAAAGGAGGTTATGTTTTTATTCTTTACTGCCAGTTATTCCGTTTTTTTAATGAGTTTTCAAATCTACATAGCAGAAATCAAAATAAACACAACCAATTCCCATTCCCCTACTAACCCAAAACTCCCTATCCCCCCAATCCTTACTCTCCCACCCTTCCATGTAGACAGAATATTTAAATTATTAGAAGACTCAAGAATTTTCGTATTCGCAAATTCTGCGGGTCGTGTTGTCCCATAAGGTACCCATGAAGAAAGTTCAAGGTCAGTGCCCATTCCATTGAGAACTTAGCTTGCTCCCCTTGGATTGTTTATGTAATCCACACCACGGATATGTGAAATTCCATAGCCTATAGTACCAGTCTTTTATTTGTGGAGGATATGGAGACTTCCATTTCTGAGCTATTACCAGTAGTGCAGCCAATTGAAGAAGATGGAATATTTTCCTCTTATATTTCAGCCAGTGTTCATTGTCTTTTTGTGCCAGGCCCAAAAGACTTTCTCCAAGAGATCTTTCCGTCTTAAAACCAAACATAGCTTCATATTTTTCTGCACCTCCTCCCAGAATTGAGACAGCTTAGGACATGACTACCATTTGTGTAACAAATCGCCTCTCCCCCCCACAACCCCTCCAACAGAAAGCCGAAACCGATGAGGTGATTTTATGTAATCTTGTCATTTTCAGAATATCTATCCATAAACGGGACCATGCTTCCTCTGTGGACGTATACCCCAAAGTCTTTTCCCAAGCCAGTTGAAATGTAAGGGCATTTGGTGGAGGCTTATCAACTAAGAGTTTATATAATCTGGAGATCAAATGTTTATCCCCTGAGCTAGAAGTTAGAAACTGCTCAAATGATGTAAGGGGTCTTAACTCCGCTGACTTATTGGATGGGGCTATCAGCCATTGGCGGACTTGAAAGTATTGGAAGCGATGCCTTTCTTGGAGGGCCATCTCCTCTTACATAACGCAAAAGATATACACCCTGATTCATGGATTATTTGCCCCAAAGGATTTGTGCGCCATTCTGCCCGCAAATTCCCATTAGTTAAACAGGTATTTGCGGGCAGAATGGTGCACAAATCCCGTTTTTTTTTGGTGCAAATAATCCATGAATCAGGCACTTAATCTCTTGGTCCAAGAACATGTCTCGAAACTTTATACATCCCTCCCTTTTCCATTCGGGGAAAGAGCTAGCAAAGTTTCCCGGAGTGAACTGAGGATTTGCAAACAAATGGGTGAACGGGGAGGGAAATGATGTAAAGCCGTGTTGGAGGACAGCCTTATCCCATGTATCCTCCACTACCCCTGTGATCACACTGTGGTGCATGTTCCGAGGTCTGTCAGAATCTAGGTAACCATAGTTTCTCCTGCATTCTAGGACCCACTATAGCTCTTTCCATCAGTTTCCACCATTTATTTGTGTCTTCTCTAAACCGGCCTTAATAACTTGCAACTGTGCTATCCACCCCAACCAGACAGGATTTATAATAGAGCGACAAACCCATGACAATATACAGCAAATTTGTCATTTAATTGAAAAAGGGGCTAAGAACGAGGACGCATCGGTGCTGGTGTCATTAGACGTTGAAAAAGCATTCGACTGGGTGGAATGGTGCTTTCTTTTTAACACCTTACGAACCATGTGGTTTGGTCCCAAATATTTAGCAATGGTTATGGCTAATTATGTGCATCCCTCTTTCTTCAATCCCTAAAGGGTCATACTAATGTATTTCCAGCAGTTGCATTCAAAGTCCCTGTATGGGATCTTAACCTAGTGTTAACATTTCTAACATGCATTCCTTTTGCGCCTATACACTCACGCCCATTAAGAATGTTAAACTTCAAAACTGTTTTGCTAATTGCAGTAACGTCAGCCCGCAGGGTAAGCGAGATGCAGGCACTTTCCTGTAAACCCCCACGGTTTTCTATAAAGACAAGGTTGTTCTCAGTCTGAAGCCTTCTTTTCCACCTAAATAGCCTCTGATTTCCACTTGTCGCAAAAATCATTTTTCCACCTCCTACATTTCGTCAAAATGACCATTTATTCATTGGCTATACAGGCCCTAAATTGGGTTTAGTTGTTACAAAACAGACCCTATCCAAATGGATCATCCTGGCTGTTGGGGAATGTTACAGGTTAACGGACAAAGACCCACCAGAATGCTTGAGAGCACATTCCACAAGGGGCATGGCAACCTCTGCTACTCTTTAGAGAGGTGTCCCAATCAAAGACATTTGTTCAGTGGCCTCTTGGTTGTCTATTCACGCGTTGGTGAAACATTACTGCCTGGATTTATCTTCCAGTCAGGAAGGACACTTTGCAAAAGCGGTCCTTCGTTCAGTCCATGACAACAGTTAAAACAAAATATAATTCGTACTCCCACCACCAAATTATTACTGCTTTGGGAGTCTATCATAAAATGAGGAATACATGGAAGGACACAATCCATTCGAAGAACAAGTTACTTACCCCCTTGTAACATTCTTTCGATTGGATGCCGACAGTTGAACGGAGGCTGTTGAGGGAAATCGACTTGACAAGAACAGCACACAGCGCCCTCTGTCAAACTTTTTTTTTTTCCAAAGCCGCTGAAGCTGGAAGCATGATTATCATAAGATGAAGAATATGTGGGAGGAACATCCAAGCGAAAGAGCATTACCTGGGGTAAGCAACTTGTTAATCTCTTTGAGACTTGTTATAATTATAGGTATTTAGCATATTTCATTGACAGGAAGCAATGTAAGTTATTGTTACACATATTGGCCCTTGCTCCCTTTGGCCCCGTAGCCGCTTATGCGGATTGATCAGATTGTGTACTTCCAAGATGGAGGGCCGTTGTACTGCCTGAGCTGGGAGCAGCGGCACAGTCTCTGCACGTCCGCAAGAGATGCCGGGGATCGCTCACGTGATTCCTTATACGGAACAGAGATTGAGTTTCCTTTGCGTTGCTACAGTTGTTGCAGGCGCTCAGGCCTCTCAGCGGGGTTTCCTCTTAGCTTATGCTCCTCGGTTGCTTTCTCCAGACGACCGGGTTCCTGTTCATCCTCTTAGTTCTGCTTTGTCTTCCCGGGTATTACTTCTCTCCATAAACAACCTAAAGTGAGTTCCATCCATCGATCTCTAACCTACTACTTCTCCCGGAAGCATCCTTACTTACCCCTCTGTTTTAGGGATCCTGTCTTCCATATACTCCAGTTCCTGTCTACGGGGATCGCCTCTCTAATTGGAGCCACTCCCAGAGGTGAGGGACTCCTTTTCTAATCATACTGTTATTCTGTCATAATGTCCCATTTCCCATAAGAAGTCTCCTCACCACCCTTTGTTTCTCTGTTCTCAGAAGAAGCCTTCCCGCATCTAACTCCACTTCAGTCCATGGTGAGAACCATCTGCACGACTATCCAGAACCGCTGGTACCCGATCACATCCAGGGTTTTCTTCCCCAGAGGGTTTCCCTGACAGTCCTGCCCTTTCCACCTGGTTTTTAGGTTCTGGGTACGGAGGGGCTGGTCGGTCGGGGGATTCTTCAACTGTGACATTGGCTTTCCCATTGGTATTCAACTGTCTTTCAAGGTGAGATCTTACTATTTCCAGTTAACATTGAAAGGTTGACCGATATCAGATAAGGTATTTGTGGCCTTTGACTTTAATGCCAAGGTTAATGATTTTCATAAGCAAGGCTTTGCTGGGTAGATTGCAGCGTTCATCATGTTCTGTTGCAAAGCTAATAGTGCTCCTCCAGGTAATGTTACAGCCTGTGTTACAAGAGACCAGGTGCCCAAAGCCTTTCTCTTGGGTAAATTGTCAGTAGCCAAGATTAATTGAAGGCTTTCATGTCCGCCATTCAAAAAGTTGTATTTGCATTGTTCTATATACCTATATTCCAGTACTTGTTAGAAGGCACAGAAAACCGATTGTTGTGGATTCCACAATAATTTACTTTTACAAATTTATAAACTATTGAAAACGCCATGTGAATCTTAGATGGATTGACCTCTGGTGAAGAAAGAGATTGGCCTATAGCATTGGTTATTCAATATTGGCATTGTCAACTGACTCAAGCCAAAGAGTGTGTACAGACCTAGATTTCAGTGTGCAACATGCGTGCACACAGCAGTAGGTGGAAGCCTTTTTTGCTAGGTCTCTGTGTGTAAACACGTTTGCATACATTTTGCCTTTCCAACTATTTACTTTTTTTTTTGTTTTAATTTGTTTATAGTTACATAGTAACTTTTACAAAAGTGTGTATATATATATATATATATATTTTAAAACATCACATGATATTACAGAGGCTAATATAAAACATAATTTCTCCATACATGAGTTCACATTTGACACATGCATTTTCAATTAATTTTCAAATTGATAACAAAGCATCAATATACAGTTTAAAAGAAATTCATTTAAAAAGAATTCATATACCTAAGATGTAGATCACCCTCACAAGAAGACAACATACTCTAAATGTTCGTAAGGGGACTTGATGCTTAATCCACTACCTCTTCTTTCACGTTAACTTAGAGACAGCAATAATGCTTCAAAAACTGACAGCAGCAATCTGTAGCTTAACAAGTTTACCGTGCATCATGTCTAGCCACAGCAGGTCCAGATCCACGCACTCAGTGTTTGGAACATATTTACTGAAATGACTGATGTGTTCACTCCTTAAACCATCACACTCCGTCAATAAGTGCTGCAAAGTCTCTATATTCTCCCTTTGCTTACAAAATTTACAAAAGGAGGATCCAACACTCTGTCCACTTCTAATATGAAGTATTTGTCCCGTGCGCAGTACATTAAAACGGAATCACATATAATCCTGCCTACACGTTTTATTAGGAAATTTAATTAGATATGGTTCCAATTCCCCCATCTTTTTACAATCAGAAGCAATGTGATTATATAATTTTGACATTTTGACCTCTTGAACTGTTAAATTCCAGTCAGCATGAAGCAATATTTTTTTTACTTTCATGGGGTTTGCGATGAGCATATCTCTAGGGACCCCTAGTTTGCCAAGAAAATTGTTTGCTTCTCCCAACATGTCCCTAAGGTACTTAGATTTAGGAGCACCACTCCTGATACCCCTACCCATGATGTCATACAGGGTGGTATCTTTGCTGGTTAACAATTTCCTGAGTAGTGCCATTCTGCGCCATTCGATGGTACTTCTAATCGAGTGTAGACCGAGCTCATATCTTATTGCCACCAACGGTACACACTTCGGCAGGCATTTTACCATGGATTTTAAAATTATGGATTCGTACACCGCCACCTCCTTTCTGCACCATAGAGGAGACAGTTCTAGACCATAGCAGAATTGAGGCACTAGTCTATTTTTATAAAGGCGAACACATGGCATTAAAGAGAATTTACCATACTTTAAGTCAACTTTACATAATTGGGCTTTCATAGGGGCAATTTTCGCTTCCAGTAGGGCCCGCAAGTTTACCTTGTTCTTATTTCCAAACACTGCATATCCCAAGTATCTTATTGCTGACTTTGTTGGTAATTTCTCATGATTTAGGAACAGTGCATTTGTTTTTTGCTTTTTTTTTGAGTCAAACATAGTATCACTGTTTTAGAGTAATTGATTTTAAGGGCATTTGTAAGAATATATTCTTTGAACGCAGTTAGCAGACGTTAAAGATCTATGGGAGTGTGATCATAGAGTATTACATCATCTGCGTAAGCGGTCCACTATACCTTAATGCCCTCTACTTTAGGTGAGTTTGTAACCAGTTTACTAAAACATGCTCCCAGATCAGAAAAATATAGGTTAAATAATGTCGGGGCATAGATGCATCCTTGCCGCAGACCGTTGGTTACATTGATTTCATGTGACAGATTTCCCTCCATGCTCATTCGAACCTTTAATCTAGAGTTTTGATGCATGTTATATACAATTGAAAGAAGCGAAGTTGGCATCCCAAGATTAGCCAATTTGCTCCACAAAATTGTTCGATCCACAAGATCGAAAGCAGATGTAAGATCGATTGATGCTAAATATATGGGAAGATTTTCAGGGATCCAGGACGCATTTTGCATAACGTTAATTAACAAGCCACCTGCATCAGTACCCAAGTTTTTCTAAAACCGAACTGCCAGGATGATATGTAATATTGGTCCATCCAGCACGGAATATGCTCTAGAACGAGGCTGGCAAGTATTTTGGAGTCGACGTCCAACAGGGCTATAGGTAGATTGGTATAATATAAGACATTCTCAAACTATTTGGAAGAAGATGAATCTTGACAATGTCTTTATATAAAAGAAATGGGATTTTGGCCCATAGATTTGAATTCTCCTTCATGACCCCGTTGCAGAGCAGATTCGGTCCAGATGCGCTACAGGTTGAGCTCTTCACAATAATGTCTTCGATATCTTTTATGCTGAATGGGATATTCCATGTGGCATTTTCAATATCTGACGGAACAACCCATACGACACTAGGGGGGCAATACAGACTCGAAAAATGCCCTTCCCATTTCTTTGAGGTTATACAAGATGTTTGGGAATTGATTTGTTCATGCCCTCCATTGTTGACCAAAGACCAAAATCTACGGGTGTTACATTGCATAACGAACTTAACATAGATTCTGCGTCTCCCTGATAGAGCTTAGCACGCAAAAGTCTTAACTTATTTTTCCATTTATTTTTTATTGCGTGAAATTCCCGTGCTTCCACAGCTGTAGGGGGGATTGGATGACATATGCGCAAAACACGTATTGCGCAATTTCTACCCTGCTTAAGTGTATTTATTTCTGCAGAGTAGGTATGTTTGTGTCGTTTGTTACTTTTGGCCTTTTCCTTTATTCCAGCCTTTCCTCGAATTACTGATTCAACGTAATTCTCAAAGGTGTCATGACAATACATCTTTTTTTCTTGCCATAGACATTATTTTGAAAGTCAGCCTGGAACAGTATGTTAACTTTCTCAATATTAGTTGTATGCCAAGAAATTCTATTCAATTGGACGTTCGTTGTAACCTGAATTTCCAGCTTTTGTACTCTTCTCATATCCATATCTAACAAAAGAGACATCTTAAGCATTTTGTGGTCGCTTTCCTTCGTGTCCAGCAGGCCAAAATCATTGACAAGGTTAAATGTGTTCGTACAGACAAAAATGTAATCTATGGTGGATGACCATCTTCCGTTCGACCATGTTGAGTTGTCCGAGCAGTCATCCAAGAGTTCATTCACACTTTGCAAGCCCCAACCACCCAGGAAGCGGGCCCATATGTCCCCCTGCTGACTTTTCCGCTGGTCGATTCTTTCACCGATCAGTCGTCCCAACCTACATTCATTCGTGCCTTCCTCTAGGCATATTTCAGAGTTGAAATCCCCAGACAGGATCATATGTAGATCCTTATTCATGTCTTGGCATTCTTGGATTACAGAGTCTATTGCATCAATGGTTGCCTTTAACTCGCATTCAGGTTGCCAATAGATGTTTATAATTAATAGGAGCATAGGGGAGCTCTTGCGATCTATTTCCACTAGGACGGCTAAACACACTTTATTTATATGGAACTCCTTTTGGGTTGTAAAGGATATGTTATTCTTGATCGCGATTAATAGCCCACCCGACGGTCTCCCCTTAGATTTTTTTTGTGGTGGGTTCCTGAAAAGTAGTAAAACCATCTAAAACAATTGCGTTCGCTGCCCATGTTTCTTGTATACATAGAAACAAATGAGTCAAGAGTTCCACACACATATCAAAAGAATGCAGTAGGGCACGTGATCCCCTCGAGTTCCATGATAAAAGTGTAAGTTTCACGGTACTCTAGGTTGAATCTTTCATGCCTTGGATCTTGGAAATAGATTCCCTCAAGGTTGAAGCCAGCCATCTCAACTCCGCCACCTCCTCAGGGTGTATCTCAGCATTCTTGGCTCTTGTTCCTTCTCTGTCATTTCTCATCTGCATCCTCCCTGTTGTTTCCTTGCTCCTTGGCTAAAGTTCACTGTATCGTACCCAAAACGTTGCAGAGCCACTCCTTCTGTAAGGGCAAGTTCGTATGTAGCCCTGGAGTAAAACACAATCCTGACACAGTCATATCTGGTTGGGTGAATGTAATCGATGAGCTTAATGTCGCTTGAAGTGATTAGAGAGAGCCGGGGGAATCTCATTAAACAGTGACAAAATCCGTTCTCTATTTAAGGAAGGAGGCCCTCCTATTGTGAGCATAAAATCTTAGTATGACACTAGGGTCATCCACAAATTTCGGCTCCCTCCAATCACTTTGATCTTCTGGCCAGGCACTAGATAACATTCGGTCATGTCCCATCGCCTTCGTATGTCCTCCTGTCTCCCACTCCCTGTTCTCGCCTCTCTCATTGTCCCTCTTCCATTCCTTGTTTCGTTTGTAGTCTCTGTTTTGTTAATGGTCCTGCTTTATATTCCACATTTAGGCTATCTCCCGTATCCTCTCTTCAAATCCCATACCCTCAGTTTGTGGTTTATTTATTCGTATCCCCTCATCCTTGCATTCCTCTCTCATATCCCTCCCACCTTCCTGTGTAATTATAGGGGCGGGCTCTTGACTGTGTACACTCTCCCGCGTGTCTTGGTCGTCATTATTAGTTTGAGTATTTAATCTCTGATCAATCTTTTTTTTTTTTTCTGTTTCTTTGGCTTCTTCTTTCTCAACCATTCGTAACCTGTGCTGTGCTCCCTCGAGCCCTTTTTCATTGGATAAAAGTGATCTGGGTGGTAAAGAATGACCATGCTTGGAGGGAATTTGGAGTATTTTGATGAGAGCCTCTTGAACCAGTTTTTTGATGTCTTCACTAGGTGTCATAGATGGAACACTACTGTTAATCACCTCAATCACGGGCCCTCCTTCTGGTTCTACTTCCTCGTGCTGCCTTGAATTGCTGCATTTATTGGGGGTTTCATCTGCCTGAGGCGCTGTTTTATCCTCTTCTACTTTCTCTGCAGTTTCCTGCACCTTATCCACAGTTAACTTTTGCTTATTTTTTATACCAAAAAATTGCTGGATACCCCTTTCCTCCTTGTATCCCTCTGATTTGCTTCCATTCATCTTCTTAGAGTTCTTTTTCTTGTTTTTTTCAATTGTTCTACATTTAAAATTGCCCTTCCCCATTTTTCCCTTGTGGTTCATAGCTTCTGAAAGGGTGTTCTTTGCTTCTCCGTATTCCTTGCCATTTGTCTCTAGTAAGTTGCCTTCTATACTGTCTGTGGCATCCTTCTTAATTGACACTTCCTTCACTTCCAAAGCTATTTTGATTTCCTCATTTAACTGAGTGAAGTCTAGGTGTCCTCCCTCTACTGATAGACTACATATGTCTTTAAAATTTATATTAGTATTTTTCATCTTGGGGGAAGGTTAGTTTTTTAGCTTCCAATTATGTTCGCTCCCTTCTCACTCTTTGCTCTTCTTTTGAGAGCCCTTGCCCGCATTTTATTTTCTCTCCGTGTGATAACATACACAAACTGAGTCTCCTCTTCCTGAGTTGGTTCTCCCCCAGCTTTCTGCTTCTGAGCCTGCCTTATGACTTCCTCATTTTTCATCACATCCAAAAGTAGCGATGGGCTGTCCAGCATGTTCCCTACTGACCGCTCAGCGGTACTTACTGTAATGTTTTCCGACTTCCCAAATTTATTTTCATTTTGGTTTTCCACTTTTTTGATTTTTTCCTGATTAATTAATGTCAGTCTTTTTAATTCATTCACATTTTCCCAGGTTAAGTCCCCTTCTTGGGCACATAATTCGTTCCCTGTTTGGGAGCCTTGGTTGAAAGTCCGTATTTTTTCCATTGGAGAAGTTTGGGTGATTTCTTTTATGCTTAAGGCATGAACATACCCTTCCAGCCTACTTAATTTGTCTATGCATTCAACCCTCATGCATCTTAATTCCTGTAACTCCCCATGAGTCCTTTCATGACCTTTGTCTAAAAGGTTCAGGATCCTAGTTAATACCGGGAATGACTCTGGTTCTAGCATATTATCATCAGCTTCAATTTCCTTGCTATGCTGGTTGTGCATACTTTCCTCAAACTCTCCTCGCCCTGGGGGACGGGATGAGTCAGACTGGAACATTTGTTTACGATTAGCTTATGTTCTCCCGTTTCGCTACCACCAAACAGTTCCATCGTGGGGCCCTTAGTGTACTCGCAGAGTTTCTCCCTACTTTCCATATTGGATTTATGTAGGTGGACATTTTCAAGACCTCCACCCCTAGCCCTTGCTGGAGTTGAGGGGCCCGTTGAGAGTCTCACCCTCCTATCCAGTTCGGCAGACACCACAGATGCCAGAAGTGACGTATTCAACTGGGGTGTGGTGAGCATGGAATCATCCATGTTTAAGACTGAGGGTCTAACAGGTAATTCTTGAATGCTTAGAAAGCTTTTCTGCGCAATCTCTTCAACAAGATCCATCTTATGAAAGGACTCCATTTGGGCCTTTATCCGGTCACTTACAACGTTGGGCAGGGGCGGGAAATCAATTCCACTTAATTCCCACTTTTCTGTCTCCCCTACCCCCAATGTGTCCCTAGTATCTTCATCATTCATTTTGGGGGAGCGGGGGTTTGTCATTGGGGTCTTACTTGATTGTGTAAACACAAAAGTCCTGCTTGCAATAATTGTGTTATGCCTCTCAGAGTTGTTTCTTTTATTTTGCCGCTCGGGGTATTTTTGGGTCTCACAGTGTTGGTATCGTACCACTCCTTAGGGTTCCCACCATACTCCGGATGCGGGATGTCCCTCTCACTTAAAGCCCAGATCACAATTGCCCCCCCCCCCCCCCCTCCAGAGACCAACACAATATTCACCACACTACCCTTTTCAGGTCGCGGGGCGATGCAATTTAATGCAGGGTTAAAGAGTCTAGCTTGCACCTACAGTACATGGCCTTGACTTCTGAAGTCTTTACAGAAATGCGACAAAGTCCAATAGGTCACCACAATTCTTTACCACCCAACCTCTGACCCGCCGACCACACACAGGAATGAGAATATATGCTAATGTTCCAAGTATCCAAGTATGGCCGTGCTCAATTGCCGAAATGCCGCCCCCTTCTAATCCTTGAAAAATAGAGTCGTGAGATATAGAAGCCAAGATCCTAAGCACAGACACTCACTAAATCATCCTAATAGTGGTTATGGACAGAAACAACACCTTGTATGGTAAGCAGCTATCAATATAATACCAAAATAGATCCTCAATGGATCCTGCTGAGTGTGGCCACCAAGCTTGTGGGAGTCCGCCTACCGCTATCACCGTTTATCTGGTGAATTCAAGTAGAGGTTAAGGTGCCCACATAAGCATTCACCCCCAGGACTATAGCAAGGGAAAAATTACATACAGAGTAGCCCTACCGAGAGTTTGTGCACCCCGTGAACAGTAAACAGTACTTCGCTGTCCTTCACGGTGCGCGCGCGTGTGCGCTGGAGCCACGTATTTTAAAGCACCAGAAGAGGCGTCACCACGTGCAGACGGCACACCTTAAAGGGAGAGAGAAAGAAAGAAAATCGTTTAAGAACTAGATAATTACAGGCAGAATAATTCTAAGCTAAGGGGCATGGCATATACAGCCACGGGGGGACTGCGTGAGAAATTTGCAAGCACAACGTGCGTGTGTCACATAGAGACACGTAAAGCTTATAGAGGTCTATGAAAAGAAAACAACGTGCGTGTGTCACGTAGAGTCAAGAAGTAGAACACTCTATGGGAGCGGATGCAACGTGCATATGACACGCAGACACAAAGTCCATGGCAGAGATCTACTCATGAGAGACAGTCACCTCTTTTAACTCTCCAAGGTCAGGCAGCTAGTGTTGCAAATAAAGACGTCCTCCAGACCTGCACAAGACCCGAGTTCAATACGGCATTCCAAGACGCTTGATGAATAGCAGACACGACTCCCAGCAGCACCCGCCCACAGTAAACAGTACTTCTCTGTACTTCATGGTGTGCCCATTGCACAAATTATAATGTGTTTTCAGCGTGTTTTGATAGTGTGAATGTTGTGACCTAGGTTGTCTTGAAATTCCTGCAAATGGCATAAAGATCCTAATAATCACTTGGCAAGTCCATAATGTATGCACACACTTTTGTCTGCACACCTATGTTTCAAAATAGGACTCCTGGAAATGTAGGACACTTGTTTGGACCGAGGGAGCTGAGATCGATGTGTTCTTATGGAAGGTCTATGGTGGGGTGCAAGGTCGGAAACCCACCCAACAGTTCAATTAAATGCCTGTACTGTGGTGGTGATACATGTGTGCACATCATGTGACCTGCCAAGCATCACGTAATACCAGCAGTGACTGCAAAGCAGCAGAAGCAGCTGGAGCTGCTGACCCAATAGCATGCTACCGAACGGCTTGGGATTGGGGCCATATTATTCTCCATGACAAATATAACAGTTCATGTGTTAAAGTTAACACGTAGTTATTAGTTGGCTTGCTGTGCGTTTCTGGTTCCTAGGACAGAAATTGGTATTTACATAATAGACGTGAAGGTGGAATTCTTCAAATTTAAATTCAACAAGCTGCATGAAGGCACCATAAGTATGTAACTCATTTCTGTAGTTCCATGTTGATGAAATGCTCTTGGAAATTATTTTGCTTGTATTCTTGCACTTGTATTTTGTATTTGCAATCGTTTTTAGAAATGTGGCTCCTACAATTCTGGTGTGGCGTCTTATCTTTTTCCTTTGTAAATCAATTGCTCCTTAGGCAAAAAGGGATAGTCTGTAGCCTTTTACTCTCTACCATGTGACGACATGAGTGGCTGGCCATATTCTCCAGCTCTTTAAAAAAAAATAAAACTAAAGTGGTGGCATGGAGCAGTGACTTTTCTAATCTGTCGTAATGTTTTCTGATGCTGAACCGCCAATACTTTATTTTGAAGCATGCGATTTTGCAATTTTATGTTTTTTTTAATTTCAGGCAATGCATTGAAGACCTTCTAGATGCATATCACGACCAAGTAAACACTTGCCTTAAAAATGAGGTAAGCTTGGTTTTGGCTACTCAGCTGAAAGAATCGTTTTTCACAAATGACTGTGAAGAAAATCATTTAATGTATAGCTCTACACATTCTCATTCTGGTGTGTTTTCACGATTTTGAATATGACCCAATGCGAGGAATTTGTTACAAAAGCAAACTTAAACATTTCTGTTGCCAATGGCTCCCCCACATTTGCAGGAATTATTTCAAAATGTAGGACTATAGGATTTGGTTGGTGAATCAATAAACCTGTGCAGGCTGTTGGGAATATTAGTTTGCCAAAAACCATGAAAGTGAAGATTCTTATGCTAAATTTGGGTTGTCTTGTCTGCAGCGGGTAACAAAAAAGGAAAGGTTGCCTTCACGAGGCAACCACAGAAGACCAGATTTGTTAATCGAATCCTAAAAAGTAAGTGCACAGACTAGAATGATCTATTTTGTGATATGATATGATAGTTTATTTATATAGCGCCTATACACAATGTGTTTCAAAGCGCTTCAAGGCAAGGGAGGGAACAAGGGAAAAAACAATGACATTCTTACAGGCCATGAACAGTAAGGATGTGAAATTAACTATCGTACTCGGCCTGACGACATTTCAGATAGTGCAAGAGCTAAAATATAGATAAGGAAGGGAGGGAGAGAGTGGGGGGAGAGTGGGAAGGAAATGGAAACAGACAGGCGACTACCGTACTAGGCCTGACAACATTTCTGGTAGAGCCAGAAAAAAAAACAAGAGGTGAGGGAGAGGGGTGCAGAAAGGTAGGGGAGGAACAAAACAAGCGACTATCATATTAGACCTGAGGACATTTCAGAAAGTGCTGGAGGGGGGTTGGGGAGGAAAAAACCAGTAAGGGGAGGGAGGAGACGACAGACGAGGTTGCATCATACTAGGTCCAGGGACAATTCTGATAGAGTAAGTGCATAGAAGAAAGTAAGGGGAAGAGATAGGAAAAGGGAGAAGGGAAAGGAGGAGAGAACAGAGAGTTAGCAGTCAAAAGAGTGGAGAAACAAGAGGGAGAGTGAATACAATTGCAGAAGTCAGTAGTAACACTTAATGTTGCAAGCCAGGATACAAGATGAAGATGGGAACAACATGATTCAGGGCCACCATGAGTACAAGATGCAAAAGAAGTTCAGCATGAGAGTTGAGAAAGGGTGACGCACCATGAATGAATGAAGTCCATAAAAGTCAAATCCAGCATTGTCCACAAGACTGTGATGGTGAAACCAGAATGTATCATGACAGACTCCTGCAGAAGTAGGCTTGAGTGGGGTGAGTTAAATATTCAGAGTATCAGAAAATGAAATTTCTAAATTGATCATTTTTATTCAAAAGTAAAGTAAGTTCCACGATCCAAACTTTTAATTGGATTTTGGAACTTAATTTTCTTCAGAATAAAAATGATTAATCCATTTAGAAATGTCATTTGATAAACAAATCTTATTCCAAAATGGAGTAGGGATAGTATGGTTGTAGTGCAAAATACCAAAATCCCAACCATTTCCAGTTATCATTCGGCTACTGCGGTTCACACACTCACATTGTGCTTGTTGAAATGTGTAAAGATAGAATCAACCCTGTGGTGGCTTCTGAAAGGCCAACCTATTATGATGAACAGAAAAGACACTGATGTCTAGCCACCCAAATAAGGTAGAGTTGCAAAGCAGGAAGGCCTAGACTCGGGAGGGGAGTGAGAGTGGCTACAATGAGACACACAGAACATCCCAGTAATTCCAGTTAAACAGAAAAATACAAACATGTTCAATTATTTATTAGGCCTTTAAGATAAAGTATAAGCAAATGAAAACCTCAGTTATTACTAAACTATTATCAAATATATATATAAATTCACCTTTGCTGATTCTTGTAACAGAACACCAATACGTTCCTTTTAGAAAAAGTTATGCAACTGAAGCAGAGTTGAAACAAAAACCTTAAAATAACTGTGTAGTGAAGTGAGTAATACAAAAACAATACATTTCATTACCATTTAAAACAGTAAGTAATTTAGATAGAACACCTATTGGAGAATTAAAGAGAAGGTCTCTAGTATGTAGTAAGTCTAGCCCCGATAGTGAATAAGGCCTAGTGCCAAAAAGTCACCAGTTCAACAAAACACACTGTTCAAGTCGGTTTACTATTGGATAGAGACAATAGAAACCCAAAGGCCACATGCTGCAGGTAAGTGGTCCAAAGGTAAGTAAAGCTCAGAAAGGTTTATCTCCAAGTCCCACCACTATATGGAAGGCCCTGGGGGAGATCCATAACCAGACCACCACCAATCGAAGGATAGATAGGGTTAAGACTTTACGCCCATACAATCCTTAGGTGAGGGGTACAAGAATAGGTAGTATAACTTACGCCCTTACTCCGATTTCTCCAGGGACCACTTCAGGATATCCTGACCTTTCTGGGCCTACTTACTTCTGCGAAGTTTTGAGGTAGGTCCAGGGGCTTTGTGTGCAGAGATCAATTTCAGCGTTGGGATTGGGTCAGGATAGTTCACGGTTCAGGCTCCATGATAAGATTCTCAAGACTGGACATCTGTATACCCTTGGCACAAAGAGATGCAGACCTCCACGGGATACAATACCTCATGTCACCACAAGGACCCAAAAAAGGCTGTTTCTGTCAGGAGTCACTGCTATCAGGCGGCGACAGGCGATCGTCGTAAGATGAACAAACGAACATGCTTCTCTCTGTCGAAGGAGGCTGCAACTGCATGATCAGACATCTTGTTGTACAAGTTGAAGAACCTCCAAGTTCCAAGGATGCACTCGGAATGGCGACTGCTGCAGCAAGGTAACCGAGTAGAGAGCTGGTCAGTACGCTGGTTGGTCCAGAGACACTTCCGAAAGCACACATCCTCAAGCATGGGTCGAGACTGGTTGTTCCCACCAGTCCATGGGTCGAAGCACTGAAATGGGGCCTTCTTGAGATCAGGACAGCACTGTAGTTGAAGCTGATCAGTGGCTGGAGTCGTCTTTGGGTTGTCAGCGGGCTGCTCTTCTTTGTAGGCATCTTGGCTCCAATGATGATCTGTCGAATGGCTGCAGGAGTCCTCCTTTTATCCAAGATTTGGGTTGGAAGCTTGCTCAATCCCTCCAATGGCAATGATCTGCACAATTCAAACTAGCAGTGGAAGGGGAAGTGAAGGGCAAGTGAAACCAGGCAGTTGGCTGAGTTGGTGAGTCTGAGTGACTTTGTCATTGCTGCTTCTGATAAGGTGATTTGGAACAGGGCTTTACGTCTGTGTTCCCGCCCTTTTTTTTTGGTGGCAGTTGGTGTACTGTTTGTTTCACTGTCCTTCTGCTCTTGAATCCATAACGTCTATTACAACAAACAAAGAATGGATAAGTGCACCTATACAGTCTCAGAACGGGTCAGCCCAAGTGTTGCTGACTGAAAAACATTCATCATGTATACGTTTTTCAAGTGGCTGATAGCAACTCCTACGACTACAATCCATGCACAAGTACTCCATTCGGAGCATGCGGTGGGGGGTGGGGGGAATCGGCCTAAAACTCCCAGTCGAACAATAACAAATATGACGGGAGGGCAACTGGATAACGCAAATGCTTAACAAAGTCAGCCCCAATCCTTAAATCACAATGCTTAGAGGATTCTGTCACCCTTGACAAATCATTCATAAGACTCTATCGAGAAATGGAACTTTCACAAATGGATACATCTGTGAGCAATTTATCGGGCGGGAAGTTAAACCTCTATAGCTAGAAACAACCAAGAACTTGATGGGTCAGATTTGCACCATATGATACAGCACAACATGGATTTTCAGGTGCACAATAATAGGCGCTTCACCGCACAAAGGGATCTGCTGTTAAGGACAGACTTTTCTGGCCCATCTTCTATTAATGCTTTACATCTGGTCTTGGAATCAATTTTAAGACTGTATGACAGTATAAAGGACGTCTTTGTTGCTAATGCAGATAAGCGTGTAATCCTGGATAAGAATATACAAGAGTGTACTTTGTGGGGTGAAATGGGGGTTTCTCCCACAACCAGGTTTCAATGATTGTGAGCTGGAGGTGATATGCAAGTCCAACAGTGTGATGGAAATTGAACAGCCGGAGGTACAAGCCGTCACCCTTGGTTGAATGTATGTCACGCCTGAGTGCTTCTCCAATTTTATTTGATTCCACTAATGTTTCCACAAGACCTGATGAAGACATGGTTCTTAGAGAAAATGTTGAGGTTATTCCTAACAAAACTGTACATATAAAAGAAAACAATAAGTTTAGGGCTAGGAGAAAGAAAACAAAAAATCAGCTTGCTGTAAAACATAACTCTCGTAGTTAAACCTTTTTTAGACATCTGCCTTTGGAAGATAGTATTATAGACCTAACACCCAGAAACCCATACATGAAGATGGTCTTTCATCGAATCCACAGGCTATAGACAACCATGTGTCGAATGTAAAGAATCGTAAAATAGATCAAACCACTCATCCTGTGGAATGTGTTGCTAATACTATTGTTCATTACACAAGTACAATGCCCAGGATGACTGATGTCGGCACTGACCTGCATTTAATTTCTGACCTTATACAAGGTGGCCGGTCGGTTAAAAGGAAAAAGGCCTTCATCACACGCTTTATTTTTTTTCCAGATAGGCCAATTTCTAGTTTAACAAAGGGTCAACAAACTAAAATAACTTCCTTTTTATTACCTGCAAAAACTACACAGTTAGCAACTAGGGCAGATTCTCTAACCATGAATAACCTGAGAATGGGGACAAATAACCTAACAAGGAAGGACCTCATAATAACACCTACTGTTGATTCAAATGCATCTCATGAAAATCAACCAACTATTGTAGATGGTTCCATTAAAGCTTAAATACAAGTACATTTGCAGAAACAGGCAAACAATCAAGAAATGTTTTGTCAAGCTAAAATTATAGGGTGGGAGATTAACACTCAAACACACGGGCTGATGAGATTGAATTGGACGAAGCTCGTAGGTATTTTCCAACAAATTCCTTATCTAAGAGCCTTGCATTCAGAGCATATACATCTAATCTCACTCCCATTAGAAAACAACGTATGATCTCCTACTTTCATTCAGGGATTGCTGCTAACATGGTTTGGGCTCCACAGAGTAATCTACGTTTGCTGGGGTATGATCTTTTTGAAATAAAATCACCAGATGAAACTAAACCATTCATGTTGCTACCTAGCCCAAGGAAAGAGTTACTGGGAACGGCTGACTTAAGGGAAGGATGCTCTTATTTGTTGGGTCTTCCCAATACACAGCCAGTTTGATTGGCTAAAGAGAGTCAAGACTGGTCCTGGATAGTCAGCTTTGAAATCCTTTGCAGCACTAACGCAAGGTTTGAGTCAACCCTAGCCATTCAATTAGGGTTTTATCATGGAACGTTTGTGGTCTTCTGAACTTGACTAGGATGTGGAATAGATTCTATGTTCTTGGGAACATTTAATATTCTTTTTCTCCAGGAAACAGTCCACTGCAAAGGTTGATCTGAAGGAATATTTAACCTATAGCCTTCCGGCCACTCGAGCCTGTGTTGGTCTACTAACTGGAGGATTGGTTATAGCCATTCACATCACCTAGCAACGGATCTATGGTCTGCGTCGGAGGGAGTTCAGGCAGTTCGTATTAAGGTCACAGAGACAAACAAAGAACTCCTCCTTGTTGGTGTGTATTGTGAGAAACCAAACATCGTCTCACCTGCTGGTCCCCGGGGATCTCTCTCTCAGGTGGCCAGGCCACGGCCATTACCTTTGGATCGAGACCCTGGGGGTGGACCAGTGTGGGAGGATCACCTGGGTGAGGGTTCTTTGGGGAGTGGGGGGTGAGGCGACCGATGGTGAGACACAGTATTCCCCCTTTCCGATACACATTACCCATCCTATTTTATAGGAGTCTCCAATGTCCCAACCCCCCAACCCCCTTTTCATACAAACACTAGGCCGAGGAAGAGCACGACTGAGTGTAAAGATGCTCTTGACTTTAAGCGCATACATCTGATACCAATTAGCTCTCCCCACACAGATAAAAGGCGGAAAATAGAGCCACACTCTGAGCAAGGTGGAACACAAGCAAGAGCAGAACTTCCGGCGTGAAGGCGAACCTACTGGAGCAGAGGGACGGACAGAGGGATGAGCAAACGGTTGAGGACCTGAGGAGTTACCTGCAAGAGGTTGTTCCTCCAAAAGGTTATGAAAGACATGTGGAGAAGCCCAAATCCCAGACAAGAAGACTGCATTCTGTTTGAAGGACGCCAGCGACCTTCCCGGGTGAACGGCAGAGTTGGGGAGGCAAAGACAAGCCTGTGGTATTATCCTTGATTTGTGAATTCGAACAACAAAGAGGAGAGAGGAATGCACACAGCCGTTGAGTTGGCGAGCGACATGAAAGGTCGGTGTATGTTAAAAAGATAAAAGTTGCAACAGTATATTGCACAATTGAAGGCTGCACGCGTGTGGATGAGACGTGAAGGAAGGCAGACCTGTGGTGAACTTTGAATTAACAATAGCTGTGAAACCAGTGATACTGAGTAGCGGAGTGGTCCGGCGAAAGGAAGTAGCCCATTTGAAAGTCTCTGTGAAAAGTGATATGTTTTGTTATGAAGCGATAAAGTGAATGAACTATGAAAAGCAAAGTGATCAAAATTAACCCAGCGAAAAGGGTGAAGGTAGAAGTTTAATGTAACTTTTGTGCTTATGACTTTGAACTACTCAGACCAAGAGACACTTGGGCAAATAACACAGAAGTGAGAATCAAAGGCAACGTGAAAGTGGTCCTGCAGAGTTCTGTAGTAAGAGCCACACACATTCGAAAGTCTTCGACATCAGGAAAAGGTCTGAGCCCGAGACCGGCGTGAACTTTTTGTTGAACTATGTTTTGAAAGCTGAAAAGAGAGACTTTAATGTGAAAGGCCATGCGGGCCTCGATCCACATTTTGAACTGCCTTGGTCTTGAGAACCAGAGCCAGCACCGCCTTACTCTGTGCTGTCTAACGTGGGAAGGAGAGCTGACTCAGCCACAGTTATTCTTTACATTCTAACTGATTTTTCTTTACATACATATTCCACTTTACACAATTTGTGTGCAAGAGATAGGGCAGGCATTAGGTTTTGTTAGTGTAAGCTAGACTACTCCCATCCTAGCTATAGGGCAAAGTAGGAGTTTTTCCAAACCCCGAAAATTGAATAATGGTTTTACAAATTGTACCTTTTGTGTCAGTGTCATACTTGTGATACCATGCCTCCTTTACATTATTGGAACCCGGCAAAGCAATCAATGGAATCATACCAACTGATCTTTAAAAATGTACTAGAGTCTTGGCTATTGGAGGGTCATGAACATGCAATAATAATAGGAGGTGACTGTAATGCAAACTGCGAATTGTCATAAATATAACAGTCTAACATGCATTCATTCTCACATCCACTCGACTCTTATTATGGGAGTCAATTGGGTTTCCTTTATGTCTGATTGGGATGTATTCAAACTGGAGACACTTGCACACAATGCTTCTCACGCTTATACTTGGCATAGGAGTAGCGTGAAATCCTGGCTTGACTACTTTTGTCTCTTCTTCCCTCAAACAACAGAGTGGAAATGTATTTGATCATCTACTTTACTTTATTTTATATCCGTAGTCATGATTTTTCCCCTGCCTCGTCGTCTGTTGTACCTGATGGAAGAGGTTTAACTTGTTTGATGAAACAGGTGTACAAAATTCATGGATGTTTTATATGCGAAAACGGGTTTTTTGGACATGGCATATAACAACGAAGGTCAAGAGGCTGATCTCTACATAGATTGTGAGGAGTATGAGTCTCTTGACTTGCTTATTACTTAATGCTTTAAAAGTTCATCCTTTGATTGGGACGAGTCTAGCAATAAATTCTACCCACACCACTTTGATGCTAGAATTTGGGCTTCCAAACGTGATGAACATAAAATATTAAGAGTTTAAGGGATAGTCGTCTTCAAAGGGGATGAATATTTGACTGCAAAAAGATGTATTTGTCAATCGCACAAACATTTCACTCAATCGCTAAAGTATATGTTTATAAGGGACAGTCAACATATGCGTAAACTCCTCATAACCTCGGATACCAGGCAATTTCGGACGCGCATCAACAATATGTCTGGATCCAGGAAGGAGATGACTGGTTGTAGCATACCGGAACATAGTTGGGTCCGCTTTTTTAGTGAGAAATGTAATATATCTACAGCATTTGTGTCACCTAAATATCCCACAGAAGGTCCCCTCCCTCCACAAGCACTCCCTTGTGTATTCCCTCCTAAAAAAAGCCTTCTGCCGACCCTACCTGCCTGGCTAACTATCGCCCGATCTCCATCACTCCTTTCCTGGGCAAACGTCTGGAAAAACTGTCCATCTCCCAGCTTACTCTTCACACTAAAACTGTTTGTTGTCTTCATGATCATCATTCTGGCTTCAGAGCAGCCAGAAACACTGAAACTGCTCTTCTGAACACCCATGAAGATTTGCTCTCCAATCTCGACTCCAGCATCCCTTCTGGCCTCAACCTCCTTGAACTTTCCTCTGCTTTCGACACAGTCAATCACACCATCCTGATGAATCGACTCCTTGAGAACTTGGACATCACGGATCAGGCCATGGAGTGGCTGACCTCTTTTCTCCTGGACCGACCCTCCCAGGTCCAACTTGGGTGCTTTCTCTCCACCACCTCTCTCTACATGTGGTGTGGTGTTCCCAGGGCTCCAGCCTCTAACCCTGGCTCTTCAATCTCTAAGTGGCCCCTTTGGCACACCTAATCTCTACCTTGTTCTCCAACTTTGTGTTATGCGGATGACACACAGCTCTCTTTCAGGCTCCCTACAGCCTCCTCCCCTCTCTCGCGCATTTCTGTCTATCCTCAATTCAGCATAGGTCTCCCTTGAATCATCTCTGCCTTAATGCCAGTAAGACGGATATCCTTCTTATCGGGACCCCTGCTCCTGCTTCCCTTCTCTCACTCTGGCCGCCTTCCATGGACCCTCTTCCTTCACCTACCTGTGAGGCAAAAAACCTTGGGTTCATCTCCTTCTACCCTCACATTACGGACCTTTCCAAGAAGACCCATTACCAGCTGCACCTCCTCAAAGGTACTCTTCCTTTTCTCACTTCCCCCAGAAGCTCATTGTCTCCAGAACCCTGGTTCTCTCTAGGTTGGCAAGTGAAACAGCCTCTTTCTCAATCTGCCTTTCTCTACCGTCCGCCCTCTGCAACTAATCCAGAACAGGACTGCAAGTTTTATCATTGGCCTCAAGCCCAGGGACTGTATCTCCCCAGCCCTGAAATCTCTCCACTGACTCCCGGTGGCTGTAACGATCAAGTTCAAGACCCTCTGCATCGTCCACAAGGCTTTCTGAAGCTGTGGCCTGCCCTCATCCAACACTCGCTTCCTAAATACCTTTCTTCTCAAGCCCTGCGCTCTTCTGCCTCCAACTCTTTGATGGTCAGACACTTCTTCTCCAGGTAGAGAGCAGGGCGCAGATCACTTTCTTCTGCCGGTGCCTCCCTCTGGAACGGCCTCCCTGCCCATCTCAAACTTGAGCCAGACCACCTGAAGTTCCGGAAGCAGCAAAAGACTTTCCTTTTCTCTCCCTCCCCTGCTGACCCTTCTTCATGCTGCGCTAACTGATTGCTTGGATACCCTAAAACACTGACTGGGTACCAGGCTCCTCTTATCAGTCTCTTCCGCACTGCCTCCGGGCCTGTCCCGCACTAGGGGCTTTAAATGTAACCGCTATGGTCCCCTGCCTCCTTGCACTTACCCAGAGCTGTGCTGCCCTGGCTGCACTTCTTCAGAGCATGGTGCCCTGATCACACTTTCCCTTTCCCCCTCTCTTGCACCTCTCCCGCCCCATGCACCTGCCCTTCCACACTTGCACAATTTGAATGAAATTGTAAAATCATTTGTCTCGTCTTCCCTCCCTGTTTTGTCACGCCTAGAAACACATGTGTACAGGTACGTTACAAATGACTTGTATCATATTGTTGTGGACACCTGTCCATGGGACCTGGATAACCTTACATGGGCTATCACAAAATTAAAACCATCCCGAGCCGTCCTGACTGGCTTCCACCTTTTTATACTAAAAGAACTCCTGTTTTTTGGTCACGTCTTTTGAAGCCTTTTTCTTGATATATTTAAAATGCATAATATGCCCTCTTCTTGGTCCAACTCGACTGTTAAACTGATCTACAAAAATGGGGACCTAGGCCTATTGCCGTGATTGATTCAGTGTGTAAAGTATTTGCTATACTTTTGTTAAGAGAGTTGAATGAAATACTGGACCATTCTGCCATTTTATCACATTTCCATGTGGGATTTAGACAGAAGATGGGAACCCCACCCAATGCTACCATTCTGGTACATCCGATGCTCACTGTCAAACCTAGTCATGCGGGCACTGTGTAAATGGCTTCGCTAGATATGTCCTCAGCTTTTCACTGTGTTGTACGTTCAGAGCTATGGACTAAATTATTGAACCATAATGTTCCTCTTAAATTGTTTCAACTGTTGGCTCTCCTTCATAAAAACTCAGTTTTGAGGATCCGTTTGAACCAGGAAGGGGCGATGTCCAGTCCTATTTCTGTTAATCTGGATCAAAGACAGGGATGTATCCTGGCTCCCACACTTTTCAATGTCTATCTCAGTGACATTGGGGAATTGTGGACTGCCATAGACATCTCTCCTGTTAGGTTGAGCCACTTGAGATGTCATTGGCTCACCTTTGCTGACGACCTTATACTGTTTAACAGGATCCCTATGGGATTACAACGAAAGCTAAATATATTCCATGTGTACACCTTAAGGAATAATTTGAGGGCTAATGTATCTAAATCCAAAATTGTAATTTTTCTAATAGTTGGAAACCAAAACCTATGTTCTATTTGGGATACACATTTTCTAACGTTGCTTCAATCGAAATGTGTTAATCAATGCTGAAAGATAGGCTCATCCCTCATTTCTCACAAGAAACGGTTGTATGCAAAATTGTTTACGTTTTCTATTCTTCCTATTCTGGAATACTTTCCACTGAAAAGTGAGCCTAATGTACAGATTGGATATGTCACTTTTAGATTTTGGGACGTACCTTAATAAGTTACAGGGATGGACTTGGAAAAAAAGTCTTGAGTACTTCTATGTCTATTCCAAATGCCATAATTCGGCATGAATTAGATTTAAATTTGCTTCAGGCTATATTTCAGTGGAGACAGCTCTTAAATTACACTAAGTTTCTGTCACCACCGGATAATTCCTTACATATGGATTTACATAAAATGCTGCAGATGTCTTCTATAAATTCCATAAATGTCTTTAAAAACTAAATGCATATTTTCCGTACATCTTTTGACTTTTTTCGGAACAAGAGCTAATGAAGTTTCCTGATGTTGTCAAACGCAAACTTTTAAGAGAGGATTGGAGGCTTACTCTTGATTTGCTTCCAACATACTCCACTTACACTGAATATGCCAAGTTTCCACATAAGAAAGATCAACTTTCGCTTTACTTAAAATGCTTTCCCTGGATTCCAAGATGGCGGCGATGCGGAAAGGATGTGCCTGAGCGTAGCATAGCTCCCTCCCCCCCTCCTAGGCCGCAACAATAAAGCGGTATACTCGCCCCTCAGGATCGGATCCGTTCGAGGATCCACAGGACCAGACACAGAGCTACAGATCGTGAAGAGAGAGGAGACAGAACGCGACCAACGTGCAGCACGGGGCAGTCAGGGCGGAGGAGCCGTCAGAAGGGGGAAGCAGCGAGCAGGCAAACGCGGCACTGAGAAAGCCCCTCAAGGACAGCTGGAAGCCGCGCGGACAACCTGGACAAGCAATAACAACGTGCCCAGGCGAGGAGGCAGCGACACACCCAGACTGGGTTCGGGACTTGGGCGATCTCCAGAGGCACTTCCTGAGACATGGCATGGACCGCTGGTGGCCCGGACGAGCGAGGTGAGGCCCCTGGGCCCTTAACGGAACACGCTGGAGTTTGCCGACACTGCAAAGCAGCAAGCCACCAGCGGGGGGGCATCGCCTCGCTAATTCATTTAATCAATACTGCAGTGGTACAGAATAGAAACCCCTTCTACTCTACAAGGTAAGAGCGAGGGGAGCAGGAAGAGAATACGTGGGAATCACTCTTCAAACAACAAGGCTCCCCCAGCCCACACATAGTATAAGAAATCACTGCCTCAGAGCCATTAAAATACTCCAGACCCCACCCACCCCCCCCCGGGGCAAACGAGGATTCTGGCATCTGGGACAATCGCACCACAGGAACCGCTCAGATTGGAGAGCACGGTGAGATGGAGGGGCAAATCATTGGGCAACAACATATATGAATCAGAGGGACGTTGTTAGGGCCCCTCATAACGCGCATACCAAAGAGACACTCAGAAGAAGGGAACTCTTCCCGCCTAGGAGTGCACACCACATATTCGACTTCGCTGTCAGCAGGACAAGAATCAGACTCCAGGCAGTGGGGAAAACAAGAGTCGATTCGGAAACCCAAGACCACAAAACATAAAACCCTGCCAAGGGACACAACCCAGGGAAGGTCAGAGATTGCGAAGGGACAAAACAGGAGAGTTCATAACACGCTAAGCTCATGCAGCAGTAAGTGCTGAGGAAAGAACCAGAAAAGAAAGCACAACTGAAGCATAGTGTGGAAACATACCATTGGAGTGGACTCCGGTGGGCAAAGTTAATGCGGTCAGGGGGTAAACTGACGGACAACAGCACCTATGTCAAAAACCAGGGGGAGAGCAGTGCAACCCACTCAACCGACACCCCAGAAGAAGCAGGAGCAGAGCCTGCCACAACTTTGAGGGGCAGAATCGGCCATACCTACAACATCCGCGAGAAAGAAAAACCAAGAAGTTCAATCTCCCAAGGCGGATACGGAAGCCGGGAATCCTGAAATGGCATCCAGAGAGGATATGAAAAAGTGGTTTGGGGAATTTCAAGCCCAGTTCATGGCAACAATGCAGACCCAATTTGAGTCCATGAAAGAAGATATGAAAACCGCAGTATAAGAGTTAAGAACAGATATGACAAGTCTAGGTGGAGGACTGACACATTGGTGAAAGTAACGCAAAACCTAGAGGAAGAAGTACGACAATATGCAGAGACCCAGGAACACTTGGTGCGACGGACCCATAACCTGGAAATACAATGTGAAAATTTAGAAAACGGGTCAAGGAGGTCGAACATAAGAATAAAAAATACACCAGAAACAGAAGAGGAAAGAGGCCTGAAAGAGGCAGTCCAGCAAGTCTTCAAGGATACTCTTGATGCAAAGGACGAGGAGGAAATCGCAATAGAGTACACCGAGTAGGCCCTAAAAAATCAGGAGAGCCAGGAGCCCGACCCCGAGACGTGCTGGTGGCACTCACTTCATATTCCCAAAAAGAAAAAATTCTGCGAAAGGCCCGGACCATGGACCATATCAGGATGAATGGAGAGGATATCCAGTTATATCAGGACCAGGCGCAGTCCACATTTCAGAAACGCGAGGAAATGGGTCCAGTGGTAAGATACCTTGCAGCAAAACAAATCGGCTATAAATTGACATTCTCGTTCGGTTTGCTGTTCACATGGGAAGGGCAACAACGAATGGTAACAACATGTGAAGAAGGGAGACATATACTGGACATACAAGACCAAGAATGAGACAGTCAAGCGAGTAAAAGAGGAAGAACAGGCCAGAGGAAATCAGCCAGGGAATGGAAGAGCAATGAAAAGAAAATGAAGGGGCACTTGACAAAGAAGTAAACGAGTACCGAGAAAGCCAAATACACAAACACCAGCAAGACCTTGAATCCGAAAGAATCACCGGTCTGGGCAAGCATCATCATGGGAGAGTGAGTCTTCCACAATACAGGTGCGGATGAAGGGGAGGAGAGTACTGGGGACGCTTATTGAAATCCAGAGGGTTTTAGGATACCCTAAGAGTTATCCCTGAGGAATCGTGGGCATGGCGCAGACAGCGCAACGTCAGAGCGGTCATAGGAACCAGAGCCCACATCCGGGCTGTTTAGGGGGTAAGGGGGAAAGGGAAATGGGCAAGTTGGATGTTACACAGTTGGGGGGCAGGGAGGGGCCCGGGAAGGACCACAAGGAATAGAAAACACAACGAAGGGTACACATAGAAACACAAACTCCCGTGACAGGATGGGGATACACACTTTGACATATAATATCCGCGGGGTTAAACTCCCCAGTTAAAAGGAAGAAAGTGGAGCATTTCCTAAAACAGGGGAAATATAATATAATAATGCTCCAGGAAAAACACATTAGAGGGCAGGACAAGAACTGAGAGGGTACAATCAGATACTACAGGCAAACGCTCAAGTGAAAAAAGCAGGTGTTCTGATTGCAGTCCGGGACACCCTGAACATACAGATACTCCACACAGAGGAGGACAAACAGGGAAGATACATATTTGCAAATACAAAAATAGCAGGATATCCCCTTATGCTGGAGGCGCTATACGCCCCAAACACGAGACAGGAAGGATTCCTGAAAGTTACTTTAGATAAATTAGAAACATTTTTCCGCAGGAGAGATAGTGATGGGAGGGGAACTGAATATCGCTTGGATCCCTGGCATGGCTAGATCTGATCCCAGACAGCAGGGTCAGGGAAACCTATCGAAAGCTTTACGACAAAAAATGACCAACCTAGGGTTGGAAGATGTCTGGAGGCATATTATTACCAACCAACAAGGTTTCACATCAATTTCACATGTCCATAATACCATGTCAAGAATAGATTATCTCTGGGCTTCGACAGGTATCTTGTGGAAAATACGGAAAACAGAGCTAGGCTCCATCTCACTCTCTGACCATGCCCCTTTGTGGGCCGAAATAGCGCTGGCCCCGAAAGTTTCAGGGTTATGGAAATGGCGACTTCCAGAAGAATTAGTCCGGGATCCAGTGCTGGGGAACGCCATCAGGGAACATATAACCGAATTTCTGATGTTTGTTAATCTGCTTAGAATCACATGCTGTGCATAGGTCCGACATCCAGTGGTCACTGCGGAGTATTGCATTTGTTTTTTGTAGTCGAAAAGGGGACGTCGACAAGGCGTGTCAGTAACACTATCCCTATAGTGACGTGCGTTGTACCCACAAACCCTCACGCGTCGAGGTCCCTCAGATTGTTTTTTTCCGCCCAGCTACTGGTCGCCTTTACGCGGAGCTCCTCGAGAGACATTGCAGATTTCATCTCCTCGACCTTTGGTCGTTTTCCTATATTAATATAGAACATATCGATCCCCCCCTCGACGCTGTTGTGAAGCTGTCTCCGCCGAGCAAGATCTTCGACGGAGGGGACGAGCGGAGGAGATCCTTCGGCGTTGCCGAACACGTGGCCTGGCCTCGCAGGCCAAATACAGTCGGGAGAGTGGGGGTCGTGGGACATCTCTAGTTCTTTTCTGAGAATGCCTTTCCTTTTCCCCTACCTTTCCCTTGGGGTGGTTATCACGATTTATTGCCTCGGCTATGGAGAGGACACCCTTTAGGTTTTGCCCGCTTTGCAAGGGCAAGTTTACTTGGAAGGACAAGCATTCACGGTGGAACCGCTGCTTGCCCCTCGATCACAAAGAGGAAGGTTGCACGGCTTGTCGGCTTCTTAAGCCGAAAACTCTAAAAGACCGTAGGGTCTAGAGGTGGGCGGCCTACGCTATGTCGAAGGCCGACGCTCCACCCACCGTCGCTACCTCCGACAGTGACGAGGAACGTGATACCACGACCTCCGCTACGGAAGTCGAAAACCCCCCTAGAGAGCGCACACGCGCTTCGTCGTCTGTCCCCGGCCCCGACGGGCTCTGCTCACGCCCTGCTTATGGGGATGAACACCCCGGCGACATTGACGCACACAAGACCACACATAAGCACACAACCCATGGCTCTTCTTCGTCGAAGGCGAAGAGAGCATCAGCGCCCAAGGAGACGCAGGTTTCACCGGCGGCCTCCTCGGACCGTTCGGGTTCGAAGCCCCTCTCGCAACCGCAGCCGCGACCAGCGACTGGGCTTTCGGCAAATAAGGGCGCCGCCCCCAAATCATCGGCCGGCGCGCATCAGCAGAAAGCGCATGCCGCCGTAGAGCGATCGACACCCATAACGTCGAAACCATTGCCCTCCGCTGACAAACGAGTCGCTGAGAGCTTGGCGAGGATCGTGGTAGCCGACGCCCACAAGCGTACGCCGAAAGACTCGTCGAGCGCTACGCAAAGGTCGAAAGACACGCCGAAAAGACAGGGACGATCTCCTTCAGTCGAAGGGATTCCCAGCACACCTGAAGGCTTTTCGGAGGGCGACGGGACACTTTCCTCGACGTTGTGTGAGAGGTCGAGCCGTTTTCAGCTACAAGACACCAATTTTCCCCCGCTAGACCGCTCAGGGGTACCCCATGAAACCATGGAAAGGCTCCATCTCTGCATGGAAAGAATGGAGAGGTTTATGAATACCCAGAACCCTCCCACTCCCAAGAGAATAAGAGAAGGGCCTCAGGAGGACCCCAGGGGCAAAATTCCAAGACTAGTCAATCCCCACCAGGACACAGCCTCAGACTTCCATAGTGTGTATGACCTCACTGGGGAAGAACATTATTTTGAGGAAGAGGATGATTTTATGGACGAGGAAGAGGGACGGAACCAGGAGGAAGGTCTGGAAGACAGCCCAGACTTGGTAGGAGAAGGCTTCGGAGAAAATCCAGAAGAAGGACCTTCTCACCCCTGGCAATCCCCATCAATATATTCCGACACTGATGTCCTGAACCTAAATCCTCCTGACAATTCACCTATTAGAAACACGTCTCCCATTGACGATCAGCCCACATTTAATGCCCTGTTGCGCAGAGCAGCAGCACACTTCGAACTGGACACTGGGGAGCTCTCCCCTGAATTAGACTTTGTAGAAAGAGTAATTAAGGAGAAGCCCCCGGTCAGTCAGACAATTCCCCTCCTCGCTTCGGTGAAGAGAAGAATCATCGCTTCGCTGTCCACACCCGCACTAATCAGAGGGGTCAATCCTAGAATTGAAAAACTTTTCACTCCTTCACCCTCAGACCCGCTGTACATCAGGGGACATTCCATTCCGGATTCCCTGGTAGTAACCAACACAAGAAAGAGGGCAGGGGTACCACTTTCCACCAGTGAGGCACCACCTGACAAGGAGAGCAAGCGGTTATATGCCCTTGCAAAAAGAGTTACATCCTCGGCCGCCTTTTCGGCAAGAATTGCAAACAACAATTCTTTGCTCGCTACTATGCGGACGCGCAGTGGGCCAAACTGCGCAAAGACGCCGAAGAAGCGCCGGAACCATTACGTACACGCCTGCTTACAACTATTGGCGAAGGAACCCAGGTCAACCAGAGTATTGTAAAGAGCTCTCTGGATGCGGCAGAAACTGCGGGACGTTCCCTAGTTCAGGGAATAGTCCTAAAACGCCACGTATGGCTGCGCAACTCAGGGTTCAAACCGGAGACACAGGCGTCTTTAATAAATAAACCTGTTGAAGACTCAAACCTCTTTGGGAAAGCGGTGGATGAGGCTCTGGAGATGGCTAAAAAAGAGTTCGATACTATCAAAACTCTTGACCAAATCTCTAAGCCCTCTACCAGGCGCGGCTATGGCAACAAACGCTTTTTTCGTGGCCAACGCCAACAACAAAACCAGCAGCAACAGTACCCTGCCACCAATTTCCAGACCAATAGTGGCCAGTACAGCCAAAGAGGACAGCGCCGGGGCAAGGGAAGAGGGCGAGGGTCCACCCCCAGAGGTTCCCAAGCCCCTAACAACACCAAGTGACGCGAAGATTCGCGTCCCCTCACATGCAACACCGGTCGGGGGCCGGATAACATCCTTTCTTCCAGCATGGGAGGGTATAACGTCAGACCGCTGGGTACTTTCCACCGTAGCCCACGGATACTGCATCGAATTCAACAGTTCCCCAACATACAAACCCCCGAGGGGACAACGCATGTCACCGGAACATCTTGCCATCCTTCTACAAGAAGTACAACAACTGCTGGAAAAAGGAGCCATAGAGGTCGTGCCTCTATCTCAGGTAATGGAAGGTATTTATTCAGTGTACTTCCTTGTACCCAAAAAGGATCTAACCATGCGCCCTGTATTAGATCTGCGCCCAGCGAACAAGTTCATCAAACCCCAAACGTTTCGTATGGTGACCTTACAGGAAGTGATCCCACTGCTATCACAGGGAGATTACATGACAACATTGGACATGAAAGATGCATACTTTCATATTTTAATGTTGCCAGCGCACAGAAAATACCTCCGGTTCATGATAGAGGGCAAACACTACCAGTTCAGAGTGCTACCCTTCGGCATAGCATCAGCACCGAGGGTATTCACGAAGGTACTGGCAGTGGCAGCGGCCCACCTGCGCAGGTTGTCCATCCCAGTTTACCCTTACCTCGACGACTGGCTCATAACAGGGGATTCTTACGAAACATGCTTCTCCAATACCCAAAAGACTGTAGACCTTTTGTTCCAGTTGGGCTTCTCCATCAACGAAAAGAAGTCCAGCCTAGACCGCAGGCAAATCAAACAATTCCTAGGGGCTCTAATTCAAACAAAGGACGGCCTCGTCTTCCCCTCCAAAGAGAGGGTCCAAAACATGTTGGTTCAGATCCCTCAATATGTGACCAGTCGAGAGGTGACGGTACGCAAAGCAATGCGCTTGCTAGGCATGATGGCGTCGTGTATTTATCTGGTACCTCACGCGCGCCTGCGCATGCGCCCAATGCAAGAGTGGCTCAACAGCCAGTGGTGTCAGGCCAGCGGACTATGGGACGATCTAGTGGTGGTCTCGCAGGCCTTAGTTCTCTCGCTACGGTGGTGGACAAAGGAAAACCTGGAAAAAGGGAAACCCTTTGCCACACCCGCAGCGGAAGCCACTCTAACCACAGACGCATCCCTCACAGGATGAGGGGCTCACCTATCCCATCAGACTGCTCACGGAGAGTGGACTCCGAACGTAGCATCCAAACACATCAATCTTCTGGAGCTACTAGCGGTGTTCAAGGCGCTAAAAGCCTTCCAGGAACACCTACAAGGCAGGACAGTGATGGTCCTTACAGACAGCACCACAGCCATGTATTACATCAACAAGCAGGGGGGAACCCACTCTCCAGGACTGTCCAAACTGGCCCAAAACATATGGAAGTGGGCTCTCAAACAGAATATGTTCCTTCTGTCACAACATGTACCAGGGGAACTCAATCTGCTGGCAGACAAACTCGGCAGGGATTTCCCCCTGCCCGAAGAGTACGAATGGCGACTGCACGAAGACATTGTCTTCGACGTCTTCACGCAATGGGGTTTCCCAGAAATAGACCTGTTCGCAACCCTGGAGAACTCACAATGCCAAAGTTACGCCTCCAGGTACCCCCAGAACCAATCCAAGGGGAACGGTCTGTCGATTCAATGGTCAGGGAAATTTGTTTACGCTTTTCCCCCCGACTCCCCTTCTCAACAAGGTGGTGCACAAGATGCACCAGGAACAAGTAACCATGATACTGGTGGCCCCAATGTGGACCCGACAGCCATGGTTCGCTCACTTGATGGAGATGTCTCTATCTCCCCCAGTGAAACTCCCCTGCCCGTACAACATGCTGTCACAAGACAGGGGCAGGACTCTGCATCCATGCCCCCAGAACATGAACTTAGCAGCCTGGCTCCTGAGATCATAGAATTTGGACATCTACAGCTCCCACAGAGATGCATGGACATCCTCAGGGAAGCCAGAAAACCTAACACTCGCCACTGCTATTCTAGCAAGTGGAAGAGATTTGTCATCTGGTGCAGAGGAAAGAGCATCAACCCGATTGACTGCTCTCCCACACATATTGTTCTATACCTGACCCACTTATTGGATTCAGATCTAGTGTTCAATTCCATTAAAGTCCACCTAGCGGCACTTTCTGCATACACCACTTCCCAACTCAAAGTGTCGTGGTGGAAGATCCCTGTTATAAAGGCCTTCATGGAGGGAGTAAAGAGAATACACACCCCGATAGCTGACCCAGCTCCCGGATGGGACCTTAACGTGGTACTTACCAGACTCATGGGCTCACCATTTGAACCCATGCACAAAGCATCTCTTAAAGACCTCACTCTTAAGATTGCTTTTCTAATAGCTATCACCTCCATCAGGAGAGTAAGTGAACTACAGGCTCTTTCTGTTCTAGACCCCTTTGTTACAGTTCACAGAGATAAAGTGGTTCTACGCACTCCCCCAAGGTTTGCTCCGAAATTCATCTCAAAATTCCACGTAAACCAGTCTATAGAACTACCAGCGTTCTTTCAAAATCCTTCCAACTTGGGAGAAAGGACTCTGCACACACTAGATGTCCGCAGAGCGGTCATGTTCTACATGGAAAGAACCAGACCACTGAGGAAGACTAATCAGTTCTTCGTCTCGGTGGCAGCAGGAAGAGAAGGGGATGCAGTTTCAAAGTCCACTATTTCTAGATGGATTGTTCAATGCATCACTCTCTGCTATACTCTTGCTAAGAGAGAACTGCCCTTTAGGCCAAGAGCACA
Organism: Ambystoma mexicanum; assembly: GCF_040938575.1. NCBI lineage: Eukaryota > Metazoa > Chordata > Amphibia > Caudata > Ambystomatidae > Ambystoma > Ambystoma mexicanum. Next base: position 819,201,100 of record NC_090934.1, on the reverse strand, counting down.
TTCTACTCGAGGCACGGGGGCGTCCATAGCATTCATTGCAAATGTTCCCCTTGAGTCCATCTGCAAAGCAGCTACCTGGAGTTCTGTGCACACCTTTACAAAACACTACTGTCTAGATGCACACTCTAGATCTGACTCCCAGGTGGGACAGGCAGTATTAAGACATCTTTTCTCTACTCTTCCTTCTCATAACCCACCGCCAACTCCGGGTACTGCTCGCTAGTCTATGCACAGCATGTGATTCTAAGCAGATTAACAAACATCAGAAGACAATGCATTACTTACCGTAAAAGCATTTCTGATGGTTGTATCTGCTTAGATTCACATGCGCCCACCCTTCCTCCCCGCTCGGATGGAAGGAACATAGACATCCTTTTTCTATATTTCTCTCTTTTCTGTACTCACTCACGTCTAGAAGGCTCCCTCAGGGCAGAAAAATACAAACAGAGGGACCTCGACGCGTGAGGGATTGTGGGTACAACGCACGTCACTATAGGGATAGTGTTAGACACGCCTTGTCGACGTCCCCTTTTCGACTACGAAAAACAAAATGCAATACTCCGCAGTGACCACTGGATGTCGGACCTATGCACAGCATGTGAATCTAAGCAGATACAACCATCAGAAATGCTTTTACGGTAAGTAATGCATTGTCATCTCACGTGCAATAACTTACCAGAGATATCTAAAGAAACTCAATGGGAAGCGCTAAAGGCAATCACGAGGGGACACCTAATCGCATTAAAGAATCAGAGGGAGAAACAGAACCTACAATGGGAAAAAGAGTTAGAGGCAAACATAAGTAGGATCCATGCTGAAATTATGCGAAAACCCACGTCTAAATTACAAAAATCCCCGACACATGTCCAAGGCCAACTGGACTCTCTTCGCACGAAGAAAGAGAGAAACGTGCTTCAGGTGAAACATTGGTACTATACAAAAGTGAATAAAGCCGATAAATTATTGGCCAGGCCACTTAAAGGTAAGAAACAAGATCGGACAGTAGGGGCGCTGCTGGATGACAAAGGGCAAAGAAAAAAAATGCAATCGTCGGAGATTGGGGACATATTAGAGCAATTCTATCAGCGCCTTTACTCTTGGGATCATCCAGATGAGGGACGACAAAAAACATATTTAGAGGGGGTAAATCTTCCGGTATTATCAGAAGAAGAAAAACGAATTCTAGACGAGGACATTACGGAAGACGAAGTCTCCAAAACAATTAGGGACCTCCCTAGAAACAAAGCCCCGGGTCCGGACGGATATACCGCCCAATTTTAGAAGATATACAGGGATATATATTCAACAACTTCAAAGATATAGGTAATGTCACACAATCTATGAATGAGGCAAAGATGCTGGTAATCCACAAACAGGGTAGGACCCACAACTTCCAGGATCATACCGCCCGATAGCGCTGATAAATCTGGATGCAAAGTTATACACTAAAATCCTAGCCACTAGGTTCACGCAGATTCTCCCTAAATTGATCCACCAGTACCAATCCGGGTTTGTCCCGGGGAGACAAACACACGACAACATCAGGAGGGTCCTCCATCTGGTGGAAAAAAATATGAATAACACACTCCCCAGCTATTTTGTTGGCTCTAGACACGGAGAAAGCGTTCGACCGCGTCGAGTGGACGCTTCTATTTCGCATATTGCAGACTATATGCTATATTTTTGGAACCCCTACTTGCACGAATAAGAAATAAAAGGCATAGATATGGCAGGACTCGCGCATAAAACCGCAGCATATGCGGATGACAGGCTGGTGGCACTGGGGGATCTGGAAAAATCACTCCCGACTCTTATGCAGGAGATCCAATCATTCGGCTCACTGTCTGGATTAAAAATCAATGGACAGAAATCTGAGGTCTTGATACAGGCAGGCAATAGTTTGCACATCCATTCAGTAGCATCCGACTTACAGCTGAAAGTAGAGAAAAACGTGGCCAAACACCTGGGGATCACACTAACAGATAAAATACAAGATCTATACCTCCACAACTACCCCCAAATGCTAGAACAAATTAAACGGGAACTGGCGAGGTGGAACCCCTTATCAACATCGTGGTGGGGTAGGATAACTGCGATTAAGATGTCTGTTCTGCCAAAACTTTTATATCTGGTTCAAGCGATACCGATTACAATCCCACCAACTTTTTTCAAATCCCTAACGAAAGAGATTTCAGCATACATATGGCAGGGGAAAACGCCAAGAGTATGAAGTGCGGTTCTAATCGCATCAAAGATAGACGGCGGCTGCGCCCTTCCGCACTTTAAGAAATACTACAAGGCTGCCCAACTATCGGTTTTGAAAGAATGGATACCAGACAATTTACAGAAGCTGTGGGCAGCACGAGATAGAGCAGTAGCGACAACACCCACTAGACACCTTCTCTGGCTGGGAAAAGAATATAGACATCCCAATGTACAAATAAGTGAAATAATGAAAGCGACATTACAAATTTGGGACACAGATACACATAAAGGAACACTAACGAAGGACCCAGCCCCTTTTATGCATTATTCAAAAACCCTGAATTCCCGCCAGGAACAGAGAAAGGGTCATTTCAGAAGTGGGAGGAGGCAGGATGTAAAATGGTTGGGGACATGTACCAGGCTCAATAGATAAAAACATTTGAAGACTGTACAATGCTGTTGAATTTGAATGCCAACGATGCAATTACGAACAACCTCACCATTGGTTGGGCAACCCCAGAATAAAAATGGCTGCGACAAGGGAGTTAACTCCGTTCGAAATATACATTGACACATACCGGAACGAAAAGATTTGTATCAAACACTTACAAGTACATAAATACCCCAGTAAAATGGGTATACATAAAGAGATGGGAAAAGACATTACATAGGGAGATCCCAAAGGAGCGGTGGGAACACATGGGGAATAATACCCAAGATTACTAAAGCGATACAGGCCAAATAAATGTGGATGAAAATACTCTTGCAATAGCATTACACGCCAGAAAGGCTCCATGCGATGTACCGTGACTCCCGAAATGTATGCTGGAGGGGAAGGGACCTGGCGGCACATTTGGTGGGACTGTCCAATCCTACAACAATACTGGTCAGATGTGAAGAGCCAAATGCAATTAATGTCTCCAAGCACAGTGAATCTGGGGGAAGATATATGGCTATGTGGACTATGTGATCCAAAATACAAACACCTAACAAAAACGCACAAACTGAATTTCATGGGACTATTAATAGAAGAGTGGTTGGAAATAGCCCAAAAATGGAACACCCCCCAGTGGCAATAGACTGGACAAGGAGAGTCTTGTCACATGTAGCGATGGAACGAATTACGTATAACATACAAGGCAATGATCATAAGTTTAGAGACGATTGGGGTACGACCCTAGAATACCTCCAAAGTGACTATATGGAACAGTGGTGCCCACACAAAATAAAGATACTAGATATATTTAACTACGGAATGGAAAAATACCCCGAAAACGCAGACTAATGTAAGGAACTTCCCAAAGGGGAGAGGGAAGAGGGAAGAGGGGAAAGGGGGAGGGGGAATGGTGAAGTTTGTTTAACACAACTAGTTACATGTTGTAAAATCAATAAAAATATATTGTTTTAAAAAATGCTTTCACTATAATAAATTGCGTGGTTTGTATATGCGTTTCAAGTTTAATACATTTCAAACCAGGGAAAGCACCATGAACTGGAAGATGACAGTGATCGTAGAGTCTGGTCCCTCATGATGTTTCTGTCAATCGACAGGCCTTGTGGAAACTTTACAACATTGGGTGTTGGACTGTCAAGCACTAGTCACTTTGAGAACAACTGCTTTTGATAAGGAAGTGGACCTTTTTTCTTTCTTTTTCTTGTAAATTTCATACATCAAAAACATCAACAATGGGAATATGACATCTGAACAGTCAAAAACACCCCTTTATCTCCCCCCAAAATCACTCCCTTAATCTTAGACTACTTTTCACCATTCCCCTTGCACACCCCGTCCCTCACTTGAACTGTCTTCTTCAGCACAATATAAACAAACATATTAACGTTCGGTTGTGGTCCCGTAGAGAGTCTTATCACCTGCTTTTAGTTAATGTCCTTGGCCGCCTCGTGAGAGGTATTCCCCCTCTTGGTATATTGTCCAGATGGGGTAGTCTCTTCAGGGGGTGGGACGGATCACTCTCACAATGTGAGTCTATCCTTCCTGCAGTTCCTATACCAACATGTTATACATAACCTCCCTTTCCTTAATTGTCCTTAATTGTCCAAACTGTCCAAATATCTTGCCATAAATTCACTCCATATCAGCTCATGTGGCTATGCCTTCCCATGAAGTGCTGCGGTTATCCTTTTCATTATGCATATATTCATAGCAATCCACTTTTTCTTCCCTGAAGTCTTAGTACATTTCCATTTCATGACTAGGCAGGCCCGTGCTGCAAGAAGCAGGGGCGCTGCCACTCCCGTCAACCTTCTGAGTTCTCTCTCTGCTTCCTCCATCCCAAATAGCATCAGGAACGGTGTTCTGATATGATGGATCCCATCTAGGTTTATGTGAGGACATCCCCACCACATATGCCAGTAGTAGGCCCTTTCCCCACACAAGCACCAACACCTAGGACTTGCCGACTGAAACTACTTTGAGAGCCTGACCGGGTCATATTGCCATCTATGTAGAAGCTTAATGGCGTGTTGTTTACAGAGACCGAGGCCCCCTTACACAATCTCATCCAGAGCCATGGGTCGATTTCCCTCTCATATCGCTTTTCCTCCTTTGCCTCAGGTACTCTGTGGACCCCTTCTCTGCAATCACCAATGCACTGTACATAGCAGAGATCAAGCCCTTTGTTTCCCTTCTTTTATCTAGGAGATTTTCAAAAGGGGTGAGGTCTCTCTGTATCCTCTCTTTCCATTTATCGCTCGTGAGGACTCCCTTTCCTAGACGCTGGGTGCCGAGGTGTGACCCAGGGGGGATGGCCATGTGGTGACTCCTTGCATATCTGCCATCTCCTGCCAGATCCCACAAATGGTTCCCAAAATCACATGGTCCCTGATTTTGCGCGGAAGCTTACCTCTCGGTACCCACAGCTGCGGGAGCTAAATTCCGATTGTCAAGCTCAACCCACTGGAGTTCCTTCTGCATCCTAAAATGGGGTATGAGGACCCATAATTGTACCGCTTCGTAATACAGTTTCAAAATCAGGAGTGGGATTCCTTATATGCAGAAGCATTTCGTCAGCGTATAAAGCCACTTTGTAATCTAGCCCTCCCACTGTGAGTCCTTCCACTTGCAGGGTCCGCTCTGATTATCTGAGCTAGAGGCTCCAGTGAAAGAGCAAATAAAATTGGTGAAAGGGGGCAGCCCTGTCTCGTACCCCTACTTAAGGTGAACCAACGAGAGTAACCACCATTAACTACCACAGATGCCCTGGGGGAAGTGTACACCACCATGATGCCCCTCCTGAACCTGGACCCTAGTTCCACCTTGTCCATAACTTCCTCAAGAAGCCCCATTCCACCCTATCAAACGCATTTTTGTCATCAACCGAGAGAAGGCAGGGCCCCCCGCATCATCCCCGACTCATGAATCGGATGCAAGGTTTTCCCCATTGTGTCAGCTCCCTGCCGCCCCATTATAAAGCCCACTTGATCCGAATGTATCAGGTGGGGCATGTATGTTTCCAATCTGGCTGCCAGTACCCTTGTATAAATCTTGGCATCAATATTCAGTACGGAGATGGGGTGATAGGACCCACATCTTTGGGGTCTCTACCTTCCTTATGAATCACTGTTACTAGTGCACAGGAAATTTACTCTGCGGCTTCCCCTGTCTCCAGAATATCATTGAAGAGTTCCACCATAAAGGGGAGGAGCGGGGAAATAATTGACTTATAAAAGCCTGCTGTGTACCCATCTTCCCCCAGGACTTTACCCAATGGCAACCTCACCACCGCCCTCTTGATTGCTTCTGCTGTAATTGGGGTTTCCAGTGCCTCAGCCTCCTCCCGGGAAAGCCTCAGGGTCTGCGTTTCAGCCAAATATGTCTGTCTCCCCTGCCCGGATTGTCCTCTGATTTATATAGGTTATCATAGAACGTGGCGAATGCTTCTTGGATCCCTTCCTTCCCCAGATTCCCTGTACCATCCCCCTCTTCTATGGCCACCACCCATCTCTCAGACCGCTGTCTCCTCAACCTGGCAGCTACTAATGCATCCGCCTTATCCCCCTTCTCGTAAAAAACCTTTGTTTCAGGACCTGTAATTTCCTGACCATTTGCCCTTCTTCCAGAAGCCTAAGCTCTTCCCTTTTCTTCCTTGCCTCCAGAACTCTTTCCTCCCTCTCTTCGGTGGCGTCGCTTGCCCTCCTATCGAGATGAACAATTTCCTCTCTCAGCCTGTTCTCAATTAACGTCTTCTTCCTTTTCTTCCTAGCCCCCTCTCTAATCAGAATCCCCCTCCTTGTGTCCTTCCCCGCCTCCCACACCATCTTCCTTGGGACCTCTCGCGTATTATTTATTTTGAAATATTCCCCAATTTCCTTGGAAATGTGCGCATGGAATACGGAGTCCTTCCACAGTGACTCATTGCATCTCCATTTTAACCTTTTATGAGCCAGGCCGAGCCTATTTAATTCCACTGTTACCATATATTTGTATTTGTATTTATTTTAATTGATACAGCGCTTTAATCCAAAGTGCTTTACGGGAGGAACTAGAAAATACAACAAGCAATACTTGACATTAAATCTAAACCAGAAAACAGTACAAGGAACAATTTACATTATTTATGAGGTTAAGCGCAAGTGGAGAGGGACCAGAGTGAGAGAAGGGGGATAGGAGGTGAAGGTGAAGGTGAAGGTGGAGGTGGCTTCAGTGGAGAAAAAGGAAGCAAAAGATGCTAAGGGGGTGAGTGGAAGAGATAGGATTTTAGAGAATTGCGAAATGAAGGGTAGGAGGTAATAGAGTGGACGGGGAGGGGAAGGCTTTTCCAATGGAAAGGAGCGAGAAGTTGGAAGGAGTGGAAGCAGGAAGGGGCATAGGGTGAAAGAGGAGAGAGAAGGAAGTGATCTGCAGAACGGAGAGAACGAGAAGGAGTATGTAAAGTGAGAAAGGAGGATAGGTAGGGAGGGGTAAGACAATAGAGGGCTTTGAAAACTAGGCAGAGGAAGTTAAATTTGAGCTGGGAGTGAAATGGGAGCCATCCTAATGAGTTAAGAGAAGAGGAGATGAGTTGTGAGGTGAGAGAAGGCAGAGGGAGCGGATGGCAGAGTGGTAGATGGAATTGAGGGGGGAGAGGTTAGAGGAGGGGAGTCCAAAAAAAAGAGTGGAGCAATAGAAGAGTCTGGAGAAGATGAGGGAGGAGATTAGGAGTTTGGTGGCATGAAAGGTTAGGACGAATTTTACGGATGTTGTAGAGGTGGAAGCGGCAAGATCTGGCAGTGAGAGAAATGTGGTAAAAAAGAGAGAGGTGGGGGTCAATGTGGAGACCAGGGTTGCAGGTGTGAGGAGAGAAGGGGAGTTGGGAGGGGGGAAATAGAATGAAAGGAGGAGGGGAGGGAGGAGGGAGAGTGTTAGCAGGGAAGAATAGGAGCTCAGTTTTATCAGTGTTAGGAGTAAGGAAGTGAGAGGACATCAAAGATTTAATAGCAGAGAGGCAAGAAGTAAGCTTATGGTGGATGTCAGGAGAGAAGGAGGAGAAAGAAAGGAAGAGCTGGGCATCATCAGAAGTTATAGCCTTTTTCATTAAGGTGACATTGTCGCCATGCATGCCTGAGCTCATAAACCCCAGCATTTCCAGGGCCTCCGCACACCCCCTCCTGGGCGGGTCCTGTTTTCCTGTATCTCCCACTTATCTGGCCAATTTAATATCGGCCCACACGTTAGTCACCTCCCAGTATTATAAGCCTCAAGCATCAATTTTGGGAGAGTTTTCAACAAAAACCTCAGATGACCCTGGTTAGGGCAGTAAACTGTCGCAAATGTAAAACACACTTTCTGTACAGTACCAACAACCAAGAGGGCCCTACCTTCTTCATCTGCCCATATCTTGGTCACCTCCATTTTAAGCACCTTCCCGATGAGAATACCCACCCCTGCTTTCCTCAAGGGTCCGGAGCCCCAATATTCCTGTTAATCCCCCACCCGGGACTCTCCATTCCTCCCCTCTGGCATATTTGATCTCCATCACGTCAAGGCCTGCTCTATGAAACTCCCTGGCCACTAACAACCTTTTCGTGGGCGAGTTCATCCCCTTGACGTTCAACGTTCCCAACCTAAGATGGCCACCCCCCTGGGCTCCTAGATTTACTGCCATACTAACATCCCAGCACCTTCTCTCTTCTTCCCTCCACAGGCGGCCAAGCCCCAAACTCCACCTCCCGACAACCGATGAAACTCAACTTCAAGAAGACCCTTATAATAACCCCTTCCCTCCCTCCCATCCCCCCAACCCCCCTCAAAGGTGCCGAACACCTCCCGGTTGTTATCACCGGGCTGATATCGGACCACCAGCTGGGACTAACCGCGTACGCCGTAGGTCCCACACAACCCCTCTATCACATTACAAGACCCCAAACCAACAGGCGCACCCCCACGGCTCCCTTACCAACATAAGATCCTTTTAATACCACCTCCTTCACACATATCAACATTACTATATTCACAGTGTGCTTCAATTGTCCACCACCGGTGACACGTTTAGCTTCCTGTACTTCCTGGATCCCGGCATGCCTCTCCTTCTCTGCCCTTTGATGCGCCACTGTCTATCGTCATCTGATCTTCCGCCCTGGTTCTTCTCGACATCAGATCTACCCAGCAATTCGCTCATGTCCCTGCGAATGTCTCCCTCTGTCGTCAGCCTGTGTTTGTGACCGCCCATCTCAAATGTAAGAGAGAACGGGAACCCCCATCTCTACTGCACTACCTTTTCCTGTAGCCACTTCGTCAGAGGCACACACATCCTTCTCCTTGCCAGGGTCAGTGAGGATAAATCTTGAAAGATTGTAACTCTAGAAGAGCCATAGGTGACTGGGCCTTTCTGTTTGGCTTTCTCTAAGATTTTTATTTGGTCTGCGTAATTATGGCTCCGGGCCAGGACTGACCTGGGCCCCCCAGTCCTCCCTCTCGCCCGGTGTATCCTCTCAATCTTAGCCTCTTCAATGGTGTTGTCATCAAAAACCAACTTTGTGACCTTATGAAGTGTTCTTTACTGGTCCTGCACTGACTCCCCCTCTCTATCCGGGATTCTGAAAAGCCTAAAGTTATTCCGCCTTTTGCGGTTTTACAAATCGTCCATGTTCATTTGAAATTCTTCCTCCCGTCTTTCCAATTCCGTTATCTGTATGTCCATTTGTGTCTCTAGGGTGTCCAAGGAGGTTTGGTTGTTTTCAACTTCCTCCAGCCGCTCCTTGATCTTATCTATCCTCTGGGTAATCTTGTCAACCCTGCTTCCGATATCTGCCCTCATGTTCCTTATTTCTAACATCAGGGGCGCCACGTCCTTCTTGGTTGCTGCCGATTGCTCCGATGTGGATGCCATTTTGCTCTGCCCCGGAGTCTCAGGCCCGGGGCAGTTCTATGTATATTTGAATGCGGCCAACTTCTGCTTCGCCTCCATGCACCGCAGTGCGTTATGTTGGTTTCCCTCTTCTTCACCTCTGGTCAAGGAGTGCCACTTTCTTCTGTATTCCAGAAGGCAGGCACACGCCCCAGAGTTGGGGGCCCACACCTCCTAGAGTCTGTCCAGCACATCCTCACACCTTGGGGGGTGGGGGGAGGCAGGGAGAACTTTGCCACTGTCCAACCGCCTACAGTCCCTTCCATTTTATCCAATCATGGATACTGGCTACAACATCTGCCCAGCTACAGAAATTCAGGCACCTGCATGTGTACTGGAACCAGACAGTCCCAGCCCCCATGTTTCTTTTTGCACTTTTCCCTCCATGGATTGCTATGGGATCCCCCCCAGTCTTTTTGCTAATTTTTAAATAATGTCCTGATTTCTGGAGGTCAAAGACTTCCATTTTACTTTCCTTGCCTGTTTTGCTCATTCTTGTGGGGAAATGCACTAGTCCCTAAGACTGTCAGTCTTGAGAGGCTGTCTCTCTTTTGGAATTCTTGCACACATCACTTTACAGTGAAGTGCAATTAGATACTTTGTATCCTTATAACTTTTTACCTTATGGCTTTTTGGTTACTTTGATGATATACCTAAGACAAGCCGGTGGCAGCTTTGTGATTTATTATTGTTTTTGTGATATTCTTCTCGTGAACTTTTGCATTTACCCCAAATGACTTCTAAAGGGGGCTAGCATCCTAAAATGGCCGTGCCAGAGAATTTTGCTGGTTCTTTGACCATCTTGTCCTTTGGCGTTCTTCCTGTTTTCCCTGGTCAGGAAATGCCATCTATGGTATCCCCATTAGCGGTGAAAGCTACTTCTTTTGAGGGCAAGTGGGCTTTGTGTGTGTGAGCCAGCGGAGGGAGGGGGCTGGGACTGTCTGGCCTCAGCTTATATCCTCTAGCACCTGAAATTCTGTTTCTGAATGGATGGGATGACAAGTGGTTGTCCAGGATTGGTCAAACCTGGGATGTTTTAATGTTGCAGATCCTTACCATTGGTGAGCTTAGGCTAGGTCCCAGCCTCAATCTTGGATAAAAGCAGCTATTTGATAGATAATCGTTGGAACTGTTAAGCTGGATTTCTAGAATCTGGCCTGGTGGCCAGATTTTAGGATGAGACCCTAGTTATATTGAACAGGGAACTCTGGGAGGTTAGCCAAAACCCAGTTAAGGTAGCAATGAAGAGCAGTCAATGCTATTCTCAGGAGAGTGAGAGTGGGGTCAGGGGCCCTCAGTGATTCCACACAATATACTACTCGATAATTCCATTTAGACAGGCAAGTATGAAAATACTTATTCATTCTAGGCTTTCTACACACACTGAAAAATGAAACTAACAGGACACACTACTTCTATGATCTAAATATATACATTAACCATAGCTTCATATATGCAATAGGATAACCTATTCAGCAAGTAGGTAAGTAATAGTAAATGTAGTCCTTGATGGAACTAGATCACAAGTAAATTCCTTTACTTAAGGAGTCCAAACCCTAAGAACAATGGGGACTGCAGGAGTGCATTCAGAGTGCTGAGTGAGTGGTCAGAAATGTGAGATGGACAGCTTGGTAAAGGTTTTTCACAAGAAGCCATTTTATTAATCGGAACGCCTCACTATCCCTAACCTAAAGAGGATTTCCCTGTCTATCAAAATAAACTAAAGGAAAACACTATAGTAAAAGGAATCTGTCCCTCACTTATACATGCATCACACTCATAAAGGTAATACATGGCAATTCAATGTAACATAACTGAGAGTTATAGTCAACATAAACCTAATAACTGTGTATTCTAGTAACCAGGGTCGGATCCCCTTCCTCAGATTCAAAGCAGGATTTTCATTCAATGTGATTATAAAGTTCTTCTTGCTCAAAGTCTTTCACTTGGACTAAAAACAACAGGTCAACCAGACGACAAGTCTTTATCTTTCCACTTATAGAAAAGAGTTGAACAGAACTTGGTCTTCTAAGAAACTAAAGACCCATTTTATAATTATTCTCTATCAACAACAATGTTTTGTCAGGATGATTCCACCACAATTCATGAAAAACTTCAGTGGTCTTGCCATTTCTTCTCCACATCCTTCAACCACATTTCTGTACTTTAATTGTTGCTTCCTGGTCTATCCGGCTAGGACTAGAACTAAAAGGTCCCTATCCTGGTATCCTCGCCTGCCAGGACAAAAGCTCCGAACACTACTATAAGTGCTTTGTGGTGAGGTTTGCTTCAAACCTTTTGGAAAAGTCTTTGACTTTCAACATCAGAACTCAAAACTCCTTCTGTTAGACACAAAACACATTGGTAATGTTTGTTCCACTGTTGTATTTGCCACAGGCAATGCAGGTTATTTGCCTCTCCTGTTTGATACTTTCTACCAGGAGATCTTCTCTCCTGGCACTCTTGTTTTCCCACTTTTACATTATACAACTGCTGACAATGTTTCTATTTTACTCTTGCCTCTTTGGCCTAGGCAATGCTTGTTGATATCCTCATCAACTATTACCTCTTCATTACTCTGGCAATAATGGTTATAGTTAGCTTGTTTCAATATTGCTCTCTTGGCTTTGGCAATGGTGGTTATGATTAGCTTGCTTTAGTATTGCCCTCTAGTTTTTGGCAATGGTGGTTATAACTCACCTGCTTTAGTATTGTCCCTCTTGGATTTGGCAATGAGGGTTACGATTAGCTTGCTTCAGTATTGCCTCCTCTTGGATTAGGCAGTTGCGTTTTCCTTGATAGCAATGATTATAACCTTCCTTTTCATCGCTTTTCACAAAGTTCTTGTTATTCCAATTTGACTTTATATTAGTTCGGTATTCCAAATTATCATCAGTCGGTGGTCGATTATGGAGCGTTCCTGCAATACCCGAAAATGGAAAACTCGCTGATTTCTGCACACGTGTCCTCTCGGTCCGCTGCCACTGTTCGTTCTGCTTCTTCTGCCAGCTCCTTCATGTCAGACTGCTTCGGTGTGTTTACTGTTGCCCGCGCCGAACGGGCAAGGAGCTTTTCTCGCTCCTAGTGTACTCCATTGCTTGCCAGCTACCGGGACAGCCGTATGCAATAAGGAGAGCTTCTCTCTGCAGGGGAAAGCCTGCTACAACATCGCTTCCTGCTGCGCAACCTTTGCAATTAAGGCAATCAATATTGGAGGCCCTCTCTGGACCATCATCCTCTCACGAGATAACGGCGGCTTGGTTGTCTTTGTTCCATTACAACAGCGACAGTTGATTTTTGCAATTCCACCTTCTATTCCTAATGGCCTGCACCTGAGGGGGCCTTATATTTAAAAGTACCGCTCAGGTGTGGGTCATTAGAACCACGAGACTGCACCTTGCAGTTTAGGGCCTCTCAGTCCCTCTTCCTCGTCCCAGTACTTGGGGCTTTGTTTCCCTAATGTTCTGATTTCTTTTTCCTTCAGGAATACAAACTTCAACTTTATTGTATTTTTTCTGTTTATTAAAATAGATACTTATGGGAGGGTTTTAGAGGAGTTCATGGCTGGTTCACATTTAATGGAGAATGATATTAATTAGCAGTCTCTGTATTAAGGTGCTGATTCCTACACATATTATCCCCCTGTTGATCATAAGCGTTTCCTCAGCAATTCATGTGGGTAGCTTTGTGAAGGGAAGCCTTACTCTGACAGTAAGGTATTAAGTATTCTGTCATCATGGATATCTCCCTCTCTGAAGAATATAAATACTGCGTCCCTCCTTATGAAGTCCTCCTGTACCTTTGGGGATCTTCTCCCAGGTGATCCACCCAGCTAATGCCACCCCCAGGGTTCGGAACAGGTAGCGGCTGCCTTCTCCTGGCCACCTGGGGGGAGACTTTAGGCAGGTATTTTGTGAGGATTCTGCAGGATTCATCAGAGCTGCTAACTGTGGGTTAAACTGCTGGCATGCTCCTCCAGTATAGTCTCTACGGCTGGGCTAATTACTATTCTTTGCTTCACTGAACTTTCTGAATTTCTGTTGGTGGATGAGTGCCCTTCCCACCCGCTTCAGGAAGTTTTCAAAAGCTGAGGACTGTGCACACTACAAGAGTGCATTCAGAGTGCTGTTAGCTGTGAATCTGAAGCATATGAGAATAAGGTACTGCACTTTTTGCACACATTTATTTGCGCTTGGACCTTCTACAGTCTTTTACAGAAAATGAAAGATTGAATTGCTGCTTCCGTTATATTTAATTACGCTGTGATGTTATGAAGTGGAAGTGATTTGGAAGCACTGTTTTGTGTGTAGCTCATTGTCACTTTTTTCTTTTTTTTTCAATTTGTGTTTATTATTTTTACACAAAAATATCAAACAGAAAAACATACATGTGAGCGTGGATTCACAGATAGTCCATAGAATCAGTTTCTACATAACACATGCCACAACAAATTACTATTTTATATTACTACAAGATACCCGCCCCCACATGTCATCTCAACTACAAGACACAGTAAAGACAACACATCAGACAAGACAAACACCCTCCCACCACCCAATCCTCAATATTATCTATACACCTATAAAGCAAGTCCTACTATTTAATCAAATAAACTATTGAACGATCCCCACATCTCCGCATATTCAACCTCCCGATCACGCTTCAGAGCTTGTGTCTTTTCATACCATGAAAGTGTTCGCATATCTGACAACCAATTTTCATAGTGTGTTTTTTTTTCTAGATTTCCACACCTTCATTATATGTATAATAGCCATCAACAGCGTTCTGTCAATCCAATCCAGGGAATCACATATAGCTTCACTTTTATTATTAACTGAAAGAAATATTACTGACTTAAACGTTCGAGGGAATAAGTCATTTACCACCAAATCAACCCGATCCAAAACATCCTTCCAAAAATCTAACTGTACTACACTCCCAAAGCATGTTTTTGAAGGTCCTTCTTGAGTAATTACATCCCCAACACAAGTCCGTATCTGGCAATCCTCTCCTATTCATTCTCGCAGGCGTCCAATAAATACATCCTAAAACGCGCTGGTGAATGTATCTCAGGTTCAAATCAACTTTAGCTTTCACCGCTGCTTTCCACGCATAATCCCACGATTCCTCAGACAACTCCACTCCCATTTCTGACTCCCATTCCATTCTCAGCTTGTCCCAAGAGTTCAACATACATTCTTGTAGAGGCATCAGCTTAATAAAGGTCGAAACCACCCCTGCTGGTGTGGTGAATAATTCACAGATTTGAGGTCTACAATTTAAGGGTGCATTCAACATCTGTAATCTTTCCCTCAGCAACTGCTCCAGAGATCTATATCTCCTAATCTCCCTATTGCTCAACCCATAACAACTAACCAGATCCTCAAATGGAACCATCATTCCTTCCCCCCAAACATCTCCTATCTTTAAAATACCCTTGTTAGCCCAAGCTCTCCAATTCAGCATTTTATTTTCAATTTGCAGACCTGGATTCAGCCAAATTGACGCCAAATCATAAAAAAACAAAGACTGTCCACACCCTTCAATCCAAGAAACAAGAACAGATTTCGAGACTACCATTGTTTCTAATTTTGTCCCAGAGTTTGGTATCCTTCCATAGGAATATAAACAATTAACAGAAAAATGATACAATCTCTCCCGTTCCATCAAAAGCCAGTAAGAATCCGAATTTTTTCTTTCTCCAAAGTAACAGGATGCTTTCATAATAAGAAACCCTTATAATTATTTTCCAACTCTGTTTAACCAAAACCCCCATCCTTAATCCTACGTTTCATAATAAATCGTGGAATCTTCTGCCTATTTCCCTTCCCCCATAAGAAATCCACAAAAAGCCTGTCAATACTCTTGAGCACCTTCTTGGTAAACGGGAGAGGGAGAGACTGAATGTAATATAAAACCTTAGGCAACAACATAATTTTTATCGCATTCATTTTAGCCCAAATTCCCAAAGGTAACCTATCCCACCGTTGTATATCCTTAACCAGCACTGTTTTTAATTTATCCACATTGTATTCAACCATTCTTCTAATATCACGTACCAAATAAATATCCAAATATTGCACCAAAACCTCTGCCCAATGACAATCCCAATCCAGCAATCTTATATTTAACGGATTTATCTTAAGCGGTAATACCACAGTTTCCCCCAATTTACCTTATACCCAGACAATACCCCCACTTCCTGTAACATATCTCTTAGTAACGCCCCCCCCATCTCTGGATTCGTCAAAACCACTGTCAGATCATCAGCATAAGCCAAAACTTTCACCTCACCATCCCTTAACTTCCACCCCCTGATATTCTGTTCCCGTCTAAGATATATCAACAACGGCTCAAGAGCTAAATTAAGTAAGAAGGGTGAAAGCTGACAACCCTCTCTAGTTCCTCTGAATAACCGAAAAGCTTAAGACAAAATCTCATTAACCCAAATTTTAGCTGAAATATTATGCTGCAAAGCACCTATTGCATTTAAAAATTGTGGACCAAAGCCCATCCGAAGTAATGTAAAATTAAGAAACGACCAATTCACATAATCAAACGCTTTTTCAGCATCAAAGAAAATAAGGAGTACTTCATCCACCTTTTCACGAGACAAACCTATTATATTTAACAACGTCCTAATGTTATCATATCCAAGTCTGTTGTCCATAAATCCCACTTGTGAACCACCTATCAATTCTCCTATATATTTTTGTAACCTCATAGCCATAACCTTTGCAAAAATCTTTACATCTACATTCAAGAAAGAAATGGGACGATAATTAGCACATTTTGAAGAATCTTTCCCTTGTTTAGGAATTAATGTAATAATCGCCTCCTGCATCGAGGTACATAATACCCCACCTGAGAGGAACCGATGAAATAAAGCACACAACTTGGGCACTAAAACTGAATCAAAGGATCTGTAAAACTCCACAGGTAATCCATCTGAACCGGGAGACTTACCCAAATTAAGTTGACGAATAGCATCCCCTACTTCAATTTCTGAAATCTGAGTATCAAGTGCCTCTCTACCTTCCTCAGACAAACAGGGAATTTCAATTTTGCCAGAAAACCCTGTCAGTTTGCTCTGCGATCCATTAAAGAGAAGCATAAAACAGTCTAAAGCATTCACAAATGTCATCACTTTTAATCCTTAACCCTTCTGTTTCATCCTCAACTTTTTGGATAAACGATCTCTGACAAACTCTTCAGCTTCCTAGCCAGCAAACGTCCTCCCCTATCCCCTTCCTCCCAAAATGTCTCCCTCATAAAATATAGCCCTTGCTCTGTTTCTGACGAGAGTTTTTTTCAATCTATCCCTAGCACATTCCATCTTCAGCCTATCCACTCCTTTACCAGATAAAGCATATTTCGAGGGGATTGGGTACTCCGACGTATTCCATATCTATGACATGTAATCACCAGAGCTGTGCTGCTTCGGAAACTTTTTTCTGCGTCCTGCGTCGATGACGTCGATGCGCCGTCGTCGAGGACCTCCTCCGACGTCATCCGATGTGATAAGTAGGACGCACGACGCCCGTAGCCTCAGTTCCGTTTTTTCCGCGAACGTGTTGCTTCGTGAATCTCGGTTAACGCCTCGACTCTTTGGAGTTCTGTTCTTCTCGGTTCTTCGAACCTGTTAGTTTTGTGAAAATCCTTCGTGTGAAGATGTCTTCTACTTCGTCTTCGACCCCGCGTCCGGGCTTCAAGAAGTGCGGGGAGTGTGGGTCTAAGATGTCAGTGACGGACTCGGACGACGCCTGCATCTGGTGCCTCGGGGAGGCCCACGACACGGATGACTGTATCGACTGCCAGTCGCTCACGTCCAAAGCCTTACACGAACGTAAGAAGAAGTTGTCGGTAGGTCGGGTGTCCAAGCCCCGGAAGTCGAGGTCTGCGGGGCTTTCGACGGATGATTCGAGGGGTGACTCTCTGCGTCATCGTCGGAAGTCTCGTGGGTCTCCTTCTAGGAGTCGGTATCGCCACTCCTCAGCCTCTTCGAGGCATTCTCGGAAGTGCCGACACCGGTCGTCTTCCAGGTCCTCTTCGGAGGACTCTGCCCGGCACGTCGCTTACCCCACCAGCCGTGCGACGCCGGAGGAATGGGCTTCCTTCGGGAAGAAAATGCTGGCGATTCTCGAGTCGCAGGGTACTAAGCTGTCCGCGCCCCCGAGTGGGGTCGGCCGTGAGAGGTCGAGAGACAGCGCTCGCAAGAGTGGTCGGCACGAGTCACGGGAGAGGTCCCGTTCGGACAAGGAGACTCGTTCTCGACGTACCCGTTCCAGGTCCCGGTCCTCGACGCGTTCGAGACCGTGTGCACCTGTGAGGTCTTCGAGGAAGACATCGACGTCTTCCTCGACGTGAGGTTCCGGCTCTGAGGAAGTCGTCGAAGCCGTCGACGCTCAGGCCGTCGAAGGACACGCTCGGGGCTCCGGCTTCGAGGGCTGTGTCGACGCCGCCGATGCTGGCGGCGCTGCATCTGATGTCGACGCCGATTTCGTCTACGCCGATCCTCTCGGCGCCGATGCCTGTTCTCTCGACGCCGGCGCCGATTCGCTCGACGCCATCAATGCCTTTCGTGTCGTGGCACAGGGGAACCCCCTAGGAAGGCTCTGGTTAAGAGCAAGCACTCTCGGGTGCCTTCTTTTCGCCACCTGGAATATATTTCATAGGCGGATGAGGATTCTGATGGCCTTGTTCCTAGTCAGGTTCCAGATGAAATTGTCTCGGGCCATAGTCAGTTTGACGATTTGAGGCAGTCACTGCATGATGCCAGTGGACTGAACACCTCTCCGGAGGTGGAGTTTTGTAGGCCTGAGCCTGGCTCTCATGCCGATTCCTCGTACCGGCGCCTTATGGCTAGGGTTTCTGAGTACTTGGGATGGTCTGCTCCCCCAGGGGAGTTTGTGTGATCTAACGGACATCCTTGATGTTGGTCCCCCAACTGACCCGGTACTGCCGTTCCATATGGCTTTACGCAGAAGGGTGGCGGTGGCTCGGACTCCTCCGGAGAGTCTTCCGGCGGTGGGCAGATCCTTGTCGCGAAAATACCGTCCAGCCAGTAGCGACCCCTGCTACTTGACCAGGCACCCGACTCCAGAGAGTTTGGTGGTGCAGGCGGCCACGGCCCCGGCAAAGCAGGCGTCGTACCCTACCATCCCTCCTGATAGGGACGACAAACTTTTTGATGGCTGGGCGAAGAAAGTGTTTTCTTCTGGTGGTATGGCGCTTCAGGCGGCCAACTCCATTTGTGCCTTGTCTCGTTTCACACACACTCTGTGGAACTGTGTTGCGTTAGCGGCTGAACATATTCCCGAAGGGGACGAACGGGATGGTTTCCTTGCTATGGTCCAGGATGGTAAGGATGCCATGTGTGAGTCCGTTCAGTCGGGTTTGGACTTAGCTGAATGCGTCAGTAGGTCCATGGCGGCGAGCACCGTGATACGCAGGTTTGCGTGGTTGCGGAAGTCGGGGTTTGCTCCTGATGTGCAGTCCCGGCTCCTCAAGATGCCCTTTGACGGTGAACACCTTTTTGGCAGCAAGGCTGACGAGAGCCTTGAGAGGTTGCAGACCTCAAAAGCTGCAGCGAAGTCGTTGGGCACTGCAGTTCGCCAACCTCCGCCTTTTCGTCCTAGGGGACAGCAGTGGAGGGGTGGTTCCTTTCGCTATTACTCGTCCTTCAGTAAATAGAGAGGAGCTGGCAGTCAAAGAGGCCAACGCAGGGGTACCAGAGGTGGACGACAGGGTACCTGTGGTGCCAAGGACGCTCGGGCAGTTGCCTCTTTGCCCACAGGTAATGCCGCAGCCGCTCCCACTCAGTCATGAGGCCATGTCCCATGGTTCGCCAGGTTGGGGGAAGGCTGGCGCAGCATCTTGTAGAGTGGCAAGCCATTACTTCAGATGTGTGGGTTCTGGAAATCATAACCCACGGCTACTGTCTTCCCTTTCGGCACAGGCCTCGCGACAATCCACCGGGGAACCTCTCTTTGCAGAGTCCGGATCCGCTCCTTGCGCAGGAAATTCAAGCCCTGCTGGAGAAAGGCGCCATAGAACTGGTGCCTGTAGCGGAGAGGAACAAGGGATGGTATTCCCCTTATTTTTTGATTTCGAAGAAAGACGGGGGATTCAGACCCATCATGGACTTGCGCGGTTTGAACAAACTCCTCAGGAAGGACGAGTTCAAGATGGTTACTCTCTCAAGTCCTCCAGGCCCTTCAGCTTCAGGACTGGTTGGTGTCACTCGACCTCAAGGATGCTTACTTCCATGTGCCGATCCATCCCAAGCACAAGAAGTACCTGAGGTTCGCGTTTGGCGACTCGTACTTTCAGTTTCGGGACCTGCCGTTCGGATTGACCTCCGCCCGAGGGTTTTCACCAAGCTCATGGTGGTGGTGGCAGCGCATCTTAGGCAAGGGGGGATTCACGTCTACCCCTACCTGGACGATTGGTTGATCAGGGGGAGCTCTCCCGAGCAAGTCCTGGATCATCTGTCCGTCACCTGCCACTCCCTTCACAGGCTGGGCTTCTCCCTCAATTTAAAGAAGTCCCATTTGACGCCAACACAGCGGCTCCAGTACATCGGAGCAGTGCTCGACACTTCCCTGGGGCAGTGTTTTCCTCCCCAGGTGAGGGCTCTTCACATTCAGCAGATTGGGCATGCTGAAACTTGTGCACCGACGCTCCCAGCGTTCGAGTTCTTGAGGTTGCTCGGCCTCATGGCATCCTGCATTCTTCTGGTGCCAGAGGCTCGCCTGCGGATGAGATCTTTGCAGTGGGCGCTCAAGACGCAATGGTTGCAGTCCTCCGGCAGGATGCCGGACCCGGTTTAGGTGCCGCCCTCGGTCGCCCGGGACCTTCTGTGGTGGGCCGTCGAAGGCAACTTGATGAAGGGGGCTCCATTTTGGCTTCCCTGGCCGGAGGTGACGATCGTGACGGATGCATCCCTCACGGGATGGGGAGCTCATGCCAACGGGCTGACAGTCAGCGGTCGTTGGTCTCCGTCGGAGTCCAGACTCCATATCAATCTGTTGGAGCTGAGGGCCGTCAGGCTAGCCCTGAAGGCTTTTCTGCCAACTGTGCGAGGAAAGAGTGTCCTCACGGACATCACAGTGGCCATGCACTACCTCAACAAAAAGGGGGGGGCAGGGTCACTTCCTCTGTGCAGGGAGGCGATGCAGCTCGAGTTCTGGGCCATCCAGCAGGAAGTTTCGATCTCGGCAGTTCATCTGGCCGGAGACGAAAACGTGACGGCGGACGCTCTGAGCAGGCAGAGCGCGATCTCTCACGAGTGGGAGTTGGCTCAGGAGATTCTCCTGGAGATCTTCGCCCTTTGGGGGACCCCTCAAGTGGATCTCTTCGTCTCCAGTGTCAACCGGTAGTGCGAAAGGTTTTGCTCGCAGGAATTTCCTCCAAAAGGAGCCTTAGGAGACGCGTTCGTGGTGGAGTGGTCATTCCCGCTGCTGTACGCGTTTCCTCCAGTCCCCGTCATCCTGCAAGTGCTGCAGAGGTTACGGAAGTTCAGTTCCCGGATGATCCTCATTGCTCCGGCGTGGGCTCGGAGGATGTGGTACCCGGACCTTCTCGACTTGTCCATCTGCCCTCCACGTCGTCTTCCCTACCGAGACGATCTGCTCTCACGGGAGGGGGGGTCAGGTGCTCCATCCAGAGGTCAGATCCCTCAACCTTCACGCTTGGCTTCTGAAAGGTTGAGGTATAAGGATTGGGACCTCCCTGAAGACGTGATGGAGGTGTTGCTTTCGGCCCGTAGGCCAGCAACAAAGTCTCTGTACCGTTGCCGTTGGCGTAAGTTCTGCGACTGGTGCAGAGTTCAGAATGTGGATCCTTTTGCATGTGACATCCCCATGGTTCTGTCCTTTTTACTTTCTTTGGCCCACAGGGGCTTGCAAGTGGGTACCATTAAAGGTTACCTGGCGGCGCTGTCCATCTTTAAGCGCTCGTCTGAAGAGTGTTCTTACTTTAAAAATCCCTTTAATTTCACAGTTTCTGAAAGGGCTCACTAATGTGTTCCCTCCGTCTCCTTTCCTGGTGCCCAGTTGGGATTTAAACCTTGTTCTTAAGTTTCTTATGGGTGCTCCGTTTGAGCCTTTACATTCTTGCCCTTTGAGGCTGTTAACTCTGAAAACTGTGTTTTTAGTTGCGGTTACTTCCGCTCGCAGAGTGAGTGAGTTACAGGCACTTTCAGTTAAGCCACCCTTCACTGTATTTCACAAGGACAGGGTTGTCCTTAGAGTTCGTCCTTCTTTTCTTCCGAAGGTAGTGACGGAATGTCATTTGGCCCAGAAGGTTGTTCTTCCGGCATTCTATCCTCCTCCGCATCCTGGTAAGGAAGAGGAGAGGCTCCATAGGCTTGATCCTAGGAGAGCTTTAAGCTTTTATGTTTCACGCATGTCCCGGGTCAGAGTGGACGATCAACTCTTTATTGGTTACGCTGGAAAGCGTTTGGGGCAAGCTGTGACGAAACAGACTTTGTCTCGCTGGATTATTTTGGCCATCTCGGAGTGTTACCGCTTAGCGGGTAAGGACCCACCGGCTGGCTTGCGGGCCCATTCTACCAGGGGTCTGGCTGCATCTACTGCCCTGCAGAGGGGTGTGCCTATTCGCAACATCTGTGATGCAGCCACCTGGGCTTCAGTACATACATTTGTACGTCCATCCGAGGACAGGATCTGGCCTTTGGCAAGGCGGTCCTTTGCTCTGCTATTTGATTGGCTATTCTAAATTTTGATTCTAAATTCTTTCCCTCCTCCTTGCTCTGGTAATGCTTTGGGAGTCTGTCATAGATATGGAATACGTCGGAGGACCCAATCCCCTCGAAGAACAAGTTACTTTCTTACCTGGTAACGTTATTTCGATGGGATGGTCCGACGACGTATTCCATATCGCTCCCGCCCTGCCTTCCCCACTGCAGAATTACTTTTGCGATTGCAGCTTACGTTCCGCAAGGCTTTGTGTCTGACTGGCAGTTGACTAATGTCACACGTTCTGGGGGAAAAAACTACAACTGAGGCTACGGGCGTCGTGCGTCCTACTTATCACATCGGATGACGTTGGACGTCGGAGGAGGTCCTCGACGACGGCGCATCGACGTCATCGACGCAGGACGCAGACGCCGAAAAAAGTTTCCGAAGCAGCACAGCTGTGGTGATTACATGTCATAGATATGGAATACGTCGTCGGACCATCCCATCGAAAGAACGTTACCAGGTAAGAAAGTAACTTGTTCGTTTGCTGCAATTTCTTAAGGTCCAGTTCCAGATTTTTAACTTTTATCTCGCCCTCCCTTCTCATCCTGGATGTCCAAATAATCAGTTCTCCACGTATAGTTGCTTTGAAAGCGTCCCACACCACCAAACAATCAGTACAATCTACATTATCCTCAAAGAAGTGAACAATGGAAGCATTGATTGCATCACTTACTTTCTCCTCTTGTAATATAAATGTTTTAAGCCTCCATTTAATATTGGTGGGTCTGAACATACTCTGATTCATGATCAACTTCACCAATGAATGATCAGAAAGGTATTGCCCCCTATTACCACATCATCCACTACATCAGTCAATCTCTCAGAAATCAATAAGTTATCCAACCTTGAATGTGAGTTATGGACAGGAAAAAAAAGAGAACCCCATCTCAATTGGATGCAACAATCTACAACTGTCTATCAAAGCAAAAGTATCACTAAAGTCAAGAAAAGCACCACTCAGCCTGTGACCCGTAAACCTGCACGATGATAGCCTAAAGTGGCATCTAGAATACAATAAAAATCACCTCCAAGAATAATGCATTCACCATTCATGTTCCTCAGAGAATCTTTCAGTTCCTCAAAAAAACTAACGCCCTTCGAACATGGACTATATATTGAACCTAAAGTCAATACTTTCCCTTCATATTTAACATCCGCTAATAGAAAACAACCATCAGCATCCATAAGTACATTCTCTACCACCATACCCAATCTCTTCCGAATTAGTAAACCCACACCTCTCGAACTGCTTGAATAACAGTTTAACAAAACCTTCATGTATTTAGATGCCCCATAAAACATTTCCGGATTATCTGTCAAGTGAGTTTCCTTTAAAAAAAAATGACATCTGCGTTCTCACGTTGCAATCTAGCCATCACCTTCCTCCCTTTCTTAGGGAAATTTAGCCCTTTAACATTCCACGTAATAAACTGAGGTTCCCATCCAGATCAGCTAGAAAACAAAATATTACAATAAAAGAAGACCCATTGAAAGTAATCCACCCAATGGCTCATTAGGAATTGAATCTCGCATGAATAATCTCCCAAATACCACAAGAAAGGAGAATCTTTAAATAATAATGTTGTAGAACGTTGAAGTCATACGCCATGTACAAAACACAAACAACACAACCCATACATTCACATACACATAACATATAACAATATCAAACCATTTGAATTGAAAATTGCCCACACCAGAGCAATATGATAAGATACACAAGCACTAAACCCTACTACTAAACTGTAACTCTAGAATCCCATGCTCAGATATATACATTAATTACATAACCCCTCCCAATATATTTCCTAACCATAAAATCAAAAGATAAAATATATGTCCCAAACCCTACCTTTATTCACATCCTATATCACCCTTCATTCAGATTATTAGACATAAAAATATACATTTCCTTTCCCATCCCAACCGTGATACAATTATATCCCATCTTGTTTCCTCATACTGTTGTCATGCATTCGACTCAGGCAGTAAACGGACCGGAGCCATTGAATGCTACACCTATTTTATGCATTAACCCATTGTATCGCCAATGAATATAATTAACACCCTTACAGTAAAGGCCATTGGAACCACAATAAGCACACTTATATTTTTGTGCTTCAAAACTTGACTTAAACACAGTAATACAAAATACATGAATATGAGAAGTCCAATGGACTACATAAATAACTAAATAACTCCAATAGCCATCAAACCTGGTATCAAGTGAGCCTTCCCCAAGAGTACTTTCATTGATTAACCCATCCACCACATCAACTCCCATCTCTCTCCTGAATTAACATCACAATATTAAGCACATATTCAACATAACAGCAAATTGTAAACCCCTATAACTATGTGAAGCAATAGATGGCCTACTCTTTCAAAAATAAAGAATCTATACTGAGCAACCATAAGACTTAACTCCAACCACCATTGTAAGTGCCTACACTTAATTTAAACACAATAGTAAAGCACATCACCCACCCCCATCAATAGCCCGTACCCGGTAGGGATGTCACCACTGATAACCCATAGCACAATCTACATCATAACTGCGAAAATAACCTTTAAATACCATATATATGGTATTGTTGTGGGTGGCTCTTACATTGGTTGGGGATCCATATATATATTTCTGATGTTTGCTAATCTGCTTAGAATCACATGCTGTGCATAGGTCCGACATCCAGTGGTCACTGCGGAGTATTGCATTTTGTTTTTCGTAGTCGAAAAGGGACGTCGACAAGGCGTGTCTGAAATACTATCCCTATAGTGACATGCGTTGTACCGACAATCCCTCACGCGTCGAGGTCCCTCAGATTGTTTTTTTCCGCCCAGCTACTGGTCGCCTTTACGCGGAGCTCCTCGAGAGACATTCCAGATTTCTTCTCCTCGACCTTTGGTCGTTTTCCTACTTAATATATAACACATCGATCCCTCCCTCGACGCAGTTTTGAAGCTGTCTCCGCCGAGCAAGATCATCGACGGAGGGGACGAGCGGAGGAGATCCTTCGGCGTTGCCGAACACGTGGCCTGGCCTCGCAGGCCAAATACAGTAGGGAGAGTGGGGTCGTGGGACATCTCTGGTTCTTTTCTGAGAATGCCTTTCCTTTTCCCCTTCCTTTCCCTTGGGGTCGTTATCACGATTTATTGCCTCGGCTATGGAGAGGACACCCTTTAGGTTTTGCCCGCTTTGCAAGGGCAAGTTTACTTGGAAGGACAAGCATTCACGGTGTAACCGCTGCTTGCCCCTCGATCACAAAGAGGAGGGTTGCACGGCTTGTCGGCTTCTTAAGCCAAAGACTCTAAAAGACCGTAGGATCAAGAGGTGGGCGGCCTACGCTATGCGAAGGCCGATTCTTCACCCGCCGCTGCTACCACCGACAGTGACGAGGAACGTGATAACACGACCTCCGCTATGGAAGTCGTAGACCCCTCTAAAGAGCGCTCGCGCTCTTCGTCGTCTGTCCCCGGCCCCGACGGGCTCGGCTCACGCCCTGCTTATGGGGTTGAACACCCCGGCGACACTGACGCACACGATACCACACATAAGCACACGACCCATGGCTCTTCTTAGTCAAAGACGAAGAAAGCATCAGCGCCCAAGGAGACGCAGGTTCCACCGGCGACCTCCTCGGACCGTTCAGGTTCGAAGCCCCTCTCGCAACCGCAGCCGCGACCAGCGACTGGGCTTTCGGCAAATAAGGGCGCCGCCCCCAAACCATCGGCCGGAGCGCACCAGCAGAGAGCGCACGCCGCCGTAGAACGATCGACACCCATAACGTCGAAACCACAGCCCAAAGCTGACCAACGAGTCGCAGAGAGCTTGGCGAGGATCGTTGTAGCCGACGCCCAGAAGCGTACGCCGAAAGACACGTTGAGCGCTACGCAAAGGTCGAAAGACACGCCGAAAAAGCCCGAAGAAAGACAGGGACTACCGCCTTCAGTAGGGGGGACCCCCAGCACACCGGAAGGCGACGGGACACTTTCCTCGACGTTATGGGAGAGGTCGAGCCGTTTTCAGGTAGATGACACTAATTTTCCCCCGCTTGACCGCTCAGGGGTACCCCATGAAACCATGGAAAGGCTCCATCTCTGCATGGAGAGGTTTATGAAGACCCAGAACCCTCCTACTCCCATGAGAAAAAGAGAAGGGTTTCAGGAGGACCCCAGGGCCAAATTCCCGAGACTATTCAATCCCCAGCAGGACACTGCCTCAGATTTCCATAATGTGTATGACCTCACTGGTGAGGAACAATACTTGGAGGAGGAGGATGAATTTGTGGACGATGAAGAGGGACAGAACCAGGAGGAAGGTCTGGAAGACAGCCCAGACATGGTAGGAGAAGGCTTTGGAGAAAATCCAGAAGAAGGACCTTCTCATCCCTGGCAATCCCCATCAGCATATTCGGACACGGATGTCCTGAACCTTAATCCTCCTGACAATTCACCTGTTAGAAACACGTCTCCCATTGACGATCAGCCCACATTCAATGCCCTGTTGCGCAGAGCAGCAGCACATTTCGAACTGGACACTGGGGAGATCTCTCCTGAAATAGACTTTGTGGAAAGAGTAATTAAGGAGAAACCCCCGGTCAGCCAGACCATTGCCCTCCTCGCTTCAGTGAAGAGAAGAATCATCCCTTCGCTATCCACACCCGCACTAATCAGAGGAGTTAATCCAAGAATTGAAAAACTTTTCACTCCTTCACTCTCAGACCCGCTGTACATCAGGGGACATTCCATTCCGGATTCCCTTGTAGTAACTAATACAAGGAAGAGGGCAGGGGTGCCGCTGTCCACCAGCGAGGCACCACCTGACAAGGAGGGCAAGAGGTTATATGCCCTTGCAAAGAGAGTCACATCCTTGGCTGCCTTTTCGGCAAGAATTGCGAACAACAATTCTTTGCTAGCTAGCTATGCAGACGCGCAGTGGGCCAAACTGCGCAACGACGCCGAAGAAGCGCCAGAACCTCTACGTACACGCCTGCTATCAACTATTGGCGAAGGAACCCAGGTCAACCAAAGTATTGTAAAGAACTCTCTGGATGCTGCAGAGACAGCGGGACGTTCCCTGGTTCAGGGAATACTCCTAAAACGCCATGTATGGCTGCGCAACTCAGGGTTCAAACCGGAGACACAGGCGTCTTTAATAAATAAACCTGTTGAAGACTCAAACCTCTTCGGGAAAGCAGTGGATGAGGCTCTGGAGATGGCTAAAAAAGAGTTTGATACTATCAAAACTCTTGACCAGATCTCTAAGCCCACTACCAGACGCGGCTATCGCAACAAACGCTTTTTTCTTGGCCAACGCCAACAGCAGAATCAGCAGCAACACTACCCTGCCACCAATTATCAGACCAATAGTGGGCAGTACAGCCAAAGAGGCCAGCGCCGTGGCAAAGGGAGAGGTCGGGGGTCCACCCCCAGAGGCTCCCAAGCCCCCAATAACACCAAGTGATGCGAAGATTCACGTCCCCTCCCATGCAACACCGGTCGGGGGCCGGATAACATCCTTTCTTCCAGCATGGGAGGGAATAACGTCAGACCGCTGGGTACTTTCCACCGTAGCCCACGGATACTGCATCGAATTCAACGGTTCCCCAACATACAGACCCCCGAGGGGACGACGCATGACACCGGAACACCTTGCCATCCTTCTCCAAGAAGTACAACAACTGCTGGAAAAAGGAGCCATAGAGGTCGTGCCTCTATCTCAGGTAACGAAAGGTATTTATTCAGTGTACTTCCTGGTACCCAAAAGGATCTAACCATGCGCCCTGTATTAGATCTGCGCCCAGCGAACAAGTTTATCAAACCCCAGAAGTTTCGTATGGTGACCTTACAGGAAGTGATCCCACTGCTATCACAGGGAGTTTACATGACAACATTGGACATGAAAGATGCATACTTTCATATTTTAATGTTGCCAGCGCACAGAAGATACCTCAGGTTCATGATAGAGGGCAAACACTACCAGTTCAGAGTGCTACCCTTCGGCATAGCATCGGCACCAAGGGTATTCACGAAGGTACTGGCAGTGGCAGCGGCCCACCTGCGCAGGTTGTCCATCCCAGTTTACCCTTACCTCGACGACTGGCTCATAACAGGGGATTCTTATGAAACATGCTTCTCCAATACCCAAAAGACTGTAGACCTTTTGTTCCAGCTGGGCTTCTCCGTCAACTAAAAGAAGTCCAGCCTAGACCCCAGCCAGATCAAACAATTCCTAGGGGCTCTAATTCAAACAAAGGACGGCCTTGTCTTCCCCTCCAACGAGAGGGTCCAAAGCATGCTGTTTCAGATCCCTCAATATGTGACCGGTCGAGAGGTGACGGTACGCAAAGCAATGCGCTTGCTAGGCATGATGGCGTTGTGTATTTATTTGGTACCTCACGCGCGCCTGCGCATGCGCCCTATGCAAGAGTGGCTCAACAGCCAATGGTGTCAGGCCAGCGGACTATGGGACGATCTAGTGGTGGTCTCGCAGGCCTTGGTTCTCTCGCTACGGTGGTGGACAAAGGAAAACCTGGAAAGAGGGAAACCCTTTGCCACACCCGCGGCGGAAGCCACTCTAACCACAGACGCATCCCTCACAGGATGGGGGGCTTACCTATCCCATCAGACTGCTCACGGAGTGTGGACTCCGAACGTAGCATCCAAACACATAAATCTACTGGAGCTACTAGCTGTGTTCAAGGCGGTAAAAGCCTTCCAGGAACACCTACAAGGCAAGACTGTGTTGGTCCTTACAGACAGCACCACAGCCATGTACTACATCAACAAGCAGGGGGGCACCCACTCTCCAGGACTGTCCAAACTGGCCCAAAATATATGGAAGTGGGCTCTCAAACAAAACATGTTCCTACTGTCACAACATGTACCAGGGGGACTCAATCTGCTGGCAGACAAACTCAGCAGAGATTTCCCCCTGCCCGAAGAGTACGAATGGCGATTGCACGAAGACATAGTCTTCGACGTCTTCACACAATGGGGATTCCCAGAAATAGACCTGTTCGCAACCCTGGAGAACTCACAATGCCAAAGTTACGCCTCCAGGTACCCCCAGAACCAATCCAAGGGGAACGGTCTGTCGATGCAATGGTCAGGGAAATTTGTTTACGCTTTTCCCCCCGACTCCCCTTCTCAACAAGGTGGTGCACAAGATGCACCAGGAACAAGTGACCATGATACTGGTGGCCCCAATGTGGGCCCGACAGCCATGGTTCGCTCACTTGATGGAGATGTCTCTATCTCCCCCAGTGAAACTCCCCTGCCCTTACAACATGCTGTCACAAGACAAGGGCAGGACTCTGCATCCATGCCCCCAGAACATGAACTTAGCAGCTTGGCTCCTGAGATCATAGAATTCGGACATCTACAGCTCCCGCAGAGATGCATGGACATCCTCAGGGAAGCCAGAAAACCTAACACTCGCCACTGCTATTCTAGCAAGTGGAAGAGATTTGTCATCTGGTGCAGAGGAAAAAGCATCAACCCGATTGACTGCTCTCCCACACATATTGTTCTATACCTGACCCACTTATTGGATTCAGATCTAGTGTTCAATTCCATTAAAGTCCACCTAGCGGCACTTTCTGCATACACCACTTCCCAACTCAAAGTGTCGTGGTGGAAGATCCCTGTTATAAAGGCCTTCATGGAGGGAGTAAAGAGAATACACACCCCGATAGCTGACCCAACTCCCGGATGGGACCTTAACGTGGTACTTACCAGACTCATGGGCTCACCATTCGAACCCATGCACAAAGCATCTCTTAAAGACCTCACTCTTAAGATTGCTTTTCTAATAGCTATCACCTCCATCAGGAGAGTAAGTGAACTACAGGCTCTTTCTGTTCTAGACCCCTTCGTTACAGTTCACAGAGATAAGGTGGTTCTACGCACGCACCCAAGGTTTGCTCCGAAATTCATCTCGAAATTCCACGTAAACCACTCTATAGAACTGCCAACGTTCTTTCAAAATCCTTCCAACTTGGGAGAAAAAACTTTGCACACACTAGATGTGCGCAGAGCGGTCATGTTCTGCATGGAAAGAACCAGACCACTGAGGAAGACTAATCAGTTCTTCGTCTCGGTGGCAGCAGGAAGAGAAGAGGATGCAGTTTCAAAGTCCACTATTTCTAGATGGATTGTTCAATGCATCACACTCTGCTATACTCTTGCTAAGAGAGAACTGCCCTTTAAGCCAAGAGCACACTCTACTCGAGGCACGGGGGCGCCCATAGCATTCATTGCAAATGTTCCCCTTGAGTCCATCTGCAAAGCGGCTACCTGGAGTTCTGTGCACACCTTTACAAAACACTACTGTCTAGATGCACACTCGAGATCTGACTCCCAGGTGGGACAGGCAGTATTAAGACATCTTTTCTCTACTGTTCCTTCTCATAACCCACCTCCAACTCCGGGTACTGCTCGCTAGTCTATGCACAGCATGTGATTCTAAACAGATTAACAAACATCAGAAGACAATGCATTACTTACCGTAAAAGCATTTCTGATGGTTGTATCTGCTTAGATTCACATGCGCCCACCCTTCCTCCCCGCTCGGATGGAAGGAACATAGACTTCCTTTTATATCTCTCTTTTCTGTACTCACTCACGTCTAGAAGGCTCCCTCAGGGCAGAAAAATACAAACAGAGGGACCTCGACGCGTGAGGGATTGTGGGTACAACGCACGTCACTATAGGGATAGTATTTCAGACACGCCTTGTCGTCGCCCCTTTTCGACTACGAAAAACAAAATGCAATACTCCGCAGTGACCACTGGATGTCGGACCTATGCACAGCATGTGAATCTAAGCAGATACAACCATCAGAAATGCTTTTACGGTAAGTAATGCATTGTCATTTGGATCCCCAACCAATGTAAGAACCACCCCACAACAAGAAACCATAGGTAACACCAGCCCACCATGTACAATTCATCATAAGCAACATATATAAACAACCCAAAAAAAACAGACATACACATCTTCAAAGCCACTATGTAAATAACATTCTCTTAGATATGTGATCAGCAAATTTGCAAATGTGTCCAGAAAATCCAGACAATTGTGTGTTAACCCAACAGACTTAAATTGAGAAGTGAAGCCCAGAATAAGCAGACTGTCACTGTTCCTCAAGTAATAGTTCCACTGAACCTTTGCGTTGCCAGGCAACAAAGTGATTGATAAACAGTTACTCAGTTCATGAAGTACGCAGGCCCATACTCCAGTGAGGAGATCAAAAACTTCTTGTCTTTCTATTACCAATTCCAAACCCCTGACAGCACAGTCAGATTCTACCAATATCCCAAAAGGAACAAGTTACTTACCTGTAACTGTTGTTCTCCAGCATGGGTCTGGCATGGATTCACATGCTCATGAATATTCCCCGTCGTCAGGCTGGGAATCCTCGGTAAAGAAAAAAATCAGTATCAGTTTTGTTTCTGATCTGTCTTTCTTAGTAGTAACCAATCACTGATCTCTGGGTCATACTGCCCCCAGCCAATGACTGCCCTCTCTCTAAGCCCCGCCTCTGGCAGACATCCTCAGATTTGGTAGCACGCCAAGTGGCTGTATGACCAAGTGAAGAGCCGCAGAGGGGTAGGTGGGAGGGTTCGCATGTGAATCCATGCCAGACCCATGCTGGAGAACAACAGTTACAGGTAAGTAACTTGTTCCTTCTCCAGCATGGGGTCTGGCATGGATTCACATGCTCATGAATAAAGAATACATAGCAGTATACACATGCACAACCACGGGAGGTGGCAAAGGTTCAACATTAAGCATTACATCCAAAACTAAACATTAAGCATCTCTTACCTCCTCACCAGGCTCACCTTAAGCAAACAGGTTGCGCAGCACTGCTTGGCCGACCCTGGACTCCTCCCTGGAGTCCCGATCGACGCAGTAGAATCTTGTGAAGGTGTGTGTCGACCTCCACGTAGCAGCCCTGCAGATGTCCAGCAGGGGCACACCAGACAGGAACGCCGTGGTAGCAGCGATCGCTCTGGTCGAATGGGCTCTCGGACGGCCGGGCAGCGGTCGGTTTGCCAACCGGTGACAGTGCATGATGCAGCCGGAGAGCCATCTGGAAATGGAAGTCTTCGAGAGAGCCTTCCCTTGATTCACAGACCCAAAGTTCACAAACAGTTGTGACGTCTTCCGAAAACTCTTCGTGCGGTCCACGTAGAACTTTAGCGCTCTAGCTACATCCAGCGAGTGCAAAGTCCTCTCGGCCGGCGTCCAAGGCGACGGGAAGAAAACTGGTAACAGCAAGGGCTTGTTGAGGTGGAAGACCGACGGCACCTTGGGCATAAAGGAGGGGTGTGTCCTCAGCACCACCCTCGTATCATGAAAAGTCAAGTATGGAGGCTTGCAAGATAGGGCCTGGATCTCTCCCACTCGTCGTGCGGAGGTGATGGCCACGAGGAACGCTGACTTCCATGACAGGAACTTCAGAGGCGCCGAATGCATAGGCTCGAATGGGGCCCCCATGAGCCTGGTCAGCACCACATTAAGCTCCCACGCCGGGGCAGGAGCCTTCACCGGCGGGAATGATCGTAATAGTCCCTTCATGAATTCCTTCACCAGGCGATGAGACCACAAGGATGCCCGTCCTGTAGTCCTGGTATATCGGGAGATGGCAGCCAGATGTATTTTGATGGAGGCGTGAGCCAGTCCAGCTTTGGCCAGCGACAGTAGGTACGGCAGTACTTGAGGGGCCGTAATCCGCAGAGGGTTAATCTTCTGAGCACGGCACCAGACAGAGAACCTCTTCCATTTATAACCGTAACACTTGAGAGTTGAGGACGCCCTGGCTTTTGCAAGAACCTCTCTGCAATTAGCCGGTATATCGTACCCTCCAAACTCTAGTGCCGCAGGAGCCAGGCCTGCAAGTTCAGCGACTGTGGGTAGTGATGGAGAATGGCGCCTCCTTCTCTGGAGAGAAGATCTGTGTCCGCCGGCAGCTTGACTGGTGGGGACGTTGACAAGTCCAGAAGGTCCGGGAACCAGATCTGCCTCGGCCACGCCGGTGCGACGAGGATCATCCTGCACCTGAACCTCTTGAGCTGGTTGATGAGGCGGAGAAGCAACGGAGGAACGCGTATAGAAACAGGCCGTCCCAGGGGAACGAGAAAGCATCGCCCATGCTCCTCGGGTGTGGGAACCTGCTGGCGAACCTCTGGCACTGGGAGATCGTCGCTGTGCGAACAGGTCGATCTGGGGTTTGCTCCATCGTTGGAAGAGCCGATCCACTAGATCCTGTCGCAGTTCCCACTCGTGCCACGATCGCAGCTCCCTGCTGAGTGAGTCGGCGATGATGTTTTTTATTCCTGCCAAGTGGAAGGGAACCAGAAACATCCCCTGGGTGACGGCCCAGTGCCACAGATCCTTGGCCTCCTTGTATAGGGCTGGGGATCTGGTGCCCCCCTGCTTCCGTATGTATAACATCGTGGTGGTGTTGTCGGTGAAGATCCTCACCACTTTGTCATTGAGGGACGGAAGGAACGACTTGAGCGCCCAGAACACTGCTCGGAGCTCCAGAATGTTGATGTGGAGAGACCTCTCCTCCTGGAGCCAAAGGCCTCTTGCGTGGGGATCTCCGGTATGGGCCCCCCAACCCTCCAGAGAGGCGTCCGTCGTCACCGTCTCCTGAAACGCTGGGGTTTGAAAGTCTGTGCATGTAGTGAGGTGAGCCCGGGTGCCCCACCATAGGATCGCCGACGGAACTCCTCGTCGAGAGGGATCCTGTCCTTGAAGCAGCCCGTCGCCTGAAACCAGCGGGCATCGAGGAACTCCTGTAGTGGACGCATCCGAAGTCTGCAAAGGGGTACAAGGTAGATGCAGGAGGACATCATCCCGAGAAGGGACTTGATGGACCTCACCTTGGCCACGTCCGTGGCTAACAGGCGCCGCACCTTGCCCAGGATGGTCTTGGTCCTCTCTTCTGAAGGGGAGGCCAATTGATGTGATTTTCCTTCCTGGCCACGGGAGGAATGCGAGGGCAGTTCTTTTGGAATTCCAGCGATTGCCCGTTGGCCAGGGTGTCCAACACCCAACGTTCGGTGGAGATGGACTCTCACACGCTGATGAACTTCGTCAGCCGGCCTCCCACCGGGGTGCTTCGGTGGGGGCCCGACAACCCGGCCAGGTCAGTCTTGCTTGGAGGCGGCCTTGCCACCTTGGCCTCCTTGGCGACGACGGCAGGATCCCCTTTGCTTGCCGCGACCTCTGTAGGCCTCCTGGGAAGAGGAGCGGGCCACCTGGCGGTAAGTAGAGGAGCCACCGCTGGATCCTTTGGAGGCACCCTGTCTGCCTCCGGAGCTCCGAAAGGGCCGTCGCTGTTGAAGCACCCCAAGGGCCCGGGCCGTCTCCGAGTCAGTCTTGATGGCCTGTAGAGACTCGTCCACCACCTTACCAAAAAGGTTGTTGCCGTCGAACGGCATGTTCAACACTCTGATCTGGACGTCCTGGCGAAAGTCTGTCGCCTTGAGCCATCCTCGTCGTCGTCGGAGACAAACTCTGTTGCCCAGTTGGCGAAATCTGGTATCGGCAATGTTTGTTGCCACTGTTATGGCGTGATCCGACGCCACCTCGCCTTCCTGCAGAATTTCTAGGGCCTCCGCCCTCTTGTCATCAGGTAGGAAGTCTAGCAGGGGAGCTATCTTGAACCAGAGCTCCCTGTCGTAGCGGGCCACGATCGCTAAGGCATTGGCCGCCTTAATTGCCGTTGCCGCCGACGAGATGACTCGTCGTCCCATAGAGTCCAACTTCTTGCCCTCGCTGTCCGGCGGGGAAGTGGAAATTGAAGCCGCTGCACCCGCTGCCTTCTTCTTAGCCGCTGCCGTGACGACAGAGTCCGGCGTGGGCTGGGCCCTGAGGCACAAGGGGGCGGCATCAGGGACTCGGTACTTCTTCTCGTACCTGTCCCTCTTGGCGGGTGTCGTGGAAGGGTTCGTGAGGACAGCAAGCCCCTCGTCCCAGATGTCGTCGGGTAAAGGCACCGCGAGGACCGTCTTCCTCTTGGGCTCTCGTCATTGGTACAGAAACCCCTCCTTTTTCTGTTCTTCAGGGCAGAGCTGGAAGAGCTTGGATGCCCTGGTTATCATGGCGTGGAAAGAGCCAATTTCGTCGGCTGAAGACGCCCGCAGGGGGGGTGATGATGGGATGTCCACTGTGTCACCGCCGCCGTCATCATCCGTCCCCGTCGCAGTATCCATCGTCGTATCCTCTCTAGGGTCCGGCGAGGGAGATGAGGGGTCCACCGGTCTCGCAGGCACGAAGGGCAGAGCGGGGTGGACTCTCCTCCGCTTGTTCGGAGGGCTTCCCGACGGGCTTGGTTCTGGATCCTCTGTCGGGGTCCGTGGTAATCTCGTCCTTATCTCGGTACATAAGGATTGGATTGCCAACAAAATGGCCGCCGAGATATCCTGGGGCTCGGGTAATGGCTGCGACGGACGGGATGGCCACTCCACTGGGCCCTCTTCGTCATCATCGTCGCTATCTTCGATCACGTCAGCAGGGACCGCCCCCTGGGATCGAACCTTCTCGAACCTCTCGTTGAGGCCTATGAACTTCTCGTTGAGGCCTATGGACCTTTCGTTGAGGCCCTTCTCGGTTTCCACCAGCTCCTCCTCAGAGGCTGATTCCGAGTCTGTAATGGCCACCGGCCCTCCCCCCCTCTTTTTCTGCCGGGGACTTCACGGGGGTCTTAACGATGGGCTGGAAAGAGGATTCCCTCCGCGGTGGCAGGGATACTCTGGGCCCAGAAGGCGTTTCCACTGGCGTAGTCTCAGCCGGCTTCACCAGGGTCGCAGCGACCACTTCGGTAGAGGCCTTTGCCGGGTGGATCAAAGCCCTCACCACCGTAGGTGCATCCTGGGCCTTCGCCTTGGGGGGAGGGTCAGTGCCTCGCTTCCCCTTCGAGATCGACCGGGTCCGCTCCAGCGGCTTACCCGGGTTCTTGGACTTCCTCTTCCCCGAAACAGAGCGCTGGCTCATAGTCGAACGTGCCGGGGAAGTAGCGCCCTGCTTGGCAGCCGAAGAGCCCGACCTTTCGGCGCTCCCGATGCCCGCAGACTCGCAGTGCTTGGCCTTCTGATGGGCCCCCGTCGCCGGGGCGCCCTCACAGGACTTAGAAGCCCGCTCAGACTTCTTCGCCTTATCACCTGCTGTGCCCTTCTCCAGCCAAGCGGCGAGGCTGTAACGACGATCTTGTTTGGTCCGTTCCGAAAGGTTCTTGCAGAACGCAGTCTTTCTCCACGTGCGTCTTGTCCTCATGAAGACAGTAGAGACATCGCGAATGCTCGTCCTCCTTGAAAACGTTCTGTAATCCGCATCCAGGGCAACACCTGAACAGCTTGGATCCGGGCGTCGAGCTTCCCTTGTCCTGGGCCATGTCCGTTGAGGTAGGCCGCAGATCTTCTGGAATCCTCCAAGAAGTGTAAACTCGATGAAAACTTCACCCTTGAGGGGCGTAGAAGAATTCCGAAACGGGTCCCCGTTGTCGGAAGTAGAAACGGTGGAGCTTGAGGCTCGATTAAACCGAAAAAAAAGAGAAAATCTCCTGAAAAAGCGTGAAAACGCAGCAAAAAAACTCGAGACCTAAACACGAGGACTCCCAACACTTCTGAGGATGGCTGCCAGAGGCAGGGTTTAGGGAGAGGGCAGTCATTGGCTGGGGGCAGTATGACCCAGAGATCAGTGATTGATTACTACTAAGAAAGACAGATCAGGAACGAAACTGATACTGATTTTTTTCTTTACCGAGGATTCCCAGCCTGACGACGGGGAATATTCATGAGCAT
Source organism: Ambystoma mexicanum (assembly GCF_040938575.1). Taxonomy (NCBI): domain Eukaryota; kingdom Metazoa; phylum Chordata; class Amphibia; order Caudata; family Ambystomatidae; genus Ambystoma; species Ambystoma mexicanum. Next base: position 819,163,963 of record NC_090934.1, on the reverse strand, counting down.
GTGAATCCATGCCAGACCCCATGCTGGAGAAGCAAGAACTCTGACTACAAACGCACCTGTTCCTATTTGTGTAATCCAAATTGTATCTTCACAAATTTCTTTTTTGCCTAACTTGTTGCTCCCTTATCCCTGCAGGTGCCGTGATGGGTTTAGGTGCTGATTGACGAACCCGCACTTGTTAATGTGCTCTGTGTAAACATTATTTGGGCAAAGTCAGGCATTTGTCATTTGGCTCATATCCCAGCAGGACGTTGTTAGCCCTGGTGTAGTGGTCCGCACAAAGTCGCTCTTGCTCTCCGCGCGCGCTGTCGCTCTTGCTCTCCGCGCGCGCTGTCGCTCTTGCTCTCCGCGCGCGCTGTCGCTCTTGCTCTCCGCGCGCGCTGTCGCTCTTGCTCTCCGCGCGCGCTGTCGCTCTTGCTCTCCGCGCGCGCTGTCGCTCTTGCTCTCCGCGCGCGCTGTCGTTCTTGCTCTCCGCGCGCGCTGTCGCTCTTGCTCTCCGCGCGCGCTGTCGCTCTCGCTCTCTGCGCGCGCTCTCGCTCTCCGTGCGCGCTGTCGCTCTTGCTCACCGTGCGCGCTGTCGCTCTTGCTCTCCGTGCGCGCTGTCGCTCTTGCTCTCCGTGCGCGCTGTCGCTCTTGCTCTCCGTGCGCGCTGTCGCTCTTGCTCTCCGTGCGCGCTGTCGCTCTTGCTCTCCGTGCGCGCGCTGCCGCCCCCTCTCTGCGCGTGCGCTGCCGCCCCCTCTCTGCGCGTGCGCCTCCGCCCCCTCTCTGCGCGTGCGCTGCCGCCCCCTCTCTGCGCGTGCGCTGCCGCCCCCTCTCTGCGCGTGCGCTGCCGCCCCCTCTCTGCGCGTGCGCTGCCGCCCCCTCTCTGCGCGTGCGCTGCCGCCCCCTCTCCCCCACACGCTGTTGGACTCTCTCCCCCACACGCTGTCGCGCTCTCTCCCCCAGCGCGCCCGTCGCTGCTCTCTCCCCCCAGTGTGCCTGTCGCTGCTCTCTCCCCCCAGCACGTGCCGTTCCGCTCTCCCCTTGCGCGCGCTCTCCCCCCTCTCTCTGGCACTCTTGAAGTTGTTCCCTGTTCTCCAACTCTCAGCTTTGCTCTCAGCCCTGACTTTTTCTCTCATCCTTCCTTTCACACTCACGTTTTCTCTTACTCTCTCACTCTTTCTTGCTCATATGTTCTCTTGCTCATTATCGGCACCTCAGTTGCTCTATTCCCCTTCTCATTCCATTGCACACCTGCGGCCTTTATCACATCCTCCTTTAAAAATGTGCACTCTCGGGGGCGCTGTTGCGCAACGGTCCAAGATGGCCGCTGCCTGAAAACCTCAGACGCCGACTGATAAATCCTCTCTAAAATCCTCAGTCCAGCAGTCACATTCACCCCCGAGAACTAACGGAGTGTCCTTATGATCTGGAGTACCCCAGGACGCAGTGTCATCTTGATCGGAAATCTGGGAGTAGCGCTGTTATAACAGTGCGCCGGCAACCCTTGTTGCAGGCCGAGAGAGTGGGGGGAAGGGTGACTCGCCTCGCGACGGCGCAGCCCGCAGGAGAGGCATAATCCGGCCCCTAGGGATATTTGCGCGGGAAGGTGTCAGCGGCAACGCAAGACCCGTCCTACAACACTGGCTCAAACAGAAACTACTGGCGAGGGACAACTATACCTGCAGCTGTCACGGACGCGGCTCCTCACCACACTGCTATGCTTGCCCGCCCCAGAAACCAGAATCAGCAACTCGCTAGCCGAGCGGAGACAGCACCCTTAACCTATCAGCATCGGGAGTGAGGCGTTCTCCCGCAGTCAATACAAGCATTCCGACTGCACCAAACCCTGCTAAAGCCACTTAAGCAGCATAAAGAGAGGGGTGCCCACCGTATCGCCCAACCATAGAGAACCCTCCAACACAGTCCCTCTGTATCAATGAAACAGACAATGAAAGTAAGGTGACAACCGTCTCCACCTTAGCACCACAGCAAGATGCGCGCAGATGACCGAGGCAGAGCAGAGAATCGGAGAGGGAGAGGCCAAAGTAGCTATATTGCAAAGCAAAATGACTGACCCACAACAGTAAAAAAAGTGATTGCAAAGAACGAGGACCTGGAAGGGCGCTCAAGACGCAACAACATGTGCATCCTGGGGGTACCAGAGTCTACACAGATAGACAACATAGAGAGGTTCGTGGAGCAGCTGCTGGTCGAGATCCTAGCGAACCCCCCAGTGTCCAGCATGTACATGATAGAACGGGCCCACCGATCAGTGGTGGCTGACATCCCCTCGGAGCACCGGAACGGCCTATCATAGCCAGAATATTCAGCTACAGAGACAGAGACCCCCTACTCCGGGCCTGCAAGGGAGAAGAAAAAGCTGAAATGGGGATTATGCACAATCAGTCTCTTCCCAGACTTCAGTCCGTCTGTTCAAGAACAACGAAAGACTTTCCAAGCAGTCAAAAACATCTTGCAAAAAAAGGATATACGATACTCAATGATGTACCCGACAAAACTGCGGATACAACACAATGGTTGAACAATGTTTTTCACCTCATCAGAAGCGGCAGAGCGTTTCCCTATGAACATTCCAGACCCGGGAGGGTCACCTAAATACTTGGCCTGAATGCCACTGCCATATCCTTTACAAATGATGCAAAAATGTAACATGTCCTGGGGCCCAAGTACTAGAGCCCCCGGGATACGGATTGGCAGTGCGGACCACTAGATAACGGTTGGCGCCATACGTATTGTGCCGACTGCCCTCAGCGCCCCATTTTCCACATACACTGCTGACCTTTTTGAAAATTTTATTATGGGGAAGTCACGGGAGAGGGGAGGGTAGGCACCCGTTAGGTTATAGTTTCTAGCGTGGTTGGGAAGGAGGGTAGACCCCACAAATTTTGGGTCACTGGGATTGGGGGGAGGGGGGGAGAACGACATGTCAACACACGCACAAAGGAGTTCTCCTACCTTCACACAGACTGACTACACGACAAGGCCGGTAGAACCACGCACAATGAGAGCATGGACAAATACAGATACCGAACCGCATTACCATACACTTACACAAAAGATGAGGCCACCTCAGAAGGGAGACTGAATAGCTTGGTGTCAATAATGTCCTGGAATATACGTGGCCCCTGAACCAGAAAAAAATCACGGTTGATTTCAAACTATAGCAGGAATCATAAAGTGAACATATTATGCATACAAGAAACACAACTGGCCTGTGAGGCTCCCCTGCCAGGACTGCCTGGATGGGGGGGATACAGAGGTACAGCTCCTCGTTCACAACACACTCTAGAGGTGTGGCAATTTTATATACACAACTCCCTATAGTTTAGGCTACTCGAGAGAATAGGAGACGAGGATTGGAGATGTGTGACTCTGGCTGGGGAAATACGTGGGTCAAAAATCCTTCTGATAAATATCTATGCTCCGAATACTGACTCCGAGTTTTTTCATAGATGTGCTAGTCACATACACAAGTTCCCTGGGTATGATGTTATATGGGTAAGAGACTTTAACATGGCCCTCAAAATGGAATTGGACAGACCTGCGACAATACAGCAAACACTACCGCAAGCTGCACAGACTTGGCCAGCTATTGCAGAGTATCATGACCTAAACGACATCTGGCGCGATATGTATCCAACCAATAAAGAATACACCTTCTTTTCAGGCGTACATGGCGGTTCGTCATGCTTTGACTACATCATGACCAATTCCGCCATAGCCAGAAACGTAGTGGAAGCAATAATACACCCCCGCACTCTTTCAGAACACTCCCCCGTCTTGGTCCGCCTCTCCGCCCCCACAGCCCCCCTAGACATGTGCGCTGAAGGTTCAGGGGTGTGGCCTTAGAAGACTGGGCATTTCGAGAAGAAATAGGCCAAGATGTACAGACATACTTCTCGACCAACATTGACTTCGGCCCCGACCCAGACATTATCTGGGAGGCCTTTAATGTATATATAAGAGGATGCTGTATCTCCAAGGAAGGGGGGGTACTGAAATCCCTACGCAGATCCATGGGTAAAACGGAGTATACTATCAAAGACCTGGAAAATAGACAGGGTACGGGGGACACAGAAGGCATACAAGAGTCACTGAGGAAGCTGAGGGAGGAATTACACCAACTGGCAATTAGAGAAGAAAGATTTAAAGGGTACCCGATAGCAGCAGCTAGGTATGGCGAGGGAGTCGGCCCCAGTAAAACACTAGCCTGGGCTGTAAAACAGGAACGAGGAACGGGAGCGGGAGGATAGCTTAGGGGCAACGTACTCGCCTTGGAAGCAAGACGACACAGAAACAGGTTCGATCCCCGGGTCCGCGCTTAGAAACCTCTGGGTATTAAGCGCGTTATAAATAATCTATCATTGTCCTGGTCATGAAGTCAGGGGCACAGGCATGCAGGGGTCGCATGCACAGGAGACCTAGGTGGACACTGTCCTAGCGCCTTTGGCGCCAGGCTCATGAACAAAAGTAAACAAGAACATCCATTTAACACCAAAAAGCTTTTATTATAGACATAGCACTCTTCAGATGCATTAACCTTGAACATTCCATCCATTAAGCAGCCCCAAGTGTATTCTTGGGTGTGGCTGCTAATGGATTGCCTTCACACGTGCTCACTCTCTAGGAGTGGCAGGGTGTGGCTATTAAACCGGCCCTAATGGGCTTGCCCACGATCTCAGCTATATAAGCTGCCCCAATCCTCAAGACAGACGCTTCGCGTTATTCTGCACTTGCAAGCAGTGTAACACTCACTGTCTCCTGAGGTCAGACTTACCTTTGAAGATCCTGCTTCCTGGACATCCTGCTTCCTGCCAGCACACTTACGAACTGGGGGAAGCTGTTCTTACCTGTACATCTCTTCGGCGAACCAAGTATTCGTCTTTACACTTTCCGGAACGCCGAAATCTTCATCTTGGCACCGCAGCACGACACGCTCCATCGTGGACAGCAGCGCCTGCAAGGAAAAACAGAGGACAAGGTTAGACATTGAAAAAACAGTCAGTTTAAGGTTGCGCTTCACCATACTTTGCGCTTTTCCTCAAACCATCATTTACCTGCTGTCGAACATTGCGGTAGAATTCATCTTCCATCCGGCCGTGTCTCGGGTCTCATAACTGCATTGAGGCCGCATTTCCATCTAAGGGAAGAAATCAAGAAGAGAAACATTATTGCGGGCATAAATAGGAGCAACATATAAAGACAGTAAACAGAACGAACAGCATCACAAGAGCTCAAGAAAGACTTACCAATCATAAGGAGAAGCATAGTCACAGCTGGATTGGACTAATCCTTATCAGGGATCAGTGAAGGAATTGGATCCCATTTGATGCGCCCCTGCCAGAAGTAGCAGGACGGAGAGCTTATCTTCCATAATTCACAGGTGAGCTTTATGGGCTGGCGTATGCTCACAGAAACCGTACTTTGGGGTGAAGGGTTTGAGAGGTACAACAATCACAGATTGGCGCACTCACGCATTCTTATCTCCACGCAGGAGCAGTATCACCACGTACCACCGCTCACAGCTTTTCTACTGAGGGAGAGGCCTGAAGGGGGTGATTCAAGTTCAGGGAGGGCTACAACCGTGCCCCAACGCCTCCGCAGAGACAAGGTGAGTGTAACCATCATATCATCATATCCTATCATAATGGACATCGAGGACCACACTGGCCAGCTTGTTAAAGACCTAGCTGGGATTAACAGTCTTTCGGGAATACTACGAGCAGTTATCTTATGTTGAAGCGTGGTATGGCATAATGATGCAATACCTGGACAAGGTGGCCCTGGGCTGGTTAGACCCAGAACAGGGGGGGGGGGAGCTAAACAGCCCTATAACGGACTAAGAGATCCAGAGGGAGGTTTCTTCCCTTCAGAATGGCAAGGCCCCTGGAAATGATGGCATAACCGCAAAATGTATTAAACCCTACCTAGATATCATGCTCCCCAGCCTGCGTGACATGTATGAGAACGCATTAAGAACTGGAATCCTCCCAGAATCCACGAGAACAGCCATAGTCACAGTACTTCTCAAACCCGAGAAAGCTCCCCTAAATGCGCATCATACAGACCATTGTCATTAATTAATATCGATCATAAAATCCTTGTGAAAATATTGGCACAAAGGCTACTCCCATATATGCCAGCACTGGGCCACCCAAATCCGGCAGGCTTTATCCTGGGTCGCTCAACGCAACATAGTCTAAGACGGCTATTTGAAATCATGCATAATGTAAACTGTGAAGTCCTCATAGCAATAGCAGCGCTGGATGCTGAAAAGGCCTTCGACTCCGTCGAGTGGCCCTTCCTTTTGAAGTGCTCAGACGCTCTGGGCTAGGACTCGCTTTCATTAGATGGATTCGACTCCTGTACACGGCCCCCAGGGTGGCGGTATACACGAACTGGATTGCAGCAGTTTAATCACCCGACCAGAGGCACATGGCAGGGCTGCACCTTCTGTCTGATATTATTTCCGCTAGTGATGGGAACCGCTTGCCTGTCATATTAGGGAGCTACATGTCCACCGAGGCGTGCAAATACAGTCATACCTTAACATTATTTCACTATACGCGGATGATATCCTGTTATACGTTAAACACCCCAGGGTAAACCTTCTCCCGCTGAAACTTGAGACAAGTACATTCGGTCTATGGATTAATTGGAACAAATCCGAGGTGCTACCCTTGACCCCAAAGATGCAACAGGCGTACATCGGCCAACACTTCCGCTGGTGCCCCCAGGGTATGCGCTATCTGGGAATCATGGTAACCACTATGATAGGAGCAATGTACGTGGGTAATTGCATGAAAACACTGAGTCAGCTGGAACATAAAGTGGAATCCTGGATACTACTGCCCATATCACAAGCGGTGCGCATAGCACTAGCTAAAATGGTCATACTCCCTCAATTGCTCTACATATTCAATAATGTACCCATATGGCCACCTCAACACCTCTGGGCCCGTATCAAACGTTTCATGATCAGGCTGTCCTGGGTGGGCAAACAAGCTAGAATATTGTATGACACTCGCACTGGGCCATATGAAGAGGGCGGGCTGGAATACCCAGACCTATTCCTATACTTCCTAGCCCTGCAAACTAGCAGGGAATTAACTGCAGTAACCCTGCTTATGTACTACAGGCTCGGGGAGCTACTGAGACCTAAAGTGGCCCGAATTCCCATTGGCGCCCAACATTCATTCCATCCTGCACTATGTGCTGAAACCACTATCCTCCAAAAAACTGGTCTCCGCCATATACAAAATGGCCAGGAGTAAGGATAAGATACACAATCAGAGGTACATGACTCGCTCGGAGCAGGCCCTGGGTGTGGTTATCAGCAAAGAGAATTGGAGGCTTATTGGCATGCAAACCCGTAAACTGTCCATGAATAGTCGGCTCAGGCTCATCCATTACAAATTCCTTCAACAGGTTTAATACTCCCCAGCTAAACTACATAGAATATACCCCGAAAGACCCTCAGAGTGTGTACGATGCAACGAGGGAGACGCCAACTTTTATCATGTAGTATGGGAATGTTCTTGTATTCGACCCTTCTGGAGAGGGATAGAGGAAACCATGTCCGTAATGATATCGACGAACCGGGCTTACATACCAGAACTATGGCTTTTACCGCTGATTGGAAAAGGCCCCAGAAGGGAAAAGAACCTTCTAGGGATGGCCTCGGTAACAGCAACTTATCTTATTGATAGATAATGGGGGAAACAAACTGCACCTGTGTTCACCTGATGGCTAGAATTTATGAACACCTGCGAACAAAGGGAAAACAGATACACACAGTCTCTACCAGCCAGAAGCCGACCAATTGACTACTGGCCCCCCTTTAGACAATACTATGCAGACTGGAAAACAGGGGAGGAGGGCTCGCCCTAAACAACAACAAAAAAACTTCACAACGACAGGTAGGGACGGGACCCATGATAACAGTATGGCTAGTTTGAGAATTTGCGTTGAACTAAACTAATCTACATAGGCGAGATCTGGCAGAGTGCAAGCAAACGAGAGAGTGGAAACTACGAGGCCTTGTAACATGTAACTACACAGAAGCAATGAGAACCATGGAATCCGGCTGTATATAAATGTGATGGGTGTCAACATGTCGAGATGGGTATGGGTGGGTTAGGGAGGGGGTTTTACTTGAGTTTGATGTTGTTGAATGGTTTAACTGTTTTGAAAATCATTAAAGAAAGGTTTAAAAAAGAAATGTGCACTCTCCTCCTTGCACCCTGGTGCTTATAAATGCAAAGAACAGTAAACGCCAACACTATTGGCATTGCCAATGCTTGTTTTCTGTTATTGGGGAGAACCGTCGTTAGAGTTTTAACTTGTTGAAGGTGGCTCTGTAGCCCAGCAAGTCCTTCAGATACACTGGTCAGACCTGTAGCTGCTACTGCTCCATCCCCAGCAGCCTATTGACAGCACATGCTTGACATGCGACTAGCACTGACCCAAACATGCTAAGCTTTGAGAGGCACTGACATGTTATGAAATATCTAGACTTCCAAAAAGACCAGACCCATCTAGGGCTCAGAAGTTGTAAGGCAATGGCAGCTGAGTTCTATCAGTAGCGCACTCCTAATTAGCCTGCAACATTGATCCTTCTGTGAAATGCTGATCCATCATTGAATGTTCCTTTCAAATAGGCTAGTTGGTATGTTTTGGAAAGTCACATTAGGAAACGGGTGCCTTATTGAAAAAACACTGGTCAAATCCTTCAATTGAGGGTCACTTAAAAGGTATGCAGTGCACGACTGGTGTTTGAGATGTTTTTTTATTTGCCTATAACAACTGTAGCAGGGCACAAGGGCATTTTAGAAGCAGATCATGGTGACCTGCTTTTGTAAACAGTTGGCGAAAGCCTACAGAGTGAGGCGTCATAGTAAAAATGTTCATGACTGAACTAACACAAACATGTGGCCCAGCTAGTCTAACAATACAGAGCGGTTTGGGATAAGCGAACTAAGCAATGCAGGAAAGTGCAGACCAAACAGATTAGATGTGCGAACAGGAAGATGTAAAAGAGACCAGATCGCTGACATATTGAAGATCTAAAGTTTGATTTTTTTTTTTTTTATAAAGAAATGGGTACATTTCAGTTTGGGCATGTTTTACTGAGCTATTAACACATACGCTATTATCACATAAACCAGAGATAATTGGATTCTTGAAATGTACCTTAAGGTTCTTGAACATTACACTTTTTAGCTTTACAGAAACTTTCAGGGATTTCATCATCTTGTGTTCATTTATGCATAATTCATTTGAAAACACATTCTTAAGTAGAATGAATGCATGGTTTAGGTATTTGACATGTTTATATTTTGCATTCAATAGAATAATCAGCACAAATCAGTAGAACATGTGGTTAAGGCAGTCAGAAAAATCTGCAGTGAACTAGGTGGAATCGAAACTTTGGCTGTAACAGACTCTGTAAAGAAGCTAAAGAGAGCTGTTAATCTTCCAAGGAGTAAAAGTCCAGAGGTAACCATTCTTCTTATCTGCTTCATCAACTAACAAATAAAGAAAATAAGCCTTCTGTAAATGCCATATTATGTGATGTATGCCTATTTTTAATGTATTTTGTTTCAACCATGTATCATCTTATCTCTAAACCATGTCACTTTTCTATGATGAGACAAGGCTGTGACAAAAGGCAGCAATACATACACACCATCAAAAGAAGCTATCTGGATAGATGTCCTTCAAAGAATTTGTAAATGTGTTTCTGGCATACTTATTACTTTTTGCAACTTGCTATTGCTTCCATATGTTTTGCTTGAGAGCTCATTCCTGTAAGCCTGGTAGTTGCCGTAGGAAATGTATCCCAGTGATATTTCTTCTGTTGAGTATGAATTGGATGAGCAAGTAAGTTAAAGGTTTTCACAGCTACAGTGATGCTCTTAGTGTCTTTGTTCTTCAGTCAAATGGAGTTTGAAACACTCTTACTGCAAAATGTCTCCTTCCCAACAGTCAGCCATTCCCTTAGCATCTAAAACTAATCCACCTGCTTCTTTTCTCTAAAAGACTGTTTTTTTCTATGGAAAATCGGTTTTAAAAGAATGCACATTTGCGTACTAATGATCTTCATTATACCCCTTGCCATGTTGAAAGAATGTTCTGTGTGATCTATTCTAAGGCTACCGGCAGAGCAGAATATACGCACAGCCTATTCCCTGCTACCGCCTAGCAGGTTTATGTATTAACTTCCATGAATTTATATATTGGGGCAGGGGCAGGGGCAGACACCTGACTCTGCCAAAAGGTGATGGGGCCTACAAGGCTACTTGCCAAAACAAGTCCTGCCACAGGGGCAGAGTGAAGGAGTAGGGCAGGCCTCAGTATCTGTCACTTCTACGTGTGCCTGGCTAAATGTAAAAAGTACCACTTTGTTTGCCCCATGTGTGCTCTGCAGCATGTGGCCATTGTTTTTTTTTCATACCGTAGGAAGGCAGCTATCAGAAGTCCTTGCAGCGAAAACTCAGGAGAGGGACAGCGACAAGCAGGAAAGCAGCCGGGCACCATGTGAGCCAAACCAGCAATTCCAACACAGACAACTTTGAAATTGAAAATAATTGTAGCGCACCGCCAATATAGAGAGCCGACGGTCCCCCATACGAAAAGGAGCCAGGCTTTGAACACTTTGCATGCTCTCTGATCCATGTAACTTGGCTCATTGGGACCAGCTGACACAGACAACCAGTCGAGGAGAAAGCTGGCAGAAAGGACATGGCAGTATGGGTGGTTCTAGTGAAGTCCACGGAGGAGAAGGCGGCAGACCAACAAACTAGGCAGAGGAAGAGTGGGGCAGAGGAGTGTGGAGTAAGATTGCTGAAAGCAGTTTCTATGTGAAGTATTGGCTGTTGATTGAAAGTTGTACTTGGCTGTGAGAGTGCGTGTAAGGTGAGTAAGACTAAGTAAGAGATTAGGGGTATCAGTAATATTGACTGGGAGTGGCAGGAGGGTGACTGGGAGGTTTGGGTGGAGTGAAGAGTAGTGGAATGGGGGTGTAGTAGAGTGGATAGGGGAGAGTAGTAGTAGTAGGTGGAAGACAATTGGAGGCACAGAAAAGCGAGAGACGAGAGTGGGGGAAGAGAAGAAGAGTACACGGAAGCATAGAGCAGCAGGGTGAGGCATACAAGTGCGTAAGAGTTTGACTAATTGGCACCAGGGTGATTGAAAGGCACCCCTTCTTGAGCTCTTTCCTTATTGTGGGACCCCAGTGTAGGATATACGTAGAAAATTCAGATTTGGTACATCATATCATAGCCTGCCCAATTCACTGCAGCCTTTCCCCTGCATTTTGTGCGTCATTTTTAACGGGGCCAAGCACCCATACCACCCTTTTACACCTTCCCCGAAATGTGAAAAAAATCCCTGAACCTGCACCCCCAATAAAAGTGCATTAAAGAAAGTGGCAAAATGGTTGTGAACACAATGAGGGGAAATGGTCAGTGAGTTGGGCCAGTGTGGAAAACTCCTGTAGAGTGTACGATAAGTTGGCTGCCTTTACCCTCACCGCCAGTCAGTCAGATTTAAACAGTCAGGGTTACGGATCTCTAGTGCCAATTTTGGAAGTTAGTGAAGCCTAGGCTAGGGAGGGACAAACCCAAAAGAGACCAGAGAGCAGGATTGTCCTTAGTGAGCCCCTTCTGTCTTAGAGAGTTGGTGGGTGTTAGGCAAGATTGTATGCAGTACCCTGTGGGAGACAGCACCAGCCGTGTCCTCTTGGCAATAGTTAACCCCACCTTTGGTATAAGCATGTACTACACAAGTTGGTAGAGTGACTGATAAGCCAGGCTTATCTCAAGAGGGGACAGTGTGAGCTGTAGGGTTTTAACACAGAGTTTCACAGTGACACTTATCCCCAAAAAACTCTTACACTCAAGGTTTCTTGATTAAACAATTATTTATTTAACAGTCAGTTTGAATAAGCCTTCTTAAGAAGGGAGCAATATATGTAACACAAAATATACTGCACAAATACACACTTTCAGTTTCAAAAAATCAGTAGATAACCATTTGGGATGGCACACAGACAATGCCTACACCCTGAGGTGACTTAAATAACTAGGACACTTTGGACATTGATATATCACTGGTACATTTAGAGCAATACTGAGTTTGGTGTCAAAAGGAAAATATTTAGGGAATAAGACAAAGGTTAACAAATATTCTTAAGCAGGTAAGTACTTTTGAACCCCCAATGCAAAGTAAATTAACTCTTTCCCAGCTACACAAGTTATAGAATGTGTGACGTTTGTTGAGGGATAGTTAAAGCACAAATTCAGAGGATAGAAGAGTGTTTCAGGGAGCCAGGACAGTCAATGCCAACTGAGCAAAGTCTAGGGAGCTGAAGCACTTCTTGAAGGTAAGTAAAAAGTCTTGCACAATGTTTTAGAAGTCATTGCAGAAAATGTAATCCCTGTTGGGCCACAAGCTGGGAGGCTGGTGAGGGGCAAAGCTGCAAACAACTCTGCAAAAGCAACCAGGACAAGTCTCAACTGAGAGCTAGCAAGGCTACACAACAAGAGGTAAGTACCCCTTAGTTTTACAGTACCTTGTGTCTGAAGAAATTGGTTCCAGCTGGTTTCTGTTCCAGTTGTAGGTCTGCAGATGCTGTTGTTCCTTGGCCTCGGTCGTGGTGACAAGAGGGAGAACGTCTGGAGACTCCTGCACTACGAATTGAAGGTCGGCGGCAGCAATGGGCAAACTTCAGATCAGCTGCACTTCGCGGTTTCAGCTTCTCGCAAATAGAACCACTATGGTTCTCGGATACCTTATGGACTTTCCTCGCACCTGGGGTCCAGCACTCTGAGGTGGCTCGGGCTTGGTCAGTCCTGCTTCATCGGAGTCCGGAGGATCTTCCTGGAGCTCGGGTCCGACTTGAAGACGACATTCTATTCTGGTGTTCCTCTCACTGGCAACCGGTTCCTGCAGCAGCAATGGAAGTACAGCCAGCTCTGAGAGGATTTCGAGATGAGTTTGTCTTGAGGTCGATTGGTCCCACCATCCCAAGGGGAGAGGTCATCCTTTGCAGGGCTTCTCTAGTCGAGGCAAATTCAGAGTTTAAGCACTGCAGCAGGGCTTTACCGGGCAAAACAATGGTCCAGGAGTTGCAGCAGGCGTATTTTCCAAGTTATTCTTCAGATTCCTTCTTCCAGTGGTCGACTTTGCCTTCCAAGCAAAAGACCTCGCCTTTTATGTATGTTTCTCCCATTCATTCACAGCCTAGCTGTCAATGACACAGCAGGGTGGTTGCCCTCCGTGGACAGCCAGCCAATCACCTTTGGGTGCATTCCTGTAACCAAGAGGATTAAGCACAGAGACTTTCGGGCACCTCCCTCGCTTCCTGCCCTACCAGACGCGCTGGAACCAGAGGCAGGCTTCACTGGTGAATTCTGCCAAAGCCAAAACGAACAAAGGGACCAAACCTGGTTTGACGCGCAGAGTAAATCTCAAAGGACCTTTCCAACAAGAAATGGCACAAAAAGAAGACGGGGGCCATTTTGACAAAATGGGCACGCATGGGTGCTTTACTGCAGCTGCAATTGCAGCCCGCGTTAGAAACACGCAATGGTAGGAAAAAGTAAACCACTGCCACCAGTCATTAATTGTAGAAAGTATAACACAAAAATGTTACATGAGAAACTAGACAAAGGGGATACTAACTAACCCCTCCACCACCCTATTGTAAGATAGTGTGCGCTGGGTCTAGAAAGTTACACAATTTAAGTAAAGTCAATTTCACTCCACTGCTCTTGGAAACAGTAGTTTAACCAAGAGAAGGTATTTAAACCTTTGGGAAATCTGAGAGACTTCCCTGTGCTACTGCACTGAAGGTGCTGCATGTCACAATGTAAAGATGATGCCTATGGAGTTTGTCAGACTCCAAAGTCAAAAGAAACAGTGTTCAAATTAATGATAAATACATGAGTGGGGGAAAAGGTCCTACTCTCTCCAGGATAGAAATTAAAAGTCCTAAAAGTCCAGCAAAGGAGCTGGGGTCTTGAAGGTAGAAGGGAATTAGCACATTTCTGAGAATTCTCCCTAACAGTGGGTTCTTGAGGCCAATGTACACCACATACTATTATGAGCAACGTGGGTTATAAAGGCTTCATAGACCCCACCCTCTGGCTGTACAGGGTGTTTTGGGCCTGTAAACCTCATTAAACACCCTTGCTGTGTTAAGAAATTTGTTTGGTCTTCAGGGTGCATAACGGCTGGTACGGTCGTAAGGCAGCGTCTCTAAAGTTTATTATCTATAAAGTTTCATTATCTGAATGCTGGTTTTCTTCTAACAGTCCTAAAAGCATGACGTGAGTCATAGGAAAGATGCACTTTTTACACCTTTCCCTCTATAGGTTCCTATGGAACTCAGGCTTTTTGCTTCTCTTTTAACACTGTCCTGACTATTTGAGGTCAGTAAAGCGGCCTGCTTTACTTTCCTTCCGTGTTTTGTTCATTCTTATGGGGCAACTGACTTGTCTCCAAGACTGCCAGTAGTGTGAGACTTCGTCTCTTTTTTGGAATTCTTATATTTTTACAATTGCACAGATCACCTTACAGTGAAGTGCAGTTATGATACGTAGTATCTGTCCCTTTTTACTTGATGGCTCTTTGCTTACTTTGACGATGTATACCAATCCACAATAAATCTCTTAAAATCTAAGAGGGACCCCTTACACACTCCATCCGGACCAGTGGACTTTTAAATACACTAATAATCTAATGCACACAGTATGAATTAAATTGTGTTAATCTATTTTGTTAATACAACAATGTACCATGCTATTATTCTCCACAGTTCACAATTATTTTTTTTCAAATATCCTATAAAAACAAAAGGTAAGAGAAATGCGTAGAACCAAGAGGCACACCTATATATGATACGGGTAAGGGATAATAATGATCAGGTAAATTAGGAGCATGAAATGTAGGAAGTAAATTTAAGGTGCAGGGGGGAATAGGCTCAACCTTGGCATCTAGGTTGGATACATAGAGACAAAAAGTGGTTGTTCCCAAAGGATTTTGGGAACTCCCGTCCCCTGCACACTATCAATAATCTGTGACAACAGAACAATCATTCAATTAAGTTATATACTAATTCAGTGAGTTATTTCAAAAGCTTTTTAGAATAAATTGATGTGGTAAGAACCATTTCTTTAGACAGAAGATTTTTACAAAAAATTCAACATTTTTATTGTACAAAATACATAATAGCGCCCAACGCGTTTTGAGTTTTTCACTCTTCTTCAGGGGCAAAGGCACAATTTCTTAAGTTTCTATGAAAATAAAAAAGAATAACCATAACTCAGCAAAATAATCCATATATAGTATATCATATATATTATTTAATCTCCTATATACAATATTTGGTAAATCCAATATACAAAAAAACAAACCGGTTTTTAACAGGATACAGGTACTTTTTCAAAGCCCTACATAGACCCTACATTCTGATAGTGCTTTTGGTTAGAATTATTGATCAGGTCATCTATACTGAAACTGAGATGGGGCATAATCTTCACTTGTTTTAGAAACAGTCTTTAGAACAGAAAAGGGAGATCAAAATAAAGAGTGAATTAAGGTAGTACAGAGCAGTAAATCACAGGGGTGTAAGGTAAACTTACCAACTAAGGTATGTTGAATAAAATGAAGGGATAGTGTAGAAGCAGACAATCAATATCGCATATTTGAACTTCTGAGATGTAGTCACAATTCTTCATTATGTTGAGCGCCTAACTGAAAATAGGAGAAATCTAGTGTGAATATAATGGAGTCTAAGGATTCTGCATTATAAAACCTAAAAATAAGGTTCAAGGGACTTGTAGCAAGAGAGGCTGAAGTGCTACATTTAGAAATGAGGAAGAGGCGGTGCTTCCGTGAACCTATTTCTCTCTGCACTGTCAATGGGTGAAGTTCGAATAGTGAGAAGAAGTCCCGCTAAGGAGTAATACAAAAAATGATAGTTGGGTCAGCAAGGTGCCCATAACGTTGAAGACGCGTGGTGTGGAAATACGGGAGAGTCCGCATAGAAACTTACTTGTGCGTATACTTGTAGAAGTATCAAGTTTTCATAGTGGGTCCATTAACCGATACGAGGATGCAACTCCACCATGAAGACTGGCTTTAAATACTGTGCCTACTCTCACGCGCAGGCGTGCATGCGTGGTGCGGCAGCACAAGTGCGCATGTGTTTTTCGGGTACTCTACGTCACACAAGTGATTTACCATACGCGCATGCGTATGACGATTATAATAAGTCAGAGAAATGACTAAAGATTTGCCCATGCGCGACCTACGTCATACAAGTGACGTTTCTCATGCGCATGCAAATGATGAACCAGACTTCAATGTGAAAAACAGGGGATTTGCTGTATATTCACCAAGTAAAGAGAGCTGAAGTGTGTATACACTAGTGCATATGGAAAAAGAGAAAAGTAAAGATTGTGTGTGTCGTCCTATACCTAACTAGACACAGTATTTGCGCAGTTCAAAATAGAAAGAGGTTGAGGCAGATTAAAGGATAGAGAACCAATCAGTAGACAAAGAACTATGTTCTTATTAAGGTCCACTGGAATACCTAAGTGGGTTTGTTTACAAAAACCATTTACTGTTCCAATGTGGATGCACATTCTATTTGAAAGATAGAAAAACAATCAATAATAAGATAGAACAAGGAGACCACCGGGGGCGCGGAGCATGACGGACCTCTGAGGCTCGAGCTCCGCCACCACCACAGGGCCTAGCAGGCTGAGAGAATCCCCGGCCGGGATTTGGAGCCAAAGCCGAGAGAGGTCTGCCCCTGAGCGGCCCGCCTGAGGCGCCACACCGGTGCGGAGACCCCATCCCGCAAAATCACCCCAAATCACCCGAGCGCCTCAGAGAGCGGCGCGGGGCGTGCGGGCCCCCCTTCCCCCCCCAGAGCACCACGCATTCCGGACCCGGGCGGCGACTCGCACCCCAGGGTCGCGGGCCCCGGAGGAGAGGCCGGAGAAGACAGGAAGGAGCGGGACCCCCGGCTGCACACACGGAGGTGAATGCGGAGGCCAGACGCTGAGAAAAGCTCCCCCGAAGGACGCAACCCCTCGTGAAGGGATCCTGTGTTAGCGAAAGCACCGGAGCACAATACCGCAGCAATACGGTACAGAGGAGGAGACGGAGGCTGTCCGGGGGGCGGCAGCAAAGAGAGGAACGTCGGGCCAACTGAGGTGAGGAGGGCACACCAGAAGCCCGTCGACTCCCGAGCAGGGCCAGCGGGCCCCCCACCCCCTCGGGATCCTACGCGGGTCGAGTCTGGGCCCAGAGACACACGCCGGAAACGGCGAGAGGCGAGGAGGGAACTGGGCTGACGGGGCGCGGAGAAGAAACCCCCCCCCCCCCGCCGGCCGTATCCATCTAGCGCCTGGGGTTGGGCCTGAGAGGCATCGCCCACACGCCCGGCAGTGAAAGGAACAGGGGATACCCCCTACCCATGAAATCGCTGCTTGCATAACGCCGCAGTGAAACGGGAACGCACCGTACTGGAGCCCCCCCGGCCCCAGGCGCCTGGTGACACAACGCAGACCCGCTCCAGTCCTGTGTGGGGGCGGGAGCAAATTCACCCGTGTTAAAAAGGACAGGGGATATAACCCGCGGGCCGCCAGAGAGCACCACACAGGAGAGGGGCGCCCCCAGGGCGAAGAGATGGCCCCAACATTAAGGGGACCCACAGAATCCCACAAGAGGAGCCTCACCAGATACACCGTCCTGAGGGACACATAGAGGGAGCCACCCTGGAGCAAACCTCGCCCTATAATTCAATCCGCTCACTTCAACGTTTCCGTTGGACACCCTCAACCCAGAGCGGCAACCCCGGATCTACCATGTTGGCAGAGGACGCCCCCCCCACCACGGCACTTACCAGAGAAGACCTCAAAGACATCCTCCACGAGATCAAGGCTATCCGTATAGACATCCAGGCCGCTGTGGTAGACCTAAGGAGGAGAGTTGATACCCTTGAAGATAAAATGGAGGGCATGGAAAACAATCATCTCCAAATGGATCTACTGGACATGAAATGTGAGGCGAGGCTGACGGACCTGGAAGTGAGAGAAGAGGACATGGTCCTGAAGATGGATGATCTCGAAAACAGGGAATGCCGTAACAACCTATGCATCATAGGAGTGACCCAGCAAAAAGGAGAGACAGCAGCGGAGGTGGGGCGGAAGGTCCAGGGCCTAATAAATCAACTCTTTGCATTGGAAGGGGAAAAGGAAGTCCAGCTAGAAAGAGCGCATCGAGGCGGTGGTGCCAGAGGGGGAGGCCCTAGATCGATTGTGGTGCGCTTTCTCTGCTACAGAGAAAAGATGGAGGTCTTGGAGAAAGCTAAGAAGCTGGGCAACTTCCTCTTCGAAGGGGACACTATTAAAATCTTCCAAGACTTGTCTGCACTCACGCTCACCCGTAGACGAGACTGCCGCTCGCTCACACAATGGCTGACAAGTCAGGACATAAGGTACAGATGGTCGTTCCCCTTTGCTCTTTCCTTTGAGAGGGCCGGAATGGACTACAGAGTAATTAACGGCAAAGAGGCCTCACACGTGTTGCAAGTGTTGGGGACACTCAGACAGAAAACAATGAAGAGGAAATACAAGCATCAGCAGAGAACAGTAGAGAACCGGAGGGCCCCTGGTCCACATAGAAGAAAGCGTAGGTAGAAGAATATTCAGGAAACCGAATACCCCAACGAGGAACGATGTAGAAGATTAAGAACATGATCGCGCCCCAACAAAAGTGGTTAAGGTAACAGTTCTACACCCCCGACCGGGGACACAGAGTTAAGCAGGAGAACTGTGGTGGATGGACACACTTTCACCCTGGTGGCTTGCCCGTTGGCAGGCGTCCTAAGTTTGCGGGGGAGGGGGGAATTGGGGGAGACAGGCACACTCGCTTCTCACACTTACGGATTCAGCATGGTTCTTGTCACAAATGGAATAAGTACAGCTCCCACGACGCCGGATGGGAGGAGACGATGAGGAAAAGTCCTGATGTTAGACAGTGAGATGAGGGGCCGGGTCGAGACCCTTAGGCTGGGTTCACTTAATGTCAAGGGGCTAAATTCGCCAGCGAAGCGCTCCCTGCTGGGGAGGGAAATGAAAAACGCAAGATTAGATGTCCTCATGGTTCAAGAAACTAGAACGTTAAAAGGGCAGGAGAGGGCCATTCCGGGAGCACACATGGGTCAGACCTTTTGGGCATCTGGCCACTCAAAAAAAGGGGGTACAGGTATCATTCTGCATAGAGACCAAAAGCTCACGGAAGTGACACGGTGGGAAAGAGAAGATGGGAGAGCCATGGTGGTGTCGGGTAACCTAGGTGATTCAAGGATTTCCCTGGTAGCAATATACTGCCCCAATGTAGGCCAGAGTGAATTCCTCAGAGAAGCGCTGGGAGAAGTGATGGCAAAGGCGGAGGGACTCCTACTCATGGGGGGAGACTTCAATATGTGGGTGGATTGGGAACGAGACCATAGCGGTGAAATCGCCCCCCGAGACAGTCATGGAAGAGGACCCCAGGGTGGCTTCAGAGTCCTGATGTGGAGTTATGGGCTGGTAGATATTTGGAGGGAATTACATCCTACTAGGAGGGGATACACTTTCTTCTCCGCGGCCCATGGTACGAGAACCAGAATTGACTACCTATTTGCGGGGCATCAGCATATGAGTAGAATAGAGGCCTGTGAGAAAAGGCCGTCC
Organism: Ambystoma mexicanum; assembly: GCF_040938575.1. Taxonomy (NCBI): domain Eukaryota; kingdom Metazoa; phylum Chordata; class Amphibia; order Caudata; family Ambystomatidae; genus Ambystoma; species Ambystoma mexicanum. The sequence continues at coordinate 819,144,206 of NC_090934.1, read as the reverse complement.
AGCTGGTCGGACCATGACATGGTCTGGTTGGACATCAGCATGGCAGGCCTGAAACCCAGAGACTCCTTATGGAAATGCAATGACTTCCTCCTCAGAGATGTAGTTTTTAAGGAGGAAATGATAACCGCAATCAGTGAATTCTTTGAATTTAATGAGACGGGCAAAGTTAGCTGTGAGATGGTTTGGGAAGCAGCGAAGGCCACTTGGAGGGGGAGACTGATTAGAGAGGGGGCTTCCAAAAAAAGACTCAGGACCCTCCTCGCACATAAACTGAGGTCGGAAATACTCCAACTAGAGCAGTCGGAGGGAAGGGGGGAGGTGGAGAAGGAAAGAGACCTGGATAATGCAAGAGGGAAGAGACAGGAACTGAGGGAACTGGAAATGGGCAAAGTGGTGGCTGGCCTACAGCACCTCCGCCAAAGATACTATGAGAAAGGTGACAAGGCCGACGCCATGCTGGCAGCCAAACTCCGGGGCCAGAGAGTGGATAGATGGGTTACCAAGATAACAAGTAGTGTGGGAGGAGAGAGATCGGACCCGGAAGGCATAGCCGAAAATTTTGCAGGTTTCTATGAGACCCTGTACACAAGGGAAGGGAACATGGATCAGGAGGAGTTTGGTACATACCTCGGCGGAGTCACTCTCCCTGCCCTTAGCCCCACGGTGGCGACCACTTTAGACACCTCGATAACAGAGGAAGAGGTACTCGGGGCAATTGCAGGACTGAAGCTGGGTAGAGCCCCGGGAGAGGACGGGTTCACCGCAGGCTTCTACAAGGCCTTCGCGGGCCACCTGGCAGGCTTCTTGGCAGGCCTCTTTTCCAACATAATGACAACTGGGAAAGCCCCCCCCCCCCCGTCTTTTGGTAAAGCCCTCATTACAGTGATTCCAAAGGAGGGGAAGGACCCGGCGGACTGCCGCTTTTATAGACCGATCTCTCTTTTGAATGTGGATTCCAAATTGTTCACTAGAATCCTTGCTACCCGGCTCGAGGATCATATGCCCGGCTTATCCACTCGGATCAAGTGGGTTTCATAAAAGGAAGATGGGGCGGACACCCTTAGGAAGACCTTACATCTCATGAGGGAGGCAGGCCAAGGGGGTGTAACTCGGTCCTGGTGTCCATTGACGCCGAAAAGGCATTTGACCGGGTTGATTGGGTTTTCCTACATAGCGTGCTCCAAAAACTGGGAGAGGGAATCTGCCGGGCGATTGGGGCCCTGTATGTGACCCCATCAGCCAGAGTTACAGTAAATGGGCACCTATCTCGCATCTTCAACCTCCAGAGGGGGACCAGGCAGGGCTGCCCCCTTGCCCCGCTTCTGTTCGCTATGACTATGGAAGTACTAGCAGAATATATTAGAGGATCGGCTAGTATACGAGGCATTGATGTAGGCGACCGCACCTTCAAGCTGGGTCTTTACGCCGATGATATCTTGCTACACTTGAGAGACCCCGCTAGGTCGGTCCCCGCCGCCATACAGATGATTGAACGGTTTGGTGATTTCTCAGGGTTCAAGATCAACATAGCTAAATCAATGATCTTCCCGTTTGCCTCGGACTCAGACAGGGACCTGGAGGAACTGGACCCTATGGGACTACAAATTTGCACCGAGGGGATAACATACCTGGGAATTAACATCGTCAGACCCGACGAAGACTTGAATCAAGCCAATTACCCTCCCCTGTTTGATAAAATATTCAAAGACATGGAGAGATGGGGAAAAGGTCAAATATCCTGGATGGGACGAATAAACGCTATAAAAATGAACCTTCTTCCCAGGGTACTTTACGTCTTTCAAATGCTCCCGCTCGAAGCCCCTGATGCTTACCTCATAGAAGCTAAACAACGTATGCTGGAATTCATATGGCAAGGCCAAAAACACAGAGTGGGATACGAAACCCTCACGCTTCCTAAAGACAGAGGAGGACTTGCCATCCCAGACCATCAAGCCTACCATAGAGCGGCCCATCTTAGAGCGTTGGCCCCCCATCTCAGGGAAGACCCCGATAAACAATGGATATATCTAGAGAACTCCCTTCTGAGTCCGGTCACGGCGGGAGAATGGCTATGGGTCTCTCTGAAAAGCTCCCACACAGAATTAAGGCCCATCCCATTCTATGCACTATGTGGAAGGCATTGGCAGGTAAGGGCAACAGCGACAAAATAACGACATGGCCCTCCCCTTTGAGCCGCATTTGGTCCACACCAGTACTGGACATGATACCGGGACACGAACACTATCAACCCTGGTTCGATGCCGGACTAAGCAGGGTCGGCCAACTTGTAAAGGAGGAGACATTCATAGGTATCCAAGAACTAGAAGAGGCTCTGGGGATTGTGTAGTAGTTGCTCGTGCTTCCGCGAGCCCTTATCAAAGGTTCGTACTCTCTCCCCTCTCCTATATCTATGACTTAAAGGCATCCTAATGAAACACAAACTAAAACCATGTGTGCAACGAAAGCTCACCCCAGTTGAAAGAATCTTGGACAACCATGTGGAAATGAAGGGACTCATATCTCTCCTTTACGGAGCTTTATTGTCTACCAGAGAAGGATCAACCAGGGGCCTCAGGAGGAGATGGGAGGGGGATCTAAATATTAGACTTGAAGACAAACTCTGGGGACGCCTCTGTAATAGGGCATACAAGACCACAATCTCCTGCCAGTATAAGACACATGCCGTTAAACTTCTTCATGGGTGGCAGTATGATCCAGTTAAACTCTCCAAGATGTTCCCCGATGTGGTCCCCAAGTGTTGGCACGGTTGTGGAGAAAAAGCCAACTACTGGCACATGTGGTGGACATGCGATAGGGTCCAAGCATTCTGGACGGAGGTCCTCAGCTGGCTGAAGGAGGCAGGAGAGGGGCCCTACCCACTAGATCCCATGTTACTAATATTTGGAATACAACAAAAAGATGAACATTGGGAAAAGCTTCCAGACCTAACACACACTCCCTGTTATTGGCGGCCAGAGCCTGGAAAAGAGCTGCCCTCCACAGTAAGAGAGAATGGGTGGCAGTGGCCAAGGACATCTACTACATGGAAAAGCAAACGAAAGCAATCCAGGGCTCGAGCTCACGCACAGAATCTGAGTGGCGACAGTTTATGGAGGCGTTTGACAACGAAGGGGACGAAACCTGATGCCCCCATAGAGGGGCGACCCGGCCCCACAAAACCCATCTGAGCCCAGAACATCTGATGACTAACCCCAGATAGTCGGCCTACCACCGACTTACATGAGCCCGGTGGGAGCTGCCCGGAGACACTCTTGGGCGGACCAGCTGAATCCACACACTGTGATAAGAGGGGGGGAGGGGTTTAGGAGGGTAAAACGGCAGAGATCTATGACTCCATTTTATGTGTTATTTCAGGCTCGCGCCTACCGTTGTTTAATTTCGATGTGTCATTTGTTCACATGAAAACTAAATAAAATTGATTTAAAAAAATAAATAAGATAGAACAATGTTCTTTTTAAGATCAACTGGAATACCTTAGTGAGTTACTGTCTGTTCCAATGTGGATGCACATTCTAATTGTTAATACAAAATAGAAACGTCAACTTTCTAGATGTCACCATAGAGATGACCAATTCTGGTTTAAAAACTCAAATCTACAGAAAACCTGCAGATGTAAAGAGTATGTTTTATTTCTACAGTTTTCTCCCAAAGCATCTAAAAGAAAATTTACCATACAGTCAACGCCTTCACTTGAAAAGAATTACCTCGGAGGCAGAAAAACTTCGAGAATACTTGATTATGAAATCCAGATTTAAGGATAGACCCTTCCCAGTTGAACTTATTGACAAGGCCATACTCAGAACAGAAGCCCAAAGTCGGACAGACTTACTAGACACAAGAACTAAAGAAGCAAAAAACAATCTGATACACACTTTAAAATACTCCAGCCAGAGCTTTCAGATAAAAAGAATAATCCACAAAAACTGGGACATTATGAAGTCTGATCCTCAACTCAATCTCCTTTTTCCAGAACCACCTATGTTTGCCTATAAAAGGGGCAGAAACTTCTGAGACAAATTGATTAATGCGGAAAAACGTAAAACAACCAATCAAACTTTCTTCAACAAACCAAAAAATGGCACCTACCCATGTTTGAACTGTCAACACTGTTCAAATGTGATTAAAGGGGACCATATAAGACATGCCAACACTGGCAAAAGAATATCCCTAAGACAGTATGCTACCTGTGACTCCAAAAATATCATTTATGCCTTACGTTGCCCCTGTGGGAAATACTACGTTGGGAAAACAGAAAGAAAAGCGAAAGAAAGATGGACGGAGCATAAATCAAACATCCGTACCAAAAACATTAAATCCCCTGTTTTCAGACACTTTAGAGATCACAAACACACAGTAGCACAAATGAGAGTAGTAATACTCGAAGTGATACATCCTCTCCCAAGAGGAGGTGACCTACATAAAATATTGTCACAAAGAGAACTCTTCTGGATCCACTGCCTAGACTCACTCACTCCCTTTGGGATGAATGAAGATTACTACTTGGGCCCTTTTTTGTAAACCTACCTCTCCTTTTATCAAAGGTTTCCCCCTTTCTCACCTGTTTTCGTTGCCTGATGACTTATTTAGACGGAGTCTTCTTTTGTATGGTTCGGGTCTTATACAAGCCCGCTCGGCCATCCTCTGCTTCCAGATTGCGTTCAGCTTCGATGTCCGGGATCAAGGGAAACTCCAGGAATTCAGCAAGGAGGATGAGGTGCACGCGGTAGCGGTGCAGGGATTCCGGGAAAGGCTGGACAAGAAGGAGGGAAGGTAATTGGAAGAAGGGGATCCAGGAACTAGGAAACAGCAGATTGGTACCAGGGAGAGTACGGAGCACACGTCCGGTCACAGCTAGCAGCAGCGTTGAGCCGCGCGGGGCCGCGGGGTGTGGTTTCTTAATAGAGCACGCTGCGTAGAACGTGAAAACTGGTGAGCAGCGTTCTTGGCTTGCTGCCATGTTGGTAGGACTATGGAGTGTAAACCCCGACATGTCAGGGACCAGGAGGCCCAGAAGGGGCGAGTTTGATGGTTCATGACACCTTTAAATCAATCCCACTTAGGTTTCCTGAACAATTTTAATTTTTTAGGCTTCCTGTGTTTTTCTTGTGAATATGTTTTTAAGTTTGGTTGTTGTGGTATTTTTCTCCATTTATCTGTTTAGAAATTTGACATGTTAATCGAAACTACGATATTGTATTAACAATTAGAATGTGCATCCACATTGGAAAAGTAAATGGTTTTTGTAAACAAACCCACTTAGGTATTCCAGTGGACCTTAATAAGAACATAGTTCCTTTTCTACTGATTGGTTCTCTATCCTTTAATCTGCCTCAACCTCTTTCTACTTTGAACTGCGCACATACTCTGTCTACGTAGGTTTAGAACAACACACACAATCTTTACTTTTCTCTTTTTCCATATGCACTAGTGTATACACACTTCAGCTCTCCTTACTTGGTGAATATACAGCAAACCCCCCCCCGTTTTTCACATTGAAGTCTGGTTCATCATTTGCATGTGCATATGGTACGTCACTTGTGTGACGTAGGTCGCGCATGGGTCCGTCTGACATAGAGTACCCGAAAAAACACATGCGCACTTGAGCTGCCGCACCACGCATACACGCCTGCGCATGAGAGTAGGCAAAGAATTTAAAGCCAGTCTTCATGGTGGAGTCGCATCCTCGTTTTCGGTTGATGGACCCACTATGAAGACTTGATACTTCTACAAGTATACTCACAAGTAAGTTTGTATGCAGACTCTCCCGTACTTCCACACGTGTCTTTAACGTTATGGGCACCTTGCTGACCTAACTATCATTTTTTGTATTACTCCTTAGCGGGACTTCTTCTCGCTATTCGAACTTCACCCATTGACAGCACAGAGAGAAATCTGTTCACGGAAGCACCGCTTCTTCCTTATTTGTAAATGTAGCACTTCAGCCTCTCTTGCTACAAGTAAGTCCCTTGAACCTTATTTTTAGGTTTTATAATGCAGAACACTTAAACTCCATTATATTCACACTAGATTTCTCCTATTTTCAGTTAGGCGTTCAACATAATGAAGAATTGTGACTACATCTCAGAAGTTCAAATATGCGATATTGATTGTCTGCTTCTACACTGACCTGATCAATAATTCTAACTAAAAGCACTATCAGAATGTAGGGTCTATGTAGGGCTTTGAAAAAGTACCTGTATCCTGTGAAACCCGTTTGATTTTTTGTAGATTGGATTTACCAAATATTGTATATAGGAGATTAAATAATATATATGATATAATATATATATGGATTATTTTGCTGAGTTATGGTTATTCTTTTTTGTTTTCATAGAAACTTAAGAAATTGTGCCTTTTCCCCTGAAGAAGAGTGGAAAACTCAGAACGCGTTGGGCGCTATTATGTATTTTGTACAATAAAAATGTTGACATTTTTGTAAAAAATCTTCTGTCTGAAGAAATGATTATTACCACATCAATTTATTCTAAAACGTTTTTGAAATAACTCACTGAATTAGTATAGAACTCAATTGAATGATTGTTCTGTTGTCACAGATTATTGATAGTGTGCAGGGGACGGGAGTTCCCAAAATCCTTTGGTAACAACCACTTTTTATAAAAACAAAAGGTAACACCTTTTCAAAATTGCATCGAAACAATTTCCATAATCATTTCAGCTAAAAAATTCACTACCTCCTCTCACTGTGGAAACCTGAGAGAAATGTTCAACCACTCCAGTATCTCGTTTTCCCCCTAATACTTATCTATATAAATAAAAATGTAAATGTTCGTTTGTTCAAAATCTTAAATCTCTGAATGTTCTTCACCGATTGCTTTGAAATTTTGACACAACGTTGCATTCGAATACGTGTTTGTTTTTATATACCTACCATACATAGATGTCACACCTGTGACAGGTAAAAACATGCTTTTTCCGAAAAACAGCACCATCTGTTGGACATAAAAGCAACACACGCTATACTAAATATTTTACGATTCCATTTCAATGTTTCCGATTTAGAATGGCTCAAATACGTGCCGAGGAAGCAGCAGAGCGACGTGCAGCCAGACTTCAGGATGCACGGTTGCGAGCATGGCGATCGCGTTCTGCAGCTTCAGATCTGCATCATTCTCAACAGAATGAACGTGACAGGCTGAGAGTGGCTAAAAGACGTGAACGAGAAACAGCAGATCAACGTCAAACAAGACTATGTGCTCAGAAATCAAACGATTACAATCGCCTTGCATTCCGGTACCACCCAGCTGATGATTATAGTTTGAGCTGGCATGTTCTCATCGGCACTATGACTGAAGTGTGTCCTTATTGCAAGGCTCTAAAATTTAATGGAGAAACTAAAGGAATGTGTTGCGCCGCCGGGAAAATTTAACTCCTCAACTTGGAGAACCGCTATCTAAAATACAACTCGTGCTTCCAAATGACGTTGTTCGGCGCAGGAATCGTAACAGCTCAATTCATGCCAACTTGCGTTTGCAATCACCATCAACAAACCTCAGGGCCAATCTTTACAATTGTGTGGTTTAGATCTAGGCACGGATTGCTTCTCACATGGACAATTATATATTGCATGTTCTACAGTCGGCAAACCAGACAATATCTATATCTGCACAGAAAATGGAACAACAAAAAATATTGTATACCCACAAGCATTGTGAAATTAAACATATTAGAAACGTGCGCTTTATCTTTTCTTTTTTTTCCATTTAACCAGACTGAGCCACAGCGACGCGTGGCTGGGAACAGCTAGTGTTTAATAAGGAAAAAGTTAAATTTCTTGAATCGTCCACAATTTTTCAATCTTGACAATCTCTGACTTAATTCCAACTATCCCCAAAGGAATATCTCTGTGCGTTTCAGGTCTTTCCCCCTTCTTCAGGAGAGTCTGTGTTGCCTTCCTAATAGGTAATACAAATGTACTACTCTATATAGATCATTAAATCCTCCAAACAAGTTCTCAATCATTTCCACCAACCTATTTCTCCAATGACACTTTCTCATATGATCTTTCTTCTTCTCCAAGAAGTTTTTAAAAGTTCCTACAGAAGTAATAGAATTTTAGAAACCCAAAATCTCAAATCTATATCCAGTGGATCCACCCTAGAATCATAACACTTACTTCAATATAGTGTCACCAGCAGGTTCTGCTTTCAAAGGTCAGAGTTTTACTCATCATGCAGCCTATCATTTTCTTATAGCAACTAGATGGTAAAAACATAAATACAGCCTCATCATAACTTATCCATCAAAGTTCCTTCCCTACTCCAGAATCTGTTATTTATGTTAAAGTTTTATTCCTTACCTTGATCATCGCCTTCTGTGTCTAAATGGTATCAAACATTGCCTGTGTTGTGACTGACCTTTTATAGATGCTAAAATGGCTGCTGGTTGCTTCCCTCAAGTTAACGATGTCATCAGTGTGACATCATACGTTATACACATCATTAGTTTGTCAGCAAAGTCCGATTTTCTAATGCAAACATTCCATATATATTCTACTTCATATGTAAATTCTTCAAACTTAGATTAGAAAATGTAAATACCCATTCTACTTTGACGATGTGCCTAGGACAAACTTTTGGCAGCTATGTGATTTTTACCGTTTTGTGATACTTCTCTCATGCACTTTCGCATTTACCGCAAATGGCATCTAAAGGTAGCTAGCACCCTAAAGTGGCTGTGCCTCAAGATTTCCACTTGTTCTTTGGCCATCTTGTCCTTTGGCCTTCTGCCTGCCTGCTCAGGTTGGGAAATGCCTTCTATGGGCACCCCTTTCCCAGTGAAAGCTGCTGCTTTTGCTGGCAAGTGGGCTTTGTGTGAGGGGGCTGGGACTGTTTGGTCCCGGGCCACATCCTCTTGCGCCTGAAAATCTGTTGATGGATGTGATGATCAGTGGTTGTCCAGGGTTGTACAACCCTGGGCTGTTTGAATGTTGCAGATCTTTACCATTGGTGTGCTGGGGTTAGCTCCCAGCCTGCATCTTGGATAATAGGAGTTCTCCTACAGCTATGCGACAGATCATAGTTGGAACCAAGACTTCTTCGAAGAGCAGCCCGCTGATGATCCGAGGACGACCTCTGCAGCTGATCAGTATCAGCTACATTGATTAACGCAGTGAAGCCCTGTTCCTCTGCCTGTTCACAGAAGACCCTAGTTGGTACTTTGGTTGTTCCCACTGCTCCAAGGGTCAGTCTCGACTCCTGTTCGTGTATCCACGCCTTGCAATGCTTTGTATGTGTCCCTGGACCGACTGGTGGACTGACAAGCTCCCTTTTGGGCTACTGTGCTGCAGCCGTCGCTGTTCCAAGCAGAGCCTTTGGACTCCTAGGATCTCGAGCTTATGCCATAAGTCACCTGACCTTGCAATTTCTGCTTTTTTGTGACAAGGGGATATGAGCTGGGGCTGCTTCTGTGTTAAACGCTGAAAGATTGCCTGTCACTGCCTTAATGTGGTGACCTCTGCTGGAACCATCCTTCTGAAATCCCGTGAGACGTCCTTAAGAGTCTGCACTGTTGAGATCTGCACTTTGTCTTCATTTGGGGGTCGTCTTCAAGAAGTTGCCTGGGACAGTCTGGTGAGAACCGTGACCAGCTCCCGACATGAAAAGTGGCCTCTACACCTGGAAGCCCTTGACTCCCCTCACCCAGGACAGAAGATTGGAGTCCCCGCAAATGCAGAAAACCTGGAAGAACCTGAGTCGGGAGGTGTTTTTTGTTGGGTAAGAGAACATACCTGTTTCTGTCCTCTCGTCTCCCATAGGGTAACAGTGGGCGTAGTGCCCTTATCCCTAAAACTCCCTCTGCCTGGCCTTTGGTCGTCAAACCTGAGTCAAAGATATTGTCCTAAAAATTATCTTTCGAGCAGGATAGAGTGGGGTGCTTACCTTATCTGAAGTAAATGCGTACTTTAACTTTCCAATCACCACCACAGCCCACTGTATCAGTTCTGAAATACCTTCCTCAGAGAAACCATGGTGGAACTTGTGACAATTTGGGCCCAAGGCCCGATACATCTTGGGGCTGGACTTCAGAAGACAGAGGGAACTGGGTTGTGATTATTCTATCTAATCGGTTTCATGCCTAAATTTAATTTACTCTCCTCTTGACTACTGTTATGTAATCTTATCTCAAAGGATGGATGTATATGTATGTGCTATATGGTTCTTGATTTCCTTACTTGCGATTTTATTTATGTTTAGTGTGTTCATAAAGGCCTCAAATATTTGTATTATCGTACACTTACTGACGGTATTGTTCTGTGTGCACTCATTATAGCCCTAGACCACTCTCACACTTTTCATGAGGCTAAGCATTGACTGCTTAACCACCTACCCATTGGGTTTTGGCTAACCTCTGTGTCTTCCCTGTTTACCGTAAATAGGAAGGTATCCTAAAATCCTCCCCCAGGGGCTGATTTTAGCAATCCATTTTAACACTTGGGAATAACCGTGTAACACTTTCTTTTTAACCCTATCCCTGCAAGGTGTATAACACATCTGACTCATCACCAGAAATTCTAAAACGCCTGCACGCACGCACGCACGCACGCACGCACGCACCCACACGCACACACTTTTGTTAAATCTGTTCACAATGACCCCTTTTTTCATCACAGTCCTAAAAATATGAGGGCATTCCAAGCAGTGACAAGTATTTGACTGACGCCCCTTGGTATCAGAGTATGATTCAAGATATAAACTGGACAACTAAGTTATTGAAAAAAACAATCAAAAGACACAGAAGAACTGTTATCATACACCAAAATATTGAATGACACCTGTGCCCACCCAAATAAATCTGAATGCCATGAACTACAAGCTAATAACTGAAAGAAGACAACATATTAAATATAGACAACCTGTGGTTTGTCAAAGGTGCTTTTCCCAAACCTGAACCAAACACTCTGCACAGAAGTGATTCAGTGATAAATGAAACAGGTAAAAGCAGATATTATACCCCCATTGCCTGTATTTGGTTAGTATGGCATGATGGGGTTGTCTATACTCTCCAGAGATGTGGATCAGTAGGGCTCCAAAAAGAGTGATGCAAGTAAGGGATAAAATACACATAATGTCCAAGCAGGGCTCTTTACAAAATAGTATTTACTAAACATGGTTGTTTGGCAGGTTGAAGGAGGAGCAGAACACTGAGTTATCACCAGTTTCGTTTGATAGCCAATAATATTGAGGCAAGGGTGGTGGAGGAAAAAAGTATTCAACATAAACCGAATTAATGTAATTCGCAATGTTGGATATCTCTATCAAGAAATGGATCTGCCTTAACCACACTTAGATCTACTATCGAGAATATTGTGCCTAAGAGAAAATGGGGGTCTCCCCCACTTCTGTAAGGATAGTCTCTTTTTAATGAGTGTTGTTTACTCCTGATTAACCGAAAACACTTAGTTATCCTACACACAAGGTCAGGGCAGGGTGAAGCAGATTCTTATATGACCTAAGGGAAGAGCTAATCAACAAGAGAATGGGAATACTTAAGGAAAATGTCAGGATTAGAGACTTCCCTAGATATAAATTAAGGGTCACTTCTAGTGTCCCAAGTTAATTATCCAGAACCTAAACTAAATAAAAAATAAACTGGCAGACACACCCAGGAAGGTTATCCTTTTAGATTACTCTGAGTTTTCAAGTGTCTCAGTACAATTCTTTGATTTTGTAGACATTTCTGATATCACATAGCTCCTGATATGCTCTAACCTTTAAAATCCTCTTGCCCTAAAGGTCTATTTATGAATTAGTTGGGCAAGACTTGTAGCTTCCCCTATAGTATTATTTTCTACACCTCCCTCCCCCTAGGTATTGTTAGGTTGTGTTATGGTGATACCCGAATCCCAGGTAAAATGTTTCTCCAGAGATGCGTACTTCTTCAGTTAGCACTGCTACTTTGCTGCTACCTAGTATAATTATCATAAAGGAAGTTTATTCTCAATAAATGACTTTTTTCAATAAATGCAACGCTTTTTTGCCAGGGAAACAGACAACATACGGTTAGATAGTCCTGAAAAAATGTCCCTAACCTCTAATCCATATACATTCAGAATTTAAATTTTTCATTAAGAAGTTCATCATAAAAAATCTTAAGATGCATTAAAACTTGACAACACATAACTTACAAAGATAAGTAAAACAATACAATTCTTATTTTAAACTTCAAACACACAACAATAAAAATGTCAGAGTTGACCCTACTCATCAGTGTTAGCCCCAGGCTTGGAAGAAGTGTACATAGTGCCCCCATTAGGCTATCTGCTCCAAGCTTTCCTCAAAGCTTTGCTTATTGTACAGTGTGCTCCCTATGCGTTACCACCTCCTGTTATGCATCTTTCTCACCTTACTGCCTACTTGACTCCTCTCTTCCCCTTTATGCAACACAATGGCTGTCGTAGCACTCAATGTCAAAACTCTGAACACCTTCCCCGGACCCATTACCTTCCTCCTCACCTGAATCACTGTTCTCAGAGGCGTTAAGGTCCAAGCGACGTCTGTAGTTGTAGTCCTTCGAGTGGATTGTGTCCTCCAACGTATTCCTCATCTTAGATGTATTACATCCAGCTTTGCTGGTCTTCAGAAATTTTTTCGGCACAGAGCGCTGTGCGTCGATGTCGTCGAGTCGATGGTCCCTCGAAGGCCTCCGTCGAGGGTGATGTCATCGGGTATATAAGAAGTACGCGCGGCGCCCGTTGGCTTCAGTTCGGTTTTTCCGTAGTATACCTTGCTTCAGAGATTCGGCGCGCCTCGAGTTCTGTGAAGATAATAAATATAACGAAATATGTCCTTGTCATTGACGCCGACCACGACCCCGAAATCGGGTTTCAAAAACTGCAAGTCGTGCGGTTCAAAAATGTCGATCACGGACCCGCACCGAGAGTGTTTGTGGTACCTCGGAGAAGGCCACGACATGGAGGCCTGTACGAAGTGTCAGGCGATGACGGGGAAGGCCTTGCGGGAAAGGAAAACTACAGGTAGGTCACAAAACCGATCGTAAAGCCTCTAGCATCGAGTCGAGGTCCTGTGAGGAGAAATCTCCTTGACGCGAAAGGCATCGATCCAGGTCCTGAAGCGATTCCCATCGCTCGTCTTCGACAAAAAAATCGAAGAAACGACGCCACTCGTCTCCCTCCACCTCGTCGTCAGAAGAGTCTACGAAAAGGATGAAATGCCCCACGAAACATTTGTCTCCCGAAGAGTGGGAAGCATTCAGGGTCAAAATGATGGAGGTGTTTGAGAAAGCGAAGCCTCGGTCCGCGCCTTCTTTGGAAGCCGGCCGGGAGCGTCATCGCTCCGACACTCGCGCGCCCTCGAGCCCGGGTGATCGAAAAAGGAAGGATAGAGAACCTTCCAGGACGGCGAAAGAAAAACGCTAGAGTCGAGTGGACCGTTCGAGGTCACCGATGCCGTCTGAGATCCATCATACTTCAAAGGGAAAATCTTCGAAGAGCGCCTCGACGCCCTCAAAGCAAACCCCGTCCACGACCACGATGTCGTCAACGCCCTTGTCAACGCCGAAGCCCCCGGCGCCAAAGGCTCCAGCCAAGCCAGGGCAGCCACAAAAAGGGGAAGATAAGGTTACAAGACCTGTAATATCCTCAGAGCCCTGTAATACACCTCTTCCTCCTCCTCTCCGAGAGAAGGTTTTCAAGCCTCTCCCGAGGAAGGAGTTTTTCAAGTTCCTGACCTCAATTTTTGAGGAACAGGAGAGATCTGATGAGGAGAATCTACCTTTTGGGCTAGAATATGGCACCCCAAATGTCCCAGAATGCTTGATTTCAGAAGAAAGCAGAATGAGGGACTTGGTGGAATCATTACACAATGCAAGTGGCATTGACACATCTCCTGAAAATGACTTTGGCAGACCAGAACCAGGAGAGCATGCCAGTCCATCATACCGTCAATTAATAACGAAGGTAGTAGATTCCTTAGGATGGGCTAGACCATCAGCCCAATTTATCCAGGATGATTTAACAGATATATTGGACCATGGTCCCACCGAAGACCCAGTACTACCCTTTCATGTAGCCCTGCAAAATAGGGTGGCCAAGAATTGGGAAACTCCGGATTCTATTCCTCCGGTAAATAAATCCCTCACCTCAATATACCGCCCGGCCAGTAGCGACCCCGGCTATCTGTCCAAACATCCAACTCCCGAGAGTCTGGTCATACAGGCAGCCACAGCTTCTAACAAACTTGTGTACCCTTCTATCCCTCCAGACGGGGACGATAAGCGTGTGGATGGCTGGGCACAGAAGGTATTTTTAGCTGGGAGTATGGCTTTAAAATCTGCCAACTCCACATGTGCCTTGGGAGTGCATCGCAATGGCAGCAGAGCACATACCAGAAGGGGAAGAAAGGGAAGGGTTCCTAGCCATCGTTGGAGATGGAAAGGAAGCCATGCAGGAGTCCCTTCAATCTGGATTGACACTGCTGATAGTGTAAGCAGGTCCATGGGCACTAGAACGGTAATGCGCAGATTTGCGTGGTTACGGAAGTTGGGTTTTGCACCGGACGTACAGAACCGCCTTCTGAACATGCCTTTTGACGGGTCTCACCTTTTTGGAAACAAGGCTGACGAGAGCCTTGAGAGGTTGCAGACCTCAAAAGCAGCTGCCAAATCTTTTTGGAGCTGCTATTAGGCAACCTCGGCCTTTTTGTGTGCAAGGACAATCGTGGAGGGGACGATCCTATCATTACTACTCCTCATATGGAAAGGCGAGAGGAATGGCCAGTCAAAGGGGCCAGAGAAAGGCCACTCGCGGTGGACCAGCAAAACGTTCAAAGCCAGCTCCAGCTGCAGCCTCTTTGCCATCAGCGGCTGCAACAACCGCCACAAAACCACTTTGAGGACTTGCATCACAAAACACCTGTAGGAGGCAGGCTGTCGCATCTGCAAGAATGGCGAGCCATTACTTCAGATGTTTGGGCTCTAGAAATAATAGCCCAAGGCTACTGCCTTCCTTTTCTAACGCAACCTCAAAGCAATCCACCAGGGAGACACCCGTTGAAGTTTTCGGACCCGCTCCTACAGCAGGAAGTTCTAACCCTGCTGGAGAAAGGTGCTATAGAACCAGTATCTGCAGCGGAGAAGAACAAGGGATGGTACTCCCTGTATTTTTTTTATCCCCAAAAAGGACAGAGGTCTGAGACCCATCTTGGACTTAAGAAACTTGAACAAGTTCCTCAGGAAGGACAAGTTCAAGATGGTTACCCTTTCTCAGATCCTTCAGGCCCTTCAACTTCAGGACTGGTTGGTGTCATTGGACCTCCAGGATTCTTATTTTCATGTGTCGATTCATCTCAAGCACAGAAAATACCTGAGGTTCGTAGTTGGCGACTCACTATCCGTTTCGAGTCCTGCCATTCGGATTGACCTCCGCCCCGAAGGTCTTCACCAAGTTAATGGTAGTGGTGGCAGCGCACCTCAGGAGAGGGGGGATTCATGTCTACCCCAACCTGGACGATTGGTTGATCAGGGTACGTTCTACCGAGCAAGCACTGAATCATCTGAAAGTCACCTGCCACTTCCTCCACAGACTGGGCTTCTCCCTAAATTTCAAGAAGTCGCAAATGACACCTTCCCAACAGCTTCAGTACATAGGAGCTGTATTAGACACATCCTTGGGAAAGAGCTCGCCTCCCAAGTCGAGGGTTCAAGACATTCTTCAGATGATTTCCAAATTCCAAAATGCCCAAAATCTCCAGGCTTACGACTTTTTAACGTTGCCCGGCCTCATGGCATCCTGCATCTTCCTGGTGCCAGAGGCACGCTTGAGGATGAGATCCCTTCAATGGGCTCTAAAAACTCAGTGGTCCCAGTTCTCGATTCAAATGACGGTTCTTCTCCAGATTCCGAACAAAGTTCGACAAGATCTTCTATGGTGGACTTGTACAGAGAACATCCTAAAAGGAGAACCTTCTTGGCAACCATGGCCGGAGATCACAGTAGTGACAGATGCCTCACTCATGGGGTGGGTAGCTCATGCCAACGATCTGACAATCAGCAGTCGTTGGTCTCCATCGCAGTCCAAACTACACATCAACCTTTTAGAGCTGGAGGCAATCAGACTAGCGCTGAAGGCTTTCCTGCCATCTGTCAGGGGAAAGAATGTCCTGATAGTGACGGACAACACAGTGGCCATGCATTATCTAAACAAAAGAGGTGGTGTGGGGTCACTATCTCTGTGCAGAGAGACAATGCAGCTCTGGTATTGGGCAAGTCGGGAAGGAATCTCTTTAACAGCAATTCATCTAGCCGGGGAGGAGAATATGACGGCAGATGCTCTGAGCAGGCAGAGCACGGTGTCCCACGAATGCGAACTAGCTCAGGAAGTCATTCAAGAGATCTTCGCCCTTTGGGGAACCCCTCAAGTAGATCTAATTGCAACCCGTATCAACCGAAAGTGCGAAAGGTATTGCTCAAGGGAATTTCCCCCAAGGGGAGCCCTGGGGGACGCTTTCATGGTGGAGTGGAATTTCCCACTATTGTACACGTTCCCTCTGATTCCCGTCATTCCTCAGGTCATCAGGAGGCTGAGACGCTTCGGGAACCGCATGATCCTAATTGCCCCAGATTGGGCGAGGAGAACATGGTACCCAGACCTTCTAGACATGTCCATCTGTCCTCCAGTACGTCTTCCTCAGAGAGAGAACCTTCTCTCTCAAATGGAGGGACAGGTTCTCCATCCAGAAGTCAAAATGTTCAACCTTCATGCTTGGTATCTGAAAGGCTGAGATACAGGGATTGGAACCTTCCAGATGATGTTATGGAGGTGTTGCTTTCGGCAAGAAGGCCAGCAAAAAAGTCTCTATACCGTTGCCGTTGGAAAAAGTTTTGCAACTGGTGCAGAGAAAAGAATGTCGATCCTTTTCTATGTTCTATTCCGGAAGTACTATCTTTTCTTCTGACCCTACCACATAGAGGTCTGAATGTTGGAACAATAAAAGGTTACCTTGAGGCGCTTTCCATTTTCAAGCGCTCGTCGGAAGAATGCTCCTACTTCAAAATTCCTTTGATAATACAATTCTTAAAAGGACTCACTAATGTGTTTCCTCCTCACCCATTTCAAGTACAGATTTGGGATCTCGATTTAGTCCTAAAATTCTTAATGTGTGCTCCTTTTGAGCCTATGCACACGTGTCCATTAAGATTACTAACATGGAAAACTGCCTTCTTAGTTGCTTTAACATCTGCAAGAAGAGTGAGCGAATTGCAGGCACTGTCATCTGGGCCACCCTATACTGTGTTCCATAAGGACAGAGTTGTGTTGAGGGTTAAACCATCATTTTTACCGAAAGTAGTATCTGATTTTCATTTAAGTCAGAAAATTGTTTTACCTGCATTCTATCCTCCACTGCATCCTACTAAGGAGGAGGAAAGATTACATAGGTTGGATCCAAAAAGAGCTTTAAGCTTTTACATCTCTAGACTTTCCAGACTTAGAGTGGACAACCAGCTGTTTATATTTTACACAGGAAGGAAACTGGGTCAATTGGTGACAAAACAGACAATTTCACGCTGGATTGTGCTTTGCATTTCAGAATGCTACAGATTAGCACAAAAAGACCCACCAGAAGGGTTAAGGGCTCATTCCACCAGAGGCATCGCCTCTTCGACAGCCCTTCAAAGAGGTGTTCCAATAAGGTCCATTTGTGAAGCAGCAACATGGTCTTCACTACACACCTTTACAAAATCATATAGTCTGAATGCTTCCCAGTCTAAGGAGCTGAGTTTTGGAAAAGCAGTGCTTTATTCCGCCATCTAAGGGCATTGAAAAATCTAACCCCTCCTCCAGAGAAATTATACATACTGCTTTGGGAGTCTATCTAAGGTGAGGAATACTTTGGAGGACACAATCCACTCGAAGAACAAGTTACTTATCAACTGGTAACGTCCTTTTGATTGGATGTTCCTCCAACGTATTCCTCCTCGCCCTCCCAGCCTACCCCTCTGTAGATTTTTCCGGGTTATTGCCAACTCAAATCTCGCAAGGCTGATGCATGTCTGCCGGCACAATCTACACAGTACAAAATCAAAGATAAAAAGGGGAAAAACAGAACTGAGGCCAAAGGGCGCCGCACGTGCTACTTATATACCCGATGACGTCACCCTCGACGGAGGCCTTTGAGAGAACATCGACTCGACGAGATCGACGCACGGCGCCCTCTGCCGAAAACATTTCCGAAGAGCAGCAAAGCTGGATGGAATACATCTAAGATGAGAAATACGTTGGAGGAACATCCAATCGAAAGAACGTTACCAGTTGGTAATTAACTTGTTCTTCTCTTTTTTAGGAGGCACTGGCCTACCTCGGAAGGAAGCCACAATGGATGCCTGTGAGCTGCAACCCTGTGGCCCTTCTTCCGAAGCAGACTGTAAAAAATGGGGAAAAAGCCAAAGGCAGAAAAAACACCCCAAAGAGTCTGACGAGAGTGGTAGGAAAGGCTGCCTTAATGACGTACACAAGTTGGGTGAAGTGTCCCGTTAGTAGATTGCAGCCATGAGTACTTCCAGAACAAATCCCTGGAGGGGAACACGGACCAACAACGATGACAGGAAGCATGTAAGAGTAATGACATCCGTGAAGCAGACAGGCTTGCCCTGGGATGTGGTAAAGAAGATCGGAAGCAATGCAGGAGAGGGTACAGAGCTTCCAAAGAGAGTGTGACAGAAAAGGTATAAAGGAACAGACCGCTGGAGGCCAGCGAGAGAAAAGAAAACAAAGCAGGCAAAACCGCCTGAAAAAGAGAGAGAGAGAGAGAGAGAGAGAGAGAGAGAGAGAGAATAAATAAGCAGGAACAAGAAAAAAAGGAGTGGAAAAACTTTGCGCTTTAATCGAACAGGAGGAAAGCAGACCTATGGGTTGCAACGCATCGGCTGCTGCGAGTTTGGGGAATAAGAACCTCCCAGCAGCCACCATGTTGGAAAAAGACTAGACCGCTGCCAAACGCCATGGAGAAACGTGGTGGAACCATTAATGGCCGCCCAGTCTCCACTGCTGCCATACACGCCAGGCGCCTGGGCGTATGACACTGAAATTCAAGAACTTGTCCCATTGTGTGTGCTGGTTGCTAGGTCCCTTTCCCTGTTTGTGTCGTGTTTGTAATAGGTGCATTTCTCATAATACCAGTGTCTGGAATTTCGTTTCTCTTGACATTGTGAGTGATGAAGGTTTCCATTATTGGATTTGACCTTAACACAGAGCTGCACAGTCTGACATCTTAACAGTCCTGAACCCTCTTGAGATCAGGCAGCAGTGTGTTGGGTTCTATTTGCTTGTCCTGCCGGCTATGATGACTAAAAGTGTAATGTGTGTGAATGCTGTGTGCATGTACAGCTATGAGAATGTTGGGAGTGCTTTGAAAGAATGTTCTACGTGAATGTCAGTTGGGCCCGAGTATGAATGATGTGGTTAGTCAGTGTTTCCTGTCTTACCTGTAACGTAAAGGCTAGATGATGAACTTGGACTATCTTTGAAGAATACATTCTTTGATACAAATGCGATCTGTCACGGGGTCTTCATTATGAAGCCCCAAATTAAAGTCGCAACAGTGTCATGGCAGCCCTCTGACACAGCACTTGGACGGCCCAGTCTGAAAGTAAATGTGTTCTGTACCTGTCCACATCCTCACTCCACACACAGATGCTTATGTTGAACATTTTCCCTTGTTGCATTAGGATTCTCACCAGGGTCTGGTTCATATTCCTTGAGTAGGTGATGGTTAAATCATGCACCTTAGGTACCCAAGTTCATACTGTGTGTATGGAACTGCACCCAGGACCAGAAGTGCTTAACAAATCACCCATTTGTGTTTTATGACTTTGAAAACAGTTATGGGGATTTCTCCCCCTCCGATTACTCACCCTTTCTTTCATACAGGGTACTTCTTCTCTACACGAGGAATATCTCCTCCTGGAGGAGTTGAGGAATTGTTCCTGATATGCGTGTAGCCTGTCAGAACTGTGCTATGAACAGTATTAATGTTTGTCTGTTGTTGGTGTGCTTATTTGCTGTGATGCTGCAGCCTGACATGCAGAGTGTGGAACTCGTCCTTTTCCCTGTAGTCCGCTGACAATATGATATGATATGATATAATAGTTTATTTATATAGCGCCTATACACAATGTGTTGCAAAGCGCTTCAAGGTAAGGGAGGGAACAAGGGAAAATACAATGACATTCTTACAGGCCATGAACAGTAAGTATGTGAAATTAACTATCATACTCTGCCTGACGACATTTCAGATAGAGCAAGAGCTAAGACATAGATAAGGAAGGGAGAGGATAGTGGGAAGGGAAAGGAAACAGACAGGCAACTACCGTACTAGGCCTGACGACATTTCTGGTAGAGCCGGAGAAAAACAAAATGTGAGGGAGAGGGTTGCAGAAAGGTAGGGAGAAACAAAACAAGCTACTATCATACTAGGCCTGACGACATTTGAAATAGTGCTGGGGGGAGGAAAAAAAACAGTAAGCGGAGGGGGGAGGAGACAGACGAGATTTCTATCAGACTAGGTCCAGGGACAATTCTGATAGAGTAAGTGCATAGAAGAAAGTAAGGGGAGGAGATGGGAAAAGGGAGAAAGGGAGAAGAGGAGAGAACATAGAGTAAGCAATCAAAAAGAGTGGAAAAGCCAGTCAGTAGTAACAGTAAATCAGTAGTAACACATAATGTTGCAAGCCTGGATACAAGATGAAGATGGGAACAGCATGATTCAGGGCCACCATGAGAAAGTGTGACGCTCCGTGAATCAATAAAGTCCATAAAAGTAAAATCCAGCATTGGCCACAAAACGGTGATGGTGAAACCAGAATGTATTAGGACAGACTCCTGCAGAGTTAAGCTGGAGGGGGGTGGTGGAGCAGGGTAGAAGAATCAAGCAAAACAGGCAACACCTGTGTGCGATAAGGTGGGGCACAAGGGAACATCACAGTGGGACCAGATGAGTAGGGATACCCTGTGGGGACAGAAGGAGTAAACGCATGTTGGTGCATGCTTACCTGCTGTCTGAGCAGATCTTCGGGCCATGGATCCTCCTGGTCTGAACAGGTCCAAACAGAGATTGCCATTTTCTTTGACTGCCCTTCGCTTTGGACGCCTGAGCGAGAGTTGCCCCTGACCTAAGAGTTAAGAGCAGGAAGCAAGAGGCAGGGCTAAGAAGGTGTGTGGTGCTTAGGCCAGGTGACCAAGATCCACTTGCACCTGCTCCCCATCTGCAAAGGAAAAGAGGCTTTAGGGCTCCTTAAGTAGGGAAAAAGAGAGGCAACCAGGAAGGCACCAGGTGGGCGGGGCTTGCTAAGTGGGGGAAAAAGAGCGGCAAACAGGAAGGTGCCAGGTGGACGGGTTTTAGGCCAGGTGACCAAGATCCACTTGCACCTGCTCCCCATCTGCAAAGGAAATGAGGCTGGAGAGCTCCTTAAGTAGGGAAAAAGAACAGCAACAAGGAAGGCACCAGGTGGGCAGGGCTTGCTAAGTGGGGAAAAGGAGCAGCAACCAGGAAAACACCAGGTGGGCGGGGCTTGCTAAGTGGGGGAAAAAGAGCGGCAAACAGGAAGGCGCCAGGTCGGTGGGTCTTAGGCCAGTTGACCAAGATCCACTTGCACCTGCTTCCCATCTGTTAAGGAAAAGAGGATGGAGGGCTCCTTAAGTAGGGAAAAAGAACAGCAACAAGGAAGGCACCCGGTGGGCGGGAGTTGTGCCAGGTGACCAAGATCCACTTGCACCTGCTCCCCATTTGCAAAGGAAAAGAGGCTGGAGGGCTCCTTAAGTAGGGAAACAGAGCAGCAACCAGGAAGGCACCAGGTGGGCAGGGCTTGCTAAGTTAACTCCGCCCACACGTTCTCTGCATGGTCCTGCCTCCAGGCTCCTCCTGGAATGGAGACGTCCTCTCCTATGTCCTCCAGCGCAGGCATCTGTGTTTCACCCTCAGTGGCTCTCTCCATTCTTGTATGTGTCTCAGGTCTTTTAAGTTCCCTACTGGAATGGGCGAGAAGACATCACTAGGTACTTTCAATCATACTCTCGAGGGGTGGGGGTCCTCATTAGGAATACACTGGTGGTGCGTTGTATGAAGCTAGTGAGGGACACAGAGGGTAGAGCCCTGATCCTCACAGGTCAGATGCAGGGGCAGGCATTTACCTTTGCAAACTATTCCCAACACTAACTCCTCGGATACCCTTGAATCAATTGAAGGACGGCTCAGAAAGCTGTTTATTGGGCAGGGGACTATAACACAATCATGAGATTCACTTGACAGGTCATGTGGCAGCAGGGGGGTGACCATATCTACCCAGAAATTACATCATATCTGTGCAAAACATCAGTCTAGTTGATATATGGAGGGAGCTTCACAGCTTCAAAAGGGGGTATGGATTCAGGTCATCGGTGCACAGGTCACTGTCCAGGTTGGACTTCATTTTGATATCTGCAGACAAATCGGGCTGGGTACAGGCATGTAAGATTCGGCATATACCTTGCCGGATCACGCTCCAGTTGTGGTGGAACTCCTAATCCCTTTGAAGTGGCATGGGGGTTAGGAGCTGGCACTTTAAGAATGAGAGCCTGAGAGACTCGGTGTTTAGGGAAGAAATAAGGGCAGGTATACTCTGTTATTTTTGGGAAAATTAGAGCTCCAACATCCTACTCCACCCTTCGGGAATCCTTTAAATGAGTTATTAGGGGTTTTGCATTGCTAAGGAGGCGGGTGTTCTCAAGGCCATAAGAGCTGAGCTGGAGGCCCACGAGACTAGGTTGCAGATGTTGGAATTGGGAGAAGGTTTCTCCTTGGATGCAGGAATACAGGCTAAGTTTCATGAGGTTTTGGGTCTGTTTCGGGAAGCAGCGGATCTGGAAATTAGGTTTCTACATAGGGGGAAGGTCAGAGTATAGGCACCTTATTGGCACGGCTGATTAAAGCTGAAATTTCTAAGTCATATATAGCTGCAGTTGTGAATCGGGGTTGAGCTCCTGTAGACAGATGAGGGGATAATGGAGGTGCTTGTTGACTTTTCTAAATCGATGTACTCCTCTAGGCTTGCGGCAGATCGAGGGCAGATTGATGAGTACTTCGAACACGTGGGCTTGTACTGGATGGCACAGGAGGAAAAAGAGTGGCTGGGCAGGCAGTTAGCAGAGCAAGAGGTGCATGCAGCAATTGAGGCTCTTGCAGTGGGGGAATGCTGCTGGCCCGGACGGGCTCTCGACTGATTTTTATAAAGCTTACGTGGATCTCTTGGTCCCCACCTACTGTGCGTTTTCCAGCAGGTTATAAAAGGTGGGGCTCTGCCCGGGTCATTGAGAGAGGCAGTGATCACTTTACCTCTGAATCCAGGGAAGAATGCAGTTAATTGCTCATCCTATCATCCAATCTAGCTGATAAACTTGGACAATAAAATTCTAGCCAGTGTGTTGGCCAATAGGCTGTTGCCGATTATGTCAAAATGCGTGTTGTCCGATCAGGTTGGGTTCATTCCAGGTAGGTTCACATTATGCGGGCTTCGCAGAATTTTCGGTCTCTTATCAATCTTCGAATAGGGTACGCTGGTGGTCGGCACCTTCCCAACTCCGAGAAGGCCTTCAACTCCATTGAGTTGTCATTCGTTTTCACTGAGAGGCGTATGGGTGTGGGAGATAATTTTGTAAGAATGGTTTCTGTACTGTATGAGCGCCCTGTAGCACGTATCCGGGTGAATGCCTGACTTTCGGAGCCTATTTTGGTGGAGAGGAGCACGCAACAGGGATGCCGTTGTCCCCCGTGTTATTCGCAATTGCGTAGAGCCCTTAGTGGAGACGGTCCACTCTAGGCATATAGATAATGTGGTACGACTATTCACGCATACATTAGTCATTTCATTTCATGCTGATGATTTAATCCTCTTTCTCACTGACCCCGAGGTAAATGTAGCACTGGTCATGAGGGACATTCTGGTGTTAGGCCGCTTCTCTGGGCTCCATGTATGGTAATCCATCAAAATCTGTGTCGTTCCCCTTGATGCGCGGGACAGAGAGGTTCGTGTATATAGATAATTTGGATGGTGATACTATCCAAATTTCTCTCTGTTCCTTAATGTGCCTATCTCGATCACAGCTAAATTCTTTAAGTCATTGAAATCAATGATAAATCTGACTGGGGAAGCAAGCTTACCTGCGTTGTGAGAAGCTGTAGCCCCTTTGCAGAGGGGAGGCCTTGCTCTTCACGATTCTTTAAGCTTATTGGACAGCAGCACAAGCATCCTTTTTGCTTTATTGGTACGGCTTGATCCCGGACAGAGCACATGTGCAAATAGAGAGGGGGCTAGCCGCCCCCTCACTCTTGAGGGTGGTCATTCTCATCTCTCTGCGGCGAATATCTAAACCACAGAATATGGTCGAGCTCAGCTGTAGTGTCTGGAGGAAGATCGAAGGAGTGGCTCGTACCGGGTTACTATATTCTTCACTTCTCCCAATTAAACATGTCCAAGGGATCCTGCTCACTGGGGAGAGAAGGCTTTTGTCCATTGTTTGGACAGGTTGGGCCTCGCATATTGGCGTGATATTTTCCATAATCGGCAGTTTCTCACGCTGGAGGATGGTAAGGCCAAGCGGGAGGTGTCAGCATTGAACGCTACATGATGTAAATCTTACCGCGAGGAGTATAGCACTCCACCCTATTCCTACATGTACATACTTTGCCTTACTCTTACTTATGCTCAATTCTAAGCTAGCTGTAGTCTCCCTGTTCCGGTTCCTCTCATTATATTTACTGTTCCCACTTGTCTATATACGTATATAACCATATACACATATATAAATATATTTCTGAGGCTTGTGGAATCTGCTTAGATCACATGCTGTGCATAGGCCGACATCTAGTGGAAGCTGCGGAGTATTAGTTTGTTTTTCGAAACTCGAAAATGGGCGTCGACACAGGGTGTGCCAGTGATACTATCCCTAGTGTGACGTCCACTGTACCCAAGATCCCTCACGCGTCTAGGATCCTCAGATTGTTTTTTTTCCACCATACTGGTCGGAAGCATTTTGCGGAGTACCCTGGCCTTAGCCATTCTAAAATATTAATTTATTTACATCCTTCCCCATCCCAACGTCGAACTTCGACGCTCGATGCCGGCTGGAGAAGAAATCGACCGTCGGCTGCTGCACGACGGATTTGGGCCTCATAAGGCCTCTGGCCTCGGCCCTGCAAGTAGGGAGAGTGGGGGGTTGGACATACTCTACACTCTTGGTATATAGGTACACCTTATACATTTCCTACACTTAACTGCCCGCTGCCTCAAGGTGCGTATGGAGGGTACCCCTTTTCAATTCTGCCCCAAGTGCAATCGCAAATACCCTTGGGTCGACAGGCACGCCACGTGCAATCTCTGCTTGCCGAGGGACCACCCCGAAGCGAACTGCAGAGCATGTAGTAGGTTTAAACCTAAGACACTTAAGGACCGTTCGACGAAGTGTTGGGCCCACCACGCCAGGCAGGCGGCCATGCGACGGCAGTGACGCCGTACTTTCGGACGGCGAGGGCATTACGGCGTCGAAAGACAGCCGAGCGCAGGTCCCCGACCTCTGAAGGTCGTCCGGCAGGGCGGCTATGGGGAAGACCCCCGGCGACACAAGCGCTTCACACACCACACACGCTAAACACACGAAGTCCAACCGAGACTCGACGACGTAGAGTTCTCGGAAAGAGGCACAAACAGAACGGTCCGATTCGGTGTCCTCTGGGCGTTCTAGGCAATCATCCACTCTTGCCAAGAGTGCCTTGCTCCCTAGGCTAACAGAAGTTCGATCGTCGGAGGACGAAGACGACTTCCACCCCCAGGCCGCGCTCCAGGAGTCGGAGCCCGCAGACAAGATCAGCGAGGCCCCACGCTCGAAGGACAGAGACTCTACCCCTGATCCTCGACGCCAGGCGTCGAAAACCTCCGGAGCCACAAAAGGACAGGGAGAACATTTTTCCACTCACGGGGAGGGGGGAAAACAGCAGAAGAAGCAGCCTTTGCACTCTTCCACACCTGTGAAACACATCACTCCCCCTAAACAGACAGACAAGACCAGGTCTGCTGATATGTCTAAAACCAGCAAATCTACTCAAGATAAATCCCCGAGACTTGCTGAGAGTCATTCCCAGTTCCAAAAAATGGTCGAGTGAAGACATAGATAGGGTCATGTCAAGGATGTCTTCTTTGGCTGACTTTTACGATAAAAATCCAGACCATTTCCTTTCGTATGATCGAAGAGGGGCGACACCCTCAGGCTCTAACGATCCTTCCCCCCCCCCCCCCCCCCCGAGTAAGAAGCCACGGTTTGAGACACCGATGAGGTCTACAGACCCCTTCGAGGTGCAACCATACTCACGACCATACTCACTGTATCAAGGAGAGGCTTCCTTTGGTGAGGACCAAGAATTTGGCATGATAGAAGAGCAAACCGGGACTGGCTACTATGGGGATGATGACCAGGAAGAGGAAGACCCTGAAACCTACAGAGTAGATTCCCCGGTAGAAAACGAAGCCCCGGTTACCGACTCCCCTGTCGATAACCAACCCCTCCTAAACGAGGTTCTCGCACGTGCAGCAGAACATTTCCATATTGACGCCCACGGTGTCCAGGAGGAGGGGGACTTTGCAGAAGAGTTAGTGGGAGAAAGGAGGCCTGTTGCCCAGACCATCCCTATCCTTAAGTCCATTCAGCGAAGAATAGACCCGTCCCTGGTGAACCCGAACCTCACCAGAGCAGTCAATCCCAGGGTTGAAAAACTTTTCAGGGCGGCCCAGTCTGACTCTCTCTATATAAGAGGACATCTGAAGCCTGACTCCCTAGTTGTCACCAACACTCGTAAGAGGGCTGGAACACCCTGGTCATCGTCCGAAGCTCCTCCCGACAAGGAGAGCAAAAAACTATACGGTTTCGGCAGGAAAGTAGCCTCAACGTCCGCCTATCAAGCAAGGATTGCAAACTCCACCACCCTGTTGGCCAGCTACAACTGCCATTAGTGGGAAGAAGTCGCGGCACTCATAGCCTCTGCTCCTGAAACTTTAAAGGGCCAGTTAGCTCGGATTTCCGCAGAGGGTAGAGCAGTGTCTGGTTGCATTTTGAAAGCGACCTTCGACGCCGCGGACAACGCAGGCAGATTGATAGCAGAAGGCACTGTTATCAAAAGACATGCGTGGTTACGGCAGTCTGGTTTTAAGGCAGAAACCCAGGCATCATTGTTGGACAAACCAGTGGAAACCGATCTGTTGTTTGGTAAGGCGGTCGAAGACGCACTGAAGAATGCCAAGGACGAATACGAAACACTCAAGTCCCTTGGCCAGTTAACCAATAAACCCCCTAACCAGAGAGGGAGTAGTAATTTTCGTCGCCCACGCGGCCAAAATTCCCAGAGAGGATCAACTATTCCCAGGGGCAGGGTACACAGTGGAACTACAACCAACAGTCTACCCAGGGTTACGGCAGGGGTAATAGGAGAGGTTGTGGTAAAGGCAGAGGCAGCCCCAGCAAGGGATGCGGCACGCCTCCACCAAAGCAGTGACGATCAGTTCAGGGTCCTTTCTCACACAACCCCAGTAGGGGGACGCATTTCCAACTTCACCCAGGCTTGGGAAGGGATCACATCAGACAGATGGGTGCTGTCAACAGTATCCGCAGGATATTGTATAGAGCTACTGCCGCGTCCCCGGAACCATCCTCCACGACAAAGAGAACACTCTTTAGAACATCAGAAGATTCTCCTCGAGGAGATCGCCATTCTGCTAGAAAAGGACGCTATAGAACTCGTCCCGGGACACCAGGTAAACAAGGGTATTTACTTCCTTGTGCCAAAGAAATATTTGACAATGCGCCCAGTATTGGATTTACAGCCTGCCAATAAGTATGTCAAGCCCCAAAAGTTTCATATGACCATGCTACAAGAGGTAATCCCCCTCCTAAAAAAGGGGGATTACATGGCAACCTTGGATATGAAAGATTCTTATTTTCATATTTCCATGTTCCCAGCCACAGAAAGTATTTGCGCTTCAAGGTGGACAGTCGACACTACCAATTCAAGGTACTGCCCTTTGGGATAGCTTCGGCACCAAGGGTATTCACCAAGGTACTGGCGGTGGCGGCTGCACACCTACGCAAAGAGGCAATCCCAGTGTACCCTTATCTGGACGACTGGCTAATAACGGGGGAAACCCAAGGAATTTGCAGGACAAACATTCAAAGGACTATCGACCTCCTCCACATAAGGCTTCTCAATCAACGAGAAAAAGTCAAGCCTGGTGCCAAGCACCTCCAAACAATTCCTAGGAGCAATCCTAGATACTCAAGAGGGGTTGACCTTTCCTTCAGAAGAAAGAATTCGGAATATACTACTGCAAATTCCGTATTATCAGTCCGGTCAACAAATAACGGTACGCAAAGCAATGCGTTTACTGGGCATGATGGCGTCATGTATTTACCTGGTCCCCCACACGCGCCTGCGTCCCATGCAGGAATGGTTGGCGAAACAGTGGTCTCAGGCAAGTGGTCAGTGGGACGATCTAGTGGTCGTTTCGCCAACACTGGTACAAAGCCTTCACTGGTGGAAAAGAGAGAATCTTGCACAGGCGAAACCCTTTTACGATCCCGAAGTACAGGCAGTAGTCACTACAGATGCATGTCTGACGGGGTGGGCAGCTCACCATCTCCACCACACAGCTCAGGGTCTCTGGTCTCACTCAGTGGCCAAGAACCACATCAACCTGCTAGAGCTTCTGGCAGTATTCAGAGCGCTTCAGGCGTTCGAGCCCCACCTACTAAACCTGTCAGTGCAAATCCGGAAGGACAGCACAACAGCCATGTTCTACCTGATCAAGCAAGGAGGGACTCGCTCGCCAAATTTGTCCAAGCTTGCCCAGAAAATCTGGATATGGGCACTCAGACGGATCCTGTCATCACAACATGTTCCAGGGGAGCTCAATTCCCTAGCAGATGCTCTGAGCAGAGACTCCCTCCCAGAGGAACACGAATGGGTTCTACACAGAGAGGTCGTAGAAGATATCTTCTCTCAGTGGGGTTTCCCCATTGTAGACTTATTCGCCACAAGCGAAAGCAGACAATGCCCAGGATTTGCATCCAGGTTCCCCCAACCAGACTCCCAGGGGAACGCCCTGTGGATGAACTGGTCAGGGATGTTTGCGTACGTTTTTCCACCAACTCCTCATCAGGAAAGTGGTGAACAAGATGAACAGAGAGTCGATGACGCTCGTCCTAGTTGCTCCCATGTGGGCAAGACAACCGTGGTTCCCACACCTACGCAGGATGGCGGTGTGCGAGCCCATCAAACTTCCAGCCTGGTACAACCTACTGTCCCAGCACCAAGGTCAAGCAGTGCACCAGCAACCCAACTCAATGAACCTGGCAGCATGGCTTCTGAGGTCATAGAGTTTGGACATCTCAATTTGCCACAGAGGTGTATGGACATCCTAAAGGAATCTAGGAAACCAAACACAAGGCACTGTTACTTTGACAAGTGGAAAAGGTTCGTTATCTGCTGCCAGAGTAGACAAATCAACCCGGTTGATTGCACTCCTTCCACTATTGTTACATACATGCTCCACCTGCTAGATGCAGGATTGGTTTTTAACTCACTGAAAGTACACCTGGCAGCCCTGTCGGCTTACACCACTTCCAATAGCAAGGTTTCGTGGTGGAAAGTACCAGTAGTTAAAGCCTTCATGGAAGGAGTAAAGAGACTTCACCCTCCTATTTCAAACCCACCACCAGCGTGGGACCTTAATGTGGTGCTAGCCAAGCTCACGGGCCCCCCTTTCGAACCCATGCATAAAAGCAGTCTCAAACACCTGACTTATAAAACGGCCTTCTTAGTAGCTATTACTTCTATAAGAAGGGTCAGTGAAATTCAGGCTCTGTCAGTGCAGGATCCCTTCTTTACTGTCCATAAAGACAAACTGGTTTTACGCACACACCCTAGGTTCTCACCTAAATTTATATCAAAATTCCATGTAAACCAGTCCATCGAGCTTCCGGCTTTCTTCCAGGACCCGCAAAGCTCGGCTGAGGTGAAACTACACACCCTAGATGTGCGTAGGGCAGTCCTCTACTATGTAAATAAAACCAGACCGCTAAGAAAAACAGATCAACTGTTTGTCTCCGTAGCTACAGGCAGAGAGGGGGATCGCGTGTCTAATGGTGCCATCTCAAAGTGGATTATTAACCTGTATCCAGCTGTGTTACTCACTCTCTGAAAGAACTCTGCCTTTCACGTCAAGAGCCCACTCTACTAGAGGCATTGGGGCCACTCTGGCTTTCATTGCAAATGTACCCCTTGACACCATTTGCAAAGCAGCTGCTTGGAGCTCTATTCACACTTTTACTCAGCATTACTGCATTGACACACATTCGCAGGCAGATACACAACTGGGACAAGCGGTTCTAAGACACTTATTTGCTCATGACCCTTCTCACATCCCACCTCCTTCTTCAGGTACTGCTCGCTAATCTATGCACAGCATGTGATCTAAGCAGATTCCACAAGCCTCAGAAGGGATACATTACTCACCGTAATCGTATTTCTGATGCTTATATCTGCTTAGATTCACATGCGACCCACCCTTGCTCCCCTCTGAGAGAAGGCGAATGATTGCTTGTAGTCTTACCTTTCTGCCTATCTGCTTGGATTATCTGTACTCACGCTACTCCTCATGCTACCTCATGTCAGAAAAAATACAATCTGAGGATCCTAGACGCGTGAGGGATCTTGGGTACAGTGGATGTCACACTAGGGATAGTATTACTGGCACGCCCTGTGTCGACACCCATTTTCGAGTTTCGAAATACAAACTGTAATACTCCGCAGCTTTCACTAGATGTCGGCCTATGCACAGCATGTGAATCTATGCAGATACAAGCATCAGAAATACGATTACGGTGAGTAATGGATCATATATATATATATCATACCTGTGCATATACATTATATAACCATGTTATAATTATCTGTATGTATATAATCTTGTATATAATAATGCTATGTTATAATGATCTGTATGTATATAATCTTGTATATAATAATGCATATAATCTTGTTGTTGTAACTAAGCTTTGCATTTACCTGTAACTGCTGTGCCCTGTTACCTGAGGGTATGATTGCGCAATATAAATAATAAACAAACAAACATTGATGTTTATCTGTATTTTAGATAGCGGGTCGGCTTAAAGGACAAGTTTGCATCCTCCCCCGGAACCTAAGTTAGCACCGGTCTTGTTGATAATTAGCTCAGGGTCTACGTCCAGGATTGTCTCTTGGTTGTACATTGCTATAATTGATGAGGGCCCTGGATGGGCGGAGGACTGTCGGGCTAAATGGGAAGGTGCTTTGGGTGTCCCACTGTCGGATGAAATTTGGAGACACTGCTATCTGCAAACCCATAAGGTGGCTATCAACAGCAATTATAGTTGTTTCAGTGCACCAGTTTTACTTGGCCCTAATAGAGATGCACCTATCTTTCCCCAAGGCTTCAGAGTCGTGCGGTAGTGTTACCTCGGCATCTTTCCTTCACCTGGTTTTCTGGGAACAAGTGTTCAAATTGATTGAAGGTATTGAAGGGGAACGGATGGAACGATCTCGGATTGTGGCGTTGTTGGGATACATGCTAAGTCTGCCTAAGCATGTTAGGAAATTATTGGATCTCATGCTAATGCTAGCTAAGAGGAGAGTGGCCATGGTGTGGTGCAGGGACCGCTCTCCCTCAGTTGAATATTGGAAATCTGATATTTTAAACCGTTATGAAACAGAAACGGACTATAAAACTTATGTGCATCCAACCTCGAGGCTGAAGGACATCTGGGGCCCATATGATGCTCATTTTTCTATGCTCAGTGGTGGCGAGTCTGAGGTGTCTGACTGTTGCTCCTCTTTCTGAGCCCGACATTGTATAATTTCTTTCTTTCTGCTACAATTTTTGTTTTTCTCTCATCTGCTCTAATAACTTTGGGTATATGGGATGGGGGTTTGGGGGGGTGGTGTTATCTGGGTATGTACTTGTGGTGTTTGGTTTCTTTTCGCTTTAAAATTCAATTAAGATTCCAAAATGGCGGCCGGCAGAGGATGACGTGAGTAGGAGACTCTCTCCTCCGGGCCGCATCAATTAGCACAGCAAATAAGTGTCACAAAACAAGGGAATGAGCCGGCGGACCTCGTGATGCAGCCGGACAAAGAACAGAACACAAGCTGCACCGGTGGGTCAGGATAATAGCACCCACCAGAAGAACCGGGGTGAACAAAGGCATCGCAGTGGCGGGTAACTGGAGCGCTCATTGTCCTGTGCAACGAGACGATCAAGAAGACCATAAGCGGCCCAAACTGTCGTATAGAGAGACGAGACCGCAGCAACAAAGGAGGAGCAATAAGAACCAGAAGTGGGGTCCGGACTTCCTTCCCCAACCCGCTCCAGCTACATCGAAAGCAAACGCAGAGGGGAAGCGCAGTGGAACATCGTGGCAGGCAGCAGCGAAAGCTGGAGGGACCGGCTGGCGGCCCCCTGTGTGCCCTCTGGGACGCAGCAAGAGACAGCAACGGAAAATCGGAGGTTTCAGAGGAACGCGACACAACGAACGGCGCGAATCAACAGAGGACCCAGTGGAGAATCCGCAGCTAGGGGAGACAGGAAGCCGCCCTGGAGAGCAAAGAAGCGAGAAGCAAGGCACTTTGGGAAGGAAGACAGAAAAACCAGACGCAGCCGCCATTGGTGACCATAATAACGCATTGAGTACACCACGCACCAAGAAAACTTTCAATACTCCGACCCCAGTAACGTGGGCCTACATCAGATACCAGTGAGCCCCGAATTACGCTGCAACCACAGGGATAACGAGACATAAGGAACAATAAAGTGGGTATGGGCCACTTAAAGTAAGGGGTAGGAAACAAGGGCCCACCCGCCAACTATCATCCCAGTGGCGAATCCCTCGACATAAAGGGAGACACAGCATAGAATCACCCACGGGGCCTCCGCCATCGACACCAGCAACTACTGCCCAATTAGAAGGGCACCTACAGGAATAGGACGAAACGAGCCCCAGGGCGGACATAGGCAACGGCCCATGCATTATCAATCTAGCAGCACATAGAACCCCGTGGAAGAGAAGACCAAGCAAGGGGGTGAAGTACATAGCGTGCCGCAAGGAAGGACCAATAAACCCACTACCAGGCCCCCAGTGATACAAGACAATACCAAACCCTACCAGGGGTAAAGATCAGAACCCCACAGAGGTGCAAGGAAACCCACAGGAGCGTCTACAAAGATAAAGGGCCCAATCAAGAAGAGGCAGAATTAACGGGACACGTTTCATCAGCGTAAGGGCCTGGCGAAATAGACTCCAGAAGGGAAACCACCCCCCCCTAACCAAAAGGAATGGGTATCAACCCTAACATCATGAGACCAGCACGAACCACAATAACTGGAGGGTAAAAGAACACCGAAACATCGAGGTCCCATCATGCACAGGGGAAACGGAGATAGGGTGACCAGCTGGACACATAATCCCACACGACCAAGTATGGAAATAGGGGCCCGAGCCCAATAGGAAAAGAACAGGGAGAAGACCACCACACCAGCATTGATGTCAAAACCTAGAGCAAAAACCACGACCCCAGCTCAGTCCCCCCGTCCCCCAAAGAAAACAGAATAGAAGTTTGAAACAACTCTGGAGCGCAGAGGAGGCGACCATGATAAGAAAGGGGGAACCCACAAGAGATACACACGACACAGAAGGGGAAGACATGGGGGACAACTCAATATCCAAAGTGGAGATACAAAATTGCTTCAAGGAATTGGAGTCCATTTTTGCTTCCCATTCAGGAGCAATACCAGACGCTAAAAGAAGATATGAAATAATCACTCCAAGAGGTGAAGATTGACATTGCAAAGCTGGAAGAGGGGACTAACACATTGGAAAAGGTAGTTCAACAGGTGGAAAAAGACACACAGAAATCAGATGAAATACTTGCACAGCTGGCACGCATCTCCAATAATCTCGAACTCCAATGTGAGGATTTGGAAAAAAGATTGAGAACATCAAATATCAGAATCAAAAATTTGTCGCAATCTGTCGAGGACCAAGATCTACAGGGAACTGTCATCTAACTATTTGCGGAAGTCCTGGTGGAGGCAGCGGAAACCCAGATAAAGCTGGACAGACTACACTGAGTGGGACCAAGAATATCAACCGAACCCGGCACCAGACTAAGAGACGTGCTAGCAGTCATATCCTCTTACGCACAGAAAGAGCAAATATTACAGAAAGCAAGATATGCAGGCCTGATACGGATAAATGGTCAAGAAGTACAGCTGTACCAAGATCTAGCAGAATTAACACTACTGAAAAGAAGGAAAATGGGCTCCGTGGTTCAACATCTAACGGCCAACCAGGTGAAATACAAATGGACCTTCTCGTTTGTCGTTCTTTTTACCTGAGAAGGGAACCAGCACCGGATAACATCATGTTAAGAAGGGGAACATATCTTAGGATTACAACAGGACGGCGGAGGGAAGAATAAAAGGCACCAACAAGCAGGGAGGATGGAAAACAGTAATGAGGAAAAGTAGGGGCGGGAGAAGAAGATGAGGCAAATCGAATCTCCGATGGAGAATGAAGAAGTGCATGAAACGTAGAGAGCATTAAGACAAGCCAAGGGGCGACGTCTCGCCTGGAAATTCAAAACACAGGCCCAAGGATGAAGGAGGAAGGGCGTGTATGGAACCCAAAGTGGTGTTTTGGACTCCCCACAACTCTAATCTGAGGTGGTTAGGGGGCCAGGCGCGTGGGACATTTTGTCTGGACTCTCACAGGAACCATGCCCCTCCTCAAGGGGGAAGGGAAGTTGGGGTAGGGAAGGAGGAGGGGATTAGGCCGGGGGGGGGGTAAGGGAACAAGGGCGGCAGGGATGGCGGTGAAAGCACAGAGCCGGAAAACACAACAGACAAGAGAGGCACCAGTGGGGCGAAGGTCAGGAAATAGAGGATCATGGATAGCGGGACCATGAGACAGATAAAGATCCTGACACATAATGTCAGGGGGATGAACATCCCAATCAAAAGGAAAAAAATAGAACAGGCCTGGAGAATGAGAGCAGATATTATGTACCAGGAAACCCATATAAAGAAAGGGGACAAGACACATGTCAAGATTAAGGGGGGGGGGCTCTCAAACTTATCAGGCCAACGCGGAAGGAAGTAGGGCAGGATTCCTGATTGCCATACAAGATAGGCTTGGGGCACATGTCCAAAACTCGTTGGCAGACAGAGGGATGCTACCTCTTTCTAAATGTAAAAATAGAATACCGACATATCACCCTAGCATCAATATACGCACCCAACACACGGCAAGATGGATTCCTGAGAGGAACCCCCGGTGGCATTAGAAGATTTCGCTACAAGGGACATTATTATGAGGGGTGAGTTCAACATAGCGTGGGACCCCAGACTAGACAGAAGCTCGAAAATACGGTCAGGCACAAATGCCCCTTCAAAGGCATTGAAGAAAGCCTTCGAAACACCAGCGCGCCATGATATTTGGTGTGCCAAGAAGGGAGACACACAAGGCTTCACCCACTTCTCTCATATTTATAATTCACAATCTAGAATTGACTACGGTTTAGTGGTAAAAGTAACAGACATAGAAATTGGTCCGATCACGCTCCGATATTAGCAACATTTACCATCAACAGCATGGGGGGGTCGGGTGGGCCTGGAGATTTCCCTCTGATATCCTCCAAGACAGCCTACTGGCGGAAACAATAAAGGGAAAAATTGAACTCTACTACGCTGAGAACGACACAGGCGCCACCCCACAGTGCATTCTATGGGATGCTTTTCAGGCAGTATTGAGGGGACAGTTAATAGCCATGAAGGCACAAAGTGACAAACAATGTATCAGATGGGAAGAAGAACTAGAGAGGAAACTCTCGGAAGTGCAAAAAGAACTAGTGAACAACCTAAACCGGAAGGCAAAACTAGCCCTGAAACACATACAATGCCAAATAGGGATACTACAGAACAAAAAAAGCAGAGCTGGCACTCCTAAGAATGAAACAGATGTACTATATCAGCGCCAAAAAGGCGGACAAACTCCTGGCAAGACGCCTTGCGATAAGGGTCGAACAACAACCATATTGAAGCTGAAGGACACACAAGGCCTCTTGAAAACGACCAATGAAGAAATGGGGGAAATAATGAGAACCTACTATCGGGCCTTATTTGAATCCGAACACCCGAGGACAGACAAACAGAAGGCCTACCTTGACAACATTGCTCTACCCCAGATTTCGGAAACGGACAAGCAAATGCTGGATAGAGACATCCAAGTAGAAGAGGTCATTCAGACAATCAAGAAACACCCAAGAAACAAAGCACCGTGCCCAGACGGCTTCTCTGAAACATTCTATGACAAATTTCAAGAGATACTAGCCCCAAGACTAACCAACTTGTTTAACAGCTTCAAAACGCAAGGAAACATAACTAACTCAATGAATGAACCAGGAAAGGACCCGGCCCTACCGGGCTCACACCGCCCAATAGTGCTAATTAATCTGGACGCTAAGCTATACACGTAGATTCAGGTGGAAAGACTCGCCCGGCTGCTATCAACAATCCTAGGACCAGATCAATCGGGATTAACCAGGAGACAAACAGCAGATAACACACGCAGGGTGAGCCATCTAATTGAAAAAATAGAACACACCAGTTACCCAGCGATTCTTGTCGCTAGACGCAGAGAAAGCGTGAGAGTGGACGCAGCTATTCCACACAATGGAACGCATGGGCTTTGGACAGACTTGTATGCAGATTATCAAAGCCAATTACAAGACACCCTCGATGAGAATCTCACTGAATGGCACCCTATGAAACCATATAACCCTATTTTATTTTTAAATGTTTTTATTGGCATTTATATTAAACATAACGATTCATCAAATATGCTTGCATACATCAAATACCACATAAACTTAACCAAACAACAGTTAACCAACCAGTCTTCATAGATTATTCCGTTAGGCAATATTTTTGCAGGTGTTTTAGCAGGGCATCATCAATGGATTGAACAACTGCCCAGCGGCAGCGACTGTGCTATGGGCTACCTAGGGCTTGAGTCATGAACTGTTTTTTCATGGGGGTTTGTCGTCCGGAGAGTGAAACATGTCCCACAATAAGTGCCTTCCAGGCTTCGTATGTTGGGCTTGCTTCTCCCCCAGCTTTGGAGACCCCTTCACCCTATACACTGGACTCGGCGTTCGTCCAGTGCTCCATCTCCTTATACCATTTTCCGTATCGTGGCCCCCTTGTAGATTTCCAAGCCATTGCGATGGACCATTTGGCCAGTATACATGCTATATCCATCAGTTTAATTATGTGCCTGTATTTACCTATCCTCGGGTAGGACCCCGGGAGGCATTTCTTTGGCGACAATTCATACCGCACCATCCCGGCCTTCCCACAGACCAGTTCAATCTTATTCCAAAAGCCACGCACCTTTGGGCATTCCCAAAACATATGAATCGGACCTGCTTCCTCTGAACCACACCAAGGGCATTGTGAGGTGACCTTGTTGTTAAACCTAGCAACTCTACCCGGGGTCATGTATGTCCTATATAGGACGTTCAGTTGGATCAACCTGAATCTAGCGTTTCTAGAGACTTCCTGGGGGTATGCCAAGGCCCTGGCCCATTCCTCCCAGATATCTGAATGTCGTGGGCCGCAAAGTGAGCCCCACCTCTCGTAGTTCTGCCACTGGTTTCCCAGCCAGTCCCGCTAATGGGAATATGCAGGATTTTTCCCTGCTAAAGGATATCCCTAAAAATTCTGCAAATCTCTCCAGCACATCTAGTATCACCGGGACATTCAAGTGTGGTTCCCGTAGGTATAGGAGCACATCATCCGCATATAGGGACACTACGTAATATATTCCTCCCACTGCGCTACCAGCATCAAAAAACTGTTTCCTAATGTAGATTGCTATCGGCTCCAGACCCAATATATAGAGCATGGGTGACAGCAGACAACCTTGGCTGGTTCCTCTTTGGATAACCCAGGGGGCCGAGACTGTTCTCCCTGTTTTCACCCTGGCTACCGGCGCTGTGTAGAGCAGCTCCACCCATCTGATGAAGTGTTCACCCAACCCGAACTCTCTCAACACCGCAATCAGCCACTCCCAATATATGGAATCAAATGCCTTAATGGCGTCTAGTGAGACTACTGCAAGGTGTTCCCGCCTATTGGATGTTTGATCCACAATGTGTTGTAGGCGTCTTAGGTTTACTGCCGTGTTGCGACTTGGGACAAATCTGCTTTTGTCATCATGTATTAGGGTGCCTATCACCTTAGAAAGGCGATTGGCCAGTACAGTTGTCAGGATTTTTACATTATAATTTAACATTGCCAAAGGTCTATAAGAGTCACATTCATCTGTGGGTTTCCCAGATTTAGGGATCGGGACCACCAGGGTCTCTCTCATGGTGTCCGGTAGTACCTTGAGTTCAAATGCTTCCTGAAACACTTTGTGTAGAATCGGGGTCAATTCTGCTGAGTACGTTTTATAGAACTCAAGGGCAAACCATCACTGCCCGGAGTTTTACTGGTAGCCAGTGATTTGATTGCCCCACTTATGTCGTCTGCGGACAATTCACTGTTGAGCATTTCTTTGTGCGCTTTGTATAGTTTGGATAGCCCAATTTCTTCCAGTGTGTCTAGTATGTCCTGATGTGGTACTTGTTTGTAGTGGCGGTACAATTGGGAGTAGAATTGATAGAAGATGTTGTTTATGGCCAGCTGCGACGTTTGCGTTTCACCCAGCACTTTCTTAAGTGACGTGGTTAGGTGTCTCGGAGTTTCCCTCTTACACAGCCATGACAAAAGCCTACTTGGCTTATCGCCCTCTGAGTGTGCTTTAGTAGTTTTTGCTATGTAGTCAAATTTCGATAGTCTATTCCAGGCTTCACTATTGGCTTCCCTAACCTTCCTTAGCTCCTTCTCCCCTTCTCTTGTCTTCTGGGCAGTAGTTTCTAGTTGACTTATCTTTTCGTTTGCTTTGAGTTCCCTTTTTAGTGTCCTTCTGAACCCCCCCCGCTCCCGCAATGGTTTCCCCCCTCACCACTATTTTTAGGGTTTCCCAGATGGTTCTCCATTTATCTACACTCCCCACATTGGTCTCTATGTACTCGATCGATTTAGTATGCAAGTCCTCTTGGAATGCGCCATCTGTCAGCGCATCGGTCGGCATCCGCCACATTGGTATGGGGAGGGGGGCTTAGGGCCTTTCATTACCCAGACTAATTGCAGAGGGGAGTGATCTGATATCGATCTACCCAGGTAGGGTTGCTGCCTCAATCTGGGGAACATATGCCCTGTCCACAAGTAAATAATCAATTCTTGTGTACAGTCCATGTGGGGCCGAGTAGTAGGAGTATTCCCTTCTCCCTGGGTGTAGTTCCCTCCACACTTCTGATAGTTCCAGAGTCTCTATAACCCGCTTGAGTGGCGATGTGACATTCCCTGTCCTGTTTTGTTGCGGGATGGACCTATCAAGATCATAATCGTACACAGAATTGAAGTCTCCCCTCCCCCCCAAGATGAAAAAGCAGTCCCGATATGGGGCCAGTATTTCACCCAGTCCATCTAGGTACGCCGCAGTTCCATGATGTGGAAGGTAAGTGTTCACTTTGCATACCTCATTTTGTTCAATACTGCCCTGACAACCATGCATCTCCCTCCTGCATCTGCTACTTTTGATAGTAGGCGAAAAGGCACAGACGTGTCTATCCAGGTGTATTCACCATGTGCATATTTCGAATATCCCGTACCGAAGCCCTGCCCCCCAGTAACTCCATTTTATCATTGTTGCTTGCTGTGAGGTGGGTCTCTTGCAGTAGTGCTATAGAGATTTTTTCCTGTGCAGAAAACACTTAATCCTATTTCTGCGCATATATGTGCCCATACCCCGAACATTCCACGTCAAAATGTTAATGTTCGCTGCCATCTATACTCTCCTCGGTCAACCTCATTGCCCCACCAAACACCCATTGTCTCTGTGTGCCCACTGCCTTAAAGACTAAAATTTTTACAACAATAATACAACACAAATAACCAACTGCGCCCAGCAGCCACTTCCTGGTTGCAGCGCTCAGTCGCCCCCGCGCCTTCGTGGCCCATCCGGGTCATCCTACGCGGGATTTGGGGTGTCAGCAACGGGCCAACACCCATCCTTTCGCGTGGTGTGTCCATTTGCCCAGGCCAAGTGGCCCGTCCATGCCCCCGTCTTCTTCAATACTAGATGGTGATGCTCCTTGTCTATTTAGTGTGTACGATTCTTATTCCAGTCCATTCGACCATTTCCAAGGCAAACCCCTTGTGCTGTGTGTTGGGTTGCATTTTATCGCCTGTCTTCTTCGCCTGTGTCAAGGTTATGATGTTCCAGCCACATGGTGGCTGCCGCCGGGGTTTCCAGGAACACAGCTCAGCCTTTGTATATTACTTTGAGCCTAGATGGGTACATCAGCATGTACTTGAGATTCAGTACTCGCAGATTAGCCTTTATTGGAATGAAAGAGTTCCTCGCCCTCGGCACCGTTTGTGTATAATCCGGATATATGCTGAGTTTGGTGTTGTCCCTTTCAATCACTCCTCCTTCCCTTGAGTGTCTTAAGATAACCTCCCTGTCCTGGAAATTCAAGATCCTGGCTATCATCGGGCATGGATGTGATCCCAGCAGTGTTTTTTTCTGTAGTGCTCTCTGGGCCCTCTCTACCGCGAAGCCCTGCGTGAGTCGGCCTGCTCCAATTTCCTGCTGCAGTAGTGATTCCACAAAGTTCATTGGGTTGGACCCTTCCATTCCCTCCGGGATTCCAAGTAATCGCACATTATTGCGTCTTGCGCACCCTTCTGCATCTTCAGCCCTTGTTTCCAGGATTGTATTCCTTTTTTCCTAGTGTTTGTACTCTGGTTTGCATGTCTGAGTGTTTCCGATGTTGCTTTCTGTTCAGCTTCAGTGGTCGTCACTCGGTCCGCTAGATTTCTCATGTCCTGCCTCAGAAGTTGCACATCTTCTTGGACCTCCCCTATCTTAGTGTCTATGAAGGAGCACAATGCTGCTATTGCGGTCAACACCTGATTGTCCTTTTCGTCCATCTTTGAGGTCTCCTGTGCTGGCGTGGTGCCCTTGTTAGCTTGGGGACGATCCTTCGCTTTAGCCATGACAAACTGGTCCATTGTTGCAGATTTGTTCTTCGCCTTCGTCGAGGGCATGTTTGTTGGGTGACTCTACCCAAACAAATAGTCATTAAGATGGCGGACAAGGGTGGAGGGATAGTTGTACAAAATTTGAACCAATATAAAGACATGGTGAGTTGCCTCCTGGATGAAACAACCAACTACAAAAAGTTGAAAAAACACCCTACTGTTGAGATCAAAACCAGAATCCAGGAAACAACCAAATTTGCCTTTGATCATGGATGGATAAGTGACAAGGAAGAGGC
Source organism: Ambystoma mexicanum (assembly GCF_040938575.1). Lineage (NCBI taxonomy): Eukaryota > Metazoa > Chordata > Amphibia > Caudata > Ambystomatidae > Ambystoma > Ambystoma mexicanum. The sequence goes on along the minus strand of NC_090934.1, from coordinate 819,102,654 downwards.
CTTCCTGACCACCTCGGAAGGAAGAACACCAGCATTCTATGCCCTTCCTAAAATCCATAAGAACCAACTTCACCCGCCCGGGAGACCTATTGTATTCGTTTGTGGGTCCATATTGGAGCCCATATGTACGTTTGTGGACCACTTTCTTAAACCCCTAAGCCAAGAAACACTGACGTACCTAAGGGATACAATGGCCACCATTTCCTTCTTTGAAAACCAACCATTTTTTCCAGCAGAACGACTATTGGTCACCATGGACATTGCCAGCCTATATACTAGCATCCCGCAAAGCTCTGCAATAGAATGTATCCGCCACCACCTCACACATCATATGACCCAAACAAGTGTCCCGACGAACTTCATAGTGGAGCTTCTCGAACTGGCCCTAACGAATAATTTCTTTTCTTTTGATGAGGTTTTTTACCTACAAGCGAGCAGGACCGCGATGGGGGCTGCCTTTGCCCTGAGCATGGCCGTCATATTCATGTCCGAATATGAACAACAATACCTCCTCAACACCAGCAACCCCTTCAGAAAAAAGATCTCCCGTTAGATACATCGATGATATTATCTTCATATGGCAGGATAATGACACCTCCTTGGATAGCTTCCTTAACTAGGCGAACGAGCAAACAACTGAAATTAAATTTACCCTGAGCAAAAGTAAGCAAGCCATCAATTTCCTAGATCTTGAAATTACCGTAAAGGAAAACAAACGAATTTGCTCTCTATACAGGAAGGAAACAGACAGGAACACCCTCCTTCACTATAGGAGCAACCACCCAAGTAACTTAAGGAATAATCTACCTTTCGGACAATTTTTGCGGCTCAGACGGAACTGCACAGATCTTAACAATTTAAGAAACATGCCAGTATACTTCAGAACAAACTACAAAACAGAGGATACCCGAGAAAACTGATCAGAAATACAAAAAAGAGAGCGCAGTACACTCCACGGGAGACTCTACTCACACCGAGAATACAGAATACGGACAGGGAACAGTTGATGACCTGCGTCACTACTTTTGGACCCAGCACCACAAGACTCTAGGCACTAATCAAGATGTTCTGGCCCCTCGTTCCGCTCAGCCTACCGAATGAACGGGGAAGAAATCTCAAAGATATGTTAACCCATGCCAGGCTTAACAAAAAGTTTCAAAGATCGGAATTGTGGAGCATGCGAGAGATAGTGGGACATCACCCCTGTGGAACCTGCAATGTCTGCAGATTGACCACGAAAATGTCTTTTATGATCGAGGAAAAGAGTGGAAATTTAAACACTTTTCCAATTGTAAAACTAATAATGTAGTCTACATAATCGAATGTCCATGCGGGCTATGATATGTAGGCCAAACAAAGAGACAAGTGAATAAACGGATCGGAGAACATAGATCACGGATTCGCTGTCGAGTACACACAGCACCCTTGGTATCACACTACCTCGAGCATCAACACAGTGCAGACGACATGCATTTGTGGGTCGCGGACACAGTCCTTAACACCACGAACGCCACCAATGCCTTAAACCACGAAGAATCCTGGTGGATCTTTAAATTAAAATCAACCACCAGAGGCCTCAACGAAGCTATGCCCACCACTTATACATGAGTCTGACCGGTTTTTACCACTCCTCAGATTCTACTATACTGCTCCACACCATATGAGAATGGCTCTTCTTAAACACCAGTTTTTGCAGTGTTACCCCTTACCAGCTGTGACACGATTCCCTTACCTCATCAGGGCTTTATAAGGTAGCCGGCTCACTTCCAGCTGCCCCTTCAATATGAGTCCTCCAGTATAGCCACAGCAGTAGCACCATGCTACACCCCACAGTACTGTTTTTTTGCACCATACAGGCCCAATTGTACCTAGTTATCTGGCTCTGACACCGACACCTATTAGTAGGTCTCTTGTTGGCCATAGATCTTTGTGTGATTTCGGCACTTGCACCCACCAAAATGGGGCTGCCAGCCCCTAATCTACCATAGCCTGGGTCCGCTAATCTTTCAATACCTTCAATTGCTTTGTCCACATGGGGTGAGTTGTAGCATCATGCGCACAATTCCCATGTAGTTCCGCAACCCAGGTTTGCCGCAGGGTCATGGACTAGCCCCTGAGCGCTGCTCGCTCTCACGCTCTTCCATTTCCCCAGCTACCTTGGTTGCCATAACAATGTACTAACATATGCTAGGCCGCATGCACCCCACATAGTGACACTACTCACCAAAGCATGCGCTCACCTAGATATCGGCACAGCACGCTAGCCGATTGATGCTGAGTGAACTACTCTCCCAGCTCCTCCTGTAGTCAATGCCGTGCAAGTTAGACGCACCCGATTTCAGACCCCAGGTAAGCCTGCAACACTCTCCTAGCTGCACCCCTAACAGGGCCAGCCCATGCCATATCGGGGGCCCCCGCGCCTGAGCACTTGGATCCAAAGCATCCACGTAGCCCCAGACACCTGACCTTTTTCCCGTTTATTCTTCCCTTCCAACATAGGTCCTCCTTGACCTGACAAACTGCTTTACAGCGTTCATCCTGGCATGCAACCTACTGTATATGCCTTGCAAAATCTCAGTGGACTACAAATTGTTTCACCAAGATCCAGGTACAGATTTTTGCATTTCTTCCTTTTTGTTTAGAGAGTCAGTGCACTTCCATTACTTTATGGACCCACCTCCACGTGGGAAACTAAGCCTCCATTTTCTACTTATTGCTTTCCCAGTGTAGGCAACTGCCTCCAGTTACAAGCCACCTCAGACCTGACCAGCCCATTCATTTGTTCTTAAATGGCTGCACAGGTTTTTTCTAAGTCTTGCCTTGGTGCTCCATTCCTTACAACTAGATGACGTATAATACAGCCATCTGACCTTGACCCTTTTGTCTCTGTTTCTCCATTATTCCAGAACTCCATATTCTATGTGTGGTAGAAGGAGCACTCTCCCCTAGCAAGACGGCAACAGGCTCCCCCGCCTCTCACCCACAGTAAGACATGCCACCCTTTACCCCGTCCAGGTCCAGGTACTGGTTCTCACAAGCCACTAGAAAGTGTAAGAACGCCCTGTTCCCTACACACTTCAGCTTAACTGTTTTTGATTGAATTTTAGTGCATGCTAGTATTGGAGCCTCTAGGCCCGAGCCTAGGAGAGCCCAACACTGATTGAGATTTCTCCCCGTTCTGTTCCCCCATGTAGGGAGACCCGGTCTAGGCCCATGAAGAAGGCTTCCTTGCCGAAACGGCACGGGACAATCCATCTTGAGGGCAAGCTACCCCCATCCCGCATCATCATTTGATCTACATCCAGACGTTGACCAACGGCTAGGTCACTCCCCCAACTGCCAACTTTAAACACTTAATGCACCTTAAAAATATTAGGAAGGATGTACTAGTGACTATTCTTGAACTTGATCGTTACAGCTTGAACCTGTATGTTACTGTACTATTTGTTGGTTGCCCTCTGAAATATCTAACGTAAAGAAATGTTCTACATTGAGGCCAACCACAACTGTTTTCACTCCCCTGTAATTGATCTGCTTGTGTGTGTATATATTTATATGTCAATGCTCACTTGTTTGTGTTTTGATTATATTTGTGCTCTTTTTTCTATATAATATGAATACAAGTGAAATGCAGAACTTTTGTTTCCCTGTAAAAAGAATCCCTTACACAGGGGGAATATAAACAAAATGTGGAACTGAGTCTGCATCTTTAGACACTGGCTAAATAAAAAGCTAAGTGTACTCAACAAGTGTTTTTGCTCTTCTATCCTAAATGAAAGTAAGCTAATTATACAGTTCTTCGTATATTAAGCATGTAAAATGGTTAAATCTTTACAGAAAATGTGCATGTAAAGAGATTAAATGTATGTGGCATGACGCCACCTTCCCTGTTTCCACAGGCGACTCAGGGGTGACTGTCTCCGCTTCTGTGACGTGACCTGTTGGTCGCTGTTTATCAGGCCTCTTGTGTGCGTCTCAGCCCTGTCCAATCTCTGTACCACTGAGGCAGTTTGCCCCAGCACCCTTCAGTAGTATCTGCCTCCCTGTTTGCTTACCCTTAGTGCAGGGTAAAGTGTCCCAGCAGCTCACCGAGCCAGGGACCAGTGTTGCACAAGGGCATATTGGTGGCAACAACTCTGCGTGTACCATTGTCATGCTTGGCTTGTTTTTCCCCTTTCCGTTGCCACTGTTCGGTGTGTGGAATAGTTTACAAGTGGTCCGCGTGGGGGGCACAGCTTTGGAGTCCACCTTATTACAGCTGTAGGTGTGTTGGGCAGTACCCTTCTGTTTTGCACGTTCTTTCAGTTTTCGGTGCTCTGTGCCCTCCTACCCTGTGGTGCTGTGAGTCCCGGTGGTGCAGGGTCCCCCCTGACTGGTTCGTTGTTCGTTGTTTGTTGTGTCCCCAGGGGTGAAGTTTACTATATGGGGTGGATGATCCCTTATTCAAGCCTGCCGCAGTTCACAGGCCTCCTCACCCCTTGGCCGTTAGAGTCTAGCTGGTTGCTTCGGTCAGCCTGCGAGCTATTGTGGGCACTATTGATGGCAGGCAGCCATTTTGTTGTCGTAAGCGCTTAAAAATAAGGGGTACTCGCAGTGCTCCGTTGTTTCCACCTCTGCCGGGGTCCATCCTGCACGGAGCCTCAGGGCGTGGTGGTGGTGTCTAGGGCTAGCGTAGCTTCTGTCACACTGGTGCGCACCCTACTTCTTCACACAGCAGTCCAGGAGCACTCAGGTGCCCCCGCTTCTGCAAAATCCAGGGGGGAGAGGTATCCAATGAGCCAGCCGCTAGGCGTGCACTCATATGTGTTGTGTCACCCTAGTCAGCGTCTTGTTGCTTGTACAGACCACAATGGTTGATACCGTAGTGTGCCCCGGATTACAATATCAGACCTAGAGTAATTCACTTGGACTAGTATCAACTGCTAGCGGGCCTCTTACTAAGCCCTTCACAGGCTCCTCTTCATTGGTGGCACCAACCCCACACCGTTGTTTCAGCCGGCTGTGTTATAGCCTCTGCGCGCCCCCCGACCAGCAGTATCACTGCTTCCTGGATGCCGCACGTGTTATTCACGTTCTGTTTGGGCGCTCCCAGCCCACGCACGCCTCAGCGGTGCACAGGTCCCGAGCCCAGATGGGCCCTGCACATGTGGGGAGGCGGTGTCTTTGTGATGGGAGCTTTCTGGCTTTGGCCCTCGCTCCCCGTCTTCACCGACTGATCGCAGCTCCGTCCGTCACGTTTGCCGAGCAGGGGGGCCGTGATTCACTCTGGTTGCAGTTAGAGCCGGTGTTGTTGTCCCTGCGTTAGGATTATAGTGGGTGCGCTGTGCAGTTTGTGCAAGCTCCCTGTCCTCACCTTCGTGTCGCGGCTCCATCTGCCATCTTGCCAGGCATAGAGGGGCACCCGTTCATAGACCTCGCGTCAGGTGTTCCTGGGTTCGATTTTACTCGTGTCTGTTGCGGTTAGGGACTGGATCGCTTACTCTTTGTCAGGTAATCATGGGTTCCTTGTACAGTCTATCCGCGTATCCCGTCTCCCCTGTTGCAACGCAGCTCCGCCTGCCTTCTTGCCGGTCAGGGGGGCGCCAGTTTGGAAACCTCGTACGGGGATTCCGAGTTCCGATTTACTGCGGATTTGTTGAGGTTGGGCACAGGATCACTTTCACTTTAGGGCACTTATGCAATACCGCGTGTCTCGTCCTCACCGTTCTGTCGCAGCTCCGCCTGCCATCTTGCAGGGCAGGGGGCGTTTGTGTCAGAACCTCGCATTCAGTCCAGCAAGTTTAGTTTTTCTCCAGGATTGCTGCGAATGGAACCTGGTTAGCTTCTACTCTGCAAAAATAGCATCAGTTTGGTTTCATACCATTTTTGCCTGACTATTCAAGGATCTTGTGCAGGATCTAGACGGGAGCTCTGGGCTTGCACGTCCTCACTCCATGAGCTCTTGGCCACGCCCCCGCAAACCAAATAACCCTAACTAGAGTCACAAAGCAGGGATGCCCACTCACCCCTGCTATATGCAATTTTCCTAGAGCCATTGCTGATTAGAATTCATGACACACCAAGTAAAAGGCATAAAAATGGGAGGAGAGGAGCAAAAGACGATGGCCTTCGCAGATGACTTGCTCCTAGCCTTGTCGAACCCGGAACATTCCCTCCTGGAGCCCCTGAAGTAACTGGACCACTTTGGGTCAATCTCCGGCCTAAAAATTAGTGAACACAAATCAGAGATCCTGAATCTGATGGCAGATCCAGCAATAGTGGACAATTTGGCCGGAATAACCCAATTGAACAAAGCCAAGGACAGCATTGCATACCTGGGGATACGATTAACACCCTAGATAAAGTGGCTCTACAACGCCAACTATCCAATTCTTCGAGCGAAACTAAAGGCAGACATAGCATAATGGAACCCCCCCCAACCTCTCATGGTGGGGCAGACTGACGGCTACAAAAATGTCGGTCCTACGGAAACAGCTCTACTACTTCCAGACGCTCCCAATAAAAGTTTAAGGACATTCTTCAGGGCACTCAACAAAATGGTATCCACATTCGTATGGCAGCACAAAACGCCAAGAATAGCGCTGGCGACCCTAACCGTGCAAAAGAACAAAGGAGGACTCCCACTCCCCCACTTCTGTAGGTATTATGACGCAGCGCAACTGTCGGTCATAAAAGAATGGGTTGGGCAAACATCCCAACACACCTGGGCGCAACAGGACCAAGCGGTGGTGGGCGGCCCCCTATCAAACCTGTTATGGCTGCATAAAAGATAGACACCCGAATACGAAAATCAGCAAAGTGATGGGAGCGGGAATTGAAGCATGAGACATATGGTGGAACCCTAACAACATACCCATCACCTTTCACCCCAGTGTTTGGGAATCCGGAGTTCCAACCTGGAATGGAGCAGAAAGCCTATAGCAACTGGATACAGGCAGGGTGAAAAGTACGGGACATGTACAAAGGCCAAGACATCATGACATTTCAGGACTGTGCACAAGAGGTGGTGATAAAACCCACAAAAGAATTCCAATATACACAGCTAAGACACTGGCTACTAGCCCCCCCTCCCCGACCCCCAACAAAGATGCGGTAAATAGACAGTGGACCCTATTCGAAATGTACATGGCATCGGCCACAGGCTCCCACAAACTGATCTCTAACCTCTAAATGAGCAAGGAGAAGAAATCCATTGGAAATACATGAAGAGGTGGGAAAAGACACTAGGAGAGCCAATAACTCAGGACCAGTGGCGAGACTGACGCGCTCCATACAGCTAAGAGAAATGTGGCAGAAAGCCATCCTAAAATTGGCACTATTCCCCAGAGAAACTCCCCGCAGTGTTCCCTGCTAAGATCGTCAACTGCTGGCGAGGATGCTTGGCAATAGGAGACTGGCATCACATCTGGAGTAGCTGCCCAGCCATAACAAGCTTTTGGGAAGAGATAAAAAGGCAAGCAGGGAAAATGATACAAGGAGCCGATGGGCTGGGAGACAAGGTATGGCTGGCGGGCATGTAGGACCCGAAACAGAGGACATATACAAAAACCCAGCAAAGAGGGGTGATGCCACTGATCACAGCGGCATGGCTAACAATAGGCCAGCATTGGGAACAAAAGAATCCACCCACAATATTTGACTAACTCCTAAAAGTATGGAGATTCAAATCCATGCAGTGGATGACGTATAGATTACGGGGAATTCCAGAGGTTTTCGGAACAGACTCGGGCAATATCCTATCCTACCTGCAAAGCAACTGCATGCTGCAATGATGCCTGCACAATATCAGAATCATGGACATTCTATGACCTACCGCACATTACAAACTCAAGTATCCAAGACCTCCATCCAAGAGGGGAGGGGGTGAGAGTGTTGGGGGGGGGGGGGTGTTATAGTTATTCTATTGATGTGATGTCATGCAAAACCAATAAAAACATGTTTAAAAAAAAACAAATTCAATTAAAAACTGTTTTATTTTTAAAAGATGGCAGAATTGGCCCATTTGAATGACTTGCTGAGAAGATATCTGGAAAAACAGTGATCACTTGTCCTGAAAAGGGTGGTGGCTTCCAAGGTGTCTGTCACCTGCACCTGACAGCTGAAGGGAGGGCCGGAAGAGAGGAACTGAACAGCGTGACTCTGCTAGCTGGAGGCTTTGTGGTCCTGAGTTACTTTTGTGGAACGGAGCGCCAAGGCTTGTTTTGATGAATGGGGGCTCTGTCTCCCCCGCTGCAAAGACTGGGGCGAGAGAGTGGGGGATACTGTCCTGATTTAACACAAGTACCATTGGGTATGTGTGGAGGATCCCAGAGCTGGTGAGCATGGCAGAAGAGAGACTGTATGTCAAATGTGTACATGGTTTCTGGACAGGGAAAGCAAGAAGTGCTTGCTTGAGGCATTTCCCTGACCACAGAGTGTGAGGCAGAAGATGATATTGGACTTGGTGTGGCCAGCTACAGTGGATATCTCAGAATAATGTGGGTGGGCAGGGAAAATTTGGGGTGCTGGTAGCTGGGCGCACAAACAGTTCCAGGAAGACAGTGCAGCCTTTGGCACTGATCAGGCAGACTGGCAAATCCAGGAATTCCACCCAAGTTCATAAGAGGAACAAATACACTTCACTATCAAGTTCCCAGGTGTATTCCAATGTTCGAAGGAGATGGGTCTGAAGGGTCAGCGGAGGATCCATCGCTGATGCATAACCGTAAATATGAGCCAACACTAAGGCAGGTGATGCTGGTGATCAGAAAACCAGGCACTCTCTGGAGGTCAAGATTGGGAATGGCTATGTGACCCTCTTCCTCTGTGTGGCTTTTATGAAGATATCTGACAGGACCCTGGCAGCCCAATAGCAAATTTCTATCTCTATTGCCAAACCGGTCCAGATGTAAATTTCTTCTTCTAGTTTACAAATCTATCCACAGTAGGGCACCACTGTATTCATCCTTCTCTATACAAATCTACAAGCCGCCTTGTACTCTCTGCTCTGCCTCCTCCACTTTTGGCACCTCGCCCTCCATGTTCTTTCTCTCTTCTTCCTCCACTTGCATGGAGTTCTCTTCATCCGAGAAACAGTCCACAAAGATTTATTCAAAACCAAACTAAATGTCTACCTCCTTGCCTCTGAGTTACCCTCTTAACCTCTCTTCCATCTGCCTTCTAGCTAACATTTTTCCCTCGCTTCAAACCTGCCTCTGTCACTCACTTTTTCTGCCTCCACTCTAGCACTTCATCCATCATGGTCACATTCTTAACACAGCTGGCTTTACTGCCTACTTGCACCTAAACATTTCTAATGTTGGTTTCCTTAATCTATGTATGTCCACTGTGACTGATCCTGAAATGTTGTCACTTCTCCCTGAGGGGAGAGCTCCATCTCACGAGTCCAGGGTGGTGAGGATGCTACCTGATATTCCCCCTGCTGGTGGTAATCAGCAGGAGTATCTCATGGGAAAGGACCTCCCCTCTGCAGGCAGGGGAGACCATCCTGGGATAATGTGTTATACCCACCCTCCACCCATGCCCTATACACCCGTTCAGTCCTTAGACCCCTCTTCCAACACAGACTCCCATAGAGCGAATAGGCCCATGTACTTCTGTAACATCTTCGAGGTTAACCTAACCAAAGGTCCTGGGACTAACCAGATCATTGAGAGCCCTGAGGGTTTGCCTGACCCAAGTACTGGGACGAGGTGGCCCGTAGGAGGAATAAGAACTGACATGAGAGCCACCATTTCAGGTGTGGATGTTGCGCCAGGGTGGAGCCTGCAAAACAAAAATGAAACCAAAGAAGGACTTTTTGTCTTCAACCCACAATGAAGCCAGGAGTTTCGAATTGTGTCTAGAGAAGAACCAAGCAGAGTGACAGACAGCAGGCAAGCAGCCGTGCGAGTCCTGAGGAGGCCGAACAGCAAGTAACCTCCACATCAGTCCTGAAGAAAAGTCATGTGTCGAGGCTGTGAGAAGCAGGCCGCAGACTTGAGCCGCCAACAAACCAACGGAGAAGGAACACCAGTGCTGCCGTAACAACTCCCTATCCCAGGAAGAACCAGAGAGTTACCCGATCCCAGTGGCAGGTTCGGGGAAATTAGGGAGGCCCGGTAGAGACGTGTGGCAGCCGTCAAAGCAGTCCTGCATCAAGGGAACACTTCCTTGACCCAGTGGCCTAACGAAAACCACTGACCGCCAGTGAGGGGGTTGGAGACCCAAACCAAGGAGCGGGGCAGTTCCTCATATGAGTACTTGGCGAGAGAGTAAGCCAAGTCAGCTGCCCCGGAGAGTGTGAAAAACAGGGGTCTGGGATTCAAACCAGGAAGCAAGTTATCTTCCTCATGCTCATACTTGACAGGCGAGTGAACCAAATGGGCCAAACCAAGCAGAGAGAGAAGAGAGGGTCTGTAACCCGAAATCAGCAAGTCGCACAAGTCCTCTTTCTCGTTGCGGTACTTGGTAAATAGAGATACCAAGTGAGCCCAATCAAAGAAGAGAAAAGTCATGGTCAGGGGACCCTGTATTTGAAGCTACATGAGGTGTGGGCCAGGGGAAGGGGAGTCCTTGTCCCTTGTGGTAGTGAACTGTGAAACTAAAGTGACTGAGACAAGGGGAAGGGAATCCTTGCCCCTGGTTTTGTGGAACTGTCAAGATACTAGTAGAAATGAGTAATCCTCGTAGCACTGTCAAGGAGAACTTCTTCAACTTTATCTTTTGTGTTTTGACCTGGGGAACTGACCCATTCCCCAAGGAAGAAGTCAATATTTGAAAACTAACTTCTACCCCCTGTCCAGAAGAAGGGAGTCTTTCTTCTGGACCAAGAAGAACCATTTTATCTTTGTAGTTTAGTATTAAGTGTAATGGACAGAAGTAGGGTTTTTGAAACGGGACAGCGCACTACTGATTTACACTGACATTCTGACAGAGCCATTCGCCTTTTATTTGAGGCAGGGAAACCCCTCTTAGAGTTGAGAAAAGTTATGTTTTATTTTTGTTTTCTTAAATAATAAGTTTATAGCAACCTTCTGCACTTTTACACCACCCGGGTAATGTCCCCATGACTGTTCCATTTGCTCCCCTCCATGATCTGGTTCAGAATGTCACTCGAACCCACCCCATTGTAAGAAGCTCACTGCTTCCTGTCAATTTTGATTTTTTTTTCTCTATTGATGTTCATTTGTGATACAGAGCATTGTCCCTCCTTAAATATATAAATAAAAGTATATTACTCATACGTCCCATCCCGTTTCCTCCATACTGATGGGATACCTCGTCCTACTGAGCTTTTTTTGCATCACAATAAAAAACGTCCCCTTTAAATGAATGCATGCAGGGCATGCCGGGAGTGCCCGCCCATGCTGACTGCACCAATACGCCTCGTCCCTAGTCGTTTTACCCCTCAAAGGTACTGGATGCCATGCTCCTGCTGCAACTTATTTTTATTGCTACTTTCCATGATTGTTTTTCTTTAGCTGATTGCTAGCTAAGCGTCTGTTGCAGCAGAAAGTTCCGTTCATTGGGTGCCCATAGCCTCTGCCTGAGGTGTTTGGGCCCTCCCTCCAGCAGGATTCCTGTTCGGTCTGCGCATTACTAGGCTCCCGGGAATTGCGACGCTGCCTAAGTAGGTGGCAGGACCTCTTCGGAGACTCTCCACCATGGCAGATTAAGGACTTGTGGGCGCTCGGAAGGTCAGATCTTCGTGCCCCGTTCAGGTAAATTGTATTTGTTTTCAGGCCTCAGGTGACGCCTTTCCGGGGACCATTTTGGGCTGGAGGGGCCTGTTGGACCCTACTAAAGTTACCAGGGTTACTCCCAAGGCTGTATAGGCTAGTACCGAACCTCGAGTTAAGGGCTCTTAAAAGGCTATTACATTTTGGCTTCTCAGACAGCCTCCTGAGTCAGCGGGCGCTACCAGCGGTTAAGTCGCAGAGTATGCAGCAGTGCCTTCATACACCAGTCCGAGACTCCAGGAGTTCCTGATAACGGCAGGAGCCAGAGAGTCGCCTGAGACTTTTGTCTCAGGGTGCCACATTGGTGGACAGTAGCCCTTGTGTCTCTACCAAAAAGGGCCACGTGCTCTGCACTTGAGATGGCAGACTCCAAAAAATTGCTCCTTCTGGGTGGGAAAAATCTGGGACCAAGGACCGCACCTTCGGCGGCTACGGGCTGACAGCAGAAAAGGAGTGAGGCAATGGGATGATCCCCTGCATCTTTGTCCCTGGGCGAGCTGGCAGCCAGGGCCAACTCCAACAGAAATGCGTCGCTAATTGTCTTAGCGCCAACGGTCACACACAACTCATTTTGCACCGCGGACCGCATGGAATGCGGCACAGCAGAGCACGGCTTATCCAGCCTACCCAGCTCTGCCTTCCTTCTCATGGGATTATCTGCCACTGCAACCGTACTCGGTCCCTGCAGCACCACCCAATGGGATGCCTTTACCCCTCAAAGCCACCCACACTTGGATCCCTACAACCTCGTCTTCTGCGACGGCTGAGTAAGAAGCTAGTTTTTTTTATAGGTTTAAGACTATTATGAGATCAGGGACAATGGCGGAATATTTCAAAGGGCTGATAAGGGATCTCCTGCCTCAACCTATGTGTCTCACTCAAATTCAGGGTTGGTACCTTTCCAGTTGCGACCTTTACTCGAAGATGGCTGAATGGTAGCTCTGAGGTGTGCCTGGCTTGTCTTAAGGCTGCAGAGCCTCTTGCACACTTTTTGCATTTTTGCAAATGTTGCAAGGACCTGAGGAGGATGTATTTGATCCTATTATTTACGAAAAATCATGTAAGAGCTACCCTTGAAGCAGTTGCTTTATGCCGATTCAACTGAAATATTAAACTGTGTACTTTGCTGCTAAACATATCGTGCTTGGCTTTGCAGGAAATGTTTATCTGTTTCTATAATCACTTTCTCAGCATTTAATTTATTTGATCCTAAAAGGTGTCTGTATTATCCAATATTTTATTTTTGTAAAGTACTGGATTCATAGTGTGAGATTGGGGCAGAAATTTTTTACATGTTGTGTATGCTGATGGCAAATCTGCCGAATAAAGCATTTTGACAGACTGTGTCCCGCTTCTGCCCTGTCAGCAGCACTGCTCCCACAGTGGCTGCATCGGTCCCCTTTGGGCACAAAGGCTCAGGCTCTGCCACATCTCTATCGCTGGCTCTGCCGGTGATGCCCCCTCAGCCTGCATCAAACTTAGAGGCTCCAAAGACTCACTCCTCTGGCAGAGAAGCCTATGGAGCGAATCCAGCAAGTAGAAACGAGTTCTGATATCGACATGGAGGAGGTGGTCCCTTGCTCCGTCAAGGCCTTCAGTGAAAGAATATGCTTTACTGACTTTTGGGCGTGCCCCAGCCGGAAGAGTCCCAGCCAGTGTTTTTTCAGAGGTTTTGGTCCTCTGCTCCTTAAGCAGATCAAGGTTGTCGTTACAGAAAGAAGTCCTTATGGAGGCCTTGAAGTTTTGGGAGTAGCCTCACTCCTTCCAGCCGACAAACAATGTTTGAGGCCAGATTCCGGCCCCTTCCATTGGGAAAGCTGTCCCTAGCCTTGCAACCACAGCCCCAATAATGTGTGGTGGAGTCATCGTCTCTCACTAAAACTTCTGGTGCCACAGCGCCGCTTTATCAAGGAAAACAAAACTCTTTGAAGCTTATGGGAAGAAAGTGCACTCAAATGCATCTCTTCACCTAAGTCAAGCTGTTTAGTAAAACTTCTTAAGTCCACCTATGGTAGGACTGTTGAAGACTCTCCTTTTAGTGTACGATGCCCCAACTCTTAGTATAGGCACCACTCTGTTACACACAATATCTTACTTGCACTCAAATCCAGCTTAACCTGCCACAAACTCCTCTGCTTTCCTCTCCACCTTCTGCTCTCCAGCGCTTGGTCTCTGTCCTACACCTCTCTTTCTGACCTCATCCAAACACCTTGCACTCTCTTGTCTGAGAATGGGGTTTTTAAACCCCTCATTCCACTCTTCCTCCTGGTTCCAATTGGTTTCTCTGATCACCTGCTCTCTCTCGAACCAATCTTCCTCTGCGCTTTTCTCCAGAAGATGGGTTTCAGATACAAAGTGATTAAAGACCCTCTTAATCCCTTGCCCTGCATTGGTTCCGTGTCTTCGGTGCAACACCGCGTGGCACTAGTGTGTCGCTTATCTTTTCAGGTACAGGGATTCTTGTTTCTTTGAGAGTGCTCTGCATGTGTCGCTGGAGAATTGGGGGACCTAAGGTTGTTGTTTTCCGATTCTGTACTGGAATGTTCATGTCTGGGCACTGGAGGTTCTGTGATCCATACTTCTGAAAAAGATGAGGAAGACTTCTGGCCAGAAAAGACGCTGGCAAGTATGGCCAAAGGGTCAGTGGCAATGTTCCCTCTAATTTTTTTGGGTTGTGTGCACCAAAGAATTGTTGTGTGCCTGCTGTTTTTTAGTCATGTGCGCAACTGAGTTATGCACCGGTTGCGGTCGGCACCGGGGTCCCGCCAATGAGCAAGTGCTTAATGATCCACACTGTGCAAGCGAGAAATGGCTAATTTGCAGCACAACAAGCTCTACTTCCAAGGACATTTGGGTGCTCTATTTGCCTCCCAGAACTTTAACTCGTCTGAAATTGTGTGTTTTTAAATCTCTGAACATTAGCAAGATCTTTCTTTCTATGATGGATTAGTACAAGAAGGGAGTCTGGTTCTTCTAGTAGTGGAATGCAGATTCTGCCTCACAAATGACTCAATGTGCATGGGTGTGTTGGAGAATGGGACAGAGATAAATTAAGGCCACCGCATGGGCTACAACATAGTATGATGACGACTCAGTCGATATCATAAAGAGCGAGGGGGGCACGTTCATCTAAGCCAACAGACCTGCCCATCCTACGCAAAGACGATTTTCATTTTGCTTAGAGGCACTAGCTCAAATGGAGCACCTGCACAACATACTGCCTCCAGTTCCTTGCCAAAGTGGCAGCAGCGCCAGTTGTGTAATCGGGGTGGAGGTCTGGGATTGCCTATTACTTATACACAAGCCAAAACGCTTGGCTTTGCCAATGCTTGTTTAACAAGACTTCAGTGAAGGACCCATACATAATGCTTATAAATTGAGTGGCTGAGGGCAAATCTTGTTAAGACATTTTTATTACACCAGTAGCAGGGTTTACTACTCCAATTAACTCGTTAACTGTCAGAAGAATGCTTTGAATAAACACTGGCAGTGGCAGCAGACACTTCAAGTGCACAGTTTGATGGTAAGGCTTGATTAAAGTGAGCTCAAAGAGGTTGCATGGGGAGTATTTTGGGCAAGGATGGGGGGAGACACAGGAACTGGGTGGGAATGGCCAGGGAAGGATTAGCAGTAGTATTTGCAAATGTGCCACTTTATTCAGGGGCCTGCAACTTTCGGTTCTCCAGTTGTTTTGGACTACAACTCCCATGATGAGTTCTAGCCAGCAACTAGCATTGTCATATATGAGGGATCATGGGAGTGGGAGTCCAAAACCTCTGGTGATCCACAGGTTGCATACCCCTGCTTTAGACCCTGGGTTTCCTGTTTGTTGCGACTCGAGTTTTGTTTGCCTCTCAATTGGCTTTCTCAAATATTTAACCCTTCCAGGTTTACTGTGCTGACTATCCAGGTACCAATGTGTAGGAATTCATCATATCTTTATTGTTCTTCGTTCTCATACTAAAGTTGCTGTATTGATTTAGGAGAAATGTTGCTATGCATGGATGTGTTAGGAGGAGTATTTTGAGCAAAGCAATATCTGTTTTACAAACGTGCACAAGGGAGTACAGTGTTCAGCCCGGCCTCCCTCACCCTAACACACAATGGCCCTGTCTTTACTTTTTATGGAAATTCCATTCTGTGTATGGTAAAGGGTTTTGCAAATTTCACTTAACTCAGTGCCAGTCCCAAAAAATACTTTTCATATACACTCTACATCCCACTCTAGCACTCTTGTGGAAACAGGCTCTCCTAAACCCGGTTCCTCTGTTCTGCTAGCTCTTAATTAGAAAGTATTGATATTGTTGATGACCCAGATGACTCTGGATTTAGAGCCCATTCCTGACTTGAAGCCCCCACGCGCAGTGCTGGGACTGTAGCCACGTTCAGGGGACGAGGGAATGGGTGTGTCCAGCTATGGCCTCGCCCAGGCGCATGGTGTTCGAAGCAGACTGGTTTGGATTTTGCTGTATGAGCCCCGCCCCGAGCCACATTGATCTGGTTTATGCAGGAAGACTGCAACACTCGTCGACCATATAATGAATTCATATACAATGAGCATGGTAGGAGTGGAGAAGGGGCGTAGTGAGTTCCGAGCATGTGCGGCCGCTGGCCGGCTTGATGGCTAAAATGCTTGCCGTCTTGTAGAGGGAGAGAAAAATTAAATGGCATCCTTTTTCCCTTTGAAAGTTACTTCCCAAACTTATTTGCTTCTCCTTTTGATGAATTTCCCTTTTTCATGACCACACTCCTTTTATATTTCCACCCCTTTGCTTTCCCTCCACTTATCCTTTATGGCTTTCTTTGCACCTGAGAGCACCTAACCCCAATGCTGGATATCCGAGCTTTGGTTGGCGCTTTCTTGTTCCTGCTCATTGCTTCAGGCCTCTTCTCACATTCGCCCGGCGTCTTGTCATTCCTTCTCTTCTTTCTTTTGCTGGTTTATTCTGTGCCTCCCCCTGGTTGCCTGTCATTCTGTTTGTTTTCCGCTTCTCTTTCTCTCATCCCTGCCCCCTTCTCTCACTTTTTTTCATTGCTTCTTGTTATTGCTCCTCGTTCTTTCCATCCACATCTCTTCCTCGTTCTATTTTCATTTTCTTCTCCCCCATCCCTCTGTGTCCTTCGTTCCTTTTCCTTTCACCCTTCCATCTCTTCTCCACCGAGTCTGGCATTCCTTCTCTGCCCCTGTGCTTCCCCCTTCCTTTTTTATTTCTTCCTCTTTCGTTTGGTGCATTCTTTCTCTCTTGTGCCTCCTTTTATGTCCCACTCTTCTGTTCGATTTACGTGTTTCCTTCCCTCTTCTTACCACACTGTTTCCATCCTTTCATTTCCACCTTCTGCCGCCTCTCTTCCTTGCATTGCTTCTTCAGACCAGGCCCTGCCCCCTGTCACCATCTCGTAATGTTCACTGCCTCTCCGTCTTCCGTCACTGCCCCCCCTCCTGCCACCTCTGTGCCCTTCCATGCTTTCGTGACCTGCCACCTCTATGCCCTTCCATGCTTTTGTGGTCCTCACCTCCCTCTATCCCCATGATTCTCACTCCCCTTTCATCTTTTTCTTTCTGCCTTCATGCTTGTGTTCGTGCCTTTGTTCTTATGTTTCGGCCCTCCTTCCCTTGTCAACCAGAGCAGAGCATATTGCACAGCTGGCCATCAAAAGGACGACGCTCCCAGACAGTACCGACTGCTATGCCTCTTTGTCCTTCCGTTCCTTTTCCTTTCACTCTTCCATCTCTTCTCCACCTCAAGTCTAGCATTCCTTCTCTCCTCCTGCGCTTCCCCCTTTCTTTTTTAGTTCATCCTCGCTTTTGTTTGGTGTGTTCCTTCTCTCTTGTGCCTCTTTTTATTTCCCACTCTTCTGTTTAATTTCCATGTTTCCTTCCCTTTCTTTTCTCTTCTTATCACACACTGTTTCCATACTTTGATTTGACTGTCTTCCTTGCATTGCTTCTTCAGCACAGGCCCTGCCCCGCTGCCACCATCTCTAAATGTTCATTGCCTCTCCGTCTAACGTTTCTTCCGTTACTGCCCTCTTTGTGCCCTTCCATGCTTTCGTGGTTCTCCCTCTCTCACCCTCTCTCACCCTCTCACCCTCTCTCACCCTCTCTCACCCTCTCTCACCCTCTCTCACCCTCTCTCACCCTCTCTCACCCTCTCTCCCTCTCACCCTCTCTCCCTCTCACCCTCTCACCCTCTCTCCCTCTCTCTCCCCCCCCCCCTCATGATTCTCACTCCCCCTTTTATCTTTTTCATTCCGGCTTCATGTTTGTGTTCGGCCCTCCTTTCCCTTGTCACCCGGAGCAGAGTACCCACTGCAACTGTATACTGCGCAGCAGGCCATCAATAGAAGGTCGCTCCCAGACGGTACCTACTGACTCCCAAGCCAACCACCCAAGCCCAGCACCACACACTTGTTTCACGCTGCTATAGCTCCATACCTGTTAACTAAGAGCGGGTCCTTCTCACGCTGCCACTCGGTGAAAAATGCCAGCCCGTGGTGGTGGGCCTGGAGTCCAGCCACAGCACAGAGAGCTCCAACCAAGTGCCACGCCTTACACGAGGTCAGACCATCGGAGTGGGAGCAACCATGTGTGATTGGCTGTAGCAGCACTCCGCACGTGCAGCCAAGCGCTGTTACAGCCAATCCTATTCAAACCATATTGAAACTGGTTTGTGATTGGATGAATTATCTAGTCAATAATACTGTGATGATGAATAATAAAGAAGGGAATGCAGGGCAGGAAAATGAATGTGCGCACTGCGTGGTAAACAAAAGGATATGCGTGGCTCCAGAATCAAAGTTGCGCGGCCACACAGCCGTGCACCTTACAGGGAACATTGGTCAGTGGTACCAATACTCTTATATACCAGGCACTCTGGGGAGTCAGGGTCTACGGCCCCTCTCAACACTCGCAGCCTTTAGGATCGGATTGGCTCTGGCAAAGCCCTGGTTAGGCCACCTACCTCCGATTGAGAGGCGTCCCTGCTCCCCTCTGACAGGCATGACAGGGTCATGTCCCTGTCCCTGTCAAAATTGAACAGACATACATTGTGTCATTCCTTAAATATGTATTGGCATCAAATAATTACATATATTTTGAACTTGTTTTCATGAACAATGCCCTGCAGTGTTACTTTAAACATAGTTGTTCTTTGTTTTTTTAATTCAGTGCCTATGATATAGTGTAGGCACCACAGAATGTGTGTTCCGGGAGTTTATCAAAGCCTTTTCTTTGCTTTTTTTAAATATTTGTATTGTGTTTTTCAGGTCCCTTCCAAATCTTCAGATGGAACTTCAAAGAATCAAACAGATGGTAAGAACATGTCCATTATTTAAATTATCATCCTCCTCTTTGATAGGCGATCTCCAGAGCCAGCTGTCATCAGAAAGTATTTTCGACTCCTCACAGTGCCGTTGCGCGCCCCAAGCTGTACATGACAATATCTATGGATGCACTGCCCTGCCACTGATGCTTGGGCTCTACAGGTCGTTACTTAAGCAATATGCCCCGAGCAGCGGGGGCATTACCTGACTCGGTAAGGCCACCGCTGCGAGGGGCATATTGCTATTAGTACCCCGGCCCACAAGATCTGCGATACCGGGGTACTTAAAGCCTTTTTTCTGTCCCAAAGCCCTGCTGCGTTTCGGAAGAGAAAAAAAAATGACTGGGAAAATGGCTGCCGGGGAAGGGAAAACTGAGTCTGTTTTCCCTTTCCATGGCGGCCATCGGGAGCAGACGTGCTGGGAATACTTTTGTTCCCAGTGCATCCGCTCCAGAAAAAATAAAGAGAAGAAGGTAAGTGGGGTTGGAAGGGCGGAAAGGAGGAAGGGGGGAAAAAAATAAAATAAAACTTACCTGGGAACCCGGCGGGGGATGATGGAAGCCTCCAGCCGTGTGGTGGGTCGGAGCGGGGATGGCCCCGCTTCGAGCCTCCTCATTGGCTGAAGGGCTGCCACGCCCCCGCCGGGGTAAAGGTGTAGAATCCGATGGGATTCCCGGCCGGGTAATGCCCCGGCGAGGGCCAATCAGAATGGTTCTTTCATTCTGATTCTCCCTCGCCGGGTACTAATTAGGGTTTCAACCTCCCTTTTTTTCAACACTGTTAGGAAAGATGTTCTTTTTACACCTTCCCCTCCATAGATCCAAATGGAAGCCCATTCTTTTTTCTTGCTTTGAACGTTTTAGAGGTAATTAAAACTTTGTTTTACTTCCTTTGCCCATTTTGCTAATTTTTATGGGGAAACCGACTAGTCCCCAAACCTTTCAGTGCTGAGAGACTGTTATGAATTCTTGTATTTTTACAATTGCACTGATCACCTTACAGTGAAGTGCATTTAGGCTACTGTGTATCCTTATCACTTTTTCTATAATTGTTTTTTGGTTACTTTGGCAATGTGCCTAAAACAAGCGGGGGTGGCAGCTGTGCAATTTTTGTAAAAAAATGTTTTGCGATTAAAGGTGGCTAGCACCCTACAATGGCTGTGTCACAGGATTTTGGCTTTTTCTTTGTCCAGCTTGTCCAGTCTCGACTCTTGCTCAAGGATCTGTGTCTTGGGAGCTTTTGAAGGTGTTCCTGGACCACCCGGTGGACTGACCAGCTCTCTCCTGGGCATCCTCACTGCAGCCGTTGTTCTGAGCATACTTGCTTCTGCCCCTCCTGATTTCCAAGGGGTAACATTGGATGAAAAGCCCTTGTCCCCAACTTCCTCTGCTCATCGAACCTGGGCGAAGTATCTTTTTCTATGACTTAACTTGGGAATAGGCTAGCGTAGGGTACTTAGCTGATTTGGCATAAATACTGTTATTGCTTTAAAAAATATTATAAGCACCAGCATAGCCTGCTGTATCATTTCCAAAATACCTTACCTAAAGAAGTTGGAACTTGTGACTTTTTTGGGCACAAGCCCCAATATCCTCTTAGGGTTGGACTTCATGAGAGATGGGGAGACTGCGCTTATTCTAACCATTTCTACTTCTTTTCTTTGCATCCGAGTACTCGCCTGTTTAACACTGGTAACGAATTCATATGCATCTTAATTCTCCTAATTGGTGAATGTGTATCTATATTTCTGATGCTTGTGAATCTGCTTAGAATCACATGCTGTGCTTATAGTCCGACATCTAGTGGTAATCGCAGAGTATTCCATCTTGTCTTTCGAGGATCGAAAGGGGACGTCGACATGGGCGTGCTTGTAACACTATCCCTAACATGACATTTAGTGTACCCAAAATCCATCACGCGTCGAGGTACCTCAGATTGTTTTGTTCTGCCCAGCTAGCTGGTGGCCCTATGCGTAGCTCGTACATTGCAAAATATAACTTCTTTGTCCTTGACCGTTGGTCGTTTAGTCTTCGACCCTCCTTCATCGACGACTACTTCATCCTACGCCGAAGTCGACTACGGATTTTGGCGGCTGGTGCTTCGGTTGAGGCTATAATATAGGGAGAATGGGGCCCGGTGTTCTGATTCTTTGTAGAATGCATTTCCTTTCCCCCCCTCTTTTCCCTTGTGGTCTTGCTGTCGCTTTTCACCTCAGCTATGGAGAGGACTCCTTTTAAGTTTTGCCCATCCTGTAACGGCAAATACCTATGGATGGACACTGACCGAAGGTGTAACAAGTGTCTGTCTCTTGATCACGACGAGCAGTCCGGCAAGTCTTGCCAACTTTACCGTCCAAAGACGTTAAAAGATCGACGGACTAAGCTGTGGGCGGCCTACGCTAAGCAGGCCAAATGTAGCACCCCAGTCGGCGCAGGCGCCTTGAGTGACGAGGATACAAGCAACAGCCATGGCTCCGATGTGGAAGCCATCGAACACCCTCATTTCCCCCCCATGCAGAACCTTAAGGATCCCAAGTGCCTGTCGCCGACAGGCAGGCCGCAAACACTGCTATGGGGAGACAGCATCCCGCCGACAGGGGCACACCTGCACCACAATCAGGAAAGCACACAACCCCACATCTCCCTCCACAGACTCGTCGAGGAAGCAGAAGATGCCAACAGGTTCGTCAAAAGTTCCGACGACGGCCACCGATCCACATGATCGGCTGCCCTCCCTGCAACTGTCCACATGGCATGCGTCTGGGCACTCAACCCATAATGGAGTCTCCACCAAACATCATAAGAGTGCTGACGTGCCTTTTAAGAGCACGTCAGCTCCAAGGTTTCGGCAGCACCAAAATCTTCGACACGCTTCCAAACATTGAGAGGAGTACTCAGAAGGCTCCCAGCCCCTATCTAAAACTATGGCTGAAAAATCTCAACCTCATAAGGACTCCTGTCCTCCAGAAGAGCCCTTCCCCCCCCTCAAGGCTCCCCTGGTTCATCCCTATGGACCAGAGTTAGATTGGAGGGATATATGGACAAACGTTACAAGTTTGTGGATTTCTCTGAGAAATGTATTACACTGAAAAGACCTAGGGAGTAGGATTCCTGCCCTACTCTTTCTAAAGTCCCAAAGATTTCAAGTCATTTTCCAAAGGAGGAGGTTTTTGAACTTTCTGAGCCTGAAGAAGTCTATGAAGACCCCTATAATCTGGGAGAAAATCCTTTTGAGGAGACACCAGACCAGTGCCCACACTGGGGTGATGAACAGCTGGTAGAGGAAGCACCATGGCTTGCCCTCACCACTACTCCAGATCCAGACACCCTTTGTCTAGACCCTCCCTCCTCTCCTGCTAGGAGACCAGCCTCACCCATTGATGACCAAATGGCCTTCAATGCTATTCTAAAGAAGGCTGACTTTCAAATTGTCACCCAAGAGGCAGAACAGGACACACACTTTGTGGAAGACATCTTAAAAGAGAACCCCCCCCACCCCCACAAGTCAGGCGATACCACTGCTTAATTCTATCAATAGGCGCATTGCACCCTCTTTGTTAACCCCATCTCAAACAAGAGCTGTCAATCCTAGAGTCGAAAAGCTTTTTCGCCCCTCCCCTACAGACCCGCTGTATATCCAGGCCCATGCCACTCCAGAACTCCCTTGTAGTAGTGACTACTACGAAGAGAGCCGCACTGCCCTTGTCTATGGCAGAGGCACCACCAGACAAGGACTGTAAAAAGTTAGACGCACCCGGCAAGTGCATCATTACGTCAGCAGCATATTCAATTTCAAATTGCCAGTAACACCAAGTTGCTGGCAAGTTATAGTAACGTACAATGGAACTTACTTCAGGAGGGCCTACAAGAAGTCCCGGAACCGGTACGATCACGCCTGCTGGCGGTTGTTTCGGAAGGGAGGCAGGTGATCCAAAATATCCTGAAGAATAGCTTGGTTGCCGCTGAAACAGCAGGACGGACCATGGCCCAAGCGACCCTTCTTAAAAGGCACGCATGGCTCAAGATTTCGGGCTTTAAGACCGAAACATAAGCTTCCTTCATAAACAAGCCAGTGGAGGACACTAATTTGTTTGGGAAGGCAGTAGACGATGCCTTAGAAACAGCGAAGAAGGAGCATGAGACTCTAAAGTCTCTAAACCAAATAACGGAACAACCCCATCAACAGCAAGGAGGTAGCTCTCACCGTTCCTTTTGTGGGCAATCCTTCCCACGTTCCCCCTATAACCAGTATGGAACGGGAATGCACATTGGTCTGCCGGACAAGAAGCAACTTCCACGGGTCAATATCAACAGAGGGGTCAGCGCAGAAGCAAAGGAAGAGATAGCAACTCCCCCCCGCCTCAGAGGCTCCCCGGCCTCTGCTCAAAAATGACTCCAGTCTGGGTCCCCTCCCATGCCTCCCCGGTCAGGGGACGAATAACATCTTTCCTTCATGCATGGGAGGGGGTCACTTCAGACCAGTGGGTGCTCAAGATCGTCTGCCATGGGTATCGTATCGCGTTCCACCGGCCACCTCGATACCGTCCACCAACATCAAGACGCCAACACCTGAAAATTCTGCTACACAAGGTGGCGATCCTTCAAGAAAAGGGCGCAATAGAGTATGTCCCCTTTCTACAGGTAAACAGGGGTATTTATTCAGTGTACTTCCTTGTACCCAAAAAGGATCTCACCATGCGCCCTGTGTTAGACGTGCGCCCAGCAAACAAGTTTGTCAAGCCACAAAAGTTCAGAATGACAACGTTACAGGAACTAATCCCTCTGCTAACACAGGGGGGGATTACATGGCAACATTAGACATGAAAGATGCATACTTTCATATTAAAATGCTGCCAGCGTATAGAAAATACCTAAGGTTCATGATAGAGGACAAGCACCGTCAGTTCAAGGTCCTTCCCTTCGTCATTGCTTCCGCCCCAAGAGTATTTACAAAGGTACTCGTGGTTGTAGCGGCTCACCTGCGCAGGCAGTCCATTCCAGTCTATCCTTACCTCGACGACTGGCTAATAACAGGAGATTCATACGGAACATGCCTATCAAATATCCAGACGACAGTAGACGACCTCTTTAGTCTGGGATTCTCAATCAACGAGAAGTCCAGGTTGGACCACAGCCAAGTCAAGTAATTTCTGGATGCTCTAATTCGGCCCGAAGACTGGCTTGTCTTCCCCTCCAATGAGAGCTTTCAAAACCTGCTGTTAGGCAAGATTGTATGCATTACCCTTTGGGTGCACTACAACAACCCTGATCTCCTGGCAATAGGAACCCAACCTTTGGTATAAGTATGTACTACACAGTTTGGTAGTGTTTTGAGCAGCCAGGCTTATCTCAACAGTGGTCAATGTGAGCTGTAGGGGAGTTGCACAGAGATTCACAGTCAAATACACTGTTACACACAAGGTTTCTTGATTAAACAATTATTAATTAATTTAACAGTCAGTTAGAGTAAGCCTTCTTCAGAAGGGGGCAATATAAAGCAACAAACAAATATACTTCAAAATACACACTCTTAGTTTTCTAAATCAGTAAATGCCCATTTGGAATGGCCCACATACACTACTTACACCCTCAGGTGACTTCAATAGTTAGGGTGCTGGGGACATTAATATATCACTGTTGCATTTAGAATATTATTGAGAGGAGTGTCAAAAGAGAAGAGGTTTCAGAATAAGACAAGTATTCACACAATTATTCTTAAGCGGGTAAGTACTTTCAAAATAACGCCCCAATGCAAAGTCAGTTAACCCCTTTTCCTGGAAGGACGACGCAACACATAAGCAGAGGAGAGTAGAGTCATTCAGGGAGTCAGGCCAGCCAATGTTAAGTTAGCAAAAGTCGAGGTGAATTGAAGCACTTCTTGCAGTTAAGTAAAAGTCTTGCACAATGTTTTAGAAGTCTTTGTAGAATAAGAAGAAATCAAAGTAGGGCCACAAGCTGATTAGGCTTGTGAGGTAAAGAAGCTGGTAGCAACTTTACAGATGGAACCAAGACAATTCTCCAACGAGGACAAGTGCGGTTGCACATCAAGAGGTAAGTTCTCTTAGACTGTACAGTAACTTTAGGTTGAGGAAAAGTGCAGCAAATGTATTCGGTTCCTGTGCAGCTCTGCATATCCTGGTGTTCCTGGGCCTCAGTCGTGGGGACAAGAGGGATGACTTCTGGGGACTCCTGCACTGCAATGGGGCAACCGGCAATCTTCAAACAAGTGGCACTTCAGTCTTTCAGCTCCTCCCATCTACCGCAAATAGCAACACAGTGGTTCCTGGCTGTCGAGATGGGCTTTCCGTGCATCTGGGGTCCAGCACTCTGTTGAGGTGGCTCAGACTTGGTCAGTCCTGCTTCCTGGGAGTCTGGAGGATCTTCCTGCAGCTCTTGGCCAGCTTAAAAGCAACGCACACAATCTGGTGCTCCTCTCCCTGGCTATTCGGTTCCAGCAGCAACTTCAGTGGAATTTCAACCAGCTCTGAGAGGATTTCCAGATGGCTTACTTTAGAGTTGATTGGTCCCACCAACTCAAGAGGAGAAGTCGTCCTTGCAGGGCTTCTCTCGTCGAAACAAAATTGGAGTTTCAGCACAGCAGCAGGGCTTCACCAGGCAAACCAACGGTCCAGGCGTTTGCAGCAGGCGTCCTCTGCAACTTCTTCTTCGGATTCCTTCGTCCAGTGGTCGACTCTGCCTTTCAAGTCAAAAAGCCTCACCTTTTTATGCAGGTTTCTCCCCTTCATTCCAGCCTAGCTATCAGTCACCCAGCAGGGTGGCTTTCCTTGCCGGACAGCCAGCTAGCCAATCACCTTGGAGTGCATTCCTGTCTCCTAGGAGACTAAGCACAGGGAGTTTCGGGCACCTCCCTTGCTTCCTGCCCCCGCCAGACACCCTGGAGCCAGAGGCGGGCTTCACTCATAAATCCTGCCAAAGGCAAAACGAACAAAGGGACCAAATCTGATTTGGCGTGCAGAGTAAATCTCAAGAAGGCCCTTTCCACAATGAAAAGGCTAAAAAAGAAGACCAGGGCCATTTTGACAAAGATGGCACCCTTGGGTGCTTTACTGCAGCTGCAAACGCAGACCGCGGTAAATGTACACCACGGTAGTTAAAATTAAACCACTGCCACCAGCCATTGATCGAGGAAAGGGTCACCTAAAAATGTTACATGAGAAACTAGACAAAGGGAATACTAAGTAACCCCTCCAGCGCCCTATTGTAAGATAGTTTGTGCTGGGTCTAAAAAGTTACAATGTAAGTAAAGTCAGTTTCCCTTTACTGCTCTTGGAAACATTAGTTCATCCAAGAGAAGGTATTTAAACCTTGGGAAATCTAAAATACTTCCTTGTGCCACTGCACTGAAGGTGCTGTGTGTCATAATGTAAAGCGATGATGCCTATGGAATTTGTCAGACCCCACAACCAAAAGAAACATAATTCAAAATCACATTCAAATACATGAGAGAGTGGGGAAAAGGGTCTCATTCTCTTCAGGTTAAAAATGAAAGTCCTCAAAATCCAGCAAAAAAAAGTTGCTGGGGGTCTCTAAAATAGAGAGGAATTAGCACATTTCTGAGAATTCTCCCCAACACATGCTGTTCCAGATCCCTCACTATGTAGCCAATCGCAAGCTAACCGTACACAAAGCCGGGCAACTGTTAGGGATGATGGCCTCCTGCATTTGTCGAGTCCCACACGCACGTTTGCGCATCCACCCCATGCAAGAGTGGCTCTCAAGCCAATGGTGTCAGGCCAGCAGACAATGGCACGATCTAGTGATTGTCTCAGCAGCCCTCATTCTCTCTCTGCTGTGGTGGTCAAAGGAAAACCTCTTGCAGGGGAAGACCTTTACCACCCCCGAAGTAGAAGCCACTCTCACCACGGATGCATCTCTGACGGGGTGGGGAGCTCACCTCCTTCATCAGACAGTGCACAGCGTTTGGTCCCCAGCGGTAGTATCCAACCACATAAGCCTGTTGTAAATGCTAGCAGTATTCAATTGTCATGATCTCTGCTTCCAAAAGGTCAGGGTTTGCCCAACTCCCTTGGAAGCAGATCCATAACCCAGGTTCCGAGTGCCAACCAGTCCCAATTGGGACCTTTTGGACCCAGTCCTGGCGCCAGTGGCACCAGGCTCATAAATATGCCCAGTCCCAGCGCTGGAAGCGCCGGGCTCATAATGCTTGGGTGGACTTACCTGCAGCAGACCATGCTCCTTACTTGCCTGCCAGTTGAGCCTCTGATCCTCTTCTGTTTGGAACTACTTTTCCTGTTGGGTGGGGCAGGAGCCACTCCCTAGGTTCAGAACACTGGAACTCTTCTGGCAAGCAGGAACTCTTTTCTTACCTAGGCGTGGCTGTGGAAGGAGACCACTAAGCACTACAGGAGGCTATTTAAACCACACCCGATGGATGAATCTTGCTTTGCGTTATTCTGCATCCTCTGCAGCAGAACGCTCATCGTGTCTTCTGCATCTGATCCTGGGCCTAAGGAAAAAGGCTTACCATCCTGAATCCAGTCTTCAGCAACACCTATAAAGACAAGAAAGAACAGGTTAGCATTACGGTCTTCAGTGACAGCTCTTCACTTACCTGGTCCGTCGGCTGTCACCAACGCCTCGCGCTGCATTCCGGCATCTGAAAGACAAAGGCTTACCTACTCTTCGTGCGCTCCGGAGGTCTTCACACTGCATTCCGGCATCTGAAAGACAAAAGCTTACCAACTCTTTGCACGCTCCGGAGGCCTTCGGCGCTGCATCCCGCATCTGAAAGACAAAACAAGGTGCGTTTAAAGACATTGGGGAACTTTAATACTCACGTGCCATTACTCCTTTCCACATCTAACCCAGTGGGTATTCCGGCACCCTGCAGCCGCTCCGAACTTGTACCTGCAAAATAAAAAGACAGTTAGAGCGCATCGTGAAGCAGGCAACAAGCGCTTACTTACGTGCTTCCAGGCGCTTCTATTCATCACACGGGCTCCATCGTCAACTCACTTCAGCCCGTCATCCGCCATCGCCGGAACCCTGCAAAACAAGAGACATCATTACTAAAGACTTTAAAGACATTAGAATTACTCGAAACTTACCGTTCGTGCAGTAAACGACGGACAGCAGTCCTCTGAAGTCAAGAGGCCTGCTCCCCTTATCCAGTGAAGAAACTGGTTACAGCACCCTGCCCCGAGGCAGATGGAGAGCACGGCGTTCACTTACCTAAGGTGAGAGCGTTAACCTTTGGGGTTCTACAGGAGAAGAGAAAGGGAAGAAGAGAGAGACATTCAATAACCCAGTTCATTAATCCCATATTTTCTATCTGCAGACATCTTACCCTTCGAGTCAGACATACAGTGCACAGAGGTCCAGCCCAAAGAGCCAGCCGTGTGTTACACATCACCTTTGAAGATACGGTATACGCCCAGTCAAGACCGGCGCCTCTACGGGAATCAGGTGAGCGTTACATCAATGCCCTGAAAGCCTTCGCAGACTGGGACTTCAGAGAGATCGACCTGTTTGCAACTCTGGAGTACGCACAATGCCCAGATTATGCCTCCAGGTACCCACAGAACCGCTCCAAGGGGAACGGTCTCTGGATAACATGGTCAGGGAAATTTGTTTACGCTTAGCTCTCCCCTGCACCCCGCCGACTCCCCTACTGAACAAGATAGTGCACAAGATGCACCAGGAACCAGTGACGATGATCCTGGTGGCCCCTATGTGGTCCCGCCAACCCTGGTTCTCTCATCTGATGACAATGTCAATTTCCCCTGCGAGGAAACTACCATGCCCGTACAACATGCTATCACAGGGCAAGGGGGAAACACTCCATCCATGCCCGCAAACTCTCAATTTAGCAGCATGGTTCCTGAGTTTATAGAGTCCGGACACCTCCAACTTCCTCAAAGATGCCTGGACATACTTAGAGAAGCAAGAAAGCATAACACCAGACATTGCTACTCCAATAAATGGAAGCGCTTCGCCATCTGGTGCCATTCCAAGAGCATTAATCCTATAGACTGATCACCGACACATATTGTACTGTACCTGACTCACCTACTAGACTCTGGTCTGGTTTTAAATTCCCTGGAGGTACACTTGGCTGCGCTTTCAGCTTACACTACGTCCCAGAAAAAGGTTTTGTGGTGGAAAATGTCAGTAATCAAGGCTTTTATGGAAGGGATTAAAATCCCCCTATTTCCAACCCAGCTCCGGAACGGGACCAGAACACAGTTCTCGCAAGACTAATGGGACCTCCATTTGAACCGATGCAAAAGGCTAGCCTTGAAGCTCTCACTTACAAAACCACATTCCTGGTGCCAGTCCCATCAATACGAAGAGTTGGTGAACTTCAGGCCCTTTCAGTTCAAGACCCATTTGTCACAATTTACAAAGATAAGGTGGTCCTGCGCACTCACCCACGGTTTGCGCCTAAATTCATTTGCAAAGTTCCATGTGAACCAATCAATAGAACTACCCACCTTTTTCCAGAACCCTACAAACGTGGCAGAAAGATCCTCAACACACTGGATGTGAGGAGATGTGAGGAGAGCTGTCGAATATTATCTGGGAAAAACTAAAACACTAAGAAAAACGAAACAGTTTTTCGTTTCAGTGGCAGCTGGTAGAGAAGGGGGAAGAGAGATCTGCCCTTCAAGCTTAGAACACACTCTACTCTGAGCACAGGGGCTTCCAAAGCATTCCTTGCAAATGTTCCTCTCAAATCCATCTGTAAAGCAGTAACCTGCAGTTCTGTGCACACCTTAACAAAACACTACTGCCTGGATACTCATTCTAGGTCTGATTCTCAGTTGGGACAACCGGTACTAAGACATCTCTTTACTAGTGTTCCTTCACACATCCACCACCATCTCTGGGTACTGCTCGCTAGTCTATGCACAGCATTTGATTCTAAGCAGATTCACAAACATCAGAAGACATGCATTCCTTACCGTCAATAGCATTTCTGATTATTGTATCTGCTTAGATTCACATGCGTCCACCCTTCCTCCCCTCTTGGAGTGGAAGGAACATAGACATCTTACTCCTTTCTCTCTCTGTGCTCACGATAGTCATAAGGCTCCCTCACGGCAGAAAAAACACAACCAGAGGGACCTCGACGCGTGAGGGATTTTGGGTACATTACACTTCATGTTAGGGATAGTGTTACTAGCACGCCCATGTCGACGTCCCCTTTCGATCCTCGAAAGACAAGATGCAATACTCTCCGATTACCACTACAGGTCGGACTATATGCACAGCATGTGAATCTAAGCAGATATAATCCTAAGAAATGCTACTACGGTAAGTAATGCATGATATATACACACAAAAAAGAAGGAAGGTAAACCGCACTCCAGGCAAGGAAAAAAGGAATCTCCATAACTTCCAAACCAAAGACAAAGAACTCACAAATCAAATGATTACAAGTTTATTTTAATTGGTTTAAAAAAAACAGCAACATCAAAACAGAGGCAGGACACCATGGGGCAAGTCCTGTTACACAACGCGTTCCACGCTCTACTTAGCACTTGTTCACGTATGGGGGGGAAAGGCTTGCAAGCAGTTTACATCACAAGCAATAGTCCTTTCATTGTGTCCACTGCTCGCAGCAACAAGCATGGCTGTGTCTAGTAACCACGGCAGACATGTTAGAATGGAGAAAAGCCAATGCAGAGTGTAGACTTGATGTGAATACACTAATAAATGTCAAACAATATCCGAAGATAAAGGCACAAAGTAAAACCCAAAGTGGGTTACTAAGGGCAATAATATTCGAACATGTACTAATTGGCTCAAAATGCTTATCGACCCACAGAAGCTGTCCTTGGTTATAAAAGATAAAATTAATCAAAACCACATATAAACAGGTGTAAATTCCAGACAACTTTATTGTACAATTAAAATGCATAGATCTCCACAGTTGGTGAATATAAATGTACACAGAGCAGCATTATAAATAAAGTGCACAATTGCAGATTCAATACATGGAGTAGCTAAATAATCTCTAATACACATAGATAACTTCATAATAAAGTGCGAATGCGGTAAAAGTTAAGCTGCTTCATATTAAGGTGCAGATGTAATGGCATACTATTGACAAATGATCAAAGCCTCAATGCATAAACTAGCAAGCTAAAGTGCCAGTGCTATGAATCAAAATGGCTACAGATTGAGCAAACTTAAGATAATTCCTAATTAATACAAATGAACACTAGAATTTCTTAAAGGAATAAACAGCATTAGAATAAAATACTGATGCAATAGACAAACTGATACAACCAACACATATAGATGTATGTCAGTTCCAAATAAGCAGGATACAGTGCTAGAGCATGGATCCACAGAGAAAATGATCTTGTGTTCCAAAAGGCAACTTCATGATAAAATGCAAATGCAAGAATGCTATTAACATGGGACCGTCAACAAGGCAAACCCACAGCCAAAATGGCAAGCTAAAGTGCAAATGCAAAAAATTATAATTCAATGACGTGCAACAAGGACGCAAAGCATGTCAATAAAGTTCAAGTGCACACAGAAGCTGTAAATTATTAGCAGATACAGAAAGCTAATCATGCAGTTCACATGTACAACAATACAGCAATAAAGATATAGTGAATATGTGCCAGAAATAACACCCATAAACCGGTGGACAATTAAGCACAAAAGTCCCCCATTATCCTGGACAAATAAAACAGTCAAAAATCAAAAATAAGTTCTGAATAAAGTCTGTAAACCAAAAATAAGTATTTATTTTATTTATTTAAATTTGTAGAGCGCACGGCAGCCCGCAAGCATCGAGGCGCTATGTCAGAGCTTAAGAAGGCTTGATTAAGGGTTACAAAGAAGCCGCCTAGTAATACTTGTTACAGTTCAGTTAGAGAGCGTGTTTAAAGCGTCACACAGAGTACATGCAGGTGCAGATAAAGAGTCAGACAAAGAGGTTAGTTTTGATGGCTTTGCGAAAGGCAGAGTGGGATTCAATGGACCTGATGTGGGGCGGTAGGGAGTTCCAGAGTCGGGTTCGACTGCAGGGAAGCTGAAGCCGCCTTCCCGGTCCTTGCGGGTTTTAGGGACAGCTAGGAGATTAGAGTAACAGGATCTGGAAGGTCTAAGGGAGGCAGGTTTGGTGATTTTGCATGACGAGTAGGGGGGGGGGCAAGGTTGTGGAGTCACTTGTGAGTCAAAAACAGGGCTTTCAATGTGATCCTCTCCTTGACTGGGAGCCAGTGGACCTTTCTTCTAAGTACCGAAATGTGTTCTTTACGCGTGAGGCCGGTGGCGGCTCTGAGCGCGTTGTTTTGAACGATTTGGAGTTTGGTGACATTCTTGGCAGAAGTGCCGATGAGTAGTGCATTGCACTAGTCAATCCTGGAGCCAATTATGGCCCTGGCAATGGAGAGACAGTTCTGTTGAGACAAGAAGGGTCTGACTGCATTAATGAGTTTAGAATGATAGGCAGATGAGGAGGCTATGGCATTGACCTGCCTCTCCATGGTTAGGTCTGGCTCGAGGTAAACACCTAGTGTTTTTATGGAGGGTGACACGGTGATGGGGATGTTGTCAATGGAGAAAGTGGAATATTTGTTATCCAGTTTTCTCAAGGTGGAGGGGGATCCAACTAGCAGTAGTTCAGTTTTCTCACTGTTGAGACATAGCCAGTTTTCTGCCATCCAGGATTGGATTGTTGTGTAGATGGAGTTGAGGGTGTTCTGGTCGGCCTGGTAATCGCCAAAGAGGGGGATGAGTACCTGGGTGTCATCAGCATAGTTTGTGTATGTGATGCCCAGGTAGTTGATTATGAACAGTGGCCTCGTGAAGAGGTTGTAGAGGGTGGGGGCAGTGCAGGAGTATTGCGGGACCCCACATTTGATGGTGCAGGGGTTGGCGCTAGAAGAATCAGAGAAGACTTTCATTACTCGGTCCTTCAGAAATGAGTCAATCCATTTGCAAGCTCTATCAGAGAAATTGGCTACTGACGAAAGTTGCTGGCAGAGGGTTCTGTGGTCGACCAAATCGAAAGCTGCTGAGCGGTCCAGCAGCAGGAGAAGTGGAGGTTTGCCTGCGTCTCTTAGATCATCGATTTGGTTTTTGTGGTCAAGGAGAGCTATCTCGGTCCCAGGGCGAGGTCTGAATCCCGATTGCCTGAGTCCTAGGAGGAGGTTGTCTTCTAGGAATTTCTGAATTTGCAGGTAGGCTGCTTTATCCAGAATATTCAACAGGAATGGGACAATGGTGATGGGCCTGTAATTCCCTGGGCTGGAGGGGTCGAGAGAGGGCTTTTTTAGGAGCGGATGAACCCACGCTTCCTTGAGTCCCACTGGGACGTAGCCAGAACGGAAAGAGGCATTGATGAATGCTGTGATTATAGGGACTAGGGAGGGGGCACAGTCCTTGATGACTTGTGTGGGGCAGGCGTCACACTTACAATTGGAGTGTTTGATGGATTGGAGAAGTGAGGAGACCACCTTCTCACTCATATCTCTGAAGTCGAACATGGGGGAACAGGTGGGCTTGTCTCCTGGTGAGGGGACAGCTTGAGTACTGGAGATCAGTTTAGTGAGCTCTTGTTGATGTGCAAGGATTTTGGCTTGCAAGGTTTCCAGTTTGCTTAGCATGGCAGACTGAATGGCGTTGCACCAGGCTTCATCCTTCACTATTGGAGATGGGGAAGAGGTGTAGGGGTCTCAAGTTCTCTGAAAATGGCAAATATTTCTCTACTTTCGGATTTACAATTGGCTATCCTGGTATTGTAGGAAGAGGCTTTAGCATTGGTGATAGCAGTTTTGTATTGTTTAGAGATGGATTTGAAAGCGATTCTGTTGGCTTCAGTGGGGGTATTAATCCATGCTTTAAGAGCAGTCCTTTTTTCCCCACGTAGTTTTAGGATGTATAGTAAGGAACCACAAAATGGGCACAGATATCAATAAGAAGTACAGTATAGCCCCAAGACATAAATGAGCAATAAAACAAATATAAGTATTTACACTCCCAAAAATGTATAAAGGTTTAGTCTCGAAATCAAGAATGAGCTTTGTTTCCAGTTGCCGCAATTTCAAGATCCGATCACCACCTCTTTGATGTATTTGGACATGTGCCACTGCAAAAAAGGGTAATAGGCAAAAATCATTCCCATGTTCTTGCTTAAAATGTTTAGCCATTGGGTACGCTGGATCAGTGGATCAGAATTTCTTATAGCTCTTAAATGCTGAAGAACTCTTAATTTCAGTTTACAGTTAGTACTACCAACATACCACTTCTAGCAAGGGCACCAAAGGACATATACTACAAAAGCAGTATTACAATTGATTGAATATTTGATCTCATATTTCAAACCCGCAATAGGATGCATGAATGATTTTTGCACCAAGTCATGAACACACACACTTTGGGGCTGATTCATGGAATTTGTGCGCCGAAAAACTGGGATTTGTGCGCCATTCTGCCTGCAAATCCCTGTTTAACAAATGGGGATTTGAAGGCAGAATGGTGCACAAATCCCTGTTTTTCGGCGCACAAATTCCATGAATCAGCCCCTTTACATTTCGAGCATTTAGTAAAGACTGAAGGTGAGCCGGGAAGCCAATTAGTCAAAGAAGGATTTGTGTTAAGAGGAGGTAAAAAGCTAGATACTCCGTCCTTTAAAGATGGCACTCGTTTGTAGGTTAGTAATGGACGTGTAGATAATAAAGGACAGAGATCCTTGTCCAAGGTGAGAACACGCCATTGTCTTTGAACAATTTTTCGGACAATGGGAGAGGCATTCTCAAAGGTGACAATAAGACGAGGATAGTCATTATTGATGGATTTATCAAGCCCAGTGCCATCTAAGAGTCTTTCCCTGGAGAGTCCACGTGCCCTCATATAGACTGTTTCAAGGATTTTTTTATCGTAGCCTTGTATTAAAAAAATCTGTGGCAGCCAGGGCACAGCATCGATCATATTGTAAAATATCGGTGCAATTACGGAGAAAGCGAATTAATTCACCAAATGGAATGCTCTTCTTGCAAGAAGGTGGATGGCAACTACTAGCATGTAGGGGAAGGCCAGTATTAGAAGATTTTTTTATAAAGGGAAGTATGGATGCCTAATGAATCAAATGTGACAATAACATCAAGGTATTCAATTTCGGTATAACTATGGCATTCCGTAAACGTAAGATTGACCAAATTGGTATTGATGCTCCTGACAAATAACCAACCAATCAATCTCCGTGCCCTTTCAAATGATAAAAAAACATCAATATACCACCACCAAGAAACAATCTGTGTTGGGACACTCAAAAAAAGTAAATCGGATAAAAAGGTTGCTTCCCACTACCCCATAGTCAGATTTGCGTAAGATGGAGCAAAGGTGTAGCCATCATTGGAGGAGGCGGTGGAGTGTACTAGCAGGGTGATTGTGCACCTGTTTTGTGACTTTGTGATGTATATGGTTTTGATTGACAATACTTACCTTTGATTTTTTTTTTTGTTAAGCTTTGTGTGCAACTAAAGGCCTAATAAATAACTGTATTTTTATGTACTACTATCTAACTTGAATTAAATGTTGCTCTGAGTGGACTCATTGTTACTGTAGACCTCTCACACTTTTTAGAAGACTAAGCCTTGACTGTCTGCTCACCTACCCTGACTGGATTTACCATAAATAGGGTGGCCACCCTAAACCTTCCCACCAGGGCTGATTTCGGAAATCCATCTTAACAAACGGCCACCTGACCACACTTCTTGTACCCTCCTTGCCACTGGATCGTCCCCTGTTGGAGGAGGTCAGTCATCATCTGAGAAAGAGTGCCATTGAGTTGGTGCCTCTTCCACAATGAGCTTTGTGTTGGCATTACCTTTGCTTTATGGTTCCAAAGAAAGACCTGTGGCCTGTGTCCCATCATGGATCTGAGGCTCTTGAATGTGGCCTTGCATGAGGGCACATTCAAGATGGTTATCCCTACATTAAGATAGTTTTTTATAATTAAACCCAGGGTTATATTCTGAGAGGCCAACCTATTATGGTGAACAGGAAAGACACTGAAGTCTACCCAAACCAAGTCAATGTAGTGTAGAAGAGCAGAAAGGCTTAGACTAAGGAGGGGTGTGGGTGTTCTGGGGCTACAATGAGAAACACAGACAGAGTACTCCTATATCTCAAGTAAGAAGAATATGTTAAAGAATATACAATTATTTATTAGACCTTTGAATGCTGTGAATGCATCACAAAGCAGGCACAGACAACAGGTTCAAGTTTGGTCCACAAACATTTATTAACTCAAAATGCAAGA
Source organism: Ambystoma mexicanum (assembly GCF_040938575.1). Taxonomy (NCBI): domain Eukaryota; kingdom Metazoa; phylum Chordata; class Amphibia; order Caudata; family Ambystomatidae; genus Ambystoma; species Ambystoma mexicanum. The sequence continues at coordinate 819,066,344 of NC_090934.1, read as the reverse complement.
TGGAGCAAGGCCTAACTTGCCCTATGCTAAGGTGGGAGATCCCTACTTAAAGAAATCGAAGGATAGTCTGTGTCGGGAAGTCCAAATCAAATGTCTGTCTGTGTCCAAAACCTATACTTATCTTCACCTCTAGCTGCATACAGTGTGTAGGGATGTCTGCATCAAAATAAGTAGTGTTCAAAATAAAGTTCAGAGTTTCTTTCTGCTCTTGGCTTTTAATCGGCTTTCTCTTCCTCAAGTACAAAATAGTTCAAATAGTTCATAAGGTATAGGGCATCCCTTCCCCAAGAGTTGAAATCTTTCAGCTTTTCAAAACACAATTCTTTGGGACGGGACACTTCCCAGCACGCCTGATATTGTTACTTTTCACTTGCTCGCAAAGGTAGCTCAGTTTATTGACTTCAAAATCACATCCAAATTTGTTGCACTCAAACACAAGCTGCTTTGTGCGTGTTTTCAGTGGCTTTTCCACACAGGAGTGTACTCTGTCTTGGCGCAGTTGTCAGACCACATGGTCCACCCGTTAGAGGTCACGCAACCGATATTCCTTCCTTCCTGCTTTTCCATAAACACTAGGCCACTGCTTCAACTTGACAGTGATGCTTGATTTATTCACCTGTGTCACACTCTCCTGATACTGTACCGTGGCTTGGTTGGCCACCATGCACTTGTTACACGGTCTTGTATTCTCCTGGCCCTTGCCAATGTGTGTTTCCTCATAACATACAGTTCCTTCAATTCTCTTGGCTTCTGCCAATACTTGTTTTTCAAGTAATACAGTTCCTAGTATTTGAAAGATTCACAAACATTCTTTCAGTCCGATTGGTATTCAAAAGTGCTCAAACTTGCTTACACTCAAATCGGTATTCATAGAAATGCTTGCCTCTGTTCAAATCAATGTTCATTGCTTGCTTTGCATATTCGCCTGCCAGTCCGGTGTTCCCTCTTCTTGGTACACTCACTGGTCGGAGAATACGGTTTTCCCCGTGAGGTCCTCTGCCGCCACAAGTTCTTTCCTTCCCATGCGATATCTCCCATATTATGCCAGCTGCTCTCTATGGCTTCGCTCACCAAGCAATGCTACTCGTGCAGCTCGGGATTCAAATGACCGCTTTGCTCGGTCACCACGGTCTCCCTCTCGCGGTCTGCCACCAGCCTTCAGCGTCCTTCAGCTTCGCTTCCCGCTGCATAAACTCTGCATCTTCACTTGCCACACCACTGGCCCTCCTTTCACAACTGACACCAATTCCACAATGATTCTGGCTTTTAAAGTTCCTGCGACTATGATTATTCCAAAAAGGACTATACTGCTCACTGTTGAAACGGTAGCCCTGCCTTACTCTTGCTGTCCTCCTCCTCGTCTCAGTACACAGCTGAGGCCTGAATGGTTGTGAATTAATAAAATGAGGATGTTTCTCTAGTTCGTCTCTTCCTCGTCCCAGTGCCTAACTGGTGTTAGGGAGGATTCTCAAAAATGTGCTAATTCCCTCTACCTTAGAGACTCCCAGCAACTTTTCTGGATTTTGAGGACTTGATTTTTTTAACCTGGAGAGGGTGAGACCCTTTTTTCCCACTCTCTCATGTATTTTAATGTGATTTTATACACTGTGTTTTTCGAATGGATTGTGTCCTCCCACGTATTCCCCGAAGGCCGCTGTCGACGTCATCTGTCCTATAAAGGGCTCGAGCCGTGCCCGTTTGTTCAGTGCCATTTTTCCGAGCTTCTGCTTCGTGTTTCGAAACTATGCGTCAGTTTTTCTCATCGAGAAATGTCTTCTTCCTCAACTCCGACAAAACCCAAGACTGGTTTTAAAAAGTGTCTCAAATGCTGCAGAAAGATGTCCATTACGGATCCTCACCGCAACTGTCTTTGGTGCCTTAGTCCTGATCACCGAGTCGACGAGTGCGGGTCGTGTCAGGCGATGTCGAACAAGGCTCTTAAGGAACGCCAAGGTAAGCTAGTTGTGGGGGAAGAGTCTTTCAAGTCTGCAAAAAAGGCTAAAAGACTCGAGAGAATCGAGAACTAAATATCGTCATGAGTCGAGGCGATCGAGGTCAAAAAGTCGCTCGAGGAAGTCCTCTTCCTCGTCATCGAAAAAATCAAAAAAGCGACGTCATAGTTCTTCGTCCTCTTCTTCCTCGCCCGACAGAAGGTTAATTTCTTGTCCTTCGAAACATGATTCCCCAAAGAAATGGGACCGCCTTTAGGACTTCAATGCTAAAAAAAAATTTGAGGAGGAGGCCCCGACCCCCTCAAAAAAGTTGCATGAAGAGCATGCCCCTGTCCACTCCAAAGTTGACAGAGGGAAATCCAAAACGTCTCACGCTAAATCTGACAAAAAGTCGACCCCACAGACCATGCTGATCCGGGCTATAGGAACCTCATGGGAATAGTGATAGATTTTATGGGGTGGAAGTCAGTGTCCCCAAGATATGACCAGGACGACTTAACAGATATTATTGATGAAGGGCCTCAGAAAGACCCAGTCCTTCCCTTCCACAAAGCTCTTCAAAAGAGAGTTCTGACAAATGGGGAGACACCTGAATCTCTACCAGCTGTAAAAAAGAAATTTGCAGGAAAGTATAGACCTGCTCCCTCAGATCCAGAATATTTATCTAAGCACCCTTCGCCTGAAAGCTTGGTCATTCAAGCTGCGACTGCGAACAGTCGGCTTATCCCTCTATGCCCCCTGACAGGGACGACAAAAAGATTGATGCCTGGGCGAGGAAGGCTTTTACTTCTGGTAGTATGGCCCTTAAATCTACTAATGTGACTTGTACATTAGCTAGGTTCACTTACACCCTGTGGTGCTGTTTGGATGCAGCCGCTGATCACATCCCTGAGGGTGAGGAGCGGGATGGTTTGCTGGCGATAGTAAAGGATGGGAAGCAGGCTGTTGAGGAGTTCCTCAAGTCAGGACTGGATACTGCAACGAGTATAAGCAGATCCATGGCATCTAGCGCAGTCTTTCATAGATTTGCATGGCTAAGAAAATCTGGTTTTGCATCTGATTTACAATCCAGATTACTCAAAATGCCCTTAGACGGCTTGAGGTTGTTTGACAGCAAGGCAGACGAGAGCTTGGAGAAGCTGCAGACCTCGAAAGTGGCAGCAAAGTCACTCAGTGCTGCTATAAGGCAACCTCAACAGCACTCTTACACAGGGTCATCTTCCTGGAAGAGTCGCACTTTTCACTTCTATTCCTCTTTTGGAAAAGGGAGAGGGCAGGCCAGCCAGAGGGGACAACAAAGAAAACCCTTTCGTGGTGGAAAAGGGAGAGGTGCTAGATCGGCCACAGCAGCGGATACTACCTCCTCAGCCACTGCTGCAGCTGCTGCAAAGCCACTTTGAGGCCTTAACCCACAAGACCCCGGTGGGAGGCATAATCACTCAGTATCTGGACAATGGTGGGGCAATACGTCAGATGCCTGGGCACTAGAGATAGTGACCCATGGTTACTGTCTTCCTTTTGATCAAAGGCCTCAAGATCATCCACCGAGAGCCAACTCTGTAAAAATTCCAGACCCGCTCCTTGTGCAAGAGATTTTAACCCTGCTAGAGAAAGGTGCAATAGAACATGTACCTGTAGCGGAGAGGAACAAGGGTTGGTACTCCCCTTATTTTCTCATTCCCAAAAAGGACGGAGGATTGAGACCCATCTTGGACTTGAGAAATTTTTAACAAATTCCTCAGGAAGGACAAGTTCAAGATGGTGACCCTTTCTCAAATCCTTCAGGCTCTTCAGCTTCAGGACTGGCTGGTTTCATTGGACCTTCAGGATGCTTATTTTCATGGGCCAATCCATCTCAAACACAGAAAGTACCTGATGTTCGCAATTGCCGGATCTCACTATCAGTTTCGAGTTCTGCCATTTGGGCTGACCTCTGCCCTGAGGGTCTTCACCAAACTAATGGCGGTAGTGGCAGTGAGTCTCGGGAGGGAGGGGATTCACATCTACCCTTATCTGGACGATTGGCTTATCAGGGCAAGTTCACCCAAACTAGCCCTGGGACAGCTGGCCACGACCTGTCACTTCCTACACAAATTGGGCTTCTCCCTCAATTACAAGAAGTCACAAATGATTCCGAGACAAAGACTCCAATTCATCTGAGCGGTCCTGGACACCACCTCAGGGAAAGCCTCGCCACCCGAGGAAAGAGCTCAACACATTCTGCAGATGGTAACAACTTTTCAGAATGGCCAACATCTACCGGGGTTTGACTCCCTATGGTTGCTAGGCCTCATGGCATCCTGCATTTTTCTGGTGCCAGAGGCTCGACTGAGCATGAGATCCCTTCAATGGGCTCTCAGGATTCAATAGTCCCAGTTTTCAGGGGAGATGTCACATCTTCTACAACGCTCAAGTTCTCCTACGGTGGGCAAACAAGGAACATATCCTCAGAGGGGAACCTTTTTGGCAACCAAGGCCGGAGATAACTGTAGTGATGGACTCCTCACTCACAGGGTGGGGAGCCCACACCAACGATCTGACAATCCGCGATCGTTGGTCTCCATCGGAGTCCAAACTACACATCAACCTTTTGGAGCTGAGGGCAATCAGACTAGCACTGAAGGCCTTTCTGCCCTCTGTACAGGGAAAGAATGTCCTGATAATGACCGACAACACAGTGGCTATGTACTACCTCAACAAACGAGGAGACGTAGGATCACTCCCGCTGTGCAGAGAGGCAATGCAGCTCTGGTTCTGGGCAATCCAAGAAGGAATCTCTCTGTCGGCAGTTCACCTAGCCGGAGAGCTGAACACGGCGGCGGACACTCTGAGCAGGCCGAGCACAGTCTCCCACGAGTGGGAGCTAGCTCAGGAAGTCCTTCAGGAGATCTTCGCCCTTTGGGCAACCTCTCAAGTGGATGCGATCTGTATTGCTCAAGGGAATTTCCCCCGAGAGGAGCTCTAGGGGACGCGTTCGTAGTGGACTGGGTATATCCACTCCTTTATGCATTTCCGCCAGTCCCCGTGATTCCTCATGTAATCAGGAGGTTGAGAAAGTTCAGGAGAACCATGATCCTAATTGCCCCGGGCTGGGCCAGGATGACGTGGTACCCGGACCTTCTGGACATGTCCATCTGCCCTCCAATACGTCTTCCACAAAGAGAGGATCTTCTCTCGCAAGGAGGTCAGGTTCTCCATCCAGAGGTCAAGACACTCAACCTTCACGCCTGACTTCTGAGAGATTGAGATATAAGGATTGCGACCTCACGGATGACGTTATGGAGATTTTGCTTTCGGCCAGAAGGCCAGCAAGAAAATCCTTATACCGGTGTCGTTGGAAGAAATGCAGTAACTGGTGCAGGGATAAGAATGTGGATCCTTTTCAATGTACCACTCCCATGGTGCTTTCCTGTCTATTACATTTAGCCAACTCGGGCTCCAAGTTGGAACTATTAAAGGATATTTGGCGGCGCGATCTATCTTCAAGCGCTCCTTAGAAGAAGTTTCATATTTCAAAATTCCTTTAGTTATCTAATTTCTTAAAGGGTTAACAAATACGTTCCCTCCTACACCATTCCAGGTTCCCATTTGGGATTTAAATTTAGTCTTAAAGTTTCTTATATGTGCCCCTTTTGAGCCTTTACATTCTTGTCCTCTAAAGGCTCCTAACTTTAAAAACGGTTCTATTAGTGGCTCTAACTTCAGCCCGCAGGGTGAGTTAGTTGCAGACGCTGTCTTTCAAGCCTCCTCACACGGTTTTCCACAAGGATAAAGTTGTTTTAAAGGTCAAGCCTTTTTTCCTACTTAAAATAGTTTCGGATTGCCAGCTGTCACAGAAAATCACTTTACCCTCCTTTTATCCTCCTCCGCAAGCTAGTAAAGAGGAGGAAAGATTCCACAAACTAGACCCTAAAAGGGCTCTCAGTTTCTACATATCTAGTCTGGAAAGATTTAGACAAAGAGATCAGTTGTTTGTTGGTTATACTGGCCACAAATTGGGCCTCGGTGTGTCCAAGCAAACTATAATCAAACAGATCATCCTAGCAATATCTGAATGTTACAAATTGGCTGGGAAGGAGCCTCCAGATGGTTTAAGGGCTCATTCAACCAGGGGCATAGCAACTTCCACAGCTCTTCAGAGGGTTGTCCCAGTGCAAGATATTTGTGCTGTGGCCACTTGGTCATCAATGCACACTTTTACAAAACATTCTTTAGACACCACTTCTTACCAAGGAGGCCTTTTTGCAAACGCCATCCGTCATTCTGTGCATAATTGAAGAATTATGGTAGTCCCTCCACCTCTAAATTACAACTGCTTTGGGAGTCTATCTAAAATGAGGAATACGTGGGAGGACACAATCCATTCGTAGAACAAGTTACTTAACAACTGTAACATTCTTTCGACTGGATGTTCCTCCCACGTTTTCCTCATCGACCCTCCCAACCTACCCCTCCGTACAGTTCTTACGCTTGTTGCACTTCTACTTCCCTAAGAGCCTGACATCTGCTGACACAAAATACAACTGATGCGACCATTAACATTGAAAAAACAGAACTGAACCAACGGGCGCGGCTCGAGCCCTTTATGCGACTGATGACGTCGACGCTCAACGGCGGCCTTCGAGGGACCAAGCTACGCGGCCTCGACTCTGGCGAAAAAATTTCTGAAAGAAGCAGCAAGCTGATGAATATATCTAAGATGAGGAATACGTGGTAGGAACATCCAGTCGAAAGAATGTTACAGTTGGTAAGTAATTTGTTCTTCTTTTTGGTTATGGAGTCTAACCAGCTCCATAGGCATCATCTTTTAAAATTGTCACACAGCACCTTCAGTGCGGTGCCAGAGGAAAGTCTTTCAGATTTCTCAAGGTTTAAATAACTTCTCTGGGATCAACTACTGTTTCCCAGAGCAGTGGAGTGAAATTAACTTCACTTAGTCCTATAATATTCTAGACCCAGCACACCCTATCTTACAATAGAGTGCTGGAGGGGTTACTCTGTGATGATTGACTGGCTGACGGTCCGGCAAGGACAGCCACCTTGCTGGGTGAGTGGCAGCTAGGCTGAAATGAATGGGAGAGAACTGAATAAAAGGAGAGTCTCTTGGCTTGGAAGGCGGTTGACCACTGGACGAAGGAACCGAAGAAGAGCTTGAAGAGGACAGCTGCTGCAACTCCTGGACCGTTGGTTTGCCCGGTGAAGCCCTGCTGTAGGTCCGAATCGCCAAGCTCGCATCGACAGAAACCCTGCAAGGGCGACTTCTCCCTTTGAGTTGGTGGTACCAATCAACTCCCAAGTAAGCCACCTGGACACCCATCTTGGAGCTGGTTGCATTTCCTCAGAGTGCTGCAGGAAAACGTATAGCCAGATTGTGTGCGTTGCTTGTAATCTGGCCAAAAGCTTTTGGAAGATCCTCTGGACTTCCACGAAGCAGGACTGACCAACGCTAACCCCCCTGAGTTGAGTGTGGGACCTTGGATGTGAGGAAAGTCCACCTTGACAGCCAGGAACCACGCTTATTGCTTTTTGCTGTCCACAAGGAGCTGAAATACGAAACAGCCACTGAAAGTAAAGTTTGCTGGTTGCCAGCTTGACGGTGGCAGTACAGTGTAGGAGTCCCCCGATGTCCTCCCTCTTGTCCCCACGACTGAGGCACAGGAACAGTGAGATCTGCAGAGCTATACAGGAACAGAAGTCTTCAGCTGCATCTTTTTCTTCTTTATTAAGGTACTGTAAAACTAGTTTAAGAGAACTTACCTCTTACTGTGGAAGTGCTTGTAACTTCTCCAACTCAAGTCTAATCAGCTTGTGGCCCTACATTTGGTTCTTCTTTTTATCAAAGACTTATAAGAACTTGTGCAAAGACTTTTCTATTTACTTACATGAAGTGCTGCATCCTATACAAAGACTTTTGCCCATTGACTTTGGCTTAGCCTATTGAATTGAATGGCTCTTCTCTTGTTATCTGAAAGTATTTGCCCTGCTTAAGAATGTTTGTAATTTCTTGTGTTCTAATGACCTTTGCCTTTTACAAACTATTGAGAGTATTCAAATGGATGTGTCCTCCCACGTATTCCTCATCTCGGATATATTCGCCAGCTTGGTGCTTCTCTTCGGAATTTTTTTTTGCCAGAAGGCGCTGTGCTCGAGGCCTCGTAGCTTGGTCCCTCGAAGGCTAGCGTCGATTCATCCGTCATATAAAGGGCTCGAGCCACGCCCGTTGGATACATTTCTGTTTTTCAAGCTTCTACTTCGTATTTCAAAACGGCGCGTCAGTTTTCTCATTAAAAATGTCTTCTTCCTCAACTCTGACAACACCCAAGACAGGTTTTAAAAAGTGGCTGAAATGTGGAAGAAAGATGTCCATTGCGGATCCTCACCGCAACTGCCTTTCGTGCCTTAGTCCTGACCATCGGGTCGACGAGTGCGGGTCGTATCAGGCGATGTCGAACAAGGCTCTTAAGGAACGCCAAGGTAAGCTAGTGGTCGGAGAGGAGTCTTTCAAGTCTGCAAAAAGAATAAAAAAAAGACTCTGGAGAGTCGAGAAGAAAATCTCATCACGAGTCTTCTTCCTCTTCATCTAAAAAATCAAAAAAGCGACATCACAGATCTTCGTCCTCTTCTTCCTCCTCGCCCGACAGAAGGTTAATTTCTTGTCCTTCTAAGCATGACTCCCCAAGAAAATGTGAAGCCTTTAGGACTTCAATGCTAAAATTTTTGAGAAGGCGGCCCGACCCAGCAAAAAAAGTTGCGTGAAGAGCATGCAGGGAAATCTAAAATGACACGCTAAATCCGACAAAAAGTCGATGGCGTCCTCGTAGGATGATTCTCCAGCGCCTCATGAAACAATACAGAAACCTTCCCTGCACAAATCGAGGTTGACAGAGGACAAAATGGCGTCCTCATCGTTGAAGTCAGGTATCGACTCGATGCGTCCTTCGATGACTTCGTCGAAGCCAAAGATGGCGTCGATACCTTCGGCCTTGACGTCGAAGCCTTGCTCGATGACATTGAAGCCTTCCTCTATGACCTCAGGGATTCCTTCTAGCATACCGAAGCCATCGTTGATTCTATCGACTCCTTCGATGCCTTTGTCGGAGAAATCTTTTATACCGGTTCCCAAGACAACTATGGCTAAATCTAGGTCTATGCCGCCACCTTTACCAGAAAAACATTTCCACCCTCAGGCCAGGCAGGAATTGTTTTAATCCATGTCTGCTATTTTTAAAGAACAAACCTCTGATGAGGAAATTACATCAGCTGGTGTTAGATATGGGACAAGAGAAGTCCCTGAGGAACTAGTAGATCCTAATTCAAATATGGCAGACCTTTATGACAGACTACAATCGGACCGTGGCCTAGATACCTCACCTGAGGTAAAATTTGAAAGGCCTGACCCCACTGACCACGCTGAGCCAGGGTATAGGAACCTCATGGGAAGAGTGATAGATTTTATGGGGTGGAGGTCTGTGTCTCCAAGGTATCACCAGGAAGACATGACTGATATTATTGATGAAGGACCTCAGAAAGACCCAATCCTTCCTTTCCACAAAGCTCTTCAAAAGAGAGTTAGGACAAATTGGGAGACCCCTGAGTCTTTACCAGCTGTAAATAAGAAACGTGTGGGAAAGTACAGAACTTCTCCCTCGGGTCCAGAGTATCTAAACACCCTTGGCCTGAAAGCTTGGTGATTCAAGCTGTGACTGCAAATAGGCAATCGGCTTATCCCTCCATGCCCCCTGACAGGGATGACAAAAAGATTGACGCCTGGGCGAGGAAAGTTTTCACTTCGGGTAGTATGGCCCTTAAATCTACTAATGTGACTTGTACATTAGCTAGATTTACTTGCACCCTGTGGAGCTGCTTGAATGCAGCGGCTGATCACATCCCGGAGGGCGAGGAGCGGGTTGGTGTCCTGGCGATACTAAGGGGTGGAAAGGAGGCTATGGAGCAGTGCCTCAAGTCAGGACTGCATATTGCAGAGTATATAAGCAGGTCCATGGCATCTAGCGCGGTCTTGCGTAGATTCGCATGGCTAAGGAAATCTTGCTTTGCATCTGATGTACAGTCCAGATTACATAATATGCCCTTTGACGGCTTGAGGTTATTTGGCAGCAAGGCGGACGAGAGCTTGGAAAAGCTGCAGACATTGAAAGCGGCAGCAAAATCACTCGGCGCCGCTATAAGGCAACCTCAGCGCCACTCTTACGCAGGCTCATCTTCCTGGAAGAGTCACTCTTTTCACTTCTATTCCTCTTTTGGAAAAGGGAGAGGGCAGGCCAGTCGGAGAGGCCAATAGAGAAAACCCTTTCGTGGTGGAAATGGGAGAGGTGCTAGATCAGCCACAGCAACGGCTACTACCTCAGTCACTGCTGCAGCTGCTGCAAAGCCACTTTGAGATCTTAGTCCACAAAACCATGGTGGGAGGCAGAATCACTCAGTATCGGGACGAATGGCGGGGCATTACATCAGATGCCTGGGCACTAGAGATAGTGACCCATGGTTACTGCCTTCCTTTTCATGAAAGGCCTCAAGATCTTGCACCGGGAGCCAAATCTGTAAAAATTCCAGACCCGCTCCTTGTGCAGGAGATTTTAACACTGCTAGAGAAAGGTGCAATAGAACATGTTTCGAGGGGATTGGGTCCTCCGACGTATTCCAGATCTGACAGGTAATGTCCACAGCTGTGCTGCTTCGGAAAATCTTCGACGTCTGCGTTCTGCATCGATGACGTCGATGCGCCGTCCCCGAGGACCTCCTCCGACGGCCGACGTCACCCGATGTGATAAGTAGGACGCACGACGCCCATAGCCTCAGTTCCGTTTTTTCTGCGAACGTGTTCGCTTCGTGAATCTCGGTCCGTCTTGACTCTTTGGAGTTTGCTGTTTTCTTCTCGGTTCGTTGAACCTGTTGTTTTTTTTGTGAAGACCTGTTCGTGGCGATGTCTACTTCGTCTTCAACCCCACGTCCGGGCTTCAAGAAATGCGGGGACTGTGGGTCCAAGATGTCGGTCACAGACTCGCACAACGCCTGCCTCTGGTGCCTCAGGGAGGCCCACGATACGGACGACTGGGTCGACTGCCAGTCGCTCACAGCAAAGGCCTTGCGGGAACGCAAGAAGAAGCTGTCGGTAGGTCGGGTGTCTAAGCCCCGGAAGTCGAGGTCTGCGGGGCTTTTAACGGATGACTCAAGAGGCGACTCTCCGCGTCATCGTCGGAAGTCCAATGGGTCTCCTTCCAGGAGTTGGTTTCGCCACTCCTCCGCCTCTTCGAGGCATTCCCGCAAGCGCCGGCATCGGTCGCCTTCCCCGTCCTCTTCCGAGGACTCCGCCCGTCGGCGGGTCGCTTATCCCTCCATGCAAGCGACACCGGAGGAATGTGCTTCCATCGGGAAGCAGATGCTAGTGATTCTTGAATCGCAGGGCACCGGTCCGTCCGCGCCTCCGAGTGGGGTCGGTCGGCACCAGTCGAGATACACCGCTCGTATGCCTTCGGGCTCGGGTGGTCAGCACGGCTCGCCGGAGATGTCCCGCTCGGACAAGGGTAGCCGTTCTCGCCATGCCCGTTCCAGGTCCCAGTCCTCGACGCGCTCGAGACCGCGTGATCCTGTGCCATCTTCGAAGAAGACGTCGATGCCTGTGGTCGTCGACTATTTCTCTCGAGGCTCTGCCTCCGAGGGGGTAGTCGACGCTGTCGGCGCCTAGGTCGTCGAGAGACACGCTCGAGGCCTGTGTCGACGCCATCGATGCTGGCGGCGCTGCAGCTGATGTCGATGCTGATTCCCTCGACGTCAACGCCGTTTCCGTCGACGCCGGCGCACACTCGTTCGCCGCCCTTGACGCCTTTAGAGGCGGTGGTGTCGGAGGGGCCCCGTGGCACGGGGTTAGCCCCTAGAGAGGCTCTGGCTAAGGTCAGGCACAGCTTTGGTCCCCAGATGTCTTCCTCTCACCACCTGGAGTACATTTCAGAGGGTAGTGAAGGCTTTGATGACGGCTTGGTTCCGGTTACGGTACCAGATGAGCTTATCTCGGGCCATAGCCAGTTTGATGACCTGAGGCAGTCACTGCATGATGCCAGTGGACTGGACACCTCTCCGGAGGTGGAGTTTTGTAGGCCGGAGCCTGGCGCTCATGCCGATTCTTCATATCAGCGCCTTATGTCTCGGGTCACCGAGTACTTGGGTTGGTCGGCTCCCCCAGGGGAGTTTGTTCAGGAGGATCTCACGGACATCCTTGATCTTGGTCCCTCCACTGACCCGGTTTGCCTTTTCATAAGGCTCTGCAGAGAAGGGTGGCGGCAGCTTGGACTGCTCCGGAGAGTCACCCGGCAGTGGCCAAGTCTTTGTCGCGAAAATACCATCCAGCCAGTAGCGACCCCTGCTACTTGTCCAGGCACCCCACTCCAGAGAGTTTGGTGGTGCAGGCGGCTACGGCCCCGGCAAAGCAGGCGTCGTATCCTCCCATCCCTCCAGTTAGGGACAACAAACGTTTTGACGGCTGGGCGAAGAAAGTGTTTTCTTCAGGGGATATGGCGCTTCAGGCGGCCAACTCCATATGTGCCTTGTCTCGTTTCTCACACACTCTGTGGAACTGTGTTGCATTAGCAGCTGAACATATGGTTTCCTTGCTATGGTTCAGGATGGCAAGGATGCCATGTGTGAGGCCGTTCAGTCGGGTTTGGGCATGGCAGATTGTGTCAGCCGGTCCATGGCGGCGAGCACCGTAATACGCAGGTTTGTGTGGTTGCAGAAGTCTGGGTTCGCTCCTGACGTGCAGTCCCGGCTCCTCAACATGCCCTTTGACGGTGAACACCTTTTTGGCAGCAAGGCTGACGAGAGCCTTAAGAGGTTGCAGACCTCCAAAGCTGCAGCGAAGTCGTTGGGCGCTGCAGTTCAACAACCTCCGTCCTTTCGTCCTAGGGGACAGCAATGGAGGGGAGGTTCCTTTCGCTATTGCTCGTCCTTCAGTAAAGCGAGAGGAGCTAGCAGTCAAAGAGGCCACCGTAAGAGTGCCAGAGGTGGAAACAAGGGTACTCGTGCTGCCAAGGCCGCTCGGGCAGTTGCCTCTTTGCCCTCAGACAACGCCGCAGCCGCTATCACTCGGTCATGAGGCCAGGTCCCATGGTTCGCCGGTTGGGGGAAGGCTGGCGCAACATCTTGTAGAGTGGCGAGCCATTACTTCAGATGTGTGGGTTCTGGAGATCATAACCCACGGCTACTGTCTTCCCTTTCGGCAGAGGCCTCACGACAATCCACCTAGGAACCTCTCTTTGAAGAGTCCGGCTCCGCTCCTTGCGCAGAAAATTCAAGCCTTGCTGGAGAAAGGCGCCATAGAACTGGTGCCTGTAGCGGAGAGGAACAAGGAATGGTATTTCCCGTATTTTTTGATTACGGAGACAGACGGGGGATTGAGACCCATCATGGACTTGCGCAGTTTGAACAAACTCCTCAGGAAGGACAAGTTCAAGATGGTTACTCTCTCTCAAGTCCTCCAGGCCCTTCAACTTCAGGACTGGTTGGTGTCTCTCGACCTTAAGGACGCTTACTTCCATGTGCCGATCCATCCCAAGCACAAGAAGTACCTGAGGTTCGCGGTTGGCGACTCGCACTTTCAGTTTCGGGTCCTGCCGTTCGGATTGACCTGCGCCCGATGGTTTTCACCAAGCTCATGGTGGTGGTGGCAGCACATCTCAGGAAAGGGGGGGGATTCACGTCTACCCCTACCTGGACGATTGGTTGATCAGGGGGAGCTCTCCCGAGCAAGTCCTGGATTATCTGTCTGTCACCTGCCACTCCCTTCACAAGCTGGGCTTCTCCCTCAATTTAAAGAAGTCCCATTTGACACCAACGCAGCGGCTCCAGTACATCGGAGCAGTGCTCGACACATCCCTGGGGCAGTGTTTTCCTCCCCAGGTGAGGGCTCTTCACATTCAGCAGATGGTGCACAAGTTTCAACTTGCCCAGAATCTCCCAGCGTACGAGTTCTTGAGACTGCTCTGCCTCATGGCATCCTGCATTCTTCTGGTGCCAGAGGCTCGTCTGCGGATGAGATCTTTGCAGTGGGCACTCAAGCTCCAATGGTCTCAGTCCTCCGGCAGGCTGTCGGACCCTGTTCAGGTGCCGCCCTCGGTCACCCAGGACCTTCTGTGGTGGGCAGTTGAAGGCAATCTGATGAAGGGGGCCCCATTTTGGCTGCCCTGGCCGGAGGTGATGATCGTGACGGAGGCATCCCACACCGGATGGGGAGCTCATGCCAACGAGTTAACAGTCAGCGGTCGTTGGTCTCTGTCGGAGTCCAGACTCCATATCAATCTGTTGGAGCTGAGGACCGTCAGGCTTCCCTGATGGCTTTTCTGCCGACTGTGCGAGGAAAGAGTGCCTGATTGTAACGGACAACACGGTGGCCATGCACTACCTCAAAAAAAAGGGGGGGGGGGCAGGGTCACTTCCTCTGTTCAGGGAGGCGGTGCAGCTCGAGTTCTGGGCCATCCAGCAGGAAGTTTCGATCTCGCCTGTTCATCTGGCCGGAGACAACGAGACGGCAGAAGCTCTGAGCAGGCAGAGCACGATCTCTCACGAGTGGGAGCTGGGTCAGGAGATTCTCCTGGAGATCTTCGCCCTTTGGGGGGACCCCTTAAGTGGATCTCTTCGCCTCCAGTGTCAACCGGAAGTGCGAAAGGTTCTGCTCGCGGGAATTTCCTCCAAAAGGAGCCTTAGGAGACGCGTTTGTGGTGGAGTGGTCATTCCCACTGCTGTACGCGTTTCCTCCAGTCCCCGTCATCCTGCAAGTACTGCGGAGGTTACAGAGGTTTGGTTCCCGGATGATCCTCATTGCTCCGGTGTGGGCCCGGAGGACGTGGTACCCGGACCTTCTCGACTTGACCATCTGCCCTCCACGTCGTCTCCCTACCGAGACAATCTGCTCTCACGGGAGGGGGGGGTTCAGGTTCTCCATCCAGAGGTCAGATCCCTCAACCTTCACGCTTGGCTTCTGAAAGGTTGAGGTATAAGGATTGGGACCTCCCTGAAGATGTGATGGAGGTGTTGCTCTCGGCAAGGCGGCCATCAACAAAGTCTCTGTATTGTTGCCGTTGGTGAATGTTTTGCGACTGGTGTAGAGTTAAGAATGTGGATCCTTTGGAATGTGACATTCCCATGGTTCTGTCTTTTTTGCTTTCCTTGGCCCACAGGGGCTTGCAAGTGGGGACCATTAAAGGTTACCTGGCGGCGCGTTCCATATTTAAGCGCTCCTCTGAAGAATGTTCCTATTTTAAGGTTCCTTTTAATTTCTCAGTTTTTGAAAGGGCTCACTAATGTGTTCCCTCCGTCAGCTTTTCTGGTGCCCGGTTGGAATTTGAACCTTGTTCTTAAGTTTCTTATGGGTGCTCTGTTTGAGCCTTTACATTCTTGCCCTTTGAGACTGTTAACTCTGAAAACTGTGTTTTTGGTTGCGGTTACTTCCGCTCGCAGAGTGAGTGAGTTACAGGCACTTTCAGTTAAGCCACCCTTCACACTGTTTCATGAGGACAGGGTTGTCCTTAGAGTTCGTCCTTCTTTTTTTCCGAAGGTGGTTTCGGAATTTCATTTGAGTCAGAAGGTTGTTCTTCCAGCGTTCTATCCTCGTCCACATCCTGGTAAGGAAGAGGAGACGCTCCATAGGCTTGATCCTAGGAGAGTGTTGAGCTTTTATATTTCGCGCATGTCCCGGGTCAGAGTGGACGATCAACTTTTCATTGGTTACGCTGGAAAGCGTTTCGGACAAGCTGTGACGAAACAGACTTTGTCTCATTGGATTATTTTAGCTATCTCCAAGTGTTACCGCTTGGCGGGTAAGGACCCTCCGGCTGACTTGCGGGCCCATTCTATTCTACCAGAGGAGTGGCTATGTCTACTGCCCTGCAGAGGGGTGTTCCTATTCGTCACATCTGTGATGCAGCCACCTGGGCTTCACTACATATTTTTGTACGGCACTGCTCCCTCGATTCCATCCGAGGGCAGGATCTGGCCTTTGGCAAGGCAGTCCTTTATTCCGCAATTTGATTGGGCATGCTAAATTTGTGTTCTAAATTCTTTTCCCACCTCCTTGCTTGGTACTGCTTTGGGAGTCTGTCATAGATATGGAATACGTCGGAGGACCCAATCCCCTCGAAGAACAAGTTACTTTCTTACCTGTAACGTTCTTTCGATTGGATGGTCCGACGACGTATTCCATATTGCTCCCTCCCTACCTTCCCTGCTGCAGAATTTCTTTTGCGATTGCAGATTGCGTTCCGCAAGGCCTTGTGTGTCTGACTGGCAGAAAACTGGTGGCACACGTTCTGGGGGAAAAAACTACAACTGAGACTATGGGTGTCGTGCGTCCTACTTATCACATCGGGAGACGTCGGCCGTCGGAGGAGGTCCTCGGGGACGGCGCATCGACATCATCGACGCAGACGCCGAAGATTTTCCGAAGCAGCACAGCTGTGGACATTACCTGTCATAGATATGGAATACGTCATCGGACCATCTCATCGAAAGAATGTTACCAGGTAAGAAAGTAACTTGTTCACCTGTAGCGGAGAGGAACAAGCGCCTATTTTTTCATCCCCAAAAAGGACGGAGGATTGAGACCCATCTTGGACTTGAGTAATTTGAACAAATTCCTCAGGAAGGACAAGTTCAAGATGGTGACCCTTTCTCAGATCCTTCAGGCTCTTGAGCTTCAGGACTGGCTGGTTTCATTAGACCTTCAGGATGTTTACTTTCATGTGCCAATCCATCTCAAACACAGAAAGTACCTGAGGTTTGAAATTGGCAGATCTCACTGTCAGTTTCGAGTTCTGCCATTTGGGCTGACCTCCGCCCCGAGGGTCTTCACCAAACTAATGGCGGTGGTGGCAGCGAGTCTCAGGAAGAAGGGGATTCACATCTACCCTTACCTAGACGACTGGTTAATCAGGGCAGGTTCACCCGAACGAGCCCAGGAACGTCTAGCCATGACCTGTCACTTCCTACACAAGCTGGGCTTCTCCCTCCATTACAAGAAGTCGCAAATAATTCCGAGCCAAAGACTTCAATTCATCGGAGCTGTCCTGGACACCACCCCAGGGAAAGCCTCGCCTCCCGAGGAGAGAGCTCACCACACACATTCTGCAGATGGTAGCAAAGTTTCAGAATGCCCAACATCTACCGGCGTTCGACTAAGGTTGTTAGACCTCATGGCATCCTGCATTTTTCTGGTGCCAGAGGCTGGACTGAGGATGAGATCCCTGCAATGGGCCCTCAGGACTCAATGGTGCCAGTTTTCGGGAGAGATGTCAGATCTTCTACAAGTCCTGTCCAAGGTGGCTCAAGATCTCCTATGGTGGGCTCGCAAGGAGAATATCCTCAAGGGGGAAACTTTTTGGCAACCATGGCCGGAGATAACTGTAGTGACAGACGCCTCACTCATGGAGGGTATGGGGGGAACCTATACCAACGATCTGACAATCAGCGGTCGCTGGTCTCCATCGGAGTCCAAACTACACATCAACCTTTTGGAGCTGAGGGCAATCAGACTAGCGCCAGAAGCTTTTCTGCCTGCCCTCTGTTCAGGGAAAGAATGTCCTGATAATGACGGACAACACTGTGGCCATGTACTAACTCAACAAAAGAGGAGGCGTAGGATCACTTCCACTGTGCAGAGAGGCAATGCAGCTCTGGTTCTGGGCAATGCAAGAAGGAATCTCTCTATCGGCAATTCATCTTGCCGGATGTTAGGCAGAAACCTGTGCAGTTCCCTTAGGGACCACTGCAAAAAGTTCAAGACTACAGGTGTTGGCAGTAAACCCAATTGGTGGCAGTCTGTACCTGGTAGCTGTGGCTGAGCAGTCAGACTTCTCTCAAGAAGAGTTAGGCAGTATATAGAGTATACACAATAGGGCCAAAAATACAGTAGCACAAGAAAACACTGACCAGAGCTTTGGTATAAAAGTATATAATTATTTATTTAAAAACACACTTGTAAAAATACACTGGCACTAATATGTCAAGCAAGTTCAAACAGTCACTAGAAATATATACACCTCACTAATTAATCATTTCATGAGTGTAGGTTAGTACACCACTTATTTAACAAAACAGAGGTGAGCGCGTAACCATAGATAGCACTCCAATAATTATGTAAAAGGGGAGAGAAAAGGCAGAAATAGGAAAAACACACAGTACCAACACTTTTAAAGAACCACAGCAAGTCAAGAAAGGCAGGGTCTACTGTAGAGCAAAAAGTTCATAGGCCAGGCCCACTCTTGGAGAGAGCAAGGCGGAATGTGCCCAAGATCACACAGTGGAAATGCACTAAAAGTCTTTGCAGGAAAGTCAAAAAGAGGTCGGATCAAGATAGAAAGGTAATGTTAACAGGTCCGAGGTCACCCCAGGATAGAGAGTCAAGGATTTACAGGACACCTTGGACGGTCTGTTGCAAGGGAGACCAGGCGGGACACAGTACCTGAAATGGTGAGAAAACTCAAGCAGGGGCAGTTGTTCCTGGCAGCGGTTGCAAGTTGGTGCTTCGTCCAGGGGAAGAGAAGATTTCGACCTGGAAGAAAGCTGGAGGTCGTTGCACTGCCAGGGAAGAAACCAGCCGCAGAGTTTACCGGTTAAAAGGTACTACCCTTTTATTTGCGGTAGTGGTGAAGCGTGGCTATCCGGCCGCCGGGGTTCTTGGCACGGGCGATTCGACCACGAGACGATCCAGGAAGGCGAAAAAGGCGAACTGGTTGGTCCCACCAGCTTAAAGGAAAGAAGACTCTCCTGGAAGAAGATCTTCTCTGTCGTCGGGAAAGTGGTGAGTTTCGTACAGCAGGGCTCCACCGGTGGTGTCGTCGTTGTAGATGGCTCAGTTTCTCCCCTCTTCGAATTCTTTAGGTCCTGTGGGGACTTCAGAAGTTCCAGTCAAAGCCCTGCTTTTATGCAGCAAAAACCCCATTCATCAGCCTAGCTGTCAATGAAACATGCTAAGTGGTGAGCCGAGTGGCTCACCACTGGGCCAATCACACAAGAGGGCAACTTGAGTTGCTAAGGCAACTCAGTCCAGGGTGCCTATTTCCCCCTCCCACACATCCTGTAGACCCAGACAGAGTGGCACCACTTTTGGAGGCTTTTGTGTAGAAGCACGCCAAAAGTGGACCAAAGGGCTCGACTTGGGTTGGAGTTACCGAGGCGAACACAAACGCCATTTTAAAACCGAGTCCTGGCAAAAAGACCCAACCGGGGAATAAATATTAAATAAATAACCCAGCGGTATCTTTAACATTGCACCAAAAAAAGTGGTACGTTTAAAATGAATGGGAAAATCCCATAGGAATTATTCTGGTGGAATATTTCACGTGGTATCCACTGCCACCAGCCAGAAACTCGACAAGGGGGGACGGGACAGTGCCCCCTTGAAAAATAGACCCAGGGGCAATCGAATTACCCCTACCAGTACTTGCACAATATGATGGTTTCTACTGGTTCTGTTAAAAATTTAAGACTAGTAAAGTCAATGGTGTCTTTACATGCCCTGGGAGACGGTAGTCAGTCCCAGGGTATGGCGTCTATGTTTGGGGGTCACTATGACACCCCTGTGTTACTGCACTGAGGGTGCTGTGTAACACACATACCAAAAACACATGAAGCCCTATGGAGTAAAAGATCCCATAGCCCATAAAACACATTACAAAGTCAAAGGACATTCTCAAATCATGCCTAAGAGTGGGAGAAAAAGAGTCTCACTCTTAGCAGGAGAAAAAATGAAACCCCAAAAATCCAGCAAAGCTGCTGGGGGACTCACTAGGTTTGGGAAATTAGCCTATACAGAGAATTCTCCCTAACACCGGAGAGCTGAACATGGCGGCGGACGCTCTGAGCAGGCAGAGCACAATCTCCCACAAGTGGGAGCTTGCTCAGGAAGTCCTTCAGGAGATCTTCACCCTTTGCGGAACCCCTCAAGTAGATCTGTTCGCGACCAGGGCAGACCGGAAGTGCAAACTGTATTGCTCAAGGGAATTTCCCCAGAGAGGAGCTCTATGGGACGCGTTCATAGTGGACTGCGTATTTCCACTCCTTTACGCGTTTCCTCCAGTCCCTGTGATTCTTCACGTAATCAGGAGGTTGAGAAAGTTCAGGAAAACCATGATCCTAATTGCCCCGGATTGGGCCAGGAGGACGTGGAACCCGGACCTTCTGGACATGTCCATCTGCCCTCCAATACGTCTTCCACAAAGAGAGGATCTTCTCTCTCAAGAGGAAGGTTGGGTTCTCCATCCAGAGGTCAAGACACTCGACCTTAATGCTTGGTTTCTGGGAGGTTGAGATATAAGGATTGGGACCTCCCGGATGACGTTATGGAGATTTTGGTTTCGGCCAGAAGGCCAGCAACAAAATCCTTATACCGGTGTCGTTGGAAGAAATTCAGTAACTGGTGCAGGGATAAGAATGTGGATCCTTTTCAATGTACCACTCCCATGGTGCTTTACTTTCTATTACATTTAGCCAACTCTGGGCTCCAAGTTGGAACTATTAAAGAATATTTGTCAGCGCTATCTATATTCAAGCGCTCCTCAGAAGAAGTTTCATATTTTAAAATGCCTTTAGTTATCCAGTTTCTTAAATGGTTAACAAATGTGTTCCTTCCTACACCTTTCCAATTTATTTCCCATTTGGGATTTACATTTAGTTTAAAAGTTTGTGTGCCCCTTTTGAGCCTTTACATTCTTGTCCTTTAAGGCTCCTAACTTTCGAAACTGTTTTACTAGTGGCATTAACTTCAGCCCGCAGGGTGAGTGAGTTGCAGGCGCTCTCTTGTAAGCCTCCTCACACGATTTTCCACAAGGATAAAGGTATTTTAAAGGTCAAGCCTTTTTTCCTACCTTAAATAGTTTGATTTCATCTGTCACAGAAGATCACTTTACCTTCCTTTTATCCTCCTCCGCACGCTAGTAAAGAGGAGGAAAGATTCCATAGACTAGACCCTAAAAGGGCTCTCAGCTTCTACATCTCTAGACTGGAAAGATTTAGACAAACTGATAAGTTATTTGTCGGTTACACTGGACACAAGTCGGGCCTTGGTGTGTCCAAACAAACCTTATCCAGATGGATAATTCTAGCAATATCTGAATGTTACAAATTCGCTGGGAAAGAGCCTCCAGATGGTTTAAGGGCTCATTCAACCAGGGGCATAGCAACTTCCACGGCTCTTCAGAGGGGTGTCCCCCTATAGGACATTTGTGCTGTGGCCACTTGGTCATCCATGTATACCCTTGTAAAACATTATTGTTTAGACTCAACTTCTTACCAAGGGGGCCTTTTTGCAAAAGCCGTCCTTCATTCGGTACATAATTTAAAACTCTGGTACTCCCTCCTCCAAATTACTACTGCTGTGGGAGTCTACGATGAGGAATACGTGGGAGGACACAATCCATTCGTAGATCGTTACTTACCAACTGTAACGTTCTTTTGACTGAATGTTCCTCCCACGTATTCCTCATTGACCCTCCCAACTTAGCCCTCCGTACAGTTTTTACGCGTTTCGCACTTGTACTTCCTTAAGAGCCTGACATCTGTGGATACCTAATACAACTGATGCGACCATTAACATCGAAAAAACAGAACTGAAGCCAACGGGCCCGGCTGAAGCCCTTTATACGATGGATGACATCAATGCTCAACGGCGGCCTTCGAGGGACCAAGCTACGCTGCCTCGAGACTCTGGCAAAAAAATGTTCCGAAGAGAAGCAGCAAGCTGGCGAATATATCTATATGTGGGAGGAACATCCAGTCGAAAGAACGTTACAGTGGGTAAGTAACTTGTTCTTCTGTATGCCAACAGTAAGGTATTAATGTACCCAGCACCCTTGCTACTGAAGTCACCTGTGGGTGTAGGTTGTCTGTGGGCCATCCCAAAAGGGCCTTGTCTGATCCAGAGACTGAGTGTACAGTATTGAAGTATATTTGTGTGTTACTATTCTATTGCTGCCTTCTAAAGAAGGCTTTATAAGTGACTGATAAGTAAATTAAATTAATAATTATTTATGCAAGAAGCCTTGAGTGTAAGAGTTTATTTGAATACCTGTAACTGTGAATCTTTGTGTAACTCCACTACAGCTCACATTTTCCCTCTTGAGATAAGCCTGGCTGCTTAACACGCTACCAAAACTGTGTAGTACAAGCTTATACCAAAGGTTGGGTTGCCTATACCAGTAGTCATAGTTGTTTTTAGTGTTCCCAGAGGGTACTGCATTCAAACATTGCCTAACAACTGGTGTTTCTTGGGGAATGTTTTGAGGGGAGAACAGGGAAAGGGCTGAAGGCTTTAGGGATAGCGTGGGTTTGTTATGAAAAGAAATTGGGAGATACAATGTCTCACCTAAGGAAGTCCTCTCCACACTCCCAATGTCTCCTCCACCCAAGTGATCCTCCCTTGCATATCCACCCCAAGGGTCTGGATCCAAGAGCGATGGCTTTTCCCTGGCCCCCGAGAGGAAGATACAGGGGGAAAAGAAGTGTGGACGCCCTCGGGTTCCTCACAATACACCCCAGGCCATAAAAACCCTAGGTATGTATATAAACACAACTACTTTCATAATACATTAACTTTTGTGGGTTCTGCTAATAGAACACCAACACTTTACCTTTGAGACAGTTCTTTAGTTTTAAGCGCAACACTTTAAGCAAGTGTGTTTGGCAAAGAAGGTGAGAAACAAAGCAAATAGCCCTTTAGAACATGTTGTATACCAGTAATTAAATTGGTAGAAAAACGGGTACAACACCCACAGATAAACCGTGGACAAAGTCTCTAGTTCTTAATAGGTCCAGCCCTTTGAATAATTGGGTTCTAGTGCCCAAGGGTCATAAGTTCCACAGTATATACTTTGCAGGAGGGTTTACTATGTGATTAACTAACAAGAGTTACCAGAGCCAATAGTTTTGAGTAAATGTTGCAGATGTTGAATTAAAAGGTAGGTAAAGTTCTTGCAAGTTTCTTTCCCAATCTCACCACTCCAGAATAAGTCTACGGAGGGCGGGGGGGGGGGGTCGTTGACAAAACCACTATTGATCTTAGCCAGGCCAGGGAGAGATGGACTTAGGGCCTATGGTGGATGTGGGGTGGAATAGCTATGAGAACTCAGCCCATGTATTCCAATTCTGTAAGTAACCACTCCATGGGTTCCTGACACAGCTGAGCCCACTTCTAGGCTTTGTCCAGTCAGAGGAGGTGTTGGGTTTTGGTCTGGCTATTTGGTGTGATGGTTCTGGAGACTGGATTGCTGGACACCCTTGGTACGTCCAGATGAAGACTTCCACAGATCAGGCTACTTCAGGAGATTTCCAAGACACTATGAAGGTGGGTTGCAGTGGGAGTCACCATAGTCAGGTGGCAACAGGCGATATTTGATTTGCATACAAAGGAGCAGGCCTTGCATGGCGTCTCTTTGGTCAGGAAGGCTGAAATTGCAGAAGCAGGATTTATTTGCAAAAGTTGAAGATTTCAGAGTCTCAAAGAACAGCTGCACCATGGTAATCTGGGAGAGAGCTGGTCAGTTCACTGGGTGGTGAGGGACACCTCTGAAGGCACAGCAGGGACAGATCCTCGAGCGGGGGGTCAGGATAGGTTGTTCCCACCAGACCTGGTAGATAAGGAGAGAGGAGCAAGCTTTCACTTGGATTTGGTTGGAGGCAATGCTGATTCACTTCAACAGGTCGTCAGCAGTCTGCACTTCTGCGTAGGGGTCTTTGCTCCAACGATGATCTGTCAAAATGGATGCAAGAAGTATCCCTATATGCAGGATTTTTAATGGAATCTTTCCCAAGCACACCAACGGTAAGGATCTGCACCATTCAAACTGACAGAGGCTGTCTAATCATGGATAGCCTCTGGCCAACATATTTGCCTAGCAAGACGCATTGTAGCTTGGATCTTGGCTTTGTCCAGACAGACACAGCCACGACATTCTGCCACACACAGACCGCAGCATTGCCCAAGAAAGGACTTTCCATGTATGGCAATTCCATACCAGAGACAATAGGAAGACGGCTATGAAGCAAAATGGTCAAAGGACAGGTGATAATCTCATGGCACAGCCATTTTAGAGTGCATGGTACTCTAAATGGAATTATGCAGTAAAATGTGAAAGTGCACAAGTAAAAAGTAAAAAAACGCAGTAGAAAATATCTGCTGCCACCAGCCCATCCTGGACACAATGTGGCTGCAACATCAAAGTTCCAAAAGAAATATGTATAAGAATAGAAAGTTTCCTAGCCTTATTTCACTTTAAGGGGGATGTGAGCAGTTATAAAAATACAAGAATTCTTCTAAGGAGATGGAGTCTAACAGTACTGGTAGTCTTGGGGACCGATCAGTTTCCCGATTAGAGTGAGCAAAAAGTAAGGCAAGTAAAGCTGAGGGCTTTACTTGCCTCCATAAAGGCAGGTCAGGAAGCAGACAATAGCAAAACAAGATGGTGTCTCCTTGAAGTCTGTGGGAGGAAAACCGCTAAAAGAAAATCTTTCCTAACACCCTGGTACAGTTCCCCAGGCCCTCGTGCTGCAGGAATGTTTAGGGTCTGTGGATCTTCAGGGCGCCTACTTCCATGTGCCAATCCATCCCAAGTACAGGAAGTGTGAATGATTAATGTTTGGCAGTCCCCACTACCACTTCTGAGTCTTGTCTTTCAGTCTTTACTCCGCACCCAGGCTTCCTCCTTAAGTGTATATGATCCTGGTCACCCAAAAGGCCCTCCAACCCCCACCCAGGGATGCTTCCTAAGCACTTCTTTTGTGCCTTATGGTTATTATTTCAACCTACATTGGTTTTAGGGGGTGTTCTGGTAGCACCTACTATTTAGTTGTCTTCACAAGGGGTGCAAGCTGGTTTACCTTATTAGTACTCTAATGTACCCTTATGATAGCCATTGGGGTTCTAGTGGGTATTCTCTGCCTTTTTGTCCTAGGTGCTTTCCTTTTACAGGAAAATATGAGGGTGACATAAAATAACCGCTGTGCTCTTGTTGTCTTTTTGTGAGCCTAAGCTGGCACCCCTATTGTGTTTTGAACTGTCCTAGATCACTATGCTTTCTGTCGGGTGGGCTGTTTTGGGTGCCATTCTGACTGGGTGGCTGCCAAAACCTTTGTTTTAAATTCTCTAATGGGATGGGTGGGCAGAATCCAGCCCCTGTGAGTGAAGTAACCTGTTCTTAAACTTGGTTCTGCCGGATTTTTGTTAGATGAGTAGGCCTGCTTACCTGCTGGAGGATTTTGGTGCTGGAAACCTTTGTAGTCTATTTTGAGACCCATTCTGGCCATACTAGTGAGACTGGCATTTCTTGTCTGTATTCCAGTTTGTATTATGGGGTGCTGGACATCCCTCCTTGCTCTTCCTCACACTGCTGCTTGTCCGTATCTGCTTGGGCCAGTCCTTCTATCCTGTGACCATTTCCCAGACTTTTTACGAGACCGCCACGGTCTCCCACCTTGGTGCTGGAGCTGCCACTATCAGGAAGGGTGTTGGGGCCCCCAACACCCCAGATAATCGGATTCTCTAACCCTTCCTTGGTTGCCACTGCTGATATCCGGCTACTGAGCCTCTGGGGTCTCCCCTGTTCAGGTTCCCCTGTCATGCTCGAGCCATCTCAGTCGCTAGTTTCACTTCTGGATAATGAGACCTATTCCTGTGAATAACTATTTTTCTTTTGGTGCATCTGGTTCATCGTTGGTTCTGGGTTCAAGTCTCTTGGTGACCAATTTCTCAGCACTTTAAAATGATCTGTTTACTTGCTGTATTGTTCTGCATTCCTGAAAGTGTTTTCAGGAACCAACACCATAGGCAGCTACCTCTGTGACGTAGGTTGATTGGTTGTTCCTAATACGCATTCTCAGGGACCTCATGGTCCAAGATTTCTGCAGGTGGACTTAAACCGCATTTGCCCATTGACTTGCATTGGGGGCAGTGTCCTTCTTGGTTGTATTTTCTCTTGAGGCTACTGGAATCTGGCCTTGGATCTCTTTGTGGGGGTCTTTGGTGTCCATTGGGGTGGTTGCTCCCATCTCTGCAACTGTGGGGAGGAGCGGAGATTCACCTGACTTTTTCATCACAACCGCAGTTCAGCCTGCAGATTTGATTCTGTTGGTTTCTATGGGGCACGTTTACAGCACTTTAACTCAGACAAGTGACACTGTTAAGTATTTGCCTGAAATGTTACATTTTTCTATGGTTTCCCTAGCGTCCCTGGAGTTCTACAACAAGCTCTGGATTTTAGTGACTACTGCTGATTTATTAGGGGTTTGTGACACTCCTGCTTCTTGATATGCACTGTATTGTGTGTTGCTTATTTTCATTTACCTCTGTTAGGACAGTTTTTCTTTTTGCACCTTTGCCTCCATAGATTACTATGGGACCTCCAGTCCTTTTGCTTATTTTTGGACAATGTCCTGATTTTTGGAGGTCACTAAAGCTTCTGCTTTACTTCCTTTCACTGTTTTGCTCATTCTTATGGCGAAAATGACTAGTCCCTAAAATTGTCAGTACTATAAGGAAGTCATGGTATTGAGTAGTAGACACAGACACAATGGATACAAGTTTCGAAAACCTTTATTTAGTATTTTAGTTGGGTTGGTAGAATTCCTAACTGGCCCTAACTCTAGAATGGGAGTAGTCTCTACCATTAAACAAATAAATATTTTTATTTGTTTTAGTTCATAAATGAACTTTTACAAATATGCATGACGGATACATTAAAAAGATTTTACAGTAATCCATTACGAACATTTCACAGTATTCAATTAAAAATACTGTAAACTTCTTTCCATTTTAAGTTCAGTTCAAAGTTAATCCTAAAGATCAAACATAAATCGCATGTCAAAGTGCATTTGGCAGGCACACATATAGGTTTTGACATTTAACAATGTAATGGCAATAAGACAGTATGACACATTATGTCACAGTAATGCACCTTGCTGATGCATGTTGTCTGTTGTAAGCAAAAACCAGGCGGGAAATAATAAATAAGTCCAGTCAGTCTAGTAAAAATAAAAAGGCCTATACTAAGAAAACCTAACCTTGCCCTCCTTCTCAAAATGACAAACGTGTTAAGGGAATACAAAAGGAAAATAGTGTCTCAAAAGAAATGTCATAATGGCTTAAGTAACAACTCCCTTCCCCATGTTTATTCCCACGGGGTCTAGAGAGTTTCTTAAAAAGGATAGGTGGATGGCACAGTTCTATCAGTCTTGCACACTTTGGCTTACTGGCACAATTCAACAGTTCAGTCTTGGTCTTCAAACGTCTGATAGTTCAATCACTTCCTTAGGTTTCGTCCTCTTTTTCATCAATACTCTCTTCACATCACAGTTTCTCAATTTCTCATAGTTCTGCACAGGCTTCCCTCTGCCGGGCTGAAGCCTTTGTTCTTTGTGGTAGTTCCCCATCACATGTTTTATCTTGGATATCTTTTCACTGTCGAAGACTTTCGAAACAAGGATTTTACATAGACCTCTGCATGACCACTTTTCAACAATTCTGCAATTCACAATCTTCCTCATCTTGCAACACCAATGCCTCTTGGTACTTGTAGTTCTTATTCTCTTTAATTTGCCCTCTCTGCCTTTTCTAAAGTTCATATATTTTTGCTCACTTGGCATAATCAGAGTTCACATACTTCGCTTTCCTCTTATTCAACTTTCTTTCCTTATCACGGTTAATTTCTTTCCTTTGGTTCCCGCTGTAATAGCTTTCAACTCTCATAACATTTCACATGTGTGACTACTCCTCGCTGGACCACTCTGTTACTTTATATCCTTTCCTTTTATAATTCAACAATTGTTCTTTCCATTCATGTTTTATCGGCACAAACGTAACCTCCAACTTTTGGATTATAGTTACTTTCGCTTTAACACAAACCAGACTTTTGTTGCCTTCGATAACTTATCGGTCATGTTAATTGTCCTTCTTTCATTTTATTCATGCAGCAGGCAAGGCCGTTACCAACTCCTCTGCTATTCCCCAACTCTGCCGTTCATCCCGGGAGGGTTGTGGGCCACTTTCATGCAACTTGAAGGTTTCTTTCCTTTGCTCACTCTGCTTCAGCCTTGGAATGCTTACGGCTTCCCAAAATTGTGGACTTCTCACCTAGCTCTCTCTCAATTGGTACAACTGCTGATCAGCCCTTTGGCCTTCCCACTTACAC
This sequence comes from Ambystoma mexicanum, assembly GCF_040938575.1. NCBI lineage: Eukaryota > Metazoa > Chordata > Amphibia > Caudata > Ambystomatidae > Ambystoma > Ambystoma mexicanum. The sequence continues at coordinate 819,038,212 of NC_090934.1, read as the reverse complement.
AGCATGGTTCGCATCAGCCCCCTGAAAGAGTTGTTCCTTCTCGTGCCCAGCCTCGCTCAAAGTGTATGTCTGCGCCACTTTTTATTCTCACAGCGAGGGTTAACAAGTGGCAGGTGTGCATTGTTAGGACTATGTGCCTGACTCTGCCTGGCCTCATTACAGGGACAGAGCCAATGCAGGTCAGTGGAGGTAATCTTTCGAACCTCATTCTTCATCTTCCTCGTCTCAGTACTGTTGTCAATGTAAAGTGGGGAGGAATTATGGGAGCTGAAGTTTCCCATAAAATAAGCAGGGATAGGGGTTAGATGGATTGTGGAAAGAGGGGGATACCATGTCTCAGCATTGGGTGCTTCTCACCCACTCCCAGAGGACCCCTTACCTAGGTGATCCTTCCTCGCTTGTCCACCCCCACCCAAAAGTGATGGCCTTTCCCTGGCCACCTGAGTATAGGATCCCTGGTGAGTAGGTTGTGGAACATCCTCTGGTTTTTCACAGTACTGTGAGACTTTCTCTCTTTTGAAATTCTTGCAGTTTTACAATTGCACACATCACCTTACAGTGAAGTGCAGATAGGATATGTTTTATCCTTTGTGGTAGGTCAAAAGAAGGAGATTGATCAAATGGTGATATTTCTAAAATGTATTGCTTTATTTAAATCAGAAAAGGCCTTCCTGTCCCTATTGCAAAGGTTTGCCTTACCTAACATAAAACTAACTACGGTGCTCGTAATGAATAGTGTAGTCTAAAGCAATAGTCTGTCTTCCGCCACAAAGATAATCTACACTAACTGTGTAAGGGTGCAGAAGGAGGAGACTGACAAACGGGTGGCATGATGATTGCTATAGACTTCTATTAGTCAAGAAAATAAAGAGAAAACAGAACTTTCCCTATCTCTAAGAGGGGTTTCACTGCCTCAACTAAAGCACTCGGCGTTCTGTCAGAATAGCCATGTTATTCAGTAGTCCACCTTCCTGTGTCAAAAATCCTACGTCTGTCCCTTACACTTAAAACTAAACTAGGGATGAACTAGACCTTCTAGGTCCAGAAGAATGACTCCTTCCTTCTGGACTGGGGATAAAAGTTCACTTCCATGTTTTGGTTTCTTCTTAGAGGAATGACTCCTGCCCCAGGTCAGAATTGTCCACCAACACAAAAGAAAAAGTTCCAGCACTTCTCTCTGTCAGGTGCACTTCTCATCTTTTACCACTTTTTTTATCAGAAAGTCTTTTGAGCTCTGGTTACCATGAGAATGACTCCCTACTCAACGTTTTTGGATTTTACAGTTCAACATCATCAGGGGGAATGACTCCCTTCTCCAGCATGGGGTCTGGCATGGATTCACATGCTCAGGAATATTCCCCATCGTCAGGCTGGGAATCCTCCATAAAAAGAAAAAACTGTTTGAGTTTAGTTTCTGAATTGCCTCTCCTATAAACCAATCACTGAGCTGTGGGTCATACTGCCCCTGCCAATGACTGCCCTTTTCTCAAGCCCCTCCCCAGGCAGCCATCTTCTGATTTTTACTGCACGTTCAAGTGTTGGGAGTCCTCAAGTTTCACTCTTCAATCTTTTCTGTGTTTTTTTGTTTTTTTGGATAGAAAGCTCTATTTTTCAGTCAATCGAGCCTGTGTGCTCTATCTATTATCTTTCTGATTAACAGGGATCCGTTTTATGGCTCTTTTCAATGCCACTCAAGGGATGATTTTGTTGAGTATTCTTCTTGGAGGGTTCCAGAAGTTCTTCAGGCCTACACCGCATGGATCATGTCGGAGGAGAAGGACGGCACTTCCCTCTCCAAGCTTTGCTCCGGCTGCGGTTTGTGGAATGTGTACATGGACGTCAAATATTCCCAGTGTCTGTATTGCCTGCACCCGACTCATAAGATGGAAGATTGTGAGATTTGCCGTGGCTTATCGAAGCACACGTTGAGGGATCGACACCAACGGCTGGAGTCGTAGCTGCAGGCCAAGGCCTCTGCCCCGGGTGGCACCCAGGAGCATTCCTCTCCTGGATCCGGCAAATCTGAGCGGGCTTCTAAGTTCTTTGAGGGCGCTCCACCTGTGGGGGCCCAACACAAGGCCAAGCATCGCAAGTCTACTTCTGTCGGGGTCGCCGCTGGTGCGGGTCCCGCAAAGGTCAGGGCGCGATCGGCTTCCCCATCTGCATCGATCTCCAGCCACCCCTCTGGTTCTTCATCAGAGAGGAAGTCATTTACCTCGAGGAAGCTGAGAGAGACTCCAGAGAAGACCAAACGGGAGAAGGCCAAGCCGGGTACAGTGTCCAGCCTGCCCACGACGGGGATGGCCAAAGTCGACAAGGGGTCTGACCCGGCCCCGAAGGAGAAGGCCAAACGGGACAAGGTGTCTGACCCAGCCGTGAAGGAGAAGGCCAAGTAAGCCGAGGGATCCGGCCTTTCCGTGAAGGCCCAGGTGCACCAGGCCAAACCGTCACCCTCCATAGAGTTAGTGGTGGCATCACTCTTGAAGGACGAAGGAGCGGAACCAGCCCAGGGTATCCCGACGACAGCCAGAATGCTCTTCCTCCCAGGAGGGAGGCTTCGAGCAAGCCAGTTAAGCAGACTCCAGAGAAGAGGATGCCGGACCTCAGCCCGGGACCGACCCCTCAGGACCCGAAGATAGGGGGGGGGGGTGGAAGGCCTCCAAGGAACAGACATGTCTTCTTCCATGGGGACGATGACGACGAGAGGAACGTCAGAGAATCTCCCCACAACGTGGGCGATGTCGACAGGGTCACCGTCTATGGAGATGACGACGAAGGGCCCAGTGACGAGGGAACTGGACCGAGCGCGCCGCGCCTATGCCCCAGGTACCACCTAAGGATATTTCATTGGACATCCTGTTGACACTCCACATGCTGGTGTCGGAGATACAGAGGAGGATGCCGACGCCCACGGCGCCCGCTCCACCCGCTGCACCAGTTCCAGCCACCCCGTTGACACTAGGGGAACCGCCGGCCAGGAAGAGGCATCTCACGCCTCCATGGCACCCGGAGACGGACACAGCGACAATGGGCACGGATGACAACGGCGTGATGGGGGACCTCCCAATGCCTCCGCCAAGGGCCTCTCCGCCGGACAAAGTGTGATCCTCACCTGAGCATCAGAGTTTTTCCAGCTCACGCCGGAGGAAAAGAAGCAAGGCTTCTTATAGCAGCACCGGAAGACTAAGAGGAAGACCATCCTTTCGGTCCCCCTCCTGGACCATATTTGGGATGACGGGCTGGCTCTGATGAAGAATCCCTTCAACTGCCCCCGTGAAGAGAGACCGGCTAGAGAAAAAGTACCCAAGTACCTACAGTCTCTGCGGTCGCCAGGAACAAATGTCGAGTTCGGCGTCGTCTTCCGCCCCTCCGGACAACGAGGGGAAGAAATTGGATTCTATGGGTAGATCGGTTATCTGCTCAGCAGCGACGACTGTCAAGTCTACCAACGCCCTTGCGATTGTGGCCAGATATGACCAGGAGCTGCGGTTCAAGTTAGCTCCACTACTGGACTTCCTCCTCGATGACAAACTGGTAGACCATCAAGATGGCCCTGGACATCGTGGACAAAGGTTTCCGCCAGATCGGAAATGGCGTCTGTCTTCGCCGTTGTGGCTGGCTCAAGGCCACCAACTTTAGACAGGAGGTCCAGACAAGGGTCTTGGACATTCCCTTGGACGGGGATATCTTGTTCGGGAAGGCCGTGGATGAATCCCTGTGGATGAGTCCATCAAGACGGACATGGAGACGGCACGTGCCCTAGGCACTCTACAGCAAAGACGACTGTTGTTCCTCATCAGGGAAGTCCATCAGGTCTTCTAAGGGCTTCGGCGGGAGCTCATCCTCTTACTGCCAACTTTCCCGGTCCTTGGCCCAGGAAGCCAACAGGGGTCGCTCCAAGGCCTCCGGGGGCAGACAACGCCGTCGTCGTTGGGGACTTCAAGGGCGCCGGTCGATCTCCAAGCAAGAATGAACCAGCCAGGACGTTGGGCCACCACCCATGCACCACGGTGGGAGGCAGGCTGGCGAAATTCATCAGCGTGTGGGAGACCATCTCCACCGACTGATGGGTGCTGGACGCTCTCGCTCACGGACACACCTTAGAATTCCAACGGAAGTGTCAGTGAATACCACCAGTGGCCCGGCAAGAACAGCACATTCCTCAGCTGCTGCTGGAAGTCCAGGCCATGTTAAGGAAAGGGGCGATAGAGCCGGTCCCACAGCGACTCCGGAGTTTAGTCAAGGTACTTTCTCATAAGAAAAAAGACCAGGGGCTGGAGGCCCATTCTCGATATGACGGCTCAGCAAGTACAGCAAGTCCCAGAAGTTCCAGATGGTCACTCTACAACATGGGCTCTGCCAGTTGGAGCAGGGAGACTATCAGTCGTCGTTGGATCTGGAGGAGGCGTACTTCCACGTCCCCATACACCCAAAACATTGCACGTTCCTGTGCCTTGTCGTCCAGGGGCAGCATTACCACTTCAAGGCACTTCCCTTCAGACTGAAGTCGGCATCCAGACTCTTTACCAAGTGCCTGGCACCGGTGGCGGCCCATCTGCAACTGCAAGGGATCCATGTGTACCCATACTTGGATGACTGGCTCGTCGAGCCAAGTCGTGGGATATCGCCGTTGATCGCACAGCGTGGACCGTCGGATTGCTGAAGAACCTGGGGTTCTCAGTGACTAATGCAAAGTCCTGCTTGACTCCATCGCAGGAAGCTCTGTTCCTGGGGTCCAGGCTCCACACAGTGGCCTGCTTGGCAACCCCGTCGGAAGAAAGGATATCGGCCATCCTGGGCAAGGTGCAACGGTTGTTGGCACTGAAGATCGCCACAGTGCGGACCATTAAGTCGCTGCTCGGCATGATGTTGTTGTGCATATACCTGATTTGGCTCTGCAGGCTGCGGATGCGTCCACTCCAGTAGTTTCTCAATGCATGTTGGACTCAAATGTCCAGAAGCTTTCAGGATGGGATCGCTCTCGACAAGGAGTTCCGTCGAGTGATCAGGTGATGGGGCGTGCGCTCTAATATCGCTGGAGGCAAGGGCTTTTAGAGCCCCCCATACCAGGAGACTGTCATGACGGACGCTTCTCTGAAAGGCTGGGGAGCCCACACCAGGCGTATTCACTCCAGAGGCGTGTGGCAACCAGAAGAGAAGACTCTACATATCAATGTTCTGGAGCTACGAGCTGTGTTTTAGGCCCTCCGGTCGTTCCTACCGTCCCTCAAAGGCAAGGTGGTGAGGGTCTTCACAGATAATACCACCACAATTTTTACATCTGGAAACGGGGGCACCAGATCCCCAGCGCTCTCCCAGGGGGTACAGGACTTGTGGCACTGGGCCGTCGCCCAAGGGATGTGCCTTGTTCCGTTCCTCCTGGCAGGAGTAAAGAACACAGTCGCCGACTCTCTCAGCAGGGAGCTGTGCTTTTGCCACGAGTGGGAGCTTCGGCAGGATCAAGTGGACAGCCTGTTCCGCAAGTGGGGCAATACCCAGAACTAATTCTTTGCGACGGCAATGAATACCAAGTGCTGGAGGTTTGGCTGCAGGTTCCCCAGCCAGGGAGCATGGGGAAGCATCATCCTTCAATTGGGAATGCCTGTTCTTAAATACGTTCCCTCCATTGCCGCTGCTACTACGAGTCATCAGTCAACTCAGACAGTCCCGGTGCAGGATGATCCTCGTCGCACCAGCGTGGCTGAGGCAGATCTGGTACCCGGACCTTCTCAGCATGTCAACATCTCCGCCAGTCAAGCTGCCAGCGGTAGCGGATCTTCTCGCCAGGGAAGGAGGCGCAATCCTGCACTACGATCCGGGATCGATGAACTTGAAGGCCTTTCTCCTGCAGCATTAGAGTTCGGTGGTTACGAACTTCTGGCGGACTGCAGGGAGGTGCTTGCCAAGGCCAGGGCGTTGTCATCGTCGTTGAAGTGCTATGGACACAAGTGGAAACGCTTGACCTGTTGCCGTTCGCAGAAGATCAACCCTCTGAGGGTCACGGCCCCTGAGGTGCTCCCGTACTTAATGTCTTTGGCTAGATCGGGGCTGGCGCACGCCATCATAAAGGTGCAGCTGGCTCGCACTACACCAGATCCCCAGGACGACCCTCCTTGTGGTCGCACCGGTTCGTCAAGGAATTCATCAAGGGACTGTTCTGCTCGTTCCCGTCGTTGAGGGCTCTGGCCCCCGGCAAGGGGAACTCGACGTCGGGCTGACTTAGGCTCATGGGAGCCCCATTCGAACCTATGCATACAGCTCCTCTTAAGATTCTACCGTGAAAGACAGCTTTCCTCATGGCCATCACTTCTGCACGATGAGTGGGTGAGATCCAGGCCCTATCATGCAAACCACCTTACTTGACTTTCTACGATGAGAGGGTGGTGCTGCGGGCGCACCCCTCCTTCATCTTCATGCCCAAGGTGCCGTCAGACTTTCATCTTGACCAGTCCTTGGTGTTACCTGTGTTTTTCGGATGCCTAACTCGCCGGCTGAAAGGACTTTGCACTCGCTGGATGTGGCTCGAGCGCTGAAGTTTTATGTGGCCAGCACGAAGAGTTTCCAGAAAACTTCTCAGCTTTTTGTGAACTTTGCTCCTGTAACCCATAGGAAGGCCTTGTGCAAGGCTTCCATTTCCACGTCGCTCTCCGGCTGCAACAACCATTGTCACCGGTTGGCAAACCGACCGTTGCCTGGCCGTCCGAGAGCCCATTCTACCAGAGGGATCGCTGCTACGACAAAGTTCTTGTCTGGTATGCCCCTGCTGGACATCTGCAGGGCTGCTACATGGAGGTTGACGCACACCTTCACGAGATTCTACTGCGTCGACCGGGATTCCACGGAGGAGTTAAGAGTCAGCCAAGCAGTGCTGCGCAACCTGTTTGCTTGAAGGTGAGCCTAGTAACGAGGTTCAGAGATTGCTTCTGTTGAGTCTTGCCACCTCCCGTGGTTGTGCATGTGTGTACTGCTATGTATTCTTTATTCATGAGCATGTGAATCCATGCAAGACCCCATGCTGGAGAAGGAACAAGTTACTTACCTGTAACTGTTGTTCTCGAGCATGGGTCTGGCATGGATTCACATGTTAACCCTCCCGCCTTAGCCCTCTGCCGCTCTTCACTTGGTCTTACTGCCACTTTACGTGCTACCAAATCTGAAGATGGCTGCCTGGGGAGGGGCTTAGGTGGAGGGCAGTCATTGGCTGGGACAGTATGACCCAGAGCTCAGTGATTGGTTTATAGGAGAAAGACAGTTCAGAAACTAAACCAAAACCGTTTTTTTCTTTTTACTGAGGATTCCCAGCCTGACGACGGGGAATATTCATGAGCATGTGAATCCATGCCTGGCCCATGATGGAGAGCAACAGTTACAGGTAAGTAACTCGTTCCTTCCCCCGGCCGGCCTCACTTTCACTTTGCTTTCACAGTTCAGTATTTGTCTGCTACTTTAATTTGGCAGTCCTGGTTCACTCTCGTGCCAGGTGCTGCCATGAATTCTTTTATCTGCTTTTCACTGCGAGTGAGGTCCTGTTTCTCCCTCCTGGCCATCTGTTTTTTTTCTGCACATGGGGAGTTTGTGCCTGGCTGATGACCATTCCATTAGGTAGGTGCACTTTCTGTGCATGACTGCACCTACAGGGGAATTATTGTACCTGAAAAATCGAAATTTGAAGAAAGAAAACGACGAAATTTGCATTAAATTGTTGAAAGGGACTGTTTTATTTGGCATTATCATTGTGCTGCCATTTTTTTGAGCTTTTTAATACCTGGAGCTGCCTTGCTATTTTGAAAGCACAAGTTTTCCCTCTACAAGTTTTGTAACAGCCTCTTTCTAAAGCTACCTGCCTCTACTCTCCGCCCTCTGCAACTAATCCAGAACAGGACTGCAAGTCTTGTCCTTGACCTCAAGCCCTCGGATCGTATCTCTCCAGCTCTGAAATCTCTCCATTGGCTCCCAGTGGATGCAAGGATTAAATTCAAAACCCTCTGCATTGTCCACAAGGCTTTCTGGGGCCTGGGTCCAAAATACCTTCAGCTATCCCTCCGCAAATACCTCCCCTCTCGAGCTCTTTGCTCCTCTAACTCGCTCAGGGTCAGTCGTTTTTTATAAGAAACGAGCTGGGGGTAGATCTCTGTCTTTGGCTGGGGCCTCCCTCTGGAACAGCCTCCCTGCCACTCTAAAACTTGAGGAGAACCATCTCCTGTTCCGGAAGCACCTCAAGACCTTCCTCTTTTCTTCTGCCTTAGCTCCCCCTCTCCCCTGCTGATCTGTTCTCTCTTGGCACCGTGCACCTGGCCACCCTCTGTCCTCCGGGCCCAGGTACCTGCTCACCCTGCCACCCTCCTGTACTGCCTCCTGGCCACCCCTTGCACTGGGGACTGTATCTGTACCTGTTAGGCAGAAACCTGTGCAGTTCCCTCTGGGACCACTGCAAAAGATTTAAGACTACAGGTGTTGGCAGTAAACCCACTTGGTAGCAGTCTGCACCGCACAGATTCACTGTGGTAGCTGTGGCTGAGCAGTCAGACTTCCCTCAAGAAGAGTTAGGCAGTATACAGAGGATACACAATAGGTACAGAGGCACAGTAGCACAAGCAAACACTGACCAGAGCTAGGTGTAAAAGTATAAACTTATTTATTAAAGGTACACTCATAAATTACACTAGCACATTAGAAAAGGTATGAAAGTCAAACACAGTTACTATTACTCATATGTACATCCCTAATCATTTGTTGGACAATTCTAAGTTAACCCCACTTATTTCCAACCAGAGGTGAGCGCTTAACGTTAGATGGTACTCCAACAAGTATTACCAAAAGGGAGGGAAAAGGCAGAAATAAAGAGAGCAGTAAGGTAAAACACTTTTCACATAAGGTTAGCAAAGACACAATCAATGGTGGAACAAGGAGAATTAGTTTGGGGCCCGCTTTAGAGGGTGCCAGGCGAAAAATGTGCCCAAGATCACACAATGTCACAAGTCTTTGCAGGTGAGCAAAAAAGGTTTTACTACGGTTCTGAAAAGTTTAGTTAGGGTGTCCCAGACCTACCCAGGTTCGAGAGCCGAGGGCTAAATCTACCCCGTACAATCGGTGGCAAGGGAGGCCGGGCGGAACACAGTACCTTTAAAAGTGGAAAGATTCCTCCAGCGGTGTTAGTCGTTCCTGGTAGTGGGTGCAAGTCGCGGCGTCGTCCCGAGGAAGAGGTGATCTCGACGTAGAGGAAAGCTGCAGGTCGTTGCACTACCAGGGATGAGGCCAGCCGTGGAGTTTTCCGGTCACAAAGGATTTTTCCCCTCTTTTGCGGTTGAGGTAAAAAGTGGTATCCCGGTTGCCAGGGTGCTTGGCACAGGCAAGGCGGCCACGAGATGCTTCGGGACTGCGAAAAGAAGGCAGCAACTGGTTGTCCCCACCAGTTAAGGGAAGAAGACTCTCCGGCGGGAGATCTCCTCTGTCGTCGGGAAAAGTGGTGAGACGGTTCTGCAGGGCTTCACCAGTGGTGTCGTCTTGGCAGGTCGGCTCGGCTTCTCCCTCTTCGGCTTCTTAGGTCCTGTGGCGACTTCTGAAGAACCAGTCCCAAAAACCCTGCTTTTATGCAGCAAACCCCCATTCATACAGCCTAGCTGTCACTCAAACATGCTAAGTGGTGAGCGGGGTGGCTCACCACTTGGGCCAATCACACTAGTGTGCGACATGAGTTGGCAAGGCAACTCAGTCCAGGGTGCCTAAACCCCCTCCCACACCCCCCTGTGGTACCCAGACAGAATGGCACCACTTTGGAGGGCTTCTGTGCAGAAGCCCGCCAAAAGTGGAACAAAGGCTCGACTCGGGTTCAGGGTTACTGAAGTGAACCTAGACGCCATTTTGGCGGCGAGTTCCGGCAAAAAATCCCAACCGGTGAATTTATATTAAATAAATAAACCGGCGGTATCTTTAACATTGCACCAAAAAGTGGTGCATCAAAAACAATGGGAAATCCCATTGGGAAATATTCCGGTGGAATATTTCCGTGGTATCCACTGCCACCAGCCAGAACTCGGCGAGGGGGGACGGGACAGTACCCCCTCGACAACAGACCCAGGGGCAATCTAATTGCCCCTACCAGTACTTCCACAGTAAGATGGTTTGTACTGGTTAAGTTCCTAAGTTAAGACTAGTAAAGTCAATGGCAACTTTACAGACCCAGGGAGACAGTAGTCAGTCCCAGGGTGTGGAGTCTATGTTTGGGGGTCTCTAGGACACCCCTGTGCTACTGCACTGAGGGTGCTGTGTAACACACATTCAAAAACCAATGATGGCCTATGGGGAAAATTACCCCCTAGCCCATAAGCACATAGCAAGTCACAGAAACACTCTCAAGTCATGTCCAAGAGTGAGGGTAAAAGAGTCTCACTCTTGGCAGGAGAAAAAAAATAAACCCCAAAAAATCCAGCAAAGCTGCTGGGGGACTCACTAGGTTAGGAAATTCAGCCTAAACAGAGAATTCTTCCTAACAGTACCCATACAGCCCCCCCCTTTTTTCTTCCTGCACTTATCAGACCTACCCTGTCTGCACCTTAACTACAATGATGCTGCCACCTCCCTCCTCTAAGAAATCCGGACTGCCTTGACTTTGCCTCCTCCAAAACTATGGGTTAGTTCTCTCCTTATGGACTCACTCCTACCACCTTAGACTATCACTGTTCTTTCTGCTTGTTACTCCCATGTTGTCATCCTGATGCGCAGTGCTTCCTAAAACCCTTTGCTAACATCTGAATCCAAGATTGAAAAGTCAAATCTTGCTGTGTTTGCTTTGTGCTAAAAAGTCAAATCTTGCTGCCCATTGCGAAATCCTCTGTTTTTTGCTTGTATACTGATGCTTCTCTGTAGCTTGCCAGCCCAGTGACCTCGCCACTCTCTTATGTCCCAAACCTACCTGCCTTAGCCCCCAGTTCCTCCATCCTCTCCTCATTTCACCCCCATGGCGCTTTCTGTTTCTCCTATCTTTTCCAACTGCTTCTCCATTGACTATCCTTCCCTTTTCACTAAGTCTGGTAGGAAGAAGTTCAAAAAGGATATCTTGGCCTCTAACCCTGGTCTTCCTATCGCCAACACCTACTCCAATGCTTCCTCCAGACAGACCCTCACCGGCATCCTCTTTGTCTTTCCTTCGTCCGATCTATGTACGCCTCATATGATCTCTGCATTCTGTCCTATCTACTCCTCTCCCATTAATGGTAGCACTCACTGGGAAGTTCTCATGGCTTCCTTCGACTCCTCTAAAGTCATCATTAATGTCTACCTAAATGGCACTGTCATGGTCCAAGGCCGATCTCCTCCTCTTTGATATGCGCTTCCCTCGCCTCATCAATTTCCTCTGATCTCCTGTTGTCCCCTCCTCTCCCCTCTTGGCTACCTTGCCCTCTTCTCTCCTCATCGCCTCCTAGGGCTCTTTCTCCTCCGCAGGGCGTACCTCTGATCTGTACCCCTCCCCGGAAGTTCTTTAAGGCTGGCAACCTTCTTCATATTGCCACTCTCAACTCTCGCTCTGCTGTCAAACACTCCTCTGACATCTGCCACCTCCTTGAAGAACTAGACCTTGATGTCTTTGGTCTTACTGAGACATGGTTCACGGCCAGCTCTGTCATGAGCTTTGACACTCTCCTCCATGATGGCTACAAGATCCTCTCAGCACCCAGATCCTCCCCGTCTGGTGGGGGGAGAGGGGGTAGCCCTGATCTTTCATGAGTGGATTCCTGCCTCTATCATTCCCACTCAGACCTACTACTCTTTTGAATGCCTTGTCTGTAGGCTTTCTCTCTCGCCTACCCATTCTCTTACTGTGGTTACCATCTACTGGCCTCCTGGTCAAATCACCTCATTTCTCTCTGAGTGGGCGGACCTCTCCTCGCCCCTCGTGGCCTCATCCACTCAACAACTCCTCCTCAGTGACCTCAATATACCTTTAGACTCTCCTTGTTCCTCCTCTGTACTCTTCCGTGACCTCTGCGACTCCCTCTCCCTGTCCATCCTCCCCTCTGGCCCGACTCACTCTGCAGGGCACACACTCGATGTCTTGATCTCCTCTGACCTCCCCCTCTCCATCCCTCTGACCACTCCTCTCTCCTGGAGCGATCACTCCCTCCTCTCCTCTCATCACTTACTCTTTCCCCCAAGCCAAGCCTACCCCAACACTGCTACCTACCTTCTCGGACATCCGGCCCATGAAGCGTGTGTCAGTTGAGGCTTTTGCCGCCACTTTCTCCCCACCCCCTCCACCTCTGGCTGTCTCACATCCTGACACAGCCCTGTCTTTGCTCTACTCTTCAATTTCTGATACTCTTGATACTCTTTCCCCTGTCATGAGGATCTGTTTGAAGTCCAAAGCCAAGTGCAATTCCTGGTATGACTCTGACCTAGCTACACCTAAACGTAAGTGTAGGGCGGCTGAGTGGAAATGGAGGGCTTCCTGTTCATCCTCTGACAAACTGGCCTGTCGCCTGCTACAAAGGCAATACCGACTCTGTCCTCACCAAGAAGAGAGTCCACATTCAAGCTTCTGTCTCTGCGGCATCTAACAACTATGCCGAACTCTTAAAAATCTGCAAGGAGCTGGCCAATCCTGCTGCAATCTCTACCCCTCCTGTTGCCTCCCAGGCTCTTTGCAATGCCCTTGCCTCTCACTTCATTTAAAAAACCCAGGGCATCCTGTCCAACCTCTCCACCTCCACCCTTTCTCTCCCCTCTCCATCTCTGCTTGCTGACCCTCCTTTAGCCACCCACCCCCAAGCATCCTTCTCGTCCTTTCCTCTTTTCTCCCCTGACAAGGTCGCTAGACAAGTCCGATCTATGAAAGCCTTGTCAAAACAGGTTCATCCCTGTTCCTCTAAAACCATCAAGGACCACATTGACACACTCTCTCCCGCCCTTGCTGATTATTGCAACCACTCCTTTGTCTCAGGATCCCTCCCCTCCCCTCTGAAGCTCTCCCTTGTGCATTCTCTTCTCAAAAAACCCACAGCTGATCCTTCTTGTCCAGCTAACTATTGCCCAATTTCCATTACTCCCTTTCTGGGCAAACTCCTGGAAAAGTTGGCCATCTCTCAGCTTAACCTTCATTAAAGTTCTGTTGGCTGTCTGCATGACCACCAGTCTGGCTTCAGAGCTGCCAGAAGCACGGAAACTGCTCTCTTGAACATCCGTGAAGATCTGCTCTCCAACCTCGACTCTAACATTCCCTCTGTCCTCATCCTCCTCGATCTCTCTTCGGCCTTTGACGCGGTCAACCATACCATCCTGCTCAACCGTCTTAGTGAAAACCTCGGTATCACTAATCAGGCTCTGGCCTGGCTGACCTCTTTCCTCTCAGATCGACCCTCCCAGGTCCAACTTGGGTCCTTCCTATCATCTATCTTCTTCTCTACCTGTGGTGTTCCCCAGGGGTCTAACCTCTCGCCCTGGCTTTTCACCCAACGCCTGGCAACTCTCGCCCACTGCACTGCCATTTTCTGTTCAATTTTCCAGTGCTACGCTGACAACACTCAACTTTTCTGGCTGCCCTCGACCACCTCCTCTCCCTCTCTCATCTCTGATTGCCTAACTGCCATTCAAGATTGGTGTGCCGCCAATGATCTTTGTCTGAATGCCAGCAAGACGGAGATCCTCCTCATCGGCACACCTTCACCATCCTTTCCCCTCACTCTCTGGCCGCTTTCCCTTGGCCCTCCTCCCACCCCCACCTGCGAGGCTAAGAACCTCGGGGTAATCTTTGACTCCACCCTTTCCTTCTCCGCCCACATCTCTGAGGTCTCTAAAAAGTCAAATTTCCTACTGCACCTCCTCAGAGGTACTCTGCCTTTCCTCTCCTTCCCCCAGAGGCTCATGGTATCCCAAGCTCTGGTTCTCTCTAGGTTGGACTATTGCAACAGCCTCTTTCTAAATCTACCTGCCTCTACTCTCTGCCCTGTGCAACTAATCCAGAACAGGACTGCAAGACTTGTCCTTGGCCTCAAGCCCTGGGATCGTATCTCCAGCTTTGCAATTTCTCCATTGGCTGCCAGTGGATGCAAGGATTAAATTCAAAACCCTCTGCGTTGTTCACAAGGCTTTCTGGGGCCTGGGTCCAAAATGCCTTCAGCTAGAACTGTTGAGATATGAAGGTTATATTAAGCTGTACAAAATTAATTCTTGCATTGTTTTATACTGAAAACTAACAAAAAAAGATTTAAACCAAAATGCCTTCAGCTATCCCTCCTTAAATACCTCCCATGTAACGCTCACCTGGTTTCCACGGGGGCGCTGGTCTAGTCTGGATTGCTGTGGCCTCTTCTAGCGTTATGCGCAGGACCCGGAACACCGATTGGACAGGACCTCCAAATCGTGCTTGCCTGGCCCGTAGGAATATCCTTCTGCAGATGAGAAAGGGGATTAACTGTCTGCAGAATAGTGTGCTGGCTCCCCCCTTTTCCCCTTCCCCCTTCGTTCCTCTCTAACTTCCTCCAAACCCCGGTTTAAGCTCACCTTATGGTTTGGAAGGATGAACTCTCCATCCTGCTTCTGGTGCAGGGGCGCGTGTTCGTCCAGTTACTTCACTGGTTTTCAGAATGGCGCTGGCAAAATCCACTTGACTTTCCTGAGCGATGCGCCGTAAGTATGAAAGTTCAAAGTTCAAGTGAGGCCCCCTTTATGTTGTCTTTCTAACCTGTGATCTGTCCTTTATTTCAGGTGCAGAATGAAGGCGATGCGTCGAGGGGTTAAACTGCCGAGGTGAGTAGTGATGAGGGCGATCCCTCTAAATGTCTATCATTCCCCAGAAATGTCTCTTGTCCTTTCCCCATAGGGGCCGGGGTACGGTACCTGCCAACGGGGCGGCGCCGACCCGACATGTGGAAGAAAAGCCAGTAAGTATTATGGCTGTTAATCAGGCTTTCCTTCTGCTCACCTTTTGTTTCTTCCTCTCTCCCCTAGGTGCAGAGATGTGGTGTCCGATGCTGACAGCCGCGATGGAGCCGAGAGATGACTCGAGGACAGTTGAGTGAAGAGTGGCGCTGCAGCGAGCAACGCAATGCTTTTAAATGGAAGTCTTTCTTCAGGGATGCTGGCGAGAAGATTCCGGATGCAGGTAAGAAGTTTGAAATAGTCCTTGGCTTTCACCTTTCTCTTCTCTTCCTTCCTTGCAGGTCTTCCAGGTTTGAGGCGGGCGTGGCTGGAGTCCAGGAGCAGGAGCAGACACGGTGAGCGTTAAGCTGCAGGAAGCAGAACAACGCGAAGCATGAGCTGCTGTCTGGGCGTGGCTTAAATAGCCTCCAAAGAAGTCCCAGGTATGTATCCTTCCCTGGCCACACCCGAGTGAAAAAATAGTCCCTATGAAAAAATAGTCCCTTTCAGGTCTCAGGGAGGCCTGAAGCGTGCAGCATGGTCTGCATCAGGTAAGTGCACAAAACACCTCCCTTTATGAGCCTGGCGCCTATGGCGCCAGGACTGATGTCCAACATGAGCCTGGCGCCAAAGGCGCCAGGACTGAGTCCAAAGAGCCCCTATAAGGGGCCGCTGGGCTTTTACCCGAGGGCATGATGCCTGCTTCCGGGGGTGCTGGGCCTGGCCTGGTGCTCCGGGGGTAGGCATCATGACATCCCATCTCGAGCTCTTGGCTCCTCTACCTCTAACTCCCTCAGGGTCAGTCGTTTTTCAAAGAAACAAGCTGGGGGTAGATCTGTCTTCGGCTGGGGCCTATCTCTGGAACAGCCTCCCTGCCACTCTAAAACTTGAGGAGAACCATCTCCGGTTCCGGAAGCACCTCAAGACCTTCCTCTTTTCTTCTGCCTTCGCTCCCCCTCTCCCCTGCTGATCTGTTCTCTCTTGGCACAGTGCACCTGGCCACCCTCTGTCCTCCGGGCCCAGATACCGGCTCACCCTGCCACCCTTCCGCACTGCCTCCGGGCCACCCCTTGTACTGGGGTCTATATTTGTACCCATACAGCACCCCCTTTTTCTTCCTGCACTTATCAGACCTACCCTGTCTGCTGCCTTAAACCTAGCACTTGCAAATTGCTGGCTGCACAACCACTGTTTGTTGCCTTTATTATTTATTTATTTATTATTATGTATCCGTTTCTCCTCTGCTTCGCACTTTCCACTTCTCCCCCCTTCCATGCACTTTTCCCCTTCCCCTCTCCCATGCACTTGCGCGTTCTCAATGTTACTGGGCCTAGTAAGATCGCTGTTTTGGTCTCCCCTGTCCCCCCCCCTCGCTTGTCTTGTCGCGCTCTGAAACACTTGTGTACGAGCGCGATAGAAATAAAATATCAATATCAAAAAAGAGAACTTGTAAGGGCCTTCTTTTGTGGATGCGGGTACCAGACCCTTATTTCTCTTCTTTGTATTTGGATACTTGAATCTCTTTTCTCCCAATTACTGTCACGAGGAAGATGACTTGTGGTGTTCCCTTGTTCCTGGGTCCTCTACCGTTCCCTGGTGGGCAGTGGCTTTACTCGACCACCAGCCAGAGGGAGATTCTCTCCAATCTTCAAAATTCTCTTTGGGATCCCAACCCCTGTTTGCCCCCTCTCCGGCTTTGTGTGTGTTAACTTTCACAACTTTGCTTTGGGTCCCAGACCCTGCTGACCTCTTCCTAGGCTTTACGACCCTTGCAGTGTATGAATTAGACCCCACTATCCTCCCTACGTACCTGCCGGTCAGACCGTCACCGTCTTACCTTTAGGGACTCCTGCGCATGGTAGTGACTCTTCTGGGGCTGGGGAGTGGAGTTGGCCTGCCGTTCCTCCTCTGCTGTAGTCGGCTTCTCACGCCTACTTCGGAGACCGTGACTATCAACAAGATAAGAATGGCTCTGGACCCAGTGTTAGGGAGAATTCTCTGTTTAGGCTGAATTTCCTAACCTAGTGACTCCCCCAGCAGCTTTGCTGGATTTCTGGAGTTTGTTTTTTTCTCCTGCCAAGAGTGAGACTCTTTCTCTCCCATTCTTGGACATGATTTGTGGTGTTCCTTTGACTGTTAATGTGTTTTATGGGCTATGGGGTCCTTTACTCCATAGGGTCTCATGTGTTTTTACTATGTGTGTTACACAGCATCCTCCGTGCAGTGACACAGGGGTGTCATAGTGACACCCTACCATAGACTCCATACCCTGGGATTGACTACTGTCTCCCAGGGCACGTAAAGTCACCATTGGCTGTACTAGTCCCAAATTATGAACAGAAACCAGTACAAACCATAATATTGTGGACGTACTGGTCGGGGCAATTCGATTGCCCTGGGGTCTGTTAGTCGAGGGGGCACGTCTCCGTCCCCCCTGATCGAGTTTTGGCTAGTGGCAGTGGATACTACTTTTTATATTCGACCGCAAATGTATCTCTATGGGATTTTCCCATTGTTCGAGGCTACAAACTTTAATTATTTAATTCTCATAGCCTCGAACATACCGCCGGTTTATTTATTTAATATTAATTCGCTGGTTGGTATTTTTTGCCAGAACTCGATTCTAAAATGGCGTTTGTGTTCTCTTCTGTGACTCAAACCCAAGTCGAGCCCTTTGTTCCACTTTTTGGCGGGCTTCTCCACAGAAGCCTCCAAAAGTGGTGCCACTCTGTCTGGGTAACACAGGGGGTGTAGGAGGGGGTTTAGGCACCCTGGACTGAGTTACCTTGGTAACTCAAGTCGCACTCTTGTGTGATTGGCCCAAGTGGTGAGCCGGCCGGCTTACCACTTAGCATGTTTGATTGACAGCTAGGCTGAGTGAATGGGGGTGTGCTGCATAAAAGCAGGGCTTTTGGGACTGGTACTTCAGAAGTCGCCACAGGACCTGAGAATCCGACGAGGGAGAAGCTGAGCCGACCTGCTACGACGACACCACCGGTGGAGCCCTGCGGAACCGACTCACCACTTCCCGACGACAGAGAAGATCTCCCGGCTGGAGAGTCTTCCCCTGACTGGTGGGCACAACCAGTTTACCTTCTTTTCCTCGCATCCCAGGACGTCTTGTGGTCGAATTGCCCGTGCCAAGCACCCCGACAACCGGATAGCCACTTACCACTGGTCCGTGAATAAAAGACCGCTCCTTTTTAACTGAGAACTCCGCGGCTGGTTTCTTCCCTGGCAGTGCAACGGACTCCTGTCTTCCTCCCCGACGAGATCCTCTCTTCCCCCGGACGAAGCACCGATTTGCATCCGCTGCCAGGAACAACTGCCCCCGCTGGAGTATTCTCACCACTTTAAGGTACCGTGTCCGCCAGGCCTCCCTTTCTAAAGATTGCTACAAGGTAATAATAATCCCTTAACCTTCTGGACTGGGCTGGCCGCCTTGACCATCTAACTGGTCTCTTTCTTTTGGTCCAACTCTTTCTGAACCTTTTCGAGACTTTTGTGCACTTTTCAACCGTGTGACCTTGGACACATTTTGTTCTGATCCTCTCTTAAAGTGGATCCGGCTTTCTGAACTCTAACTTCACGGTTTGACTCTGCCTTCCTCTGTTGCTGTGTTCTTTTGAAAGTGTTGGGATCTGTTTCAATTTATGCTCTGTCTTTCTCTCCCTTTTAAACTGAATTATTAGAGTGCCATCTGCGTTAAGCGCTCACCGCTGTGTGAAAATAAGTGGGCTTTACTTAAGACTTGTTTAATATTCTTTTAAGGGAGTGTATATCTTTTAGTGACCGTGTTTTGAACTGCTTAATATCAGTGCCTGTGTGTTTTATTAGATGTGGTTTTAAATAAATAATTATATCTCTTTTACACCAAGTTCTGGTCAGTGTTTGCTTGTTCTACTGTGTTCATTTGACCTATTGTGAATACTCTGTGTACTGCCTAACTCTTCTTGAGGGAAGTCTGACTGCTCGGCCACAGCTACCAAGTGAATCTGTGTGTTACAGACTGCTACCAAGCGGGTTTACTGCCAAACACCTGTAGTCTTAAATCTTTTGCAGTGGTCCCAGAGGGAACTGCGCATGTTTCTGCCTAACACCCTGTGGTCTACCTTCTTATAGAGCCTTTACTTCTAACTGTTCTCACAGTCAAAGGATCGACTGACGTCCGGTCCTGGAGAGCCACCTTCTGCAACTCACCAACTTCTACTCTCCGTTCTTCACTGTCTTTCTGCTCCCACACCTCACAGCTTCCACGCCTGCTGTTGCACAGGGGCTGGGTTGACCAAATCGTTTTTTTAAAAAATATATTTTTATTGAGTTTTCAGAATATAATAATCAACAAATAACAGAACATTTCATAGAGGCTCATAATACAATTCATCAAGCATCAATCCCCCTCCTCCCTTTGCATTTGATAGTCATAATTCATTAAACAACCGGACCTTGTCCGTAAGATTAATCGGAGATGGATATACGAGGCAACCATGTGAATCAACAGACGAAGCCTTGCATAAGGACTCGCAGTGTAAATATCAACCGTTAATTTCCCTCCCCTAATCACATTTAGTTGACGCAATTCATTAAGCATATCATCCTCCTCTTTAACTCCAACGTGGGCCGGTATAGTAGAAGCGATCAGCTACAAGCGCTATGAGCAAAGAGAGGGCAGAAGAAAGAATAAACATAGCCTGAAGAAAGAAGAGAGAGGGAAAAGAGAACAAGAAAGAGAGATAAGAAGTGGAAAAAAATAAGAAAAAAAATAAGTAAATAAATAAAATAAAATATCTAGTTCACAATGCCAGCGTCAGGGTTCTATAGAGGAGCTACAGTGCCAACATCAAGGTTTCATGAAGTGTTTCAGTTACAAGGGGTGAAAAAACATCTGCTCTCTATCCAGTACAAACTCCAGAAATGGTCCCCAAGTGCACATAAACTTTGACATCTTCCCCTCTAACATAGCTGTGAGCTTTTCCAGGCCCAATAGCTCCCACACCTTTACCCACCAGTATGCTATATGTAGTCCCTCCACTGACTTCCAGAAACTGGCCCTCGTGATTCATGCTGCTGTGAGTAGCTGGGAGAGTAGGGTTGCTCTAAAGCCCGACATCGGGAAGGACCCGTCTACTGGGACATTCCCCAGCACCAAAACCCAGGGGCCCATAGTAAGCAAGACTCCAGTGACGACCTTCATTTTGGATCGCACCTCCAGCCAGAACGACTGAATGAACAATGCCACCAAATGTGTGCCAGATCACCTCTCTCTCCACAGGCATGCCAGCAGGTGTCTGGATAGTCGGGGTTCATTGCATGCAGCCTGCTTGGGGGTAAAAACCACCGGTAACACAGCTTAATAGCTCTCTCCTTCACAATTGTGCATCGGGAGCTCTTTTGAGCTCTGTGCCAGATCCTGTACCAGGATTCCTCTCCCACGCTATCATGTACGGAAGTTTCTCCCCGGGAGGGACATTCTCTAAAAGTCTATAACAGGTTGAGATTTTATGAGCCTGCTTGCCTTCTAAAATATTAAGTTCTATCCTGATCGGATCCCTGGCCACCGCTCGGCGGGTATCCCCATTGGTTATCCAGTGGCGAAGTTGAATGTACCGAAAACGTTCCGATTCCAGCACGTTAAACTTTTCTTTGCATTCCATAAACGTCAGTGGCTCTCGGTTTATGTACAAATCTCTTAGCCTCAGAGGTTCAACTGAATCCCAACTCTGGAAGAAGCCAGCATCCAGGCCTGGCGTGAATGCCGGGTTTTGGGTGACGGGGGGAAAAGAGGACCCAGGCCGGATTTGCTACCTTTTTGCGCACATGCCTTATCCCAATTTTGGAGCGTTATCAATGTGGTAGGCAAAAGAGCGCACCGGTGTCTTCGGGCTTCTCTAGGGATAAACGGGAGATGGGCTAACGGCAATGGGGCCACTGCCTGTTCGATTTCCTGCCGTTTAGGGGGTTCTGGAGAGTTAGCCCAGGTCTGCATGGAAGCGACCTGTCCGGCACTGTAATAACGCTGGATTGAGGGGAGCCCCAAGCTGCCTGATGCCTTTCCTCTAGTAAGGAGTTTATTGGTAATTCTGGGCTTTCTCCCTTTCCAAACAAAACGGCCCAGCGCCTTTTGCATATCGATGAGGTCCCCTTTGGGATCCGCACTGGTAAAGATTGAAAAACATATAAGAGCCTCGGAAGCAATGTCATCTTAACCGCGCTAATCCGGCCCAGCCAAGAGATCTGTAGAGAATCACAACATGAAAGCCAATTTTTGGCCTCCTTCAATAGGGCAGGTATGTTGGCCTTAAAGAGACCCGAGTACGTCGGGGTTGTTAGGGATAATTATCAGAAATGTGCTAATTCCCTCCACCTTAGAGACCCCCAGCAACTTTGCTCGACTTTGAGGACTTGATTTTTTTAACCTGGAGAGAGTGTGACCCTTTTTCCCCACTCTCTCATGTATTTTAATGTGATTTTATACACCGTTTCTTTTGGTTGTGGAGTCTGACAAACTCCATAGGCATCATCTTTTACATTGTGTCACACAGCACTTTCAGTGCAGTGGCACAGGGAAGTCTTTCAGATTTCCCAAAGGTTTAAATACCTTCTCTTGGATAAACTACTGTTTCCAAGAGCAGTAGAGTGAAATTGACTTTACTTAACATTGTAACTAGACCCACCACACCCTATCTTACAATAGAGTGCTGGAGGGGTTACCTAGTATCCCCTTTGTCTAGTTTCTCATGTAAAAATGTGTATGTTGCCCTTTTTCGCACTGAATGGCTGGTGGCAGTGGTGGTTTCGTTTGAACTAACATGGTGTGCCTTTACCGCGGGCTGCCTACGCAGCTACAATAAAGCACCCGCAGTCTTTTTTTTCACCATTTCTTTGTGGAAGGGTCCTTCTTGAGATTTGCTCTGTGCGCCAAACCAGGTTTGGTCTCTTTGTTAATTTTGCCTTTGGCGGAATCACAAGTGAAGCCCGCCTCTGGCTCCAGAGTGTCTGGGGTAGGCAGGAAGTGAGGGAGGTGCCCGAAACGCCCTGTGCTTGGTCTCCTAGGAGACCCAAATGCACTCTGTGGTGATTGGCCAGCTGACTGTCCGGCAAGGACAGTCACCCTGCTCTGTGACTGACAGCTGAGCTGGAATGAATGGGAGTGAACTGAATAAAAGGCGAGTCTTTTGCCTTGGAATGCATACTCGACCACTGGACGAAGGAACCGAAGAACTTGAAGAGGACGCCTGCTGCAACTCCTGGACCTTTTCGTTTGCCCCGTGAAGCACTGCTGCAGTACCGAAACACCAAGTTTGCACTGACCGAAAAGCCCCTGCAAGGATGACTTCTCCCCTTGAGTTGGTGGGACCAATCAACTCCAAAGTAAGCCACCTGGACATCCATCTCGGAGCTGTTTGAATTTCCACAGAGTTGCGGCTGGAAACCGTATAGCCAGGGAGAGGAACACCAGATTGTGTGCATTGCTTTTAAGCTGGCCTAGAGCTTTTGGAAGGTCCTCCGTACTCCCAAGAAGCACGACTGACTGAGCCTGAGCCCCCTCAACAGAGTGCAGGACCCCAGAAGCAAGGAAAGTCCATCTCGACAGCTAGGAACCGCAGTGTTGCTCTTTGCGGTAGACGCGAGGAGCTGAAACACGGACCAGCCACTGAAAGTGAAGTTTGCCGGTTGCGAGTTTTGACCGTCGCAGTGAAGTGCAGGAGTCCCCCGACGTCCTCCCTCTTGTCCCCATGACTGAGGACCAGGAACAGCGAGATCTGCAGAGCTGCACAGGAACAGAGGTCATCAGCTGCATCTTTTTCTTCATTTCTATGGTACTGTAAAAAAGTCTGAGAGAACTCATATCTTACTGTAGAGTGCTTGCAACTTCTACAACTCACAAGCCTAATCAGCTTGTGGCCCTACATTTGATTCTTCTTTTCATCAAAGACCCCTAAGAACTTGTGCAAAGACTTTTCCATTTACTTACCAGAAGTGCTTCATCCTATACAAGACTTTTGCCCATTGACTTTGGCTTAGCCTATTGAATTGTATGACTCTTCTTGGAGAATCCAAAAGTATTTGTCTGCTTAAGAATATTTGTGGTCTCTTGTTGTTCTAATAACCTTTGCCTTTTACCAACTTCTAAACGTATTCTAAATGCCAACAGTAAGATATTAATGTCCCCAGCACCCTAGTTATTGAAGTCACCTGTGGGTGTAGGCTGCGTCTGTGTGCCATCCCAAAAGGGTATTTACTGATTTAGAAATTAAGAGTGTACAGTCTTGAATATGTTACTATTATATTGCTCCCTTCTGAAGAAGACTTATTCTAACTGACTGATAAATAAATTAATAATTGTTTATGCAAGAAACCTTGAGTGTAAGAGTTTATTTGAATACCTGCAACTGTAAATCTCTGTGTTACTCCACTACAGCTCACATTGACCCTTCTTGAGATAAGCCTTGCTGCTCAACACGCTACCAAAACTGTGTAGTACAAGCTTATACCAAAGGTTGAGTTTCCTATACCTGTGGTCAGAGTTGTGTGTAGTGGTCCCAGAGGGTACTGCATACAAACTTTCCCTAACAGGGGTCAATTTTATTCCCAGATAGGGGATCTCTATGGCGGACCAAGGAATAGGAATCTGTGCCTGGAAACCCAATATTTTTGCAAAGCGAGACAGAAGGTTCAGCAGCGGCGGGATAGATCTACTGGCATCATTTAAGAAGCACAACAAATCATCTGTATATTGGGCTATTTTATGGCATTGTCCCGCATATTGAAAGCCTAGTATCTCAGGGTGGAGTCGAATTTGTTGACCTAGGGGGTTCCATCGCCAAGGCGAACACTAAAAGGGGACAGGGGGCAATCCTGCCTCGTGCCTTTGCCCAGGGTAATCAGAGGAGTCCATTGTGCGTTCATCTTTATCCTAGTTGATGGAAATTGGAAATTTTGAGAGAAACGGTTTCGAGAATCTAGAACCAAAGCCAAACCCTCTCAGAACTAGCCCCAAATATCCCCAGGACATACTATCAAAAGCCATATGGGCATCCAGAGATAAGAGGAACAAACCTCCCTGGGATCTTGGGAGCAAGGGCAATTAGATTTATCTAACAGCCAGGGGGACATGGCTAGGCTTGCTGCCTAGCCATGCCCCCCACCACCTGCTCCCCCACCAAATAGTTTTTTAGCGCAAGCGGGCATTGAAGACTAGATTGTTCATTCAAGTTCTCATCATTACTCTTCCTTATTCCGCACCTCCTACTTGTCCCAGTACTTAATAAGTAGGTCTCCCTAGGGTAGTCCATGCTCTTCCTCGTCTCAGTAGTTACTATGTTTTTGGACTTGCAGACATGCATAAAAGTATGGGATATGAAGTTGGGTTCTATCGAATAGGAAGGTGTTTAGGGTGTGTGTGGAGGGTTGCCATACTACAGTCTCCCGATACCTTCTCCCTTGTCACGAGAATGGGAATCTCTCCCTATGAGTTTCTCCCACTGAGTACCACCCCCAAGAGGACTATCGGGTAGTGTCCTGCACCACCCAGGCCTCATGGAAAGGGGCTCCCCCTCGGGAAGAACTGACGACATCCCTGGATTCGTCACATAACCCTACCACTAGTCTAAACAACCAAAAAGTCCAGGAGAATGACTCTCTTCTCCTGGACAAGCCTTCCCAGCTTCAGTAAGCTATTCTTAAATAGTTCTTAGTGACTTCCTGAATCAGTTCTTTCAATTTGAAAGGGGGGCTCTTCCACCTCTGGGGTATCCCCTTTCCTTCCTGGACAAAAGTCACTGTTTATCAAATTAGGGTTTTGACCCTTCACATTCATGACAACTTGCAGTGTCTAATTTCTCTGCTTAAGTTTGAATGCTGTGATCCTCTATATTTCGTATTCAGAAGGTTCTTTCTCCATTCACTTTACTTGGCTCTTGTCTGTTCACTGGGATGAGCAGATTGGGTCCTTAAGGGTTCTGCACTTGCTTTAAATTTTATACCCTCACTAGGATGAGAAAGATGCATCCTTAAGTGCTTTTCAATTGGCTTGACTCATTCACTGGGATGAGTAGGAAGAGGGATATCTATATCCCTTTCCCCTTCCGAGGTATCCGCTGCTCCTGTTATCATCTTCACTACGTTCTGGCATCACTGAGTATTCCTGTAGGGTTGGTATCCCTCCTGTAGCATGTACTGCTCCAGCGTTCACTCCTTCTTTTTCTGGTTCGTTCTCGTGGCTCCGTGGAGCAAATACTGCAGTGATCTTGGCGTTGTTCAAGGACTGCACAGTCCACCTTTTCTAGGTCACTCCACCGCTTCTTCCAAACCCAGGCATGGGCGGCACAACCGCTCCCCCTCTCCACGCTTCCTTTTGCCCTTGGCTCTCCGTATCCTCAAGACTGAGGATCTCCGGAGTTTCAGTAGCTTCATCCCTCTTGCGCCTTCAAAACTATCGGCTTCATGTTATTTGCATACTAATGCTGCTTCCCTTTTAACTTTAGTTTCCTGGATCCTCCCCTGTGTAGAACTGTAGTCCTTTCTTACTTTCTAACAAGCACTCTCCATTGATTGTACGATCTTCCTTTTCCAAGTATGGTTAACCATTTGACCATCTCTATGCCTTCTTTACTCTTCTTCTCTGTGTTTTTGACTTCAGGTTTGTGATTGATGTCACAATAGCAAACAGTAACTGGTTCAGGATGATTTTTCTGAAGTCCTGATGGTATGAGGGGCAAATAGAAAAGGGGGTTAGGGAGTTCCTTGATGGAACAGGAGTCCTTGTCCCCAAGAGGGAAGTTTCTCCCTGTGAGGTCCCACTTACTGCCACCCTTGGGAGGAATATTGCATAGTGGGCTCGCCTCCCTAGCCTCACAAGGAAGCGCTCCCCTCTGGGGAGAAGTGACGACATCCTGCGATTCGTCACACCTCCTAACTTTTTTTCCTGAAGGCTTTTTGATTACTTTGACTGTGTTTTTTATTATTTTTCTCATTTGCTTTTGCATTTACCGCAAATGGCTGCTAAAGGTGGCTAGCGCCCTAAAATGGCTATGCCACAAGATTTGCGCTGGTTCTTTGACCATCTTGTCCTTTTGGCCTTCTTTCTGCCTTCTCAGGTAAGGAAATGCCTTGCATGGTAACTGATTTCCCAGTGAAAGCTGCTGCGTGATGACAATTAGTTGTTCAGGATTGGAAAACCCTAGGCTGTTTTGAATATTGGAGATCCTCACCTTTGGTGGGCTTGGGCTTGCACCCAGCCTGAATCATGGATTGAAGGAGATATATGACAGATCATTGTTGGAACCAAGACTTTCACGAAAAAGAGCAGCTGGTGACAACCTGAGGTCGACCCCTGCAGCTGACCAGCATTGCAGCCAGGGATAGGCCCGGTGAAGCTCTGCTTCTCTGCCTGATCTCAGAAGACCCTTGTTGGTGCTTTGACCATTGGACCGGTGGGAACAACTGGTCTCAACCACTGCGCATGGATCTATGCCTTTGAACCCGTCTGAAGCGTTCAATCTGATGGACTGGTCATCTGCCTTTTGTCTAGCGCGCAGCAGCCTTTGAACTTGCAGGATCTTCAGTTTATGCCATAAATCACCTTTCCTTGTAATTCCAGCTTTTTTCACGACAAGGGAAGCTGCGCTGGGGCAGCTTCTGTGCCTGTCGCCAACCTGACCATGGTGACTTACACTGGAACCATCCTTCTGCAACCCTGTGAAGTGTCTTGAAGTGTTTGCACCACCGAGGTCTTTTCTTTGTTTGGTTGGGGGGGTGGGGGGGTCATCTTCAAGACGCTGCCTGCAATTTGTGGTGAGAACCAGGACCAGCTCCTGACACAAAAAGTGACCTTTGCATCCAAGCCCACTGGGCTCCTCTCCCCTGAACCAAGGACAGAAGATCAGAGCTCCTGCAAATTCCGTAAGAACTGCAATGTCACCAGGAAATATCAGAGTAAGGGGGGAAAGAACCGTTTCTGCCCCCCCCCCTTTTACTCCCTGTTAAATTGAGTGTAGAGCCATTGTCCCCTGGATCAAGGATCCTGTCCTAAGACTTGGCTTTTAAGCAGGATAGAGTGAGGTACTTGCGTCTCTTGAAGTAAATATGTACATTACCTTAAATAACTTTTCAATCACCACCCCATTCCACAGTATCATTTCTGAAATGCATCCCTGGAGAAACCATCTCAGACATCTTAGAGCTGGACTTTATAAGACAGGGGGAACTGGGTTGTGATTTTTCCATCGAATCCAACAGTTTAGCTTGTATTTAATTACTCACCTTTTTACTACTGCTATGTAATGTATCTAAAGATGAATGTATATATGTATGTGATATATGGTTTTTGAGTACAATACTTACCTGTGAATATTATGTTTAGTGTGTAAAGAAAGGACTTATAAATAATATGTTCATATACTTACTAACTTTATTTATTGCTGGTGTTTTGTGTGGACTCATTGGGGGTCATTCCGAGGTTGGAGGTAAGGGATTACCGGCGCCTGTAAGGGCACCGATGGCGGTAATCCCTTACCTCCGTATTCCGAGTTCCCTTTGCGGGTCCCTCTTTACCTCCTGCTTTTAGCAGGAGTAAATTACGGGACCCGCAAAGTGACCTTGGAGTAAATTACGGCACCGGAATTTACGGTGCCGTAATTACCTCCTTCCCCATTCCCATTGAGCCCTATGGGGGCAGAAATGGGGATGGGGAAGGGCTATGGTGAATGGGGAATTACCGGTCCATCCAACCTTGGAATGGACCGGAAATTACTCCATTCACCATGCCGGTATTCCATGGAGTAAATAGCTCCATGGTTGCCAACCATGGAGCTATTTACTCCATGGTGTTGTCCTAACTCGGAATGAGGGCCATGGTGCTCCTAAGCCACTCACACTTTTCCTGAGACTAAGCCTGGACTGCTCATCTAGCTACCTTGATTGGGTTTTGGCTAACCTTTCAGCGTTTTCCCTGTTTATTATAAATGGGATGGGCTCCTAAAATCCTTCCCCTATGTGCTGATTTAGCAAATCTACCTTTACAACCTCATTGAGTGTAATTTCCCATCTGGCCACCAAATCCATTTACACCTGCAGGTGGCCTAGGTTTTCGGCTTGGTGTTTGGAAAGAGGTGTAGACCATACCTGCTTTTCTTGGTCCAAATGGGCGTGAAGATTGGCACTGTGAAGGGGTAGTTGGCTGCCATTCCTATCTTTGGGAGAACACCTGAACAAGGATGGCTCTTTACAATCCCACAGCTAGGGATTTTTGGCAGGGCTTTGCGCAACTACTTTCCTGCATGCCCGTTTCTTGGTGGTGTTGATTTTAGTTTTGACTTTCCCAATGGGGCCTGTGTTTGAGCCTCTGCAATCATGTTCATTAAGAATGCTCACCTGTAACATTTTCTGGTTTCTATCACTTCTGGGAAGTGTTTGAGTCCAGTCATTGTCTACTGAGTCTAGATTCTTGGTGTTTGCCAAGAAGAAGGTGACTTTGCGAGTGACACGTCCTTCCTGCTGAAGGTCACGTCAGATTTTCATCTCTCTGAGGATCCATCTTCCTATGTTCTTTCTTTGGCCTCACCCTTGGAAGACGGAGGAGGGCTTCTATCGGCCGAACCTAGTGCAGACCCTCTACTATGTCTCTTGGGCAAGAGACGTCAGGAAAAATTAGTTCTTTGTGGGTTATGTTCATGCCGGAGGGCTGCAGCTTAACAGACCCCATCAAGATGGATCATCCTCTGCCTCCCAGAATGCTGTGATCGGGCTGGGAAAGATGTGCCTGAGGGGGTTGGGGAGCCTGGCTGCCACCTCTGCCATCAAGATGTATGGACTGCTGTGGGTGTCAAAGATATGTAATCTTTGGGAGGGAGGCATCCCTTAGAAGAGCACATACCTTGCCTCTGGGAAATGTTTTCTGAAGGAATACTCCATTCTCCCACAGATTCCGCATCCTCCCAACCTGGACCTCTTGGCAGAGCTGGTGAACCTCATCTGTTCTGTGAACCCTTAACTACTGAGTGCTATGGAAAAGGGCAGAACTGTGGTCATGGGCATATTAACTCTGTATATACTGGCCCCAAAATCATGTGCAGCGTGGTGCGCCGTGCGGAACTGCACCCGCTGGTGGCAATGAAAATATCTGAAGACAGCTGGCACTGTATATAATAATAATGGAGTAGAGAAATCTCTGCGGGGAAGGACTAAACCCTCAAAGAATATTTCTGCGAGATGAGTAATTTATTTTTCTTATGCTAAAAAAAATTACACATGTTTTTTTCATTACAGCGCAATCTGAAAGTCCAGTTCAAGAGAGTCTCAATCTGTTAACTGCAGCAGTCTCAGAACTCATTCTGCTTTACTGCAGTTCAGGCAGTAATAGCAGCACAATATCCCACGAGCAGGAGAGCAGTAGAACCACTAAAGATGCACAAACAACAACAGAGCATCTCCAGTTTACAATATTTGCTGCCCATGGTATTCCTACTAGCTGGATATCCACGTACGTATGGAACACTTAAAGTAGTTAAGTAGATGGTGCAGTTCATTTATCTCTGACACATCTTAATTATGTTGTTTTTCTCCTTTACCAGCTTTGAAAAATACTACTTAATGTGCTCGCTGATCCACAATGGAAAAGACCTCTTTAAACCAATACAATCCAAGAAGGTTGGAACATACAAGAGTTTCTTTTATCTCATTAAATGGGATGAACTGTAAGTGATCATATCAATTTTTGGAAGTATGTGTATTTGTAATTTCTTTTAGCGTACAGCACAAAATACATTGCAACTGAGAGATCCAGGAGGAAAAGATGAGGAAGTAGTAAAAAGTTATGTAAAAAAAGATAAATGAAAGGCAAGATGAGTTCAACATGCACTCTGACTGTCCAAGTCTTTTTTTTCCAAATTTAAATGTATTCGTTTTCATTTCAAATAACAGTCAACAAACATCATACTTGAACAGTGGAAGATGAAAAATTATGTACAAATACTGCATCTCTGATCAAACCACTTCCAATGCACTAACTGGCTCGACCCACCATATCTCCCGACACACAGGTTGCTTAGTACCTTTACATACCATGTACAGGGAATATTGCTAAACATTAGCTTACGAGCTGCAAGCATCTCCCATATCATCTTCATCACAGGGTGCTGTGCTTCCCCCGGCCCTCTCGCCCTCAGGCCCCAGATCTTCCCTGACATATATTTCGTGGTGAATGGGAGCCACTCTTGCTGCACTTTGGTGACCCTTTCGTTGACTATTTCGGTAAGTTTCTCCATCTCATATGTGCTTAGCCCCTGAGGTCAATTCCTACTTGCTCAGTATGCCGGCTTCTTTCAGATCCTCTCCACAACTGCCAACAGAAGACTCTGAAATCATTTGACTAACCCCCAGCCTCCCACCCCTATATCTGCCTTCTTCCTCCTCTAACCCAAAGAGGACCAGAAGTGGCGCAGAGGGGCTGGTCACCCACCCAGATATCTAACCCGGGACAAGGCCTCGCTCCAAAACATCTGCGTCTTCGAGGAAGCCCACCATACATCCCAGTATGTGCTGAGTGCCCCACAGCCCTTACAATAATGCTTGTCCAACCTCGGGTACTTGCGTGCCAGTCACACTGGAGGTAACATTTCGTTTTGTAAATATTCTACCATAACTTGTAATACCTTTCTCTGCATAGGCAGAGAATATTGGCTAAACGTGTCATGAACTTCGATAGGTGAAATGGAGGCATCTGAGATCCATCTAAGTGTGTCTGTTGTACATATGCACGTTTCTCCACTTACTGTCTTTGGTGGAGGCGGCAAAAATCTTTTCTGCACATACGATGGTAATCGTATACCTTCGTCTAATGCTATTTGCTGCAAACGATCGAATTCATGTTTTACAAAACAACTGCGACACATGATCGCGTACTTTCAGTTCGGTATCTCTAGTACGAGACAATTTCAATCCTGCAATTCCTGTGATACAGTTGAATCATTTGGGTCACCCCAAACCTTGGCTAGGTATAAACCCATTTGTTCTATCAGTATCTTTTGTTCAGGACTGCCCACATGGTCTGATAGAGATTGCAAAGTCGCTGCTTCATCGCCCCCTTCTATATATTTTTCTGCCCAATCCCTTAATTCCCTTTTCTGTGCAGGCGGTATTGTACTACGTGTTATAATTCTCAGATCGGTAGTGGTATCGTCATGTGTCAATAGTGGAGTGCTAGAAGTAGTCTGTAATGAAAGTAAGAGCAAGTCGTGTGCACAAGGGGGAGAAGGAAAACTATCAGACTGTGTAACTGGTACAGGCAATGCTTGTGGTGCTTGTGGCGGTACATATGGAGCCGGTGCAGTAGGAGACGTTCTCCTTTGATTTAATCATTTATTTACCAATTCATCGGATGCATGCATATCCTTTGATGGGTATATTTTCTGTACCTCTAACTGGAACCCCCTATCCATCTTTCTCATGGCCTCTTCTTCTTTTTGCTGGTCATGTGCTAAGGCTTTACCAGCCTGTGTAATGTGTTTACGTGCATGTTTCTCTCTGCTTCTGAGACATTGGTTGGCTTCCTTTCGCTAAATCCCTAACGACGTCAAATGCAGCCGGCCACGCTTTCTTTTGCAACAATACAGTTTCTAAATGCCCAATTCTCGCTATCTCAAAACTCCCTAGTTTCGGCCACTGAAGTTCTGGTTCATGTCTGGTTTGACGATGCCAAATACTATTGAATATTATTGCTCCTATACTATATTCTATGAACATATCATATGCCGGCGACCCTGGTGGTGGCTGACTATGTTCCTAATCATTCAGTTGTCTTCCCCTACAACAAAGTGTTGCTCAACAGGATGACCACTTACTAAAACCTGGCATGTTCCAGCAGGCCAATATTTGTATGCATATAAATATTTTACAATCAGAACAACACCCGGCAGCACTGTCGGTTTGAAACACTCACCTGATTCTAATCTAAAGAGGGAATCCCCATCAAGGTATCCTAATCGTCGCCAAAAGCCTCTACTCCGTGTATCTTGCCGTCATGATCTCTGGGCGAAGCGTGGCGTTTGGAGATCATAAGCAGCAGTCTGCTGAGGAATTGCAACTCAAGTTGCAGGGGCCCCTGATACTCACTGATCTCAATCTGTCAACTCTGTCCTCGCCTAGCGATGGGTCCTGATAGGAAGAGCCCACGTTCCGGGCACCATTCTGTTAGTTCAGAAATATGGGGCTACTGCAAATAAATGAAGACACACAAGTCACGAGGAACAAATATATAAACAACTGTTTATTCGCACTCGAGTGGTCTCAGGTTTTGCAAGACATGTATACTGGCATAGAAACTGGTGAGATTAAAGATGGGCGAGTGGATGTTTTTTATACACATTTGAAATAACATGATGTATTTGGGTTAACTCATCACGTGATAATGGCTCGTGACCAATAGACCTACAGACTTGGGCATTTTACCATTGTAACATGTGCTAGAGCGCTTGACATCTTGCAGACAATTTACTGTCTGGTAGGCAGAGCGGAGCAGGGTGTAGGAGTATATTGTGTTCCGAACACAAGGTAACATTCCTCGCGCTTCTTTATCTACATTATTGCTAGACTAAAAGGTCAGTCTGTATTTCTACTCAGTAGCTCGATCCTTTAGAACAACATATGCTGTGAATTGTGCTTCACTTTAATTGTCTGGATGCACATTCACAATTAGCTGCGGAAAGGGCGAAAGAATCAAGGAAGACAGGATGGCACCTAATTTACAGATTAGCTACATTGGTGCCAGTACTTCAAGGCTCTAAGTTAAAAGACAAACAATGCGTTCAGCAGTTTCAACATACCTGTGCAGGGGCATGTTTTAGCTAAGATTCCGAAGATTTGACTTTGTGAGTTCTCACCGCATTCAGAATGAAAACTCGGAAATGAGAGCAAAGCAGCCAAGATGGCGTTTTCAGAAACCGCAATGGTGTGGTTCAATGTGTAAGTGCTTAGGCCAACATTATAACGCACAATGGGGGTGAGGGGGGAGTCCTTATAAGCAGTTGGGATGTTGGGAAGGCTGGGTATTCTGGCTACACTGCTTAAAGAAACTGCAGCAAGAAGTCTGCAGCACAGCAAAACACAGGATCTTGACACCGCCAACACCACTTTTGACCACTTCGCTCTGTATGGTACTTTAATAGGTACTGTGAAGCAAAAGTGTATCCAAGAAAGTTAAAATAACAGTAGAAAAATATCCCCCGCACATGTCTGTCAATATTCCAGGAGTTGCAAGACTGAAAGGAGATTCCTCATGGGCCTCTGAAGCTACTCTCTCAAACCCTGAAGGAAATGGCCCTCCGGCTGGGTAATGATGCGGTGGATCAGTTCCCCAAAGGCACTTGACAGACACCTGTCTCTCGAGTTGAAATTACATGGGATCCAGGAGCTGCTGTAGAGAAGACACTAACGGGTATAAGTTGAGGAGGTAATCAAAGGAATGTTAATAATACCAAGAAAACGTCTTACCTGGGTGTTTCTGGGCACCCAGCCTTAAACCTAGAGCCTAGCCTGTTAAGAGATGCTATAGAAGGCTGATTTTGAACACGCTCTAAAATTCTCAGTGAAATGGAAATAAAAATAAACAAAAGCAGAATACCCAACAAGTCTGCTAACGGACTTAAAAAAACGGAAAGGAAGGTATGGGCCTCATTCCTGTTTGAAAGGAGAAAAGAGGATCCAAGATGGGAACCCTCCCGTCCCCTGCACACTATCAAATCCCATCGACAGGTGGTTAAGTATTCAATTCTAGAAGTATCAATTTATATTATGAAACATCAATTCAAGGAAAACAGACTAATCGTTGTTTTAGTTCAGAAACACAAAGATTTAATCCATGAAAAATATCATCAATCAAGCTGTGCATAGAAGTCCAAAACAAGTGGCTGACGCGTCTGGAGATTACACTCTCTTCTTCTTGAGCCAGAAATGAACTGTGGACAGATAATACACATAAAAACACGGTGAGTATGCCTCACTTCTCAATAACGCATACACCACAATCATGAACTATACGATCAATGTATAATAGCCACACTAGAAACCGCTATGAATCATATTTAGGATCCTCCCACTATTACTTTATGGGGATATTCATAATGAATAACCACTTCATAATCAGATGGGATGCTTCTACAAGTATATGCCATTACCTTTCACTCTAGAGATGTCAGGGTTAACATGACTACCTATGTCACTACGTGGCTTCAACTAATGCTTCTTGCCGTAAACAGAATGCAGTAAAAAGGCCAGAAAGGTAAATATACCTTGAATCTATCCTGTGATAATTCTTTTGGTGGGGAAAAATCTTTGTGTTGAAAAAAGTGGTTGGCCATTCTTGGATCTCCAGACCCTGGAAATAATGGAGAGGGGAGCCTACATTAATATCTGAAGTGCCGATATTGTTAGTCAGAATGATTGCTGTGTGTGACCTAGGGCTAATGAAGTAAAAGAATCACCACACATCCGGTGTTGTGGATTTCACGTGGTATGATATTCAGATCTCCAATCCTAGTCTATTGGCTTCTCATGTATCTTCACCCTGAAGGGGTGTTTGAACACTACGTTCTCCATGTAGACCTGTGTACATGTGTTGTAAAACAGCATGACATTACTACTAGTTCTGAAGATTCAATCTTCTGAATGCTTCTAAGCATATTGTAAATAGTAAAGTAGAAGTGTTAGACTCACCACAGGGTTGCGATTAATCAACACCTGGTGTCAGACCGGCGTATAGAGGTGGGAGATAAGGTGCTCCGTCGTCCGAAGTCGACAATGGGCACGTCCTATGCACTTGGGGCTAAAAGAAAGGCAAACAAGATTGCCGATTTCAGAATACAATCAACCAAGAACCTGGTATTCCCAGGACCGTTAAAGTCTGTGTGAGTCTTACCTGTATTTTTGT
Source organism: Ambystoma mexicanum (assembly GCF_040938575.1). Taxonomy (NCBI): domain Eukaryota; kingdom Metazoa; phylum Chordata; class Amphibia; order Caudata; family Ambystomatidae; genus Ambystoma; species Ambystoma mexicanum. Next base: position 819,003,435 of record NC_090934.1, on the reverse strand, counting down.
TGAATCTCTAGTGTTCGTACAGCGATTGCAGCCAGAGGTGTCCGTTGCCAAGGACATGGTGCAGGACGCTCTGAGAACGGCGCACACCCCTCTTGTTCTGGTGGGCTTACCAAGCCCCTACTGCGTGTACTTCAAAGCGCGTCAGTTGGTAAGGAGACGGATAGGACGCTGGAGATACAACGAACGCTCTCCTGCACTTATTGAAATGGGGAAACCTGAAGTGCAACTAAGCATCCATCTTTGAGTGGAGTTAGTGATTTTGGTATGGCTATCAGACCCAAGCTTAAATATTTTGGCACCGCTTCTTCAATAGTAGAGTATACGTTTGCTAATGTTCTACAAAGAAGAGTTATGTCCAAATTAGTGGATTCATTTATTTATTATCGAGGACTCCTGATACATGTTCGTAGCGGTGTATGGATGCAGAAGTAAAAATGTAACTAACCAATTCTGATGGGCAGGTCAACAATTCCCAGACTCAAGTAGTGCGAACAGAGGTTCCATCAGAATACATATCACCATGAAATGAACAATATTATGTTGTGAGTAATGCAGGTCATGCTTAAAATAAAAAGTGTCTTACTGTCACATTGGATAACATCATGTGGAACTCAGTGTTAGAAATCTAGTGAGAGTCACTAATACTCAATGTGTCAGAGATGTGATTCTATAATTGAGAGGTGGGTTTACCCCTTTCTGTACTCTAATTGAGTGAGGTGTATCTATTCAGGGAGACATATACACATATAGGTAATCATTACACAAACTTGTGGATCCAGGGCGGTTTGTGATCATTAGACATGAACATTGTAAAATGTTAAGAAGTGTGTGACAAGGTCTGTAGTCTGGCCTTGTCAAGAGGGGGGGGGGGGAAACCTCTCTTCTGGTGGCAGTGGGAACATGGAGAAGAACCTGAAGTCTGCATTCAGGTTAAGAGCAGAGTCGAAACAGAAAACTCCTACTGTTGTTCCTTTTCCTGGTTCCTATGTGTATTTTGTAGATCGTTGTCTCCAACTTTACCTCAGACCACAAGTACGAGCAAGTGCCTTTTTCCTTCTACGGACTACCAGCCCAGGGAAAAGGACCAGCTGAAAAGGCCTCATGCTGTGGGGAGAAGGAGAGTACCATTGATACTTGACCTCGAAGTAGACCGCAAAGAAAGACCTTTGCCCTGCATGTGCCTCGCCCTAGCGGCACACAGCTAGGCAGAGAGAGAGCGCGACACCGCTGGGGGCTGGAGTGCCATCGATAAGGGTACTCCAGAAACACTGAGGCAACGTGGCAGAGAGGGAGGAAAGTCGTGTCAATATGCAGTCACCCGGGAGCAGCGCAGAGCCACCAAAAGGAGGGGATCCCTGTACCTGCGAATGCATAAAACCCCTAGACTACCAGGGACAAGAACGGCAGGTGGTTCTACCCTCTCCATACAGAGATGAGGGAGCATGGAATGGAACTTTGCCCATGGTTGATGCTTGGCGGTGAAGCTGTGTTGGGGGTTGGGGGTAGGGCAAGGGTTAGGTCACTTCTGGACACTGTTTGGTGCACATACATGTCCCAAGCGGGGAGAAAGAAGTAAGGATTGGCCAGGTATAGAGGCCCAATCCTGGGAAGGCAAAGCGGTTAAAAGAGTTCAACATGATATGCAAAGTGTTCGTTGTTTGGGTGAAGTCACAGGAGGTTGGGGGTGGTGGACTAAGAGACCAGCCCAAAAAATGAAATATATATATAAGGGGAATGAGAATTTTGGAACCTAGTGAGGTATTGGCATAGGAGTGATTGTGGTTGTGCAGTTTTGAGATTTATTTCCAAAATCTGCCTCTGGCGAAGATTTTGGTGGCTATCGTAAACAGGGAAGACACTGAGAGGTTAGTAACAACCCAATCAAGGTAGGTGAGCAATTTGTCAAAGCTTAGCCTCAGGAAAAGTGAGAATAGTGCCTACGGCTACAACAAGTCCACACAGAGCAACACTTAATTCAATTTGACAGCAAGTATTTGAACATAGTTATTTATTAGACCTACACTCTAAGGTACACACTAAGCATACAAAATCACAGGTAGTTTTGTCAATTGGAACTAAATGTACCTTATGTACACATTCACCTTAGATGATAGAATTGCATATGAATCAGTTACCAGTGCAATAGAGGTGAGTAGTGAGATGCAAAGAGGAAATAGCCAGCACTAACACAAGAACAGCTCCCCTCACTCATAATACGTCCAGCCCAAAGGTGATATGGGACCTTGTGCCCAAAAGTCACAGGTTCCAGCATATAACGTCATGTGCGTTTATGATGCAAAATGATGCAGTGGGACTGGTGGTTGTGCTTATTGAAGTTTTTAAAAGGTAGGTACGTTTTTTTCCAAAATCAGGTAAGTTCTCTACTCTATCCTATTCATGAGGAGAGACCTAAGAAAGGATCCTTAGCCCAGGTTCGACCACCAGAGGCCAGGCCAGAGGGAGTTGGGAACAAGTACTTTACACCTAATGTTACCCTATGGAGGACGCCGGTGGGAAGGGGTCAAAAACATACCCCCCTGACTCTGATTCTACCAGATGACACTGCAGGTCTTCAAGAATCTGCTGGGGATACAATCTTGGATGAGGAAGTCCCTGGGGCAGAGGCCACTTTTCGGGTCAGATATTTGTCACGTAGCTCAGCAAATGGACCCAGTCTGCTTTCAGAAGAGGATCCCAAATGAAGAAAAGATGCAGACTTCTGTGGTGCAGATCCTCCAGGACATCTCACAGGAGTGAAGGAGGATTGTTCCAGTGTCACCATGGTCTGGCGGCTAGAAGTGCTCGTACTGCGGCAAAGGTTTGTTGCTGGACAGATGTCCTGGCACAATTAAGTAATTTCCAGTGTGGTATTTTTAATAGCTTCTTTTACAACGCTTCCCATCTTTCAAGCCTTCAAGATATCTGTGATTTAGCCTGTGATCCCGCTGCTATGAGCGACAGCTGGTGTGGGGAGAAACAATAGCAAGAGAGATCTAAAAGGAGGGGAGCCGTGTGGGTTAAGGTAGGAATGGTTATACATTTTGCTAAGAGGTGATGGCAGTAGACTTCTCAGCAATTGTTTATAAATGCTGTATTCTTCTAGCTTGGAAGTGCTCCCAAGGGTAGTAGCAACTTTACTGGAAAACAAATAAAATAGCTTTCACTAGAGTGCAGCATCAAAAAAAGCACATACCATTAATAAATAAATGAGAAACGCACACATGTTTTTGCAAAGATCCATGATTTCTAAAGGCTGGTTCAATTGTATTCTGTACTAATAAAAACAGGTAATTTTGGCCCCATAGGTTAAACCATAAAACCGGTCACCTTACTCTAATGCCTGGGGTCGAAAGAATGTATATGCAAAGGAAAGAGGCAAAAAACAGTGTAAAATTCAAAATAGTGACTGATTCTCATTCAAACCCTATAAGCAAGGTCTTGAAAAAATAGACCTATTAGCATGTATGTAAACATAGATTTAATTTTTATTACAAATTGATGTACATTAGACATAAATCTAAAACAGTTGTATAAAATCAAAGCACCCACAGAAAATTGACAATACAATACAAAAATCACCTCACATTTGATAATTATACACAAACACAATTACACATACCTAAAACCATTCCATGTACCACAACAGTCCAATTTGTGTGGTCACAATTGTCGGCCCAACAGGTTTCTATCCCTAGCACCACATTGGTTGGACATTCATCCAGGGCTGTCCACTGAAGAACTTTAATAAAGCATCTGATTCTTGTACTGTCAGGTAGTCGTCAGTCATTGCATTAAGTGACGACAGGAGAAGAAACCTTCTATCAATGTGTCCCAAACATATATCGTGACTGTAAAAAAAGAACAGAAACAGTCACTGCTACTCCACACCAAAACTAATTCATTTACATACTCCAGAGAAAAACATTATTGAATCTCTTCTGGTCATTGTGCGCAAAAACACACAATACACATTCAACACAGGTACCTGCTACTTGTGCATGGTAACACCACATCACAGGAACAATTAATTTCCACTCCTATTTAATAGGACTTCTTAATTGAAAAAAACGGTTTCACATTAGCAAACTGCACCCCGCTGCAAAAAAACATAAAACACATAATGACCTACTCACTACCGAAAAAGAGCTAACCACATATATTTTCTTTTAAAATTGAATTCCATAATCAATAAAGCATGGAGATCACATAAGTCAATTCTCCTTTTTACTGTCGTGACGTACCTTTACACGGTTAAAGCCACTCGCAGATGTGCGTTAGTTCCACAAGTGAGAATATCTTCACCAACAATCCCGGCATTGATATAGAATGCCTCAAAGGTCATCCAACTGTAACCAGGGAGCGAATAAACAGGACAAAACAATTTTGTTATTAAAAAGTAGAAGGATAGTCTCACCCATCTACCAGCACCAGTAAGTGTAATGCAGAATTCTCACTTGTGGAAGAGATGCGCATCTAGGAGTGGCTTTAACCGTGTAAAGGTATGCCACCGTGAAGCGAGTGAATAAAAAAAAAAAAAGCTGAAACTAGGTCAGTAAGGTAAGGAAAAAGGCTTCACTTGCGCCCAAAAGTAAGGAAAGGTTCAGAACACTAGGAACACATAGAAGTTCCATTGATGTTTATGGAGGTGAAGCAGCAAAAAATAATATTTCCTAACAACCAGCGTAACTGGATAAGCAGCTGTTAAACATCCATATGCTTGTAGATCCCACTCAACACATTTGTCTTGCTGGTTATTGAAATTATGAATTATTTTTGTACTTGCCTTAAGCTAGCATGCAAGTGCCCTTCTCTTGTTCTCATCTCAGAGTGATGCTTGTGCCAGTTTTTCCCTCTAAACTGCAAATGCCAGTTCCACTGTGCCCACATTTTCATCCAATTAGGCAGGTGTTAAGAAAGATTTTATTTTTGCTGCTTTCCTTACATAGAGTTATATGAGACACTATTTCTTTTTTCTTTGTTTTGACTTCTGTCCTAACTTTCTGGAGGTAAGTAAAGCCTTCTTTACTTTCTTTGTCTTTTTTCCTCATTCGTATGGGGAAACTGATCAGTTCATAAAACTATCAGTACTGAGGGATGTCTTATATTTTCTTTACAACCGCACACACCACCTTAAAGTGTTGTTAGGATGCTACTTTCTATCCTTATAACCTTTTCTTTTGAGTCTTTTCGGGTACATTTACAACTTGCACTACAAGACGCCTGCTTCTGCATTTTCTGCCTTTTCCCTGAATAGGAAGCCGTGCAGGATATTCTCCTTTGTTCATCCATTGAAGATTGCATGTTGTCCCCTACTGGGGTGACTCCATGGCAATCTGTCTTTGCTCCCTGGAGGTGTCCTTGGTCGGTTGCTCTGCATAACTCTTCTTCTTTACGTCCCCTTGGTGTTCTGCTGGAAGGTGCCTGGCACCATGGTTTAAGCACCATGGTCAAGTGAAACGGAAATCCCACGTATGAATGTAACCTCTACACCGGAGTCCCATGGGTCTCCCCCGACCAGACCAAACAGACAATTGTGTCCCCAATGGAATCCGTGGCCTAGGCAGCCGTCTCCGCAGACATTAGTGGGGGGTGGAGGGGTTAACATTCCTCTTTCTATCTCCCGTCCTCCATAGGGTTGCAGAGGTGTAAGGTCCTGTCCCTATCTCTCTTTCTTAACCTAGATTGGTGGCGATTTGGTCATTTATCTTCTCCTATGCCTATCCTAGTGTAGTGGGATTGAGAGAGCGTTTGAATCGTAACCATTATCATCATCCAATCACATAGTAATCCTTCCTGATAATCATAACTTTCAAGGCTGATAACATTTGTGCGCAAGGCCCCAGATCATCTTAGGGTTGGTCTTACTAAGTGCTAGGTAACTGTTTGTGTTGCTCTAAATTTCTGTATTGTATGCATCTGACTACTTACATGCTTAACACTGGTTTTACATTAATGCTATTTCTATCTTCTCCGAAGGGTTGATGTGTAATGTGCATTTTATAGTAATTGTGGGCCATTATTTGCCTAGAGGTTTCATTTGCCATGTGTGCTTGTTAAAGGTCTGAGACATTATTGTATATTTGTGTCCTTCCCTGTCTAACTGAAATTATTGTGTTGCTCTTTGTGGACTCATTGTAACCCTAGACCACTCTCACACCTCTCCTGACTCTAAGCCTTTCCACTCTGCTACCTTAACTTGGTTGGGTTTGGCTCGACTTCAGTGTCTTTCCTGTTCACCTTAATAGGTTATCCTCCCAAAATCCATCACCAGGTCTGATTTTACACCCATCTGGTTTTTGTTTGAGGAGTAAGGCATGTCGTCATTCATCACACAGAGTGGTATATAAATATGAATTTAGTGTGAGAGTTATTGTGCACTTGAATTGAATTCATGTTTGACAATAGCACCAGATAAAAATTTTCATGAAGTGGGTTCAAGACCACCAACAAGTGTAACAAAATAAGGTCCTCATAATTGCCCGCCATTCGGAGATGCTCCATACAAGATGCAATTTTGAAGATTGTCCATACCTGTCACAATTACAACACTATACTCCTTAACAGGATCCAAGTTATAAGATGCTCGGCAATATGCTGCAGTGGGCCATACTTCATACGTTCTAACAGATTAGATGTTCGTGGCATATTTATGATCGTCCAAAATGATTTGGGTCTTGCAAAGGCATTTCCGATAGAAGGGCTCAAAGTCTGTTCAGATTGAGCAGAAACTGAACCTGATAAAAGGCAGAAATTATGAATTGGACCGTCATAAGTGGATACATATGCAAGAGGCTATTTTGAGCATTTTCTCATAATGGACATAGAACACAAGGTTATAAACATCCTAAATGTGTGTCATTGACTGTATGTTATTGAGCATCAAACCCTGCTACATGTGGTATACAAAACACTGCATGATGTGCAAGGGCAAAACAAAAACCCACAAACCATCATAAAATACGGTGCAAGAACAGTTCCGAAGTGTTGGTTATGCTTGTTATTGTGTGGGGAACCAAACGATTGTCCAATATGGCTACCCATGAGAAAGTTGGTTTAACCAATCGTGTTCAAGAGTGATGTATTAAGAAAAAAAAACATCTCAAAGTCTTAAAAATCAGGCTGCATACCAGGGAACCAATAGTTGCACGCATTCTGAACTGATTTCTTTCCATTTCTGAATATAAATGTAACCTTTTTTTAGTACTTCTGTATACATTCTAATATTGTTCTGGCTACATTTTTGTGTATTGCTCTGCTGAAACAACATCACTCCAGTTTTTGTAATAATGTCTATGTGAAACATTTCCATTGATTATCTCCTTTTTACATAGTTAAACCAAGTTATTTTAATCTAGAATTCCCAATTAATACTTGCTTCAGTCATGATGTCTAGATTTATTAATGTAGATTGGGTAATATGAGTATAAGATTTGTTTAGTAAATGTTATACTTTTAACGAGCCAGAGGTGATCATAGGAATTTGGAAACTCAAGGAAACCGATCCTTAACGCTGTGGCATTAGACATATTCAAGGACCTTGGATTAGCCATGTTTTTTTCTTATAATTGTGTCTATTCATTTTGTCTTTTGGTTTATCATTTAAATGTTTTCTTCATCCACAGGATCATTTTTCCCGTCCAGATTTCACAGTTGCCACTAGAATCAATATTGCGTTTCACATTGTACGGCATCTTAAATCCGAATAGTAGTGGCTCTCCAGACTCTAATAAGCAGAGAAGGGGACCAGAGATCTTGGGCCAGGTTTCCTTGCCTCTCTTTGATTATAGACGGTAAGTCGTTCGTTGGATTATGCCTTTGATAAAGAGAAAAACTAAGTGATAATAATTGTCCGATAGAAAGACAATAACCATTTATGATACATATATCAAAATGAGGTGATAGATACAACTATATTTTTATGCATATTATCGACTTTTGAGCGTCCTGTGAGTGCCTAAATGAACCTTCCACCACCCACACACACTCCTAAGCCTAAGCATTACTGCAGAGTCACAACACTTTGATGGAGTTTGGCTAGACATTAGGGTATTTTCAGAATCTGCCTACATGGTTGATTTTGAAAAATCCATTTTACTGCCTTTCAATCCATATATTCACTTCAAAAGCAATAGTTTGTTACCTCACAAACTTGTGCTAAGGGTTAGTTTATTTTTCCACCCAATTTGTAGTGTGGTTTCCCTTAGTTGCTTCACCCACTTTTTATAACCTGAGGGGCGTGCTGCCTAACTGTCCTTCTATACAGGAACCTTTACACACCTGTGCTTCTCAGAGCTTTCAATTTCAAGTCCATCAGTCTTCTTTCCCATTTCTTAGACATCCAGTCATTAACAATTACTAACATGCCCTAAATATTAAAAAAGCTTAGAGTGCAACACAAGTCCAGAAGCAAGCTACTGAACCCCATTCAGTTTTCCCAAGGTTTCCATGAGGAATTTAAGATTAACCATGCCAGAGAGATTCAGGATACCCAGACGTCAGGCACTGCCACAATCAAGTAATCACAGTGAAACATTGACAACCTTTAGTGTCTGTTTCAGGGCTGCAGGCACAGCTGAGCTTTAGCCTGACTGGTATGAGTGCATCTGGTTTTCATCTACAAGTGACAATTGAACCTAAAAAGCAACATACACTTCAATTAAGTTATTTGAAAAGACAAATTGGTGTTTGTAGGAGAGTTTGCAGAATCATTATTGGTTTAGAATTCTGAGAGACCATCCCCAGTGGATCTGCAGTTGAACCAAACTCTCACTAGTAAAGTGACTGAGCAGTAAGGTGTAGACTCAAGGGGGTAGGATACTAGTGTGAAGTACAGATCACTTAACCAATGGTTGTCAAGCAGTAGATTTTCCACACCATTAAGAACCAATCAAAATGTACTTATAACAAATAGCTAAAATCAGAAAACTACAAGGTTAGTCAAAACAACAACATCGGTATCAAGTTGGGACGCCAACCACACTTAAGATTAAAGCAGTTATTAAACACAGTACACTTTGGTATAGGCCAACATTGGGGGAGGGGTGTTGAACTATATCACAAGTGTTTTTTTTTTTTACATCTTTCTTTATTGATTATAACAGATACAAATAACTTATACATACAAGGAAATTAATACAGTTATACAAACTGTAAGCTTTTAACATAACACCACAAATTAGTCAAAACTGCAGAGATATAATGTAAAAAATTGATGTAGCTCCCACAACACACAGACGAATGGACAAGACAAAAGACTACAACAGAAAAGAAAAAAAAAAAATATATATATATATTAACATTATCAATCCATTAAACAACTTATTCATCGCAACCATCACTATGCACTCCACTACCATATAAATCAACAAAGGACTTCCATAGGGACCTATAGTTCTTCTCTTTATCCTGCTTTAGAAACATAACCAATTCATATTCAGATAAAACAATCACATCATTAATCCATTCTTCAACTATTGGTTTCTTCCTGGATTTCCACACATTCAAAATCTGTTTTACAGCTATCACTATAACCTTATCTATCCAAGCCCCACACAAGCGAGCCTTCAAACGGCGCCCACTTTTTGCTAATAACAAAACTTGAAATGGTTTCCTTGGAAATGAGATTCATTCATCACACAACATAAATTTAATTCCCATCTCCCTTTCAATCTGTTCCAAGACTCCATCACTTGATTACCCTCTTACATAAGTTTTAGAAAAGTAGATACATTACATATAGACAAGCTAAACATGTTCCAACCCGCCGGCTCCTTCTCTAAAGGTATAGACAAAATATTGAATACCTGGTTCACTAAATTCACTAATTCCTTATAGCTAATCCTCTCTCTTCCACTTAAATGAAACCATTGCTGAAGCTCCTGAAAGGACAACCAATGCCCATCCCGCAATAAATCGCCTTATGACAATATACCTTTCGATACCCAGCTTCGGCAGTATAAGTCTGTTACCCATTTGTAAAGCAGAATTATACCAAATTGACAAATTAAGATTCATAAAAACATTTCCATCAAAATGAAGTATCCACCATGACATTAAGTCCTTAGTCACCTTAATAGTCGGCAACTTAGTAGACCTTTTAGGCAATCTCCCCATTGAAAAAATATTCCCCAAACGGAATGGTAACAAAGCCTCCCTTTCAATAGTTAACCAAACCGGTACTTCCTTCAACTGTACATTTGCATATACAACTGCTTTCTTCAAAATAAAACCCCTGTAATACTTTCCCAGATCCGGATATCCAAAACCTCCTTCCTTAGTACTCCGTAGCAAAATGTATTTTGGAATCTTAGGAGCCTTTTTCTCACCCCAAAGAAAATCTTGAAAAACCCAATCAAGATCTTTAAGCAATTATTTTGAAAAATTTAGAGGGATCGATTGCATGACATACAGAATCTTCGGTAGAAGTGACATTTTGATGGTATTCAGTTTTGGCCAAATCCCTAAATCTAATCTTGACCACCTCCTGATATCTCTTCGAAGGGTATCCAACAACTTACTTACATTAAACTGAACAGTTTTCTGCATATCCTTGATCAGAAAAATCCCCAAATATTTCACATACACTTCAGACCACCTGTAGTTCCATCCTACAAAATCCCCTCTTCTAACTGCAGTTGAAAGTGGGAACACCTCTGTTTTTTCCCAGTTCATTTTGTAACCTGACTATCTGCCCACACTTGCAAGTACCTCCTTAAGAACCAAGCTACTCTTTTCAGGATTAGAGAGTACCACTACATATCATCTGCATAAGAAAGTACTTTCGCTTCCTTTGTCCGAAAATTTAAACAACATATTCTCTGTTCATGCCTTATCAACGCTACTAAGGGTTCCAATGCAATGTTAAATAAAAAAGGGGTCAAAGGACATCCCTGTCGCGTACCTCTGCTGAGTTCAAAAGATTCAGACATCATATTATTAACCCAAACACACCCCAATGCAGAACTCTGAAGACAGCGAATCACTCCTCTATACCTATTTCCAAATCCCATTTTTCCCATAGTAAAATCTAGAAAGTTCCAATTCACTCTGTCAAACGCTTTTTCAGCATCCATGAAGACCAAGGCAGCATCAACACATTTATCACTATAAAGGCTTATTATGTCAATCAATGTTCTTATGTTATCATCCCCAGATCTACCTTTCATGAATCCTACTTGAGACTCATGAATGATACTCCCAATACAACTACTTAACCTATTTGCCAATATTTTAGTAAAATGTTTAACATCCACATTTAACAAGAAAATTGGTCTATATTTCTTACATTCTTTGCTATCCCTTCCCTCTTTCGGTATCACAGTAATCATAGCCTCAGGCATTGATCTACATAGACCCTCTCCCCTTAAAAAAGAGTTAAACAATTCGCACCACACTGGAGCCAAAAAAGTGTCAAATTTCTTATAGAATTCAATGGGTAAGCCATCCAAACCTGGAGATTTCCCTAGTTGTAATTGCCAAATAGCCAGTAGGACCTCACCAACTCCAATATCTGCATCTAACATAACAGAATCATTTGATGTCAACACATTAATAGGTGTATTTTCAAAAGTATTTTCCAAATCTTGTCTCGCTATGGATTCTTCCTCTGTATACAATTTTTTTGTAATAATTTCTAAAACCTGAACAAATATCAATATTTTTCCACATCAACTGTTCATTCGTATCCCGTATTCATTGAACAAATGCCCCTCCCTGTATACCTCTTAACCTATTCGCCAACAACCTACCACTTCTTTCACCAGTTTCCCAATATTTTTGTTACGTAAAGAAAAGACCCCGCTCCGCCATCAAATTATTTGCATTTGCCAGCTTTTCCCGAGTTTGATTCATCAGACCTGTCCTTTACTCTCCCATGCTGGGCATATTTCTGCTGTAATTCTGACAACTTCAATTCCAATTCATTTACTTCTTTCATAGATTTCTTCCGAAGACAAAAAGTCCAGTTAATCATAGTTCCCCTAATAGATGCCTTAAAGCTATCCCATACAACCCCTTTTCCAGCAGAACCTTCATTAAGTTAAAAAAGTATTAATGTGTTACAACAGATCAATCACTACCTCTTTCTCTTCTAATATAACCGTTTTCAATCTCCACTTCCTATAAGGCGAGGTTATTGCATCCATCTGCAAACAAATATCCACCAGTGCATGATCAGAAATGTCCCTCTCCCTAATGTTAACATCTATCGTTTTGTCCAATAATGTCTTAGTAATTAAAAAATAATCCAACCTGGAGAAAGAATCAAGCACCGGGGAGAAAAATGTAAATTCTTTGTCATACGGATGCAATTCTCTCCAAATATCAATCAACTCAAATTTCTCAAGGAAAACATTAAACTCCCTACATACCTTCGTGTTAGTATACCTACACAAGCTGACTCTATTAAGTGTGCAATCACGAACACAATTGAAATCACCCCATAAAATGATCATCTCACCATGCATGTCTTTCAAAAGTTCCGAAACAACATCAAAGAAACCTGAACTAGGTGCACATGGACCATAAACACAACCCAAAGTGATCACTTTCCCTCCATAAGTTATATTAGCAAAAATCATGCAACCCTCTCCATCCATTACTACTTTTTCTACTTTATACAGCAATCCCTTCCTCAATAAAATACTCACACCCCTTGAATTTGCAGAGTAACAGTTTGATAGATCCTTGTTATATTCAGATGTATTTAGCCAGTCTAGTTTCATAAAGTAAATGCGTTTCTTGTAAGAAAACAATATCAGCCTTGGACCTCCACAGTCGTGCCATAACTTTCCTACTCTTCTTAAGGCATCTCACACCTCTCACATTCCACGTTACCACCATCAGATTATTTATCCCCATCTCGACAGTCTACTATACCCCGTTGTATCAAGAACCATCAAATGCACGTGGCAGAAAAATTCAAAAACCAACCCATACAAACAACACATAGACGAATACACACAACACAAATCCACAAGACACAACAACGAAACCGAGAGCAAACAGTAACTAATGAAAACCCGAGGAATCCCTCCAGGTATCACTAAATTCCAAACTACACTGAACAAAAGACATTCCAACCCCATCCACGCAAGTTTGCACCTGTCATTAAAGTAATTCCATATTAAATTCCTTAGTCTCCCTATCATTTAGGGTTAAATCCACTTATAACATTACATTCAGTTACCCACAATATTGCCTCATCTAAATATATATAAAACTACATTTAATAACTAAATCTAATAATTCTCATATCTCACAACGTTATTGATATTTTATTTCTATTGCGCTCGTACACAAGTGTTTCAGAGCGCGACAACGCAAGGGAGGGGAACAGGGGAGAACAAAACAGCGATTTTACTAGGCCCAGTGACATTGAGAATGCGCAAGTGCATGGAAGAGGGGGAGGGGTAAAGTGCATGGAAGGGGAGAAGTGGAAAGTGCGAAGCAGAGGAGAAACAGATAAATAACAATTAAATAAATAATAAAGGAAACAAACAGTGGTAGTGCAGCCAGCAGTTTGCAAGTGGTAGGTTTAAGGCAGTAGACGGGGTAGGTCTGATAAGTGCAGGAAGAAAAAGGGGGGGGCTGTATGGGTACAGATACAGACCCCAGTGCAAGGGGTGGCTCGGAAGGCAGTGCGGGAGGGTGGCAGGGTGAGCAGGTACCTGGGCCTGGAGGGCAGAGGGTGGCCAGGTGCACGTGCCAAGAGAGAACAGATCAACAGGGGAGAGGGGGAGCGAAGGCAGAAGAAAAGAGGAAGGTCTTGAGGTGCTTCCAGAACCAGAGATGGTTCTCCTCAAGTTTTAGAGTGGCAAGGAGGCTGTTCCAGAGGGAGGCCCCAGCCGAAGACAGAGATCTACCCCAGCTCATTTCTTTGAAAAACGACTGACCCTGAGGGAGTTGGAGGTAGAAGAGCGAAGAGCTCGAAAGGGGAGGTATTTGCGGAGGGATAGCTGAAGGTATTTTGGACCCGGGCCCCAGAAAGCCCTGTGGACAATGCAGAGGGTTTTGAATTTAATCCTTGCATCCACTGGGAGCCAATGGAGAGATTTCAGAGCTGGAGAGATACGATCCCAGGGCTTGAGGCCAAGGACAAGTCTCGCAGTCCTGTTCTGGATTAGTTGCAGAGGGCGGAGAGTAGAGGCAGGTAGATTTAGAAAGAGGCTTTTACAATAGTCCAAGCTAGAGAGAACCAGAGCTTGGGATACCATGAGATTCTGGGGGAAGGAGAGGAAAGGCAGAGTACCTCTGAGGAGGTGCAGAAGGAAATTTGACTTTTTAGTGACCTCAGAGATGTGGGCGGAGAAGGAAAGGGTAGAGTCAAAGATAACCCTGAGGTACTTAGTCTCGCAGGTGGGGGTAGGAGGAGGGCCAAGGGATGCCCGCCAGAGAGTGAGGGGAAAGGTTGGTGAAGGTGGGCCGATGAGGAGGATCTCCGTCTTGCTGGCATTCAGACAAAGATCATTGGCGGCACACCAATCTTGAATGGCAGTTAGGCAATCAGAGATGAGAGAGGGAGTGGAGGTGGCAGAGGGCAGCCTGAAAATGAGTTGAGTGTCGTCAGCGTAGCACTGGCAATTTGAGCAGAAAGTGGCAATGCAGTGGGCGAGAGTTGCCAGGAATTGGTTGAAAAGCCAGGGCAAGAGGTTAGAACCCTGGGGAACACCACAGGTAGAGAGGAAGATAGATGAAAGGAAGGAACCAAGTTGGACCTGGGAGGGTCGATCTGAGAGGAAAGAGGTCAGCCAGGCCAGAGCCTGATCAGTGTTACCCAGGTTTTCACGGAGACGGTTGAACAGGATGGTATGGTTGACCGCGTCAAAGGCCGAAGAGAGATCGAGGAGGATGAGGACAGAGGGAATGTTAGAGTCAAGGTTGGAGAGCAGATCTTCACGGATGTTCAAGAGAGCAGTTTCCGTGCTTCTGGCAGCTCTGAAGCCAGACTGGTGGTCATGGAGACAGCCAACAGAATTGGAATGTAGGTTAAGCTGAGAGATGGCCAACTTTTCCAGGAGTTTGCCCAGACGGGGAGTAATGGAAATTGGGCGATAGTTAGCTGGACAAGAAGGATCAGCTGTCGGTTTCTTGAGAAGAGGATACACAAAGGAGTGCTTCAGAGGGGAAGGATCCTGAGGCAAAGGAGTGGTTGCAAAAAGCAGCAAGGGACGGAGCGATGGTGTCAATGTGGTCCTTGATGGTTTTAGAGGAACAGGGATCAACCTGTTTTGACAAGGCTTTCATAGATCGGACTTGTCTAGCGACCTCGTCGGGGGAGAAAAGATGAAAGGATGAGAAGGATGGTGGGGGGGGTGGTTAAAGGAGGGTCAGCAAGCACAGATGGAGAGGGGAGAGGAGGGGTGTGAGTGGAGAGGGTGGACAGGATGTCCTGGGTTTTTTAAATGAAGTGAGAGGCAAGGGCATTGCAAAGAGCCTGGGAGGCAACAGGAGGGGTAGAGACTGCAGCAGGGTTGGCCAGCTCCTTGCAGATTTTAAAGAGTTTGGCCGAGTTGTTGGATGCCGCAGAGAAACGAGCTTGAATGTAGACTCTCTTCTTGGTGAGGACATAGAGTTGGTATTGCCTTTGTAGTAGGCGACAGGCCTGTTTGTCAGAGGATGAACAGGAAGACCTCCATTTCCTCTCAGCTGCCCTACACTTACGTTTAAGTGTAGCTAGGTCAGAGTCATACCAGAAATTGCACTTGGCTTTGGACTTCAAACGGATCCTCATGACAGGGGCAAGAGCATCAAGCATATCAGAAATTGAAGAGTAGAGCAGAGACAGGGCTGTGTCAGGATGTGAGACATCCAGAGGTGGGGGGGGGAGTGGCGGCAAAGCCTCAACTGACACACGCTTCATGGGCTGGATGTCCGAGAAGGTAGGTGGCAGTGTTGGGGTAGGCTTGGCTTGGGGGGAAGAGAGGAAGAGATGAGATGAGATGAGAGGAGAGGAGGGAGTGATCACTCCAGGAGAGAGGAGTGGTCAGAGGGTTGGAGAGGGGGAGGTCAGAGGAGATCAAGACATTGAGTGTGTGACCTGCAGAGTGAGTTGGGCCAGAGGGGAGGATGGACAGGGAGAGGGAGTCGCAGAGGTCACGGAAGAGTACAGAGGAGGAGCAAGGAGAGTCTAAATGTATATTGAGTTCACCGAGGAGTTGTTGTTGAGTGGTAGAGGCCAGGAGGGAGGAGGAGTGTTCTGCCCACTCAGAGAGAAATGAGGTGATTTGACCAGGAGGCCAGTAGATGGTAACCACAGTAAGAGAATGGGTAGGCGAGAGAGAAAGCCTACAGACAAGGCATTCAAAAGAGGAGTAGGTCTGAGTGGGAATGATAGAGGCAGGAATCCACTCAGGAAAGATCAGGGCTACCCTCCCTCCCCCCACCGGACGGGGAGGATCTGGGTGCTGAGAGGATCTTGTAGCCATCATGGTGGAGAGTGTCAAAGCTCATGACAGAGCTGGCCGTGAACCATGTCTCAGTAAGACCAAAGACATCAAGGTCTAGTTCTTCAAGGAGGTAGGAGGTGGCAGATGTCAGAGGAGTGTTTGACAGCACAGCGAGAGTTGAGAGTGGCAATATGAAGAAGGTTGCCAGCCTTAAAGACCTTCTGGGGAGGGGTACAGATCAGAGGTACGCCCTGTGGAGGAGAAAGGGCCCTAGGAGGGGCAGAGGAGGAGAAGGAGAAGGAGGAGGAGGAGAGAGTGGGCAAGGTAGCCAAGGGGGGAGAGGAGGGGAAAGCAGGAGATGAGGACCTTGGACCATGACAGTGCCATTTACGTAGACATTAATGATGACTTTAGAGGAGTCGAAGGAAGCCATGAGAACTTCCCAGTGATTGCCACCATTGATGGGAGAGGAGGATATAGGGCAAAGGAGAGGAGCAGGTAGGGCAGAGCACAGAGACCATATGAGGAGTCCATAGATCTGGCGAAGGAACGACAAAGAGGATGTCGGTGAGGGTATGTCTGGTAGAAGCATTGGAGTAGGTGTCGGCGATAGGAAGAGCAGGGTTAGAGGCCAATATATCCTTTTTGAACTTCTTCCTACCAGGCTTGGTGAGAAGGGAAGGATAGACAATGGAGAAGCAGTTGGAAAAGATAGGAGAAACAGAAAGCGCCATTGGGGTGGAAGCGAGGAGAGGATGGAGATACTTGGGGGGGGGGGGGGGGGGAACGGGCTAAGGCAGGTAGGTGTTGGACAAAGAGAGTGGTGAGGTCACTGGGCTGGCAAGTTACAAAGAAGAAACCGTATACAAGCAAAATACAGAGAATTTCGCAATGGGCAGCAAGATTTTACTCTTTAGCACAAAGCAAAAACAGCAAAATGTGACTTTTTAGCACAAAGCAAAAACAGCAAGATTTGACTTTTTAGCGTTAACCATAATAACCCATATTACCTATTCTAATAACCTTAAAAAAAAAATGCTAATGTAATGCATGACCACCAATATACAGAATGCAATTTTAACCCAACCACCCAACTGCAAGAGCAAATCAACCCCCCAACAGTGACCTAAATCACAACATAAAATGATATCATAACCCAATCAAACTCCACCTCCTTCATATCAGAAGTGAATATCTCCAATGAGATATCATCGTATAAATCTACAAACCCATCACAATATATACATACTTGGCACGCAAGGTTTAGCAATCAACTATGCTAATAGAAACTATTCAGCCATACGTCTTCCTCACCACCGATGCATTGTAAAGTCACTGGGCCTCATTACACGGACGGCGGTAACCATGGCGCTATTAGCGCCATGGTTGCCGCCGGTATTTTACCGATTCCGCCTTGGTGAATGGGGGAATTACCGCCCCATTCCAATGTTGGCGGGGCAGTAATTCCCCATTCACCAAGACACTTCCCCATTCCCATTTGAGCCCCCATAGGGCTCAATGGGAATGGGGAAGGAGCAAATAACGGTACCGCTACTAGCAGTACCGTTATTTGCCCTGAAGTCCCTCAGCGGGTCCCTTCCTTAACGTGTGGTCTGGCCACATGTTAAGGACGGGACCCACTGAGGGACCTCGTAGTATGCCGCTAAGGGATTACCGCCACCGCTGCCCTTACCGGTGCCGGTAATCCCTTAGCGCCATCCGTGTAATGAGGCCCACAGTATCCAAAACATAAACAAAACAAATAAATCGGACAACTCAACAATTTCCCCACAATTGTAAGAGCCGTTACAATACAATTAAATCCCTAATCGCATTAGCGCCTTTGAATGGTATGTTAGGTATACTCTATTGGGATCTAATAAACTATCCAATCCCTAAATCACTGCGCAGTTTATTGAAGAACTTGGTATGCAAGTCCATATACACTTCCAGTTGTGAATCATTCTAGATGACATTAACTGAATTTGCAATTTCATCAACAACAAATTATGGCATGGATTAATCACACATTTGTACTATAATAAAACTCCAACATTTCACATAAAGTCCAAAACCCTAGTCTAGTCACATTCGCAGTGCACAATACTTAGAACAAACTAAACATAATGGAATGCACTCTATGCACTACCAATATTTCCCAACAACCAAGCCATGCTAAAGCTTGGGAAATGCATGGTGCTCTCCTTTGCCTCTTGCAGACCTATACCACTCGTCTCCAGAGAATAAGGAACGAGAAATGGCTTATCTGTCTTTTTCTTAGCCTATCCCAATATCTGGGCCAGATCAGACCTTTGCCCTGTTCAAGGTGTATTAATTTTATGCTGGGCAAAAGAATAAAGTAAGATGACAGGACTATTGATGTGCCATCTTTTGTAGGTGTGCCCCATTGCATACAATCGTTCATTTAGGTTATAGGCATACAGGGTGAGGCAGTTTTACGACCCTGCGATCTTCAGGGCGACCTTCATCCAGTGATAGCATCACCAGAAAGTAGCACATCAGTGTGCCCTATTTAATCTGTGTGGGGTTGGGGGGGGAGCACCATGTAAGTCTTATAATCTATTCCAGTTGACCAACACAAGGCAAAACTAAGAAGTGTGGTGAATCCTATGGATCCACTGAAAACCTGCCTAATGTCTCCTCCCAGTGGCCAGGAGGTGGTGTACTGCAGGGGGATCACCTGGTAGGCGACAAGGCCCCGGTGGTGAGGAGATCCCATGGGGTGAGACACAGTATTTGTCCTTTAAAAGGGAGAACCTTTTTCAGTTGCCAATGCAGGTAATTGCCTATTGTCATGATGTATCCAAACCACATATGTATTATGTGGTTATTGGCACAATTGACATAGATCCTGAACAGTTCCTAAAACCAGAAAGACCATTCAAGGCACTTAAGGATTCAAATTCTCTTTACTCCCAGCGGTATGATGGAAGAGAATTTGAAAATGCTGCCTTAAATAAACGGTCTTCCTCCTTAATAATGACATCTGATGGTTCATCCCTTAATACATTTAAGGGGAATAAATCTACCTTTAAAAATAAGAAGCTGCTTACGAACGCTAATTTTGTTGTTGAGGACAACAGGTCCCATAATCCCACGAGTAAGAGAGCTGAAGATACAGGCTGCAGTAGTGGTGGGGCAGTTAAGTCTAATAGCCTGCACCTGAGGGAAGCTTCGATGCTTAAAAGGCCCCTTAAGGTGCAGGCAATAGAAAAGAGCTGGAACTGTGGCTGGAGTTGAAATCCATTGAAATCCATTTGGGAGGAAAAAAGGAAAAAATAAATGCAATTTCAATTTTGAAAAATCTTGGGAATACCCAAGAATTCTCTCCTGATGAGCCTCTATAGAAAAGGGGTGAAACACGTGTAGAGAGGGAAAGAGAGAGAAAAATAAGTATGTAAGAGACACAATTCTTTATTTTGAAAACTCAAATGTGTGGAAGAACTATTATTTGAAACAAAAGTTTGAAAGCATGAATATTAACTTGGTAGAGAAAGCAATTTGGAAATCTCAAAAAGCCCAGTTGGCGCAAAAAGAATATACTGTTTCAAAGCGCCCACCCGGCAGGGAGGGAGCGAGGGTGGGAAATACATTACAACACCATAATTAAGAGCAGAGGGGGAAGATGGAGAGGGACGAACCTACTATGCTTTGTGAGTATTCAGAGAGTGCAAATGCAGAAAGGAAGAGGGAAAAGTGGGTAAGTGCTGCAGAGTCCGAACTCGTGGGTGAGCCATAGACATGCTAGGAATGTTGAGTGCTACACGGCCTGGCCCGCGGGAGGTGCAAGTGTGAGTCTTAAGTGCGGAGGGCGTGCAGATGCAAAGTGTTGTGGGTAGACAGGAGCTGGGTAGAATTGGTGTGGGAGGTCAAGGCCCTTAAAATGCATAAGGGCCAAGGACACCGAGTCAGCAACTGTGGGATTAGCAGAGGAGACAAGGAGGAGGAAAAGAGGAAAGTCTTAAGAAGTTTCTAAAATTTGAGAAGATCCTGCTCTAGGCGCAGGGGGAGGGTGAGGCTATTCCAAATGAGGGAGCCCACAGAGGAAAGTGAGAAACCCTCTGCCCTCTGTTTAGCAAAACACATTACACACAAAGAGTTGGTGCTAGAAGAGCGAAGTGGTCTAGAGGAGATAGAGTTGATGATAGTGTGGTCCCTGGGCCCAGACAGCCTTGTGGATGATGCAGAGGGATTTGAATTTGATCCGTGCAGCAATCGAGAGCCAGTGAAGACATTTTAGTGCAGGAGAGATTCAGTCCCTGGACTTAAGGCCAAGAATAAGTCTTGCTGTCCTATTCTGTATAAACTGAAGGGTCGCAGACTGGAAGAAGGAAGATTCTGGAGGAAGCTGTTAAGGTAGTCAAGTCTAGAGGGAACCAGAGTTTGAGTAACATTGAGACTCTGAGGGAAAGTGAGAAAAGGTAAAATTCTTTTGAGAAGGAAAAGCTTATAGTTGGACTTCTTGAGGGAGGAAGGAGAGAGAAGAGTTTAAGATGATTCCAAGGTTTCTGGCTTCATTTGACTGTGCAGGGTGAGCGCCCAAGGAGGAAGGCCAGAGTGAGGAGGAGAAGGAGGAGGGAGCAGGGGTCCCAATGGGAAGGATCTCAGTTTTACAAGCGCTGCGGCAGAGATCATTGGAGGCGCACCAGGACTCGATGGCAATCTGTAAGACAGATAACAACAAGCATTGCCCAAGTCAAAGAAATGTAGTTGGAATAAAAAGGGAAAACAGCTTTCTTGGATATAGAAACATGAATAAAAGACATTATCAAAAGTTGCCAAGTGTGATAGTGAAAACTCAAAGTTGGCAGGGAAGTGGCCCTCCTTATGAAGAGTGGAAAGGAGAGAGGAAAATAACATGCAGTATATGTGGCCAATTAAATAGGGGAGCAAACCGCTCCAATGGATGTTGCATACTTATTGAAGAAGTTGTGAATCTTCTTGTTGAAAGTCAGACTTAACTGATGTTTTGAACTAACCCACACCACACAGAGTACTTCTAGTAGTGTTATGAGATTGATCCTGGCAGCCGAGTTTACCAGGAACGGGATTGTTAGTGATAGTCCTCGCAGGTAAGTGAACCAGGAAGAAGACATTGAAGTACTATAGTGTGGTAAAAGGTTGTGGTAGAAAGAAAGGGGCAAGGCCACTGAAATGTTTGATGAAATATGGTGAAGCCATCCTGACTAAAACATTGTTGTGTATAAGGAAGAAGAGTACAGTACTTATCTTTCTCAAGAGAAGAAAATGTCATTTGAAATATTGGTATCCGGTCATTGCATCGAATACAAAGCATCGACAGACCATGACATTGAAATAAATTAATTGGAAAAAAAACATTGAATGCATTTTTTTCAATGGTAAAGGGTCTAGTTTAGTAAAGTGTTTTAATGGTTCAAAAAGGGGGCCTTAGGGGGTGGACCCCCCCCTAAAAAATGCATTCAATGGTCTTTTTTAGATGCTTTTTTGTAAATGGTATGGTTGTCGATGCAATCACTAGGAACCATCTGAAGTAATGCCCCGCCATTCTTTCAGATGCTGACAAAGTCTGCCTCCCACCGGGGTCTTTTGAGTCAAGGCCTCAGAGTTGTTAAGCGGCGGCTGAGGGTAAAACTGCTGCTGCTTGGGCAGGCTTAGCACCTCTGAGGGAGAGGGAATCTTCTCTGACCTCTTTGACTGTCTTGTCCTCTTCCAATTGAGTAGAACCGAAATGACTTACCCCTCCAAGATGATGAACCGAGTAGGGGTGTTGAGGCTGTCTAATGGCGGCGCTAAGGGATTTAGCCGCCGCTTTCGAGGTCTGCAGCTTTTCCAAACTCTCATCAGCCTTGCTGCCAAACAGCCTAGAGCCGTCAAAAGGCATATTGAGGAGTCTAGATGGCACATCTGGTGCAAATCCGGACTTCCTCAACCATGCAAATCTGTGCAACAGTGCGCTAGTTGCCATCGATCTGCTGATGCTGTCTGCAGCATCCAGACCTGACTGGAGGCATTCACCCATTGTCTCCTTACCATCTTTGATGATAGCCAGTAAGCCGTCTTTCTTCACCTTCCGGGATTTGGTCAGCCGCCATAGCTACGCAGTTCCACAGGGTAAATGTAAATCTTGACAAGGTACAAGTTGCGTTAGTGTACTTTAACGTCATACTACCAGCAGTAAATATTCTTCGCGCCCAGGCATCCACTCTCTGATCATCTCTGTCAGGAGGGATAGAGGGGTATGCCGATTGCATAGCAGATGTAGCAGCTTGAACCACTAAACGTTCTGGTGTTGGATGTTTTGTCAAGTACTCTGGGTCACTAATGGATGGCCCACATTTCTTAGAAAAGGTTTTTATTCACTGCAGCCGCAGTCTCTGGTGTCTCCCAATTTGCTGAGACCTTTTTTTGTAGTGCAATGTGAAAAGGCAAAATTTGATCTTTTTGGGGACCCTGATCCAAAATATCTGTATTGTTATCCTGCTCTAAAGAAGGAGTCGGCCTGTTCGAACCTCTCGCCTTGCTCATCCGCTTCCTATATGAGGAGTCGGCATGGTCAGTAGGATCTGGTTTACCAAATTCCAGTTCAGGAGAGGTATCTAAACCACTGGTTGATTGAAGGTTATCATACAAGTCTTTTAACCTAGACTCTTCCAAGATTAATTCCTCTGGCACAAAACCTTTTCCTGGGTTATTGTTGGCTCCGACAACTTCGAAGTAATCGTCGACAACGACTTCGAAGTCAGTCGAAGAAGAAGAATGGTGCGATCGACTTCTCGATCAAGATCTATTAGATCTTTTACGTTGTGGAGAATCTCTCGACTCATCGGTCTTCCTTTTTGAGCTCTTCGAAGGCAACCTCCTCACCGCCAATTTACCTTTATACTCCCTGAGAGCCTTTTCGGTCATCCCCTGACAGGAGTTACAATCGAAGGTATGGTGACCGGTACCAAGACACCACAGACACATGCGGTGGGGGTCGGTGATCGACATCTTCAATCCAGTCTTGGCACTTCTTGAAGCCCGTCTTAGGCGTTGATGGAGCCGACGGAGAACACATTTTCGTTGACCGAAAATAGCTGACAAAGTTCACTGAAGAACCGTAGCATGCTATAATACTTCGAAGCGTTAGCTCAGAAAAACGGCCCTGAAGCCATCGGGCGCTGCATGTGCTATTTAGACTGATGATGACGTCGACAATCGACGATACAGCACACAGAGCCCCCTGTCAAAAAGAATGTTACTAAGCCGCTAAAGCTGGAAGGATAGTTATCATAAAATGAGGAATACGTAGGAGGATGCAATCCAGTCGAATGTAGGCTAACATACAGGGAATTTTTATGGAAATACGTAGAAAATCTACAAAATATAATACATAAAAGACAGTGAAAGGAAGTACTTTACTTGACATTTTGAAACAAATACATCGATAAACAGCTTAATCTGTGAATCTCCAAATTTTGAGATTACTATATTCAAAGGGTTGGTCGCCTAGGTTAGAGTCTGCTTAAGGTGAAGTCGACTCCATTTTACTAGATTTGGGTCTGCCCACTTCAAAAGGTACCATACAAAAGTTTCCCCCAATTTCCAAGTTCTGTTTCCAACACAAACTTTCTTTACTTTTGAAGGGTTTCACTTGGCTTCGTAATGGTTTCAAAGTTCAACACTCTTCAACATAAAGCTTTGTCTTCACTCTTCCAATGAATATTTTGGTTCCTAGTGATTGCATCGATAGCCAAATCATTGACAACCATACCATTGGGGGAAAAAAGCATCTAAAAAAAACCCATTGAATACATTTTTTTTTTATGGGGGTTCCCTCCCAACCCCCCTTTTTAAACCATTAAAACACTTTTTTACTAAACTAAACACTTTACCATTGAAATGCATTCAAAGGGTTTTTTTTCGATGCATTTTTTTCAATGGTTTGGTCTGTCGATGCTTTGTATTCGATGCAATGACTGGATACCCTTCAGATGCTTGGGCACTGGAAACTATAGCACAAGGTTACTGCCTTCCTTTTAAAAAAAGGCTTCGGGATCATCCACCGATGAACAACTCTTTCAAAGTTCCAGATCCGCTCCTTGTGCAGGATATTTTGACCCGGCTAGAGAAAGGTGCTATAGAATGAGTACCTGTGGTGGAAAGGAACGGGTTGATACTTCCCATACTTTCTCATTCCCAAAAAGGACGGAGGATTGAGACCCATCTTGGACTTAAGAAATTTGAACAAGTTCCTCAGGAAGGGCAAGTTCAATATGGTGACCCTTTGCCAAATCCTTCAGGCTCTCCAACTCCAAGACTGGATGGTGTCATTGGACCTTCAGGATGCTTGCTTTCATGTACCTATCCATCACAAGCATAGAAAAGTACCTGAGTTTTGTGGTTGGTGGTTCTCATTATCAGTTTAGAGTTCTTCCATTCAGGCTTACCTCCGCCCAAGGGTGTTCACCAAGTTAGTTGCAGTGATGGCAGCGAGTCGTAGGAGGCGGGGCATTCACGTCTATCCCTACATGGACGATTGGCTGATCAGGGCGCGTTCACCTGAACAAACCTGGGAACATCTCAGCGTAATCTGCCATTATCTCGACAAACTGGGCTTCTCTCTCAATTACAAGAAGTTCCACATGATACAATCCCAAAGACTCCAATTTATTGGAGCAGTCCTGGATACTTCCTTGGGGAAAGCCTCGCCACCCGAAGTGAGAGCTCAACATATTCTGCAGAAGGTCACCAACTTCCAGAGTGTGCAGCATCTACCGCCCTTCGATTTCTTTGAGGTTGCTCGGTCTCATGGCATCCTGCATTTTTCTGGTGCCAGAGGCTCGCCTCAGAATGAGATCCCTCCAATGGGCTCTCAGGGCTCAATGGTCCCAATTCTCATGCATAATGTCGG
Organism: Ambystoma mexicanum; assembly: GCF_040938575.1. Taxonomy (NCBI): domain Eukaryota; kingdom Metazoa; phylum Chordata; class Amphibia; order Caudata; family Ambystomatidae; genus Ambystoma; species Ambystoma mexicanum. The sequence goes on along the minus strand of NC_090934.1, from coordinate 818,978,154 downwards.
ACTACCTGAAAGTTCTGAGCAGAGTCACTCAGGACCTTCTGTGGTGGGCTTGCAAGGACAACATTCTCAAGGGAGAATCTTTTTGGCAGCTATAGCCAGAGAAAACTGTAGTGATGGATGTCTAACTCGAGGGGTGCAGAGCCCACGCCAACAAGCTGACAATCACCGGTCATTGGTCTCCATCAGAGTCCAAACTACTCATCAGCCTTTTGGAGCTAAGGGCAATCAGACTAGCGCTGAAGGCCTTTCTTCCCTCTGTGCGGGGAAAGAATGTCCTGATAATGACGGACAACACAGTAACCATGTACTACCTCAACAATAGAGGAGGCGTAAGGTAACTACCACTGTGCAGAGAAGCAATGCAGCTCTGGTTCTAGGCAATTCAAGAAGGAATCTCTCTATCGGCAGTTCACCTAGCTGGAGAGGAGAAAACGCCGGCGGACGCTTTAAGCAGGCAGAGCACAGTCTCCCACGAGTGGGAACTAGCTCAGAAAGTTCTTCTAGAGATCTTCACCCTTTGGGGAACCCCACAAGTGGATCTGTTTGTGACCAGTGTCAACTGGAAATACAAACTGTTTTGCTCCAGGGAATTTCCTCCAAGAGGAACTCTAGGGGACACATTTGTAGTGGACTGGGAGTTTCCAGTCCTGTACGTGTTTCCTCCTGTCCCCGCCATTCCTTATGTGATCAGGAGGTTGAGAAAGTTTGGAAAATCAATGATCCTAATTGCTCCGGATTGGGCCAGGAGGACATGGTACCGGACCTTCTGGAAATGTCCTTCTGCCCTCGAATGCGTCTTCCACAATGAGAGGACCTTTCCTCGCGAGAGGAGCATTGGCTTCTCCATCCAGAGGTCAAGACTCTAAACCTTCACGCATGGTTTCTGAGAGGTTGAGATACAAGGATTGGGACCTGCCGGGTGATGTAATGGAGATCTTGCTTTCGGCCAGAAGGCCAGCAACAAAATCTTTGTACCGCTGCCATTGGAACAAGTTGAGCAGACGGGCAGGGATAAGAATGTGGATCCTTTTCTTTGCGACACACCCATGGTGCTTTCTTTTTTGTTACATTTGGTGAACTCGGGGCTCCAGTTTGGAACGATTAAAGGTTACCTGGCGGCGCAATCTATTTTCTAGCGCTCTTCAGAGGAAGGTCCATATTTTAAAATCCTGATTATTCAATTCCTAAAGGGTCGTAGTAATGTATTTCCACCAGTTCCATTCAAAGTCCCTGTATGGGATCTTAACCTGGTGTTAACATTTCTAACATGCATTCCTTTTGAGCCTATACGCTCATGCCCATTAAGACTGTTAATCTTGAAAACTGTTTTGCTAATAGTAATAACGTCAGCCCGCAGGGTAAGCGAGTTGCAGGCCTTTCCTGTAAACCCCCATATACGGTTTTCTATAAAGACAAGGTTGTTTTCAGGGTGTAACCTTCTTTTCTGCCTAAAGTAATCTCCGACTTCCACTTGTCGCAAAAGATAATTTTGCCAACTTTCTATTCGCATCCTCCTCCAGGAAAGGAGGAGGAAAGATTACATAGGCTGGACCCAAAAAGGGCTCTCTGTTTTTATATATCAAGAATGGCTACATTTCGTCAAAATGACAAATTATTAATTGGCTTTACATGCCCAAATTGGGTTTAGCTGTTACAAAAACAGACCCTATCCAGATGGATCATCCTAGCCATTGAGGAATGTTAGTTTAGTGGGCAAAGACCCACCGGAATGCTTGAGAGCACATTCCACAAGGGGCATTGCTACCTCTGCTGCTCTTCAGAGAAGTGTTCCAGTCAAAGAGAAGTGTTCAGCGACCACCTGGTCGTCTGTTCACACGTTTGTGAAACATTACTGCCTGGATTCATCTTCCAGTCAGGAAGGACAATTTGGAAAAGCGGTCCTTCATTCAGTCCATGGCAACAGTTAAAACAAAATATACTTCGTACTCCCACCACCAAATTATTACTACTTTGGGAGTCTATCATAAGATGAGGAATTCGTGGGAGGACACAATTCATTTGAACAAGTTACTTAAACCCGGTAACGTTGTTTTGATTGGATTTTCCTCCCACGTATACCTCATCGCCCGTCCCAGCCTTCCCCGCTGTAAAATTTATGCGTTATTACACTTTATGCTTTCTTGGAGCCTAGGGTCTATAGTACGCCAGGTAATTCCTCTACAGGAGAGAAACAGAAGTGAAGCCAATGGGCGCTCCGTGCACTATTTATACTGATGACGTCGACAGTCGAACGAAGGCCGTCGAAGGACATCGACTCAATGAGATGGCACACAGCGCCCCCTGTCGAAAAAATAAATCAGAAGCGGCTAAAGCTGGAAGGATAATTATAATAAAATCAGTAATACGTGGGACGAACATCCAGGGCTGTGCTGCATCCTTCCCGTGTCTAACTCTGACACAGGGGGGCTGTTAGTTTCGGTGGTATGTAATTCTAGCTCTGCCTTCCTCGGGACCCAACGAACCAAGTAATTTGATGAAACCCCTGAGGAGTAAAATGAATAAAAACATAAAGTCCAATTAGAGATGAAGGGGGTATATATCTGCCACTATTAAACTTCTCATAGCAAGGGAAAGCGACCCCTTCATCAACAGAACTTTGAAAACAAAAACATGGAAGCACACCAGTGCAAGGCCACCACCGTGGAAGTGATATAGTACTGTGACTAATGTGGAATATTGTGAGTGCCTCCTAAAGGCGGCAGGTGGGACAAACACCCAAGTAATGAGCTTACTCTAGCACAGGGGGAGCTGATGTTTATCTCGATATTTGAACCGAGAGTAAGCACGGGATCTCTCTCGCAAATTAAGAGGGCAATCACAGAGATCGGGGAAGAGTACCTAAATGGCGCACAAGCAGTAAAGGCAAAATGTCAATGTTGCATGCCCTGTGTACTTGTGGATGCAAAGGGGTCTGAACCTAAAGATAGACTAACCTGTTAATAGGTATTTTACAATTTTAGGGTACAGTAAGGAATCTGTCCGTTACTTTGGGCGTCTGTAGCGTCTGTTATCCTTACGCGAAGGTTAATATCTGTGGCATAAGAGGCATGAAAAGAGTTACTAGCGGCTGAAAATGCAGCAAGAATTAAATACCTTTTTGGAGATGGATGCACACATATAGCATAGGACCAACTTATGGTGAAAAATAAAGCTTAGTAAACTCACCCTCCATGATTCTAATGCACTCTTGGTGGCTCACCAGATTGGTTCGTGGCTATGGCCCGCTCTCTATCTGTTGTGATTTCCACTCCAGTTGCCCCTCAATTGCTATGGAAGAGCTGGAAAAGAGGGGACAGACTTAGAGGGCTTTCAAGCCTGCACTCGCAGGTGTGCCGGAACCTGGGCTGGGGTGTAAAAGTTGTTCGTTTAACTAATGTTTTTATACTGTGTGAGTGTTTGCGACTTGATCCTCGTCAGATTCCCAGGGAACAATATGCTTCCCAGGTGAGCGAGTTTCCAAAGTGAGGCTTGCTTAAATGGCAGCGTGCTGCTGGTGGAAATCAACTCGCCATATTGGAGTCAGCTGGAATCGCAGGCTAACTGGAGAGACTTTAAATCGGCTACATTATCAAAAAAGACAAAAAAATTAAATGGGGATTTTCAGGAATTTAAAGCTGTAAAAACGTTTCTGATGCTTGTTAATCTGCTTAGAATCACATGCTGTGCATATGGTCTGACATCCAGTGGTAACCACGGAGTATTGCATCTTGTCTTTCGGGGACCGAAAGGGGACGTCGGCATAGGCTGGTCTGTAACACTATCCCTATCGTGACGTGTGTAGTACCCAAAATACCTCACATGCCGAGGTCCCTCAGTTTTTTCCACCCAGATATAACTGGTCGCCCTATAGCAGAGCTCTTACTAGAGACATTGTTTATCTTTACCAAATTGTCGGTTTATTCCCCGTTAAGTCACTTCGCCCAATAAGAACATCTTCGACAAAGACTACGGGCGAATCGTCTACGGCTGTGGGTTTCGGTGCCTAAGATCCAGCATCTGGACTTCCACGTGGTCGGGTCCTCTGGCCGGCCTATACAGTAGGGAGAGTGGGTTCGGGGTGGCCTTATTATTATTATTATTATTATTATTATTATTATTATTATTATGATTATTATGTCTTTCCTCCTTTCCACTGTTTTCCCTTTCAGTCTGGTCATCCTTCCCTTTTGCTATGGAAAGGACTCCCTTTAGATTCTTCCCTGTGTGTAGGGTCAGATATCCTTGGAAGGACGAGCACAGGACGTGTAACGCCTGTCTCCCCCTAGAGCACGACGAAGAGCGGTGTTCGGCGTGCAAACTCCTTAAGCGTAAAACCCTTAAGGATCGCTGTGTAAAGCGGTGGGCGGCGTACGGCATGTCACGCATGAAGCCTCCCTCCCCTACCGCGACACCAGCCGAAAGTGACGGGGGTACTTTGGATGACCAAACGTCCAATGCGGATGTTATAGACCTTGAGGTGGACACTTCTAGGTCCGCCACGCCCGTCCCCGACCCTTCCAGGCTCGACTCTGGTCTTGCTACAGGGACCACACCCGGCGACAAGGGCGTACAATCGCATCGCACTAAACACACAACCCTTACGCCGTTTTCGACACCCTCGTTGAAGAAGGCGAAAGCGCCAACGGGCCCACCGAAAACTTTGGCGGTTCCCTCGGATCGTTCAGATCCAAAGCCTTCCCCACATCTGCAGTAGCGTATGACGACTGGGCAAACGAAACATAAGGGCGCTACTCCCCAAACGACACGCGCCGAAGTTTCTGGACCAGAAACTTCGACGATTTACAAGGCCTCTATAGGCCCGAAAACTACGACTAGGCCTCTACCCAGAAAACCGCCCGCTGGGCCTTCTGGTGCCGCAGACAGAGTTTCTACTACCGACTCATCATCAGAGACTTTGTCTCACAACGATTCAGTGACTATGCGAAAAAGCATTGGTAGGATCGCAACGGCGGTGGGCCTAATTCCAATTCCGCCAAAAGTTATGGGCCAATCCGCAGAAAAGTTTTCGATGGATTTGGGCCGTGTTTCCGATGATACTTACGAGGATAGCCAAGAGCCGCTCTCAAGCACCCTGAGAAGCTCCTCTCAACGCCATAGGGCGGAGAACGTTGTTTCTCCTCACCTAGGTCCATTTGGGTCCTCTAAATGGACTAGGGAGAAATTCGAGGGGTGTATGGATCGGCTGGAGCACTTTATCAGGACTTCTGATCAGCCTCTGCCGAAAAAGGCTCTGGTAGACCCTAACCTTCAAACACAAGATGTTCAGCCTCAGGTTTTCCATCAGGAAGACGGGGTCCAGATGGACACATATAGGGACATCTATACTGAAGAAGAGTCCTCTTTTCTCGATAATTACGAAGAAGATCAACAAGCAATGGACAACTGGGAGGAAACCCAGCAGGAAGGACAGGATCCTTGGTCACATCAAGATCAGGACTCTGATATTTTGTGCGTCGATTCTCCTCCGTCCACCCCGGCTCGCCAGGACTCCCCAGTGGATGACCAAATGGCTTTCAACTCCATGTTGAAAAAAGCAGCAGAATTCTTCAAAATTGCCACTCCAGAGGCTTTGCCTGAGCAAGATTTTGTGGAGGACATTATTAAAGAAAAACCTCCGGCAAGCCAATCCATTCCCCTCCTTAACTCTGTTAAGAGACGAATAGCTCCATCTTTAGTCGCACCTGCCCAGACTAGGGCCGTGAACCCGAGAGTGTAAAAGTTATTTCGGCCCTCTCCCACCGACCCTCTGTATATTAAAGGACACGCCATCCCGGACTCACTGGTAGTGACCAACACTCGTAAGAGGGCAGGGGTTCCCCTTGCCACGGGAGAGTCACCTCCAGACAAGGAGTCCAAGAAATTGTATGCCTTAGGCAAACGTGTCACTTCAGCAGCTGCTTATACCATTCGGGATGCTAACAGCACCACGCTATTAGCAAGCTATGCTGATGCCCAATGGAACTTGCTCCAACAAGGCCTCCATGAGGTTCCTGAGCCAGCCAGAACAAAGCTTCTTGCCATTGTTTCGGAGGGAAAACTTGTTAATCAGAATGTGGTAAAGAACACCCTGTACACTGCAGAGACAGCAGGCAGGTCTCTCGCACAGGGTACTTTTCTAAAAAGACACGCGTGGCTGCGCACGTCAGGCTCCAGGCCTGAGTCCCAGGCCTCTCTTATTAACAAACCCATAGAAGAGACTAACCTCTTCGAGAAAGCGGTAGATGAAGCGTTGGAGACGGCCAAGAAGGAGCACGAGACTATTAAGTCTTTGCACCAAATTTCACAGAAACCCTCCTCCCAGAGGGGCAATAATTCTCGGCGGTCCTTTCCAGGACAAGTCTGTGCCGGTCAGAATAACTACGGCACGGGTAACTTCAACACAAATCAATCTTCCGGAAGCCCTACCTACTACCCCCCCAAGGGGTCAGAAACGTGGCAAAGGTAGGGGCAGAGGCCCCAATCCCAGAGGAGCCTCAGCCTTGGGTCAGAAATGACCATTAAGTCCAGGTCCCCTCCCATGTCTCCCCGGTCGGGGGGCGATTAACATCTTTCCTCAAGGCATGGAAGGGGATAACTTCAGACCAGTGGGCCTTAAAGACAGTCGCCTGCGGTTATTGCGTGGAATTCGCCCAACCTCCACAGTTCAGACCGCCGCGATCACGACGCCTTTCACCGGACCATCTGCAAATCCTGATCCAAGAGTTGGAAGCTCTACTGGGAAAGGACGCCATAGAAGCCGTCCCGATTCTTCAGGTAAACGAGGGTATCTATTCAGTGTACTTCCTTGTACCCAAAAAGGATCTCACCATGCGTCCTGTTCTAGACCTGCGCCCAGTGAACAAGTTCATAAAACCCCAGAGGTTTTGCATCGTAACACTACAGGAGGTGATTCCATTACTGAAACGGGGGGACTTCATGGCAACATTGGACATGAAAGATGCATACTTTCATATTTCAATGTTGCCAGGCAACAGAAAATACCTAAGGTTCATGATTCAGGACAAGCACTACCAGTTCAAAGTACTCCCCTTCGGCATCGCCTCAGCGCCAAGGGTGTTAACCAAGGTCCTGGCAGTGGCAGCAGCACACCTGTGTAGACTATCAGTCCCAGTTTACCCTTACCTTGACGACTGGCTCATCACGGGGGACTCGTTCGACGCTTGTTTTTCGAACACCCAAAAAACAGTAGATCTCCTCTTCAGCCTGGGGTTTTCAAGCAACGAAAAGAAATCCAGCTTAGTCCCCAGCCAAGTAAAACAGTTTCTGGGAGTGCTAATTCGGACGGAAGACGGCCTTGTCTTCCCCTCCAGCGAGAGGGTTCAAAACATGCTCTCTCAGGTTCCTCAATATGTAGCCAGTCGGGAGGTGACGGTAATCAAAGCCATGCGATTGCTAGGGATGATGGCGTCATGCATATACTTGGTTCCCCACGCGCGGCTGCGCATGCGTCCCTTGCAAGAGTGGCTCAACAGTCAGTGGTGTCAGGCCAGCGGACAATGGGAAGATCTGTTAGTTGTCTCGCCACCCCTCGTTCTCTCTCTGCAGTGGTGGTCAAGAGAAAACCTCTTGAAGGGGAAAACCTTCACCACACCTGCAGTGGAAGCCACTCTTACGACAGACGCGCATCTCATGGGGTGGGGGACTCACCTGCTACAGCAGACAGCACACGGAGTGTGGTCACCTCAGGTAGCGTCTAATCACATAAACTTACTGGAGCTACTGCCAGTATTCAAAGCATTGAAAGCCTTTCAGAGACAAGTGAAAGGGAAGACAGTGCTGATCCTAACGGACAGCACTACAACAATGTATTACTTGAAAAAAACAGGGGGGCACTCACTCTCCAGGGCCATCCAAGCTGTCCCAGAACATTTGGATATAGGCTCTCAAACACAAGATGTTTTTGTTGTCCCAACATGTTCCAGGGAAACTCAATCTTCTGGCAGACGTACTCGTCTTCGCAGAATGGGGTTTCCCAGAGATCGACCTGTTCGCTACTCAGGAGAACGCCCAATGCCAAGACTACGCCTCCAGGTACCCCTAGAACCGATCCAAGGGGAACAGTCTCTGGATAACTTGGCCGGGGAAATTGTCTATGCTTTTCCCCCCCGACTCCCCTTCTCAACAAGATAGTGCACAAAATGCACCAGGAACCAGTTACCATGATACTGGTGGCCCCCATGTGGGCCAACCAACCGTGGTTCGCTCACCTGATGGAGATGTCCCTCTCCCCACCAGTCAAACTGCCCTGCCCGTACAACATGTTGTCTCAGGACAGAGGAGGGACCCTCCACCCATGCCCACAAACTCTGAACTTAGCACCCTGGCTCCTGAGATCATAGAGTTTGGACATCTGCAACTCCCTCAAAGATGCATGGACATACTCGGGGACAATGTTCCCTCTAAATATTTTTCTCTATGTGCGGAACTGGTTTGCTGTTGTGCGCACATTATTTTCCATGTGCGCAACTAACTAAGAAGGTAAGCCACTTTGTGAGCATGCGTATTTAGTGAACTACCGTCGAAGAAGAGAGCTTGGAAAGGAATTTCCTCTTCCCACCCACTGCAATTCTTGACAAATCTTACAACACTTTTTCCAAAGACATAGGCTAAAATAAAATAAGTCATATGCGATTAAACAGAAAACTCATCAACCAGTCCAAAACTTCAACATCTGCCACAGTACCTTGCAAATGTTTTATGCCACTGGAAAATCACTAATATGTACTACAAAACACAAATCTGTTGTCATAAACTGATGTGGCTGTCAAGAAATTCTGACATAATACATTTGCAAATGAATTGATGGCAATTAAAAACTATCTGTCAAAAAACATACTGATAGGAGTTGAAGTGCCACTTTAATGAAGTAATTCAAGTGCCAGGATAACATGCTTCTAGTGTGTGTAAGGATGAATAGTGCATCAGAATAACTGCACCTTAAAATATGATGATAACAATTCCCTATGCCTCTGCTTACTATCTGTTAGGCAGAAACCTGTGCAGTTCCCTTTGGCAACACTGCAAAAGATGTAGGACTACAGGTGTTAGCAGTAATCCCACTTTGTAGCAGTCTGTACCACCCAGATTTACCTGGTAGCTGTGGCTGAGCAGTCAGACTTCCCTCAAGAAGAGTTAGGCAGTATGCAAAGTATACAAAATAGGCACTCAGATACAATAACACAAGCAAACACTGACCAGAGCTTTGGTATCAAAGTATATAATTATTTATTTAAAAACACTGTTTGAAACACTCCAGCACTCTTATTGTAGAACACTCTAAACACAGTTACTATTATAATATATACTACCCTTATTCCTTATCAGATAAATCTTAGTTAACACCACTTATTTTCATAGAGAGGTGAGCGCTTAACTATAGATGGCACTCCAATAAGTTCATGAAGAAGGGAGGGAAAAAGACAGAATATGGAGAGATCCACCACTCTAAGATTTAGGAACACTATTAGCAAGGCAGAAGAGCAAAAGTCACTTGTGAGCCAAATTACATAGGCTGGGCCCACTCTTGGAGAGAGCGGAGCACAAATGCGCCCAAGATCACACAGTTACACTAGGCTTAGAAAGTCTTGCAGAGAGTTTGAAAAGAGTTTAGAGAGGCTCAGAAAAGTTTAGCCAGGGTGTCCCAGGCTAACCCAGGTTCAAAAGCCGGGCGCTAAATCTACCCCGTACAGTCGGTGGCAAGGGAAGCCAGGTGGGACACGGTACCTTAAGTGGGAAGGATCCTCCAGCGGTGGCAGTTGTTCCTGGCAGCGGGTGCAAGTCTCGTCGTAGTCCAGGGGAAGAGAAGATCTCGACTTGGAGAAAAGATGAAGGTCGTTGCACTGCCAGGGAAGAAACCAGCCGCGGAGTTTTCCGGTTAAAGGTATTACCCTTTATTTCGCGGTCGTGGTAAAACGTGGTATACCGGTTGCCGGGGTGCTTGGCACAGGCAAGGCGGCCACGAGATGCATCGGGAAGGCGAAAAGACGGTGAAACTGGTTATCCCCACCAGTCAAAGGAAGAAGACGCTCCGGCGGGAGATATCCTCTGTCGTTGGTAAAAGTGGTGAGACGGTTCAGCAGGGCTCCACCGGTGGTGTCGTCATAGCAGGTCGGCTCAGCTTCTCCCTCGTCGGATTCTTAGGTCCTGTGGCGACTTCTCAAGTTCAAGTCCCCAAAGCCCTGCTTTTATGCAGAAAACCCCCATTCACTCAGCCTAGCTGTCACTCAAACATGCTAAGTGGTGAGCCGGCCGGCTCACCACTTGGGCCAATCAGGACGGAGTGCGACTTGAGTTGCCTAGGCAACTCAGTCCAGGGTGCCTAAATCCCCCCCCCACCCCTCCTAAGTACCCCAGACAGAGTGGCACCACTTTGGAGGGCTTGTGTGGAGAAGCCCGCCAAAAACGTGGAACAAAGGGCTCGACTTGGGTTGGAGTCACAGAAGAGAACACAAACGCCATTTTAGAACCGAGTTTTGGCAAAAAATACCAACCGGAGAATTAATAATAATTAAATAAACTGGCGGTATGTTCGAGGCTATCGTAATTAAATAAATAAAGATAGTAGCCTCGAACAATGGGAAAATCCCATAGAGAAATATTCGCGGTTGAAAATAAAAAGTATCCACTGCCACCAGCCAAAACTCGATCAGGGGGGACGGAGATGTGCCCCCTCGACTAACAGACCCCGGGGCAATCGAATTGCCCCAGCCAGTATGTCCACAATATGATGATTTGTACTGGTTCTGTTCAGAATTCAAGACTAGTAAAGTCAATGGTGACTTTACATGCCCTGGGAGACAGTAGTCAGTCCCAGGGTATGGAGTCTATACTGGGGGGTCACTATGACACCCCTGTGTTACTGCACTGAGGGTGCTGTGTAACACACATTACAAAAACACATGAAGCCCTATGGAGTAAAAGACCCCATAGCCCATTAACCACATCTAGAGTCAAAGAAACACACTCAAATCATGCCCAAGAGTGAGGGTAAAGGAGTCTCACTCTTGGCAGGAGAAACAAATAAACCCCAAAAATCCAGCAAAGCTGCTGGGGGACTCACTAGGTTAGGAAATTCAGCCTAAACAGAGAATTCTCCCTAACACTATCCACATTACGTGTCCTGTGGGTAGTGATAAAACCAGCTTTACAGCTAAGAGACATATACAACATCAATTTTTACTCCATAAAAAAATGAAAATGTGCCCAACAAAAAAGAGAAACCATCAAAATGTTGTTGCTTCAACCCACAAAGCTCCACTGATTTTATTTCGAATTAGTGATCAGTTGAGCAGTGGCATAGGAAGGAACTCTAATAACATTAACGCCTGATCTCAACAGGAATTTTAAGGGGATGAACATCTTTTAATAAGCCGAAAGTATGCCTATTGGCAGAGGTAATTACTTTTTTACTCACTGAAAAAGCGTTTGATTCTAAGTAGGGAGCAAAATCTGATTAGAGCCCTGCATATACCCCTGACATAGGAAGTTAAATGACAGGGCACATAATAAAGTCTATAGTTTTGCCCACCCTTCCGCACCAGTCTAGATAAAATTAAATAAGTGCCTTACTGAGGCTTATTATGGAGCCCTGCTGAGGAAAGTCACATATATATGCCTTTTAAGTTAATAGTTTCTATTAATCAGAGATTCAACTGATTAAGTGCCTTCTTCTAGAACTATGGATCCCTCTTGTAACGCTCACCTGATTCCCACGGAGGCGCGGGTCTTGGCAGGAAGGTGTCCGTAACACGAAACGTGATGTGCAGGATTCGGTTGTCTTCTGGGGTCGAACCTCTCCGCACTGTGTGTCGAACTCGAAGGGTGAGGTTTCTGCAGGTGAAATAATATGGGGATTAAAGGTCTGGGTTGTTGAATGTCCCTATCTCTCTCCTCCCAGCTTGTCTGTTGAACCCCTCTCCCAGGTCAACTTGCTCACCTTAGATAGGTGAATGCTGGGCTCCATCTGCATCTAGTGCAGGGTGCCGTTGCCAGTTCCTTCACTGGTGAAACGTTAGCCTCTTGACTTCAGAGGATGAGTACCGTCGTTGTCTGCACGACCAGTAAGTTTCTGGACACCTTTAGTCTTTATAGTCTTTTATGCGTGGCAGTGAAGCGCCTGGAATTGAGTAAGTATGGCAAGCGCTCTTACTGTCTCTTTCTTTGTCTTTGCAGGCGACGATGCAGAAAGAAGAAATCCGGAATCCGCCACGTGCCGGTGAGTGCTGTTGTCTATGCAGGTGAAGATGCAGCGTGAAGAATCCGGAATGCACAGCGTGCCGGTAAGTAGAATAATGCTGTTTATCTTTGTGCAGATGCAGCGTGAAGAATCCGGAATGCACGGCGTGCCGGTAAGTAAAATAATGCTGTTTGTCTTTGTGCAGATGCAGCGTGAAGAATCCGGAATGCACGGCGTGCCGGTAAGTAAAATAATGCTGTTTGTCTTTGCAGGCGAAGGTGCAGCGTGAGACACGGCCGCTGCCGATGGATCAGGTAAGCAAACACTCTGTGTGAAAGTTCGTTCTGCTAACCTGTTGTTTCTGATCTTTTGCAGGTGCTGATGTTGCTCGGGTACCGGAATGGTGAGTATAATTCTTGCAGGTTCAGGATCTAAAGAAGAAAAGCTGGAGCAGACTCGGTGAGCGTTCTGCTGCAGATGCAGAATAACGCGAAGCACGTTTCATCAATCGGGTGTGGTTTAAATAGCCTTGGAGTGATGAGGCGTCTCCTTCCACGGCCCCGCCTAGGTAAGAAAAGAGTTCCTGCTTCCAGAAGAGTTCCAGTGGAGTGGTGCTGCCCCACCCAGGTAAGAAAAGTAGTCCCAGTTCACCGAGGACTTTTAAGAGTCTGGCAAGTCAGCAGCATGGTCTGCCGCAGGTAAGTCCACCCAAGCATCTTCACACCAATGATGAGCCCGGCGCTTCCAGTGCCGGGACCGAGGCTTCTGATGAGCCTGGTGCCACCGGCGCCAGGACAAGGTCCAAAAGGTCCCTGTGGGGACCGGCTGGTGCCTAGGATCAGGGTTAGGGGCCTGCTTCCAAGGACGTTGGGCTGATCCTGGCTCCTTGGAAGCAGTGATCATGACACTCTTCTGTAATTATTTGTATCAGTTAAATAAGATGCAGGGGGATGCGCGAGACGATACACACAGAGCACATGGTTATATTGAAAAGCCCTCAGCAGCTGAGCATAGAAGGAAAAAGGAGCTGTTGTCTAGACGGGTACTAGAATTTCCTATCCTTTAGCAAAAAAGCAACACATTTCCTTCAATGTACTGCTGAAACGTCTGATTTGGTTTTTGAAATGTGCTGCTTTGTTCATCACCCGCAAGGAGTGATGACCTGTGCTCTTCCACCCATACCCTTCCCCAGCCCCTGCGCTAGCCTCCAATACTAGTTGATAGAGCACTGTAAAAAGTGAGGGATTGTAGCAGCAAACACTCACTGGGATATTTGCAGATCCACAATACTTTGCAAGCAAGGCATATTTAATGCCTCAGCATATTATGTGCATTTTAAGAATGTCATGACTCTGCATGTACGCAATTCTTTTGCAGCGCAAACAAGATTGTTTGCAACATACTCCACCCTTATATCATTGTGTAGGATTACACAGTGCTCAATTAAACCATTTTTGTATAGCAGCGAGTTACCATAAAACGTGTGAAGGTCTATGCCCAAAGGAACTCTAAACTCTTGGAAATGAGGCAGATTGTGTGAAAAGCATTCTCCTGTCTGAATATCCAGTGCTCTGATACTATGCAGAAGCAATCCCAGGCATAGTCCATACCCATTATATCTTGTAGGCAAAGTAAATTATATTGCAATGTTGCTCTCCACGTATAGGGTAATGTTAGTAATGCAACAGTAGGAGACACTGAGCATCATATTTGTCTGCTCAAAATCCTTACAGTGCAAATTAATATTTTATTTTTATAATGTGTTCACTTGCAAGGGGGCCGCTTCAAAACACTTGCGTGACATTTGTACAAAGAAGAGGAAGTATAGGATAAGGTTACACATCCAGGTAGCCTGCTTGCTCACAGTCAGTATCTGATATTTGAGCAGGTAGTTCGAGTGTATCGTGTGTGTGATGCTTTTGGTAAGGCACAATGAGTAACAGAAATTCTGGCATGTGAATGTTATTCATATAATTCATATTACAACAAACATAAAACAAGTGGATGTAGGTACACATCTGCTAATCTTTCGCAGAGCCAAGAGAGAAAGAGTCAAGGTTGTCCGGTACCATCTTAATGTGTTCTGGGGCAGAAGTTAGAATCATAAGGTAAAAGTGTGGTAGAATCAAGCTTAGGAGTCATAAGTGGGTAGGGAACATTATTCGGTTAATGTGTGCAGGAATATCTTGGTTAGGTTCTTCTGTTCATGAGCCAGTTTTTCATATTAGTTTTTAACCTCTTATGTGTGTATTTTGCTGTTAGGGATTATGGGTGTTTAAGGTCACTCTTGCATAGTAGGGCAATGCAAATGAGCAGAATATCAAGACTAGTTGCGTAGTTTAAGAGAAAGAAAATGTCAAGTTATTGCTGTGACTTGTGAATTACATTTTTTTTAATAGGTGAGAATTGTCTGTGTGTGCTGCTAAAAATCTTGTGAGCAGCACCCAGAAATAAGCTGGGCAAGCGCACTTGCGCACAGCTTAGAGGGAACATTGCTCAGGGAAGCGAGAAAGCCTAATACTCGTTATTGCTATGCCAGCATATGGAAACGGTTTGTCATCTGGTGCAATTCCAAGGGCGTCAATCTCATCGATTGCTCACCCTCACACATTGTGTTGTATCTAACCCATCTGTTGGACACTGGGTTAGTCTTCAATACCCTAAAGATTCATCTGGCTGTGTTGTCAGCCTACACCACATCACAGCAAAAAATATTTTGGTGGAAGATGCCAGTAATTAAAGCCTTTATGGAAGGGGTTAAGAGGATTTATCCTCCCATCTCTCATCCAGCCCCTGGGTGGGATATTAATGTGGTTTTAACCAGGCTCATGGGAGCTCCCTTTGAGCCTATGCATAAAGCAAGTCTGAAAGACCTGACTTATAAGACAGCCTTCCTAGTGGCTATCACTTCTATCAGAAGGGTTAGCGAACTACAGGCTCTTTCTGTTTTAGACCCCTTTGTTACAGTCCACAAAGATAAGGTAGTTCTGCGCACACATCCCAGGTTTGCGCTGAAATTTATTTCAAAGTTCCATGTGAACCAGTCGATCGAACTACCCACGTTCTTCCAGAAACCTACTAACATGGCCGAAAGAAGCCTTCACACACTAGATGTGCGCAGGCCAGTCATGTTTTACATGGAAAGAACTAAACCACTGAGGAAGACTTAACAGTTCTTTGTTTCAGTGGCAGCTGGTAGAGAAGGGGCTCCTGTCTCTAAATCTGCAATCACAAATGCATCCCACTATGTTACACTCTTGCAAAGAGAGAACTGCCCTTCAAGCCTAGAGCGCACACTACTCGAGGCACTGGGGCATCCATAGCATTCATTGCAAATGTTCCCCTAGAGTCCATTTGCAAAGTGGCAACCTGGAGTTCTGTACACACCTTTACAAAACACTATTGCCTAAACGCTCATTCTAGGTCTGATTCTCAGGTGGGACAAGCAGTACTAAGACATCTTTTCTCTACTGTTCCTTCTCACAACCCACCTCCAACTCCGGGTACTACTCGCTAGTCTATGCAGATTAACAAGCATCAGAAGACATGCATTACTTGCTGTAAAAGCATTTCTGATGATTGTAGCTGCTTAGATTCGCATGTGCCCTCCCTGCCTCCCCGCTCGGGGTGGAAGGAACATAGACTTCTTACTACTTTCTCTCTTATCTACTCATTCACTATAGCCTTGGGCTCCCTCATGGCAGAAAAAATACAATCAGAGGGACCTCGGCGCGTGAGGGATTTTAGGTACTACACACGTCACAATAGGGATAGTGTTACAGACACGCCTATGCCGACGTCCCCTTTCGGTCCCCGAAAGACAAGATGCAATACTCTGCGGTTACCACTGGATGTCGGACCATATGCACAGCATGTGAATCTAAGCAGATGCAACCATCAGAAATGCTTTTACGGTAAGTAATGCATGTCATCTTTATCTGGCAGCGAACTTCCTAAAATTATGTAACGCTTAACGGATCGAGCATATTTCAAGTGACAGGAGAGGCCCACAAAGGTGGGTAACTTTCTCTGATAGGAGCATTGATTCAGCAGGGGAAGATCGGTATAACCACAGATATGAGAAATCTCAACGGGGAAGAGGACAGACGCCTTATTTAGGCAGAGGCTTCCATCATGGACACCCATGAGATTTCTACAACCCAGAATATTAATCATGGGAGGCAGGAGACGACAGAAGCCCTGCAGGAGACTGTACAATCAATAAGAGTGGGGCCACACTTTCAGACATAGAACAAAATAAGAAACTGCCAGTATGTAAGCCCTTCACTGCTGAGGATTTTTGCTTCCAGTGCTATGCCCTTTTTTGGACATTTGGGTATGTCGCATTCAATCTTTTGTAACTTTTTTGTTGCAAGTGATATCCTGGCCAATTTTGCAACCGTCTCTTCCCACATGTAGGCATTCGTAACTCCACCAAGGATTCCTAGGTTGAGAAAATAACAAAAAAGTGACAACATTTTGTGTTTTTTAAGACAATGCCAATAAAATGAGGTACACAGAAGTCTGTGTTTTTTTTCCTTGTAGGCGATAGGAACAAATTGTTTACTGTTCTGAATTCTCCATTTTCCAAGCCTTCAAGAACAGGTTGAGTGGATACAAGTAAACATATTTTTTTATAAGGTTTCCATCAGTTTTGTGAGCAGTAGGCGATTTCCACCCTTTTTTTCAATAGGACATGCTTGGACGGAATGGAATAGGAGGGGTAGGAAAGCTCAATCGAAAGACAAAGGCATACATTTCTGAAAAGTAGACGCAATTCTAAGTTCAGGTAGGGGTCATTTGCACAGGTCAGGCAACAACTTTGTAGATAAAATTCCCATAGTTTGTGAAAAAATTGAAAAAAATATCAAAAAAATGGTATGTGCTGGACATGTTTGAACTTGTAAGGTAACAGTTTCTGTGAATATTGAAAATAACAATGCACCGCTACATTCCCTCGACTCTTCTAGTTAGTAAAGCACCAGTTTTTGCGCAGTGTTTCACAAAACAAGCAATACCATAAGCCAAAAACAGAGCCATGGTACACATGATCTTTATGCTGACGGCCTAAACAGATGTATTTAGCATTTGAAAATAAGGAAAACAAATGTAGTGAAGAATTGCAAGCATACTATTTTAGAAAGAGCACAGGCAGACCATTTGCAGGATAGGTGACTTTCACAGATTACAAAAGGGTTTAGTGCCTAAAGCAGCGACTAAATGTAGGTCACATTTGGGAAATGAAAGGGTTGTGTAACAAAGTGCAGTAGGAAATGTGTGAAACATTATCAAAACCAAGAGAAAACACCACATGTCCTACCTTCCCTCGTTGCCACAGGTGTCCCGACAAAAACAGTACTTCACATGTGTGGGCGCACTTACCTGGGTGCAAAGGGATAAAGGCTAAACCACTGATATACCAAAGGGCCTGGGAAGACGATATTTTTACGGTGTTTGGTCTTGTGGACAACCCACAGTTTTGGCCCTGGGGTGTTGCAGCCACTAAGGAAAACAGAAAATTCAATGCATGTCTGAAACGAAGACACCCATGGGAATCCAAAGAGGTCTGCCTTTCACGAATCGCCCTAGAATTTATTACCTACAAGACTCGGCAAAGTCCAAAATGTTGGGTAAAAAATCCCAATTTTCAGACATTTGCCACATGGAATCCACCAAAACAACACATGTGCTACCTTCCCCCGTTTCCACAGGTGTCCCAACTAAAACGGTATCTCACATGTGTAAGTGCACTGATTTGGGCAAAGGCTAAACCACTGGTACATCAAAAACCCTGGGGAATACTCAATTTGCTTGTCTGGACAACCCACAGGTTTGGGCCTGGGATGTTGCAGCCAGCAAGGCAAACTGGGAACCCCAAGCATTTCCGAAAAGAAGACACATGTGGGAATCCAACGAGGTCAGACTTTTACAAATAGACCTAGAATGTATTACCCACAAGGCCAGCAAAGTCCAAAATGTAGGGCAAGAAACACTATTTGGAGACATTTGCCACCAGGAAACCACAGAAACACACCAGCAACAACACATGTCCTACCTTCCAACGTTCTACAGGTGTCCTGACGAAAACAGTCCTTCACATGCATTTGTTGCTCTTACCTGGGTGGAAAAGAAAAAGGGTCCATCATCCCAAAGTCCAGCAGCAGCTCCTGGGAGCACCGGCAGAGTCCCAATCCCTACCTGGAGGGAAAAGCTGTAACTCAAAGCAGCCAGAGCTCCAGGATGGCCGGAGGTGATGTCCCTGGTCATGGCCGCCTGTCTCCCATGTGGGCCTGTTAGGCAGAAACCTTTGCAGTTCCCTTAGGGACCACTGCAAAAGGTTTAAGACCACAGGAGTAAGCAGTAAACCCAGTTGGTAGCAGTCTGCACCACCCAGATTTACCTGGTAGCTGTGGCTGAGCAGTCATACTTCTCTCAAGAAGAGTTAGGCAGTATATAGAATATACACAATAGGACTAAAAATACAGTAGAACAAGCAAACACTGACCAGAGCTTTGGCATAAAAGTATATAATTATTTATTTAAAAACACACTTATGAAAATACACTGGCACTAATATATCAAGCAAATTCAAACAAAGTCACTATAAGTATATAAACCTCCCTAGTTAATTATTCGACTAGTCTAGGTTAAGACACCACTTATTAGCAAAACAAAGGTGAGCGTGTAACCATAGATGGCACTCCAATAATTTGTTTAAAAAGGGAGAAAAAAGACAGAGTATGGAAATAACACAGTACCAACACTTTTAAGAAACGACAGCAAGTCAAGAAAGGCAGGGTCTACCGTAGAGCCAAAAGTCCATAGGCCAGGCCCACTCTTGGAGAGAGCAAGGCGGAATGTGCCCAAGATCACACAGTGGAAATGCACTCAAAGTCTTTGCAGAAAAGGTCAAAAAGAGGTTGGAGCAGTTCAGAAAGGCAAAGTTAGCAGGTCTGAGGTCAACCCAGTTGGAAGATCAAGGATTTAAGGGACACCTTGGACAGTCCGTTGCAAGGGAGACCAGGCGGGACACAGTACCTGAAATGGTGAGCAAGCTCCAGCAGTGGAAGTTGTTCCTGGCAGCGGGTGCAAGTCGTGGCTTCGACCAGATGAAGAGATGATCTTGACGAGCAAGAAAGCTGGAGGTCGTTGCACTGCCAGGGAAGAAACCAGCCGCGGAGTTCCTGATTAAAAGGTACAACCCTTTTATTCGCGGTTAGTGTGAAGCGTGGCTATCCGGCCGCCGGGGTGCTTGGCACGGGCGATTCGACCACGAGAAGTCCAGGAAGGCAAAAAAGGCGAACTGGTTTGTCCCACCAGCTCAAAGGGAAGAAGACTCTCCTGGAAGAAGATCTCCTCTGTCATCGGGGAACTGGTGAGTTCGTACAGCAGGGCTCCACCGGTGGTGTTGTCGTCGTAGATGGCTCAGCTTCTCCCCTCTTCGGATTCTTTAGGTCCTGTGGCGACTTCTGAAGTTCCAGTCCCCAAAGCCCGGCTTTTATGCAGAAAAACCCCCATTCAACAGCCTAGCTGTCACTCAAACATGCTGTGTGGTGAGCCGGGCGACTCACCACTGGGCCAATCGCACAAGAGTGTGACTTGAGTTGCCAAGACAACTCAGTCCAGGGTGCCTAATCCCCCTCCCACACATCCAGTAGACCCCAGTCAGAGTGGCACCATTTGGAGGGCTTCTGTGCAGAAGCCCGCCAAAAAGTGGAACAAAGAGCTCGACTTGGGTTAGAGTTTCAGAGGCGAACACAAACGCCATTTTAAAACCGAGTCCTGGCAAAAAGACCCAACCGGGGAATACATATTAAATAAATAACCCAGCGGTATCTTTACAATTGCACCAAAAAGTGGTGCGTTTAAAATCAATGGGAAAATCCATGGTATCCACTGCCACCAGCCAGAAACTCGACAAGGGGGGAATGGACAGTGCCCCCTTGGAAAACAGAACCAGGGGCAATCGAATTACCCCTACCAGTACTTCCACAATATGATGGTTTATACTGGTTCTGTTCACAATTTGAGACTAGTAAAGCCAATGGAGACTTTACATGCCCTGGGGGACAGTAGTCAGTCCCAGGATATGGAGTCTATGTTTGGGGGTCACTATGACACCCATGTGTTACTGCACTGAGGGTGCTGTGTAACACACATACCAAAAACACATGAAGTCCTATGGAGTAAAAGACCCCATAGCCCATAAAACACATTCGCAGTCAAAGGACATACTCAAATCATGCCTAAGAGTGGGAGAAAAAGAGTCTCACTCTTAGCAGGAGAAAAAAAAGAAACCCCAAAAATCCAGCAAAGCTGCTGGGGGACTCACTAGGTTTGGGAAATTAGCCTTAACAGAGAATTCTCCATAACAGGGCCGACCATCCACAAGTCCAGCAGCGGTTGCAGGGAGCCCCGGCGGGGTCCCCGTCCTTCCTCAGAGGGAAAAGCTGTAACACGGCACCGCCAGAGCTCCAGGACGGCCAGGGGTGCTGCCAGTAGCCTTGGCCCCTGTCTCCCATGTGTGTAGCCCGTCCGCAAGCAAACCCTGCGGCTGTTCCAGGTAGCCCCAGAGGGAAAAGCTCTAACGCAGCTAAGACAGAGGTCCAATACAGCCGTGGGTGCAGCCCCTGGCCTTGGGCGCCTGTCTCCCATGTGGGTTTACCATCCCTAAGCCCAGCAGCGGTCCTAGGGAGGCCCGTCAAGGTCCACATCTCTCCCTGAAGTGAATAGCTCTAAGGCAGCGCAGCCAGAGCTCCAGGACGGCCAAGGGTTCTGCCCCAGCCTGGGCGCCTGTCTCCCATGTGGGTCAACCAACCACAAGTACAGCTGTGGTCCCAGGGTGCCCCGGCAGGGTCCCCATCCCTGTCTGGAGGGAAAAGCTCTAACGCAGTGCAGCCAGAGCTTCCAGGATTGTCAGGGGTGATGTCCCAGGCCATGGGCACCTGTCTCCCATGTGGGTCGACCAACCACAAGTGCAGCGGCGGTCCCAGGAATCCCTGACGGGGTCCCCATTCCTCACTGGAGGGAAAAGCTGTAACGCCGCCCAGCCAGAGGTCCTGGACGGCCGAGGGTGCTGCCCTCTGCTTGGGCGCCTGTCTCCCATGTGGGTCGACCGCCCGTGCAAGCCCAGCGACGGTCCCAGGGAGTGCTGGTGGGGGTCCCTGTGCTTCTCTGAAGGGAAAAGCTGTAAAACGGCATGGCCAGAGCTCCAGGTTGGCCAGGGGTGTTGCTAGCGGCCTTGGGGGGGGGGCCTGTCTCTCATGTGGGCCGACAGTCCCCAAGCTCAGCGCGGTCAGAGCTCCAGGACAGCCAGAAGTGCTGCCCCCTGCATTGGGCATCTACCTTGCACGTGTGTTGGACGCCCCCCAGCTCAGCGGTAGTCATCAGACAAAAGCTGTAATGCAGCACAGCCATAGCACAGGACGGTCGGGGTGTTGTCGCCAACTTTGGGCGCTTGTCTACAATGTGAGTTGACCGCCCCCAAGCCTGGCTGCGGGCCCACGGAGCCCTTGCGGGATCCCCATCCCTCCCCAGAGAGAGCTGTAACATAGCCCATCCAGAGCTCCAGGACCGCATAGAGTACTGCCCCCGGCCTTGGGTGCCTGTCTCCCATGTGGGTCACCTGCCCCCAGGCCCAGCGGAATTCCCAGGGAGCTCCTGTAGGGCTCCCATCCCTCCCCGTAGGCAAAAGCTATAACGCAGCTCATCCAGAGCTCTAGGACAGACGGGAGTGCTGCCCCCGGACTTGGATGTCTGCCTCGCAGAGGAACCGTTCGCCCCCCAGCCCAGCGGTGGTCATGGGATGTCCCGGCAGGGTTCCCATCGCTCCCTGGAGGGAAAGGCTGTAAAGCGGCATGGCCAGAGCTCCAGGAAGGTTGGGGGTGTTGCTGCCGGGCAAGGGAGTCTGTCTTCCATGTGTGTCGACCGTCCCAACACCCAGCAGTGGTCCCAGGGAACCCCGGCAGTGTCCCCATCCCTCCCCAGAGGGAAAAGCTGTAACGTGGCCCGGCCAGAGATCCAGGACGGCCGAGGGTACTGCGTTGGGCAACCGGCTAATCAGCCCCCAACCCCAAATCTTTTCCCTGGTGCTTAGTGCTCCTTAATGTATTCCAGGGTTGGCAAAATGGAACCAGACCCTCATTTTTGCTCTCATCCCCCCAAACCTCCCAAGTAATCAGAAAGGATCTGCCTCTCCATGGGGGGATTCCTGAGGGGGCTGTCCTTACAGGCATAGGGCCAGCCCCCTGAGGCCCCCAAGTGTGTCTCTGGTAAAATTGCCCTATGTTGTTTTGCCTTCCTTGGGGGCAAATGGGTGCAGACCAGCACCCATCTACCCCCAAAGGTGGCAAAATATAGTGCCCTGAGAGGCCACCAGGGGGCGCAGGCAAGATGGCCGCCTGAGCCGACAGCTCCACACCCAGCCCCGGAAAACTTGCTGAGTTTAGCAGGAAGAAGGAGCCCATCTCTCACAAGCTTCTCAAAAAGGCCGTGTGAACTCCTGCCCAGCCAAGGGGTCCAAACCAGGAGTTTCTACGACACCCACGGGCCGAGTTCGGCAGCCCGAGGTCTCCGCGGCCCCTCCCCCACGGTCCTGAGCAACACGCAGGCGGTGCGTGCCAAGGCACGCCAAGGCCGCAGCAGAACACAGGAGCGGGGAAACACCGCGGCCGCCTGTGGGGGGTGTATCCATTTGGAGCGAGGAGAAGTCGGAGACGCGGGATCCCGGAGGTTCTGCTGTGCCCCGGGGCCTCTGGGGCCCCGTGCCCGGGCATGGCGAAGCGGTGCGGGGCTGGCACAAGGCCACGCCCGACATTGAACGAAGATGCCTGAGGAGCTGAACGCGTACCACATCGCCCCAACACTCCACCCACCCACGGGGTTGAACGGACCCACCTAACCGCACATCAGAACCCCCCAGCCCGGGCCGTCGCGGGAGCGCGCCCACACTACATCCGGCTGGCGGACACTGGAGAAGGCACGTTCCAGGTGAGAGGCCCTCGGGCCAGGACTTCATGAATTGGCCCCCACGAACGCCGCTCGACTCAAGGGGCCCCTCCCATACCCCGCTACGGGGGTCCCCACCAAACACGACCAGCCATCTAGTGGTTTCCCTAACCACGGGGGGGGATAGACCCGCTTTCCCACTGGCGCTGAAACCCTTGAGTTATTCGGCTGGCACAACCATAGACAGTCACTCCGAGGGCACCTCCCCCACCGTGGTTGGCCCCGGTCTCTCCCGGTCTCTCCCCATACACGAGTCCTACCGCGGCTGTGGGCCCTGCGGCGGTCAGTTGCCACACTCTGCCGCAATCAGCATCCCATGAGTTGGAAGGAGGCCCTTTCCAAGTACCAGTTTGCGGCCGGAGGGGACAAAATGGCCACCGGGTCTCCATCAGTGCCGCCTCCCGACCTGGGAGCCATCCAAAATAACATCCAGATGATCTTGGAGGAGATACGTGGGATTCGAACCGACATGGGTGCTAAGTTGGCCGACCTTACCACTAAAGTCACCACCCTGGAAGACCACGTGGAGGGAGTCGAGAACAACCAGCTCTCCCCGGCGATCCTGGAGACGCAAATGGAGGCCAGGTTCCAGGAGGTACATCGAAGGAAGGAAGAATTACGGTTCAAGGTGGACGACATGGAAAACAGGGAAAGGAGGAACAACTTGCTTATTTTTGGCCTTGTGGAGTCCGAAGGGGAGAGCCCGCAGGCACTGGAAGGCAAGGTTCACGATATCATAAGAGTTGTCATGGGGCGGAGGCCGACATTGAGATTAAACTTGACAGGGTGCATCGAGCCGGCGGAGGTGGTAGAGGCCCGAGGTCGGTGCTGGCCCGACTGCATTACTATAAGGACAAAGCCAGGATCCTGGAGAAGGCGAGGAACTTCGGCGATATCCAATACGGAGACTCTAAGGTGGCAATCTACCAGGACCTCTCGGCCTTCACCCTCTCAATGAGAAAGAAATGCGGAGCCCTTACCAGATGGTTAAAGGGTAAGGGGGTCAGATATCGCTGGGGCCACCCCTTCTACCTGGCATTCGAGTGGTCGGGGGAAAGACACCACCTGGTGACGGAGGAGGACATGCTGCGTGCCACTGGCGACCTGGTGGGAGATCGTGCCGGTCCGTCCGGCGGATCTGGGGGTGAGGCCAGGAACCCACCGCGGGGCCCCGACAGACTGGGACAACCCAGTTGCAAGACCAAGGTCAAGGGGGCGCGCAAGTTCCAAAAAACCAGGCACCCATCATCGGCCTCTGAGGACCACCTGAAGTGACTGTAACACCACTTCACCATCTGAGCATGAGATTTCCCAGCGACCATGGCCGCTGGGGGCTATGTCGCTGGCTCTCCAGGGCCGGGGCCTGCTGGCCACATGGAGGAGCACCACGTCAGTGCCGAGCTAGGCCCGTGGGGAGTTTTGGGTCTGTCCACTGTTTTTCTTTCCATAATGTTTATTTGGTTCGATGGACCTGCGCGTCGGGTCCGCGCCTGGGGACACAGGGGGAGGCGGGGGACCTCGGGAGCAAGGTTACGTCTCACAAGTTTGGTTTAAAGGTTCACACATGTTCATTCTGATTTAAAGAGATTGGGTTATCCACACGTTCACACTACCCGGGGCTGGGGAAGAGTCCTTGGTGGTTCGTTGACCGTCCCCGAAGGAGGTCGGGTGACATGGATGAACGCCTCAAGACGGGGGGGGGGGAGGGGGAAGGGGGAAAGGGGCAAGCAGGGTGGGGGGAGAACGACCGTCATCAAGGTCAAAATGGTAACACTTAGAGGGGTTCACGGGGGGTGTGGGGTGACTAGCCAGTCCGAACAGGAATCTTCCATTTTACAGCAGGTCACACGCAAGCATTATACTACGGTGAAGTTAGAGATGGACTACCCAGATGACAATGGTTGAAGGCAAGATAGGCACACTCAATGTCAAGGGCCTCAATTCACAAAACAAGAGGTCTCTGACCAGTAATATGTTCCGCAAACAGCAGCTAATGGTGCTGTTCCTCCAAGAAACCCATTACAGACAGGGGAAGGAATCACCCATCAAGGGGAAGGAAATCGGCGCCAACTTCTGGGCCTCGCACAGAAGCTCGAAGAAGGAAGGGGTGGGGATTCTCTTGAGCAAAACACTCCACCTTACTAATACAGAAACCAAGAGAGGCTTTGGGGGGAGGTTTCTGGGGATTAAGGGTACTTACGAAGGGGAACGCATAACCCTAGCCACCCTCTACGCTCCCAACTCAGGCCAGATAGGTTTCCTAACCCAGATCCTAAGGGTAATGGATGAATAGGCTGAAGGGGCCATGGTACTGGGGGGCGACTTCAATCTCATAATAGATCCCGGGCTGGACTGGTGGACGGCAAGGGCAACCGAACCGAAAGGGATAACTAAAGATAACCCAACGTTCCAGACCCTGCTGAGGGAACACTACTGGGAGGACGTCTGGCGAGTGGCACACCCGGAGCCCGGGGGATACACATTCTTCTCCCCCCCCACACCACACCTACACCAGAATTGATTTCCTTTTGACTTCTAAAGAGGGGAGTGGGGTAGCTACAACCCCCAGCGCTGAGGCAATAACGTGATCCGACCTTGAGCTTCTTGTCAGGTCAGCCCGGTGGAGGTGTAATGACACGCTCCTTTGGGACCCGGTCTTCAGGGAATTCCTGAGAGGCGAAATGGAGGCGTATTTCGAGACAAATGACAATGGGGAGACGGATATGGTGACAGTGTGGGAGGCGGTGAAGGCCACCTTTCGTGGTCTCCTTATAGCCGAGTGTTCTAGGCGTAAGCGGGAAAGAGGGCTCATTGAAGCCAAGATACGGACGGAACTCAAGAGCCTGTGGGGTAGGCTCACCCAAGAGGGGGCTGACAGGGAGTCCCTCCTATCGGAAATGCGCGAGAAACGCCAAGCTCTGCACACAGTCCTCATAGGGGAGGTGGCCAAGAAACTGAGATACACGCGACAAAGGTACTACGAAAAGGGGGATAGGGTGGGGACCCTACTGGCACGTAGAGCCAGGGGTTGTAGACTGGAGACGAGGGTTGGACCTATTAAAGATGGGGAGGGTATGGCGCTCAATAAAAAGGCAGAGATAGTGGGCTCCTTTGCAACCTTTTATAGGGACCTGTACACAAAATAAGAGGGGGAATCGCCAGAGGAGATCCGGACCTATCTGGAGGAACACCGGCTACCCCGCTTAACGGAGGCCGAGCTGCAGGGCTTGGAGGGGGACATAGCGGTGGAGGAGGTGGAGGCAGCTATCAAGAGACTTAAAGCAGGGAAGGCCCCAGGGGGAGATGGGTATACGGCTGATTTCTACAAAAAATTCCAGCCCATGCTTGCGGAACCCTTGGCCAAATTGTTCAACCAAATCCGCAACAAAGAGACAATCCCCTCCACATTCCTACAGGCCCTCATCTCGGTAATCCCCAAGCCAGGAAAAGGCCCCACAGAATGCGGCTCCTATAGACCCATCTCCCTCTTAAACCTTGATGCTAAAATATTTGCCAGGATCCTGGCCACTCGCCTGGAGAAATGCTTGCCCCGCCTAGTTCACCCAGATCAGACGGGCTTCATATTAAATAGACAAGCCTCGGACAACATGCGCAAAACCCTCCATGTGCTGCACTCAAGGGAAACCCGGGACGAGGGGGTCCTCCTGCTGTCCCTGGACGCAGAAAAGGTTAGTTGGGTTTTCATGGGGGAGGTCCTCTCGGCAATAGGGATGGGTCAGAGGTGGTTGGGATGGTTGGCGGCACTATATTCCACACCCACGGCCAGGGTGGCCGCCAATGGGATGGAATCGGAAGCCTTTCCCCTAGAGCGAGGAACGAGACAGGGTTGTCCACTATTCCCCCCTGATATACGCCCTTGTCATGGAACCCTGAGCGATCTCGGTGCGTAACAACGAGGCTATCACTGGAGTACAGATGGTTGGCTCCCACTGCAAGATCAGCCTGTTCACCGATGACGCTCTCCTCTATGTCACTAAACCGTGACGGACGATCCCTCATGTGTTGCGCCCTGGAGCGTTATGGGAGCCTCTCGGGGAACAAGGTCAATCTGGGCAAATCTGTGGCTTTTATGGGGGGTCAATTACCGGACACCGAGAGGGAGTATGTGGAGGGTCTTCCCTTCCAATTGCAGAGAGAGGGGTTCCGGCACTTGGGAATTCAAATCACACCTGACCCAAAGGACCTCTTCCTGAGCAATTTCACCCCTTTGTGGACTTAGGTCAAGAGAGATGTAGAGAGGTGGGCGGTCTCAGGGTTCTCATGGATGGCACGAGTCAACTTGATCAAAATGGTGGTACTTCCCAAATTCCTATTCCTCTTCCAGATGCTCCCCACTCAGGTCCCCGCCGCGTTCCTACAGTCAATGAAACGCACCCTGCTCAGGTTCCTCTGGGTGGGGAAAAAACATAGGATCTCCTACGACATCCTAACGAGGCCCAAGGAAGATGGAGGGGTGGGATTCCCAGATTTTGACAAGGGCCTCCCAGCTGAGGATTTTGGTCGACCATTTCAACCCTGGGTCAGAAAAGCAATGGGTAACACTGGATAATAGGCTACTCGCCCCGGTCACTGTCGATGAGTGGTTGTGGGTCCCTAGAACACACATCTCCAGGCGGGTTCTGGACGACCCGGTATTGGGCGTTCTGTGGTCTGTCTGGAAGGAGGGGGGTTACTACAGATGGGTCACAACCTGGCCTCCCCCATTAAGTTGTATTTGGGCGCCACCATTCATAGCCAAGGTGGCGGAGCCGGCCGCGTATCAGAGGTGGTATGAGGCGGGCCTTGTTAGGGCATGCCACTTGTGGGTGGGCGACTCCTTCATGCCCCTTCTGGACCTGGAGGAAGCCCTGGGGCTGGGCAAGCTTTCACCTTTCCGCTACCTTCAACTGAAGGGAGTCCTCTCCGAACCCTCATGGGGAGACACACTCAGGAGGGAACTCACAGACTTTGAGAAAACGATCATCACCACACGGGGCTCCAGGGGGGATCATATCCCGTTTGTACAAACTCCTCCTGCTCTCGATACCCAGGGATCCACCGCCAGCACGGACACAATGGGAAAAAGATTTGGGCACGGCAATAGATGATAAAAGGTGGACTAAAATGTGCATCCGGGCACACCGCTTAACGACCTCCCCTCAGTACAGACACCAAGCTCTAAAGGTTTTACACAGATGGCACTACCCTCCACAGTTGATGGCCAGAATGAGCCCGGGTTACGACCCACACTGCTGGAAATGCCGAAAGGAAAAAGGGGATTACATGCACATGTGTTGATCTTGCCCGAGGGTGCAGTCATATTGGGGAGAGGTCCTATCCTGGATCAGGGGGGTGGATGGTGTTTCTAGGCTCCTCTGTCCCTGGTTGCTTCTATTCGGCATCGAGGAGGGTGATGACCAGGAGGACACTGGGAATGGTACCGAATTGAAATGACATGTTTGTTGTAATAACCTTAAAAAATGTTAATAAAAACTATATTTAAAAAAATATATATATAGTGCCCCATTATTTATTTCTTTTTTGGTGGGGGTAGGGGGTTGTTTGGGCCCCCCAAATCAATGTCCTTGTGGTCTAGTGGTGATTGAAGGATCCTCAACCAGCTATCTGCTTGCAGGATGGGAGTGTCCCCCTTTTCCAACAAGCCCCCCCCATGCAAATCGAGCAAGAAATTACTGAGCAGCACTGAAAAACTGGCTATGTTTACATGCTGAAGCGTTTCAGCTTAAGCATGTAAATATAATTTCCTGATAACATCTGTGCCAACGTCATCACGGCCTCCTCCCGACCTCCAGGCACGGAAGTGGAAGTCCTCCCCTTCATTGCCTCGGGGTCAGAAGGATTGCTGCAGCAACAGGGGGCCGATCCGCCCCCCTCCCCCAAAGGTAAGCAATGCTGAGGACGAGCTATCTCGTGCTGAGGACAAGGTACCTCGTCCTAAGCATTAAAGGGGTTCATCTTTCATGCATAATATTGACGCCAATCCAGACACAAGTCCAAGTGAAAGGTCTCTCATTTGTGCCAACCAATCAAACAGACTGGTTTACCTCGGAATCAGAACTCAAGAAATTCTTTAGAGAATTGAGGTTGAAATGCTTTTTCAGTGAACCATGATGCAGAGGTTGACTGAGGACACATACCATTTTCCTTTATGCCCCAAGACAACCAAGTACCGAAAGAACTATTACTCTTTGAAAGTTGTGTACTAGGGGACATGAAGATTTTGAGCGTTCAAAACAGCAAGTGAGACATACTCTAACCAAAAGAGAGAGAAGCGCTCCAAATTCTTAAAACAGATCAGAGACTCCCGATAAAACCTGCGGATAAGGGAGGCGATATAGTTGTGTTCTACCATCCCCAATATAGTTAAATGGTGCTGGAATTACTGCAGTATGAGGAGAGTGATCATTCCCTGAGAAGGGATCCATCACCAGAAATAAAATCAGACATTCTTGAAACGACACAGCATGGGGCAGATGGGGGTTGGATCTCCAAAAAGGACATTTTATATCTTAACTACTC
Source organism: Ambystoma mexicanum (assembly GCF_040938575.1). Taxonomy (NCBI): domain Eukaryota; kingdom Metazoa; phylum Chordata; class Amphibia; order Caudata; family Ambystomatidae; genus Ambystoma; species Ambystoma mexicanum. The sequence continues at coordinate 818,948,411 of NC_090934.1, read as the reverse complement.
AAAACAAAGAACTCCCTCTTTCTGCGCCCTCCCAAAGATACACAAAGATCCAGTGAAACCCAAGGCCGACCGATAGTCTATGATTGTGGCTCCATACTGGAACCACTCTGCAAGTTTGTGGACAATTTTTGCAGCCCAGGAGACTCCCACATACATCAAAGATACTATGGCCACGATAAATATCATTAAGGGACTGCATTTTAATCCGGAATACAGTTTCTTGGTAACTATGAATTTCAAATCTCTTTACACTAATATACCCCAGGAAGAGGAAATTGAAAAAATCAGGCATGCATTGACTCATGGAATTACACAACACAGAGTTCCTGTCGTTTAAATAATCCATCTCATGAGTTTAGCTCTTAAGAAGGAACTGTAAACCAGTTTTATTTACAAATTCGAGGTACAGCGATGGTAGCGACCTTTGCTTCAAGTTTTGCCATATTATTTATGGGAGTCTTACCAATGACAGATCACGAGTTGGTTTCCATTCTTAGACTATATAATCTTCTTGTGGACAAACAACCAAGAATCGCTGATTGCATTCTTCAATAGTTTGAATGGCCACCATCCAACCATCAAATTTATGATGGAATTCGACAGACATGAAATAAACTTTTTGGGTCTGATAATCAAAGCAGCGGAAGGACATCTGAACTGCTCATTATACAAAATAAATACAGATAAGAACACACCACAACACCACACCTCACTGCACGGTTCTAGTGTCCAGAACTTGCCTTATAGTCCGTTTTTACGTACAAGACGGAACTGCGCCTCGATACCAGACTATTATGAACATGCCAAAAATTAAAGAGCAATTTGAAAGAAAGTTAGCCTACAAAATGAGTTTCACATGCTCTAAAAAGGGCAACATTTACACTAAGAGAACACTCCTGGAGCCAAAGGAGAGGCAGGAAACTGTGGGCAGACTATTTGTCTCCACATACAACACCAATTCATATCATATTAAAAAGAGCGTTAAAGAATATGGACACCGTCCAAGATGGCTAGGTTGGGACTTTCGGACGCTGATTCATGTTGGGGTTGTGGATGTGGCGGGGGTTCTTTGATGAATATGTTATGGACGTGCTCAAGAGTTTCTGATTTTTGGACTGGTGACAGATTAGACCTGGTAATGGAAGAGAAGCTTCCTCGCACTTTCCTTTCAGTCATATTGTTATCCAACAGGGGGAGAGGGGACAGAGCTAGGGATTATGCAGACTGAATTAATAGAGGTTTGGTTTTGGCAATGAAACAAATCTTGTGAGTTTGGAAATCCAGGAAGAAACCTGGTGTGGAGGAGTGGCTATCGGACATGCATGTCTTGTCGAACTATGATAAAGTTATGCTATTTGGACAAGGTGTAGGGAAGGGTGTTATTCTCGGCTTTGGGGACCTTTTAATGACCTATATGGTTGAGGGTTTAGGTTCCAATATTTGATGGTCAATCCCTATACCTTCGTTGGGGTTGCTTTCTAGTGGTGGGGGACTGTTAGTTGTGCGTTTTATGTTTTGTTTATTTGTTGTTTTGTCTTTTTGGTTGTGTGTCATGGATCTTTTATAAAGTTGAAATTGTTATTCTGCATATGTCATGGATGTTCATATTATGTATTAATTTGTTTAATTCAAGAGTTCTTAAGTATTGCAATTTGGACACAATGTGGTGTAATGGAGATTGTTATATTGATGTTTGTTGTTTAAAATGTTAAAGTGATTAAAAAAAATATACTGGCCGATGGTGAATTGTCTACCGAATACATCACTACCCTTATTTTCATTCAAACGTGCACAAAACCTTAAGGATAAATTAGTCCATTCAAGATCTAAACACACAAGGAACAATACAATTTTATTTTAAAATGTTTTTATTGGCATTTCTTGGATACTTTCAGTGCGGTTATACAGGACAATCGGCATATGCCAGTGACAACATACAACTGATCAAATTTACTTTCAAACAAACAACTAAAACAAACAAGTCTTCAATGTCTTACTCCTACTTCCGAAGTTGTGGGGCGTCTGCAGGGTGAAGTAGGTGCAGCAGCCTTTGCAAGGAGGTGTCAGGACTGGCAGCGGGAGGGGGTGGGGGCGGGTGAACAATCAATTTCTAAAGGTTTAGTACAAGTTATTTATCGGGACCTTGACAGTGAGTTCCAAATTCTCATGGGGGTTTGTCGTCTGACGGATGGAACATATCCCATGTTAGGGATTTCCAGGCTTCGAAGGTCAGGCTCGGGTCGTCCCCCATCTTGGCCACTCCCTCTCCCCAAATCCTGGTTTCTGCATCCGATCAGTGTTCCAGTTCTTTATGCCATTTGGCGTATTGGGGGCCCTTAGGTGTTTTCCATGCCATCGCGATAGCTCTTTTAGCCAGTATACAAGCCATGTCCATAAATTTCACGATATGTCTGATTTTGCCTATTCGCGGGTAGGCCCCTAGCAAACATTCGGTCGGTGACCATTGATATCGGGCCAGTCCCGCTCTTCTACAGGCTTGTTCGATTTTGGCCCAGAAGTGGTGTATCTTTGGGCACCCCCAGAACATGTGCGCCATCCTCGCATCGTCAGAGTTGCACCAAGGGCATAGTGGGGTCATGGTATTACTTAATTTAGCGATATTGCTTGGGGTCATGTAGGTTCTTTATAGGATGTTTAGTTGGATTAATCTGAATCTCGCGTTTCTTGACACTTCTCTGGGATATTGTAGGATTCTTTCCTATTCCTTTTTCATAATAGTTATCCCCAGGTCCTTTTCCCATGAGTACTTTAGGGTGTTGCTTTTAGGGTTGGGTCTTTCCGAGAGCTGGGCATATAGCCTGGAGGTAGGTTTCCAGCCATCTCCCAGGTTGTGTATTAGGGTTAGGGTCGGCTTTGCTTCGGCTTCCTCTGGCCATTCTTTCCATTTCAGTTTTGCCATTTTTCTGATTTTGCAGTACCTCAGGTGTTGGCCTTGGGGTAGTCCTTCTCTGGTGACCATAGATTCAAACTCCCTGAAAGTGTTTTCCTCGTATGCATCCCCCCAGGTGTAGATGCTGTACCTTTCCTATAGTCTAGTGAGTGCCAGTTCCGCTCTGTTGGAGCAGATGTCAGCGGTCATTGTGGTTTCTGGGGAGTATGGATTCTCGCTCTTCGTCAGTTTCAATGTCCTATCCCATACCTTCCAGCCAATTGTACAAGCTGAGGTGTCTTCCCCGGGGCGTTCCCATAGGGTCCAGAGGATTTCTTTCGGGCGAACTGGAGCAATCATTTGACCAAGGAGGTCCATCTCCGAGTTGGGATCGTCTGTGAGCCATTTAGCCACAAAATTAAGCTGAGCTGCCAGGAAGTACCTCTCAAGATCTGGTAGCTGGACTCCTCCCTCCCTGTATGGTAGTGTCAGTGTGTCGAGAGAAAGCCTGTGTCTGGTGTTTCCCCACACTAGTTCCCTTAGTATTGAACCCAGCAGCCGGAAGAAGGTGGCTGGTATGTAGAAATGGGTGTTCTGGAAAAAGTACAGAAAGCGCGGTAGCACTGTCATTTTAGTGATGGCCACTCGGCTCATCATTGAAAGCGGTAGTTTGGACCAGAACTTTGTAGATTTCTTGAGCACTTGTATTGCTAGTAGGGTGTTACCCCCATGGGTTTGCTCAGATGTGTGCCAGATGTTAACATCCAGATATCTAAATGTGTGTGGCTCCCATCTTATCCCGACATCGGGGAGATCTGCCTGTTTAGTCTTTGCTAGGCCTGCAAGTGGGAATAAACATGATTTTTCCAGATTAAAAGAGATCCCGGACACTTTTGAGAAGTTCTGTAATACTTCCAGAATTGTGGGTAGGTTAAGTTGTAGGTCCGTCAGGTAAAGTAATACGTCATCTGCGTAAAGCGAGATCACGTGGTATGTCCCCCATCAAAGAATTGTTTCCTAATGAATATTGCCAATGGTTCCAGTCCTAGGATGTGCAGCATCAGCGACAGTGGGCAACCTTGTCTAGTGCCTCTTTGTATGTCCCACAATGCCGACATCATTCTCCTGGTTTTGACCCTGGCCACCAGTGTCCTGTATAGGATCTCAATCCAGTGGATGAAGTATTTGCCCAGCCCAAATTGTTTCAGTGTTGCCAGGAGCCATTCCCAAAATATAGAGTCGAATGCTTTAATAGCATCCAGGGAGACTACGGCATATGATTCTTGCGCCCCTTTCGTTTGTGCTACGATATGTTGTAATCTGCGTAGGTTTGCCGCTGTACTGCGACCTGGTACAAACCCGTTCTGATCTTGGTGTACTAGGGTCCCTATGACTCGTGAGAGTCTATTAGCCAGGATTGTCGTCGGGATTTTTATGTCATAATTAAGGATGGCTATCGGCCTGTATGAGCTGCACTCGACTCTTGGTTTCCCGGGTTTAAGTATGGGGATCACCAGTGTCTCTTTCATACTATTCAGTAATTCTCCTGCCTCAAAGGCTTCCTTAAAGCCCTCTTACAAGGTTGGGGCCAGTTCTGTAGCATAAACCTTATAGAACTCCAGGGGTAAGCCGTCGCTCCTTGGGGTTTTGCAAGTGGTTAGGGTTTTAATCGCCTCCTGTATGTCCTCGACTGATAGTTCCCCTTTAAGTATGTCCCTTTGGGTGTCATCAAGCGTGGGAAGGCCTATTTCCTCAAGGGTGTTGTATATGTCATTGAGGGGTATAATTGCCTCATGGCTGAATAGGTGGGAGTAACATTTTTTGAAAGTGTCATTGATCTCTGTGTAGTGTGTGCCGCGCCTGTCTGGTCTATTATCTCGACAATTGGCTGTCTCAGGTTCTCCTTTTTGCACAGCCATGAAAGTAGCCTACCGGGTTTGTCTCCCTCTGAGTGTGCTCTGGTGGTTTTGGCGATATAGTCAAATTTAGCTAATCTGGCCCAGGCTTCCTGGTAGTTTTTTCTAGCCGCTGACATCTCCTTTTCAAGTTCCTTGGACTTGTCAGACAGTTGTCTGATCTTCTCCTCGCCAGTTTCGAGCTCCACTCTGTGTTTTCCTGATTCCCTCAGGACTTGCTATAACCTCCCCCCTCACTACCACTTTCAGGGCCTCCTAGATGGTACTCCAATCGCCCACACTCCCCACATTGTTGTTCAAGTATTCTGTTATCTTCTCCCGACGGTCCTCTTTGAATGCCCTGTCGGTTAGTGCTTCCGTTGGCATCTGCCACATCGGTATGGATGGCCTGGGACTCTTTATTTTCCATGTCATGAGAAGCGGGGAGTGGTCCGAAATGGCCCTGCCTAGGTAGGAAGCGGATTCCACCTGAGGCAGGTGTGCCTTATCTATCAGTAAGCAGTCAATACGGGTCAACACCTTGTGTGGGGATGAGTAATAAGAGAATTCCCTACTTCCCGGATGCAGATCCCGCCACACGTCTGACAGCTCCAGGTCTTGCAGGACTTTCTGCAGGTTGGAGGAGAATATGCCAACCAGCTGTGGCGGAGGAACAGATCTGTCGAGGTGAAGTCCTGCACGCAATTAAAGTCTCCTCCCCAGATAAAAAAGGGCAGATCTCCCGTTGCTCAATGCTTCCTCGGAGTATGGGGTATCTGCCTTCGGGGTCAGCGTCCATGGTCAGGAGTCTGAAGGGTACCAAGCCACTTATCCATGTGTGCACTCCCCGTGCGAACCTTGACTACATTGCTCCAAAGCTCTGCCCCCTCCCACCCCCCCCCCCCACCAGTCTTGTATCTTTGAGTCTATCTCAGTGGTGAGGTGTTTCCTGAAGCAGTGCAATGGCGATATGTTTTCTTCTAAGAATGGATTTCATTCTATTTCGGCGCATGTAGGTGCCCTTCCATCTGACGTTCCATGTTAGAACCTTTGTCAGCTGCCATGGCTCTATGGTGTTGTCTTAGTCCGTTTGTGACGTGCCCACTGTATCTCTGCGATTTTTATTTGTAAGACTTGGAAACATTTTGAACCGGAACAAACTTTAAATGAAAAAAAACTTGTCCAACTGGACCGATTGCACCCAGCAGTTGCCCTGTATTGGCAGTGCTCAGGTGCCCCCGCTCTGTCAGGGTTTTTCCGGGTCATCCTGAGTGGGCGTGTGACGGCAGCGTTATGCCGCCGCCCGTCCCTTCGTGGGGGTTGCCTTGGGCTCGGGGTGAATGCATAGTTGCCTCCCGTCCTTTGTTATCCATGGCTTGGCTTATAACATCAATGTATCTTAGGGTGATCCTGCCGCATGGTGCGGGTGTGCATTACGGAGCGGTGTCTTCTTTTCCAGCCAGGTTGTTGTGTTCTAGCCACATGTTGGCTGCCACCGGCGACTCCAGAAAAATTGCCCTGCCCTTGTGTATAATTTTGAGCCTCGAGGGGTACATTAGCATGTATTCAATGTTCAGTTGTCGCAGTCTAGCTTTGACTGGGATGAAAGAGTTTCTTGCCTTTTGCACAGCAGGTGTGTAATCTGGATATATAGCAATTCTAGCGTTGTCTCTTAATTTCGCCCCCCTCCCGTGAGTAGCGTAAAATAACTTCTCTGTCTTGAAAGTTCAGGATTCGGGCTATCATCAGGCATGGGTGGGATCCCGATGGAGGTTTCTTCTGTAAAGATCGATGGGCTCTTTTGATGGCAAACCCCTGCGGGAGGTGAGAGACTCCTATTTCTTGTTGTAGGAGAGTTTCTACAAAGCTGGTGGGATTGGGGCCCTCCATTCCCTCCGGAATTCCGAGTAGGCGCACGTTGTTGCGCCTGGAGCGTCCCTCTGCATCCTCAGCCCTCTCCTCGAGGAACTTGTTGCGTTTCTCAAGAACCTGCACCCTGCCCTGCATGTCCCTGAGGGCCTCGGTCGTCTCCTGCTGTGCTGACTCTGGTAGTCACGTGATCTGCAAGGTTGCGTATGTCTTGGCGCATCAGCTTCATGTCCGATTTCACCTCTTCTATTTTAGTATTGATAAAAAAGGCATAGCCTGTTGATGGCCTCAAGTACTTGGTTATCTTTAATGTTTTCTTCTGGTGTGGGTGTCTCGAGGCTGGCCTCTTTTCTGAGCTGCTTCTTTAGACTTGACTGCGGTGAACGATTCCATAATAGTGGTCTTGGCTTTCCCTTTGGAGTTCGCCATAGTTGATGTGTTACGTTGACCAGCGGAGTGGGATGGGGTCAGGCCGTATGACTCGTAAGTTCCGTGCGGGGTCACCGTCTGCGTACACGCCTGTTAGCTGGCAGTTTCTCAGAGTAGTTCTCCTCTGTGTTTGGGGGTGTTTGTTTATTCACTTATTACGCGCTCCAGACCCAGAGGTAATAGGGCGCTACAGTATGAGAATGCAAGGCTTACATAGTTATACAATATACAGATATATACAAATATAATAAAGGCTTCTGTAGTTACATAGCAAAAATTGATGTACTAATATGGCAGCTATATGGTTACAGTAATGTAAGTACAGTAGGTGGGCGTGAGTGCCTGCAATGTCCGGGGTGAGAGATAACTTGAGGGCAGTGGTTTCCCTTGGCATGTGTCTTTCAGTTGTAGCGTGCTATCCCACTTAGAAGCTGTGGTGCACGTGGTAAGGTGCCTTGTCCTCTGGCCCTCTTTCGTCTGGGGCCTTTTCATGTGTTTTAGCAGTTTGATCTCCAGCAGGCTGACTCTGGTGCACTTATAGGGCCTCTGTGGCTGCGGCCGTGTAGAGAAGGTGTTGTCACGGCCTGCCCCTTCCCTGTGTTGTCTGTCCGCGGACTGCGTACGTGAATGAGCTGTGGGTTGCAGTGCAGAGTGCGGGCGCCAGGTTTCGATGTAGGCCTTATGCGTGGTTGGTTAGGGTGTGTGATGTGCGGCTCCCGGGTTGGTGCGTGCTTCCTTACTTTATCGGGGGGGGTCTCGTGGGCAGCCATCAAGAATGTTGGAGACCGCCAGCAGCGTTGCCGGGCTCCCCTCCCCTGTACTGTTTACTGCATATGGATATCCGTGGTTCCGTGTCCCCTCCGGCTGCCCCTGGTCATGGGGTGCCAACCGCGGTAAGCTGCGGGTGCGGGATGTGGACGGGGCTCTGCATGCAACGTTCCGGGGAGGCTTTCTGCCTTCTAAGGTGATGTGCGTCTCGGGCCAGTTGCGTAGTTGAGGGGCCGTGGGGTCCGAGTGCCCGCCGCGATGGGATCGATCCCACTGTCTCGTTGCATGCGGCATGTTGCAGGCGGGCAGAGCTGACTCAGAGGCCCCCACGCCGAGGGCATCCATGTGATCTTGGTCTCCTTGCCTTCCTCGGTGCTGCCCGCTTTGCTGTCTTCCGCCGCCGGTCCAGGCCCTGATGGTGCTGGGCAGCGGGTCTCCGGCAGCAAGCTGTTGTCCCAGCAAAGGGATTTGCAGAGGGTGCCAGTGTTTGGGTGTCGACCCTTACTTTGGGCCTCCGGGCGGGTTCCCGATCTCGTTTTGGCCCCTCCTCCCCCGCGGAGTTAGATCGCCGCCGCAGCTGCCATTTTTGATCCTCTGGGGGCACGGGAACAGAAGCTTTGTTCTCTAGGAAAAGGGTTCCGATTTTCAGCAGGAATAACACCAGGCTGTGCAGGAACGACTGTTTTTAGTAGAAATTTGATTCTTTATTTGTTCGAGTCATTTAAGCCAAACGTGGAAGGATCAGTATCAGGATCCGAACGGGAGCTCGGAAGGGACACGTCCTCACTCCATGCGTACAGGCCACACCCCTGCACAAGGAACAATACCATAACCTGGGCATTACGCCCATTGAAGTGCCATTTCCCATGTGGGAATTGTAAGGGCTGCAGATACACCACTCTTTCCTTTATTTGTATTTTTTGTATTTTTTTTTATATAGCGCTACGAACCCTCAGGCATCTTAGCGCTGCTTATTACTCACGGTGTGTGGTGCTCGTTCATCAACCTCGGAAGGATGAAAGGCTGAGTTTGGCCCTGCTGGGATTCGAATCTGCATCAGCAGGCTCTGCACAGATATCGAAGCGAGCGCTCTACTCGCTGAGCGATCTACTTGCTGTGCTATCTGACTGGCAATGATTGGAGACAGGACATGAAAATTGAAATTCATGTAAAATTACAAAACATCTAATGTGGTCTACTGTATTGAGTGCCCATGTGGCCTACGATATGTGGGACAGACTTGGAGAGCGATCAACCTCCGAATGAATGAACATTACAGCTCCACTTGTTCCACGTTTTCTAGAATACCAGCAGTCAGTGGATGATCTTAGATGGTGGGTCATAGATGTGGTGCAACATCAATCTAATCCCCAAAGAACTTGTCTAAGTAAGGAGGCTATATGGATCCATGGCCTTAATGCATTAGAAAGGGGACTTAACGAAGAAATGCCAGTGTTTTAGACACTGTTCATTTAGGACATTTCAATCTCCTGTCGCCTAGACTTATATCTGCATAGGTCTTATTCACAGTATTTCTTGTATATCCCTACAATTCAAGTCTACAGAGTGATACAGGGCAGTCTCCCTGCCCCCCGTTCTTACAGGCCTTTGCTACAAGTATATATCTCCTGCAACTTTAGCCCTACAGCATGGAGATCTTGATTTTATAGGAGGTTGTCCCCCCTTGCATTCCATTTCATGTATGCATAGTTACATCTTTCGTTCGTGGTTGGCTCTAGTTGTGGAAGTAACCTTGCTAATCTCTATTGTCTCTTGGGCATACTGGTAGGATTCATAGGTCGCAAGATCACAGGAGCTGTTGGGGTTTAGCCAGCACCCCAATTGTTGAGTAGGAAGGGAGAGTGATCTCCTGACTATCTTGCTTTTAGTGTTTTCAAAAAAGGTTCTAACACAGTGGTTGTTGCGATACAGGTTTCGCTTTTATTTGTGCTAGTAAGGGGTTGTTCCCTACGAACCAGGACCCAACAGGGGGCTACAGACTGCATTCAATAGCCTTGATAAAGAACCATGGGTCGAAACACGTGTCGGCTGACAACTAAGGGGACTTAATTACCCCTTATGTAATGCATACCAACTGAATATTGAACAACCCATTACTAGCACAAATAAAAGCGAAAACTGTATCGCAACAAAACTGTGTTAGAACCTTTTTTGGAAACACTAAAAGCAAGATAGCCAGGAGATCACTCTCCCTTCCTAGTTGCATCTTTCCTTTTACACTTGTTCCTCTCTTCCTCTCTGATTATGCATGCCCAGAGGCGTTGCTAGGGGGGGGGGGGGGCTAAGGTGGCTATAGCCCCTGGTCTTTTGGTTGTAGCCCTGGATAGAATCTCAGGAGCTACAACCAAAAGGCTAGCTTGCCCCTAGTCCCGACATCAGCGTAGCCCCAGGTATTTTCCAGACCTAGCAACACCCACCCCTGTGCATGCCCCTAATAGACTCGTAATGCCACAGGTTTGCCGTGCAAGGAGCGCGCATATATGTTAACAGAGCAAACACTTTTGGGGTTAATTTTATCCCAGCGCATTCCATATTTTCCATTGCTGTTTAACATCAAACAGCGCTGCATAGAAAATACATCTTTTTCCCAGCGCAGATGCATAGACCACCAGTTAGCCTGTGATTCCAGCCCACTCCAATATAGCGGGATGATTTGGCCGTTTCTTCCACCAAAAACTCGCTGCCATTTAAGCGAGCCTCACTTTGGACACTTGAGCACCTGGGGAACCATATTGTTCCCTGGGAATCCAACGCGGATCAAGTCGCAGACGTTCACACAGTAAGAGTACTAGGTAAACCGACACCTTTTACACCCCAGGCCCGATTCCAGCACACCCGCGAGTGCAGGTTTGAAAGCCCTCTAAGTTTGTCCCTTCTTTTCCAGCTCTTACATCTCAATTGTGGGGTAACTGGAATGTAAGCCAACAACAGATCGAGAGCGGGCCATAACCATGAACCAATCTGGCAAGCCACCAAAAGTGCATTACACGCATGGAGGGTGAGCCTTCCGTGTTTATTTTTAACCACATGTTGGTCCTATATGTGTGCATCCATCTCCAAAAAGTCGTTTTCATTCCTGCTGGTTTTATGTCGCAGATATTAACCTTCTCGTAAAGGTTAATTGAGCCGTTACAGACACCCGAAGTAACGGACAGGTTCCTTACTGTGCCCCAAAATTGTAAAAGACCTATCCAAAGGTTAGTCCATCTTTTTAGGTTCAGACGACTTTCCAACGATCCACAAGTACACAGGGCGTGCGATATTGACATTTTGCCGTTACGGCTTGTTTGGCATTTAGGTATTCTTCCCGATATCTCGGATTGCCCTCTTAATTTGTGAGAGAGATCTCATGCTTACTCTAGGTTCAAATATCGAGAGCGACATCGGCTCCCCTCTATGCTAGGGTAAGCTCATTACTTGGGTGTTTGTCCCACCTGCCTCCTTTAGAGGCACACACAATATTCCACGTTAGTCACAGTACTATATCACTTCCACAGTGGTGGCTTTGCACTAGTGTGCTTCCATGTTTTTGTTTCAAAGTTCTGTTGGTGAAGGGCTCGCTTTCCCTTGCTACGAGAAGTTTATTAGTGGTGGATATAAGCCCCCTTCATCTCGAATTGGACTTTTTAAATGTTTTTATTAATTTTACTCCTCAGGGGTCAAGTCATATTACTTGGTTCTTTTGTTCCTGAGGAAGGTGGAGCTAGAACTGCATACCGCTGAAACATACAGCCCAGCTGTGTCAGAGTTAGAGACATGGGAAGGAGGGAGCTCAGCCCTAATTGATGAAACTGTGCCAGACGTAGACTCCAGAACCCATACATCATTTTATGAGGCTGATTTTCAGATTTTAATTGTGACAATTAGTTAAATAGAGTGGTATTGTTATCAATATGCTATCCAAAGCATATTGAGAGCGGGCTTTGCCCCGTAGGTAGCCTACCCTCTCTTTGCTGCTTGTACATTATATGTGCTGTATATATCCCGGGAGGATAGCTCAGCGGCAACGTGTTCGCCTTGGAAGCAAGACAACACGAAGCAACACAGGTTCAATCCCCGGGTCCGCGCTTAGAAACTTCTGGGTATTTAGGCGTGTTATAAATACACAACTAAAAAAAAAAATAATAACAATTACGCAACCATTTCTGTAACAGCGCCTCGATGCCCGCGGGCTGTGTGAGCGCTTTAAAAATGAAAATAAATGAATATTATTGCTGATTGGCTTTGTGTTTTATATCCTTCGATATACATAAAAAACCTTGTGCAAAATATATGCAAAATAAATACCTTGCCAGGCACAAGGGTAATGACACTGATGTAAAAATATGTGGCTTTTTTGTACTTTCCCGGTTTTTGAAGACGGAATCCTGGAGTATATGTAAGACTACCAGGAATAGTTATATGCACGTGTAGCACTAAATAGTGAACATTAACTATAAACTTAAAGGAATTAATTTCCTTTAAAAAATTCCTTTCCTGCCAGGACACTTTTTTTTGTTTCTTGCCATTATAATTCCCTGACCCTGGACAGAGTAGGGTCCGACCCTTCAGCGCAGAATAAAACAACTCCGGCATAATTCATGAGATAGAAGAGAAAGATCAGGTCAGGGCTTTGATTTTCGTCATTCACAACATTCTCACATCCCTGCAAAGATTTGTCAATAATTGATTAATAATTCACCAGGGCAACCTATATACATATATTTGTCACAATCAAATGCTTACCACGCAATGCTCCCCACTAAGCCAAAGTATCAGAACTATTAGTAGAATTTCACATGCAGAGGGAATTTTCTCATTGGCATCAACATTTACTACAAATGCAGCAACTAGTATCAGATGCGCTTTTTATTCTGCTTTTTGAACGCGCTTATGTGTGTTTCCTGGGCACTAGATTTTGACATATGATATACAAATATGTTTGTGGTTATACAACATGCATCTCATCTCAATTAGCCCAATCTGAGTTTTCTTTACTTTGAAATCTTGGAGCCAGTTAAACCCACAGGTTTCGAACTATTATGTGTGCAAAGCTGTATAGATGAACCAAAGGTAGAAATGTAGTTGTTTTCTGGATTATCCTACTGAATGTGTGATATTAAGATGATTTTCAGAATCAGTCTGTGGGCATATTCTGAGTGGCCATACTGGAAAAGGGCTTACCATCTATGGCCAATCCGACCCTGAAAGGGCAGGAAGAAGGCCAAAATACAGGATTGCCAAAAGACAGGTGAACATCTCATGGCATTGTTATTTTAGAGTACATGGTACTCTAAAAGGCATTAAGCATTGAAATGCAAAAGTTCATGGACAATTAAAAGAAACGGTAGAAAAAGATCTGCTGGCACCACCCTGTACTGGGTACATGATGCAAGTAACCTCAAAGTTAAAGGGCACAAAGTATCCCTACCACACCTCACTACAAGTTAAAGAGTGCGGCGTAGAATAAACCAAGAATTTCACAATGCACTGATGGCCATAGAGACTGATCAGTGCCCCCAAAACAGATGAACCTATCAAGGAAGGTGGAGTAAACTTAGTACGTCTATTTTTAGACACCTTTTTAAAAGCCACTTTATTTGTGCTCTTTTGAGCTGAATCGACCAATTACATATACATTTCTGTGCATATGTAAGTATGTAGGTGGGGTAATAGAGTGGGGGTGGGAGGGTGTGGGCTAGAGGATGAGGGTTGCCCATTTTTATGAATCGAAATCACATCGACCAAAAGTGCACACTATTAAAACTGTGTCTACGAACAGATGTAGAACCCAAGTGAAAAGCTTCAATTGCATCCAAAAGTCAGGACAGGTGCAAAACTTTGGGGAGTTGTGTAAATGTCTGTGGAGGTGGAGGGAAAGCAGCACTGTAATGCAATAGACACCATTTTTGTTTATTTAATATTTTATATGTCCCTTTTCCTTTTCATAATGTGACGTTTTCTCAAGAAGCAACAAAGGTACCATATTCCTACTGAAATAAATGGAGAGAACACAACTTGTATAATGTACTTTTTTTCCGTAAATGCTGTGTAACTTTATTTCATTTATTTTTTTCAATGGTGATAGTAAGCGAAAAGATGTGTAGGTTTCCCTTCCCTAACCCTAGGAACTCCTTCCTTTATCCATCTCATGTTTTCACTAGTGAGTTTACATTTCATATAATGTATTCTCTCTGAACGGAATGTAATGGCCTAACTGTTCATAGTATCTCTGAATTTGTCTGTGGTCAGTGTCGGGGATCAAAATAAGGATTTGGCATCCCCCAGAAATCAGGGCGGTTCTACGTTCGTTCATCCCCAGTTAATTTACGACGAGTTTTTTTGCCGAACATTTTTGACACAAAAAAATATATTTTATTTGTTATATATTTGGGCCCCACAAACCCCCCCCTCCCCTCTTATATATTAGCTCCCCCGCAAAACCCCCATATTCTTTTGATTTTTTTCAGCCAACATTTTTCAGCAAAAAACTAATCGGAAAGAAAACTGGCGATGAATGAAAGTTGCACCATCAGGACAATAAGGAGCTAGTATTTGTTGTGCCGCAATGTAACTTTCAATGAGCTGCAAACTGTAATGTTATCCATTATATGTCCCATTATGCTTCTAATGTATTCAAGGTCTGTTTTAATGCTCCTTTGTGCACATTATGAAACACAGTTTGTCACTGGTATATTTTGATAGCACCAGCTGGTCTCAGCAGTCAAATGTAGCCTCTGGCAGCTGTTGGGTCCAGCTAACCATACTCTCGTAGACTACAAGCTAAATAACTCCCAGCAATTTCAATCCCGGCTGTATTATGCATGCATTTTAAAATGTAACGTGACTATTCAGCAACTTGTATTTAAAACGTGTCCTTAAAAATATAAAAGCTGTTAATGTTGCTCTCTCGTCTTTTGTTTTATTCAGATGTTTAACTCATGGAACAAAACTTTTAAACCTTTGGACCACTTTCCCTGGGACAGCTGCACTGGCAGGAGCCGCGAAGAGAGCAAACACAGTGGAAAAAGTAGTTCTTCAGGTGATATTTCCTAAAATTGGTGTCATTTTTTCTGTTACATTAGATCCATACTACCTCAAAATGAAACATTCACGATTCATTCCTCTTGCTTTGGCCCTAAATCAAGATTTTAAGGCCATTATGTTCAATAAAGTAAATTATTTTATTTTATTTTTTTTTTATTATTGTTTTTGATGCAAACGCATCTTTACAAAATTAATTTACAACAATTACAACCAATTACATTTCACATTAATACATATTATTTAAAAA
Source organism: Ambystoma mexicanum (assembly GCF_040938575.1). Taxonomy (NCBI): domain Eukaryota; kingdom Metazoa; phylum Chordata; class Amphibia; order Caudata; family Ambystomatidae; genus Ambystoma; species Ambystoma mexicanum. The sequence continues at coordinate 818,933,266 of NC_090934.1, read as the reverse complement.
CTAACATTTACGTAAAACAAGCATTTATATTCCCTAGCTGTTCCTTAACCACAAACATATTCTTTACTTAAACAAGGACCACAAAGCCCGTCACATCATATAAACACATCAAACGTAAAAACATAAAACGCAGAAACACAGGGACTCAACAACGGCCCCAAATTGTCCCAACCACACATTTACCATCAACACAGAGAAAAAAGTGCAGACTCAATTATTTTTACTAATCGCACCGTTGCCAAAATTATGGAATTACTAGAGCCCCACATACAACGGGTCCAGATTAATTCTCTTCCCATGTGGGTATTAGTAGTACTGAATAATGAAATATTTTTTACTCTCGCCAATTCAAACACTGTACAGAACAAAAAAAGGTGTTTCAAAGTCTCTGTGCATTCAAGTTTTTTACAAAATCTACAACTAATATCAACCTCTTCTCTAACTCTGGAGCCCCAATGTTTCGTTCTTGCTTTCGTGTGCAGTAAGTCCAGACGAAAGCGCATGTAATCTGAGCGGGTTTCAGCACTCGGACTAAGAATGAGATATTGCTGCCGAGGTACCTGAGAGTGCCTAAAACGTGCATATTCAGAAAAAGAAGAGTAGCTCGATATTTGAGTGCAAGTCTCTGCCCAGTCATTCAAAAAAACACGCTTATGTGCAATATGAGATCTGCTTTGAAGCTCTTCAGCAGAAATATTAATACTTTCAAGGACAGATAAAATATACGCTGCTTAAAGTCAGCAATAGATCTCGGCTGTGATGCTCTTAGCATATGACAAAAGTCCTCATACAGCGAATTTTCCTCTGGGAAACTCATTTTTAAATAAGTTTTCAGAAGACGCCAATTATAGCGTGCTGCCAGAGAGTTTAAACCTAGCTCATGACGAAGTATAGCATTCGGAAGAAAAGAAGGAAGACATAACGTTGTTTTCCATAGCTTGGCTTGCAGTTTATTCAAAAAGCTTGCTAGATTGTTTAAGTTCAATACCAAACCATAAAGAATGATAGCTTCAACTTTTTTTGAATAAAATTCAAATAGTGGACTTAGGGAGAATTTACAAAGTTTACTGCAAATAATTCTCATTTGATTCTGTAAAGGTGTCACTTTTTCTGCAATCGCACGTTGCCAAAAAAGTGCAGATGAATTGTTTGCCAGATTATATCCCAAGTAGGTTATCTGGACTGCAATTTGAATGATAGAGGACTCTAAGTGCCACCGAAACTTCCGAATCTTTTTTTTCGAAGAAAGTATCAGGATATTTGATTTTGAGGGATTTATCGTAAGATTATTTGTTCTACAATACAACAAAAATGTCTCCAATTTATATTGCAGCCCAGATTGCGTACTATCAAATAGTAATATGTCATCGGCATAAGCCAACCACGAGAGATGAATCTTCCCCAACTTCACAGAGTAAGATTTAGAAGGATCCCAAATACCTTCAATATCATGGAGGTATAAGTTAAAAAGCACTGCTGCGAGGTTGCATCCCTGTTTAACGCCAATTGCCGTTGGAATAGAATCTGTTAGAATACCTTTACTTGAAATACGTACTCTGATGGAAGTATGTTGGTGCAAGAGAGCAATGAGCGCCACCAAACTTTGTGGAAAATTAAGATTTATCATTTTTTTCCACAACCTATTACGAATTACAGAATCAAATGCTGAAGATAGGTCGAGTGATGCAATAAAAATCGGACCATGTGCAGAATTATGAGCCTCCGCAAGTAGGTGAGCAAGAACGGAAGCATTCAGCTGAGTCCCCATATTTTTTCTAAAACCCGTCTGTACTTTATTTAGAGTTTTTTCTGTTTTGATGTGTTTCTCAACTTCATTGAGTAGAAGAAGGGCAAAAAGCTTGGCAGCGACATCAATAAGGGCAATTGGCCTAAAGGAATTGGGATCGGTGCAGGGTCCTTTTTTATGTAAGGGAATAATAATCGACTTGACCCAGGAACTTGGAAGAGATTTGGTTAAAAAAATAGATTTAAATATCCTCAAAAAGACATTAGCCCAAAAAATAGGGTCATCTTTTATGACACATGGCGGTAAACCGTCAGGGCCAGCACACTTTGACGGTTTCAACTTCTCGATTGCTGCTATGACATCATTGAGCACCCACGGACAGTGCTCGGGTATGTGTTTCAATAGATATGACATATCTTCCTCACAAAAGCTCTTCGGAAGACGATATTTTTGTTCAAAGAAAGAGAACCATGTATTACCATCAATTGCAGGTTCCATATGGGCTACGTTTGAATTGTCTGGTGTTCTAAGCATTTTCCAAATATCACGAATGTTGTGATTACATAATAGCTGAACCATGTTTTGATTCATAGACAAGTGGAAAGCGCACCGAGTAGCCTTTATCTTAGATTTATATAATCTGAGCACCTTCTTTTTTGCGCACAAAGCCAATCGCCTGTGCTTGAACTCAAATTCTTTTTTTAGCGCACGTAATGCAGTGTTCTTTTCGGATTTCAATTTTGAGAGTTTATTTGACAATGCATTAAAAGGATGTAGATTCTGGGTATGATTCAAAGCTTCATCAGCAAGATCCTTAAGATGAGACTGTATCATTTGCATGTTCCATTCGAGGATTGTGCCCAGCGACGTGTCACAAACAAACATGTCGGGCCACCAATCACGATTGACTAAAAAAGTCAAACGACGACAAATGGACTTGTTCCAACGGATAGAAATAAACGATCTATCCCCTGGGCCAAAGCTAACAAGTGGGCCCTATCAAATAACTCAGTTGGCCCTGACAACGTGCATTCTAAGATGGCATGGTTGCCATAAGGCAGGAAAGATGGTTTAACCCGAGAAAGTAAGCCCGAAAGCTCTTTAGAACTCACTATATAGTCAATGGTCGAAGAGGCATTACCCCTGTGCCAAGTGCAAGATGAATTAGATCGGATAAAGTTGATAATACACAAATCCCAACTAGGCAAAAAGTTACACCAACTTAAGCCATTCTGAAATGCTGTTTTAAAATGTTGCGAAAATACCAAAGGAGTGGAGCTCTTAGATGATACATCTAAATAAGAATTAAAATCACCACCAATCAATAACTCTATCGTTGGCTGTATCTGGAAGAATTCTAAAAGCGAATCATTCAACATATTAATAGCATTCACAAGAGGGAGAGATTGAGGATTCCAATATAATGATATCAACAACATCCTTCTTGGCACACCCACATTAAAGGTAACATCCAGCAAAAGAAAAAGTTGGGTCGCAAATGTGTGGTTTATTACAAATCTAAGATCATTATTAAGTAGAATGGCAATTCCACCTACAGGCCGGCCAGACACCGAACGAGCAGCACCTTGTTGCACAACCGTAAAGCCGTCCACATGTAAGTCATGAACACACATGGTTTCTTGTAACAACAAGATCGAAGGTAAAGCACGCATATGCCTATCTAGAAACCATTTCGAAATATTATGAAAACTGCAGCAATTCCATGAGCAAATGATAAGGCCTTCACATTATGACGAAACTATGGAACTTCCACCTAAGGAAGATAGATTCGGCAAATTCACCAATAGTCCATTCAATGCAGCAGTCAGCGAAGCTAAGTGTGTTAAAATTTGTGCATTCTCACTATGGACAGCTGGTAAACCCTCCACACTGGGCTCATGTCTCTTCACCACAGGCAAAATATATTCCAAGAATTTCATAGCTGTTTCCACAGAGTGGAAAGCTTGTAATTCAAGTCCCAAAAATAACAAATCGGATTGATGTTCCCAAATCAGTCTCGCAATAATCGGAGAGACTACTTTGCACAACATCCGATTGTTATTCTCCAAGGGTAATTTAATCCAATCTACATCATGTGAGACCAGATTACGTAAGGAAGGAATTTTATATAGAGAATTCATCAAAAAGCCACGGTTGATAGGGGCCGTGCCATTGATCTTTGGATTACTAATCCATCCAATAAGTATCTGATTTTCTTCAGAGATATCATTAAATTCAAGTAGGCTCTTGTCAGGTATAGAGCTTAAAACTGAAGACTGCCCAGTTATGGCAGGATATGTGGGAGGCCCTCCTTGCTGTTCAACCTGGGCGGAAGATATAGATGCCAAGCCCAGAGTCGGCATTGCCATCTTAGTCATATTATCGACAGGTACTGCTACATGCTCCCATTTCGGTACTATAGACAGGTGTTTAGGAGCAACTGGCCTCACAACACAAGGTTCGTGACAAGTCTCAGACAAAGGCTGAGAAGGAGGCTGAGAACTGCAAGAAGCCGGCTTTGCAAACATTGCCTGCCCTAAAGACGTCATAGATGCATCATCCGCACTTGCTACATGCATCTCCCCGGTTAACACTGTGTGACAAACAGATTTTTTATTCTCAATCATAGGAAAAAACTTATTCAAATTTGTTTGGCTGATAGCAGCTGGTGAAGGTTCTTCAACAGTACTAGGGCTGAATACAGCAATACATCTATCATCTACCTTCTGCTGCAACGACAAACCCTTCTTTACACTGTTAGTACCCTTTAATTTACTCTTTTGATTTATTTTAGCATCTTTTATTTGTAATGCAATTTGGCTCTCGTCAGTTAATTGACTTGCATTAATTTGAAGATCTACTTCTCCAATAGGTAATAGAGACGAAGGGTCCAAGGTCACTACCTCCTTAGAAACTTCATTCTGTGTGACATGTTCTGTGGTAAAGATATTAGAGGCACCTTTCTTGTTTTTGTTCGCTTTATTTTTACGTTTTACTGCTCTCTGGAATGCCTTCTTCATTTTACGGGACGCATGATACGTGTGATTATTCAATTCATTTTCTTCGGCTACTACCTGCAACTCGGTAGCTTCGATGATATTCGTGAGAGCCGAAGGACTGTCGGGCGTAATCTGATCTGCCATACATGAGGGTGAACTGATACAAGGCTCACACATATCTAGATTAAAGAGCTTAGAATTATACATTATATTTTCAATTTGCAATATTCTTTCATGATGTAATTTAGCAAGATCTACAAGCTCTATAGGCGGAGAAGTCACACTAGGCTGACCCTCAACCGCCACTTGGGCTACCACCGATGCAAATGAAGTAGGCATACCATGTAGTAAAAATGAGGCATTAGTTGTTTGAGTGCTTTGAGAGGTTAAAACCTGCGGAGCAGGAGAGGGAAACGCATTCCTCCTTACAAGTTCCACCATGCGCTCTGGACATTTTACATGAAAGTTATGACAGGCTTCTTGAGCCAGCATAAAACCCTCCATCTTGGCCAGATGGATTGAATTTGCCACAACAGAATCTTTCAAATCTTTTAAGAGTGCATGAGTAAGTTCATGCCCTTTATCAAGCAGATTGAGAATTCGTGTCAAAACAGGAAAAGATTGTAATTCCTGTTCTGTTTGAATCACCGAATTTCCCATATTAAGGATGGGAGAGCTTGAAATGTGGGGAAAAGCGTGCTCCATAGGGGAAGCCTGGGGGAGCTGTGTAACGGGGGGTTTCACCCTTGAGGCTTCTTCAGAATTGGATACCCCAGGAGAATGCAAGCCACCCGGAAGATTGCTGCACATATTAGCAAGAGCCTGGGGAACTTCCCTGCTACTAAGAGACACATCCATGTTATATAAAGGTAAAGGATGAAAGTGTACTTGATCACGCAGGCCACAAGACACAGCCGCTGGGGTTGATGGCCCCAAAGATAGACTAATGCGTCTTTCTAAAGCATCGATTATCCCAGGTGCTAACATTGATATATCAGAAATCGGTGGATAGGGTTTCCCCGTCTCATCTGCAAAAGCTACCACCGATACATTGGCCTCATTGGCATATTTCAATGTAAAAAGGGGAAATGCATTAGAGGGCGCTGCCGACTCATGCAAAAAAGTGCCGTTGGGAGGAGGCCCTGAGTCTTGCAACAACACATTTGATATGTCATCAGTGCAAGTTACATCAACACATGTAGGCAAATGATTTTCTTCTAAGATTGGGAGGGACTCCATAATTACCAAAGACTTTGTCGTGCTTCTCAAACACTTACCACTTCTTAAAGTCGACAATGTGCCCTCCACATAACTCATTGCCTAGCTCAGGCAGATACAGCAAAACAATTAGAAGAACTACTTAAACAAACTTGCAGTACTACACTGAGAATCCTGTATCCATGAAGTATGCCATACTCACAACAGAACACGACCCCCGCAGCGCCCCGCTCCGCGCACCGCGAACAGCAAACAGCCCTTTGCAGTCCTTCGCGAGTGCGCAGCGCGTGTGCGCTGAGGGTCCGTGTTGAAATAGGCACAGAAAAGAAGGCGTTTCCAGTTCCGGGGAAAGGAAACGTGTCACCAGTCACCTTTAATATAAAAATGAAAAATAAGGTGTATTAATAACTGGTAAGTGTAAGGCGAGTTAGCCTCCTAAAGAACACCAGCCACTAAATACACAATTCTCAAAGCACAATTTCCGAGGCAACAATTAGAGCACCTGATGCCGTGGAAGTCAGGCAAAAGCGGTGTTGCACAGAAAGACTTCCTCCAGAGTGAAGTCGGCGTGCAGACACTCAATGGTAGATGCGAAAATGTCCAGTGTCCAGCAAAGTCAAGTGGGCGGCAAAGCGAGGACCAGCAAACAGCCCTTTTAGTAAATTATCTATGTGTGTGTCATTTCTTGGCCGTTTCCAAGTAGGCCTGCCTAGTTTCCTTCTACTCCTGTAAGCCCAAGAGATGGAAAAACGTATTGAACTTTCTTGACCAAGAGAGAACCTCATAAAATGTTCTACTACTGTTGCTCTTAAGAGGATTGTCTCTGCTCACACTTAGTTGGTGGTCCTTTCCTACCCTCGTTTTGTATAATAGGAGTGACCAGCACCAAATCCAGTGACGTCCAATTGAAGTCCTGCTCCTCTCCCTGATCTCAAGAACACCCTAGTCAGTGCTTCGGCCCCTGGCCCTGTGGGAACAACCAGCCTCAATCCGTGCTCGAGGAGCTGTTCCTTTGGAGTCTCCAGGTGTGTTCCTGGACCAATCAGTGGACTGACCAGCTCTGTCCTTGGCTACCTTGCTGCAGCTGTCTCGGTTCCGAGTGCATCCTTGGAATTTGTACAACAACATGCCTGCTCCTGCATTTTTAGCCTTCTTGAATCGACAGAAGCCAAGCAGAACCTGCTCCTTGGTTTGTCCCTAGAAGATCTCGTGTCACTGCATGAGCATGGTGACTTGTGTTGCAATCCGTCTTCTTTGCATCCTAGAGGTGTCCTGAGGTTATCTGCTCCACAGAAATCTTCATCTTTTCTTGGTTTTGTTGTTCAGCTGGAAGGTGTCTGGAACTGATTACTAAGCACCAGACGGACCAAAACTAAATTGTGCATCCAAAAGTGACCTCAGTACCCGTGACCCCTGTGCCTTCCTTGACTGTAGGAAGCACAAAAGACTGTCCCCAGCAGATTCCAGAACCTCAGCAGTGGTCTTTGGAGAAATCTGAGTCCGCAGGGTTAGCATACCTGTTCATTTCCTCTCCCTGTTCTGCATAGGGTAATATGGGCATGGGCGTAACGTCCTCTTCCTAAATCGCTCCTTCCTGACTTTGAAATGTAAATTACCTTTTAGACTTTTGAATCATAACTACCGGCATCATCCAATTTCTTAGTAAACTTACCTGAGAAGTATACATTTGGAACTGATGACTGTATTCCACAAGGCACCAAACGACCCTACGGTTGGACTTAAATGTTAAGGAAAGTGTTCTGTAGTTATTCTGAAGTGTCTTTACTGAATTTAAGGCATCTGAGTACTTGGCTGTGTTTCACTTGTTATTTATTCTTATGCTTTCATTGTTCTCCTAAGGGTGAATGTGTATATCTGTTTTATAGTAAGTGTGTGACATTATTTGACTAGAAGTTGTACTTGCTTAATGTGTATTTTAAAAGCCTAATAAAACACTTGCCTGTCTAACTGGAATTGTTGCTGGACTCATTGTAGCCCTAGAGCTCTCTCACATCTCTCCCGAGGCTAAGCATTTATGCTCTACTACCTTACCTTGATTAGGTTTGGCTAAACTCTTTGTCTACCTGTGCACCATAATTGGGGGGCCTCCGAAAAGTCCACCCCCCAGGGTGGATTTTTGGAAATGCACCTAAAAATGGTATATCAATTAAACACAAAAAGTAGCTTATGGGGAAAACAATGTTAGGACAGAGGAGTAACTCTTGTTAGTGAAATTAATCCTAACCTAAAGTCCAATGTTCAGTCCCTAATATCCGCACAATTCCATGGCGTTAACATCCAGAGAAGAGTCCTTCAGTTCATTCAGAGTCTCTGGGCGTTTGTATGTGCCTAGCATTCGATTTCTATTTACTAGGGCGGAAGGCGCTACTACCAAAAATGGTTTCACAGTGCTCTGATATCAAGCCAGCTTGAAGCAGGGGTTGTGAAGGGAGGGTGAGGGAGGAAGAACAGCACTCTACCCTGCTGTTAATTGTTGGGCATGGAATAGGAAGGTCTTCAATCTTTTCCTGAATTGCTGCAAGTCAGGTATTTCTCTTGTTGTTCCTGGGCAGGCTGTTCCATTGCTCCCTTACGCTGCCCCCAATTTCCCAAATAATCTAGCCTTCTTGTATCTGGGAGTTCGGATGGACACAGAGAGTGATCTCTCAGTGTGGTGCCAGGCAAATCTTTTCTTGATATATGTTGGAGCTGAGCCATACTTTTTGGATCAAAGTCAGAATTTTAAAATGAACTCTGGTCTAAATGGGGAGCCAGTGTCATTTTTGGTCGAAGGTGAGTTGTGTTTCCGATGTTATAAATAATCCGTATAGCCATGTTCTGGATCCTTTTGAGGCGATACAAATTTCACATTTGTGCATAATTCTTCCCACTTGTGAGTCAACCAGCACTTTTTGCTAGAATAAATATTTATATTTTTATAGATTCTGGTCTAAATTGAATTAGTGTGCTTTACTGTGTGGACTCATTGTGGACCCTGACCTCACTCACATTCTCCGAAGAAAAGCCTCGACTGCTCTCCATGTTTACCTTGATTGGGTTTTGGCTAACCCCTCAGAGTTCCCCTGTTCACTATAACTAGGGTGGCCTCCTAAAATCTGTCCATGAGGACAAATTCTTGACATTAATCTTAAAAATAGTGAGGAGTCAAGATAACTCCCAGAGATTTTACATTAGTTGCCACTTCAACCGAACACTCAGACATTGACAGTTCTACCAATTTGGGGAGTTCTTTGAGCAACATGTGTGACGGAGGGATAAGCAAGTTCTCCTTTTTGGATTGGTTTCGTCCTAGTCAGTTGTGAGACGTCCATTTTGAAATGTCTGTAAAGACTGAATATATGTGATCTAGATAGTTTTCAAATTTGAGAGGCAGATTGAAAATTATGTCTCGTCCATATAGTTTTGAAAGTGCACCCCCTGATTTATCAGTAAGTCATGGTGTGGCTATATATATATATATATATATATATATATATATATATATATATATATATATATATATATATATATATATATATATATATATATATATACATATATATATATATATATATATACATATGCAGGTGGGACAGGCAGAAGCCTTGTGGGACCCCGGAGGTTAAAATTTCCTCGCCCGACGTAAAGCCGTTGACTTGGAGTCTAGAAACTTGGTTTAAAAAAAAAAAAATAACCAAACCAACTAGTAGCTCTGTCCGAGATAAGTGCCATATTACTGAGGTGGGTTAACAAGATATCATGATCTGTAGTGTCAAATGCAGCAGAGATGTCCAACAGCATCAACATAACTATCTGTCCTTCATCGGCTATCTTCAAAAAGGTGTCTTTGACATCTAAAATTGCCATCTCTGTACTCGTGGATGGTCAAAAACCAAATTGTCCATCCCAGAGCAGAACCTTGGTTTCCAAGTGAGTTTGTAGCTGTTGCTTGGCGGCTTTGTCTAGTATGTTTTAGCAGAAAGAGGACATCGAGATGGGCCTGTAGTTGGCCAAGATCACTGGATTTAGGGAGGTTTTTTCAGTAATGATGTCACCCATGCCGATTTTAAATTGTGTGGGATATGTGCTACTTTTTAAAGATGTGTTCATAATTTTAGCAATGATGGGCACTAGCACCTCTGTGCTGTTTTTAATTAGCTTGGCGTCACATGGGCCACTAGTACAATTTGTTGGTTTTAGACTAGTTATGATGTTTGTGGTCTCTCTGACTGCTTCATTTGTCAGATGAAACTATTCCGTTGCTGGAGTGTCAGCTTGGTGCAACTTACCACTAGATGAAGAGTCTGTAGATGTGTGGAAAATGTATAACTAGGCGTATGAAAACTACGCTAAAGGACTGTCGGATATACCAGCCATTATATTGCTTTTGGGTCCTAAATGGATGGAGGAACAGAGATACCTTCGCTGATTGATCTTTATTTTGGTCTTAAAATGTGTTTGCATTAGACTGCATTGATCATTAGAGTGAAAAGAAGTCGTCCTACGTTTCTGGCCTGTGTTAATTTGTTCATGTAAGAACTCGAAGAGTGTTTTAGCTGGATAAACTGAAAATGCTATCTTTTGTGTCAACACGTTTTTCTTTGTTTCCATAATGGATTTTTTGTATTCCGCTCTCAGGCATTTCCATTTTATGCAATTTGGTGGGTTGAGATTTCTTTTCCACTTGCGCTCCGCTCTGATGAGCCTGAATTTCTTTGCCTCAAGCTCCAAGATTAAACCATGTGATTCCTAGATGTTTTGATTTTAACGGTTTTGGCATTCAGAGGAGCTATGAACTCAATCCTGGATTTGATCTCAGAGTTGTAGCATTTGATCAGGGTTGAGATGTCTGTGCCATCTGACCATAATTAACCTATGGCTATGTTCTCAAAAGCTGGGTTCAGGTGGATTTCTGAAAGTTTGTTTGTCCCGTTGGTAGATAGGTTTAAAGTCATTGGAGAGAGGTCAAGTTATTATGGGTAGAGGGAAGGAAAATAAGAGGATGGCTTGATCTGTCCAGTCCAACCATCTAGTTTCCACTTCAGACAGATTTAGGCTTGGGGAGGAAATCCAATCTAATGAGCAATGTGAGTTTGTGGGAAATCCAGATCTGAAAATCTACCATCTGACAGTTCTTGTCTAAGTGTCAAATCTATAATCTTCTGTGTCTTGGAAATCCAAGTGGAAGTCACGAAGATAATAAGCAGGATTTACATTTTGGATTGAGAGAAAATTGGGAGTTTTTTCAGAACTAGTGGTGTCTATCGCGCCTTTATTGGGACAAACCCTGTAACTTCCCTCTTTCTCTAGGCTTTGCTGGTAACTTCTTTACTTCGGCCAGCCCTGTCATTTCCCACCTCTTGCATGAATGATTCTTCTGTGTAAGGGTTTCTTCCCACCCCAACCTGGGTTTTTGTCAGGCTGTAGGAAGTCTGACCTCCAAGCCAAGGGCGACCCTCCCAGGTGGAACCCACCACTGGCTAGTGTGATGAGTCTGCCTGTCTAATGCCATAGAACTTTCACATTTGAGTGTTAGGAAATCCCATCGGGAACCCTAAAACCTAAAGCGGCAAGAGAACGCCAAGACAAGTTAGTAACACAGGCTGGAGAAAGCTGGAAGCTCTCCTTAGCCAGACCCAATCTGGTGCCATTACTCTCAAACTTTTAGCGCAACACGAACAAAGTATCAAACCAAACAATTTGATTGCTATTTTGTTCTCTCTGGCAACATTACCGAGGGAATCGAAGCAGACTTTGTTGGACCCTTGCGGTTAGTGTGACTCCTGCAAATACACTATCCATACCCCACAAACATGCATTAGCATGCGTCAGAGAGAGTGATTGTTCTGCAACTCTGACAGAACATCTCCCTAGCAGAACCTTTGGCAGAGAATGCAAGTGTTGCCAATCTTTTCACATGCTTACTAGAGGATTTCCTGAGGAACAAAAACAAACACTGGGTTTATAGACCGGCACATTGAAGAGCAGGCAGCCTCAGTGCAGGTCTCTGGGGAGGGTGGATGGAAAAATACACACAGGCCAATTTGAAATTCAAAATGACAGTTGTCTCTAATATTATCCTATGCCTGCCCCCTAACAAGACCACCTGACAATCAGCATCTGGCCCAAACAGAGTAGTCCATCCCACACTATACAGGCACAGTCTATCACCCTGGAGGCAAACTAAGGGATACAAACAGCAAAGGAAAGCTAACGCAAACAAGAGTCCTCGACCTAGATTGTCTTTTTTTCATAGGTGTGTGGGGCGTTTAACAACCATTTCTAATTGGAACACAAGCTATAATCACAAGACCACCACCACCAGTTAATAAAAATATATTTTATTATTTGTTCTAACATATCAATACTGATAATACAAACCAAATATATTCAACAGAGAAAAATGACTGTTTATAAATCTTCTCTATCCCAACATACAACTCAATTACTATAGCATGAAGTCGCACTCTCACTATACAGTTCAGGCACCAAACATTCTCTCTTCATACACATAAAAACATACATCCTTGCACCATCACCAAATCATAATATATTTAGGGTGATACAACTAGTTCTCACTCGGCTCAAATTAATTGAAGTGCCACTTCTCTATCTAACATGCAGACAACAATGTGACAGCTGCGTAATTCTCATTGCAATACAAAAACTGTTCATTTACATGTCTGTAAAATTTGTACTACATATAAGAATTGCCAACTATAGTAGCAAAGGAAAGCGGGCAGGAAGAAAGCCACCAACCAACTTTGGTATACCTGGACCATGAAGGGTTCATTAAACGAAGACTGTGCAATTGCAGAATGCTGCTGTGAGGAGGCCCTAGTGAGTTGTAGGATGGGAGAAGTGTGGGAAAGGAAATGAGATTCAGATTGTTACATAGAGTTGTAGGGTAAGAAAGAGACCAGTGTATAGAGAAAGGAAAGAGATTGTTGGGAACAGAGAGAAAAAGGTAAAATCTTAGAGCGAATTGAAGGGGTTGCCAAATGGAAAGTAAGGGAGAAAGATAAAGGACCAGAGAATGAGATGGCACAGAACTGAGTGTGTTGGGAAGGCAACTGTGTGAAAATATTGTGGGGTTATAGGAGGAAACTAAAGAGAGGAGAGTACTGGAGAGCTTTACAGAAGGATAGACTACCAGTAGGTAAATGGTAGGTGAGAGAAGGAAAGCATGAGACATTATCATAGTCATGAAGAGGAGATTGAAAATCTAGGTGAGAAATCGCTGAAGAGACTATTGGTCGGAGTGTTCAGATAAGGGAAAACAGAGGTATAGGGATTGGAGTTTGGCTAAAGTGCTAGAGAGGGAAATAAGAACTGACCATTTGAGGAAGAAAGCTAAATGAAGAGAACAATGATTTAGAGAGTAAAAACAGATGTCCATGAAAATATCGAATGAAGAAATGACTGCATCTTTTAAACATTTTTTATAATGCAGTGGGAGACCTCCCCCCCACCTTAACTATTACCCTTGCCCCACCACCCCCTATATTTTTCAAAAATGTCCCAACGTTTTCAGAAAGAAGATGCAGTCATTTCTCCTCAATTTTTTTATTGCCGATCATTTTTGCGGATACCAGTAAAAACAGGGATATGGAGATTCCAAGATGGTCGCCGGACCGTGAGGACGGACACCTCAGGTCCTCCGTGCAGACGGCAACCTAAAGGAGTAAATTGCGGTGCCCAGAGGCTGAAATTCAAGCCAAATTGAGCTGTTTTCGGAAGTACAACACCCCCGGAAAGAGTGAAGACGATTGCCTTGGGACAATCCGATGTGCAGTGCAAGGCTGAGAAACACTGAGCGCAAGAATCCCACACCTGGGTTCAGCACCCCTTCAGCGGTATGCAGTACGAAACCCATGGAGCCAGATGGTAGCAGGGAGATCCGGAACTCATAATCTGCAACCAGTAGGTCGGGGGCTCCTCCACCTGCCCCCCTCCGGACTCGAAGGCAGCTCTAATGTCGTGCCGGACCCCTCTGGAAGCACCAGCCGGATAAGCCGACCGCAGCATGGGGAGTGCATCGCGGGCGCTGGCTACCCACGGAAGGATATCCCCCAGAGTAGGATACCCCCCAGAGTAGAAGTGAGCCCGAAACGAGGGAAAATTAATCCGATTGCTGGGTGCACAGAGGAGGAAAGCCGTCCCTTGGGACCCCACGGGCAGCAGGGGTGTCCTAGGCGGGAGATCTGCCCGCCCACAAAGGTGCAAAGCGGACCACACCCTGAGCTGGTAACTCGGAAGAAAGTGCCAGAGTGCGACGTTGCAACATATTGCCGGTAAGCGAACGAAACAGTCGGCCCGGCCACATGGGGGAAATTAAAAGGTTCACTGGAAACCCTAAAGTGTGTAGGTGATCAACGCAGCACTCCCCGAGCAGGAACACGTGACTGACACAAGCTGCAGTCAAAAAGAACCCACGGGAGGGGACCCAGGCCTGAATAGCAACCCACCCAGAAGGGGGGGGGGACCCGGGACACTTGGGCTGCGACACAGAACGCCCGTTAGCGGCATAAGTGTGAGTCGAGTCTTGAAAAGTAAACGGAAGGGGGCCCCTTCACCGATACGGCCGGAATAAACCCCCCCAACAGCGCACATATGAGGGGACTCACTGTGAACGCGCTATCACCACACCAAAACTAATCGCATCGCAAAGCCCTAGAAGGGGGCCACGACACGGCCAGCAAAGCCCCCGAGCCAGCGCCTCTGGCGCCACCACGAGGCCCCCCCCTTCCAAAACACTCAATAAAGCCCTGCAGGAAACCGGGGTTAGCCAAAGGAGAAGCTCTGTGGAATATATCCACCCCACAAGGCCAAAGGGGGCAGGAAAACAGTCAGCTGACAGGCGCCCCTCTGCGCTGTCCCTGGGCAGGCCCTGGAATGTGAGGGGGCTGAGAAGGGGCCTACAGATAATACAGATAGACGTCAGACGCCGCCACCAAGAGGGTGGTCCCGGCAAAGTCCGAGACAGTACTGCACTATAAGACGGCACTGAATCCTAAAGTACACTACAAACTAAGCAATAGTCCAATGGTCGACCCAGGTGGAAGAATGTGCAGAGGCAAGTCTGAAAGCTGAAGGCCCAGTCCACAGCAGCCATCCTCAGAAGTAGAAGGTGAGGTGTGGAGGGGGGCACGCTGCGAAAACGCAGGCCTGAGGAACCACAGGTACCCGAGGAATCGAGCTCAGCGAATTAGACCAGGACAGGGGGAAAAAATCGGAGGAAATGAGAAGGCAGCAGGAACGGGAATAGAAGCAGAGGGTCTACTGCATAAAGGGGTAAAGAACATTTAACGGAGGCATTTCCATCGTTACACCCCAATTTCCACTTGCCCACACTAATTCCGGTTAGGGTGATCCAGATGCCGAGAACCAAATGAAGATCAGGTCCGTCAAGAGCAAAAACCCCAATCTGAAGCCAAGAAGGCCAGCTGGAGAAGTGCTGGAGACAAAGGCGACAGACACCCACTCAGTCTCCATCCCCACCACCAGAACTCTTAAAACCTGAGCAAAATCCGCGCCCCTGAACATGATGGCCCCTAACGAGGAGCTCCTGATGGGAATGTAAGCCAGATTAACAAACACTTTCCTAAGTCAGATGTGGCAAATGAAGGAGGAACTGAAATCCTCCTTGCAGGAAGTCAGAAAAGAAATGATGGAACTGGTGGAAAGAGTGGATGTAGTGGAAAACGGTCTCTCCAGTATGGCGGAAGAAAAAAACAAAACAGCATATTACTGGACCAGGTGGCTAGCGCTACAAACAACCTAGAACTCCAGGCCGTTTTAGCAGCTTGATGAAGGACACCCAACCAGAGAAGATCGAGTTTGACAGAATACACCAAGAGGAAAGAGCCGGGTGCGAGACCTAGAGACGTACTGATAGCAATTACGTCTTATTGTTAAAAAGAAGATATCCGCGAGCAGCAAGGACTCACAATGACCTCACGGTCATTGGAAATCGTGTACAACTATATCAAGACCTGGCGTTATCAACGCTCCATAAACAAAGGCTAATGCAGCTGCTCACGAAGGCTCCGCAAGCAAAACATATCCCATACAGGTGCGCCTACCCATTTGGCTTGTCCTTCACGTGGGAAGGCAAACAATCCGCACCTGCGAAGAAGGCCTCTCAATGCTAAAAATAGAAGACGACCAGAACCGAACCGACGCCAGACCACAGCGAACCTCCCCACATGGAAGGGACAACCCTTGAGAATGGTCGACAGAAAGGAGAAGAAGGCCAAGAAGGGAAATGAGGCGAGCTAGCACTCCCAAGAGTCAAGAATGACTGGGGAAGCGGAAGTACACAGCCCACGGCACCCAAGAAACAGACGCCAGAAATATAACAGGCCTCTGGGCACGGTCTGCATAGATTATTTTGGACGAGTCTGCATGGAGGAAGCAGGTCGTCACATCTTGGAACCGAGTCAGGATATGGGAAGATCCTGGCACACTGTACACTGGGGAAGGAACGGGGCCCAATGGCCACAGTAGATTGTTGGGGGGGGGGTTCATGGGAACCCTGGCCATCAGAAACCCCAGGGGCACAGGGAGTGGGGGGCAGGGACCGGGAGGGTAAGGTCTTTGGAAGAGCAAAGATGCGCAGAGTACGAACAGAGTGTAGGCCTGGTGTCCGTGAGTAGAATGGAGAGACTGACCTACCATTCAGGGGTAACCTAGACAGGAAACGAGGAGCGCTACTAAGGCAACATCCCAAACCACAACATAATGGGGGAAGCAACAATAATAACACTTAATGTACAGGGGTTGAACTCCCCGGGTAAACGTAGTACAATCTTGGGCAGACTAGAAACGATGCATGTAGCGATAGCATTCCTTCAGGAGACTCATCTCCTTCAGAAGGATGAAAAGGGGTTGAGGAGTAAGGCATTCCCCTATAATTCTTCACATTCAGTAGCAAAAACTCTAAAGGAGTAGCAATCCTTTTGCAGTCAAGACCTGGGATTTCAAAAGCAACATCTAATGACAATGAGGGTAGATACCTGGGGATCAAGGGTACAATTAGGGGCCAAACCTACACACTTCTGGCACTATACAGTCCTAATGAGAAACAGGATACATATATTACCCGAGTACTACAGAAAGTGGGGGGATGGTGCGAAGGCCAACTAATCATAGGTGGAGACTGTAATTGCGGGATGGACCCGATTCTAGATAAGACACTCCCCCCTACGATAGCTGACCAGAAGAACCGTCAAGCACTGGGAAAGCTCTTCAGAGACCTAGGGGTCATTGAAACATGGCGGTTCTTCCTGGGAGAGAGCAGGGAATACACACACTATTCGGCAGTACATAGAGGTTACTTTAGGATAGATATGATCCTGGTCTCAGCATCTCTGATCCCCCCAGGTCACAAAAATAGAAATAGGGGTGCAATATCTCTCAGACCGCGCCCCGGTCTTGCTCAACATGGAAATAGATGGAGGCAGATATAGTCCCCATCCCCGGTGGAGGCTGAATGAGCTGGCCCTGAGGGATGTGGCGCTCAGGGCACACATGGAAAACACCATCAACCACTACTTTGTGGAAAATAATAATGGAGAGACGGACTGGCGGGTAGTATGGGATGCAAGGAAAGTGGTAGTGCGGGGAGAATTCATTACAAAAGCCGCAGCATACCGCAAGGAGAGAACCCTCATAACACAAAAGTTAGAGAAAGAACTTACAAGGCCGAAACAACAACACAAGACCCGACAATCTCCAAAAACACTCCTGGAAGTGCGGGCGGTTAGGGCCTGCTTACAAAATCATACTGCAGATAGAGTGGCGCAGACACTATTAAGCACCTAATAGTCATACTACATCCACGGTGGGAAAGCGAACAAATTCCTCACAGCTAAACTACGAAAACAGAAAGCCTGCAATAATATCACTAGATTGAAAAACAAACTGAGGAAATGTGTACCGGTGAGGAGGAAAAATTGGAAATAATGGTCCAATTCCATGAGGAACTATTGGGTAGTGGCGACCTAAACAGGGCAAACCAGAAATCATACATGTTCTCAACCTCCCCCCCACAAATCTCAGAGCAAAACCGGGACACACATCGGCGGGGCAGATAGCCCAAGAAGTTAGTGATGCAATAACATTCCTGCCAGCGAATAAGACCCCTGGCCCGGATGGTTTGGGAAATGGTTACTATAAAAAGTTCCACACACAGTTGCTGGCCCCCCTCACCCCCCTTTTCAATGTTATTGGAGGAAAAGGGTCCGTCTCGGTGGACATTGGAAAGTCTGTCACAGTACTAACCCTAAAACCAGGTAATGATCCGGAGGAATGCGCTAGCTACCGCCCTATTGTACTCCTAAATACGGATGCCAAACTATATGCTAAAATACTGGCAAACAGGTTGTTGATAATCCTGCCAGAGATAATAAACGGGGACCAGGCTGGCTTCATACGGGGAGGCACACCCAAGATAACGTTGGGCGGGTCATAGACGTAATAGACATGGGAACGAGAACACACCAAAGATTTGCAGTGGCAGCTCTAGATGCCAAACAAGCCTTTGACAGTTTAGATTGGGAGTACCTAAAGTTAGTGCTGGGAAATTTTGGGTGTGGGGCAACTTTCATCAAGATGGTACTAGCAAATTGCCAGCTCCCATCCACGTCCTGCATGGTAAACGGCCAGAGCTCGAGACAGATCAACATTAGGAAAGGTACTCGTCAGGGCTGCCCCCTCTCCCTGTTGATCTTCGCAAAGGCGATGGAACCATTTGCAGTCCAGATAAGGGGCAACCCAAACATCAAGGGAGTGAAGTGTGTGAGGGTGATGCACAAGATCGCATTATATGCAGACGATGTAATGCTCTACATGAAGGATACCATGAAGGATACCAAAAACACACTGCCCAAAGAGTTTGCTGAAGTGTCAGGTTTTGCAATAAATTACTCCAAATCCAAAGCCTTGAACATCACAGAAAAGAGGGAAGACATAGTGAGCCTGGAGAATGCATTCCCATTAACCTGGGAAATAGATTCCCTAGAGTATTTGGGGGTCCACATAACAAGGAAGACTGACAATCTATTTAAAGCAAACATCGTACTACTCTGGAAGCAACTCCGGGATGATATGCAAAGGTGGGACGCCCAAGAGCTGTCCTGGTTTGCAAGGCTTGCGGCCATAAAAATTACCTTGCTTCCCCACTTGCTGTATGTAACAACCTCGATCCCGGTGAATGTTCCCCCATGAATGACTAGAGAACTCCAGAATGCTGTATTCAACTTCATCTGGCAGAACAAAAAAACGAGTATTCAAAGACAAACTCTGATGCGCCCGGCGCTCCTCAGGGGCCTGGGAGTCCCGGACATTGGTAGGTATATATTGGCGGCCCACCTGGCGCCAATGCTTCAATGGACGAGTCAGGACACTATGAAGGGATGGTGCAGGATAGAGCAGGCAGCCTCTACAATCCTGCTAAAAGCACTGCAATCCCTAAACTGAGACGCCCAGAAGAGAGGAGGTAATCTGCTGGATGCCACCAGAGCTATGTTGCACAGCTGGGACCAAGCAATGCGTATGATAAAAATACTAAGGGAAGTGGCCCGTTTTCCCCCCTGGCACATAATGCAGACTTCAAACCGGGCCTGCAGAGTCAATTTTGGGAGGGGTGGGGAGGAGCAGATTCCCTGACCCTAAAGGATATGTTCCCTGTTTCCTTTATCGACTGCAAACTGAAATTTGGTATTGGGGAAAATCAAAGATTTAAATATATGCAACTCTGACACTGGATCTCCCACGCAATGGTGAAAAGGGCAGGGGCACAGAACCCGACAGGACTAGAACTGACAATGCAGGAGGGGCCATCTACAAAGGGGACAACTAGGTTGTATAGATTACTGGACAAAACACAACCAACAGACAAACTCCCATATAAGGAGAACTGGGAAAAATATACGTGGGAAACAATTACGGAAGTAGAATGGAACCAGATCTGGTTGAGTGCGCATAAACTGGCCAAATGTACAGCAATCAAGGAATCGGCGAACAAGCTCTCTTACAGGTGGTATATGTCCCCCTACCGCCTACACAATAAACGCCAAATATCCCCCGGAATGCTGCAGTCAATGTGGGCAGAGGGGAGACCTGTTCCACTTGTGGTGGACGTGACCCAATGTAGTAACATACTGGATAGAAATCTTGGGGCACATCAAGGATATAACTGGAGCAGAACTGCCGTGGTCGCCTAAAATAATCTTATTGAGCGCAGTGTCGGAGAGTAGATATGTGGCATCCGGAAACAAAGCCACTCTAATAACACACATCCTGACGGCGGCGAGAATGACGCTAGCACAAAGATGGAAGACTAAAGAGGGCCCCACAGCACCATGGTGGTGGGTTAAGGTTTGGGGAGTTATGGCAATGCAACAGGTCTGTGCCCTAAAAGCAGGGAAATATCTGACATTTTTATCGATCTGGGACCCCTTTCATGACTATGTGGAGGACAGAGAAGCCCACTATTTCAAGCCACAGATCTTGAGAAACGTTCATGTTCGATGAGGAACAACAAGAGGACATGGGCCTAGGAGGTGAAACTGAGAAGTTCAGAGAACTCTGTGGTCAAAAGGAAAATGTGAAAGGAGGGGGGGGGGGGGGAAATGAGGGAGGAGGGGTTAACAGTTAACTGTTTACGAAAATGGGAGTTGAGTTGCACCGCAATTGATGCCATCAACCCTGAAACTAAGTTTTGTTTATGTATTGACATGTCAAAGTGCTGATGGCTGTATACTGTTATGACTTATGCCTCTATTGAAAAATAAACATGGATAAAGGGGGGTAGGGTAACTCCCGTTGTGCAGAGAGGCAATGCAGCTCTGGTTCTGGGCCATCCAGCAGGAAATTTCGATCTCGGCAGTTCATCTGGCCGGAGACGAAAAATGCGGCGGCGGACGCTCTGAGCAGGCAGAGCACGATCTCTCACGAGTGGGAGTTGGCTCATGAAGTCCTTCAGGAGATATTCGCCCTTTGGGGAACCTCGCAAGTGGATCTTTTCGTCACCAGTGTCAACCGGAAGTGCAAGAGATTCTGCTCAAGGGAATTTCCTCCAAGAGGAGCCTTACGAGACGCGTTCGTGGTGGATTGGTCATTCCGACTGCTGTACGCGTTTCCTCCAGTGGCCGTCATTCCTCAAGTGTTGCAGAGGTTAGGGAGGATCGGTTCCCACATGATCCTCATTGCTCCGGATCGGGCCAGGAGAGCGTGGTACCCGGAGCTTCTAGAAATGTCCATCTGCCCTCCAAACCGTCTTCCCTACCGAGAGGATCTGCTCTTGCGCGAGTGGGTGGGAAGGAGGGGGGTCAAGACTCTCAACCTTCACGCTTGGTATCTGAAAGGTTGAGGTATAAGGGTTGGCACCTCCCGTATGACGTGATGGAGGTGTTGCTTTTGGCCAGGCGACCTGCAATAAAATCCCAGTACCGTTGGCGTAAATTCTGCGACTGGTGCAGAGGGCACAATGTTGATCCTTTTCAGTGCTCCATTCCTATGGTTTTGTCTTTCTTACTTTCTTTGGGACACAGGGGCCTTCAAGTGGGTACCATTAAGGGTTACCTGGTGGCGCTGTCTATCTGTAAGCGCTCCTCTGAAGAATGTTCTTACTTTAAGATTCCTTTGATTTCTCAGTTTTTAAAGGACTGACTAATGTATTGCCGCCGTCCCCTTTCCAGGTGCCGGTTTGGGACTTTAATTTGGTTTTGAAATTTCTCATGGGTGCTCCATTTGAACCTTTGCACTCCTGTCCTTTGAGATTACCGTCCTTCAAGACTGTGTTCTTGGTTGCGGTTACTTCCGCTCGCAGAGTGAGTGAATTGCAGGCACTTTCATCTAAGCCACCCTTTACTGTGTTTCACAAGGACAGGGTTGTATTGCAGGTAAAAGAGAGTGTGGCAGAAAAGGACAATTAGGCTTTGGTGCACTGACGAGGGAATAAGATGGTTGACGGGCAGCAATTGGGAGCGGAGTGTGAACACCCTGCCTAAGGTGTGCACATAAATGGAATATAATGAGGGTTGGTTTGCTCCCAGAGCACACAGCCAGAAAAAAAAGTGTTCAATTAAGCATAATTTAATGTATTTCAAAGACAGCGGACAGGTGTTTCGAGCACAAGCTCTTCTTCCAAGGCTGAGGAGGGTTGACACTAGTTCTTTATATATAACAGATAAGTATCCAACAGAATTTCGATGCGGCTCCGCTATATGAACACATGTGCGTATTCAAACTGGAATTGTCAGTCGGCGTTTCCGCCCGTACTGTTGAACTGGAGCGCAATCTCTGGGAGCAAACCAACCCTCATTATATTGTACTGCGGGTACGTCCCTCCTGTCTACCTAAGGTAGTATCTGAATATCATTTAAGGCGAAAGGTGGTTCTTCCATCTTTCTACCCTCTTCCTCATCCTGGTAAGGAAGAGGAGCGACTCCATCGGTTGGATCCTAGGAGAGCTCTGAGCTTTTACATTTCTAGGATGTGCATGGTCAGAGTGGACAATAAACTCTTTGTGGGATATGCTGGACACCGATTTGGCCAGGCTGTTACCAAACATACCTTGTCCAGGTGGATTATCCTCACCATTACGGAGTGTTACCGATTGGCAGGTAAGGACCCTACTGAAGGGTTGCGAGCTCATTCCACTAGGGGCGTGGCTACTTCCACAGCCCTCCAGCGAGGGGTTCCTATTAGGAATATTTGTGATGCAGCCACATGGGCTTCAATCCACACCTTTGTTAAACATTACTCCCTGGATACAATCCATGGTCAGGATATGGCCTTTGGGAAGGCAGTTCTTTATTCCGCAATCTGATTGGGTACTCTAAATTCTTTTCCCTACTCCATTTATTGGTATTGCTTTGAGAGTCTGTCAAAGATGTGGAATACGTTGGAGGACACAATCCATTCAAAGAACAAGTTACTTACCAACTGGTAACGTTCTTTCGACTGGATGTTCCTCCATCGTATTCCACATCGCCCTCCCAGCCTGCCCCTCTAGGGAATTTCCTATGCGATTGCAGCTCACGTTTCTGCAAGGCTATGAGCAGTCAAGCTGACATGAGACTGGTACCACACGTTCTGAGGGAAAAAAATTAAACTGAGGCTGCGGGCGCTGTGTGTCCTATTTTATAACATCCGGTCACGTCGCATCGACGGAAGCCTTCGAAGGACATCGACGCAGGACGCCCTCTGCTGAAAAAGTTGGACATTACATGTCAAAGATGTGGAATACGTTGGAGGAACATCCAGTTGAAAGAACGTTACCAGTTGGTAAGTAACTTGTTCTTTGAGCCGGTTATGGCGCTACCATTAGTAGCATAGTGGGCTTGGGATAGTAAAGGGTGCAGGTGTCAAAGGAGCAACGGGTAATAATTGACAAAGCTAAGAATCAAGTTTGCTTGATTATCACCTAATAGTAAAAAAAACTCCTAAGGTTTTATCTGTATTAGTCACTCACAGGCCTGACAATGTAATATCCGAATATAGCTTAAGATTCTTAATTATGGCATAGGAGGAAAATAACAATAGCTCAGTTTTGGCTTGTTTGAAGCACACCCAGTTGTTACTCCACGTTTCTGAATGTGGTCACATGTTTGATTTGAGTTTGTACTCTTGATGCATTGTTTGGGAAGTGGGGGTTAGATAGAAATGCTAAAACTACTGTTACAGGTACCTTGTATGTGCAAAAACATCATAGCAAACTGAATTTTTAACACTGTTTTTTGTATTTTAAGGTTAATTTCCCTTTCCCTACATTTGACATTGCTTATAAAGCTCCACAGCCTGGTAACCTTTCCACACGCCATGATTTGGAAACCTTGGATAAAAATGTAAAGTCTCGGCTTCTTGCAATTCTTTCTAAAGATTCCACACTTGGGTATGTACTTCTTGGGCCCTTTGTCTTTCAGCATTATTTTATTTTTACTATTGAAACATGATGGCATATTAAATTGTGATTTTCACGCAGAAGTACATTTTCTTGTCTTCATACTAAGGATCACAGAATGTGCACTCAAATTTACATACAACATCTAAGGCTCTTTCTAGTTTAGACTTTATGCAATAAATATTTGTTCATAAATCCCATATTCCTCTTCTCTATGAGATTGAATCTGGGTCACGTGAAGGGATCATGTAGCAAGACACAGACAACAGTTTCAAAGTTCAAACAAAAGTAATTCATTAACTTAAATGGCAGGATGGTTGAAGGCCTAACTTGCCCTATGCTGATGTGGGATTTGCCTTCCTAAAGAATGAAAGGAAAGTCCAAGTCAGTAAGTTCAACTTAAGTCTGTGTTGTAAGGAACTCATGGTGGCAACATTAAAGAGTGACACAATTTATCGCAGTTCAAGGGTGTTTATTAAACTGGAAAAACACCTAATCTAAACGCTAAAGGTAAGCCACTGCAAGTTTCAACTGAGAAAAGCACAGCTCATAAACATTGAGGTAAGTACTCCAAGTCTAAAGAGTACCTCTGATTTGAAGAGGAGTGGTCCAGCTGGATTCTGCCCTGTTGCAGCGGTGCAGACCCCGGGTTCCTGAGCCTCAGTCGTGGGGACAAAAGGGAGGACGTCTGGCGGGCTCCTGTGGTGGCAGTTTGGAGATCGTCAGCAGCTATGGGCTCTTTTCGGTTCAGCAGCACTTCGCTGTTTCAGCGCTTAGCAAACAGCACCGTCATGGATCATGGATACCGTTTGGGCTTCCTTCACTCCTTGGGTCCTGCACTCTGGTGAGGGGACTCGAGCTCTGGTCCTCCTGCTTCTTGAGGGTCCTTGGGAGATGCCTGGAGCTTCTGGCTGGATTTCAGATGTTGCACTCGACTACGGATTTCTCGACCCCTGGCACTCAGTTCTTGCAGCAGCGAAGAAGTACAGCCAGTCGGGGAAGATTGTCCAGTGGAGTTTGTCTCTGGGTTAGTTGGTCCCACTAACCCAAGGGAAGAAGTCGTCCCTTACTTCATTGTCGAATTGAAAAAGCAGTTTCAGCACAGCAGCAGGGATTCACCAGGCAATTCAAAGGTCCAAGAGGATGCAGCAAGCTTCGTTCACGGTTCTTAGTCAGGTGTTTCTCCTAGTGGTCGATTCTGCTTCTAGTCCCAAAACCCTCGCCTTTTAAGCAGGTTTCTCCCATTCATCCACAGCCTAGGCTGTCAATCACACAGCAGGGTGGCTGTCCTGAAAGCTTGGCCAGCCAGCCAATCAGGACTGGTTGCATTCAAGCATTCCTAGAGACAAAGGACAGGAGAGTTTTGTGAACCTCCCTCACATCCTGCCTTTCCAGACACACTGGAGCCAGAGGCGGACTTCAGGGCTGAAGCCCACCAAAGGCAAAACAAAGAAAGGGCTCAAATCTGCCTTGACGCACAGAGTAAAACCCAAGAAAGACCTCATAAACAGAAAATGGCGAAAAAAGACGACCAGGATATTTTGACAAAATGGTCACCCATGGGTGCTATAGGGTTCAGCCTGCAGTAGAAAAGCACAATGATTGGAAAATTAAACCACTGCCACCAGCCATTTAGAATAGAGAGGGTAACGTAATAAATGTTACATGAGAGAGTAGGATGAGGGGCTACTAAATAACCCCCCAGCACTCCGCATAAGATGGGGTGTGTTGGACCAACAAAGAGAAAAGGTAAGTAAAGTCAATTTAACTTTACTATTCTTGGGAACAGTAGTTAACACAAGAAAAGATATTTAAACCTTACGAAAAATCTAAAAGGATTTCTCTGTGACACTGCACTGAAGGTGCTGTGTGTCACCATACAAAAAGTAGATGCCTGTGGAATTTGTCACACTCCAAAAACAGAGGAAACACATAATCTAGATCAGGTCAAAATACATGAGAGAGTGAGAAAAAGGTCTCACTTACTCCAGGGTTCAAATTAAAAGAAAAATGTCCTAAAGTCCAGCAAAAGACCTGTAGGTCTCTAAGGTTGAAGGGAATTGGCACAGAAAGGAGAATGCTCCCTAACACTCGCCTCCCCCCCGCCCCCCCAGAATAAGGGACTGGAGGATTTAATCCACTCCTGTATGAATCTCCTATTCCAGTCAGTCATACTTTCTGGAGAGACCATCAGCATTTTGGTGATTACACCCTGACCTGTGTTCTATGGTCAAATCAAACCCTTGAAGGCTGATTTACCCCCTCAATAATTTTTGATTTTTCCCCATTCATCTGCATGAACCATCTCAAGGGTTTGTGGTCTGTCTGAATAATGAAAGTAGAGCCATACAAGTATGGCCTAAACCTCTTCACACAATGGCCAAACATTCACGTTCTATGGTTGCCCGCCTTAACTCACAGTCCTCAGTTTCCAACTGATGAAGCAGTTGGGTGTTCCCTGCCTTTCTCCATCCAGTTGGCTCAAAACTGCACCTATCCCTGTGTGAGAAACATCTGTTTGTACAATGAAGGATTGGTTGTAGTCAGGAGCTCTCAAGACTGGAGCTTGACAAAGGGTTTTCTTCAATCCTTCAAAAGCCTTAATGCACTCCTCATTCCACCTGACCTTCTTGGTGAATTGGGGTGAGGAGATCACACTCAGGGGAGAAGCTATAGCCCCATGGTTCTCTATGAAGTTCCTGTAATACCCAGTGAGACCTAGGAAGGCTCTTGCTTGAGTCTGAGTAGTAGTTGTTGCCCAGTCTTGTACACCTTGTACTTTGCTAGGCAGTTGCCTTATTGCACCTCCTCCTACCTCATGCCCAAGGTAGACCATTTTACTCTGACCAATTTGACATTTACTAGCCTTTATGGTCAGATAGGCCTGTTCAAGAGCCTGCAAACCATATCCTAGGCGGTGAAGATGCTCTTCCCAAGTGGGGCGGAACACTGCAATGTCATCCAAGTATGGCAAGCAGAAGTCATCTAACCCATTCAGAACTTGATTCACCATCCTCTGAAATGTAGCAGGTGCATTATTAAGTCCAAAATGCATTACCTTAATCTGGTATAAACCTCCTGGGGTGGAAAATGCCGTTTTCTCCTTGGCATGTTCTGTCAGAGCTATTTGCCAATAGCCTGTGGTCAGGTCATATGTACTGAGAAACTTGCCTGAACCAAGTTTGTCCACCAGCTCATCTGTCCTGGGTAAAGTATGGGCATCATTCGTGGTGACTGCATTAAGAGCTCTATAATCCACACATAATTTCAACTCTTTGGTTCCTGTTTTTGGCACTAGTACAACTGGACTAGCGCATAGACTGGTAGATGGCTCAATAACCCCAAGATCAAGCACCTTCCTTACCTCTTTCTTTATGTGGGTTCTGACATGACCTGACATGACATTCTGTAACTCCTGCTTTTGACAGGGAGACTCACCACTGAGAATATCATGCTGGCCCCAAGGGGCCAAGCATGGTGTCGGTGAAAGCAGGAAGGCAAACTGATTCAACAGAGCCTTGCACTCCTCGTGTTGTTGCAGAGTCACTCTCCTCCTCTTGATCAGAGGCTAGAAGCAAAGCTCCTAGTTCATCTCTGGAAACATAAGCCCTCAGATGGTTAGTCTGATAGACCCTACGGGCCTCCTTGGGGTTGCACAAGTCCACTAAATAATTGACCTCTCCAAGTTTTTCTTGCAATAGTTCCAGTCTCTGTTGGCTTTTCTTTTCCCTTGGGTGATTCTTTTGTGCAAGTTTATTTTTTGTTAGCACTGTGGTCAGCACGGCATGCACCTTTTTATCGTGACTGTAACAATAAATGAAAATAGTATTTTTCTGTGTTTGTTACTACACTGTGCGCTCTCACCGAGAAAGAACTACGAAACTTTTTTTCTTGAGTGTTTTAACTCCAATGTATTGTATTTGTGCTCTCTTGAATTGTATTGTTATTTCATACAATCTTTATAGTTAAATCTTCCATTCAGTAAATTGCTTGTCTCTCAACACGCGTATCTCCACAGTGTTATCTGTGGTTCATCAGAAGAGGTACAATTTACTGAATGGAAGATTTAACTATAAAGATTTGGTTCACTGTATCTTGTGCATCATCTTTTGGTCATTTAGCATTCTCGTTTGCCACATAAAAGCCCCGGGAGCGCCCCAGTTCGGATGTTCCCTTATGCTCACTCACTGGTCACTGGCGTCTCTGGGCAGCTGTCTTCTCTTGCTCGGCTCTTCACACGCGTTTTGTTTTTACTGTATTGCCCATTTGACTGAATTTAGACTGTACGAAATGATTGTACAACCAAAAATTAGTTCAAATGGGCCAAACAGTTCCATTATTGCGAACCAGGGGAACAGGGGTTGCGAGGGTGTCTTCTGCTCCCATTGTTCGCTATTATGGAAACGGGGGTTGCGGGGGACTTAAAAAACTAGAAGAAAAAAAATAAGAAGAGTAAGGGATCCTGCAGCATCAGTTCTGACCTACGTTGCAGGGACGAACTGACACTGCAGGGTCAGATGGAAAGCGGACAGTGAAAGGTAAGTCGGGGGGAGGGAGATGGGGATGCATTGGGGGAGGGAGGAGGGGATGCACTGGTATGATTTTGCCCGCTGCAAAATTGGGTTTGTGGCAAAATTGTCTACGGTGAATTCCACCGCGAACAATTATGCCTCAGTCAAATCATTGCTCTTCTCTCTGTGGGTTGCCGGCAGCTCCGCTCTCGCCCGTGGACGCTGCTGGTAGCTTACAGCTACCTGGTTTCTTCCTCTGCCTGCAGCTCGTGCTGCAGGCACTGACCAGTGAGGCTCCCACCACAGTGGCTCTCACACAGCCTCTGCAGGCCCCGGTGTCACAGTTCCTTTCGGTTTCTTGCCGTCATCTTGGTTTCTCACAGGACCCCCTTTCAGCCGCCTCGTATTCCACAGAATCTTGGCCTCTTCAGGATTGCAACGCTCGGCTCAGCTTCTTTCCTGCTGGTCTCTCCATTCCCTTTATCGACTCCCCCCTTTATACACCTGCAACCATTTGACAGATTGCAGGTGTGAGTCCTCCTGCTCAATTGCCTGACCATAGTTAGCGAAGTACTCTGGACATGCCTGACACACCAGTCTGTAGCTGCCATCAATCTTCGGGATACTTTAAGCATATGGTTCTTTTTTTTTTTTTTTTTTTATTTATTTTTTTTTTTAAATTTATCTTTGAATTTTACATACCCTCGAAATACAATCGCACCAACAAGGTGCACGATCAAAACTTGAGGAAAAGGAAACGGGGAGGTGTAAAAGGTGGAGGGTTGGGAGAAGAGGAAGGGAAGAAAGAAAGGAAAAAAAATTTCATAACATTACCCATTAACTGTTCTCCCCCCCCACCCCCGAAGCCGCCCTTTCCCCTCCCGCCCCCGTATGAGATTAGAGCCCAATTTAATTCTTCATCAGTGTCCGAAATTTAAGGTTCAGAGGGATGTGGAGGATCTCAGTTCCAAAGTCTCCTTTCAGGTACCAGACGAATCAGAGCCTACAGATTCATTACTGTTTAGCAGATATGCGATATACGGTCCCCAGATGTCTGGGGGGCTTGCATGCAATGGTAGGGTTCTTACAAATTCGCTTTCCACATTCTGGCAGTATGTTATGTCTCTTTTCCAGTCATCAAGTTTGGGTAGTGGGCCTCTGCCCCATGACATGGCGATCCTCCTCCGGGCCAGCACCAGAAGAAGGGCTGCTAATTTACGTGATGCAGCTTGAAGGTATTTAGTGAGACCCAGGGGTGGCCCCAGCGGAAGCGGGGTCACCTGTTCGCCTATGATGTCAGCAGTTATTTGTAAGACTGAGTTCCAGAAACGTCGTATTCCGGGGCAGTCCCAGGCCAAGTGGAGGAAGTCCGCACGAGCCGCTGCGCATCTTTCGCATTGGGGCGACGTGTCTGGATGATTTTGTGCTTCTTGACTGGGGTATAGTACATTTGGTGTACAAAGTTAAAATGTATTAATTTGTAACGAGTATTCAGTGCAACCTTTTGGGTTTGGTTTAGGATATAGGACCAATCTTCTGTGGATATCGTCTCCTGAATGGCAGTTTCCCAATTTTGCTGGGTTTTAGTGTTGGGTTTCCCAATATCGGCCACCATGGATTTATATAACAGCGAGACCAATTTCCCTTCCCCCTGCGCTTGAATTGTGTTATGTAGTAACTCCCAGGTGGGGGTTGTTTAGGAAATGAGGGAAATAACTTGTGTAAGGTATGGCGTAATCTAAAATAAAGGAAAACATCTAGGGGAGTATTACCCCCCCTATCTTTGGCCATTTGTGGGGTTAGAAAGGTGCCCTCAGGGAACAGGTCTCCGAGTGAGTGGACATTGACCTTGTCAGCCCATATTAGAAACACTTTTTCGTTTGTGAGGGGAATGCCGGAAATAAATCTGATTGGAAGTAGAGGGGAGAATCTCACGTCTACTCCGTATTTGGTCGCCATCTTTTTCCAGATTGCGTATGTAGACAAGACTGTGTTAAGCGTGTTATAATGGGACTGGGATTTGGCTTATAATGACAGCGCTTAGCGGGTCGGGTGAGGCCAGGGCTCGTTCCACTTGCACGTGTGGGTGAACAAAATGATCTGCGTACCAATAGCTTAGGAAGTGAGCCTTGGCCGCCCAATAGTATTTTTCTATATCTGGGAGCGCCAGACCCCCCTTGGATGTTGGCAACACCAGAGTGCTATACGCGACACGAGCCGGTTTACCTGCCCATATGAGCTCTAGAACTGCCTTCCTGATTTTTTGGAGAAAGGATTTGGGAAGGAGTAGTGGGATGTTTATAAATAAATACAGAAGTTTAGGAAGAATGACCATCTTGATCAAGGATACTCTGCCCCATATCGTTAACAGTAATGATTTCCACCTATGGATACGTTCTTGCATTGAGTTTAGCGTGGTGACATAATTATCTTTGTAAATCTCATGATGTTTACGTGACATGTAAATGCCCAGATAGCGCACATTTGAGTGCTCCCATTTAAAGCCGTGATCGTCAATAAATTCAGTTGCATTGGGGGTCAAGGGAAACACTACCGATTTGGAATTATTAATTTTTAGCCCTGACATTTTGCCTAATCGTATCGCTTCGCGCATTACATGGTTAAGATTCTCTTGGGGGTCACTGACAAACAATATGACGTCATCAGCGTAAAGAGAAACACTCAATCTGTGAGGACCTAGTTTAAGCCCTCGGTGCAGTTGGTTTTCTAGTAATCTTGAAGCCAAAGGCTCCATGATGAGGGCGAATCAGTGCTGAAAGCGGGCAGCCTTGTCTTGTTCCACGCTCTAGTGATATGCTTGTGGATCTTGTGTTACCCAGAGTGACATATGACCGCGGGTCGTTATATAACAGAGACACTAACTTGATAAAGAAATTACCAAAGCCCAACTGTCTAAGCGCTGCCATCATGAATGGCCATTCAACAGAGTCGAACACCTTCTCGGCGTCAAGAAGTACCACAATCGCCTGTTGTGTTGGATCTATGGCCTCGATGACTCCGAACACTCTTCTGATGCCGTATGTGGTACTGCGTCCTGGAATGAATCCGGCTTGTTCTCCAATCACCAGGGCCGGCATGAGAGGGAGTAGCCGTGTTGGAAGTATTTTGGCAAAAATTTTATTGTCCAGGTTGATTAAGGAGATCGGCCTGTAAGATGCGCATTAATCTGCGGGTTTACCAGCTTTATGTAGTACCATAACATGGGCTTCGCGCAGTGTGGGGGGAAGGCTTCCGTGCTCAACTGCTTCTTCGTAGACGCGGAGCAGGAGTGGGGCGAGGATGGATGTGTGGGCTGTGTAAAACTCTCCAATGAGCCCGTCTGGTCCTGGCGCTTTGGAGTTTGGAAGGGATTTTATTGCCTCCAGCATTTCTTCCTCTGTTATCGGAGCGTTTAGTGGTTCTCGCAGGTCTGCCTCCACCCAGTATAGCTCAGTGGCGTTAAGATACTCCTGTAGAGAGTTCGGATCTGAGTTACCTTTGGAACTGTACAGGTTCTGATAGAAATTCCGGAACATGAGAGCAATTTCCTCCTCAGTATATACCCGCTGTCCTTGAGCGTCTTTGACACATTCAACTCGTGTCAGGGTTTTGTCCATTGACAGTAGGCTGGCCAACAAGGTGCCTGGTTTCTGTCCCTCCCCATATTGCCGGATCTGGTGACCATGACCTAGGAATTTTATCTCCTGTTCGGCCGTTTCCCTGAATTTCAGAAGTTCCTCCTTTAGGTCGGCTTGAGTGTGAGAATTTGGAGCAATGAGAACTTGACGCTCTAGAGCTTTCAAACGCTTCTCACTACTTGAGAGCTCTCTCCGGATCAGTCTTAGTGTGCCGTTTTCTTTGGCCAGGCATATGCCACGTACAAAGCATTTTAGAGCTTCCCAAATGGTGCCGGGGGACTCGACAGAACCAACGTTTGTCTCGATGAAGGCCATTATTTCCTTGCGTAGTTCCTCTGCAAAGACTGTGTCGGCTAGAGAGCCATGTTTGAATCTCCAGTTGAGTCCAGGAACTGTTGCGCTCGCTAGGGAGACGTCGAGTGTGACCATTGAGTGGTCGGACAGGGTGCGTGGCAAGATTTGACTCGTCCCCCAGACGAATGGGCTGTGGGAGGATGCCAAGATATAATCAATCCGGGAACTGGTGTTGTGGACAGCATGAGTGGAATGTATAGTCCTTCGCGTCACGATTATGCTGCCTCCAGATGTCAGTTAGGCCAAATGTCTGGCAGATCTCTTGAACTTGAGCGCTGGCTTTGGACGGGTTCGCCGCTGTGTTGTGGGATTTGTCTAGTCTGGGATCAATTGGTGTGTTGAGATCTGCTCCCCGTATAATGGTTGCTGCATTGGTTTTTCCTAGTTGGGACATCACCCAGTTGAAGTTGTTTGGACCATCGGTATTCGGTGCGTAAGAGTTCACAATTACTACTTCCTTTCCCGCGATTATCCCCCTCACCAATAGGGCTCTTCCCTCAGAGTCTTTCTGCGAGTCTATTACACTGAAGTTTGTTTCCTATCTATTAAAATTGCGGCGACTCTGGCTTAGGATGAGTATGATGAGAAATACCTATGGCAGCCCCAGGATCTGGCCCAGTGCAGTTCCGGCGATGGCAGGAGATGAGTTTCCTGCAGTATGGCAATGTTGATTTTATGCCTTCGGAGATATTGGAAGACTTTCCTTGTTTTCGCCGGCTTATTACCACCACGAATGCTCCAGGTGGCGACCTTAAGTGTTGTCGCTGCCATCAGGGAGGTCTGGTGAATTTATATTTGATGGGTTTGGATGATGTGACTGATGAATAGATTCATGTGAGATTCTGGAGAGCTTGGCTTCTGTTCGGGCAGTTTTGAGCTGCGTGCTCATTGCGGGGTGGGGGTGCGGGGTGAAAGACGGCTGTGTTGAACTCGATTCCCTCCCTTGGGTGGGCAACCCCCAACAGGCCCACGACAAACAATCCCTTATAAACCAAACTGTCAACATTGCTGTGCAAGGGGCGCTAGTAGCCCTCCAAGACGAGGTTGCTCCCTCCCACTGTTGCATTTCTATTTCGTGGAGATGAATGTACTGCATCGGCAGAGAGCGGGTGGATTTGATTTGTGTTAGCTCCCGGCGATAGCTTTATGGCGGGTCTCTCCTCGGGCTGTTCCCTCTCTATGGGAGACCATTGTTATGGGCAGGCCTACAGCCGTTATGATCCAGATAGTCAATTGTCTCTTCGGGAGTGTTGAAAAATTGGGTCTTCCCTTCGAATTGAATGCAGAGTTTCGCCGGGAATAACATTGAATACGGAATTTGGTTTTCTTGCAGTCTGCGCTTCACAGCTGTGAACGACCGTCTTTGTTTCTGGACTGCTTGTGAAAAGTCTGGGAAGAACTGTAACTTATCTCCATCGTATTGCAGATCTCCTTTGTCTCTTGCGGCCCACAGGATTGCGTGACAATCTTTATAGTTCAGCAGCTTAGCTATAATGGGACGTGGGTTCGTCCCGGGGATAGGTCTTGAGTTAGGTATTCTGTGAGCTCATTCAACTACAAAAAGCTTGGACAGGATATTAGGGCCGAACAAGTCAGTGCAGATCTTCTCTACGTGGTCCTCCATCTTGGTGATCAATTGGTGCTCTCTGACTCAGACGATCCTTATATTATTGCGCCGGGAGCGACCTTCTAAGTCCTAATTTTTGGCCGTTACTATTTTCATCTGCGCTTCGAGTGAGTACACTCTGGTAGCTATGGCTGACGTCCCGTCGTCAAGGTCTGAGACCCTCTGCTCGACTAAGTCTAGTCGGTTCGCATGCCCGTCCAGCCGGTGTTGGAGCTGGTCCACTTTGGAGGAAAGTGTGTCTAGTTTGCCACTCAGGCCTCCTATGCCGGCTTTGAGGTCAAGTAGTATTTCCCTGATATCGAAGTCCTGTGATTCTTCTCTGTCATGAGGTGGAGCCTGGGTGGGGGATTGAGACCTACTGTTAGGGGGGGCCGTTTTGGTAGAGGAGCAACTTTCAAAAGGCAGCTTTCTCTGCGACCTATCTGGTTTCCCCATTCTTGTTGTGGACAGGCGCGTCCGCGACTCTGGAAGCTGTGTGGTGCTGGTCCGTGCGATCGGGCAGGGCGATTGTATTTATAACTTGCTGGGCCAGGTGGCGGAGTGAGCCGGCCTGGAGACGGGGCCTTGTGTCACCTCCTATGATATGGCGTCTTCGTTATGCGCCGGATATTTTCTGCTGGGTTGAGGGGAGGTGGCAGTGCTATTGGGAAGTACTTCTGGGTTAGCACCGGGGGCCCGGCCCCACAGGAAATCTATAGCAATTCTCAGGGCTCGGGTCCCTATGGGGTGCCTCTGTATGATGTCCGGAGTTCCAGGGCCAGCGAGGCGTCCCAGTGTGTTTCAGCGCTGGGGCCCTGGGGTGCTGCTCACTGCTGAATTCTTCTCCCCGGACCCTCTGACATGTGTGCCTGGGTCGCGCCTCCTGTCGCTTTCTGCTGCTTTCTGGACTGTGGGCGGCGGGGTTCCAGGCCGACGTAGCCTCAGGAGTTACGCTTCGTGGTCGGGGGTCAGCGCCGCTCACTCCCGGCTCGCTGTCACGCGACCCGTTAAGGCCCTGGCGGTTCAGTTGACTTGCCTGTCACACGGGGGAGCTGGGGGATTTGCTGCCGTTTTGCCGCGCGTGTGTATGCGGCGAGGGGAAGCGTCGGGCGCTCGTACCTGGGTTGGTGCTGGTCGCGGGTGGCTGCCTCGACTTTCTTCCCCGCACCAGCGCTGGTTGGGTCGCTCTTCTCAAGCCGCTCCCAGGTATCGCGGCCGCGAGACCGCAGGGCTCATCCGGCAGTCTCGGAGCCCGTCACCTCCCGGATGTTGCAGTCGGGCGACAGGCTCCTCACCGCCGAACGATTTTACACGCTCCCAGTCCTCCGCGCCCGAGCAGAGGCCGCGACTCCAGGCCTGCACGGGGAAGAGGGGGG
The DNA here is from genome assembly GCF_040938575.1 of Ambystoma mexicanum. Classification (NCBI taxonomy): domain Eukaryota; kingdom Metazoa; phylum Chordata; class Amphibia; order Caudata; family Ambystomatidae; genus Ambystoma; species Ambystoma mexicanum. The sequence continues at coordinate 818,897,906 of NC_090934.1, read as the reverse complement.
GGGTTCTTCTCCACCGCGAGTATCGGGGCGAAGCGTCAGGCAGAATAATTGTGGATCCGGGTTCGAAAGCGCCTTGCCTAGATGATGCCGGCGTCAGAGCTTAGTTTCACCAACACGATAGCAACGATTCATCAGGATTTCGTGGGAGCTTCATGGAGCTCACAGGGAGGCCGCCATCTTGGACGGCTCTCTAGCGCCCTCTCCCAAGCATATGGTTCTTGATTGTAGATGCGTCTCCTCTTTTTGGCTTGACATTTGGAAAATCATCAAAAGTATTTTCAACATTTCAACTGACTTCTCTCCTCAAGTTCTTTTTGCCCAGAGCTCCATTGTTCAAAATATTAATAGCAGACATGAGAATGTTTTGTTTGATTTATTTATTATGCTGGCTATAAGAACAATTTCATCCAATTCGAAAAATCTTGATAAACTTATTTTTTGTAATTTTTTATTGTGTAATTTAGTTTTACAATAATAGAAAACTTTTAACACATTCCTTACAGATCCTTTCAAAAAAGAAAAAACATTACCGTTTAGCAAAATATAGAATTTAGATCATTTCTACATAAAATTCGTATTTACCCATCCTAATACCTCATTTATCTATCTGATTTTCCTGATCTTTCTCTTTCATTAAATTGTCTAATAAAACAATAGCTGCTGCTGCTGTGAAGCGTGGGTTTCCTCCTTGTATAAAGTAATATCACCAATCATCTATATCAATTGTTTTAAGCTCGCTCATAAAGCTTAACAAACATTTTATTCTCATGCTGGTTGTCTCGGTACAGTCCAACAAGACGTGTCTTGTTGTTTCAAGTTTGGTTTCAAAAGCGACATGATCCATTATCGACCCCACGCAGTCCTGTTTTGAACTTAAAGGCATTAGTCGGATACACGTCCAACGTTATTTGCATGAGTCTTTCTATGATATGCGTCATATAAGATTTCTCTAGGTAAGCTGGTATAGTGCCGCAGTCTTGCCAAGCTCACAATTTGCCAGAATTTGATATCCTACGGCTGGTTGGGGCATGATTATTTTTCTTAATAATGCCAATGATTTCCATCTTATAATGGAGTATGAGTGTAGCCCCAATTCCACTCTTATCGCTACCATCAATGTACATTTTGGAAGAATTAATAATCGCTTCCAGAATTTACTTTCAAGCTTTGTCCAAGGTTTCGAAGTTATGTTCAGGGCTGCTTCTCCCCCATATGTGAGCACTGGTATGACTTTTGGTACGTAAAAAACTTGTACTGGTAGTAATGAGAATTTTCTGTACCGTCCATTCAAGACTCTCCCTTGTCTACTTAGTCTCTTTACTTTTAGTTGTAGTTCTTGTTCCCTGTTCCTTTCAGCAGTTGACTGATTGAATCTGATTCCAAGGTAAGTTATGTCACTGACTTGTTCTAGTTTTACTTCTCTTATATGCCAGTTAAATTGTTTGTCCTTCTTGTTAGTTCTTCCAATCGACAGTACTTTTGTTTTATTAATGATTCTTTCTAATTCATTTTCCTTCATATATTCTTGTAAATCGTACAACACATGCTTTAATCCAATTTGTGTCCGATTGATTAGGACAATGTCATCTGCGTAGCATATTAGTTGAAGCTCTACATTATTCAATCTTGGTGGAATTTTTTGTTGCATATTCTGAAGACAGTCGGGGAGATCCGCTATTTAAAGCTTAGAGTGTCGCCGCCAAAGGGGCATCCTTGTTTGACTCCTCTTTTTGTCTCCAGATTTGCTGAGAGATGGCCGTTATTATTTATTCTGCTCTTTGTGGATGTCCTTTCGTGTAGGACCTTTTATAGACTGTAAGATCTCACTCGGGCAGTTCCAGGCCTCCAATTCCGCCCATAATGTTACTCTGCTGACTCCATCAAAGGCCTGCCGTAGTTCTATAAAGGCCAAATGACGATTTTCCTTGGCTTTATTGGAGTGCAGCTTCAAAAGGGAGAGATGAATAAATTCAACTCAGTACCAGTTTGTTGTGTAAACCCTGTTTGTCGAGGGTCAATGATGCGTTGATTATCCACCCACTTACTTAGTTTCCGTTGCAGGTCACTTGCAAGCAGCTTGCCAATTGTATCTAGGAGGGCTATCGGCCTATAATTGCCCAGATCACTTCTTAGGCCCTTCTTGAAAATCAGCACTGTTCTACTAGTTGATCAGGATTCCAGTATTTTCTTTTGCGTTTTAATTATCAAGTTTATTTCCCTACTCAGCTTACTCCACGTTTCGTGATCTTTTTTTTTAATTGTGTTGGTTATCCCATCCGGACCTGCAGCAGTGTAGGCAGAAAATTTAGTTATTCTTTTCTGTATTTCCTCTTCTTCTATAAGTACATCCCACGTCTCAGTAGATTTTGGTTCTTCTGGTCTATTAAGCGTCTCGTTGCATCCAAAGACTTTTGAATAGTGGTCTATCAATGTCAATTTGGAGACTCCACATTCTAGTTGGCTTGATTGGTTAAGTGTTAGGCTATTTATGATAGACCACAGATCTCTCGTATTAGACTTGGAGAGTGATCGTAACATTATCTCTCCTTGTTCTTGGTCCCGCATCATCTTAAATCCGTTCCGCCAGTTCTTGTACAATTTTTATTTACGAACTATTAATTGGTTTTGGTGGTGTTGGTGTGCTAGCTTTTTAATTAGTTTTATTTCTTATCTCATCTTTTTCCTCTGTGCCACCTCTTTTTCACTGTAACAATGTTTTGGATCTAAAAGTGGAACTTTCAAACCTGTCTTTTTTACAGTGTGATTTTTTTCAACAGCGGTATGTATGAACCATTACTCATCTCAGTGTCCTTTAGTGCATTACATCTCTCATGTAGGTCTTTGATGTCTTTCCTTCTTAGTCAAAGTCGATTGCATCCTTGATTAATTTCTACATCAATCCGATTAAAGTTTGTGTTGTCTCCTTGCAGGTGATCTCCCCATGTTAATTTAAGAATGTTGTGATCACTATTTAACTATTTCAAAAAGTACGACTTGTTGTAATTGACATTCTTTTATCCACATATATATCCACATATAGTCAATCGTAGTTTTTATAATTCCATTGGACCAAGTGTGTTTAGCTGGTACATAACCTGTCATTTGTCCATTTAACATTGACCTAGGCACTGGGCGTATACTCTTATCGCGGCCACACTCACTATAGCTGTTTATATTGCTCGGCCTCACTCAAGTCAATTTCTTTCCCCTTATATATATAAATCACACTCTTCTTCTGAAGTCATATTTTATCCCGCCTCCCTCCGTTATCTTCACTTGTTTTCTATGCATGCAAGCTTTGCCAAAACATTTAGTCTTTTTTACTCACCGTTCGCATGTTTTTCATCTACGGACACTGTGGATCAATGCCTTTGTTACCGCCTCTCCGTGCTGCTCGCCCGATCCGCTACTCGTAGATGTGGGAGGGGTTTTTGGGAGAAAGCAAAGGTCCTGTCGCACCTAACCTGCAGGGTTTTCAATTAATCTAACCACTATCTACGGGGAGCTTCTCGTTCTATCATGGCAAAGGACTTGTGATATTGCAGAGTACCCGAAGTTACTTATGGCGACGGCTGATGGGTATATTCAGGGCTTTAAGTGGGCCGGGGCCTGCCGGGGCCGGGCCCTGGCAGTCTCCAAAAAGTGAGACTGAGCCGGGGCCCCCCGATGCCACCAAGCCACGGTGGGTGCATCTCCCGCCACAGACGCGACGGGAGATGAGCCCGCCGGTCGCCCATCAAGAGGTCAGGCGCTGCACAGCAGAGTCAGACAACAGGCAAAGCTGTGACTGACAGACTTGCCAGCCAGTCACAGCTTGAGCGACACTGTGACTGGCTGACACTTCTGCCAGTCACAGCTGCCTGCTGCCGGAAGGGCATCACGTTGTTGGAAATGGTGACGTGACTTCCTCTGGAAACCCCTCGCATTGCATTGCGAGGGGTTGCCAGAGGAAGTCACGTCACAGAGGCTAGCGAGTAGTGAAAGTGCACCATTAGATGTGTTTGGGAGTGGACGGTTTCCTTACCTGCTTTGGCCCTGGATCCTACGACGACCGGCGATGACCCCCACGAGAGAAGGAGAAGCTACACAATCACGAGGTAAGTTAAAGTCTGCCACTGCCTTTAATGTTCCTTGTTGCAGTTTCAGCTGGTCAAGGCGAACTTCGCACTTCAATGTGTATGTGTTCGCCTTGGAAAGCTGAAACTGCAACAGACAATTCTGTTGCTTTTATTTTACGTTATTTTTCCTTTGTTGTTCCCCTTTACAGGCTTTACGTTTCTGTTCCCTCGCATGCATTTTCTTTAGTTTCTTTTCCGTTTTCCCCATTCCAAATGTTTCTTATTTCTTTTCCCCATCCAAACTTTCTGCTGTTCATATATGTGGTGGTCCTACTGTGTAAAACTGCACTTTGGCTGTGTACACAATATATAGACAGTTGTAACAACATAACAGAGACATCACTTATCTGCAAAGTCTGCTCGCATGTGGCATGTTGAAACTCTGTGAAGCTCAGCCAGGCCTGCTTGCTCCTTGCACATTCTTTATTCTGTGCGCACAGCTTCAAACCTTGATTACCGGACAAGGGGTACCAGAGAAGGCTACAGTTGCTGCAAAGGCACAGCAGGATGTCACTTCATGAAGCCAAGCACATTTTGCAGACTTTGTCAAATTCCCATTGATTTTATATTGGCTGTCAGCTGGTGCAGTTAGCTTTATTTCATCGCTAATGGAGTGTCCTTGGATGATGGTGTGTAGCTCTGTGGGGTTAGGTAATACAGTGATAGCTTTGACCATAATAGGCCATATACCTGTACCTGTTGTTTGGAAGCTGGCACAGTGGTAGCTGCACACCAGAACTGACAAATCAGTGCACGTTCATTACTACAGGTGCTACCAAGATGTATTTTCCCAGCAAACACATTATTTGCCATTGATTGTCTTTTCTGTGGGCAGTTTGTGCATACTGCTTCTATGAAATGACCCTCTGCATGGTATTTACTATGTGTGTGCTTCTCAGTGTGGATAGTTGGTGCACCACGCCAAGAAACTAAAGAAAATGCATGCGAGGGAACACAGGCTGTTCCCTCGCATGCATTTTCTTTAGTTTCTTTTCCGTTTTCCCCATTCCAAATGTTTCCAGTTTCTTTTCCCCCCATCCAAACTTTCTGCTGTTCGATTATAGGAAGGGTCTCTTTATTGGAATAGGAAGGAGTGAGATTTCACATCTCAGGCTATGGGAAGGGTCTCATGTTTGGAATGGGAAGGAGTTGGATATCACATCTCATGTTATAGGAAGGGTCTCAGGGTTGGTATTGGAAGCATTGAGATATCACATCTCATGTTACAGGATGGATCTCAGGTTAGGAATGGCAAGGTGTCGGATATCACATCTTATGCTACAGGAAGGCTTTGAATCCATCTATTAGTGGTTGTTAGGTTTATTTACCACCCAAATTAGAATACTGCCTTTGTCACTGCAATAAGATATAGTAATTTATATATAAGCTAGGTTCAGTGCAGTAAACCACATTTTCTTTTCTTACAGATAGGAAGCCGAGAGTTTCGGCCGTGCACAGGTTAGAAACAGATCCGCCAGTGATGCACCCAAGATTTTCTGCGGTCATTAACGATGTCTGCGGTACTTCCCAAGCGCAAGTCTGTGCAGACTTTGCTGTTTGACTACTTGCCACCAGCGAAAAGATGTAAGGTGGAGGAGGCTGCCACCATTCTGAGTGGGGGATGAGGAAGCTAGCCCAGTCAATTCGAGAAGTGAGGCAGCAGGAATATGCCAAGATTTTTGCGCTAAGGAGGCCAGTAGCTCCAGTGCATCTCCCGCTACACTGCAGCCTGTGCCAGAAGAACCTCTTCTAACCCCTGATTGCTGGAGCGAGCGGCAATGGTGCTATTTTAAGGGGGAATTTGAATGGATTTGTCAGGCTTCAGGTCACATTGGATGCTCTGTGTGTAGGGACGTGAAAGCAACAGGTGGCTTATCCGTGCCCTCCTGTGGGCAAGGTTTGCGCATAAGCATGGAATGGGCCGATGGAAAGGTGGGTCCTTCAGGTTTTGGCAAACATGCTAGGCAGAAGCAGCTCCGAAAGAAGATTATGGAGCACAAGTCAAGTGGTGCTCATAAGGCATCACAAGACATTCTAAGAACGTGAAAAAAGAACCACTTGCCAGAAGCCATGCAGCAAAGCAGTGGCAAACATTTGGAAAGCACATGCAGAGTGTTTCACACTGTTTTCTACCTGACCAAAAAGAATCGGCCATTCACAGATCACCCTGATTTGGTGGACGTCCAGGAGGTGAATGGTGTTGAAATGGGTTGTGTGTTGCGCAGTAATGTTACTGCAAAAGAGATAGTGAGACATATTGCATCAGAAATGCAAAAGAAGTTAGTGTGTTATATCAGAGAACACGAGCCAAAGATTTCTGTGTTTGTGGACGAGAGCCCCACTGTCCGCAACAAATCAACTTTGATTATTTATCTGATGGGTCTTTTTGGGGCTCATTGTAAACCAGTCACCATTTTCTTTGGTCTAGTGGAGCTCCAAGAGACAAATGCCTTGGCCATAAAAGAAGTTCTGCTGGGGTATTTTGAGAATGTTGGCATCACAAAGACCCTGTTGCATGAGCTCTGGATTGCTATTTGTTCAGATGCTGCAGCTGTAATGTTTGGTAGCAAAGGGGGGGGGGGGTGATAACCTTATTGCGAGCAGAATTCCCAAATCTTGTGTTATCGTGGCATTGTCTAGCTCACCGCCTTGAACTGGCCGTTGGAGACACTATTGATGAGGTTGGTGGGGCCAATCATTTTAAAATGTTCATGGACTCTTTATATGCCACATACAGCATGTCACCAAAAAGCACAAGACCGCTACAAATGGCTGCCAGTGATCTGGGTTTGCAGCTGCAGAAGATAGGGAAGATGCTGGACACACGATGGGTTGCATCAATTTATAGGACGGTTCAAGGTGTTTGGAACTGCTTCCCTGCTTTGTGTAAGCATTTCGGAGAAGCTGCTAAGGATCTCTCAAGACCCATAAGGGACTGAAGCAAATACGACGGTCTGCTTAAGAAGCTTACCTCCAACTCTTTTGTGAAAGATTTAGGGCTTATGTGCGATGCTCTTCAAGAACTGAAAGACTTGTCTCTGGCTCTTCAGAGCCGGGATATCACAATTGTGGATGCACACAGATTCTTGGAGGGGCAAGTCCGGAGATTCTTTGCGATGAAAGAATCTCCGGGGAAGTTTGCTTCTTCTGCTCAGAGTGCAATTGATTGTGGACACTTCAAGGGCGTTCATATTTCCCAGGGAAAGGCAAACCCTGTGTCTCTGAATGAAAGTCAATTTTTATCAAAGCCTTTCAGTTAACCTTGCCAAAAGGTGTGCTCCAGACTTGGATAAAGAACTTGTAGCCAGTTTCAGTGTCTTGGATGCAAAGAATTTACCGAATGATGAAGACATTGTACTTTATGGTGAAAATGAGATTCAGAGACTGTGTACGAAATTTCAACTCCCAATCAGAGACACCATCCATGCCTTCAGGGATTTTAAGGTCTTTGGTGGCAAAAGGTGCCCTGAAGCTTGCATGGAAACGTTGCCCGAAAGTAATGCAGATTGCGAAAGGGGCTTCAGCGCCATGAATTTAATTGCTTCGCCAAGCCGAGCATCCCTCCATGTGGCCACTATTTCCTCATGTTTATGGCTGAAACTTAATGGCCCTCCATTAAAAGCATTTAAGCCCTTGTCCTTTGTGAAAAGCTTGCTGGCAAAATGGAGACAAACAGCTGAGGAAACACACTGCGAGAAAGCTCATGCAAAGAAGGACTCCCTTGAAGATTATTATGTGGGGTTCTGGGAAATTGTCAATTAATTGTTTACACATTTGAATGCACCTGTTAATGTACCTCAACACCTATCCTTTTGTCAACGGCCCAGTTAAGGGTCCAATAAATAATCACCTTGAGCTTTGATTTGTTATATTTTAAGCCATGTAGCAAGCAGTCTGCTACACAATATGTACTTAGTAATGTAGGCACGACCAGTTTTACCATGTCGCATTTAGGCCCCACCCACCAATTGGGCCACGCCCATCATGTCTTAGGCCATGCCCCCAAATGAGGGCCCCCCTCAGTTTCTTACCCCACTTAAAGCACTGGGTATTTTATATAATCAAACCATCAATCTCTGCTACCAAGTGAACTGGATGGTTTCCAAACAGCCCTTTAAGATGAGTAGCAGTACCCTCGAGATAGATGAGGATGCAGATTCATACTCGTGCTTCAAATAACTATGACAACTCAATAGTTTGGCAAAGGGAATCCGTTTAATGACAAGTTCATAAAATGGGGAGTACAACGAACATCAGCAACCGTTAGATCTTCTCGCTCTCTTCACTTTTAGAAAAAACTCAGTATTTATAGCAATAATTTGTCATTGCTGACATCATTCTACGTGGCAACTCGTAAAAACCTAACATGCAACGTGATTGGTTATAGGAAGGTAACTTAATTTCTGATGTTTGTTAATCTGCTTAGAATCACATGCTGTGCATAGGTCCGACATCCAGTGGTCACTGCGGAGTATTGCATTTTGTTTTTCGTAGTCGAAAAGGGGACGTCGACAAGGCGTGTCTGTAACACTATCCCTATAGTGACGTGCGTCGTACCCACAATCCCTCACGCGTCGAGGTCCCTCAGATTGTTTTTTTCCGCCCAGTTTCTGGTCGCCTTACGCAGAGCTCCTAGAGAGACATTGCAAAATATTTACTACGGACCTCAGTCCTTAATTATACTTATTATATTCTTAAAGATCCCTCCACTCGACGTTAGCTGTGAAGCTGTTTCTCCGCCGAACAGGTTTTCGACGGAGGGGAAGAGACGGAGGGGATCCTTCGGCGCTGCCGAACACGTGGCCTGGCCTCGACGGCCAACATACAGTAGGGAGAGTTGGGGGTTCGAACTTTTATCTTCTCTTTGAGAATGTCTTTCTTTCTCCCCTATCTTTCCCTTGGGGTTGTTATCACCAGTTATTATTGCCTCAGCTATGGAGAGGACACCTTTTAAGTTTTGCCCACGCTGTAGGGGCAAATACACTTGGAAGGATAAACACAAGCTCTGTAATCGTTGCTTGCCCCTCGATTATAAGGAGGACAGCTGCGCGGCCTGTAAGCTCTTGAAACCAAGAACTCTTAAAGAACGGAAAGTTAAGAGGTGGGCGGACTACGCTATGTCGAAGTCAGTTTCCTCACCCGCCGCCGCTGTTACAGAAAGTGACGAGGAGGGTGATAACTCGACGTCCGTTACGGAAGTCATTAACCCCCAGAAGGAACGCTCGCGCTCCTCGACGTCCGACCCCGGCCCCGACGGGCTCGGCTCACGCCCTGCTTATGGGGATGAACACCCCGGCGAAAAGGACGCACATAGCCCCATAGGCCTAAGCACACAACCCACGGCTCTTCTTCGTCGAAGACGAAGGATCCATCAGCGCCGAAGGGGACGCAGGGCACTCCGGCGTCTACCTCAGACCGTAAGGGTCTGAAGCCCCACCCGCAAACGCAGCCGCGACCAGCGATTGGGCTTTCATCAAACACGGGCGCTACCTCAAAAACATCCGACGTAACGCTCCATAGAGCGGCCGTCGAGAAACAACGCGTAACGCAGGCAACGTCGATACCAGAGCCCTCTACCGACGAACTCGTTGTCGAGAGCCTGGCGAGAATTGTTTCCGAAGACAAGCGTAAGCGGACGACGAAACAGACGTCGAATACCGCACCAAAAGCTATAGAAATGCCGAAAAAGCACAAGAGTAGCCAAGAACTGCCCCCTTCATCTAAGGGCACTTCTGAACTACCGGAGGGCTTTTCTGAGGGCGTGGGAAACCTTTCGTCGACGTTGTGGGAGCGTTCTAAGCGTTTGGAAGGCGAAAACACTGATTTCCCCCCTACCTATTGGAAACACCTCTCCCATAGATGACCAACCTTCCCTTAATGCACTATTGCGCAAGGCAGCAGCGCATTTTGAAATAGACACAGGGGAAACTCTTCCTGACATAGACTTTGTAGAAAAAGTTATTAAAGAAAAAGCCCCTGTTAGTCAGTCTTTCAGCTCCTGGCTTCCATAAAGAGAAGAATAACTCCTTCCCTTTCCAATCCTGCATTAGTCAGAGGGGTCAACCCTCGGATAGAAAAGCTCTTCAGCCCTTCGTCCTCTGACCCCTTGTACATCAGAGGACATTCTATTCCGGACTCCCTTGTAGTTACTAATACAAGAAAAAGAGCGGGGGTACCACTATCCACTAGTGAGGCACCACCTGACAAAGAGGGCAAGAAGCTCTATGCACTTGGGAAGAGAATCACGACCTCCGCAGCCTTCTCAACTAGGATTGCGAATAACAATTCCCTACTAGCTAGCTACGCAGATGCACAGTGGAGCAAGCTGCGCAGCGAAGCAGAGGACGCACCAGAACCCCTGCGTTCACGCCTGTTAGATATCATCTCAGAGGGAACTCTTGTAAACCAGGGCATCGTAAAGAACTCCTTAGATGCCGCAGAGACGGCTGGCCGTTCCCTGGTTCAGGGAATACTTCTCAAACGCCATGTCTGGCTGTGCAATTCGGGATTTAAGCCGGAAACCCAGGCTTCCCTGATAAATAAGCCCATAGAACAAACACACCTGTTTGGGAAAGCAGTTGATGAGGCCCTAGAACATGCGAAGAAGGAATTTGATACCAACAAGACTCTTGACCAAATTTCTAGGCCCCCTAACAGACGCGGCTATGGCAATAGACGCTCCTTTCGTGGCCAACGCCAGCAAAACCAACAGCAATTTTACTCTGCTACCAACTGGCCCTCTAACCAGGGTAACAACCAATTCAGTCAAAGAGGCCAACGCCGTGGCAAAGGAAGAGGTCGCGGCTCCAGCCCCAAAGGTTCCACGACCAATACCAACAAATGACCCGAAGATTCGGGTCCCCTCCCATGCATCACCGGTCGGGGGCCGGCTAACATCGTTCCTATCAGCATGGGAGGAAATATCGTCAGACCGCTGGGTTTTATCCACCAAAGCCCACGGATACTGCATCGAATTCAACGGTTCCCCGAAGTACAGACCCCCACGGAACCGACGCATGACACCGGAACACCTCACCATTCTTCTTCAAGAAGTAGAAGAGCTACTGAAAAAAGAAGCTATAGAGGCTGTCCCCCTATCTCAGGTAACAGAAGGTATTTATTCAGTGTACTTCCTTGTACCCAAAAAGGACTTAACCATGCGCCCTGTATTAGATCTGCGCCCAGCGAACAGGTTTGTCAAACCCCAAAAGTTTCGTATGGTGACCTTGCAGGAAGTAATCCCACTGTTATCACAAGGGGATTACATGACAACACTAGACATGAAAGATGCATACTTTCATATTTTAATGTTGCCAGCGCACAGAAAATACCTCAGGTTCAAGATAGAGAACAAGCACTACCAGTTCAGAGTACTACCCTTCGGGATAGCATCTGCACCAAGGGTATTCACGAAAGTACTGGCAGTGGCAGCGGCCCACCTACGCAGGTTATCCATCCCGGTATACCCTTACCTCGACGACTGGCTCATAACAGGGGATTCTTAAGAAACATGCTTCTCCAATACCCAAAAGACCGTAGACCTTTTGTCCCAACTGGGCTTCTCCATCAACGAAAAGAAGTCCAGCTTAGACCCCAGCCAAGTCAAACAATTCCTAGGGGCTCTAATTCAAACAAAGGACGGCCTCGTCTTCCCCTCCAACGAGAGGGTCCAAAACATGCTGTTTCAGATCCCCCATTATGTGGCAGGTCGAGAGGTGACGGTATGCAAGGCAATGCGCTTGCTAGGGATGATGGCGTCATGTATTTATTTGGTACCTCACGCGCGCCTACGCATGCGCCCAATGCAAGAGTGGCTCTACAGCCAGTGGTGTCAGGCCAGCGGACAATGGGACGATCTAGTGGTGGTCTCGCAGGCCTTGGTTCTCTCGCTACGGTGGTGGACAAAAGAAAACCTGTTATTAGGGAAGACTTTTGCCACACCCGCAGTGGAAGCCACTCTAACCACAGACTCATCCCTCACAGGATGGGGGGCTCACCTATCCCATCAGACTGCTCACGGAGCGTGGACTCCAAGCTTAGCATCCAAGCATATAAACCTGCTGGAACTACTAGCGGTGTTCAAAACACTGAAAGCCTTTCAGGAACACCTACAAGGAAAGACAGTGATGGTCCTCACAGACAGCACCACAGCCATGTACTACCTCAACAAGCAAGGGGGCACTCACTCTCCAGGACTGTCCAAGCTGTCCCAGAATATATGGAAGTGGGCTCTCAAACACAACATGTTCCTACTATCACAACATGTACCAGGGGAACTCAATCTGCTAGCAGACAAACTCAGCAGAGACTTCCCCCTGCCCGAAGAGTACGAATGGCAATTGCACGAAGACATCGTCTTAGACGTCTTCACGCAATGGGGATTCCCGGAAATAGACCTGTTCGCAACTATGGAGAACTCAAAATGCCAAAGTTACGCCTCCAGGTACCCCCAGAACCAGTCCAAGGGGAACGGTCTGTCGATTCAATGGTCAGGGAAATTTGTTTACGCCTTTGCCCCGACTCCCCTTCTCAACAAAGTGGTGCACAAGATGCACCAGGAGCAGGTTACCATGATACTAGTGGCCCCAATGTGGGCCCGGCAGCCATGGTTTGCTCACTTGATGGAGATGTCCCTATCTACCCCAGTGAAACTTCCCTGCCCGTACAACATGCTGTCACAGGACAAGGGCAGGACTCTGCATCCATGCCCTCAGACCATGAACTTAGCAGCCTGGCTCCTGAGATCATAGAATTTGGACATTTACAACTCCCGCAGAGATGTATGGACATCCTCAGGGAAGCCAGAAAACCTAATACTCGCCACTGCTATTCTAGCAAGTGGAAAAGATTTGTCATCTGGTGTACAGGTAAGAGCATCAACCCGGTTGACTGCTTTCCCACTAACATTGTTCTGTACTTGACCCATTTACTGGATTCAGGTCTAGTCTTCAATTCCATTAAAGTCCACCTAGCGGCACTTTCTGCATACACCACTTCCCAACTTAAAGTGTTGTGGTGGAAGATACCAGTTATCAAGGCCTTCATGGAGGGGGTAAAAAGAATACACCCTCCGATAGCTAACCCAGCTCCCGGATGGGACTTAAATGTGGTACTTTCTAGACTCATGGGCACTCCTTTCGAACCCATGCACAAGGCTACTCTTAAATACCTCACTCTTAAGACTGCTTTCCTAATAGCTATCACCTCCATTAGAAGAGTAAGTGAACTACAGGCTCTTTCTGTACTAGACCCCTTCGTAACAGTTCACAAGGATAAGGTGGTTCTACGCACACACCCAAGGTTTGCACCAAAATTCATCTCGAAATTTCATGTAAACCAGTCAATAGAACTACCAACGTTCTTTCAAAACCCTTCCAGCTTGGGAGAAAAAAGTCTGCATACACTAGATGTACGCAGAGCCGTCATGTTCTACATGGAAAGAACCAGACCACTGAGAAAGACTAATCAGTTCTTTGTCTCGATGGCAGCAGGAAGAGAAGGAGATGCTGTTTCAAAGTCCACTATATCTAGATGGATTGTTCAATGCATCACTCTCTGTTACACTCTTGCTAAGAGAGAACTACCCTTCAAGCCAAGAGCACATTCCACTCGAGGCACTGGGGCTTCCATAGCGTTCATTGCAAATGTTCCCCTTGAGTCCATCTGCAAAGCGGCTACCTGGCGTTCTGTGCACACCTTTACAAAACACTACTGTCTAGATGCACACTCGAGATCTGACTCCCAGGTGGGACAGGCAGTATTAAGACATCTTTTCTCTACTGTTCCTTCTCTTAACCCACCGCCAACTCAGAAGAGAATGCATTACTTACCGTAAAAGCATTTCTGATGGTTGTATCTGCTTAGATTCACATGCGCCCACCCTTCCTCCCCGCTCGGATGGAAGGAACATAGACATCCCTTTCTATATTTCACTCTCTTTTCTGTACTCACTCACGTCTAGAAGGCTCCCTCAGGGCAGAAAAATACAGAGGGACCTCGACGCGTGAGGGATTGTGGGTACGACGCACGTCACTATAGGGATAGTGTTACAGACACGCCTTGTCGACGTCCCCTTTTCGACTACAAAAAACAAAATGCAATACTCCGCAGTGACCACTGGATGTCGGACCTATGCACAGCATGTGAATCTAAGCAGATACAACCATCAGAAATGCTTTTACGGTAAGTAATGCATTCTCATAGGTACTATATCTGTATATGGTAACGGGGAGAGAGGATTGGATAATCAATGTCAGGTGGGGCAACTAAGCCCTCCCTTCAAAATGGCCACTATGAACGTCACTAAAAGTACGACGTCCCATTGGCTCTACTCACTATACGACCTTAGATTACATGGTCCACTATGATTGGGTTGGCATCAACCCCACTCATACTTTTCCATCTACGTCTAGCAGCACGCCGAAAGAACATCCAGCTGCAGAGGAGCTCGCCTTCACCCCAGCTCCCCACCAATTATGTTACAATCAATCATCTCTTCAGTAGCCATGTGTCAATTACTGCTTTGTATTTTGTCCTTGAGTCTGCTCTGTGGCCTTGAGAACTTTCAAGGAGTATGGGCATGGCGGAGATCCATGCATAGGTGTGAAAGTCTCACTCTTCCAGCCTACCTTGTCAAGTGCCTGGACACCGTGAAATTGGCTTTTTCTCTGTGTCTTTTGTATATTTGATTTAAATTTACCAGTCCTCCGCCACCTGTGGCTTATCTTGACCTTTCTGAACAGGATCTTCTGTTCTTTTCTCCTTAATTGTAGCCAATGTCAGCCTTTTCCAGCCAGATAAGACCGCAGCTTCTTGGCATGATCATCCTCAGCTGGGGTTCGTGCTGCCTTGAGTCTTGGTTTTCGCACTGCGACACTCTTTTTGAGGCCTTTAGTAACCTTTTGTTCAATTCTGTTCATGTGCGTAGTAGAATTATATTTATACATAAAGTGCTTTTGAGGTATATACTTGTTGATGTTGGCGCTTGCTGCAATCTATTCATTATTAAGCATAAGCAAGCTTCATGATTTCTTTGCTTCTTGCGGTTACTTGCATCTGTACAGTTTAAACTGACTGAATATCTTCATCATGTATATGGAATGACTTTCTTTATTTTAACATCAATTCTTCATCGCCGGCTCAAAAATGTCATTCATCCATGGTCTCTCGTCTCTTGTCAGCATTCCCAGGTCATTATATCTTCTATATGTGCGTCAGTATGATATCTTATGATGACATCACCATTCATCTTCCTTTATTATCTTCTTGGTTTCTTCGGATACTCCATTCTGACAATCGTCATTTTGTCTTGACTGTAAATATGGCTTTCTCAATGGATACCTTACTGTCCATGTTTTCTTACGTGTCGGCACTTCAATAGGTGCTGTTATTCTGATAGGTACCTGGCAGAGCCCATGTGCTGCTCTCTGCTGGTTTATCTGTTCAACATACGTCACATATTTTGGTGTGAAAGTACCGGGCACTACGAGGGGGGCAACTGGAGTGGGGGCGATACTTGACACTTCCTCTTCACCTGTCTCAAACTTATAAAGTTAGACATTTTTCTAATTTACAGAAGTACAGGGAAAGGAAATCTGTTAATGATGGCTTAAAAGAACTGCTGTCCTCTTCAAGTAAATGCTTGCGATGATTGCTTAAATATACATAGAGGAAATAAACATGAGTTTAAAAGTGGGATGCTGACGTGAAAACACAATTCTGCTGTTGGGGACTTCAGGTCCCATAATTCCCTAAATAATAGGGCGAGGAAGAGGGCTCAATACCAATGTTGCAGAAATGGTTAGCTAGGTAGGGCCAACGTCCCACAACTAAGGGAGGTAGAGAGGCTCAAAAGGTGCAGGTCATTAGATGGAGCAGCAGCAGTAGTAGTAGCAGAAGGAAAGCACATTGTTGGGAGTCCATGCAGATGTTGGAGGAAAGAAGGGGCACCGGGACATCAGTAGAGCAGAACCCAGCTGCCTGTCCAGAGAGGGCCCTTTTCCCCCTAAATCAGAAGTGCAGAGGTTGCACAGCAGGAAGCGTGAAGGAATAGAGCTGTCCCCTGTGTAAACCGACAGTTTACACCGAAGTGTATCAGACACTCCGCAGCAAGAATCGTGTTGGAGACTGTAGTTGGGAGCTGGTATGCAACTGAGGGTCTTGGGAGCAAGTCAAGCTCTGTGACTGCGTGGCGGGAACAAAGGCAGCTTCAACGAGGAAGTGTGTCAATTTGAAAAAAGCCAGAGCAGTGGATGTTCTGCAGCACACGTAGGGTTCGAAGACCGAAGCAGGTGAGTGTTACTGAGTGGTCTAATCGCTTGCGCGAACAAAGGCAGGCAACAGTAGCAGAGGAAAATCACTTGTATTTGAGTGAAAGCGCTGCTAACCCGACCGTTGAATGTTATACAATAAATGCAACAAAAATAGCACTTGTGTATAAGCAAAGCGATCTGAATGGCACTAATTAAAAATTAGACTGCAGAAAACAGATGAAATGTTAATCCTGTGTGCCTAAAATTGATTCTAAAGTGAAGGTTAACTGAATAGTCGTTGGCAAAGCAGTAGAAAACATAACATAGAATCTAAGTGACTGAACATTTAATAATTGTGAGTTTCAGGGACCAAGCATTGACCACAGCCAAGAGTGGTACAAGCGTTGCCCACAGCCAAGAGTGGTACAAGCACTGCCCACAGCCAAAAGGGGAACACGCATTGCACAAAGCCAAAAGTTGTATAAATATTGCCCAGAGTCAAAAGAGACTAACAACCAGGCATGCCACTAAGCTAATGGGGCCAACAGAAAGAGAATGGGCGAATGCAATGTTTAAAGGGGCAAATCTTGTTAAATGTTCCATAAAATTGAAGCTGGTATAAAATCTCACATTGCCAAAACCAAAGCCAAACGGAGGAAAGGTAAAATTACATCCTTGAGGGCATTTTGGTTATTGATGTTGCAGAAAGACAAAAGTGGCAAAGAGGCTGGCCTTCTGGAAGATGAATGCTCCGAAGAAGAGTTTCTTGCCTACATGAAGGTGTTGAAGAGCACTAATGTGCATATTGTCTTTTCTAAAAAGTTGTTCAAAGTCACAAAGTTGCAAACTGCTGAAGTTTGGTGGTCAGTCGATTTAGAACTTCAAAAGCACTGTTGATTGTGGAAAGCTGTCGGGCAGGTGAGTAGACCCACATAGTGATTCCTTTTAGAAGTGGGCCTGGTCGGAGAGTAAACCAGGTGCTGTGAAGTTATCCTGACAAAGATAGCAATTGTGATGTTATGGTGTTGAAAGAAGAGCTGCAAAGGGCTGATATTAAGATGCTGTGTTTCTTTAACATTTATGAGTTGACAAAAATCATTCTGACCAAGAATATCATTGATGTTATTTGTTTGACTAAAAGCTCTGATCAAAGAAGAAGCTGAGTCTTTCATTTGTTGGACATTGGATTATTGGAACTTTCCTTTTGACAAGTTGAGGGTGCAAACAACTAAAGTGGAAATGTATTACAAATCCTGATTTCCTCGTTTCTTTTTGTTGAACAATGAAACTGAATCCAACTTAAAACTTGGGAAAGGAGCAATCACCCAGGTTACAAAGAGAGACTGAATGTATTATAAAAGCAATTGATGTTTTGAATTGCCATATATACATTCTCTTGTGTATTTCATGTATAAGTGTGGGGGTCTGATATTCTCTGTTAGTATATTTTCCTTAGTTTGTTAGGCAGGGAAATCCTTTTCAGAGTAGGAATAGTGAAGTGTTTCTTGAAACATATGATTTAATAAAATGGCAAATTTAGAGAAATCCTCTAAAAGTTGTCTGCCTTTCATTTCTGACCCCTCACAACTATCTAATGCTTTTCTAGTAAGGTGCACTGTGCTGAAAAAACAACTCAGGAGAAGGGAGTCATTCTCCTGGCCTTTTTCTTTTATTTACTAAAAGCGATGGGGTCAAGCTAGGTTAGTTTTGGGACGGAGGACAGACTTTTGGTTAGGATTTCATCACTAATGCCGAGCACCCAAGTTTAGTTGTGTTAGGTAGGGAAACCCCTAGGTTTTAGAAAGTTATTTTTTTTATCATTTCGTAATAAATCTCATTGAACATGACATCCATTGTCTGTCTCCTCCTGACCTACCACAATGGGAAACCGCAGATGCCGGTATTATCTTTCCACTAAGACCAGTCTGGTGATCAAAAATGTTGCGGCTCATCACGTAGACACCTCGGCTCGGGGTCTGATGCTTGGGGTTGATACCTCGCGGCAAGCGTGGCTGCATGCCACTAAGTTCTCCAAGGAGGTGCAAGACAAGGTTCTGGACCTTCCATTTGATGGTAAGGAGCTTTTTCACTCTTATACTGATGTAGAGCTCACCAAAACCAAAGACAGCACCCAGACGGCTAAATCATTGTCTGTTCTGGTTAAAGCTCCCTTCAAGGCTCAAAGGCCGTTGTCGCAAGGGTGACCTTCCTCTGGTTTTAGGGGCTTCCTCGACCGCAAATCGCGCAGAGTGGATACTCCTGCGGGGAATAACCGCCGTAGACAACACCGTATGCGGTATTTCTCCCGCTCCTCGACCTCATCATCAGGTTTAGGTGGCACCGTCACCGATAAACCTGGCAAATGAGGGTTTTCCGCGCTCTCACAAGACCCCGGTGGGAGGACGCATTGCGTCTCATTGAGAGGTGTGGCAGACCATCACAGAAGACAGATGGGTCTTGTCAGTCGCTCGAGCGGGCTTCCGCTTACCTTTACACCCCACACCTCAACCCTCCTTTTCAGCTGTCGGGCTCACCCTCCCTCAAGGCCGAGGTTCAGAAACTTCTGCACCTCAGAGCTGTGGAACCTGTTCCCCTTGGGGAGCGAGGGGAGGGCTTCTACTCCCGGCTGTTTACGGTGCCCAAACCCAACTAGGCTGGCCTGCGCACTATACTATATATTTGGACGACTGGCTTCTACGCAGCCCTTGTCCGTTGACAGCAGCGGGCAACCTCCAGTCTCTCCTTCAGCTCCTGTTCCATCTTGGGCTGTCAGTGAACTGGCGGAAATCCTCCATGACGGTCTCACAGGACCTGACTTTCCTGGGTTTTCGTTGGAACACGATAGACTGCCGAGTGTATCTGACCGGGGACAGAATGGCGGATTTGTTGGCCACGTGTCAGATGTTTGCGCAGTCGGAGAGCATGTCGGCCTGGTGGTTCCAGAGGCTTCTGGGCCTCATGGCTTCGTGTGTACTGGCTCTTCCTCTTGCTCGTCTCAAAATGAGACGGACCCAGATGGCCCTTCGGAGTTCCTGGCATCAGGCTGTGGACCTGGATTCCAAGCGGATAATGATTCCGGTTTCCATGAGAGTTGACCTGGACTGGTGGTCATCTCTCAGCAATCTATCAGTGGGCGCGGGGTTCCAGGACCCAGCCCCTATGGTGACAATCATGACAGACTCCTCCCTTTTCGGGTGGGGTGCGACGTTAGATCTTCTTCAGGTCTCGGACCTCTGGTCACCTCAGGACAAGCTCCTGCACATAAATCATTTGGAGCTTCTGGCGCTCAAGGCGTTCAGACCTCTCATTGTCAACAAGGTGGTCCACATAAGAACGGACAATGCGGTGTCAATGTATTACATAAACAAGCAAGGGGGAACAAAGTCTCCCCCTCTCGTGGACCTGTCCATCCAGATTTGGGAGTGGGCCGTGCTTCATGGGATCTGGCTGCTTGCAGTGCACATCCCAGGCCGGCTGAATGTCACCGCGGATGCCCTCAGCCGGCGGACAGTGGTCAGCTACGAGTGGGAGTTGAAGGCGGAGATCCTCTCATGGATTTTCTCGCGTTGGGGCACACCGGCGGTGGACCTCTTCGCCACAGCGGTAAACAAGAAGCTTCCTCAGTACGCCTCCAGAGGGGGTCTGGGAGCCTCCTCTCTGGGGGATGCACTCGAGATCGCATGGCACAACATGAGAGCTTACGCCTTCCAGCCTCTTCCCCTAGTTCATCAAGCAATTTGGAAGTTGAAGAGCTCTGTCAACTGTTCTCTTCTACTGATAGCTCCGTGGTGGCCGGCCAGGTTTTGGTTCTTAGTACTTCAACACCTGTCGGTGTGTCCGCCGATCAGGTTACCAGTAACTCCCGATCTTCTTCACCAGGGGGAACAGCAGATGTGGCATCCCTCCCCACAATCGCTCAACTTGGCGACATGGTGCCTGAGTTCAAGTCTTTAGAGCATCTGAGTTTGGCTGCGGATAACATGCGCATTATCCAGGCAGCCAGGAAACCCTCGACCAGATCCCAATACAAGAGTAAATGGCTCAGGTTCTGTCATTGGTGTTTGGAGAAGAAGTTGGATCCGAGGGTGGCCACGATTGACACGGTGCTGTCCTTCGTGTCCTCCCTAGCAGAGTCAGGGGTTCATGTCCTGTCATGCAGGACTTATCTCTCAGCGGTTTCCGCTTACCTTTCTACAGACCTGTGTTCTTATTCTCCAACTAACCCAGTGGTGAAGAGAAATTTTGCTGGCTTGACACGTCTCTACCCTCCGGTTCGTAGTTTGCACCCACCATGGGACCTAAATGTAGTCCTGACGGCGCTGTGCCATATACCTTTTGAGCCATTGGCTACGGTTGACCTCAAGTACGTGTCCTGGAAAGTGTCCTTTCTGGTAGCCGTTACGTCAGCGAGGAGAGTGAGTGAGCTCCAGGCATTGTCGGTGGAGCATCCTTTCTTGGTCTTTCACAAGGGCAAGGTAGTCCTTCGGACGAACCCAGCTTTCCTATCAAAGGTAGTGACTGAATTGCATCTGAATCAGTCGATTTCCCTTCCGGTCTTTTTTCCGAACCCTGCCCCGGAGGCGGAAAGGGTTCTACACTGCCTTCATGTCCGAAGAGCTCTTAAGTTCTACCTCGACAGGACTTCCGAGCTTCGGAGCTCTTCCCAACTGTTTGTGACCTTCGGTAAACCTCAGGGCAGACAGGCGTCTAAGGCATCCATTTCCAGATAGATTGCCGCCTGTATCATGGAATCTTTCACCGTCCAAAAGCTGAAACCTCCTAAAGGTATCCATGCACACCAGGTGCGAGGCAAGGCAGCCGCGGTTGCTTTTCAGAAGTATGTTCCCTGGGAGTTCATCGCTAAAGCGGCTACTTGGGCCTACCCATCTGCTTTGTGTAAGCATTACTGCCTCAATATGAGCTCTAGAGCTGACGCTCAGTTCGGCCAGGCTGTGCTGAAGAACCTGTTTCAGTAAGGGCTATTTCCATCCACCCATAGTTCCTGTAAGGAGTGCTTGTGAATCTCCCATAAGTATGGAGGAAAGGGGACGGGACGTAGGAGTATTACCAGGTTACTCACCGTAGTGACCACCTTACTCGTAGTCCCTTTCCTCCATACGCCCGCCCGCCGTCCCCTCTAATAAGGTTCCTCTGTTATTGCTAATGGGTCTTGACCCTGCGATAGAAAAGGACTGATGGGCGATGCGCGGGGCGGAGCCAAGGTGGGCGGGGTTACGGCCGCGTGCCGGGCCCCGCGCAGGAAAGAGGGGAGGCTTTTTACAAAGTGCTCCGGTCTCGCCCCACAGGACGGAGAGATGTCCCATAAGTATGGAGGAAAGGGGACTATGGACTGAGAGTAAGGTGGTCACTAAGGTGAGTAACCTGGTAATTCTCATCTCTCGCTTCTGACATGTTTACCTTTTGGCATATGAAAGGAGGATCTAAGTTATCGCTTTAAGAAACGCAGCACAGGGGAGTGGAAGTCATATTGTTAACTCTATTGCTTGCGTGAAAGCATATGGGAATCTTTAGGGATAAGTTGCACCTTGACTGAGTTACGACAGGGTGACCACACTTCTTACACTGGCTTACATGAAAGAGCGCAGGTGGTGTCAAAGGCTGATCTAATAAGGCTTTGTTCTTTGCTAGCAGGATGAACTTAGTGTGCAACTGTGACCTGTTGGGACCACTCCTTTACATTGGAAGGTATAAAGGCTCAGGGTTTCGGTGGGAATGGGTGCTCAGAACTGTGTGTCTTGTGTTGCAGTTGGGTTCGTGCTGCCACTGCTTTCTACTAATAAACATGTTCACCAATCCACCAGAGTTGTGAGTGAACCTTTTTCCTCATCACTACCTTGGTTTGCTTTGGCTAGACTTCAGTATCTTTCCTGTTCAACATAATAGGTTGACCTCTCAAAATCCACCCGAGGTGGTTTTGGAAACCCATCTTCAGGACCTTCATTGTGGAACAGGAAAAGGGTTACATGCCATGCCCACCTGAGTGAAATTTGGCATCCCTGTTAGCCCTATATTCACTTTCCTGGTGAAGATTGTCTTGTAAGTGCTTTAGCTTGTCTTCTAAGTGTCACAATTGCTCTACTTGTCTAATAGGGCAGACCGTGAAACACTGCTAACTATGTGAGATGCACGTGGTGCAACCTCATATCGGCATTCACCTATGTACATTAAAACAAACTCTCCTGAGTTAAGTATGCACACCAGTCCTATAAAGTATTTTATTTACTACAGGAACTCATCTCTCTTTGTAGTTCTGAGGTTTACTTCAAGTTCTGAGCTCTGCAGCTGAAACCACATCGTACTATGCTTGACTTGGTATATTTGAAAAACACACTAACTCGCATTTTGCAATCATTCTGCTTGACTTGGCCACTGTCATGACCTCCTACTAAAAAGACTAGAGGACATTCCATTAAACAATCTTTCTATGCTGGATGGCTGCATCCCTGACTGAGTTAACTGAAACACAAATAGCCCCTTTCTAATCTGGTCCTTGCAAGCTCACGGGCAGAGTACTCCAACGATCCATTCTCTCGCCTCTTTTCATCATATGCAGGTCCCAACTTCTGGAACTTTACTTAGATGCTTCAACTCAAAGTTGACACCCCACTCATTTACAAGTTCACAAGCGATTTTACAAGTAACTCACTATACTAAAATACATCCCTCACACACACGGGCTCCTGAATGATGAGAAATGTAACCCACCCAAAACCAAGCTTATGATCTGCAGCATGAAACCACCAAAACTCTAACGTATCCCTAGCTGAAAGAAATGGCAATGTTTCCTCTGCCTACAATAACTGTAGGAAGCCGCTTTCTTGTGATGGACAGAAATCTTACACTGGAACCACAGGTTAAAGCAATGTGATGATTTGTTCCTTCCAGCTCTGAATGGTCTGACACCTCATACCCTACCTGACTTTAATGTACAGGTCCCTTGCAATAATCACACTAGTTCTCCCAAAACTAGACTATGCCAACAACCTTTATCTCGGTCTCCCTGAATACTAACTTGGTTAGGTAAAAAGAGCCCAAAACGCAGCACACATCACTCCAGGTTTTCGAACACTCCACTGCGCCGAGATAAGATTATATTAGTAACGCTGTGAAATGCAATGTTTGCTTTCCACAGCAGGAGGGGCCTGAATCATTCACAAGGAAATGTATCTTCTGCCCAACATATAAGAGAGGTTGAATACATCAGCGAGACCCTAGTAATTGTGCCAACTCCAACCAGAAAAGCCTTGTTGTATTTGCTTTTCCTCTGAGTCCAAATTTGGATTTCTTAGCCCAAACACCTTTGCCCAGAAGATGACCCACGTGACCATCAGAAATCAACTAAGAACATGGCTGTTCAACTAAGACCAGAATGAGAGCAGCTCCAACCCCCAATCAACAATGATGAGTTGCAGTAACACCAACCTAGGCAGATCCTCCCCATCTAATGTATACCCACATACAGTAAACACACACATCAACAAATGACCATTGGAGAATTGACTCATTTGGGGCGGGCTACACGTGACCTAAACTCCATCAATTCAACCAATTATACAAATAACCACAAACCCACAAGTAACTCTTCAGCAATTGACTATCAGAGAAGGGAATCAATCTCAAACCTAAATGCAATTTTACCAGTACTGCCGCAAATATGATCATGATGTCATACATAATAATTTAAAATCCGCTGTCCAGAAACCTATTCTGACCTGACTTTTGTCTCTACCACTTAATACTAAGAAAATAACCTAACTCTTAACAAAGGTACAATAAGTGCTGTCGCGCCAAACAAAAGAATGGTGGCTGGTTTCTCTTCACACCATAATTTTCCCTTTCAAATGGATTGTGTCCTCCAACGTATTCCACATCTTTGACATGTAATGTCCACAGC
Organism: Ambystoma mexicanum; assembly: GCF_040938575.1. Classification (NCBI taxonomy): domain Eukaryota; kingdom Metazoa; phylum Chordata; class Amphibia; order Caudata; family Ambystomatidae; genus Ambystoma; species Ambystoma mexicanum. Next base: position 818,873,622 of record NC_090934.1, on the reverse strand, counting down.
TGTGCACTTTGGAAACATTTTTTGGCAGAGGGGGTGCTGCTTCCATGACTTTGGGTTGATGTCCTTCGAAGGCCTCTGTCGAGAGTGACGTTACCGGATGTTATAAATAGGACGCAGGGCGCCCATAGCCCCAGTTCTGTTTTTTCCGCAAACGTGTTTGCTTCGAGAACTCGGCGCACCGCGTGTTTCATTGTAGAGATGTCTTCTTCTTCGACCCCTCCGACTCTGTGGTCTTGCTTCAAGACTTGCTGGGACTGCAAGTATAAAATGTCGATCACCGACCTGCATCGCATTTGTGGTGCTTGGGCGAGAGTCATAACATCGACGACTGTTCAAAATGCCAGTCGCTGACTGCCAAGGCCTTGCAGGAGCGTAATGGGAAGATTCAGGTAGGGAGGGGTTCTAAATCCAGTAAGTCCCGTACATCTAAATCGAAATCCAAAGGGGTGTCCACCGACAACTCGAGGGGTGACTCTCCACGTCGGGAGAGGCCCAGGGTTCTCGGTCCCGGAGTGGTTCCCGCCATTCTTCTTCCTCGTCGCAGCATTCTCGGAAGCGCCGTCACTGTTCACCTTCCCCGTCCTCATCGGAGGATGGAGCCGCGAGGAAAGTGGCATGCCCGACGAAGTCGTCGACTCCGGAGGAATGGGCTGCCTTTAAGGAGTAGATGTTGGCGATTTTTCAATTGCAGGGCACGGTTCGGTCGCGCCTTATAATGAAACCGGCAAGGAACGGTCTCGTACTGTGGCTCACACGCCTTCGGGCTCGGGTCCGTGACGCGACTCGCATTGGGAACCTTTGGGGTCCCGTTCGGACAGTCGCAGGAGACGTGCTTCCAGGTCTCGGTCCTCATCCCCAGCAAGACCGTTGCAACCTGCTAAGGGCTCGAAGACGGCGTTGACTCGGTCGGCGCCGTGTCCGTCCGACTCGGACATCGAGGCTTTGCCTTATCAGCCCACGGCGCCGTCGGCTTCATTGTCAACGCCAAAGCCTTCGGCGCTCTCGTCACCGAAGCTGTCGACACTCTCGGCATCGAAGCCTTCAGCGCCCTTGACGCCTTTGGGGATTTTTGCCCGAAATGTACCATTGGAGTTCCCTGATCTGGTGGATCCTTCAAGGAAGGCTACTGCTAAGTCTGTGAGGCCAGTGTTGGACTCCAGGCCCTCTTCTGTCCCCAGGCCAGGTTTTCACCACCCTTTGGACGACAAATATGAAGAGGAACAAAGGTCTGACTTTGAGGACCCTGTTGAGCATGATGTGGCTCCTGTCTTTTCTGGAGACAGTCAATTGGAGGAGTTGAGGCAAGCCCTTCATGATGCCAGTTGGTTGGACACTTCACCGGAAGTGGAATTTGGCAGGCCTGAGCCTGGGGCTCATGCCGAGTCGTCATATAGGCGGCTCATGGCTAGGGTCTCGGAGTATCTGGGCTGGTCCAGTCCTCCTGAAGATTTTGTACAAGATGATCTAACTTGACATTTTAGATCAAGGGCCGTCCTCTGACCCGGTGTTACCTTTTCATCTCACTTTACAGAAAAGGGTGGCAGCTGCTTGGCAGTCACTGGAATCTCTTCCGGCTGTTAACAAATCTTTGACAAAAAAGTACTGCCCTTCCGTTGGCGACCCCAGCTACTTATCCACTCACCCCACTCCCGAGAGTTTGGTGGTTCAGGCGGCTACGGCCACCTCGAGGCAGGCGGCGTACCCTACATCCCTCCTGATAGGGACGACAAACGCTTTGACGGTTTGGCTCGCAAGGTATTTTCTGCGGGGAGTATGGTGTTGAAATCAGCCAACTCCACTTGTGCCTTACACACACACTGGGGAACTGTTTCTCTAGCAGCTGAGCATATTCCCGAGGGGGAAGAAAGGGATGGGTTCCTTGCTCTTGTGCAAGATGGCAAGGATGCCATGTGCGAATCCCTTCAGTCTGGTTTGGATACGGCCGACGGTGTTAACCGATCCATGGCTGCGAGCACCGCTATACGTAGGTTTGCATCGTTGCGCAAATCGGGTTTTGCCCTGGATGTGCAAGCCCGTCTTTTGAACATGCCCTTTGATGATGTGCATTTGTTTGGCAGCAAGGATGACGAGAGCTTTGAGAGGTTGCAGACCTCAAAAGCTACGGTGAAATCTTTAAGCGCAGCCGTGCATCAACCTCAGCCTTTTCGTCTTAGGGGACAGCAGTGGAGGGGAGGTTCTTTTTGTTACTACTCCTCCTTTGGTAGAACGTGAGGAACCGCCAGTCAAAGGGGTCACCGTAAAAGTACCCGTGGTGGTCTGGGAAATGGAGGTGCCAAAGCCGCTCAGGCATCTGCCGCAGCCGCTCCAAAACAGTCAAGAGGCCATGTCCCATGGTTCGCCGGTTGGGGGCATGCTGTCTCAGCATCTCGAAGAGTGTCGAGCCATTGCATCGGATGCGTGGGTTCTGGATACAATAGCCCACGGCTGCTGCCTTCCCTTCCTAAAGCGGCCTCACGGCAATCCACCTGGGAATCTCTCTTTGAAGTTTCCGGATCCGCTCCTTGTGCAGGAAATCTTGACCCTGCTAGAGAAAGGCACTATAGAACTGGTGCCTGGAACGGAGAGGAACAAGGGTTGGTATTCCCCTTATTTTTTGATCCCGAAAAAAGACGGAGGATTGAGACGGATGCTCTGTGCAGGCAGAGCACGGTCTCTCACGAGGGGGAGTTGGCTCAGGAAGTCCTTCAGGAGATCTTCACCCTTTGGGGAACCCCACAAGTGGATCGCTTCGCAACAAGTGCCAACCGGAAGTGCAAGAGACTCTGCTCAAGGGAATTTCCTCCGAGAGGAGCCTTAGGAGACACGTTCGTAGTGAATTGGTCATTCCCACGGCTGTACGTGTTTCCTCCAGTTCCTGTCATTCCTCAAGTGTTGCGGAGGTTACAGAGGTTCGGTTCCCACATGCTCCTCATTGCTCCGGATTGGGCCAGAAGAGCGTGGTACCCGGACCTTCTAGAAATGTCCATCTGCCCTCCACGCTGTCTTCCCTACCGAGAGGATCTGCTCTCGCGCGTGAAGGGGTGAGGGGGGGTCGTAGTTCTCCATCCAGAGGTCAAGACTCTCAACCTTCATGCTTGGTATCTGAAAGGTTGAGGTATAAGGATTGGGACCTCCCGGATGACATGATGGAGGTGTTGCTTTCGGCCAGGCGGCCTGCAATAAAATCCCTGTACCGTTGCCGTTGGCGTAAGTTCTGCGACTGGTGCTAAGAACAAAATGTTGATCCTTTTCAGTGCTCCATTCCTATGGTTTTGTCTTTCTTACTTTCTTTGGCCCACAGGGGCCTTCAAGTAGGTACCATTAAGGGTTACCTGGCGGCGCTGTCTATATTTAAGCGTTCGTCTGAAGAATGTTCTTACTTTAAGATTCCTTTTGATTTCTCCATTTCTTAAAGGACGGACTAATGGGTTCCCGCGTCCCCTTTCCAGTTGCCGGGTTGGGATTGAAATTGGTTTTGAAATTTCTAATGGGTACTCCATTTGAACCTTTGCACTCTTGTCCTTTGAGATTATTGTCCTTCAAAACCGTGTTCTTGGTTGCGGTTACTTCCGCTCGCAGAGTGAGTGTATTGCAGGCACTTTCCTCTAAGCTGCCCTTTAATGTGTTCCACAAGGACAGGGTACTACTGCAGCTACGTCCATCCTTTCTACCTAAGGTAGTATCTGAATTTCATTTGAGTCAAAAGGTGGTTCTCCCTTCTTTCTATCCTCCTCCTCATCCTGGTAACGAAGAGGATCCTAGGAGAGCTCTGAGCTTTTATATTTCTAGAATGTCCATGGTCAGAGTGGACAATCAACTCTTTGTGGGTTATGCTGGACACCGATTGGACCAGGCTGTTACCAAACGGACCTTGTCCGGGTGGATTATCCTCCCCATTACGGAGGGTTGCAAACTCATTCCACTAGGGGCGTGGCTACTTCCACGGCCCTTCAACTGGGAGTTCCTATTAGGAATATTTGTGATGCAGCCACATGGGCTTCTATCCACACCTTTGTGAAACATTACTTTCTGGATACGATGCATGGTCAGGATATGGCCTTTGGTAAGGCGGTTCTTTATTCCGCCATCTGATTGGGTACTCTAAATTCTTTTCCCTCCTTCAATATTCTGGTATTGCTTTGGGAGTCTGTCAGAGATGTGGAATACGTTGGAGGACACAATCCATTCGAAGAACAAGCTACTTACCGACTGGATGTTCCTCCAACGTATTCCACATCGCCCTCCCAGCCTGCCCCTCTGGAGAATTTCCTAAGCGATTGCAGCTTACTTTTCCGCAAGGCTATTTGCAGTCAAGCAGGCATTGGATTGGTGCCACACGTTCTGGGGGGGAAAAACTTAAACTGAGGCTACGGGCACTGTTCGTCCTATTTATAACATCCGGTGACATCGCCCTCGATGGAGGCCTTCGGGGGACTTCGACCCGACGTCATTGACGCAGGACGCCCTCAGCCAAAAAAGTTTCTGAAGTACACTGCTGTGGACATTACATGTCAAAGATGTGGAATATGTTGGAGGAACATCCAGTAGAAAGAACGTTAAGAGTTGGTAAGTAACTTGTTCTTCTCCAAAGTCAAAGGGTACTTTGCCCCATTGCAAAGTTCCAGTGAGGACACAAAGTGTCTCTTATAGGCCCCCTCTTCATTGGGATTGAGCCTGTCTCTGGTCGGTCTCTTTTTCTTAGGATTTGCTGACATACTGTCTGAGGTCTGCGTTCAGCCCTTGGCATACGTCCACACCAGGTATTTTCTGAGGGTTCCTGTTAGGTCGGTTTTTCAAAAGTCCAATTTAGGGCTTCATAAAACTATAACTGAGGCAGTACAAAAACTCCATTCTTAGTATAAGGCTGCACCACCTGAGAATGTTTGGTAGCATGGACAGAGCAGCCAGGCTTATCTTGGGAACGAAAGAGGGCTGTGGATAGGTACAAAGACATTGTAGCATATATGTGGTGCAAAGAAACACGGATATACTATGTATTGTGAACATACAGGGCTTATTGAAATACAAGTAGGCCAAAATAAATCTTGGGGAAGTAAGTACTATAACATATATATAAACACAATTATAAAAACCAACTCAATGCTTATGGTTTGCAAACCAAAGTATAACCTTTTTAAGAATAGCAATAAGCAGTTGAAGGTGAGCCAAACCTATAACACATTCTGAATGGCATTAAGCTATTCTTGGGGAGTAAAACCTAAGTAGTTAGACTTTTAGAATATCATAAGTAATCCAAGAACAGCAGACCCTATTGGTCATAATATACAGTGTTATTCAGTTATAGAATCACTCAATTAGACCCACACTGTTACAAGTATATCTTGCAACATATGTAACTTTCTTATATTATGAATGGATACAGTTAAAACCCCAATGTTAATTTTAAGACCATAATATTGATATTATGATCACAGAAACTTGGTTCACGGACACATGTCAGTCGCATTTCCATATGTTGACACCTCCTAATTATTTTATCAAATGGCTGAAAAGGGAGGGAAGAAGGGGAGGCGGGGTGGCCATTATCTATAAAGATAATATTAATTTGCAAAGTACCGGTACCCTAAAATGGGATGACATTTCACAGGTGCTAGCCTGTGCTTTCCAATGTTCACCTAACGAGTCCTTTAGACTCATTCTATGTTATAGAGCGCCAGGTCCAGCCACCGTGTTTTTAAATGCTGTGGACACCTATCTGGGGGCGGAGCCAAGCAATCAGCCAAATATTGCTATTGGTGGGGACCTTAACATTTGGTGTAATGAGCCAGAAAACGTAGACTTTCTACATTTTACCGTTTTCTGGACTCGCATAATCTTAGCCTTCTGTCGAACCAATCCACTCTTGCAAATGGACATTGTTTGGCTCCCATAATATCCAGAGGATTTAAGCTAAATAATGTGGCTATTGAACTAGTTAGCTGGTCCGACCATTCCATGGTTCAGTTTAATTGGATGATGATGCATATTGTACACAGAAGTAAAACACCACCCATCATAGACTACTGACAACAAAAACAAATATCTGGATCAAATTTCAGATGCTAATCTGATGCTACATTGTTAGGCAGAAACCTGTGCAGTTCCCTTAGGGAACACTGCAAAAGATTTAGGACTACAGGTGTTAGCAGTAAACCCACTTGGTAGCAGTCTGTACCACCCAGATTTACCTGGTAGCTGTGGCTGAGCAGTCAGACTTTTCTCAAGAAGAGTTGGGCAGTATGCAAAGTATACACAATAGGCACTCAGACACAATAATACAAGCAAACACTAACCAGAGCTTTGGTATCAAAGTATATAATTATTTATTTAAAAACACACTGTTTGAAACACTCCAGCACTCTTATTGTAAAATATTCTAAACACAGTTACTATTGCAATATATACATTCCTTTTTCCTTATCAGATAAGTCTTAGTAAAACACCACTTATTTTCATACAGAGGTGAGCGCTTGACTAGATAGCACTCCAATAAGTTTGCGAAAAAGGGAGGGAATAAGACAGAATATGGAAAGGTACACCACTCTAAGATTCAGGAACACTGTTAGCAAGGCGGAAGAGCAAAAGTCACTGGTGAGCCAAAGTCCAAAGGCTGGGCCCACTCTTAGAGAGAGCAGAGAACAAATGCGCCCAAGATCACACAGTTACACTAGGCTTAGAAAGTCTTGCAGAGAGTTCAAAAAGAGTTTGGAGAGGCTTAGGAAAGTTTAGCCAGGGTGTCCCAGGCTAACCCAGGTTCGAAAGCCGGGGGCTAAATCTACCCCGTACAGTTGGTAGCAAGGGAAGCCAGGCGGGGCACGGTACCTTAAGTGGGAAGGATCCTCCAGCGGTGGCAGTTGTTCCTGGCAGTGGGTGCAAGTCACATCGTCGTCCAGGGGAAGAGGAGATCTCGACTTGGAGGAAAGATGAAGGTCGTTGCACTCCAGGGAAGAAACCAACCGCAGAGTTTTCCGGTTAAAGGTGGTACCTTTGTTTCGCGGTCGTGGTAAAACGTGGTATCCCGGTTGCCGGGGTGCTTGGCACAGGCAAGGCGGCCACGAGGTACGTCGGGAAGGCGAAAAGACGGTGAAACTGGTTATCCCCACCAGTCAAAGGAAGAAGACTCTCCGGTGGGAGATCTCCTCTGTCGTTGGGAAAAGTGGTGAGACGGTCCAGCAGGGCTCCACCACTGGTGGCGTCGTGGCAGGTCGGCTCAGCTTCTCCCTCGTCGGATTCTTAGGTCCTGTGGCGACTTCTGAAGTTCCAGTCCCCAAAGCCCTGCTTTTATGCAGAAAACCCCCATTCACTCAGCCTAGCTGTCACTCAAACATGCTAAGTGATGAGCCGGCCGGCTCACCACTTGGGCCAATCAGGACCGAGTGCGACTTGAGTTGCCTAGGCAACTCAGTCCAGGGTGCCTAAATCCCCCTTCCACCCCTCCTAAGTACCCCAGACAGAGTGGCACCACTTTGGAGGGCTTCTGTGGAGAAGCCCGCCAAAAAGTGGAACAAAGGGCTCGACTTGGGTTGGAGTCACAGAAGAGAACACAAACGCCATTTTAGAATCAAGTTTTGGCAAAAAATACCAACCGGAGAATTAATATTAATTAAATAAACCGGCGGTATGTTCGAGGCTACCGTAAATAATTAAATAAAGGTAGTAGCCTAAAACAATGGGAAATCCCATAGGAAAATATCCGCGGTTGAATATAAAAAGTAGTATCCACTGCCCCCAGCCAAAACTCGATCAGGGGGGACGGAGATGTGCCCCCTCGACTAACAGACCCCGGGGCAATTGAATTGCCCCAGCCAGTACGTCCACAATATGATGGTTTGTACTGGTTCTGTTCAGAATTTAAGACTAGTAAAGTCAATGGTGACTTTACATGCCCTGGGAGACAGTAGTCAGTCCCAGGGTATGGAGTCTATACTGGGGGGGTCACTATGACACCCGTGTGTTACTGCACTGAGGGTGCTGTGTAACACACATCACAAAAACACATGAACACCTATGGGGTAAAAGACCCCATAGCCCATTAAGCACATCTAGATTCAAAGAAACACACTCAAATCATGCCCAAGAGTGAGGGTAAAAGAGTCTCACTCTTGGCAGGAGAAAAAAATAAACCCCAAAAATCCAGCAAAGCTGCTGGGGGACTCACTAGGTTAGGAAATTCAGCCTAAACAGAGAATTCTCCCTAACATACATATTCCAGAACATTAGGACTTGTCAGAAGGCGAGGTAGACTATATGCACCTGATGTAACAGTTACAAGCAAATTGTGACCTCCTTTCTCCAGTTAAAAAAAGTTTAAAAAAACTACTAGGAGAGGGAACCAATAGTTTAGTAAGACTTTAAAGAAATATCAAAGAAACTATCGGAAGGCGGAAAAGAGATGGTGTTCGACTCAATCCAGTGAAGACCTTAGAACGGCCAAATTAGCACTAAAGTGCTATAAAATGGAGATTAGACAGGCAAAGGCGCTAAATTTACAAAATCAGATTAATTTAGCGCAAAACAGACCGAAAGAACTATTTAAGGTTATTGGAAATCTAGTGAATCATGACTGTATTAATGCATGTTTGCATCCGAGTTTAAAGATGGCCAATAATTTCACTATTTTATTCTTTAATAAGGTTGAACAATTCAGATTAAATATTGACAGCCAAATCTACTGGTGTCTATGACCTTACTGGACCAATCCAGGAGGCAGGGGAAATAACCCCAAATATGTAGTTTAATTTCACCCCAGTGGAAAAAGAGACGATTAAAAACTTTATTGGTGCATTAAAACCAACCAATCTCAGTTATGATCCTATACTGGCATACTTAGCAAAAAAACAAACAGAAGCCCTGAGCAGACCATTACAAAGCTTTGTCAATGCATCGCTGGCTCAGATGTGTGCCACAGGATATAAAGAAATGGTACCCAACGTCACTGTTAAAAAAACCTAGTTTGGATCCCCACGTATTGGCTCACTTTCACCCTATTGCTGGGCTGATGTGGCCCACTAAGATTTTAGAAAACGTTGTGACCATGCAACTCCAGAAGCATCTGAAGGAGAACAATATTCTTGACACATTCCAGTTCGGCTTTAGGCCGGGACATGGAACAGAGACGGCATTGCGCAAGGTATGGGATGACGTACTTGAAAATGTAGATAGTGGCAATGTTAGTGTGCTCATTATGTTAGACTTGTCGGCAGCGTTCGACATGGTCGACTTAAATATTCTTAATGCTAGATTGCGTGAAGTGGCACATGTCTACGAAGAAGCTCGGAGATGGTTTGACTCTTTCCTGAATGACCGAAAGCAGCAGATCAAGGTGGGCCCTTTTGTATCAGAAATGCTGACCATAGTATGTGGAGTTCCTCAGGGCTCCTATCTATCGCTGGCGCTTTTTAATCTCTATATTCAATTGAATCTGCAGTATCATTCCTATGCTATGCAGACGACACTCAGATTTATTTCAGCCTAAAACAACCAGCGGAGGCAATGGAGAACATCCTGAAATGTGCAGAGGCAATCAGAGTATGGATGATGGATAACAAGCTCCAACTTAATCCTACCAAGACCGAGATAATTATCTTCGGCTCTAAGAAGAAATTAGGAACCACCTTTCAGATGGTTCCATGCCCCTCGATATTTGGAAATATTTCAAAGTACACAGAATCTGTCCAGAAGTTAGGGTGCATTTGGCAGTCAGATCTGGGCTACAATCGGCATACGAACCATATGGTTAAATCAGTATATTTCCATTTTAAAATGTTGAAACCACTTCTCCCCCTTATCTCAGAAGGTGACCAAGCAATGGTGGTTGGTTCACTTGTTAATGCTAGGTTGGACTACTGCAATGGCCTCCTGGTAGGATGCCCTAAATACCAGTTGCAGAGCCTTGCAATGGCACAAAATGCAGCAGTATGTGTGGTGTTTCCTTATCCTGGAAAAGTCTGTTTCAGAATTAAGAAGAAACTGAACTGGCTTCCGGTCCATTGAAGGATCCAGTTTAAGCTCCTGTGCCTGGTCTTTTAAGTGTGTACAAGGCTTTGCACCCTCCTATTTAACTGCTAAGATTCAAACCTACACCCCTGATAGATCTCTGCGATCTGTGACTCAAAACCAACTGGTGGTTCCCATCTCCAGATTTGTCCATTGGGGGATAGAAGGTTTTCGGTGGCCGCTCCTTGTGCATGGAATTGCTTACTGCCTTATCTAAGGAAGATGTAATCTTTGACAGTCTTTAGAAAACAGCTCAAAACATTTTTATTCAAGTAAGATCCTGTGAGTGGCTATATGATGGTTCATTGTACTGTATGTAAGATCTGTGCCTAGATGTGACTTGCCGCTTGGTTCCCCCATGGGATTTGCTCTATATAAATTCCAATTTAAATCAAATCAACACAGTTGGAAGGGAGTAACTTAACTTATATACTTTCTAGAGGGGACCTGAGATAATCATTGACAAGTAAGAACCTAGTGAAACTATTTTAGAAGTGCACTAAAGCAACTCGGGGAAAGCGCAACCCAACATCACAGTTTAAGAAGAGCAACAGCTATTCAAGGTTAGTATAAACTATTGGTACATTAACTATCCGCTACCTAATAGCTAGGTATACCAGGGATACTTTTCAGAAGTGTAGAATATAGTTATACGGTAAGAAATAATTCTTAGCAGACTTTTAAGAAGGCTATAAGCAATTCAGGGAAAATAATAAAACCAATAAAATTTTAAGAGGGGCTACAAGCAAATCATAGACCAGTATTAACTTCAAGACTGTTTTAGAAATGCACTGAAGCAGATCAGGGAAAGCAAAGTCCAATGGTCCACTTTAAGAAGAACACAGTTATTCAAGGTAGGTAAACCCTATTGGTAAGCGTTTACACTCATTCAGTTAAGATTAATAAAACAGTACCAACATAATTACTTTTAAGACGAGTGAAACACTATACCTTACATACTTTATAAAGGAGCAACTGCAACTTAAAGGTAAGTAATACCTGTTGTAACACTTTGTAACTTATTCTATTTCAGAGGTACAGTTACAACACTAACTCATTTACAAGTAAGTACTTTCAACACTTGTTATATTTTCAAGGAAGAGGCCTTATCTTTTTGGAGTTCTTCCCTATTCTAGAGCATGAGCTCTCTCATAGGCAGAAGAGGGGCCCTAGTGGTCCAGGAGCCAGCAGTAGGCAGGTCGGCATAGGGTTCAGATGCAGGAAAATCAGAGTTCCAGAGCATATCTTCTTCAACAAGTAGATATTAGCTTCAGAGTTAGTGTTTAGGGACTTCACAGAAGACTCCCTATAGGCGTTCCAGCATTAGGCCTGGGCAAACGGTATGGGAAAACTCCCAAACACACAAATCGCCCACTCAGCCTCTTAGGATCGACACAAGACTGAGTTATGTATTACCCAAGCCAATACAGTACCTTGCAGAAAAGAAGGTGTGGATGGCTTCACACTCCAGCAGCACAAGACCCGGTCCCTGGAATCTCATTCTGGTGACAAAATGAAGCAGACACTGGATGGGAACCTGCAGCAGCCGTCATCAGAAAAGGCTTCAGCAAATGATTCATCAAGGCTTCTCGCGGTCTGTGGATTTGGTGCCCTTTTACAGGAACCAGATGACGAATATCCCAGGTCGGATTCTTCTTCTCTCCCTCGGTCTTAACTCTGGTGAGGGGACTTCATGGATTGAAATTGTGTCTGGAGTTCCAGTAGGAGTCCATCAAAGCTTCAGCAGGAATCGTACTTCGGAAGACATTGCACTGCACTCAGACTTGAGGTCCCTTGTTTTGGGCGGTTGTAGCCATTGAAAGTTGCAGCATGTTTAGATAGAGCTCGTTTTGCAGGTCTTCTTGAGACTAGTGGGTCTCACCACCAGCCGCTGGATCATCGATTCTGGAACCCCCAGGTCGTATGGAAGGTAGGGTTATATCAGGTTCCAGTTACACAGCAGGTTCTCTGGTTGTTGAAAATAGTTACATCTGTTTCTTCATCTTCCTCTTTGGGTTCAGGTCCAGTGGTCAACTTGTCAGCAAATTCCAGAATCGGGGTCTTTATCAGGAACTCTCCCTGTAGTTTACAGAAAGGAGCGGCTGGCTGTCCAATCAGGCAAGGTGAAAGACACAGGGCTGCAGAGTTTTGGACTGCTCCCTCGCTTCCTGCCTTCACAGACACTCCAGAGCTTTGGCTGGGAATACAAAGGACTCCTGCCAAATATAAAACTACAACCAAAATATTTCCTGCCTAGGGTGGCAGAAGAAGACCTAAGAAAAAAAAGGATACTTAAAAATGGCATCTGAGCAGAATGGTGACCCTTGTATGCATCACTGCGGCTGATTTGACAGCCTGCGAGTATTATGACTAAAAAGTAATTATGTTAAAACCACTGCCACCAACCATACAAGTTAATTTGTCATTGTAACAAAAAGTTTACCAGATAAGTAAGAAAGGGGATACATTGTATCTCCCCAGCACTCCACATGAGGAGAGGTGTGCTGGCTCACTAAAATAAATGTAAAGGGGATGGGAATTACACTTACTCAAACGTCCCGTCCCCTTTCCTCCATACAGCATGGGCGTTCCTCGCTAGGGACGGGAGACTGAAACTTTTTCACCAGAAAAAAAACACCTTCCCCTTTAAATTTAGAGGTGTGCAGGCGCATAGCCCTGGGAGCATGGGCTCCCCTGACTCTGCTCACCGGCGCCACTCCCCAGTCCTCTTTTCTGCATCAACGGGAACGGACCACTCCTGGGTCAGGCCTCCGGCCTTGTAATTCCACTCGCTCTTCCCCGCAGAAGTGTTTTCTTTTTGTCTTGCTCGTGTCTTTAATCAGATACCTCTGTCCTTTGGCACCACGCTCCTCCCCGGCACAGTTCGTCGTCAGCAGGCTCCAGCAGGTGTTCAGCCTGCGAGGGGCTCTTCCATACATTTGACCCCCACGCTCTCCACCTCCGCTGCCTTGGCCCTGACCACGCCTGGGAGTCCTGTACAACATGCAACGCACTTACAACGCGCTCTGAAGAACAGGTTAGCCCGGGGTAGGGAGCTCTTCGGATGTTTGCCTCCAGAAGACTCAAAGGAATTTGTCAAGACCAGTCCAGGCCCAAGGTAGGGGCACTGTTTTCATCTGCACCTAGAGTGGGGAATGACCTTTCAGGTTCTTGTACCGGTGCAGGTACCAAGGCTATTACATCTACCACCCGCCGGGCTGAGGGTCCGCTAGATCCTACTGGTGACTGCGCTAAAGGGCCACAAGGCTCTATTACCGGGCCTACACCCGAGAGGCTACACCTAGTACCAGACAGAGGTCAGAGGGGGCGCCACGTACCCCGCAAAGGTGACTCCTGTCATGATCCCAGTAAGTGAGCACAGTTTCCATTCAGGCATGCAGGAGAAGCAAGGTACATCACATCTATCAGCAGGTCAAAAGTGGGTACAAGCCTGGCAAACATGGCATTTGTACCATTCATAGCATATGCTCCCATAGTCTCTCATAGTGCTTACAGTGGTCTCATACACTAAACATGGCCGCCGCCAGATCCATTGATAACTTACAGCACGCGCTATACTTATTGCAGAGGGAGCTACTTAAGCCCTGTCTCTGCCGGAGCATTCGCTTCACGTCTTCGCCACTGACAGCGGGTAACGCTACCAGCGTCTCTCCTCACAGAATCTGTCAAATGAAAAATCAGAGATATTAGTTTTCACAGAAAAAACAGAAGTCCATAGTTATTGAAAAGACTTACCGATCCAAAGTTATCTCCGAAGTAGGTTTTTAGTCAGCTGTGTTCATTTGTAGCCGCATCATCTTCTGTCAGAAGTTCTTTCACAGGCACAGCATTTTCAAGCAGCATTCATCGTTCGCAGTCGCACTACCTTCATTCAGAAGTTTCCTCAGCAGCCGCCACATCTTCCGAAGGTATTTTTCCTCAGCTTTCCAAAAACCTGCAGAAAAAAAATGGTATTTAATTAACAATTAACTTAATAGAAGATAAGAAAGAAGAAATTTAAATAAGTTTACGTACCTGAGGTTTTTTCAAGTTTTTACCGCTCAGTTATTGCTGCGCTCTTCCCCAAAAGGCTGCAGTTACTCTGCATAGACGAATTTACGCTAGTTGAACGTGCCTCCATTCCGAGTAACATCACAGTCATCCCGCAGCCATTAGACTCTCCGAATTCCGAGAACCTTCAGGAAAAAGGTAAAATATTAGAAAGAGGGATCTCTCCAACATAGGGACTATTCCAAATCTAAAAGACTATTGTTTTTTCTTCAGATACTTACCCAAGACAAATTCTGGAAAAGCAAAGACATTATAAAGGCAAGAGTCTATTGAGCACCTCAGCCTTCCAAGTTAAAGTTTCTTCTTTCCAATGCGGCCCTGTAGAATAACAGGATGGAGAGCTCCACAAAACATAAACGCAGGTGAGAAGGGAGGGATTACTAAAAGCAGAGTTTTACAGTAACTTCTCAGAAATCGGGTATTATAGCAGTTCTATTGTTGTTTAAACAGAAAAGGAATCCTAAAGGGGCCCAAGTAACATGTCCACAGGCTGAGAAAGCATTATACTCCCGAGGAGTCCAGGTAAGTGTTACACTCCTCCCCCAGGAGGCGCAAAAGCAGGAGGGACCTTTCAGGTCCCGGTACCCAGTGCAGGTACCAAGGCTGCTACAGCTACCAGTCGTCAGGCCGAGAGGTTGCCAGATCCTGCGAACACTGCGCTGAGGGAGCCACAATATTCTATTACCGGGTCTACGTCCGAGGGGCTACGCCCTAGTACCGGACAGATGTATGCGCCTGTACGCACCATGTACCCTGCAAAAGTGACTCCTTCCCCCAGGAAGAGCAGGAGCAGGAGGGACCGTTCAGGTCCTGGATACCAGGGCAGGTACCAAAGCTGCTAGAGCTACCAGCTGTCAGGCCGATGGGTTGCGGGTTCCTACCGGGGGCTGACTGCGCTGAGGAGCCGCAAGGTTCAATTACTGGGTCTACACCCGAGGGGCTACGCCCTAGTACCAGACAGATGTCTGATGGGGCGCCTCTATACAGCACTACCGGCGGCATCGCCAAGGGCAATCCGCCTACCAGGCTGTGTTCTAAGGTGCAAGGTAGGCCTCAACCTCCACTGCCAGGAGTCTTGGAAGAGGCGGGGCCCACCGAGGCAAGCACCACGACACAGGCACGCAGCATGCTGCCTGACAAAATGGCCACCGGGCAGATAAAATGTTGGCTTGTCTGACTCCATCCCCCTTTGGGGAACTGGTAGGTGAACGAGTTTCCTAGTGGGACTGGTCTTCACGAAGTACGTGGCCCACGGCATACCCTTCATTGTCGCAGGACTGATGCACCCCGCAGACAGTAAGGCAGAGCGGGTTCAGGCTGCAGCATGCCCGCACCTCCAAGCTCTCCCCCGGCCTGTGAATATGGGTTTTCTTGAAAAGCCATGATCCTTAGGGACATATACTCCCCCCGGTTCTGTCGTTGACACACACGGCCACTCCGCCCTTTGTTCCAGCGCCTCCAGCTCCTGTGCAGCCCCAGCTGCCCATGCCTCCAACGGTCTTGACAGCCCCACAGCCTCCTTCTCAGCAGCCGGATCGGGTTACAGCTTGAACCCCATTCGGCACAGCCTACCAACAGGTGCCTCAATGCCACGTTTAGACAGCTGGAGAGGGCCCCCTCTTGCTGTTGGCACTCTCACAGCCACACTCCTGTGCCACTTCCGGTGCAGCACCTGGCACGCTTCAAGGTGCGGCTGGTGGAGGCCAAATATGGTTGAGCAAGACATAATGGAGTCCGCCGTGGCGCACATTGACGCCTCAGGCGGTGCCTTTGGGAAGGGGTTGAGGGGGGGTCACCTGTTCGGTTCTATAACGGATTGGGAACTTGATAAGAGGAGGAAACGTCCCCAGACTGCTGAATCCTTATCCATCCTCGCTAAGGCCATCCATAAGGCATATAGCCAGACTCGCGCCCATGCTGGCGCACAAGGTTTGCGGACTCTTGGAACCTCCCTGCAGTGTCCTCGTGCTACCGCCTACCGATCCCTCCTTCACCTCTCTCCTCCCCTCCGCTCCCACAGATTGGACAATAACTCTGTGGGCAGTAATTCACTCGCACATAGAGAGGCAGGCAGTGGAAGAAGTCCCAGCCTCCCAGTGGGGCGTGGGCTCCTATTCACGTTTTTTCGCCATACAATAGTTACCCCAGCGTGTATTGCAGAGATATTGTGCTCAGGAGACTGGATGTGCTCCCTGGATCTGAAGGATGCTTACCTTCATGTACCGATCTGCATCCCCATCGGTCCTTTCATAGGGTCAGGATCATGGGCTTCCATTTCCTATGCAAGTTTCTAACCATTGGCCTCAATCCTGCCACCAGGGTCTGTGCAGGACAGATGAACACGTGGCAGCCCTACTTGGGGCCCAGGGTCACCACGCCTATCCTTACTTAGACTGGCTCATCAGAGCAAGGTCTCCGGAGGCAGTCCTCCACTCTGCCTCCGCCCTTATGCTACCACTACACGAGTTGGGATGTTCCATCAATCTCAAGAATTCACAGCTGGAGACCGGGCAAACTCTAACGTTCCTGGGCCTCATCTGGGATACGAGCTCTGAGAGAATTTTCCCCTCACTTGGGGCATTTTCTCAGCACAACAGTTACCTCAGCATGGTGGTACCAACGCCTAAATTGCAGTTAAACTGCTCAGCCTCCTGGAGTCAGGAGAGGGGTACCCGGGTGGAGCCGGGCAGCATTGTACTGCATCTCCATCACAACCTAGTCTGGTGGAGCACGGACATCAACTTAAGGATAGGCAGGCCCTTTCGTCAGCCAGCTCCAACAGGTTAGCATCCCCACACAGGATGGGAAGTTACCTTGGACAGCCAGTGTGTCAGCGGAGAGGTTTCTGTCAGGAGCAGGCGGCTCTCATCAACTGGCTCGAGTTGGACATCTGGCTCGCCCTCAAAGCCTCTGGCGGCAATCGGAGCCTACCGGAACTCTGGGGAGAATGTTTTTTCTCATTCGCCAATCCGGTGGTTAAAAGACATTTGACGGTCCTCACCCGCCCATCAAGAAGCCACATCTTGTGTGGGAGTTCAACATAGTGTTGGGCGCCTTGGCGCATAAACCCTTTGGGCCAATGGCATCCGCAGACATCAGACAGCCCTCTTGGTGGGTCTTACGTCTGCACGCTGTGTCAGCGAAATCCAAGCTCTAATGGCACCCGAGCCATAAACTACCGTTCACAGGGACAGGGTCGTCCTCGGAACGCATCCCACGTACTTACCTGAGGTAGTCTTTGCGTTCCATCTAAATGAGGTGATAGTACTCCCTACTTTCTTTGCTGACCCTAAGGACCATGCGCAGAAGGTTCTGCACTGTCTTCATGCTAGACGAGCGCCAAAGTTCTATCTGGACAGGACCAAGAGCTTCCGCAAGTCTGAGGCTATATTTATCACCCTCGGAGGGACAGGGCCAGGATATCAGGCTTCCAAGGCCTCCAGAGCAAGGTTGATGGTGGCCCCCTTAAGGAGGGCTAGGGTGGTCAACACAAACTGCTTCCGGCGAACATGCATGCCCATGCATTCAGAGCCAAGGCCACAGCGGTCGTTTTCCAGAGACACGTACTTTGGCAGGTCATCAGCAGGGCGGCCACTTACGCCACTCCCTTGGCTTTTTGCAAGCACTACTATTGGGATGCCAGCTCCAGGTCAGACGCAGCATTCTGGCAAGCAGTATTAAGGAACTTGTTTTCTTGAGGATCACCTCTCCACCCTGGGGCTACTTTCAGTTGTAATAACCCATGCAGTATGGAGGAAAGGGGACAGGACGTAAGAGTAATTACAAGTTACTCACTGTAGTGACTAATGTACTCTTAGTCCATAGTCCCCTTTCCTACCTACGTCCCACCATCCTCCCCTCTAATAAAACAGGTGTCACTTAGGCAATTGTAATATTGTCAACGCCTCAAGGGGGACTGAGGAGTGCTTAGTAAAAACTGTGGGTTCGCAAGTGAAAGTCTGTGCGCTAGTAATCACTGATTATGTTAAGGATTCTATCAGAAATTGGTAAGTGTCAGCAGCATTACCATCCACGCCAGCCAGACCACCCTGGCTGGTACTGAAAACCGGTAAAAGGAAGGGTGAGGTGGAGATGCGCTAGACACTACAGCAATAAGGCACACGAATAATACAGTTGATGTTTTAATTGTAGCAGGAGCAGCACTGAGGAGTGGCGCCGGTGGGCGGAGTCAGGGGAGCCCATGCTCCAAGCGCCGCGCTCTTCTAAATTTAAAGGGGAAGAAGGTTTTTTCTGGTGAAAAAGTTTGTCTCCCGTCGCTAGCGAGGGATGCCCATGCAGTATGGAGGAAATGGGACTATGGACTAAGAGTAAGTTAGTCACTATGGTGAGTAATTTGTAATTAACTTCTTGGAAACAGTAGTTCACCCAAGAAATAAGAGAATTAAAAAGGGAAGCCCACAGGAGCAAGCCAGCCTAAAACCAAAATGTATAGAAAACTATAACTCAAATCACTTTTGGAGAGACATAAAAGGGTCTCCCATAAAAAGAGTAAAAAACTAGGTGGGAGGGGGAAAAACATTCCCACTCACCTAGGGACAAGGACAAATAATCACCAAGTCCAAGCCAAAACTTCTGGGGTTGATGCAGGTCAGGAGGATTTATCACTAACATGAAAATCTGACATAACTGTTCCCCATCCAGGAATCCTGCTGTACTCTCTCCAATTAGTTATCTCCTGGTGTTTACGACTCATTGGGGTCTCGGATTCCTCATCCCGTCTTGGAGTCTGTCTCTCACCCCGCCTTTGGGTCTGGTTTCTTTGACCCTTCCTGGAGGTTGGTCTCAAGCACTGCTTTGGGGCTTTCACCCCACCTTGGGGTCAGGCTTTCACCCTACTTTGCCTTGTTGATCTGCCTTTAATCCCGCTGTGGGGGTCTATATCTTACCCCACCTTGGGATCTGTGTCTCGCCCACACTTGGGGTCTCCTGGGGCCTTCCTGGAGCGACCCCCAGACCTTTTGTTTCTTAGCATGCGTTTCTGGGTGGGTGTTCTAGGAGGATGATTCGGCTTCTCTTCCCTGGCTTCTTCCTCAGGTTCCACATGGTTTGGAGGCTTGGCTTCCATCCCGCTGCCACATCTGCTTCCCAACGGGGCGTTGTTCTCTGCTCGAGGCTCTCTGGACCAGACCTTTCCGGTCTGGGTCCCAACAGGACTTCCGTGCATTCTGTAGGCTTGTCTGTACCTTGGTACGGCACACTGGGTGTGTGCTTCCGGTCTCCTGTCAAACACCACCCTGGAGGTGGTTTCCTGGCCTCAGCTGTTCTCCGGCAGCTTTCCTCTCCTCCCTCACAGCTGATTGGAACAAGAGTGTGTGTCAGTTCTCCGGCCTCTCTCGTAAGGTGTGGATGGTGCATATACAGGGTCAGAAACTATAGTAGCCAGTCACGTATACAGTTGCCAGTTATCACAAAAATTACATAACCAATAAAGCTGTTAGTTTCTTAGGACAAGAGAGGAGAACATTAATTGCAATCTAGGGATTGCATGTCCTCTAAGTGGGGTCATCCCCAGTGGGATCCTGCTTGCTCTGTCCCCTAGAGGGTGTTAAGTTTAGCGGTCTCCCCTTCCTAGTGCCAAAGCGGATGGCTGCCCCTTGAGGAGAGGGGACAAATTCCCTGGATTTGTCACAACATTTATTTAATTTGTATTTATCTGACTGCCCTTGTCGATGCATGTTCCACCGTTTAGAAAAAGCTTTTTCAAAGCCTTTCAAAATAAATTCTATGATGCAAATTCTAACTGTAAACAGTGAACACGAAGTAGCATGATCATTTTATCCACTGTTGTCTTCACCTTAAATGCCAGCTTATACCTAAAGCCTGATTGGATATAGCTGCAATTGATTTGCAAAATATTAACCTCTAGGAATTGTAACCACTTCACCCCCCTCCCTGAGTGAATTACACTGGCTCACTATCCCGGCTAGGATCAGGTTAAAAACTGCATGCCTCAACTACAAGGCACCCACTGCTGGTATTCAGGCCTATGTGACTGCCAAACTAAACACCAGAAAACACACAGTCATTTCAGGCAGTAAGACCATCACCAGACTGGAAACTAGGTAGGCCCACAAAGGGAAAACTAGGAAGCAGTCCACCTCGTGCTATGCCGCAACTCCATTTCGGTGGCATTCTGGACTGCTCCATGTCTTCTTCACTTTTGGAAAGAACTGAAGACCTGACATTTCCAATAACACCTTTGTGTAACCTAAATTCTATCTGTCATTTGCTCATCCCAGTCTATACTTTGTATTTTGATAATTATTACTAAGCTTTAATAAATGGCCGCATTGAGCTTGTGCGTATCGTCACCGGCAGTCCGCCAGTGGACCACGCAGGATAAGACAAACGGCTCTGCATAATTTCTTTGTTGTACAAGTGTGTAACTGTTAACCACAGATAAAAGAAATGACACCAAACCCAGGCCATACACATTTGCTTTTGTAATTTATTGCAACACCTGGCCAGGAGCAGAACTTTAACACATAAGTAGGTGAATTCTGTGATGACGCTGTATGATGTAGTAATACAATAGAGGTGGATATGAAGTTTCTTTACGTCTCTTGCTGTACCTGTTCTGTTTGGTTTCTAACTCATTTTATGTTCTGTAGTTTCTTCGAATGGTCCGTCCTGTCATCCTCTGTGCATTGGGAGACCCTCCATGCTTGCTTGATATGGGCGACCGCTTATCTTTGGTATAGGATGGGCTGCAAAACGGGTTGTTCATGGCCTGGGAGAACCTACACAATCCTCTGAATCCGGGTCTTGTTAAATAAAAGGCACCCCTCCCTTGCATAGTTTCTTTGTCAGCTTACAACTGAGTAATATTCTCGAAAAACTTTGCACAGTCGGAGCAGACACAATTTTAAGATGTAAATAAGCAGTTCAGGGTAAATGTCTTTAGCACTAGTTCAAGGACATGCAAAAACCTAAAATAGCCAGTATTACATACATTTGGCTCAAAGAGATGCATTCCTGGATGCCGCATGCAGAGCGTGTGCTGAAAGCCTATTGAGTGGATTTTCCTAATTTTGCAGAGACCGGGAAAACGTGTCCATTCATTGTTTTACATATCTGCTAATAACATACAGCAGCAAAGTACACATACGTTTTCGCTTCGACTTTGATTTAAACATCACAACATGTGAAGTCTAGTACAATGACTTGTTACATTTTCACCAAGAATGCTTTGCTATATGGCCTATAGATTGCTCTGTTGCTCCCTGGATAGGTTTGACCCATACAAATATATTATAATAATATAGGACCAAATGTCCCAATGTTTCTAACGCTCAAATCAGTTCCTGCAATGGAGCTTTGGGCTCTCCTTTGTGTTCCCTTCTGAGTTCTATATTTGTATTCAGTGGATTTATAAAGTGCAAACCTAGTTGGGAAGCAACTGAGCATTTTAAATTGTGTTGCTTCTTGCCTTCCTAGGCTTTTGAAGATTGTTGCAAAGCACACTTACACATAAGAATGTGTTATTTCCTCTTGCCTTTGGGAGCACCCACAATTATTACCAGCAGATATTTCTCCCTTCCTACACGGGTGCTTGTCAGACGGATGTTCTTGCCACCTACGTTCTCTTCTGAGTTTGAGCCTACAACAGGGCTCTGCCTTTGTCTCTGGGTCTTGCCCTCTGCTAGGTAGTAACACATCTCCTCACATGCAGGCAGTAGCTGCTTCTTCCAAGATCTGCAGTGTGAAACCTCTCTTGAATGCTCCAATAAAGTTGAGGATTTGCTACTAGTTTTCTTATCAACTGGGGTGCCTGGATTGGTCTACATTGATTTTACCTCCCCTTCTGACTTTCTTTTGCTGTGGGATTCTCTCCTCTCCATTGCCAGCAATATATTGATTATCAGTGAGGATGTAGGCGAGTGGTTAAATACTCCTGCTGCCATCTTAGCGGTCAGGCGGGACCACGCCTTATCTCACCTTCCATTACTGCCAATGTTTTCTCTTCTGTCTTGCTATGATTGCAGTGTTTGGGATCCTCACTCCTCCAGCTGTATAATACCGGCAGTGAGAATTTCTACCCAACTGCAAAGGGCTTGCGAGTTGCGTATGTGATCTGTGTGTCGGCCATAGGATCAGCATTTCATGTGTTCCGGTTCTGTGCCCATAAACCATAGGCAGCAATGCATAATACGCTCATTGGAGCTCATTTTGATTTTGTGTAAACTGCCCACAAGGGCCCTTTACGTTTTCACTTTGGTGTATACATGTCCCCTACTTGTAATTTTCAACAGAGTTCAAAAGTGTAGTGCAAATTGGTGGAGTACTCTCCTTTACATCGCCCTCTTGCACACCACTGTGCAAAATGAGTAAATGAGTAAACACTGCCTGTCATTTATGCATGGCGTGCAACCTTTACAATGTATTCCTATGTTATCTGCCTGCTTTTTTCTGGTGTAAAAAGCATGCAGGTTCCATTGGATTGCACAGCTTTTACACCAGCCTGGAAAAGTCATGCAGGTGTAAATGCTGGAGTATTTGTATGTCGAGAGGAAGGATGTAGCAGAATCGTAACCTGCGACCCTTGCCTCCTCTCTGCAATACAAAGGAATGGAAATAAGTTGTATGATGAATTAAATGCGTAATATGCCTATGCATGACTCTGAATTACATTTGTTACGCTGCCAGAAAAATTTGCTCTACTGTGTCCAGTGGTATCCACTGGTACAGGATGTTGGGGAGTGTTGAGATGGAGTCTACCCGATTTATGGTAAACAGGTTATGCATTGAGAGGTTAACCAAATCCCGATAAAGGTAGGCAAATGAGCAGTCAAGGCTTAGCCTCAGGAAAAGTGTGAGTGATATAGAGCTTCAATGAGTCCACACAGAGCAATACCAATAGTTCAAGTTAGTAAGTATATTAAAATACAATTATTTATTAGGCCTTTCTAAACACACTAAGCATTAAAAAATCATAGGTAGGTATTCTACTAAAAAAACATAAATCACAAATAGATGTTCACTTTTAGAGATAACACATGCCAGTAGTCAATGGGTAAGTAATTCAATGCAAGAAAAACTGTTAAATTAGTGAGAATAATGACTAGCTAGCCCTAAGATGTAATGGGGCCGTGTCCAAAAGTCACAAGTTCCACTATGGTTTCCCATGGTTTCAGAACTGATGCAATTATCTTTGCTAGTGATTGAAAAGTTCCTTAAAGTAAGGTAAGTATTTTACTGCATGTCAGTTAGGTATCCCACTCTATTCTGTTACAAGGTGAGCCTTACACCAGGATCTTTGGCCCAGGTTTGATGACCAAAGGCCAGGCCAGAGGGAGTTTAGCAACAAGGGCTCGCCACCAAATGTTACTTTATGGGAGACACTGGGAGAACAGAAGCAGATATGTTCACTTACCCCATCACTTCAATTCTTCCATTCTTCCAGGTGACCTTGCAGGTCTTCGGAATTCGTTGGGGCTCCAATCTTAAGTCGTTGGTTGTGGAGGGGAGCCCAGGGTCACGGGTGCAGAGGTCACTTTTCATGTCGTAAACTGGTCGGGTTTCTCACCAAATGTTTCAAGGCAACTTCTTGACGAAGACCCCCAAACGAAGAAAAGATGTAGACCTCGGCAGTGCAGATCCTTCAGGACATCTCACAGGATTGCTGAAGCATGATTCCAGCAGATGTCACCATGGTCAGGTAGCAACAGGCCATTTTACAACACAGAGGCAGCCCCCACTCAACTACCTTCGTCATGAGAAAGCGGAAAATGCGAGGACAGAATCATTATTTAAATGAGAGTAAAAGATGGCTGCCAGCTAAATCGTCGAGTTGTTGTGTCCTTCATCGTCTAGGCAATCACTGCTGCAAGTAGATTGACTGCCTGATGACCGGCAGGCACAAGCAGCCCCCCAGTGAAGGCCCACTGCAAAGGCTCCTGTCCGAGCTGGGCGGAACGCGCAAATTCCCCTTTGCCTTACGCCTTGTTCAACCTTCTCCCTGCTGGAGAACTTCACTCAAACGCCGGTAAGCCCCACACCCGATTATCTCTACCTTGATTGCTAAATTTACTCCCAGCTGTGTGCTGATTCCTCAAGACTAACACCGTACTTGCGATCCCCAGTTTGCTGCGCATCTGCATACCATCAGCGCGATCTCCCACAATTGAGCCTGAGGCCGCTTGCCCTGACATTGTCCTCTCGTCTCCATTCCAGCCTTATACTAGTCATCTCGATTGGCCGCAGCCCGCCTATTGCGCCGCATACCAACTGTGCTTATCTGCCCCCTACCCACCATAATCGGCCACTCTTCTTGGCTGCCTTGAATAGGTCACAGCACCTGACATCAGCAGTACGTTAATACTGCTTTACGCTCTCCCGTAAACTACAGGAGCTACCCATATTACCATACTACCTATGACCGAACACCCTATTCAGCCTACATAAATAGATTTCTGCCACTACCTGACACTGATGGCCGCCTGCCCCAACCTACCTTCATCACCAGCTTTACTATAGGCTCCATCTGCCACCGTGCCAGAGAACGCAGCTTCCCTACGGTACTGTGACGGCACCAATGAAGGCAAGCGTCTCCAAAAGGCATTACCCTCCCCGCAATGAGAGGCAATAATGGACACCGCCTGTGAGGGAATGAGGCCAAGACCAAGTGCGGGTAAATGTAAAAAGTTC
Organism: Ambystoma mexicanum; assembly: GCF_040938575.1. Taxonomy (NCBI): domain Eukaryota; kingdom Metazoa; phylum Chordata; class Amphibia; order Caudata; family Ambystomatidae; genus Ambystoma; species Ambystoma mexicanum. Next base: position 818,848,887 of record NC_090934.1, on the reverse strand, counting down.
TTTATCTAATCAGATAGGGCATGCAAAAGACTCTGCAAGCTCCGAGAGCGCTCTGTCTGACAATAGCAAAGACAGTCTTATTTATTACAAAATTTCGTCATAAAAACCTACACACTATAGGGGGCACATAGTCTTGGGGATTGGGTGGCGTCGACTAACTATAGGTGCAGTTGTGACAAGCTGCTCCATGATTGGTGGACATCAGCGTGGTGCCAACGTGGGGCGGATTGGTCAGCTGGGCTCATTGGGGTGGGGCTGCCAGGCCAGGCGCGGTCGGTGTTGTTGATGGTCGGTTGCCCTGACATTCTGCCCTTGTGGCCACACACACAAACATTCATCCGTTTAGATAATTCCGGTCGTCCTGTAAATCCTGCAAAATGTTACTCTAAGGGTTAATAGGACACAGGAGGAATACATATAATGTGAAGCTTTACCAATACATCAAGACACTGTTACTTCTGACCTGTTGACCGGGTGTCATAAACCTGGGTGTCTGGTCTGAGGGCATGAGGTGAGCTGCACTGTCATTCTGGTCTTGTTAGATGTAGTGAAGAATTACTTTATGATGTGTTAGTACAGCGTTGAATATCTGTTCTCCAAGGCCCATTAACTTGGGGTGAACCGGAGTACCACTAGATCAGCGAGGGTGTACCTCTGGCCCCTTGGGGCGGTGGGGTTTAGGACCGGGTTGTAAATAATTTGTTTGGCCGACCATGGCGGTCTGGGACATGGGGGGAGGTGAATACTTGAAGTGGGTCCAGCAGAATAAGGGGAGGTGAGGCTGTGCTGCTCGCACACCAGCTTGTCCTGGCGTGCCTTGGTGTGAGGGGAGGGGAGATGGTCTTGGGTATGTGTGTGTGAGCAATTCTCTGTGCTTGGGCTGCACACTATGTAAAACAAGAAAATGATTAATAAAGTTAGTAATATTAAAGCGGTCACACATTTCTACTGTCTATACATTTGTGTATTTTATATTTGTCTACAATAATTTGGCAGTATCTCATACATCGGATGACTACATTTTAGCAATTTCACACGGTAATAGCTGAATAACACATGAGGTAGCATTAGGTTTGGTGGTGTACTCGGGAGCATAGAAGCAATACATTCAGAGGCGATAATACATTTTCATTCTGGCTTGTACTTTTAACGTGTCTCTCTGTGCAACACACACATGCTTGCAGTAATGCTTTTTCAGCCTTCCTTTGTTCTTAGCAGCATTCGTTAGTTAGCACTAGGTGGTCTGTATCAATTTCTTTTCATTAAGTCTTCTAGGCACATGGTATTGTGTATGAGCTGAGGCCATGCTTACTTTACCAACACTTATGAACTCTCATCCCGTCCCCAAAACATAGATGTGTATAATTAACATAATAACCCTTATGATTCGTTAGGCTTTGGGGGGTTGTTAAACATCGATAGGGGTTCATGTAAGGAGGGTGTTGGCACCATGTGGTTTACATGTTAGGAGTTAGATGCGGGGTCGAAGCCTGTTCTATCAAAGAACGGGCCTTCAGCAGATCTGCCATGGTGCGGAGGCGCCAGGGGAAGGGCATGGCTCTCTGTGAGTGGGGGCCAAGCTGCAGTAGTCGCAGGCAGGCTGTCTCGTTGGGATTCAGGTTGTCGGTATCTAAAATGGAGTCCTGATGTTCTCCAAAATGGTGTCCATGGTCTGTTACAGTACAACACGATCAGTCCTGTGTGGCGATCAGTAGTCACCCCGCCACCTGGGTCTGGTGACAGGGGGGCCTCTGACGAGCCACGAACCTCACGTAGGTGGGGCATGTCGGGGAGGGGGGTCTTCTGGACCTGGCTTCCCATACATTTCCCCCCTTTCATTACTTAAGTAACGAATACTGTATCTCACCCAGCCTTTGGAGCTCTTTTTCATTTGCAACAGCCTCGTCCCATGCTGGTGTACCTTTTATTGGCATCCAGGCTCTACACACCCCTCTCGGTTTTCCCCTCTTCTAGCATATTCATCTGGTGTGCAGGTCATGTATATACATCCCCATCCCCGTCCAGGTACACCCACATTTCTGTATACCATTCTCTTTCTTGAGGTTCCTTTATTGTGGTGTGAAACAATCTATTTACTATGTCCCCATCGTAAGGTAGAGGTACCAATCTGTACTTTGGCCCGGGATCCTCACCTGTTTGTACTTGAGCCTCGTGCATGACCTGCGCCACTCCTCTAGTGTTGCCCATTATCACCATCATCATTGCGCCATTAGGCACTGCATTTGCACAACATCGAAGACCCAGCTGGCACAGGCAAAAAATCAAAAGTAAAAATACCACGATAGGCATCAGCATTTTGATCGTCAATCCAAGCCATGATGGTACCCAGGAGAAGAGATTGTCGAACCAGGTACTGGCGTCTGCTCCACCTTCGTTTTTCATTCGTTCCCCCAGGTTGTGCACTGCGGCGATAACATGTGACAATGTACCATTATCTGCGTCCTCGGAAGGTTCGAATGTGCAACATGCGCTCCCGATTTTTCGGCAAACACTGCCGTCCATTGCCGTTAACAGGTCTAGGACATACCTGTTCTGCATCGTCATTAACCGCAGGGCTCTTGGCTCCACCTTGATCACGTTAAACCCTTCTTCTCTGTCGTTAGCTAGTTGGATCAGCTCGCAACATGTGATCTGGTGCCATTTTGCATTTGCCCGCGCCTGGATGCTTGGAACGAGTGAGACAAAGAACGTTTCTGCAGGGCTGAACAGTCGATACCTGTCTGGAATCTCCGCCAATAATTCTGAGGATGCTTTGGATATATAATTGGATGACCTTCTCCTCCTCGATAACACCTCTTGCACATTGCCGGAAGACAGGACATACATTTGTGGCTCTTCTGTTGGTGGGGTGTTTTGTTCACGGGTAGCATCTGGCACTCCTTTTCCCCCAACAATATTACTCTCCGGAATCACCATCAACTCTGAGTGTAGTGTTGCCAACGAACACGTGCCCCTCCAGGACTGTGGGAGGTCCAAGTATGCCTGTTTGCCGCAGACCCAGTAAGTGTCCATAAGTGCTGCTGTTCCTTTCTTCATGTCTGAGATAGTAAGTGTCCAATTACAGTTCTTGTTCACACCCATTGGGTTCTTTCCTTCCCCATGGAAGCATAGATCATAGGATATTTCTTTTTGCAGTTTGAACGGTTTTTCTCTGGCAGTCACCCAGGTCAATTCCGTGATGTGCTCTTTCCAGACTGGCGTCCATGTGTTTTCGACCCACTGTAATTTTTCTGCTGTCAGCCCTCGCAGTGCCTCAGCTTTGCACGATATTTCTTCATCTTTCCATTTATTGTCCAAAAACAATGTCCCTTTGATCACGAAAAAAGGTTCTTTCAAGCATATTACTCAATTCACTCTTGAGGTTTTCTCATTCTGCAGCATTTCAAAAGATACTTCGTGTGCCTGAAAGGTGTTCTTAATTCTGCACAAGGTGAGATGAAGGAGACATTGGGCATCTGCAAGAGGCAATTATTTTGGCAACAGAACTTTAGGTGTGCCCGAGGCATGGGGGATCAGGGAACATCCATAACCACTCTAGTTGGTTGTCTGTTTTGCAGTGGAACTCATGTCCGCATACCATTTGTTTGACTGGTGTGGATGTCGGGGGTCTTCTATTGTGTCAAGACCCAGGCCCTAGTATTCATATTTTCTCCTCCCCACTTCCCTCTTTCTCCTACTGCTTCTAAGGTAGCTCTTTGCTTCTCGAGCTAGGTGTGAGATTGGCCCCCCTTTTCCCACCCCCCCCCCTTTTCCCATTCATCATATAGAGAGAGAAACTTCTCTGTCATTTCTTCATTTTCTTCCTTCCCTCCTATAGGTGGTCTGGTTTCTGATGTGGGAGTAGCTTCTAATGAGGGCAGTGTGGCAGTAGTATCGTATAGCCATGATATGACCGAAGGGTTGCAATCATTTAAACTGTACACATTATATTCTGAGGCATTTGGGAGTGTGGTTGGATTTATACTCATGCTGTTGTGGATATTCTTTGAAGACTGCACATTGGGCGGAATTGTACCATAGCCCCATACAAGCTGAAATCCATCCCATACTAAGTAATCACCCTCTTTAGCCACCTTGGTTGCGTTTCTCGTGTTAGTTTCATTCCCCCCTCCCCCTCATTCATCTCGATAGAGATGAATGAAATGAACCAGTACGTAACAAGACCAAACATCATTGTAAAAAATAAAACAGCACACACAAACAGGCCACATTCATACGAATATCTACACAAATTGAATACATTGTTTACATTTCTAACTGCCCTAATGCTATTCGTTGCGGGCTGCCCGTTCGTTGCCATGGTCACTCCTATATGTTAAAACATAAAAGTGCATTAAGCATACTTAAACAGTTGAGATATTCCTTTCCGAGAGAGAGAGAGAGAAAGAGAGAGCTTTATATTTACAATCCAACCTTATTTGTATTTTCATTGTTAGCTTTCATTTAACACACAATCACTTTTTGTCATTGTACATTTTTCCTTATTGTCAATCTTTTACTCTGTATCCATGTGTAATGCTTATCCTTTTGCTTTCCTCGTTATGGTTGATTCTCTGCTGTTGTCTGTGCTTCCTCTTCTCGTTCCTCTTGGACACTATCATTTGCTTTACGTACGTCGGTTAAATGTATCCAATATCTCAAGCCCTTTACTTTCACCGCAGTTGGTGTGCAAAATATCAATTCATAAGGGCCATGAAATCTTGGAGCATTCCACCTTCGTACAAAACTTCTGACATAAATCATGTCCCCTGGCATTAACTGCCCTTGTGGGCTTTGCTCGACAAATGTTTGTTGGGGAGAATTCTCTGTTAAGGCTAATTTCCCAAACCTAGTGAGTCCTCCAGCAGCTTTGCTGAATTGTTGGGGTTTATTTTTTTCTGCTGCTAAGAGTGAGACTCTTTTTCTCCCACTCTTAGGCATGATTTGAGAATGTCCTTTGACTATGTAATGTGTTTTATGGGCTATGGGGTCTTTTACTCCATAGGGCTTCATGTGTTTTGGTATGTGTGTTACACAGCACCCTCAGTGCAGTAACACAGGGGTGTCATAGTGACCCCCAAACATAGACTCCATACCCTGGGACTGACTACTGTCTCCCAGGGCATGTAAAGTCACCATTGACTTTACTAGTCTCAAATTGTGAACAGAACCAGTACAAACCATCAAGTACTAGTAGGGGTAATTCGATTGCCCCTGGGTCTGTTTTCCAAGGGGGAACTGTCCAGTCCCCCCCTTGTCGAGTTTCTGGCTGGTGGCAGTGGTTACCACGCAAAATATTCCACCAGAATATTTTCTATGGGATTTCCCATTCATTTTAAACGCACCACTTTTTGGTGCAATGTTGAAGATACCGCCGGGTTATTTATTTAATATTTATTCCCTGGTTGGGTCTTTTTGCCAGGACTCGGTTTTAAAATGGCGTTTGTGTTCGCTTCTGAAACTCTAACTCAAGTCGAGCCCTTTGTTCCACTTTTTGCGGGCTTCTCGACAGAAGCCGTCCAAATGGTCTCACTCTGTCTTGGGTCAACAGGATGTGTGGGAGGGGGATTAGGCACCCTGGACTGAGTTGCCTTGACAACTCAAGTCGCACTCTTGTGTGATTGGCCCAGTGGTGAGCCGCCCGGCTCACCACTTAGCATGTTTGAGAGACAGCTAGGCTGATGAATGGGGGTTTTGCTGCATAAAAGCAGGGCTTTGGGGAGTGGAACTTCAGAAGTCGCCACAGAATCCAAAAAGGGAAGAAGCTGAGCCATCTACGACGACGACACCACCGGTGGAGCCCTGCTGTACGAACTCACCACTTCCCCGACGACAGAGGAGATCTTCTTCCAGGAGAGTCTTCTTTCCTTTGAGCTGGTGGGACCAACCAGTTCGCCTTTTTCGCCTTCCTGGATCGTCTCGTGGTCGAATCGCCCGTGCCAAGCACCCCGGCGGCCGGATAGCCACGCTTCACCACTACCGCGAATAAAAGGGTTGTACCTTTTAACTGGGAAACTCCGCGGCTGGTTTCTTCCCTGGCAGTGCAACGACCTCCAGCTTTCCTCCACGTCGAGATCTTCTCTTCCCCTGGACGAAGCCCCGACTTGCACACGCTGCCAGGAACAACTGCCCCCGCTGGAGCTTTCTCACCATTTCAGGTACTGTGTCCCGCCTGGTCTCCCTTGCAACAGATTGTCCACCAAGGTGTCCCTTAAATCCGTGACTCCCTATCCTGGGGTGACCTCGGACCTGCTTACTTTACCTTTCTGAACTGATCCAACCTCTTTTGACTTTTCTGCAACGACTTTGAGTGCATTTCCACTGTGTGATCTTGGGCACATTCCGCCTTGCTCTCTCCAAGAGGGGGCCTGGCCTATGAACTTTTTGCTCTACAGTAGACCCTGCCTTTCTTGACTTGCTGTGGTTTCTTAATTGATGGTACTGTGTTATTTTCCTATTCTGCCTTTTCTCTCCCTTTTTAAACAAATTATTGGAGTTCCATCTACGGTTACGCGCTCACCTCTGTTTTGCTAAATAAGTGGTGTCTTAACCTAGACTTGTCGAATAATTACCTAGGGAGGTGTATATACTTATAGTGACTGTGTTTGAACTTGCTTGGCATATTAGTGCCAGTGTATTTTTACAAGTGTGTTTTTAAATAAATAATTATATTCTTTTATACCAAAGCTCTGGTCAGTGTTTGCTTGTGCTACTGTGTTTTTAGCCCTATTGTGTATACTCTATATACTGCCTAACTCTTCTTGAGAGAAGTCTGACTGCTCAGCCATTGCTACCAGGTAAATCTGTGTGGTGCAGACTGCTACCAATTGGGTTTACTGCTTACTCTTGTGGTCTTAAACTTTTTGCAGTGGTCCCTAAGGGGACTGCACAGGTTTCTGCCTAACAATGTTACTGCCTCATTCCGTTCTTCTCGATTAAATGGTGGTGCAGGCTGCCTTGATATGATGCGGGCTGCTCTTGTGAGTTTTGTGTAACGCTCACCTGATTCCCCTAGAGGCGCCGGTCTTGACTGGGCGTATACCGTATCTGCAAAGGTGATGTGTAACACACGGCTGGCTCTTTGGGCTGGACCTCTGTGCACTGTATGTCTGACTTGAAGGGTAAGATGTCTGCAGATAGAAAATATGGGATTAAGGAACTGGGTTATTGAATGTCTCTCTCTTCTTCCCTTTCTCTTCTCCTGTAGAACCCCAAAGGTTAACGCTCTCACCTTAGGTAAGTGAACGCCGTGCTCTCCATCTGCCTCGGGGCAGGGTGCTGTAACCAGTTTCTTCACTGGATAAGGGGAGCAGGCCTCTTGACTTCAGAGGACTGCTGTCCGTCGTTTACTGCACGAACGGTAAGTTTCGAGTAATTCTAATGTCTTTAAAGTCTTTAGTAATGATGTTTCTTGTTTTGCAGGGTTCCGGCGATGGCGGATGACGGGCTGAAGTGAGTTGAAGATGGAGCCCGTGTGATGAATAGAAGCGCCTGGAAGCACGTAAGTAAGCGCTTGTTGCCTGCTTCACGATGCGCTCTAACTGTCTTTTTCTTTTGCAGGTACAAGTTCGGAGCGGCTGCAGGGTGCCAGAATACCCACTGGGTTAGATGTGGAAAGGAGTAATGGCACGTGAGTATTAAAGTTCCCCAATGTCTTTAAACGCACCTTGTTTTGTCTTTCAGATGCGGGATGCAGCGCCGAAGGCCTCCGGAGCGTGCGAAGAGTTGGTAAGCTTTGGTCTTTCAGATGCCGGAATGCAGTGTGAAGACCTCCGGAGCGCACGAAGAGTAGGTAAGCCTGTGTCTTTCAGATGCCGGAATGCAGCGCGAGGCGTTGGTGACAGCCGATGGATCAGGTAAGTGAAGAGCTGTCACTGAAGACCGTAATGCTAACCTGTTCTTTCTTGTCTTTATAGGTGTTGCTGAAGACTGGATTCAGGATGGTAAGCCTTTTTCCTTAGGCCCAGGATCAGATGCAGAAGACACGATGAACGTTCTGCTGCAGAGGATGCAGAATAACGCAAAGCAAGATTCATCCATCGGGTGTGGTTTAAATAGCCTCCTGTAGTGCTTAGGTGTCTCCTTCCACAGCCACGCCTTGGTAAGAAAAGAGTTCCTGCTTTCCAGAAGAGTTCCAGTGTTCTGAATCTAGGGAGTGGCTCCTGCCCCACCCAACAGGAAAAGTAGTTCCAAACAGAAGAGGATCAGAGGCTCAACTGGCAGGCAAGTAAGCAGCATGGTCTGCTGCAGGTAAGTCCACCCAAGCATTATGAGCCCGGCGCTTCCAGCGCTGGGACTGGGCATATTTATGAGCCTGGTGCCACTGGCGCCAGGACTGGGTCCAAAAGGTCCCAATTGGGACTGGTTGGCACTCGGAACCTGGGTTATGGATCTGCTTCCAAGGGAGTTGGGAAAACCCTGACCTTTTGGAAGCAGAGATCATGACATTTTGTCAGATAATCAGTAAACTCTTCGCCTAGTATCGTGGCACTTTTGTGTGCATCTGAATGTCTGCGGCGTGGAGAGTGTGCTGTATGCATGCGCCTTCTCTTCACGATCTCGTGCGGTGACAAATGGTGGTCCTTGCTTGGCTGATTTCTCAGCTCGAACAGGGCCAGAGGCAGGCAATGGACCCAGTTCTTTTTTAGGGAAAAACACAATTTTGACAGCCTGCCTTTTAGGAGGCCGTTGATCTTCTCAACCACACCATTGCTTTGCGGATGATAAATCGAGCATAGCTTATGTTTTATTCCTAACCGTTTTGTTACTTCCTTAAACGGCTCATTAACAAAATGAGTGCCATTATCTGAGCGAATCACGTCGCAAATTCCCCAGCGTGGGAATTCTTCCCTCACTAAGAACTTTGCAGCGCATTTGGCATCAGGTCGTGCCCACGGCCCTGCCTCAACCCATCTGGAGAATGGACAGACAACCACTATCATATACCGTGCCCCATTACACCTTTCCCCCATATTGCTAGTTTTGATATATGTTCCTGGAGGCCGGGTACAAACCAATCCTCTTGTATCTCTGCAGCTATATGTTGCTTAGCATTGTGGGCTGGGAAGTGTAGTTGCTGGAATGCTATTTCTAGGAGTTTGAGGGGCATTACCACCTTCCCTGTATTATTCTGACGCCACAAAAGATCTGTTGCTGATTGACTACAACCTCTCTTTTCCCAACAGCCCTTTTTCCTCCTCACTTGCTACTTCCTGTAACTCTAGTTTCGAGGGGATTGGGTCCTCCGACATATTCCATATCTATGACAGTAATCACCACAGCTGTGCTGCTTTGGAAAATCTTTCTGCGTCCTGCGTTGATGACGTTGATACGCCGTCTTCGAGGGCCTCCGTTGAGCCGACGTCACCGGATGTTATAAGTAGGACGCACGACACCCGTAGCCTCAGTTCCGTTTTTTCCACGAACGTGTTCGCTTCGGAGATCTCGGCGCGCTTCGCTTCTACTGAATCCTGTTCTTTCGGTTCTTAGAACCTGTTTCTTCATTGCCATATCAAATATGATGTGTTCGGCTTCTTCCACCCCGCGGTCCGGGTTTAAGAAATGTCGGGTGTGCGGGTCCAAGATGTTGCTGGTGGATACGCACGCTGCTTACCCCTGCTGCCTCGGGGAGGAACATGATACGGACGACTGTGTCGACTGCCAATCACTCACATCGAAGGCCTTGCGGGATCGTAAGAAGAAGCTGTCGGTCGGTAAGGTGGCCAAGCCCCGGAAGTCGCGTTCCACTGGTCTTTCGACAGACAATTCGAGGGGCGACTCTCCGCATCGTCATCAGGAGTCTGGGGGTTCTCGGACTGGGAGTCGGTCCCGCCATTCCTCTGCCTCTTCGAGGGCACTCCAGGAAGCGCCGTCACTGGTCGCCTTCCCCGTCCTATTCCAAGGACTCTGCCCGTCGGCGGGGTTGCTTGTCCCAACAAGCATTCCACTCTTAAGGAATGGGATTCCTTCCGAAAGGAGATGTTGACGATTTTTCAATCGCAGGGCTCCGGTCCGTCTGCGCCGTCTGAGGACGCCGGCCGTGGCCGTGCTAGGAACACCGCTCATCCGCCTTTGGGCTCGAGCAGTCGTCGCGACCACCGGGCGCCTTCGAGGGCCCAGTCGGACAAGGATGGTCTCTCTAGACATGCCCGTTCCAGGTCCCGGTCCTCGATGCCATCGAGACCGTGTGCACCAGTGAAGTCTTCGAGGAAGACATCGACGACGGCTGGAGGCGCCGAGGTAGTCGACGGATTCTCTCGAGGCCCAGCCTCTGAGGAAGTTGTCGATGCCATCGGCGCCCATGCTGTCGAGAGACACGCTCCGGGCTCTGCCCTCGAGGCCTGTGTCAACGCTGTCGAAGCTGACGGCGCCGCGCTCGACGTCGACGCCGATTCCATCGACGCCTTTCGAGGCGGTTTTGTCGGGGATGCCTTGTGGTACGGGGGAAACCCCTAGAAAAGCTCTGGCTAAGGCAAAACATGTCTCTGTTCCTTTTTCGGTTCCCTCATTCCAGCCTCTGGATTATATTTCTGAGGTGGATGAGGGGTCTGAGGAAGGGGTGGTTCCTGCAGAGGTCCCTGATGACATGGTTTCTGGTCATAGCCAGCTTGAGGAGCTGCGCCAGTCATTGCATGACGCCAGTGGGCTCGACACTTCTCCGGAGGTGGATTTTCGTAGGCCTGAGCCTGGCACGCATGCCGACGCCTCTTATCGGCGCCTGATGTCGAGGGTCACAGATTACCTGGGGTGGTCTGCCCTCCCTGGGGATTTTCAGCAGGATGACCTGACTGATATCCTGGACCATGGTCCATCAACTGACCCGGTGCTGCCATTCCATATGGCCTTGCAGAGAAGGGTGGGTGGCTGCGGCTTGGACTTCTCCGGAAAGTCTCCCGGCAGTGAACAAGTCCTTGCCGAAGAAATATCGCTCAGCCAGTGGTGACCCCTGCTACTTGACCACGCACCCCACTCCGGAAAGTTTGGTGGTGCTGGCGGCTAAGGCTGCAAAGCAGGCGTCGTACCCTACCATCCCTCCTGATGGGGACGACAAACGTTTTGACGGCTGGGCGAAGAAGGTATTTTCTTCTGGGGGTATGGCGCTTCAGGCTGCCAACTCGGTTTGTGCCTTGTCTCTTTTCACACACACTCTGTGGAACTGTATTTCCCTAGCGGCTGATCATATTCCCAAAGGGGAGGAACGGGATGGTTTCCTGGCTATCGTGCAGGATGGCAAGGATGCCATGTGTGAATCAGTTCAGTCGGGTCTGGACATGGTTGATTGCGTCAGCTGGTCCATGGCGGCGAGCACCGTAATATGCAGGTTTGCGTGGTTGCGGAAGTCGGGTTTTGCTCCCGATGTGCAGGCCCGCCTCCTCAACATGCCCTTTGATGGTGAACATCTTTTTTGGCAGCAAGGCTGACGAGAGTCTTGAGAGGTTGCAGACCTCAAAAGCTGCAGCGAAGTCGTTGGGCGCTGCAGTCCGCCAACCTCCGCCTTTTCGTCCTAGGGGACAGCAATGGAGGGGAGGTTGCTTTCGATATTACTCGTCCTTTAGTAAATTGAGAGGAGCTGCTAGTCAAAGGGGCAACCGTAGGAGTGCCAGAGGTGGAAAACAAGGTACTCGAGGTGCCAAGTCCACGCGAGCAATTGCCTCTTTACCCTCGGGCACTGCTGCAGCCACTTCAGCTCAGTCATGAGGCCCATGCTTCTCCGGTTGGGGGAAGGCTGGCGCAGCATCTTGTAGAATGGCGTGCCATTACTTCAGATCTGTGGGTTCTGGAGATCATAGCCCACGGCTACTGTCTTCTTTTCCGGCAGAGGCCTCATGACAATCCACCAGGGAACTTCTCTTTGAAGAGTCTGGATCTGCTCCTTGCGCAGGAAATTCAAACCCTGCTGGAGAAAGGCGCTATAGAACTGGTGCCTGCAGCGGAGAGAAACAAGGGATGGTATTCCCTTTATTTTTTTTGATTTCGAAGAAAGACGGAGGATTGAGACCCATCATGGACTTGCGCGGTTTAAACAAGCTCCTCAGAAAGGACAAGTTCAAGATGGTTACTCTTTCTCAAGTCCTCCAGGCCCTTCAACCTTAGGACTGGTTGGTGTCTCTCGAGCTCAAGGACGCTTATTTTCATGTGCCGATCCATCCCAAGCACAAGAAGTACCTGAGGTTCGCGGTTGGCGACTCATGGTGGTGGTGGCAGCGTATCTCAGGAAAGGGGGGATTCACGTCTACCCCTACCTGGACGATTGGTTGATCAGGGCGCGCTCTCCCGAGCAAGTCCTGGATCATCTGTCCGTCACCTGCCACTCCCTACACAAGCTGGGCTTCTCCACCAAACTTAAAGAAGTCACACTTGACGCCAACAAAGCGGCTCCAGTACATCGAAGCGGTGCTCGACACATCCCTGGGGCAGTGTTTCCCTCCCCAGGTGAGGGCTCACCACATTCAGCAGATGTTGCACAAGTTTCAACATGCCCAGTCTCCCAGCGTTAGAGTTCTTGAGGTTGCTCGGCCTCATGGCATTCTGCATTCTTCTGGTGCCAGAGGCCAGGTTGCGGATGAGATCTCTGCAATGGGCTCTCAAGATGCAGTGATCAGTCTTCCGGCAGGATATCGGACCCCGTTCAGGTGCCGCCCTCGGTCGCCCAGGAACATCTGTGGTGGGACGTCGAAGGCAATCTGATGAGGGGGGGCTCCATTTTGGCTACCCTGGCTGGAGGTGACGATCATGACGGACTCATCACTCACGGGATGGGGAGCTCATGCCAACTAGTTGACAGTCCGCGATCGTTGGTCTCCGTCGGAGTCCAGACTCCATATCAATCTGTTGGAGCTGAGGGCCGTCAGGCTTGCCCTGAAGGCTTTTCTGCCGACTGTGCAAGGAAAGAATGTCCTGATTCTGACGCACAACACAGTGGCCATGCACTACCTCAACAAAAAGGGTGGGGGGCAGGGTCACTTCCTCTGTGCAGGGAGGCGATGCAGCTCTGGTTCTGGGCCATCCAGCAGGGAATTTCGATCTCGGCAGTTCATCTGGCCGGAGACGAAAACGAGATGGCGGACGCTCTGAGCAGGCAGAGTGCGATCTCTCTCGAGTGGGAGTTGGCTCAGGAGATTCTCCTGGAGATCTTCGCCCTTTGGGGGACCACTCAAGTGGATCTCTTCGCCTCCTGTGTCAACCGGAAGTGCGAAAGATTCTGCTCGCAGGAATTTCCTCCAAGAGGAGCCTTAGGAGACGCGTTCGTGGTGGAGTGGTCATTCCCACTGCTGTGCGCGTTTCCTCCAGTCCCTGTCATCGCGCAAGTGCTGCGGAGGTTACAGAGGTTTGGTTCCCGGATGAACCTCATTGCTCCGGCATGGACCTGGAGGACGTGTGTACCCGGAGCTTCTCGGCTTGTCCATCTGCCCTCCACGTCGTCTTCCATACTGAGACGATCTGCTCTCAAGGGAGGGGGGTCAGGTTCTCCATCCAGAGGTCAGATCCCTCAACCTTCACGCTTGGCTTCTGAAAGGTTGAGGTATAAGGATTGGGACCTCCCCGAAGACATAATGGAGGTGTTGCTTTCAGCCAGATGGTCGGCAACTAAATCCCTGTACCGTGGTTGTCCTTCGAGTTCGTCCTTCCTTTCTTCCGAAGGTGGTGTCGGAATTTCATTTAAGCCAGAAGGTTGTTCTTCCGGCATTTTATCCTCCTCCGCATCCTGGTAAGGACGAGGAGAGGCTCCATAGGTTCGATCCTAGGAGAGCTTTAAGTTTCTACATTTCACGCATGTCCTGGGTCAGAGTGGACAATCAGCTCTTTATTGGTTACGCTGGAAGGCGTTTGGGACAAGCTGTGACTAAGCAGACCTTGTCTAGATGGAATGTCTTGGCAATTTCTGAATGTTACTGCCTGGCGGGTAAGGACCCTACGGTAGGCTTACGGGCCCATTCGACTAGGGGTATGGCTGCCTCTACTGCCCTGCAGAGGGGTGTTCCGATTCGTAACATCTGTGATGCAGCCACTTGGGCTTCGGTCCATACTTTTGTACGTCACTACTCCCTCGATTCTGTCCATGGGCAGGATCTGGCCTTTGGCAAGGCAGTCCTTTACTCTGCAATTTGATTGGGCATTCTAAATTTGTATATTCTATATTCTTTTCCCACCTCCTTACGTTGGTACTGCTTTGGGATTCTGTCATAGATATGAAATACGTCAGAGGACCCAATCCCCTCGAAGAACAAGTTGCTCTCTTACCTGGTAACGTTCTTTCGATGGGATGGTCCGATGACGTATTCCATATCGCTCCCTCCCTGCCGTCCCTGCTACAGAATTTATTATGCCATTGCAGCATACATTTCCGCAAGGCTTTCTGTGGTCCTACTAACAGAAGATTGGTGCCACACGTTCTGGGAAAAAACTACCACTGAGGCTACGGGCGTCGTGCGTCCTACTTAAAACATCGCGAGGACGGCGTATCGACGTCATCGACGCAGGACGCAGACGCCGAAAGATTTTCCGAAGCAGCACATGTCTTCTAATGTGCATGGCTCTGTAATGAATGTTGCTGGGCTTACTGTTTTGCATTTTAGTATGTGTATGTTTGTACTGGACAGTATTATTTCATAAGCAGTTGCTCTTTGTGTCGTCAGTGTGCTTTTTGATCTTTCTAATATAGCGAATAGAGAGTGTTCCACAAATAGTGTCACAGAGCATCCCATCACTTTTGTTGCACTTTTTTCAATGGCGAACGCTGCGGCTGCGAGAGATTGCTCGCAAGCGAAGTGTCCTTGCATCACTGCGTCTAATGTGCCACTGTAGTAAGCAAGTGGCTTGTGTCCCATGGATGTTTTTTGTGTCAGCACTGCTGTCATGAGGATCCCCTTGCAGTGGGAGAACAGGTAAAACTTGCGTTCATAATCTGGGTTTGAGAGTACTGGTGCGCTTGAAATCAATTCCTTGAGTGAGGTAAATTAGTCACTCATTTCTGCTGACCATTGGATTTCTCTGTTCTCCTGCAGAGCCTCTTTGGGTGCCTGCAGTAGTGGTCTTGTGTATTCCGCATAATCGAATATCAATGCTCCACAGTAGTTACACATGCCTAGAAATGTTTGCATGTCCTTCACTGTGCTTGGTCTCCTCACTGCTGTAATGGCATCTACTCTGTCTGGTATTATCTTTTTGCCATCTTTTGATATTAGTTGTCCCAGGTACAACACTTCTGGTTGGCATAACTGTAGTTTCCCTCTGTTGACCATGTATCCTTTGTGGGCCAACAATGTCAAGAGAGTGACGGAATCTTTTCTGCATTCTTCCTCATTCTGTGCGCAGATGAGCAAATCATCTACGTATTGAATAATCGTGCTCTCTGCCGTCATGTTTCCTAAATCTTCATGGAGGATGCGGTTGAATATACTGGGGCTCTCACAGTACCCCTGGGGTAACCTACAATGTTCATACCACTTTCCTCCCAGCGTAAAGGCTGTTAGATATCTGCACTCTTCTGCCAATGGGATGGAGAAGAAGGCATTTTTCAAATCAACCACTGTGAAATGTGAGGCATTCTTGGGGATGCTGCACAATATCGATGCAGGATTAGGGACAAAAGGGAACTCTTTCTGAATGACGTCATTGAGTGGGCGTAGGTCTTTGATCATCCTCCATGCCCCACCTTTTGCTTTTTTAATTGGATAGATACAAGTATTAATTGGCGAATTTGAGGGCACTATTATTCCTTGGGCCAGCAATGCACTGCTTCTTTTATCCCTTCTTCTGCTTCTCGGGACAGGGGATACTGTTTTACCCTGGGCAAAATGGCCCCAGGTTTAAGTTTTATTTTGACTGGGGTGACTTCATGCAATAATCTCACATCATGGGGGCCTGTAGTCCACAGATTACTGGGCACTAATTTCATATCATTATCAAAGAAGGAAGGCGGTGCCCCCACCACTGCCATCAGCTGTACTGGCACCTGCCTCTCTTGTATCATGATGTCACAGGGTATTGCTATTTTCATTATTATCTCACCGTCACTTTCAGAGTCTGAGAAAAGATCTTCGTCTGACAGATCCCGCAATGGAATGTCGGCATTGATGCACAACACTGTGTGCCATTCGCAGCCGTGTATATCCATTGCAATTATGGTTATGCTCTTAGCTGATATTTGAACTGCGTGTAAATCTAGGGACATCGCTGTTTCTGGTACCATCTCCGGGCGTGCTATTGGTCGGAAGATGAATTCTGCTGGCCCTCGCCATTCTAGTTTTTTCAACTCAGGCACTACTCGTGCCAATGTTTTCAGTCCTTGAATAAACATATCGGGATCCACCGGTATGCCACCCACTTCTGGTGCTGTTGCTCCTGCATGCACCACCAGCATTACGTGCAAAGGACAGATCCCTGGGGTGGAGCAAACTATCCCTCTCTCCGTGAAGGAGATAGTCATATTAAGTTTACTGAGAAGGTCCCTTCCGAGCAAGTTAATCGGGGACTGCTCGTAGTATAGTAGGGGTACTCTCACTGTCTTACCCCCCACTGTGACGTCTAAATCTTCTGTGTAAGGAACTTCGACAACAGCCCCAGAGAACCCCTGCATCTCCAATTTACGATTAGATAACGGAAACCGTCCTTCACGTAAACATGATTTTTCAGCTCCCGAGTCAACCATAAATATGAACTGTTTATTCCCTATCTGCGTCCCTATCAATGGTTCCTCTGCTGCATTGTAGGTCATAGATAGAACAGGACACGCAAGTGCTCCCTGTTGGCTGTCCTATGCTGGATGTCTCCTGTTCCCTCCTTGACTGAAGACATTCCCTGATACCACCGCCACTCCGCCATATGGAGCTGGTGCACCGTTGGCAGTCGTGGCAAAGGGGTTACCTTGTGTGTATTGCATGTGGTCGCGGTTTCGTGGATGCTGCTGTACATTGTGAGGCTCTTCTCTTCGCTGTTCTACATACCCCCGCTCTGGCTGCTTTTGTGGTCCTCCCATGGGTAATCCATAGGGGCTTCCCGGGTGAGGATGACCACATTGTTCGATATCTTGATATACATTGTTTGGTCTGCTTCTGCATTCTCGTGAAAAATGTCCCCACCTCCCGCAATTCCAACAGTTCCCCTGTCCCCCCCTTGGACCTTGCCCTTCATACCCTCCATTTCCCCCGTACCCTTTTTTTTTTTTTTAAATATTTTTTTATTTTCAAAATAAAGCAATACAAACCAAACTTGCAGCATTATACATTACGAACTGTAAACATCAATTAGTGCCATGTTACTGCACTTCAAACCCCCCCCCCCCTCCCCCCAAGAGCTTATCAACCTTACAGTTCTGTGTACACTTGGTGCGGCCGGGCGTCGCCCCTCTCAGAAGCAGCAGGGTCCATTTCCGTGCCAAACAGTCCCGTAATTAACATTCTCCAAGCCGCCAGGTTGCCCACTCCTTCCTCCCCACAATTACCACACGCTTCCTGCCATACCACCGTTTCGGCCTCCGCCCACTTCTGCAGGTCCCGCCACCATATCTCTATCCTTGGCCCATGGCGTTGCTTCCAACTCATAGCTATCCTTCTCTTAGCAAGTACATACGCCAGGTCTCTCAGTTTCCCGAGATGTTTGGTGTTCCGTGGTCTAGGGAACCCTCCCAGGAGGCAGGCCCAGGCCGTGTCAATGCGTAGCAGAACCCCCTTATCTGCTAATTTCTGTGCCACTTCCCCCCAAAAGCCTTCAATCACTGGGCAGGACCAGAACATATGTGTCATACCTGCGTCTTCTTCATCGCATTTCGGGCATGCTTGTCTACCTGCATTCGCAAACTTAGCTATTTTCTTCGGGGTCATATATGCTCTGTGCGTGATGTACAGCTGTATTTGCTGCAATCTGGCATTCCTGGACACTTTCTTATGGTATCCCATGGCCCGTTCCCACATCCCATCAGTCATCTGTGCCCCCACTTCTGCTTCCCAATCAAGCCTCAAATCCATCAAGTCCTTCCCCACCCGGGTCATCACCACCTCATATAATCTAGAGATCTCATGCCTGCCCTCTGATGTATCATATATCGTTCCAATCAGTGCGTCCGGATCTTCCGCTAACACCGTCTCCGGCCAAGTCTTGCGGATGATCTGTACCAGCCTTAGATATGTAACATATTGGCCACCGTGCAGCCCTGTTTCTTCGCCCAGGTCTACGAATTCTCTAATGGCCCCATCCTGCCATATGTCTCCCAATGTGGCCAGCCCAACCGTTTCCCAATATGTCCTGATAATTTTCCTGAGCTGGCTGTCCCCCCTAGTTAGGGTGACCAGTGGCACATGCGGGGAACACGGGTACGGGCTCTCAATCAACTGGCACATTCTGCGCCAAATTCTCCACCCCAACAGCAACATACATGGGCATCCTTGCAAGTCCGACCTAGGGACCCAGACAACCTCCTTTAGATAAAACGGGGCGCAGTCCCTCCCAACCAGCCTAGACTCAGGAGTTTCCTCATCAGAGAGCCATTTGGTCACGTATTGCAGCTGGCTGGCCACATAATAGGCCTCAAAGTTCGGCAGCTTGATACCTCCCCCATCGTGGAAATTTTGCAGTTTCCACAAGGCTACCCTGTTGCGGATGCCGTGCCACAGGAAGTCCCTGCATACACTATCAAGTTTGACAAAGAACTTCCTGGGTATCAAGTATGGTATATTGCTGAAAAAGTGCAAAAGCCTGGGCAGGACCACCATTTTAAGCATCGCCCCCCGGCCCACCATTGCCAGCGGCAGCTTCTCCCAAAACCGCATACTATCGCGGATTTTCTTTACCGCCGCCTCGGTATTGTGCAAGTGTTCTTCCTTCACAGCATGATATACATCAATTCCGAGGTAGCGGAAAGACTCAGTTGCCCAGGGCACGGGCAACACCGGCAACCGTTCCAGAGGGACCCCAATGAAGCTCCCCAGCGGAAACATGCTTGATTTACTGGGATTAACCGCTATGCCGGACAACTCCGCATACTTTTCCATGACCTCCAAAATGTACTGGAGGTTTTCCTCCGGATACTTCAGGTACAACAGGTCGTCAGCATATAGGGATATCAAATGGTTCTCTCCTCCCACCTCGATGCCAACCAAGTCATATTGTTGTCTGAGGTACACCGCCAGGGGCTCCAGGGCCAATATGTACAGCATCGGGGACCAGGGGCATCCCTGTCTGGTGCCTCTGCTAAGTCGCCACCTTCTGGATATCACAGATCCTGTGCGCACCCTGGCCAGTGGCTCGCTGTACAGCAGTTTCGCCCACCTCACCTAGCCAGGCCCAAACCCGTACCCCTCCAAGGCCGCCAGCAACCACGGCCACCTCACTGAATCAAATGCCTTAACTGCATCTAGGGACACCACCACCATCTCTTCATCACTCCTGTTCCCCTCTTCAATCACCCGGTGAAGTCGCCTGTGATTGTGAGTTATATTCCTGTTGGGGACATAGCCCGTCTGATCCGGGTGTATCAGTTTACTGATGACCCTTCGTAGCCTGTTGGCCACGACCGCCGTCAGGATCTTGCTGTCCTGGTTCAACATCGACAGCGGCCTATAC
Organism: Ambystoma mexicanum; assembly: GCF_040938575.1. Taxonomy (NCBI): domain Eukaryota; kingdom Metazoa; phylum Chordata; class Amphibia; order Caudata; family Ambystomatidae; genus Ambystoma; species Ambystoma mexicanum. The sequence goes on along the minus strand of NC_090934.1, from coordinate 818,829,327 downwards.
GATCCACAGCTTTGTCGGGGTTTATTAGGCTTGGGGAGCGGCACTATCAGCGCTTCTCTGAGCGTTTCCGGTAACCGACCCTTCTCGAAAGATTCATTGAACATTTCTAGCATCGGGGGGAGTATCTCTGCCCCATACACTTTATAAAACTCACTCGGGAGTCCGTCCGTGCCCGGAGTCTTACAAGTGGGCAATCCCTTCACTACCTCCTCCAGTTCCTCTAGTGTAATAGGTGCGTCCAGCTCCTCTCTTTCTTCATCACTAATCCTGGGCAGCTCTATGTCTTCCAATGTAGTTCTGATCTCTGCCTGATATTCTCCCCCTATGTCCTCATACAGTGCTCTATAATAATCAAGGAAGGCTGCATTAACTCCTTCTTGGGTGTCTACCTCCTCTCCGTCCTCTCTAACTATCATCCTGATCGGGGGCCTATGGGTTTCTCTCTTATACAACCATGCCAGTAGGCGGCCAGTTTTGTCTCCGCCCGCATGCTGCCTCTCAACATATTTTCTATAGTTAAGGTTACAGAGCCTCTCCCAAAGCTCCGAACACCGCTGCTGCAGCTCAAGTACTAGGTCTGCATCCCCTCCTGCCTTGCTACATTCGCGCTCCAATTGTCTCTCCGCCTTCTCTAGCTCCATCAGAACCCCACCCTGCAGGCCCTTTGACTTGGAAATAGCGTCCCCTCGTAACACAACCTTGAATGCCTCCCAAAGTGTACCAGCCGAATCTACACTGCCCGTGTTAACCTCAAAGTACCGCTGGATCGCCTCCCTGATGTCCTCCCTAAAAGCCGTGTCCCTAAGCGCCTCCGCACGGAGGCGCCATGTAGGTATCCGTGCACGAGGGCGGCCATACTGCCAGGTCAACACTAAGGGCGAGTGGTCCGACAGGACCCTCGCTTTATATTCAATTTGAGTGGTCGCCATCACCACTTCTGACGTGGCAAAGAAATAATCCAATCTCGTGTGTAGGCGCTGTGGAGCAAAGTAGTGAGAATACTGCGAGGTATCAGGGTATTTCAGTCGCCAAACATCCGCCAGCCCAAAGTCGCCCAGCAACGTCTGTAATACTCTGGCCGCCGGGGTGGGCCGATCAATCCTATCATCGGACCTATCTGCCCTTGGATCGAGAACACAATTAAAGTCCCCTCCCCAAATGATCGCTCCCCCCACACATGTGCCCAGACGGGTGCATAGGGTCCTGAAATATGCAGCAGCATTCTGATTGGGGGCGTATGTGTTAATAATGCAAACCTCTCTATCCTCTACCAGGGCTCTGAGCATAACCAGCCTGCCTTCTGTGTCCACCTCCTGCCACGTGACTCTGAACGGAACGTGCGGTGCTACCCAGATTAGCACTCCCCTGGCATAGGCAGAGTACGGGGAGCCCACCACCATGCCACTCCACTTCTTCTCAACCAGTTCTAACTTGTGCCGGTTCAGGTGTGTTTCTTGCAATAGTGCAATGTCAATCTTCTGCCTTTTGAGGTACAACATAACTTTGTTCCTTTTTAAATAGCTATTAAGTCCCCTGACATTCTAGGTGACAATCTTAAGGTCTCCCATGGCAAGTACGTTCCTCCCTGCCTCCCATGTAGCGACCCCCAACCGCCCTCATGACACAGATAGCGTTTCGGTCCAGTAACTCCTCATATAAGCTCAAACTCCCTTCAACTATATACACAACCAAACCCCAACTTCCCTCCCCTCCCCCCACCCGTGCCTTCCCCAACATCACACACCCCAACTGCTGCCCAGCTCCAGCCTCAGAGCTCAGGCACCCCCACATCTAGCTCCGCAAGCACCGGTCGGTGATCGGAGCCCAGTAGGGTGAGGTCACCCTAACGGCCACCCAACTAAAACTATTGTGGGGTAGAGAGTATCGCCCCGCAAGGCTCCCGATCAAATAAACATTCACAATGTCTTGACAAATAGTGCAATCATCTGACCTTCTTTACCGAAGGTGTCACACCGACTATATTCAAGTCCCACGAGCCACGCCATCTTGCGACGCCATTTTACGATTCCAGTATCTCTTCCGAGCCCTTTCTGGGCCGAACTTCTGATTCCTGGGGGCATCCTTGCGCATCGAGCCATCCCATAGCATCCTCCCGGGTTTCAAAAAACAAGGTTTTATGTGCATGGAAGACCTTCAATTTTGCAGGATAGAGTAACATATATTTGTGGCCTGCTTCTCTCAGCCTCCGCTTTACAGACCCAAAGTTCATGCGACTACGCTGTACAGTCAGAGTATAATCTGGATAAGCCGTGATGTTTGCCGCTCCTCTCGTGATCGTCCCTCCTTTACGGAAGTATTCCAGTATCCTCTCCCGGTCGCGGTAGTTAAGGATTTTGGCGATCACAGGCCTAGGCGGGTTCCCCGGAGGTGGCCTCCTAGTTAGGGCTCTATGTGCTCTTTCTACTGCAAATCCTTGAGATAGGGCCCCTCCAGGTATCTCCTGTAAGAACATGGATTCGATGAAATCCGTAGGGTCACGGCCTTCCACCCCCTCCGGTAGGCCCACGATGCGGATGTTGTTGCGACGGGCTCGTCCCTCTGCCTCCTCCGCTCTGCTCTCCAGGTTGCCCATCCTTTGTGTCAGGGCATGCAAGTCAGCCTTATGAGTGGCGCAATCTGCTGTATTCGGGCCCACTTCTTTTTCGAGGGACTCCGTGCGCTCCGCCAGGGCCCTGACATCTTGTCGTAGCAGATTAACGTCCTCTTGGACCTCTCCAACCTTGCGATCCAGTGCAATCTTCAGTTCAGTAACGGCCAGTTCCAGCTTTGATTCCCAGGCCGCCCTCAGTTCCACAATCGCCGCCAGGATTTCTTGGTTGGTGCACGAAGACATCGTGCCACTCCCAGCCAGCGCATCCTTACTTTTGGTAGTGTCCTGGCTTGGGGGAGTTTTAGTGAAATCGTCTAAGGTAGGCTGTTTCACCTTCGGCCGCACCGGCCTGTTCGACATGGCTCAGGAAATCGATCGGTTGCTAAAGTAGCAAGTTTGTATTCAGTGCACCTTCACAGCTAGGCCACCGCACAACTCGCCTCTATTCCAGTCCCGGGCCCTGGTCGGCCATTTTGAGTCGCCCTTTGTTCGCGGAGTCTTTTAACTCGTAGCCACCGATCTCCGTCGTCGTTAATCCTATTCTCTCCAGAAGTTCACAATGCGTGGCCAATACCTTCACACACCATCATGTGTATCGTCGGTGGTCAGCGATCCGTCGTATCGCACATATCTGCCCGGATCGTTGCAGGATCTCGGGAGCTCCTCCAGAACGCGTCCTCCTACATGGCTCTCGTAGCCACGCCCATTTCCCCCGTACCCTTGCCCAACCCCTCTGCGGCCCCTGTACCCACCTCGTCCTCCGCGGGGGGCCCACTCTTGCCACTGCGGACCTCCATATTGCTCCTGTCCATTGCACTGTGGCTGCCCGTTGCCTGCCCAATTTGCTGCCATCCTCCCTTGTATTGCTACCAGCCCCTCCTCCTCATCCCCCTCCCTGTCGTGGGGGATCGCTGCCACAGCTGCAGCGACCTTCACTAGCTTTGTTTGTACTAACTTGGCCTCATCTGCCAACCTTTTTTGGGCAATCTCTTTCTCCCTTTCTTTTATTCTTTTGCAGTGGTGTACTATTATGCTTTGTATTTCCGGCCACCCTTTTGTTTCAATCCCTGCGATTTTGTCAAGTGCTTTTTGTACCTCTTTAGGGAGTCCTCTCTTTATTATAAAGTAAAATAAGGATGTTGACTGATAGCAGGGCGTGTCTGTTTCAGCTCTCCACATCTCCTGCACCCGAAAAATGTAATCCATAGCATCCTCCCCATCATTCATTGTGGACTGCATTACTAATTGTAAATCTGGTGTGTCTGGGAATGTTTCTCTTAATACATCCCATACCCTCGCGCACACTGTGTGAAAAGATGCTCCATCATGGCGATCACAATCCAGTGTCACTCCCGGGAAGCCAGCTAGCAGACCTTTGACATCTCCTACTGCTAATGGCACTCCTGCAGTATCGAATGCATATATCCACTTACTTGCCCCTCCTGATAGCGTGGGCAATGATTTTAACAAATTGGCTTTGTCCATCTGAGCCCAGGGTATATAATTTGGTCTCCCAACTCCCCTATGTAGCAATGGGAGTTGTAGTTTGCCCTTTCTCGTTTTGCCAGTACTCGCCTTCAATCCTTTCCTTCCTAACGGTGCCATTCTTCCCATTCTGTTCATTAACCTTCCTGTCCATTCCTCTTCCATTGTTCTTCCCAGAGATGTTCCTTCTCCTCTACCGGACCCTCCTCCCATTGCCACACTCAACCTCCCACTTTCATGTTCATCGTCCTCAATATCGCACCACAATTCTTCCATGCCCCCGGTAGCCATTCCCTCATCACCTGTATTTTCATCCATCTCCTGTGGCCCCAGTTCTATTATTCGAGTTGGCTCTTCCTGAATCCTGAACAGTATTTCCCCTTTCTTTCACTGTCCAGTGCCTGTGCTCTAGGTGTTTGCTAATTTCTAACAACACTAGTTCCATTCTGTTTACATATACTTCTTATTCTAGATAACTCATCTCTTGCCATAGAGAGCCTGGAATCTAGGTCTTCTGTCAATTTTTCTATATCTACTGCATGTGTGCTTACCTGTCCGCGCTGTCTGGGGCACTCGTATGGTGGTGCTGTTGGTCGTGGGGTGGCTGTTGGTGCTGCAGTGGGCACATATGTGGGATCACTATAACCTTCTGCTGGCACTGGTTTGTCTAGGAGGGGGTACAATCGTGTTACCTCGATTGATCCCTCTGTTTCTATCTCTTCCTTTCCAACTTCAGGTATGAGTAAGGGAGTATCAACTGTGGAGGGCAGGTTGGACACCGACTCCTTCCTTCTCAGGGGAGGCACTTCCTCAAATAACCTCCATAAGTCTAGTATTTCTCTTCTATTATGAAACTGTTTTCCTTTATACTTCATGAATATGCATGTGGCTATCATATCTAGGACACTCTTATCTAACGATCCCCCTTCCGGCTGTACTTGGTAGTCCTTCTCCCTTTAATTCTGTGACCCACTGATCGTGGTATTTTTTTATACGTTCAGCATAACCAGGTAGATGTTTACAGATGTGGGCCAGGGGTGTTTCCGCCCCCATATTGTATTTTCATTTTTTTTTCTTTTTCTTTCTTTCCTCTTGTACTAGTTTGTATCTGACACTGTGTAGTATGAGTCACTGCGTGGCTTCTACCTTAAACAATTCTTGGGCATACGCAAAAAGAAACACTTGCTCACACTATTACTACCTTCAGATCAAAAACATTTGCTCACAATATTATTACCTTTAGATCTTACTGGGTCACACTTACGATGACCATACCATAGGGCCATACAATGTCATCAATTCAACATCATTTCTTTGCAATTCATTAGAACATTGTTAACTTAACATATGCAACATGGGACAGACACTTAACAGAAGTTTGACATACAACACCTAACATGTACCTCTCCCTTTTTCCCTTGCCCTGTACTTCTCTCCCTGTTAAGGTTCTCTTTCCCTATATTATCAACTGTCCCCGCACTTTTTTAAAAACCTTTTATCTTTTGCTCAACACTAAGGTACTCTGACTAGAGTGGAAAGAGAAAGAAAAAGAAAGTAGCAGTTTCTAACGTATACACTGTCTCCTTATTTTCAGACACTTTTATTTTAATTTCCACTTTTTGACTTATTCCCAGTACTAGTTGAGATAGCACTACGCGGCGCCGCCTTCTACCCCCTTGCAGAGCTAGGTTCCCGTCTTTTATCTTCTCTTATTTCACCTTTATTGTCATAATGGCCATATGCAGAGAAAGTAAAGTAAAATACAAACAGCATTAATGGTTGAAAGTACCCATCTAAATGATCTTGTGTACTCTGACTCCCTTCCCCTTCACCCTTTACAGTCACTCGCACTTAATACTCACGTGCCCGCCTTGAATCGAGATTCTCCGGACTGGGTCAGTCCAGGCGGCGCTGCTACACACTCAATGTCCGCCCCCCGGCTCTGACGAGCGGTACTCAAAGGGGTTTTTTGGAGCGGGATCCCGTACCCTTTGTTTTATTCTGTGCGCACGTCTATGCGTACCAGTTGCTGTAGGCGGGCAGCTCTCTTGAGCGGGCGCACTGTGCGTCCCCACTGCCGCCTGGAATTTCTCGTACCAGAGGGGACGATGAAGAAATCTAAAAATGTAATCACGCTTTCGGGGTCACCACTGAAGGCAAGCGTCCCCAAAAGGCATTACCCTCCCCGCAATGAGAGGCAATAATGGACACCCCCTTTGAGGGAATGAGGCCAAGACCAAGTGCGGGTAAATGTAAAAAGTTCTTTATCTAATCAGATAGGGCATGCAAAAGACTCTGCAAGCTCCGAGAGCGCTCTGTCTGACAATAGCAAAGACAGTCTTATTTATTACAAAATTCGTCATAAAAACCTACACACTATACGGGGGCACATAGTCTTGGGGATTGGGTGGCGTCGACTAACTATAGGTGTAGTTGTGACGAGCAGCTCCATGATTGGTGGACATCAGCGTGGTGCCAACGTGGGGCGGATAGGTCAGCTGGGCTCATCGGGGTGGGGCTGCCAGGTCAGGCGCGGTCGGTGTTTTTGATGGACGGTTGCCCTGACATTCTGCCCTTGTGGCCACACACACAAACATTCATCCGTTTAGATAATTCCGGTTGTCCTGTAAATCCTGCAATATGTTACTCTAAGGGTTAATAGGACACAGGAGGAATACATATAATGTGAAGCTTTACCAATACATCAAGACACTGTTACTTCTGACCTGTTGACCGGGTGTCATAAACCTGGGTGTCTGGTCTGAGGGCGTGAGGTGAGCTGAAACTATAAAGTTCCACACACATCCATTACTGCGCCACCAAAAAAATATTGTTCAAAAGCAGTTATGTTTGTTCATTTTCAGCCTTATTTATTTTTAGTTGCAGCCCATATTGATGACACGTGTTTCGGCACTCTCACTTTGCCTTTCTCAAATCTGGGCAATTATTCTTATACAAATTACTATCCAAACTGATCAGTAAAGAATCAGTAAAGAACCAACAAAAAATCAATTTTCACAGTTATTTTAAAAAAAGGAAAGTAAATTCAGAAAGCATTATTTTAAAACATATCATAATGCAGAGTAAAACATATTTGTCATCATAGATATCCATCATGAGAAAATCAAAGAAAAAAAAAATAAATAAAAAGAGCACATACCAGAATATTGTCCAGTTGCAAGGTAGGTCCATGCGTGATGATTTAGTGTTCCGATGGAGATGGAGAAAGAGAGGGGTGGGGTAAATTAAATTAAAAGAAAAAGAGAGAGTAGAAATAAAAGGGATTAAATGAAATTTTAATGAAATTTTAAATTGAATGAGAGGGGTAGGGGGCAAAAATAGTATAGCAATATGGTTAATGCCGTTTGTCCTTCCAAGTATCATTTGTTTATTAAGTGCAAGTATTATCTAAAATAGAGCTTACCGATCTTTTGTTGTTCATGGTTTCTCTAAATGACGTGGGTGATACAAATGGAGAGAGTCCCCTCAGACTCGTGGACGAGGTACGTCCTGGTAAGGTAAAAAAATGAAATATTGGGAATGGGTTGGTTCCCTCATTATCCCGCTCGCAATTCACCATTTACTGGTTTAGGAATTCGAATCTAGGCGACAGGTGCATTTGCTTTTTTAGGGGTTTTAGTTACAATACGAAATTATAAATTGATAAAAATTGCAACGTTCATAAGTAATCCTTTTTCTATGTGTTCTGCCATTCACAATGCGTTTTTTATATAGCATGGAGGCCGGCTACGGCACATACACACTTTCATTTCTTAACAGCAGTTCATTATATGTTTGACTTTTCATTCTAGAGTTAGTGCGGATCCATGGGCCGTCTCGTCTTTTTTTGCGGCTCTGAGACTGATAGGAAGATAGCAATGGGTGGTCTCATGCTTAGTTAGAGCTTACCTGAAAAGTCACAATTCCGGCATCAAGCGTCGTGTGTTTACTAGGCGTTCGCCTCCTACTGAATGGGGAGTATGTATGCTGTTACCAAGGTAACTTGTTCGTCCTACTTCGCTTTCCACCTTCTCCCTGTCGTCGGCCATAGATTGGGATACTATGCCTCTATTGACCTGTGTCATGAGGTTACACGAAGTTTAATTCCATTATGCAATTTAAACGCATAGTTATGCATTTAGCTTTACAAACGGAGCCCTTTTTATTGTTGGCTCGTGTGAAAACCTAGTAAATCTTTATTATTGTATGGTAAAGTCACGTGTATCTCCTTCACCCATAGTCTCATGGGAACTGTAGTTTCTGCTATATTTAGTGCCTTTTAATCCCTTCACCCATAGTCTCATGGGAAATGTAGTTTCTGCTATATTTAGTAGCTTTTTATCTGTCCTTTAACTCAGTGTGTATTGTTCTTATTTTTACATTGTTAGTGCAGTCTATGTGGACAAATATACAGGGAAATGCTATTACTTACACATTCTGTGCAAACGGTAAGTGCATAAGAAACAAATACCGAGAGTTACAGTACAACACAATCAGTCCTGTGTGTCGATCAGTAGTCACCCCGCCACCTGGGCCCTGGTCACGAACCTCACGTAGGTGGGGCATGTCGGCGAGGGGGGTCTTCTGGACCTGTCCTCCCATACACACCCTCTACAAAAACATTTGCCTTGGCATAATGATTGCTCAAAAAGATTTCTATGCAACTACTACCTCGCCGTCCCACGTGAGCCTTGCAGAGATCCCTCTCATTTAATGCTCTGAATATATATGTGCCACTAGGTATAACTATGACTTTGTGCTACCAGGCTCCATTACCCTTACCTACATTACTGTTGAATGCATATGTGCTACCATGTATAACTAAATACTGTGTTCCCTACTGCTGAATGTATAGGTGCCACTAGGTATAACTATCGACTCTGTGCTACCAGGGCTCTATTACCTTAAACCTACATTACCGTCAAATGCATATGCGCCACCATGTATAACGAAATACTGTGTTCCCTACTGTGAATGCATATCTGCCACTAGGTATATCCAATGACTCAGCGTTACTAGGGCTCCTTTACCTTTGGAACTAGGCATTGTCAGGCTCCTACCTCTAGACTGTTTGCAGTTACAAGTAACAAATAATGTAACATTACCTGGGCCTGCACTACCAAAAGTGTAAAAGACTACTTGTAACTAGGGATCTTATGAGATATGCCAACGTTACTCCCTATGCTAGCATTTAATACTACAGCACATCTATGTGCTCGCTACCTAACCGTTCGGGCTTTATCAACTTATCCTACCACGAGTGACCTCCCACTCCTAGACAGGGCCCCCACATAAGCACACTGCAAAAGCCACACACTAAGCCTGTTTGCCACTAGCCCTCCACACGCCCTAATCACATATATCTATACTAACTATGGTTCGACCACAACCCCAAAATTGCGACATATCACCTACCAATTTCCTACCCACGCTACAACTCACCAATCTCTTCATGAAGCCAGGGAATGGGACTATAGCAATAATTAAAACTGAGAAAGGGACTACTCCCGAAACAGATTGCTTACTCACTCCTATGCAATAGATTTTTCAATATGCTATCCGACTTACCCCTAACCAACCCTGCCTGGTGTACATCAGAAACACTAGACTGAGATAGCATTTGCCCAAGCCCACACTACGAAAAAGACCCAGACCTACAAATCTAACTAAGCACAAATCTACTTTTCACAAACAGGTCCAACCCTACCATACAACCCAACTTGCCGAACTCAAACCATGACTCCTCAACGGATCTAATAGATTTTAAGACTCCCACAGCCGTTGGGAACAGTGCACCTACAAACTCACCCTGGTTGCCAAAATCCCTAAGACTCTTACAACCTTACCTAAAACTCTCATAAATATATCCATGAAAGGTTCACTTATCAACGCCAGATCGTTTGTAGCCCATGCTCTGGAAGTTGCCAACCTCATCCTCTCCAACAATCTGGATTTCCTGGCAGTAACTGAAACATGGCTTCTCACTGCGGCAGGACCCGCCCTCTCTCTGGCAATCCCTGACAACTTAACCATCCTCAAGACAGACAGAGAAAAACTGCCAGAGGTCGAGGACTAACCATCATTGCTAAAAATTAACTTGGTCTGAGAGAGCTACCCAAACAATTGTTTCCATCAGGTGAACTTCTATCCGTCAAACTTCCTCTGACTGCCTCCCGCACTATAACAATCCACCTCCTCTACAGAGCACCGGATCCCACAACTTCTTTCGAGGATGACATCACACACCTCCTGACACAGAACACAAAACCTAACTCCCAAATTATGCTGCTAGGCAATTTAAACCTAGGTTTCAATGATAACAGTGATCATAACGCCCTTGCCTTGCCAACACCCTATCTGAACTTGACTTCTCTCATAGGATTAACAACCCCACACATTGCAACGATAGAACGATTAACTTAACTTGACTGGCTGGCTGATCTCCATTGTGACACGGATATCCTCTCCAACTCGCCATGCGCCTGGTTGGACCATCACGTCATGTGTTTCTCGATCCAGGATAAACCCCTTTGAAACACTGGCCTGAGTCGAGCACCACCAGTACCTACGAGGTGCAAACGTAACATCACAGCCGAGAAGCTACTGCCACTATTGCTGCCTATCACCAGCAATACTAACTCGAACAGCTCTGACCCATCTGCCTTGGTTGAGCTGTATAATCACACTATTCTACAAGCCACAGATAAAGTAGCTCCTCTCAAAGTGTACACCACTAGTCTCAAAACCTTGCGTAGTGAAAAGAGAGCTGCCGAAATGCACTGGAAAAGAAACCCAACAGACTCAAAGAAAAATTCTCCACTGCTTCCAATAATTACAAAACAGCCATATTAGAGACTAAAAGCTCTACCTACGATAAAAGAATTCTGAACGCCAACTCTGGCACTAAAGAACTTTTTGATATCCTCTGCGAATTTGAATCACCTCTGACACCACAAGAATCCTGCACCAAAGATGTAACTTGGTGTACAGACATACAGAATGCCTTACTGGGCAAAAATAAAAAATAAACTTCTTCAAACCAAAATTGAAGCAAAAAAACTGAGCTTACCACCTAACATTCAATTTGCTAAACCTACGCAAGTCCCCCCAAATCAGATTGCTCCATTCGAATTCACAGCTGTAACTATAACAGAAGAAAACATTTTTATATCTGGCCTCAAGCCACACAGATACCAAGTCGACATTTGCCCAGCCTCGGTCATGAAAGACGCAGTGGAAGATCTAGCCCCTTCCATCACGTCATTTATTACCGCCTCTTTCGAATTGAACTCTGTCCCAACTAACTTGAAAGAAGCTTGGGGCCTCCCTCTCCTAAAAAAAAAACAACACTGGACTCTAACATTCCTACAAACTACCAGCCTATCACGACTGTTCCATTTTTACTAAAAATATTGGTCAGGGCAGCTTACCTGCAAATACAAAACTATCTAGAATCAAACAATCTCATAGGCTTTCGTCAATCAGGCTTTAGACCAGGACATGGGACGGAATCAGCCTTGATAGACCTTGATGTGCAAATGGCAAAATTAAAGATAATGGCAACCTAGCTCTCCTACTCCTGTTAGACGTATCTGCGGCCTTTGACTTGATCGATCATAAAGTACTGTACAAACATCCGACCATGGCAGCACACTTCTCCAATAAAGAATTGGAATTGATTCAATCTTTCCTCTGCAACAGGACCATGAGGGTCTTTGCACCGTCAATTTCAGCCGAGCCAGCCTCAGTGGACTGCGGTGTCCCGCAGGGTTCCTGTGTCTCACCCACCCTATACAATATCTTTGCAAATCCACTATTTGACCACTTGGACAATATGGGTATCACCTACACTAATTATAATTACGCATACATCACCCACATTCTCATTCCCATCACTGGCTCTTATGACGTTGACTTAAAAAAACTTAACGAAACGTACCAAACTATTCAGGTGTGGATGGCTATCAAGGGCCTTTGTCTTAATGACAACAAAACTGAGTTACATCTCATTGGTTCTCAGAAACAACTAAAGAAACTAGACGCACAGTTTAAATCATTCATTATCGTTAACATTAACATCAAGCTCACCAAAGAAGTTAAAATGATTGGCATTTAACTGGACTCAGTCCTCACGCCAACTAAACAACTTAATGCGACTGCCTCTACAACTGCCTACACCTCTAAACTCATTAATGCTTGTAAACCCTTTCAGTCATCCGAGAGATGCATGACTCTGGCCAAAGCCCTCATAGTTTCCAGACTTGATTATTGCAACGCCCTTTACGAAGGAACTAACAAACGGAACCTAAAAAAACGTTCTACAAAATAGCGCACTGCAAGTGGCTCTCAATATACCGTGGAATAACCATATATCAGCTGCCAGACGTAATGCCCATTGGCTCCCGATGCCTAACAGGATAGTGTTCAAAACGCTCGCCCTAACGCACAAGTACCTATCCAAGGCAGCGCCCAAATATCGTTCGAATAAGTTTGAAAACACACTAGCCTAAGACCCACCCAGTCCACCCATGCCCATCTCTTAAACATACCGAGATTTCAACTACAAAAATCTGGAGGTACTAGTTTCCCAGTCCAAGCAGCGAACATCTGGAACTCCATGCCCCTGACCTTAAGAGCAAAACCATCTTACTGGACGTTTAGAAAAAAACGGAAAACTTGGCTTTTCCAACAAGATTGTTACGATATAAACACTACCCGTCATCTCTAAACTGCATTGCCTGTATCTGTACTGATCTACCTTCCAATGTATATACATGTATTGTGGGGTACATTTACCAGCCCTGCAGAACTCCCCTGCATCACAAAACTGCATTATAGCAGTTATAGAAGTAATGGCTGCACTGTCTCTGCTGAGCACATATGGGGCGAGATGGAACATACACCCCGAGAATGGCTGCATGTATTTTCTTCATGTGAACCAAAAAAAGGAATTCAAAGGCAGAATGGCTCAGCCCTGCTGTGTTGTGATCTCCAAAATGTAAAACTGCAAAAGAAAATGTTCTGGGTTTAAAAACGACCTTGAACTGGTGATATTTCCATCTTTAAACATCACACAGTTTGGTTCCAGTAAAAAACAGCCATGTCCATCCATATTCAGTTTGAACACCATAAAATGAGGGCCTTCCCTCCCTAAACGGCATTATTGTGTCAAATAAAGTCTGTGAAAAGCGGGAATTATATTTCAGGCCGTACAGCTAGACATTACTTTGGAAACAAATTAACAAGTGCATAGCACTTCAAAAGAAGCTTTCTCTCCTTTGCCTGATGTCAGTTTCAAAGAACCCATTTCTTGAGCATATCCCTGTGTGTAGAAATTGACTAAAGCTATGAAAGCCTTCAGAATGAAAATACGAGGAAAACCAAATTTTGTTAAATGGGCGTAAAAATAAAATTAACCCATGTTACACTGCTTTGCGAAGAAATGGAATGACATTATGGAAGCTAAATGGGAAGGAATACGGTCAAATGCCCAGAAACACAACTGTACATTTGGGGAAGAAAAGCTGCAAAAATATAGGTATATTTAACTCTGTGTAGTTTATTTTTCTTCACAAAAAGAACTTCAACAGCCTAACTTAGGCAGGTATTCCTGTGAGACCAATTTGGCTTAAAGACCAAATGTCGCACTTCTGCGTGATTTCATACTGCCAGGGCAGGGACCCTGTTCTTTGGGCTGACAAGTGTGATAATTACAGGGTGCCTCAGACTGCATGGCCGAGATGCTCCCAAGAACACCGGGGGATTCCAACCCATATGTTTGCCTCAGAAGTGTGAAATCCTCTGCATTTAAACTTAAGGACTTCAAAGGAGTCATGACAACCCATGGACAAGCTGACCAGAAAAGACATTTGACTGGGGGGTTGGAAAGACTGGCCACTTTCGGGAACAAAGCCAGCCATTTCATTTAAGACTTTTTATATTAAGACATTTATTTCAGTAATTTGAATAAGCAGTAATGTGAAATTATGATGGTTTTTAATGCAATTTGTGTATCAGCAAGATGAGACTTTGTGGGTTATCCTAGCATGTGAGGGACGTGAACTGCATTAAAGAGGCATTTCTGAATAAAGTGTACATGACACAGATGTAAAATTTAATGGAAATATGCCTGACATTGATAGGCTTCTGTGTATCCATTTGTAGAATTTTAGGGGAAATGTTGTCCATAGAAATGGCGAGAGATTGCCAGAAGGGCAAAGCAACATCGCACAGACTTGGGGTTTGAAATGGCATAGAACCTTGTAAAATGTGGGATCTGCCTATCTGATTTTCATGAGAATGACAATTGTACATATAAGCGTTTTGTTTCATAACCGATTTTGGCAAAAGTAACTGTGGTGTAACAAAAAAAGCACCTTCATAAAACACCCACATTAAAACTGATGTCACTTCCCTGGATCCAATCTTCTTACAGGGAGGCGGCAACATCCACAGCCTGACCTATCCTACCTTAGAGGTATGTCCAGGTTATTTCCGTCCACATAGTAAAAATCCTCTGAGGTCATCCTGCTTATAAAAGGAGGAAGCATGGAGAGAGTGAGGACATTCAAAAATCCAAACTTTAAAATCCAGACATTCAACATTCACCCTGCAAGACTCCAGACTCCAGAGCCAGGCTAGAGGTAGCTGATCCATATCCAGGCAGAACCTCCTATCCAGAACTAAACCCTACAAAAATCCCAATAATTCAGGGAGAAAGGAGCAAAGGCTCCGGACCCCTTTGGGAGAATCCAGTGACCAGACCTGTCTTTGCCCAGCTGATGCACCCCGCTGTCCACTGTGACCAGACCCTGGTTGCCTCGCTGTTCCCTTAAAGGAGAGCCCGGCTGCTGTGCAGTGACCAGATCTTTGTCCCGCTGTCCAGCAACCCGGTTAGCTGTCCAAACTACCCAATTCAAGTGCATTTTGTAAATATCACCCCTCCCCAGTAACGAAAAAGCTGCATACACCGTTCTGTTACCTTGCATTCTGTCTAACCCCATAAGAAATCCTACAAGTACCTTAAATTGTCAGAATCTTCTATGTATCCTGTCCTTAGAAGAATCCGTATTAGTCTCCATGTGTTAGCGTAATTCTTTCCAAATCATTTCAGTCCGTTATGTAAGTCCTTAGTACTATTTTGAATAATTAAATTAATTTCCCATAGAGATGAACACGCTGTGAATCTGTTAACCTTGCAAATTATCCTCCTTGTGTACTGTCTTTCTTTAAATATCTAGCCACTAAAATATAGTTGCAGTTAAACAAATCATTTTGCTAACAAAACCGAGTTTGCCCATGAAAGTGTTTCCCTTTAAAAATCCTATTTTCCTTCCCTTTTAAAGAATCCCATAATGTCACCCATCAAGAGTCACCCTTTCACTTTAGTATCATACCTGTATCATACCTTTTATGCGCCTGTATACCCCATCAGGACAACCGATTTTCGATTCTGTCTGTTTTGCTCATTTCTGAAGCTGTTTGCTTGTTTTAAACCAGTGAAAAGAAATTGCAATTATGACACGTGTGATTCTTGCTGCACTGTTTTTCCTTCCCAAAGTCAATTTTCTAACCTGTATGCATGTTGTTTAGTGCCTTGCCTTGTAGCTTGTAAGTTCTCTTGTCTCTTTAGTACAGCCACACAAATTCCTGTCTTATCCATTCAACCGCACATGTAAAATAACTATTCCGAGTTCCATTTCGCTCAATTTCAAGGGTTTTCAATCCGATTTTGGCCTCCCGTTCAGGGGTGTTAGGTTCGGATTTTCAATCTGATTTTTGCCTAGTATGCCGGACTCCTTGCTACTCCTCTCCACTCACACAAAGCTTGGTTAACAGGGGTTTGAGGGAGTGTTGCAGGGGAAATGCATAACCGTGGAGCCATTTAAAAGTATTACCCAAAAAGTAATCTTGCTTTCATTCATTTTTGCAATGATGTGTTTGATGTCAAAAAATTAAATTAAGAGTATCCTATCATTTTACTGTGTTATTATCACCACACTGGTGATTGCTGCCTTATATTGAATCTGTTTGATTTTCATTAGAAATTTTTAAATATATATTGCATTATTACACACCGGGCTGGTTCATGGTCCATTGCGACACGGGGTGTACGTCAAGGGGGTTGTGAGACGGGTTGGCTGCCTTCTGAAAACTGAATCCGAAATCAATAAAATTAAAAGCCTATTTATTGTGCACCACACCCCTGGCCAGTGGAGAGAGTCATGGTCTGGAGTGTGCTGTGTCTTTAAATCCGTGACAATATGGATTGACAATTCATGTAAATACGATGCATCATTTCTGCTACTCATTTTCCTTGTTATACTTTAACTGTGCAACTCCCCTTGGCTAAAATGATTGTTAACTCACACTGTACTGCTGTAATCGTTTGATATTAAGAATGCGCCCAGATACCCCTGGGTTAGGTGCGCAATACAAATAACCAAATAAATAAATAAATGATGGCATAACCTGAAGATCCTGTGAGTCTCACGCCTCTGCTCGGAATGGTGACTGCTGCAGCGCAGTAGCCCAAAAGGGAGCTGGCTAGTCCACAGTGGTTCAGGAACACTTCCAAAGGCTTCAAAGGCATGGATCCGTGAGCAGGGGTCGAGACTGGTTGTTCCCACCTGTCCAAGAGTTGAAGCACCAACGAAGATCTTCTGAGATCAGGTAGAGGAGCAGGGCTTCATCGTGCCAATCACTGGAGTCGATGCTGATTAGCTGCAGGGATCGTCCTCCGGTTGTAAACACGCTTGCTTTTTTTTCCGTTGAAGTTTTGGTTCCAACAATGATCTGGTGAATAGCTGCAGCAGTCCTACTTTAAGCCAAAATTCAGGAGGGTGCCTGCCCAAGCCTACCAGTGGTAAGGATCTGCAACATTCAAACAACCCACGGTTGTCCAAACCTGGACAAACACTGGTCATTACATCGGTCCAGCAACAGACTTTTGGGTGCCAGATGCTATGACCTGGGACCAGACAGTCCAAGCCCTCTCTGGCTCACACATGCAAAGGCCACTAGCCCGCAAAAATAGCAGCTTTCAGGGATTACCTTGTATGGCATTTCCTGACCTGAAATCATGAAGAAGGGCAAAGGACAAGATGGCCAAAGAACAAGCACAAATCTCGTGCCAAGGCCATTTTAGGGTGCTAGCAACCTTTTGTACCCTTTCATGGTAAATGGAAAAGTGTATGAGTATGAAATCAGAAACATTGTAAAAACCACACAGCTGCCACTAGCTTCTCTTTGGCACATTGTCAAAGTAAATAAAAAGCCATCAGATAAAAAGTTGAGGATACAAAGTATCTTGGCTGCCCTTCACTGTAATGTGATGTATGCAATAGTAAAATTACAAGAATTCCAAAAGAGAGACAAAGGGGCTCATTATAGGTTTGCCAGTATCCTGCCGGTAATTCCTGGCGAGATACCGGCAAACCTACGTACCGTTTCCACCACCTGATATCCTGGTATTACTGGTAAACCGGTGCCGGAGAATAGCTCTGGAAGCAAGGCGATGCAGAGCAACACAGGTTCGATCCCCAGGTCCGCGCTTAGAAACCTCTGGGTATTAAGCACGTTATAAAAAACCAATTACAATTACCTGCATTGTTTTGCCAGTGAGGGCCTGATTTACTTCCAGCTCTTGGCTGGAGGTAAATCAGTGACCCCCACCGGGAAATTTGTACTTTGGCGGTGCAGTAAATGTGGCGATAATGGATTTATCACCACTTTTCCTGGCACCTTTACTGCACCGCCAAACCTATAATGACCCCCCAAGTATCTAAGTACTGACAGTTTTAGGGACTAGTTGGTTTCCCCATAAGTATCCGCAAAATAGGCAACCAAAGTAAAGCAGAAGGCTTTACTGACCTCCAAACGTCAGGACAGGGTTAAAAAAATAGGCATAAAGACGCGGTCCTATATGAATTTATGGAGGGCAAGGTGCAAGAAGAAAAACTTTCCTAACATAGAGGGGAGGCGGACATTTGGGAATCCTCATTGTACTGTCACTAGGGGGCTGTGGACCGGGCAGCTCCTCCTCACTCAAAAATGCTCCTGTTCCTCCCCTACCAGATTGTCACACATTGTAGCCATACAGTCTGCCTCTCAAATCCTTTCCACATCCTCATAACTGTCTGGGTTTTTGTGTTCTTTCTGGAAATAGATTAAAATGAAGAAAAAAATGTAATCTTTTAGTGGCATTATCACCAAGAGAGAGAGTACTGTTATTTTTGCAGATGTAACTAATGGTAGACAGAAGCAGTAGAATTGCTTTAAAGTGTCACACACTTTGTCATGCGAATGACAGTCCGATGACAAAGACTCCTTGCTGTAGAATTAAACGCACACAGCTTGTGTGCCTCAAAACCTCATTGACCGGGTGACTTGTAATATAATACTTCAAAGGAAAGGACAACCTTAGATCTGTCATTTTGCTTTGAGCATAATTGTGATCATACAAAAGTTCCTTATGATAGATCATTTCAGTTAGTGCTTGTTTTTGCACATTACAGTGAATGCATTTTTGTTATTATCAGCATGTCTATATACTTATTACACATTATTTTCTTTCTCTGCAGGCTTTCCAAAGAAGAAAACATGTTTTTGTGGGAGATGCGCTATTACTGCCATGAGCATAAAAACAGTCTCCCAAAAATATTAACAGGTGTCCCTAACTGGTATGGGTCAAATTTGTCTGAGGTCTATGCTCTCATCAATCAGTGGCCTCCACTAGCTCCTGTAAATGCAATGGAGTTGCTTGACTCAAGGTAAGTAATGGAGAACAAACAACAAGTAAATAAAACATATGTATGTGAAGTGAAACTTTGGCTAGTTTGTTTTTTGGCACATGCTGTGCATAGGACGGTATCTAGTGGTAGGTGGCGGAGTATTGCATTCTGTTTTCGAGTTTCGAAAAGGGATGTCAACTGGGTGTGCTTTTATTACTATCCCTGTGTAACGTGTATTATACCCATGATCCGTCACAGGTCGGGGTCCACCAGATATTTTTTTTTTTTTGCCATTGTGATTGGTTGCATATGCGGAGCTCGTAGCTTTGCTACTAGAGATAGATTGCAGCTTTAAAACGAATTCACATCCGATATTGCTATCTTATCTCAGTCGTCTCGATGAACGATTCTCCAAGGTCTGGCGACTACTGCTGGAAACTTTGAATTCACATTCTCAACTACTGGCTGTGGCCTTCACCAGGCTTCGGCCTTTGCATTTGGGAGAGCGGGGGGTCCTTCCACATTTACATTCTTTTATAGAATTCCTTTTTCCGCTTTGTTTTCTACTAATATTTGTCTAGCTGCTGCTTGAATTCTGTCCTTCCTGTAATAGAACATTTCCCTGGAAAGATGCACACTGAGTGTGTAACAATTACTTTCCACGCAATCACGCTGAATGGCGTTCGATTACTGCAAGCTTTCTACACCGGAAATGCTTAAAGACAGGGGCACTAAGTGGTGGGTCGGCCTACGCCATGCAAGCCAAATCCCATTCTCCCACCATCGCTATTGGTTTGCATGAATGTTCGGGAGGATTCTCAGACATGTGCTAATTCCCTTCTACCTTCGAGATCCCCAGTTCTTTTGCTGGACTTTAGGACTTTTTATTTTTATCCTGGAGAGAGTGAGACCTTTTTCCCCACTCTCTCATGTATTTTTCTGTGGTTTGAACAGAGTTTCTTTTGTTTTTGGAGTCTGACAAACTCCATAGGCATCATCTTTTTACATTGTGACACAGAGCACCTTCAGTGCAGTGTCACATAAACATCCTTTGGATTTCTGCTAAGGTTTGAATACCTTCTCTTGGATAGCTACTGTTTCCAAGAGCAGTGAAGTGAAATTGACTATACTTACTTTTAACTCTTTATAGACCTAGCACACACTATCTTACAATAGGGTGCTCGAGGGGTTACTTAGTTTAGTATCCCCTTTGTCTATCTTCTCATGTAACATTTTTATGTTGCCCTTTCTACAATTAATGGCTGGTGGCAGTGGTTTACTTTTTTCTACCATTGAGTGTTTCTACTGCGGGCTGCAATTGCAGCTGCAGTAAAAGCACACATGGGTGCCCATTTTGTCAAAATGGCCCGGTCTTCTTTTTTGGCCATCTCTTGTTGGAAAGGTCCTTCTTGAAATTTACTCTGCGTGCCAAACCAGGTTTGGTCCCTTTGTTCGTGTTGTCTTTGGCAGTATTCACAGGTGAAGCCTGCATCTGGGTCCAGCGTGTCTGGCAGGGCAGGAAGCAAGGGAGGTGCCCGAAACTCACTGTGCTTTAGTCTCTTTAGTTACAGGAATGCACCCAAAGGTGATTGGCTGGCTGGCTGTCTGTCCTTGGAGGACAACCACCCTGCTGTGTGATTGGCAGCTAGGTTGCGAATGAATGGGAAACACCTGCACAAAAGGCAAGGTTGTTTAGACAGAAGGCATAGTCGACCACTGGACGTAGGAATCCGAAGAAGAACTTGGAAGAGACACTTGCTGCAACTCCTGGACCGTTGGTTGGCCCGGTGAAGCCCTGCTGCAGTGCTGAAGCTCAGAATTCGCCTCGACTAGAGAAGCCCTGCAAAGGACAACTTCTCCCCTTGGGTTGGAGTCCTCTGAGAGCTAGCTGTACTTCCATTGCTGCTGCAAGAACCGATTGCCAGGGAGAGGAACACCAGAATCGAGTGTGTCGTTTTAAAGTCAGACCCAAGCTCCAGGAAGATCCTCCGGGCTCCCCTGAAGCAGGACTAACCAAGTCTGAGTCACCTCAACAGAGTGCTGGACCCCAGAAGCAAGGGAAGCCCACAAGCTATCTGAGAACCGCAGTGGTGCTTTTCACGAGAAGCTGAAACCGCGAAGTGCCGCTGATCTGAAGTTTGCCCATTGCTGCTGCCGACTTTCGAATCATAGTATAGGAGTCCACAGACTTCCTCCCTCTTGTCCCTGCGACTGAGGCCCAGGAACAACAGGATCTGCAGACTACAACAGGAACAGAAGCCAGCTGGAATCAATTTCTTCAGACCTAAGGTACTGTAAAACTAAGGGATACTTACCTCTTATTGTAGCATTGCTAGCTCTCAGTTGAGACTTGCTTTAGCTGGCCCTTGCAGAGTTGTTTGCAGCTTTGCCCATCACACGCCTCCCAGGTTGTGGCCCAACAGTGATTTCTTTTTCAGCAAAAACTCAACATTGCGCAAGACTTTTTACTTACCTCCAAGAAGACGACTCCAGCTCCCCTAGACTGTGCTCAAGTAACATTGGCTATCCTCGCTCCCTGAAGACTCTTCTAACCTCTGACTTGGTTTTGATCTGTCCCTCCAAAAAGTCACATTCTTTATTTGTGTAGCTGGGAAAGAGTTAATCTACATTGCATTGGTGGGCTCAAACGTACTCGTACACTGTTTGAGAAACTTGTTAACCATCGTTTCTTCCCTCTAACTTTTTTGTTTTTACACCAACCTCAGTATTGCTCTAAATGTACCAGTGATATATCGATGTCCACAGTGTCCTAGTTATTTAAGTCACCTTGGGGTGCAGGAAGTGTCTGTTGTGCCATCCCAAATGGGTATTTACTGATTTATTGAAACTGAGAGTGGGTCGTTTTGAAGTATATTTTAAGTGTTACATATTTGCTCTCTTCTAAAGAAAGCTTATTCCAACGGACTGTTAAATAAATAATTGTTTAATCAAGAAACCTTGAGCATAAGTTTTATTTGACAACTTGTCACTGTGAAAGTTTGTTACAACCCTTCAGTTCACATTGACCCCTCTTGAGATAAGCCTGGCTGCTCAGTCCCTCTACAAACTTGTGTAGTACATGCTTATACCAAAGGTTGTGTTAACTATTGCCAAGAGGTTACGGCTGGTGCAGTTTCCCACAGGGTCCACTAACAATGAGGAAGAGCTCAGCCACTACGACTCCGTTTCCAAAGCCAAAGACTTACAAGGCAGGCCGAAAGCACTGCTATGGGAAGGTCCACTGGTGAAAAAGGCACACTTGCATTCACGCACAACCCCAAGCCAGCCTTTGACTGGATCGTCGAAAGGGGCTTCCTAGTCAACTACACTTTTGTCGAAAGTGGTCGAACCCTTGTGTTCGAAGTCCACTGCGCTTTCGCATTTGCGATTGCTGCATGGCTATAAATCCAAAGAAAAACAATTTGCCGCCCATAAACACCCACCGATTGAGTTACATCTAAATGGCAGTCAAACATATTTCCAAATACAAACATGGGGAAAAACACACTAAATCAACTCCACAGATACCTTCACAGCTGTCTAGGTCCCCTGTCACTACACCAGTAACCTCCTACTAAGGTTATTATATCTATTTATTGTAATATGTTTTAGTATATAAAACTTTGCACATTTTTCAATACAAACTTACATAAACTTAATCTAATATCATGCTTGATATCAATTCATTCCATCAATTAATTTAATTGTTTGCAATTCATTACTTTAAGTTCTAATCCTTTACATCGCAATAACCCAACAACAATTAAAATAATCCCCCCCCCTTACTAAAATTTCTAATTAAAACATCACCAAACTATCACCTTTAGTCTATTGACTAATTTATCATCAACAGTATTCAAACGCTGTGTTATTCTGTGCTCACTGACCCAGATCCAACTAGCTACCCATTCAGTTTGTCTGAAACTGTTAGCCAGACCCTATATACATCCAAATGTAGTCTTTTACTTTGTGTTACAGCAGTGTCGCCAAAAGGCATTAGTTTGAATTGTGTCCAGGCAATGGGCATACTCTCCCAGATATTTCATATAGGTATGTCCCAGTATCGAGCACTCAGTTAGGACATGTTTTTGAGTATCTAACACCTGAGGATTTCTGCAAATCCGGCAAACTATCAGCTTTCAATGATCTACCGGTCACTGCAAAAACAGGTACCTGATTTAAACAGAAAAGAAGTATAAATCGCTGAAGATGCTAAGATGGGCAAATTATTAAATATGGCTGTGGCTTCTTATAGGTGTAGAGCATTTCTGATGCAAAACCATAGCTGCTTAAAGCAGACAAATGTTTTTCCCTGAGTCCCATAGATCAATGTATTTATACAATTACTTTTTCAATTCATGTATCTCTTGCAGCTAATCAGGTGTTCAACCCAGAAATTTAAAAAATTTAACTATGCTAGATTAGTATGCCAGTTTGCATTTGTTAATATAGGAAGCAAGCCCCACATTATACATAAAGTGGGATGATTCACCACACATCTTAGTCTGTAAGTATATCAATGCCTGTCTTTTCAAAACCATTGATTCTAAGGCGAGCTGCCCAAGTTCAAGCCTAATGATGGCCATTGGCACACATTGAGGCAAATCCAACATTTATCTCCAAAATGTAACCTCCAAACGATGTAACCACTCAAGGTCAATCATAGTCAAACTTTCCAATCCATAGATAATGGCCTGAACAAAACACTGCAAATATAATAGTCTTGCTCCATCCAAAGTGTAAACCCCCTGTCCGTGCTACAAACAGGTACATTATAGACATCAGTTGGGCTGCCTTCCTTATACAAGCATTTTTGCATACTTCATATCCCCTATGGGTTTCCAATTCAACTCCTAGATATTTGTACTCTAATGCATACTGAATTACTTCACTCGTGACTATCAGAAGTGGTTTTGCAACATTTCTTTTTTTAACTTTGTTTTTATTGACATCATACATATAAGGTAGGGTGCACGGGCAATCCCTGCCAGCAATACATTGAGCAAACATAGATGGCAGTTTACATTTTTAATTTTTTTTTAATCTTAACCGCCAACTCCCCTCCACCCCCCCTCAACTTTTTGAACATACCAGGTCTAGAGGTTTTGCGGCTTATAGAAGCTACAGAGAGAACATTCGGAAATCAATATGTTATTAGACATACAATTTGACATAATGGGGTCAGATCAGTTCACAGCGAGTAGGGGGCCCAAGCTGGGTCCCTGGGGTTAGTGGAGAGACGTGTAAAATGGAGGCGTTGAGGGAAGTACTTTACAGACGCATAGAGATGCAGTCGTCATTAAGAAGCACTGCAGTCCATTCCTGTACAAAATCCGACATGGTGTCATTTGTTATCGCAGAGAGTTTTTCATAGGTGAAGATCGACCTAAGTTTACAAAGCCATTCCTCCTTGGATGGAGCTAGGACATTTTTCAATTTTTGAGCTAGTGCTAGCCTCCCTGCCCTCAACATGGCCCCAATGACCCTTGGGAATGCAGACTGTTCTGTCTCCGGCATAGGAGTACCCGGGGAGTACCCTTCTATGTCCTTGATCCAGCTGAGCAGTTCCGACCAATACACCTGAATGACCGGGCATCCCCACCACATGTGAAACCAAGTGCCCCGTTGTTGACATGTCCTGGGGCAAAAGGGGGACACCTCTTTAAACATTTTGGACAGGGTGGCTGGAGGGCGATGCCATGAATGGAGTATCTTAAAGCTATGTTCCATGGCAACGGTGTACAGTGAACCCGTGAATATAGATTTAAAGATTGCCGTCCATGTGTGGTCGTCCAGCGTCATGCTCAACCTTTCTTCCCATTTTCGTTTGAAGGGCTGCCTACCCTCCAGATTAGCCATTATCAATGTGCCATAAAACTTAGACAGGGAGCCTTTCCGGGAGGTGCTTTTAGCTAGGACAGTTTCAAAAGGTGTGAGGGGGCGTTTGAGGTTGGCGGCCCACCGAGGGTGGGTCAGGATCCCTTTCAGGCGGAAATATTCAAAAACTGAGGGCGGGTTGTCGCCCAATGCCTCAGTCAGCTGATCATATTCTATGAAACCCTCCTCCCGAGAGAGTTGAGCAACCCTCTCCAGGCCCAAGTCCGACCATACCTGTGTGTCACTAAAGCCCCTGGTGTCTAGATCGGTGGGGGGACCCCACAGTGATGTTAAAGGGGACGGCCAGGATGACAGCAGCTTGTTGTCCTTGTTCGGCTTCCAGACTGCCCAGGGGGCCGCTAAGGTTGGGTGCGTTCTGAGGTGGGGGGGAGGGCCTTAGGGGGGGCCCATAGCAGGTCCCTGACTTTTTTCGGTTGGGTGTGGACATCCTCAATGAAAGTCCAGTATGTCCCCAGGTCGTCCCTCATGTGCTCTAACATCACCCGGAGTTGAGCTGCTTTGCAGTAAAGTCTAAAGTCCGGGAGGCCAAATCCACCATGAGACTTGGGAAGAGTTAAGGTAGAAAATTTGACCCTTGTTCTTTTGCCCGCCCAGATGAACTGAAGGATTCGGGACTGTACTGTCTTATAGAAGGCCTCCGGGATCACCACAGGGAGGGCCGCAAAGAGGTAGATTAGGCGGGGCAGGATATTCATTTTAACCGTGACCATACGCCCAAACCAGGAGTGTGTGAGAGGTGCCCATCGTTTCAGATAACTACTATTCTTGGCCAAGATCCCCGGGAAGTTACATTGATAGAGTTGTGACAGATCCCTCGGGATGGTGGTGCCGAAATACCTGGTGGAAACCCGCTCTATTCTCACTCCCAGGATTTCGGAGTTACCCCCGATGTCATGGTCCCCGGGACCCATGGGCATAATGCTAGACTTGGAAGTGTTCACCTTAAGCCCCGAAAAGGTGCCATAGTAGTCTATAAGTCCAAATAATCGGGGTAGAGAGTCCTGAAGGTTAGTTAGATATCCCAGGATATCGTCTGCAAACAGGGAGAGTTTAAAGTCACAATTGTCACATCTAATCCCTGTGATTTCCTGGTCAGCTCTGATCGCTATAGCCAGGGGCTCTATTGCCAAGGCGTAGAGAAGGGGAGACAAGGGACAGTCCTGACGGGTGTCTCTAGGTAGGGCTCTGAGGTGCCACCATTAACCAAGACTCTTGCCGAGGGACCGTTGTAAAGTGCTGAAACCCAACCACAGAAGTTGTCCCCCAGACTCATTTTTCGGAGGACTTTACCCAAATAAGGCCACTCGATGCGGTTCAAGGCCTTTTCCGAATCTAGTGAGAGGATATAGCCTTCCACCCCCTGCCTTGAAGCTTCATGCATAAGATCGAGTCTTCCGTATGTTATCAGATCCCTGATGACCCGGGATAAAGCCCACTTGATCTCTGTGTACTAGGGAAGGGAGGAGTCTCGCCAGTCTGTTTGCTAAAAGTTTGGCCAGTATCTTTACATCAGCGTTGAGGAGGGATATAGGGCGGTATGATTGGCACTGAGAGGGGTTCTTCCCTTCCTTGGGGAGCACTACTATCAGAGCGGACATCATCGTGGGTGGGAGGGAGCCCAGTTCCAGTGCCGAGTTGAAGATTCTGGCCATGAACGGGACGGGGCCAACGTAGACCAGTAGGTCTTGTAAAACAGTGAACCCATCATCCCCCGGGACTGTTCCACTCTTCAAAGAGGATATGGTGTCTATTATTTCTTGTGGGGTTATGGGAAGTTCTAGTGTTTCTGACTTGTCGGGAGAGAGGGCCGGGAATCGGGCGGGAGTCCAGGAAGCCGTCTATTTTGGTCCCGTCCCCTGCATACTCCGAGCCATACAGCCATTCATAATATTGTCTGAATTGCTCAGCTATCTTGCTGTCTCACTGTCGAGTCCCCTTCCGGGGTGCAGATGGAGTTCACCCTCCTACTATTTGAGCTCACGGAGCCTCCAAGCTAGTATCTTATCCGCTTTTTCCCCCTTTTCCATGTATTTCTGTTTCAAGAAAGACAGCTTCCTTTCCGTTTGTCCCACCTGGAGGTCCGCCAGCCCAGAACGCAATCTTTGTAGTTCCTCCCATTGTCCGGAGAACATCTGCGTTTTCAGTTTCCCCCCCGTTGGATAGTATCTATCTTTTCCCTCAATAGCTTCTCCTCGTGGCCCCTCTCCCTCTTTTTCTTGAACCTATCTCGATAAGGACGCCCCTAATGGTTGCCTTGAATGCTTCCCAGACACCCATGACGCCAACCTCATTGTCATTGGCAGAGAATTAATCTTTTATGGCTTCTAAAAGGGTTTGGCGTACTTCCTTATCATGCAGGAGGAGGTCGTTGCACCTCCACAGGGATCCAGATGCGGGGGCTGGGGGAAATGCCCAATTTTATTTTAACCAAATCGTGATCAGACCAAGGGACAATCTCCACCCCCGAGTCCGTAACCTCACCCCAGAGCGTGGCGTCAACCAGAATGTAATTGATATGGGAGAATGTGGCATTAGGCTTTGAGTAGAAGGTAAAGTCAGGGGCCCTCATTACAACTCAGGCGTTAAGGGTTAACGCCACCGTTAACCCTTAACGCCCGATTCCCACCTTAACGCCTGCTTTTTGCAGGCGTTAAGTTCCATGGTGCTAAGGCACCTTGGTGCTAATTACGGCACCGTAATTTACGGTGCCGTAATTAGCGCCTTCCCCACTCCCATTATGCCCTATGGGGCAAAAATGGGAATGGGGAAGGGAAAATGGGAAATGGGGATTTACCGCCCCACTCACCTCGTAATGGGGCGGTAAATCCGCCATCCACCATGGTGTAAACGTAGTTTACACCATGGTGGTAAAGTTGGTGCACTTAGCACCTCAGTTGTAATGAGGGCCAGGGTCTCGGCCTTGCTTAATGGGGTGCGTATCACTCAAGACCAATTCTCCATTGACTTCTTGGAAAACCTCTGCCAGCTTTTTGTGGTAACGCAAGTTTGGACATGGATTTACTGACTTCCTATCCCTCTCGGGGCAAAAAAACATGTTAAACTCCCCACCTACCAATAGGGTGCCCTCGGAGAAAGCCATAATTTTGTCTTTCATCCCTTCCCAAAAGATATCCTGTGCCTCGTTTGGAGCATAAATACAAACCAGGGTAAACAGCCGGCCCCTCACCTCCCCCTTGACCATAATATATCGTCCTTCCAGGTCCAACTTCTGAGCTTTGGCCACGAAGTGGGCCCCGGGAGAAACCAGGAGGGCCACTCCGCGTTTTTTAGCCCAGAAGGACGCCACATACACCTGATCAATGTTCTTAGCCCTTAGCTTAGGTTCCTTGCCCCAAACCCAGTGAGTTTCTTGTACAAACAGGAAATGAAGGCAGAGCCTTGAAAATTCTCTCACCACCAGCGACCTCTTTGTAGGTGAGTTAAGCCCACGTACGTTTAACGACCCCACTGTCAAGAATTGGAGAGAATCATTGCTGGGGTACCCCTTGGGGAGGGTGCTCGCTCTTCCAAGTCGCCGGCGGGGGCTTCTGCTCTCGCCGGACTCCGATGAGGTCTGGCCCCCCGGTAGGAGCGGGGGCCGGGGAAGTTGAGGGGGCAAACCAGCTCTCCAATGGGCCCTCCTGGGCCGAAGCCCAGGGACGCAGTGCAGGCCTCCGCACCCGATGCGCTGCTCCGGGGTGCGGCCCCAATGGCGGGAAGTAGCCCAAAGCGTTGCGCTGCCCTGCCTGGGCTCTGTGGGGCACGGGAGACCGCTGCAGTCAAGTGTTGGGGGGGGGGGGGAGGGGTTGCTCTCCCCACTCAGTCCGATGAAGTTGCAGGCCTCACCTTATCCACGTCTCTCCGTTGTTTTCGTGCGGAGCTGCGCCGCCGGGGGAGGCGGGGCACTCCCTCCCTCCTATCTTCGCGGGCTCACTGCGCAGCAAAGGCGCCACGTCGGGAGACCGGAGTTGGGGTATTCAGGTGCCCCACGGTGGTAGAAGGCTGCGGTGGGGGTCGGCACTTCACTCCAGGGGGTTCTGGGGGGGCTCAAGTCCCAAAAACGGCATTCTCCGGAGGAGACTAATGGAGATGCGTCAGTGCAACTCTGCGCCCCCTGGTGGTTCCTCTTTGCAACATTTCTGGGTGTGAATTACCTTAATTTGTTAATCATAAATGGAAGCAAAATTAAGATATATTCAGCATACTTCCTAAGTCCTCGGCTGCCCGACTTAGCCCAGCAAATGTGTGATCCAGTAACACTATATCTGCATAGGTTAATACTTGGCATTTTACAGTATCGATCTTCTGAGGACAGCATGCTGAGTCAGCCAGTATACCTGGCAAATCGGGCAAGTACAAATTGAAGAGGAGGCAGGCCAAGATGCACCCCTGCTTTACCCCAGCACCAATGGGAATGTTCGCTGTCAAGGCTCACTCACTGTGCAACCTGACCCTAAATGTAGTACTGGTATGGAGTAGTTTCACAAAGTGCAAAATCTTTGGTGGACAACCAAGAAACTCCAACTTCTACCACAACCTAGCTCTCTCTACCAGATCGGAGGCTGGTCTAACATCTATGAAGAGAGCATATATACCAGTTGTCTCCTTCTGTCGTGCTCTCCCGTTAGATAATCTAACAATCTAAGGTTATGTAAGGTAGAATACCTGGGAGGAAAACCACACTGACATATATCTAATAAACCAGTATTATCCACTCACCTCTGCATGCTCTGTAATACAAATGTAGAATACAACTTCCCTGTAGAGTCGAACATCGATAGTAATCGATAAATGTCGGGTGATAAAGGGGACCCGTTCTTCAACACTGGGATCATAATTGACGTTCGCTAAGATAAAGGTATCTTACCTTCTACGGTTACTAACACTTTGTCCAAATCCCTGCCTGGTAAAAGATCTGTAGATCCTGAAGAATTGTTTCCCCTTCCTGAAGCCCCAAGTACAGGTACATGGACAAAGGATACATTTGAGAAAACTATGGACAAGGTGTCAGAGTTTGTAACCTTTATGGAAAGATGCCCAAATAAACAATAAACTGTTTTCCTAGATGAGGGGGAGCCACCTTCCACGTCCCCTAGATGTCTCTGAAGATACTCCTAACATTTTTCAAGATGCCCAAGACAATCGGGCTGATTTATTGTAACTCCAAGACCAAAGAGATAAAGAGCAGAGTATTTAGCAAGGGGATCATGGTACTTGGCCAGCAACTCCCACTCATGATCCCCTAGATGAGCCAGATGATATTTTTAGTGATGACGACGAGACTTGTCTCCTATTGATGATCAACTCCTTTTTAATCTGCTTAAAAGAGCAGCAGAGCATTTTCAAATCCAGTCTTGGGACACAATATAAGATCCTGACTTTGTAGAAGACATCTTACAGGAGAAAAATGCTGTCAGCCAGACAATTCCCCTATTAAACTCGATCAAGAAGAGAATTGCACCGTCCCTTCTCACACCATCCCTCACATGGGCTGTAAACCCACGAGTGGAGAACATTTTCAAACCTGCATCAACTATTTAGGGTCATGTAACACCTGACTCACTGGTAGTTACTATCGCTAGAAAGCATGCTGAAGTGCCACTATTGCATACCAAGGCGCCTCCAGATAAAGAATGCAAAAAGCTTTATGCTTTAGGCAAGAGGGTCACTGCTTCAGCCACTTACTCGGCATGTATTGCCAATAACACTACTCTGTTGGCAAGCTACAGCAATGTTCAGTGGGGTTTACTCCAGAATAACTTAATGGACATCCCCTAGCCAACCAAGTCTCAATTCGTGATCACCATTAAAGTTGGTAGACAGGTTACCCATAATATCTTGGAAAATACCCTAGACTCCACAGAAACAGCAGGCAGAGTCCTTGCACAGGCAACCTTATTTATTTATTGGACATTTGTATGGCGCCTGTACACAATTGTTTCCAGGTGCCAATATTAAAGAGCCACTCTTGGCTGCGTAATTCTGGTTTCAAGCCAGAAACTCGGGCCACCCTAATTAACAAGCCTATTGAGGAATCAGTCTTGTTTGGCAATGCAGGGGGGATGAGGCTTTAGAGACCGCAAAGAAGGGACACAACACGATAAAGACCCTAAGCCAAATTTCGAACAAGCTGTATGTTCAACGCTGAGTTTTCAACACCCATAGTCTATTTTGTTCTCTAGCCTTCTCCAGACCCACTCGTGCAGGGTTCTCATCAGGTTCCTCTTGTTGGCACACACCCCAGAGTACACAATCTACTTGCCAGACCTCACAATTCTGAGGTTTCAAGACGAGGCAAACGTAGAAGTAGGAGTGCAGCATCTAGAGGCTCCCCTACCCCTGCCAGTAAATTACTTTCCCATCAAGGTTCCATCCCATGCATCTCCAGTCGGAGGTTGAATTTTTTTATTCACCTACGCATGGGAGGAGATAACCTCAGACCAGTGGGTGCTGACTACCATGACAGACGGATACTCAATAGAATTTCTTTTAAAACCTTGTTACCATCTGCCGAAAAACAGAAGGATGCCGAAAGAACATCAGCGCATCCTGCAAGCAGAAGTGTAGACATTACTATAGAAGGGAGCCATAGAACTCGTCCGTTTTCTAGAGGTAAACTAGGGTATTTATTCAGTGTACTTCCTTGTACCCAAAAATTACTTAACCATGCGCCCTGTATTAGATCTGCGTCCTGCAAACAAGTATGTGAAGCCACTAACATTCAGAATGACTACACTGCAGGAGGTAATCCCTCTGCTCAAACAGGGGGATTACATGGCAACATTGGACATGAAAGATGCCTACTTTCATATTTGTGTTGCCAGCGCACAGGAAGTTCCTACGGTTCAAAGTAGGAAGCACTCATGATCAATTCAAAGTACTTCCATTCGGCACAGCCTCAGCGCCAAGAGTATTCAGCAAGGTTCTAGCAGTGGTGGTGACGGCCCACTTTCGCAGAACATCCATTCCTGTGCATACTTCTCTAAACGACTGGCCAATCACAGGAGACATTACCCAAGCTTGTCTACAGAATACCCAAAATACAATCAACCTACTTTTCCAATTAGGGTTCTCAATCAACAAGACAGTGTCAAGTCTTGTTTCTTGCCAAGTAAAATAATTCCTTGGAGCTTTTATTCAAACAAAGGATGATCTTGTCTTCTCTTCCCCTCCAACGAGAGGGTCCAGAATATGCGTTTCCAAATTTCACAATAAATAGCCAATCAGAAAACTGTACGCAAGGCCATGCGCCTGCTCAGAATGATGGCTTCCTGCATTTACCTAGTTCCTCACGCCTGCATGCGTTAAATACAAGAGTGGCTTGTAAGACAATGGTCTCAATCAAGCGGTCAGTGGGGTGATCTAGTGGTTGTCTGTCTCTAGTTCTGTCTCTGCAGTGGTGGTCAAGAGAAAACCTTCTGAAAGGGAAATAATTCACCACACTGGTACTAGAGGCCACTCTTACCACAGACACTACCCCATCAGGGTGGGGAGCACATTCTCTCCATCATATAGCGCATGGCATGTTGGCTCAGACACTAGCAAGCAAGCACATCAAACTGTTAGAGCTTCTAGCAGTGGTCAAAGCTCTCAAAGCCTTTCAAGACCAGCTACAAAGGAAGACAGTTCTAGTCCTTACAGACAGCACTACAGACGTTTTTTCTATTAACAAACGGGGGCAGGACACACTCCAGGACTGTCCAAACTACCCCGAAACATGTGGAATTTGGGGCTGAGCCAATTTTCCTCCCGTCACATGTTCCAGTTCCACAGTCTTCTAGCAGATGTCATCAGCAGAAATGTACAAATTCCCATAGAGCACGAATGGCAGTTGCATGCTTACATTTTAAACTAAGTCTTCACAGAATGGGGCCATCTAGACATAGATCTCTTTGCAACGCATGAGAATGCCCAGTGCCAAGACTATGCATCCATGTATCCCCAGACAGGGCCCAAGGGCAACACACTGTGGATGAATTGGTCAGAGAGATTTTCATATGCTTTTCCCTCAACATCACTTCTAAATCAAATCCACAAGTTGCACCAGGAACATGTCAATACGATCTTAATAGCGCCAATGTTCGCACATCCAACATGGTTCTCACACCTGTTGAAAATGTCACTTTGCCCGCCAGTCAAACTACTGTGCCCTTACAACATGTTATCCCAGCATCATGGGACAACACTCCATCCATGTCTACAGACACTGAGCTTGGCTCCCGTAGTCATAAAGTTTAGACATTTAAATGTGCCCCAAAGATGTATGGACATCTTAAAGGAGACACATAAACCCAACAGAAGACACTACTATTTCAACAAGTTGAAGCACTTTGTCTTATGGTGCAAAACACATGCCATCAATCCCATTGACTGCTCCCATTCACATATAGCTTTATCTTCTGGAGTCCGGATTAGTCTTTAATTCTCGTAAAGTTCAGCTAGCAGCACTTTCAGCATACAACACCTCTCAAAGTAAAGTATCATGGGGGGAGGCTACAGTAGTTAAAGCCTTTACTGCAGCGGTTTAAAGACTCTGTCCCCTTATTTTCAAATCCACTCTCTGATGGGACATAAATGTTGTCCTTAACCAAACTCATGGGTACCCCCTTTTGAGCCTATGCATAAAACCAATCTTAAACATCTCACTTATAAGACTGTTTTTCTTGTAGCTATTACCTCAATAAGGAAGGTCAGTGAACTGCAGGCTCTCTCAGTTCAAGGACAAAGTAGTGTTACCTGCGCAGCCACGTTTCTCTCCTGAATTTATTTCAAGGTTTCATGTCAATTAATCCATAGAACTTCCAGATTTCATCAGAAATTCACAAAATTCAGCAGAGAGAATCCTCTGTACACTGGACGTCAGGAGGGCAGTAATGTATTACCTAATCAAAACAAAAACATTTAGGAAAACAGATCAATTCTTTGTTTTCCTCGACGCAGGAAGAGGTGGGGACCATGTCCTAAGTCTGCAATTGTCAAACCCGTGCACAGACTCTGATTAACAAGTCGAGCTAGTAAGGCTCATCCACTAACCTGAACCAGATGAGCGTCTTGTGCGAATGAGGGAAGTCTCCAGTGACCCTGCGCCCTTCTCTCTAATTCACAGAGCGGTGGGAGCTGAGCCCCCAGGGAAATCCTCTGGGGAAGGAAACCCCGGTGAAGCTTGGATCTCTGTATCTCTTCAGGCAGTAGTTCAGTTCTTGAATGTAGGTCGGGGAAATCTTAGCTTCTGCTTTAATCCTGGCAAATGGGGCCGGCCTTAAAAAGGTGAGAAAGGATAGTGTGAGTATCTATTAGTCCCACTCTATAGCTTGTAACGAGAAAGGAGAAGGATTACCCTTATAAAGGAAAGGCTGGTGAGTCCTTTGTAGGTAGCTCTGTTACTGCTGGCTGGAATAGCTCCCTGATGCTACAGGAGGACAGGCACTACAAATCAAATTAGCTAGCATTTAGTGAAAGAGCAGAGGCTTGAAGAGAAAGGGAGGAGATGCTTGAGAAGCCTACCTGTGTGTGGCCGAAAAAAGTGTGCATATTCAGTTGAGAGAGTCTGGGTGTGCTGTGACAGCTCTCCACGCATGCTGTCGGCTTGCAGTGTAACAGACTCTGAAAACTGAAGGTCGGATCTGCAGAAGGATCGAATGTAGCAAGAGAGTTAGAATTCCAGAGGAACTAGAAACAGAAGGTTTGTACGGGGCAAAGCGAAACGGATTGACGTACCGTTGCTAGGCAAAGGACCAGCGTCCGATGTAAACCAGGAATTGTTGGTTTTGCGAAACTCACTTGGCCAGGATGGGAAGCTGAGACGGATTGCTGAAAGGAGAGAGGGGAGCGAACGATCGCAGTGAACAAAGGTCAACAAAGCTTAGAACCCTAGTTTCGAACGTATGGAGCATCTTGCATGGAGAGTAGCGACGCACTGCCGTCGAGTCACAGCTTCCAGATATGCTTTCCTCGTACTCCCGGGGGTGTGGCCATGAATGGGAGCATTGAGAACACTGCAATGCTCTTTGCAGAGCAAGCCACCACCTTGGGAGAGGCCCTAGTAACTAAGGCAACTCGGCGCCACTGATGACAAAGAGACCATCGTACCCCCAGGGCCATGACAGCAATTTTGGATTGTCAAATGTATCCAAATATGTTATTTTTTGTCCAAAAGAACATTACCATTCACGCCCAAGGCACACTCAAGTTGAGGCACAGGGCCAAGTCTAGCTTTCATTGCAAATGCTCCTTTAGATGCTATTTGCAAGGCAGCTACTTGGAGTTCTTTTCACCCCTTCACATAGCATTACTGCTTAAATGCACATTCACAGAGTGAATCAGACAGGTGGGCGAGGGGGTTTTAATACATCTTTTTGCCACTGTATCATGTAATCATTCTCCGGGTGCTGCTTGCTAATCTATGCAAAGCATGTGATTCAAAGCAGATCCGCAAGCTTCAGAAGACATATATTACATGCCTGTAATAATCTTTCCGACGCTTGTATCTGCTTAGATTCACATGCGCCCACCCTTCCTCCCCTCTTGTAGTTGAAGGTCCATATACATTTTACAGATTTCTTTCCTGTACTCATGCATACACTTCATGCTCCCTAATGGCAGAAATAAAACAATCTGAGGACCTCGACCATGGGGTACAGTACACGTCACATTAGGGATAGCATTACACACATGCCCAGACGACGTCCCTTTTTCGAACTTCGAAAACCAGTCATGCAATACTCTGCACTTATCTCTAGATGTCTGCCTATGCAAAAGATGTGAATCTAAGCAGATACAAGCATCAGAAAGACAATTACAGGTATGTAATACATTTCATATATTATTGTTTGTGTTAGCCACCCTATAGTTAAGATTAGTCGGACTCCCATAGGAACCCCTTAAAATTCTATTGTTAATAACTTTTGATTTGAGTAACGGATTTGACTGAAATTTCTAAAGTGATTAGGAACTTGTGCTCCCCCCTCTCCCTACTGCTATGTTTCATAAAGATACGTTAATAAAGAAGAAAGTTATTAAAAAGATAAAACAAATTTGTTTCCAATGTTGTGGCCAACTTCCCATTAATTTTCCCATAGACAAAGGTGCATTTTTCGCCGAAGCGCACAGGCCAAACCGTTGGACAGATTTGGACCAGGTCTGAGACAACTTGGCCACGAAGCCTTGACTTGCGATCCATTCTTGGTTTGGGGTTATTCTGTGTAGTAGTTATTTAAATATTTGACGGAGAAGGGGGTGCTCCCTTCTCAAATAGTTATATCTTGAAGGGACTCAAAACTCAGTGTTTTTAAAAACGAAACAGCCGCCATGTTTTTCTCTTGATCCGAGAGTTATAGCCGAGGATATGGGAAAATCAAATGCAGGGAAAAAGTCATAAGGCTAGAGGTGGAGGGGGGGGGGGCTAGAGGGCACCAAGTGCAATTTGGGAGTTGGAGGGGGGTCTAGGGATTGAGTTTGCAACACAACGCTTTCTGTAGCCTTGGTTATATTTGCGAATAGCCAACATCTCAAAGCAAACTACATCATAGAAACAGCGTGTGTTGTGGGGGGAAAGGGAGAGGGCAGGGGAGGTGTGGAGGCCATCTGGGGAGGGGGAGGTGTTGGCACAGATGAGGGGGGCAGTTGGTGAGGGCTCGAGGGGCAGGAAAGCATTTTTTTACACCCATTTTTCCGATATTCGTGGCTTTATTGGAGGCTTTAAAGGACTGCGGATAGCCGAGGGTATGTGTAGTTTATTAACCACGGTTACAGATTTAAAAATATATATATATTTATACACTTATAGTGACATTGGGGGTGAACAATCTCCCATCCATGCAGTAACCAGTACAGACCCTGCTTACCTTCAATGTGAGGAAGGGGCCAGCCTCCTCAGGCCATTTTGCCCAATAAATGAGCCAACCTTACAAGACCACTAAGAGAATCAGGCCTGCCCTTTTCTTGCTTTGACGCTAACATGGTCAGTCCCGCGTTGAGGCTAAGCAGGGTCAGTCCCGGTTACTTCATGGATGGGTGACCAAATGGGCATCTGAATTTATTTCATTTTTTTAAACTGTGCTTCCATCAGTCCTTTAAAGTTTTGCACTCTGAGACCATTTGTTGCCTTTTGCTGAATTACATTCTGGTATTTGTAGTCTCACAGTCAAGATGAGTGGAATAATTCTGCAATTGTACACTTTCTGCCTAACATAGTTCTAAAAGGATTTATATATTTGAGTGACACTATGGTATGTGCACTTTTCAAGTTAGGTTTATAAAGTAGAATATTGTTGAAAGTCAGACATGGGGGTGAGGAGGGGAAATGATGAGAGGGCAAATAAGTCATGAGTATTTGCCCACGATGTGGCAAGAGAGTTTGCAATCCTGGACAATGGTGCAGTTATTTTCCCGATTGTGGCTGCTTTTCAGGGCACCGGTAAAGGACAAATTTGGGTCATAAGGGAGGCATGGTATCACAAGTATGACACTAACACAAGAGGTACACGTTGTAAAACCTTATTCAATTTCAGGGTTGGAAAAACTCCTGCTTTGACCTATATTTATGATAAGAGTAGTCTCTACCATCAAATAATAAATAAAACACAGTCCTAGTAAGTCTTTGTTAAATCAAAATGGCATATACTAACCAAACCTAATGCCTGCCCTATCTCTTATACAGAAAGTGTGTAAAGGGGAATATGTATGCAAAGGAAAATCAGTGTTCAAGATGGCTGAGTCAGCTCGCCTCCTCACGCTGGTCAGCACGGAGTAAGGCGGCCTTCGTAAACAGGATGACACACTCTGGCTCAGGTTCTCAAAGCAAGGCAGTTCAAAAAGTTGGTCGAGGCCCACATGTCCTTCCACTTTAGTCACTTATTCCAGTTCACCAAAATGTCTTTCACAGTTCAACCAAAAGGTCACATAGGTCAATAAACAAGTACCTCATTCAGCGCAGATCTCCCTCGGCCGGGCTCTGACCTCGCAATCACAGAACTTGCAGGGGTCCACTTCCCCAGGCTTTATTCACATTAGTTAAGGGATCCCTTGGCCTAACTTGTTCCACACTTCCAGTCTCATTCAGTCAGGCTCTGACCTTTTACTGATGTTGAAGACTCAAAATGTGCGATGCTTTTACCATAGACCTCTGCAGGACCATTTTGACTTTCGTTTCAGCTCACACTCTTTATTTGCCCCAGTGTCTCTTGGTATTGGTAGTCGCATTCCATAAGCACAAAAGTTCAAAGAAATCTTTCTCTTCAAGTATTCAACTTTTCACTTCCCCTTTTGACTGGAGTTACCGTTTCGCAGAGACTTACGGGTGGGCTACTTCCTTTTGCTGGACTACTCCGCTACTCTATCACTGGCTTCACAGTTATCAGCCACTTAAGTTCATCACTGGTTAGCTTTCTTTCAGGTCTCATCAGCATGTGCGCAACCTTCAATTGTGAGGTACACTGTTGCGGCTTCAATCTTTCTTTGACAAAAACTGGCCTTTCATGTCTTTCACTAACTCACTGGTTGTGCGCATTCCTTTCTTGTATTCTTGTCTTTGCGGCTTTGGTTCATGAGTCAAGCTTAATACCACAGGTTTGGCCTTATCTCGCCAACTCTGTCGTTCACCCAGGAGGGTACTGGCGTCCTTCAAACACAATGCAGTCTTCTTTTCTGGGTTTTGGCCTTCTCTGTGTATCCTTCACAGCTCTTCGGAAGCGACAATCTCCTGCAGGGATCTCCTGGGTTTCCCTACCCTTTGCTCTTGTCCCTTGATCGGTCGTCTTGCTCCAGTAAGTTTGCCTTCGCCTCAGAAGTTCTGCTCCTTCTCATGTTCCACCTTGCTCTGTGTGTGTCTCTATGTTCTGCCTTTTATCCGTATGGGGAGAGCTAATGGGTATCGGATGTATGTGATTAAAGTCAAGTGCCTGACTTTGCTGACCCGATTAGCGGGACATGTCCAGTGAGATGTGTAAGGGTTAGCCTCTTTACTCTGTCACCTTCTTCCTCGGCCTAGTGTTTGTGTAGAAAGGGGGGGGTTGGGATGTTGGAGGATCCTAAAAAATAGGATGGGGCATGGGTACGGGAAAGGGGGGAATACCACGTCTCACCATCGGTTGCCTCACCCCCACTTCCCGAAAACCTCCCATACCGGTCCACCCCCAGGGTCTGGATCCAAAGGCGATGGCCACCTGAGAGAGAAATCCCCGGGGACTAGTAAGTGAGAAACCCTCTGGTTTCTCTAAGGGTGGATCGCGTAACTATTTTTCAGAGATGGCAGAAGGCAACCCCTTGGGGTTTTTTGAGGTTAGCAAGCTTGCTCAAGTATTTGGATGCCGGGATTTTACTCAGGTTGTCATGTTCCCAGTGCAGATGCAGTTAGTTGAGTCGTGCGATGTATTGCAACATTCACCAAGAGACCAGCCATAAAACCAGGGACATGTAGCATGCTGCTTAACCAAAGTGTGTGATCCTCAGCAAATAATGGAATCTCACTGCACATTGACTAAAAACATTGTGAGTGCTAAAAGCCTTCAATATTTTACACAAAACAATACCACTTGTGATTGATGAATGTCTTTGAGTGATGGGTTTAAAGTATTTTAAAATATAGAATGGCCGTGCTCAGCAGCCATAGCTAGTGGTTTGCTAGTGTTTGGCTGTGACATCACTAATGACATCTATGGCATCACTGGTGACATCGCTAATAGCATCATGAATGGCATCAATGATTATTTAACTAATGGCATCAGACATAAGATCACACTACGTATTTGCCCATATTTAGAACACCCTTACTTTCTACAAATGTGATATTAGCATTTTAGAATACTTTATAACAATGAGTACATTGTTTAAAACAGTAAACAGCTACACATGCATCTCTGTCAAATATTTTAAAAACTACAGGACGGAATAACCCCAATCCACAAAAAGGCCTCTTTTAAACGCTTGGTGCCCAAGTTCTTTCGCACTTGTTCCAAATCCGTCCAGCGGTTTGGGCTGTGCGTTCCGGCAAACATTAACCTTGTTTGTCTATGGCAGTTGTCCTCAAACTTTTTGGCCTGGGCCCCCCTGAGCAAAGTTTGGGCAGGCCGGGCCACCCCAAAAATGCCGAATTGACAGTATGTCCAAATGGCTATGAACTATTGCGCGCCGTCACCGCACCCTGCTCCCAGTATAGTCCTGGGCTCCCCCACCTGCTCTCATAACATTCGCTTGTGCTCCCTCATCCCACTCCTATCCAGTCCCTGGGCTCTCCACACCCCATCACAGACTCTGGGCTCTCCCCACCCTGCTCCCACCACTATCCCAGTGCTCCCTCACATCCTGCTCCCACCACCATCCAGTCCCCGGGCACCTCCCACCCCATCCCCAACACAGTCCCAGGGCCAGTGGGAGCTGGTGAATTTTTTAAGTGGAGTGGCATAAATTTAGCACACAAAAATGCCATAGTGACAGAGCGCAGTGAGGGAACCCGAATCAATCGAGGGTTTTTGGGTGGTTTTACCCCGTGAATATTTTTTTGTTGTTGAAATAATGGGTTAAAATGTTGAATTTTAGAGCATAAAAAATGGGTAAAAAGCCAAACAGTTTGTAATTGGCACTGGGAGGCCAAGGGGGGAAAGCACAGTATTTTTGACTGGCCATCTATGATAGATATCAGGTAAAAAAGAAATAACAGCCCTGTCCCCTGGGCTCCACAGAACCTCAGAAGGAGAGCTGATTTTGGCAGGTGGGCAGGGGGATTGTGCAACTAACGCATTTTTAAAATGACTTTGTTGTGCAACCCTTGTTTACCCTCTACCCCCCAACCCCCACCCCCTCGCCAAAATCAGCTCAACAGACCAAAACACACACACACACACACACACACACACACACACACACATTCACACAGCAATCACTCTGTCATTCACACAAGCACCCATCACCACTCATAACACAGGCATCCATGCATCCATACATATATTTAAATAAAAAATAAATTAACAAGAACTTACCTTCTGCAGGGGCCTGCGTGTGGGTGCTGAAATGCTCCAGGTTGCTCTGTCCGTATGTGCGAGGAGGCACAGGCGCACCCCCTCGCACATAGACATGCAGTGCCCCAGCTAGCATTTCCAATGTGCTATGCAAGGCTGGCGAAGCAAAACGCCACCAGCCTTGCATGGCTCAGTGAGCATGTGCGGCAGGGGAACTGAACTGTCAAAGGGAGCAGTGTTTCCCTTTGGCAGTTCAGCAAGCTCAGGAGAACTCCCTCAGCTGGAAAAAGCAGCTGAGGGAGTGTTCAAAGTTTCACTGGGCTGGTTCTTCCGCTCCTCCATAATGGGTGAGGGGGCCACTGGATGGGACGCCCCCTCAACTTTTATGGATGAGCTGCCAGGCCTGGGCTGGCCTATAGGGTAATAGGGCAACGGCAGTACAAACAATGCAAAATGCTAGTGTAGGCCAGGCAAAATGGGCCACTTTTCTGGCCAATGTAGGCTAGTTTGAGGAGTTACTTCACTATGGAGCTAGTAGTTTTGACCACTGTTGCTGAATAAATATTCTTTAAATATTACAATTTGCTTACATTTTAACAAAAAACACCCCCTTGGGTACTATTCAAACAGTCTGTGGCTAATGGAATGAATATCCATTTGCAACTGCGGGACATTTTTTCATTGGTGCCTGAGATAGTTTTATGGTCCAGTCCGACCATGTGAGCCGCCCTTGCCCATTTCCTCCAATCAAAAAAAAAAGAAAAAAAACACTTATTTATTTTTTTACACATTTTACATTTCATGCTGGGCTCTCGCGCCACCCCGCCCCTTTTGAAGACCTCTGGTCTATGGGAAAATTAATGGGAAGTAGGCTGCAAGTTTGTATTTGTTTCTTTTTAATTTTATTTCTCCAGCATGGGGTCTTGCATGGATTCACATGCTCATGAATAGTCCCTGTCGTCAGACTGGGAGTCCTCGGTAAAGAAAAAATCAGTATCTGTTTCGTTTCTGATCTGTCTTTCTTAGTAGTAACCAATCACTGATCTCTGGGTCATACTGTCCCCAGCCAATGACTGCCCTCTCACCGCTGGCAGCCATCCTCAGATTTATCCCCAGCCAATGACGGGGACGGATGACGACGGCGGTGATGACACAGCGGACATCCCGTCATCACCCCCTGCCGCAGGCTTCTCCAGCCGACGAAATTGGCTCCTTTCACGCCATGATAACCAGGGCATCCGAGCTCTTCCAGCTCTGCCCTGAAGAACAGAAAAAGGAAGGGTTCCTTTACCAACGACGAGAGGCTAAGAGGAAGACTGTCCTCGCGGTGCCTTTGCTCGACGACATCTGTGACGAGGGGCTTGCGGTCGTCAAGAACCCTTCCACGGCACCCGCCAAGAGGGACCGGTACGAGAAGAAGTACCGAGTCCCCGATGCCGCCCCCTTGTGCCTCAGGGCCCAGCCCACGCCGGACTCTGTTGTCTCTGCAGCGGCTAAGAAGAAAGCAGCGGGTGCGGTAGCTTCAATTTCCACTTCCCCGCTGGACAGTGAAGGCGAGCGTCCCCAGCCAGCACGATCCTCCCCACAATGAGAGACAATGAAGGACTCTCCCAAATCGGGAATAAGGCCAAGACAGAGTGCGGGTGAGCTTAAATGGGAGTTTATCAATAAGAATATGGCATGCAAAGAACTCTGCAACCTCCGAGAGCGCTCTGTCTGACAATCGCAAAGACAGGCGTATATATTTACAAAAAACGTCATAAGAACCTACACACTATAAGGGGCACAAGTTCAATGGGATTGGGTGGCGACGACTAACTATAGGTGCTGCTGCGATGTGGTTGGCCGTGGCTGGAGAACGTCACTGGTCAGCCTCGTGGGTTGGGCTGGGCCTGGCAGGTTGGCAGAGTTCATCCGGGCAGTGTTGTTGTGCCATCGCGGCCAGTGTCAGAGATGAATGTCTTTTCCTGACTTATTTGCCCTAGGCCATGCACACCGCAATCAGTCAGTCATTGCAATATTATCTTCTTTAGTAAATCTTCCAATAAGTTATTCTACAGGTTAATGCAACACAGGAGGAATGCACCTTGTGAGGGGTCTAATGGTCATTCGTCAGGGCACGGTTACCAGTGTCCTGTTGACCGGAGCCATAGGTTGAGGGGCTAAGCTTCAGGGCATGGGACGGACGGTACAAGCCTCCCTGTCTTGTTAGATGTGATTATAAATGTGCCGCTGTGTGTTGCCACAGTGTTGGGTGTCCTGATTGCACAGGGCCATAAGTCTAAGATGATCTGGTGGGTTGTGGGGTTTACGAGGGGGCGCCTTTGGAAGTGTGGGTTCAGGCAGGGGTTTACTGCTGTGCTGTAAATAATGCAGGTGGCGGCCCGTGGCCTTGGGTGCTGCAGAGGGGGCTACACATCTTTGAAGCGGCTCCAGTCTACTTGGGGGAGGTGGAGCAGTGCGGCGCGGGCCTCTGCTCTCATGTTTGGCAGTCTTTGCAGGGTGGGAGGGGGAATGGCCTTGCACATATTCACAAAGGTATCTCCCTCGTGTGTTGCCAACTTTAGGTAAAAACATCACAACCATTTGAACGCTCGATAATATTTATTCAAATCACTTTAAAACATGCATTTCAACTTTGCTGAATGTGTCTCGATTATATTCAGTCTGGGCACCTTATTCATACACTATGTTTTAACAACTACAGTATTTAGTTATATGCATATACATTTGCAGTAAGTGAGGTAGTATCAGGGTTGGTGGAGTACATAGAAAGTAACCCGCCACTGTACGTGGCGGAGGTGGCACATGAGGGGCTTAGACATACACGCGTGACGAGTGCATTCTCGCACACTCTTCACATGTGCCCTTGGTATGGTTACATTCGTTTTCTTGTGTACCCTAGCAGCATTAGTTCAGTTATGGCGCGGGACCGCGGGGTGTACGGCTTTCAATGATACATATGAAGAATAATCCCCCGGAATGCTTTTATCATTTGCACACCCCTGCAGGGGTGTGGGTCCTTCACGGCTGGTGTCATGTACGATAATTACACAATTTTACAGGTTTCTTCAGTAAAAGTGGTTGTATGGAGAGGATACATGTGTTAAAAGTGGTTTTTTACATTCATATTTGGGTACCTGTCTGCTTTCATCAGATGACCATTCTACAGATCTTCCCATCGCCCAGGCCTTGCTGACCGGGTCATTCTGGGAGCAGTGATACACTGCGGAAGGTGAACTGTTACGATGTTAGTGTATTACGCTAGATCATGTCCGTCTTGTTCGTGGGAACGGGCTTGCAGCGGAT
Source organism: Ambystoma mexicanum (assembly GCF_040938575.1). Taxonomy (NCBI): domain Eukaryota; kingdom Metazoa; phylum Chordata; class Amphibia; order Caudata; family Ambystomatidae; genus Ambystoma; species Ambystoma mexicanum. The sequence goes on along the minus strand of NC_090934.1, from coordinate 818,785,339 downwards.
CTGCCATGGTGCTGCGGGGACAGGGAGGACTGAAACTTTCCAAAGGTGGGGGCCGCGCTACAGCGCGCTGAGCTCACACCATCTTTAGTAGACGAAAATGGTTTCTGAGGCCTAGCTAAATTTAATACGTGCGGGCAATGTCTTCAGCAGGTGAGCCATCCACCACCTGGGCCCTGGTGGTAAGGAGGGGACGCCCGATGAGCCATGGCCCTCACCTGGGGTGGAGATGCAGGCCAGGGGGTCCCTTGGACCACTCCTCCCCTACAACAGCGAGGGCAAGAAGTTGGACTCCATGGGACGAGTCATCTCGTCGGCGGCGACGACGATTAAGGTGGCCAATGCCTTAGCGATTGTGGCCCGTTACGACAGGGAGCTCCGGTTCAAGTTAGCTCCCCTGCTAGACTTCCTACCTGACGACAAGAGGGCGGAGGCCCTAGAAATTGTGCAGGAAGGCGAGGTGGCGTCGGATCACGCCATAACGGTGGCAACGGACATTGCCGATACCGGATTTCGCCAACTGGGCAACGGAGTTTGCCTCCGACGACGAGGATGGCTCAAGGCGACAGACTTTCGCCAGGACGTCCAGACCAGAGTATTGGACATGCCGTTCGACGGCAACAACCTTTTTGGTAAGGCGGTGGACGAGTCTCTACAGGCCATCAAGACCGACTCGGAGACGGCCCGGGCCCTAGGGGTGCTTCAACAGCGACGGCCCTTTTGGAGCTCCGGAGGCAGACAGGGTGCCTCCAAAGGATCCAGCGGTGGCTCCTCCACTTGCTGCCAGGCGGCCCGCTCCTCTTCCCAGGAGGCCTACAGAGGTCGCGGCAAGCAAGGGTGGATCCCGCCGTCGTCGCCAAGGAGGACAAGGCGGCAAGGCCGTCAAAAAGCAAGACTAACCTGGCCGTGTTGTCGGGCCCCCACCGAAAAACCCCGGTGGGAGGCCGGCTGACGAAGTTAGTCAGCGTGTGGGAGTCCATCTCCACCGACCGTTGGGTTTTGGACACCCTGGCCAACGGGCACTCGCTGGAATTCCAAAAGAAGTGCCCTCGCATTCCTCCCGTGGCCAGGACGGAGAATCACGTCCCTCAACTGCTGTTGGAGGTAAGGGCGATGCTCAGGAAAGGTGCCATCGAGCTCGTCCCCAGGAGGCTCCGGGGCTCCGGAGTGTACTTAAGGTACTTCCTCGTCAGGAAGAAGACAGGTGGTTGGCGCCCCATCCTGGACCTGCGTCGGTTAAACGAATACATCAAGGTGCAGAAATTCAGGATGGTCACCCTACAGCACGTGCTGGGACAGCTGGAGGAGGGTGACTTCCTATCGTCGTTGGACCTGGAGGATGCTTACTTCCACATTCCCATTCTAAAAGGGCACAGGAAGTTTCTCAGGTTCGTGGTTCAGGGACGCCACTACCAATTCAGAGCCCCTACCGTTCAGATTAAAGTCGGCACCCAGGGTATTCACCAAGTGCCTGGCACCAGTGGCGGCGCGGCTGCGCCTGCAGGGGATCAACATCTACCCCTACCTGGACGAGTGGCTAATCCGGGCAAGGACAAGGGAACTCGCCGTCGAACACACAGCGAGGACCGTCAGGCTGCTCACGGAACTGGGGTTCGCCATCAACTACCCCAAATCCCACCTGGTTCCGTCGCAAGTAGCACTGTTTCTGGGAACGAAGCTCGATACAGTGGGACAATTGGCCTCCCCGTCAGAGGAGAGGACCAAGACCATCCTGGGCAAGGTCCGGCGCCTGCTAGCCACGGAGGTGGCCAGGGTGAGGTCCATCAAGTCCCTCCTCGGGATGATGTCCTCCTGCATCTACCTTGTACCCCTCTGCAGACTTCGGATGCGTCAGCTACAGGAGTTCCTTGACGCCCGCTGGTTTTAGGCGACGGGCTGCTTCGAGGACAGAATCCCTCTCGACGAAGAGTTCCGTCGGGCGATCCTATGGTGGGGTACCCGCGCTCACCTCACTAAAGGCACGGACTTTCAAACCCCGGCGTTTCAGGAGACAGTGACGACGGACGCCTCTCTGGAGGGTTGGGGGGGCCCACACCGGAGATCTCCACGCAAGAGGCCTTTGGCTCCCGGAGGAGAGGTCTCTCCACATCAACATTCTGGAGCTCCCAGCAGTGTTCTGGGCGCTCAAGTCGTTCCTTCCGTCCCTCAAGGACAAAGTTGTGAGGATCTTCACCGACAACACCACCACGATGTTCTACATACGGAAGCAAGGGGGCACCAGATCCCCAGCCCTATCCAAGGAGGCCCAGGATCTGTGGCAGTGGGCCGTTGCCCAGGGGATGTTTCTGGTTCCCTTCCACTTGGCAGGAATAAAAAACACCATCGCCGACTCACTCAGCAGGGAGCTGCGCTTGTGCCACAAGTGGGAACTACGCCAGGACCAGGTGGATTGGCTCTTTCGACGATGGGGCAAACCCCGGATCGACCTTTTCGCGACGGCGACGAACCCCAAGTGGCAGAGGTTCGCCAGCAGGTTCCCGCAGCCGAGGAGCATGGGCGATGCTTTCTCATTTCCCTGGGACGGCCTGTTTCTATACATGTTCCCTCCGTTGCCGTTGCTGCTCCGACTCATCAGCCAGCTCAAGAAGTCCAGGTGTAGAATGATCCTCGTCGCACCGGCATGGCTGAGGCAGATCTGGTTCCCGGACCTTCTGGACTTGTCAACGTCCCCACCAGTCAGGCTGCCGGCGGACGCGGATCTTCTCTCCAGAGAAGGGGCGCCATTCTCCATCACGACCCACAGTCGCTGAACTTGCAGGCCTGGCTCCTGCAGCACTAGAGTTTGGAGGGTACGATATCTCGGCTGACTGCAGAGACTTTCTTGCAAAAGCCAGGGCGTCCTCAACTCTTAAGTGTTAGTCATAAGTGGAAGAGGTTCTCTGTCTGGTGCCGTGCACAGAAGATTAACCCTCTGCGGATTACGGCCCCTCAAGTACTGCCGTACCTACTGTCGCTGGCCAAAGCAGGACTGGCGAACGCCTCCATCAAAATACATCTGGCTGCCATCTCCAGATATACCAGGACTACGGGACCGGCGTACTTGTGGTCTCACCGCCTGGTGAAGGAATTTATGAAGGGACTATTCCGATCATTCCCGCCGGTGAAGGCTCCTGCCCCGGCGTGGGAGCTTAATGTGGTGCTGACCAAGCTCATGGGGGCCCCATTCGAGCCTATGCATTCGGCGCCTTTGAAGTTCCTGTCATGGAAGACAGTGTTCCTCGTGGCCATCACCTCCGCACGACGAGTGGGAGAGATCCAGGCCCTATCTTGCAAGCCTCCATACTTGACTTTTCATGACACGAGGGTGGTTCTGAGGACGCACCCCTCCTTCATGCCCAAGATGCCATCGGACTTCCACCTCAACGAGCCCTTGGTGTTACCAGTTTTCTTCCCGTCGCCTTCGATGCCGGCCGAGAGGACTTTGCACTCGCTGGATATAGCTAGAGCGCTGAAGTTCTACGTGGACCGTACAAAGAGTTTTCGGAAGACGTCACAACTGTTTGTGAACTTTGGGTCTGTGAATCAAGGGAAGGCTCTCTCGAGGACTTCCATTTCCAGATGGCTCTCCGGCTGCATCATGCACTGTCACCGGTTGGCAAACCGACCGCTGCCCGGCCGTCCGAGAGCCCATTCGACCAGAGCGATCGCTGCTACTACGGCGTTCCTGTCTGGTGTGCCCCTGCTGGACATCTGCAGGCTGCTACGTGGAGGTGGACGCACACCTTCACGAGATTCTACTGCGTCGATCGGGACTCCAGGGAGGAGTCCAGGGTCGGCCAAGCAGTGCTGCGCAACCTGTTCGCCTAAGGTGAGCTTGGTGAGGAGGTAAGAATTGCTTAATGTTGAGTTTTGGATGTAATGCTTAATGTTGAGCCTTTGCCACCTCCAGTGGTTGTACATGTGTATACTGCTATGTATTCTTTTATTCATGAGCATGTGAATCCATGCCAGACCCCATGCTGGAGAAGGAACAAGTTACTTACCTGTAACTGTTGTTCTCCAGCATGGGTCTGGCATGGATTCACATGCGAACCCTCTCACCTACCCCTCTGCGGCTCTTCACTTGGTCATACTGCCACTTTGCGTGCTACGAAATCTGAGGATGGCTGCCAGAGGCGGGACTTGGGGAGAGGGCAGTCATTGGCTGGGGACAGTATGACCCAGAGATCAGTGATTGGTTACTACTAAGAAAGACAGATCAGAAACGAAACTGATACTGATTTTTTTCTTTACCGAGGATTCCCAGCCTGACGACGGGGAATATTCATGAGCATGTGAATTCATGCCAGACCCATGCTGGAGAACAACAGTTACAGGTAAGTAACTTGTTCCTTTTTATTTATTGACAAATCCTTATGAAACTTTCCAGTCTTGATGGGCCTATGAATCTCTAACCAACTTCAGCATTTCAGCTAAATATGTCATACATGTCAAAAGTTATTAACAATAGACTTTTTTGAGGTTCCTATGGGAGTCTGACGCCGTCCTATAATATACAAACTTTGTTTTACTGATCAATTCTTGTTTCAGTTTGTACAAACCTTGCCATCGTATGTGCAAGATACAACCGATTTGCTATGCAAAGTGGTCACCATCCCTTGGGAATCAACATTGCTACTTACCACTTTAGATGTGATTTTGCTGTATTCCAGAAATTCAAGCCATCAAGTCATATTGATCCACCAAGTCTGCGAGTTATGGAGACCACTCAAGAATGTTAGTAGAAATGCTGATGTTTTGACATGAGCATAATTTGATTTTGTTTTTGATTTATTTATTTTCCTGCAAATCTGCAGAACGACAATGGGCACCACATTTGCCCCGGCATACGCAAATCTAACAGTAGGAATGTGGTAATAAGAAATAGAAGAATTTGAGGAGTATGCTAAGAAAATAGTTTACTGGAATTGCTACATAGATGATCTATTCATAATCTGGAATGGAAATGCACAAGAATGGCTGAGCTTTGTTGAAGCAATCAATCGGAACCACCAGAATATTAAGTTCACTGAACATCATGACGGAAAACAAATCATCTATTTAGATGTATTAATATATGTGGAGAATGGACAACTAGATGTATAGAAACACCAATTCTGTGTTACACACAAGTAGCTTTCATCCCAATAATCTTATTAGCAGCATACTCTATGGTGAAATTATTAGGACCCGTAGATGTGGCTCCACAGAAGCAAGCCAGATTGATAGCACAACGATTTGAGGAACGTGGGTATCAAAAACAGACAATAGAATGGGCATATGACGAAGCCAAAATCAAAAATGGAGAAGATCTTTTACAGCATGAACAGCCTGGGGAAGAAAAACAAAATAGGCCCATATTCACCACCACATATTCTGTGCAAGGTGCGAGAGTGAGGACAATTTTGAATGCCCATGGGAACATTTTAAAAATGGATCCAGACATTGCATCCCATCTGAGAGAAAAAGCACAAATAACATTACCTTTTTTTTCAGAGAGATAATACGAAAACAACAAAACAGTGGCTCGTGGGACCCATCACAGGCTTTTTCAAGTGTAGCAAGTGTAAAGCATGCACTTAACGTCTGAATGTCAAACAATATGTGAACCAACGGACAAAGGAAATTACACCAATTAGAATACATCTGACATGTGAAAGTCTTCTCTCCATATATGTTTTACAATGTGGCTACGAGAAGTGATACATAGGAATTATAAAACACATTGTTAATATTTGCATCCTACAACACATTTAAGCCATTAACAATAAAGATTATGCATACACCTTGACCAAGCATTTTCAAGAGACACATCATGCAGACCCAATTGAGTCACCCACGAGGAGGGGATAGAGAGAGAAAATTATGCCGAGAGTCTCCGCTCATTGTGGACCTGAACACTAAACTTACAAATTGACATAATATTGACGTAGAAATATACACTTTATGGGACTCTTAAACACCACCGTACTCTTACGTCCCGTCCCCTTTTCTCCATACTGCATGGGCGTCCTTCGCTAGGGACAGGAGACAGAACCTTTTCCACCATAAAAAATATTTTTCTCCTTTAAATTTAGAGGCACGCAGGGGCGCGGCCCTGGGAGCATGCGGTCCCTTGACTCCGCCCACCAGCGCCTCTCCTCAGTCCCCTTTTCTGCGTCGATGGGAACGGGCCAATTTCCCCAGTGCTCCTGGGTTTGACTTCGGCCATGTAAATCGCTCTTCCCTGGATACTTTCTTCTGTCTTTTTTTGTCTTCTTTTATCATTCAGGTACTCGGTCCTCTGGCGCCACACTCCTCCCCGGTGCATGTTGACTTCAATGGGCTTCATCAGGTGTCCAGCCTGCGTGGGGCTCTTCCCTGCATCAGATCCCCACGCTCTTTGCTTCCGCTGCCTTGGCCCCGACCACGGATGGGAGGGTTCAACTGCATGTGACGCACTTTCTTCGCATGCTTTGAAGAACAGACCAGCTAGGTGGAGGGAGCTCTTCGAGAAGTCGCCTCCCGAGGACTTGAAGGACTTCGTTAGACATAAGTCAAGGCCCGAGGGAGGGCCGCTCTTTTCCAGCGCACCCTGCAAGGGCGACCCCCTTTCCAAGGAAACACCCAGACGGGCGGAAACTCTAAGGTTCTCGCACCACCACGGGTACCGAGGCTAGTTCAGCTACCAGCCGCCAGGCCGAGGGGTCTGTAGATCCTTCCGGAGACCGTGCTGAGGGACCGCTAGGTTCTTTTACTGGGTGTGCACCCGAGCGGCTATGCACTTGTACCGGTAACATGGCTGAGGGGGTGTCTGCACGCAGCACTACCGGCAACTCCGCCGAGGACGACACGCCTACCAGGCCTCGGCCTGAGGTGCAGGGTAGGTCTCATGCTCCATTGCCAAGAGTCCTGGAGGAGGTCGGGCCCTGCGAGCCAAGCACCACGACTACGGCACCTGGGATGCAGCTCGACAAGATGGCTGCTCGTCCGATACCTCCCTGAGGAACGGAGCAGGTGGGAGAACGAGTTACAAGGTGGGACTGGTGTCAACCAGGTACGTGGCCAACAACTTAACCATAAGCTTCGCAGGGCAGGTTTATCCTGCAACCAGCTAGACAGTACGCACCTCCCCCAGCAGCTTCTCGCTACCCCATCAATATCACCCACCACCCCAACGGCCTGCGAGGACAGGTTCTTTGAAAAGTTCCTCAAGCTCATGAGATCTCCTCAGATGGGGTCCATCCTTAGGGATGTAATTGGGCACATGCTCCCTCCGCTGGCGCCTATAGTCATTCCTCTTATGGCTCCAGCGCTGCAGGCCCCGGTGTAGTCCCTGCTGTCCACGCCGGCTCCTTCGATTCTGGCTCCCCTGCCTCCCACAGTTCAGGCGGTTCCATACCAGCCTCTGCTGCAGCCTCCGGCTCCGGTCTCCACACCTCAGCCATCGGCGCCCAGCACCCCTCCACCGGCTCCGGACACAGGCGCAAGGAAGAAGACCCTGACGCACCATTGTCAGCCAAGGCCTTCCACGAATGACTCTCAGGTCTGGCAGAGTACTTGAGCCATCCTCAACCCGAAGTCGAACAAACGGAGGCAGGAGTACTTGCAGAGGTCATCACTCTATGCCCCGCGGCTAGAACAGGGATCCCGATACAGAAGGACAGTGTCGCCTTGGCCAAAAGGGGGTGGCTCAAGCCCCATTCGGCCTATGCTGTCAATCGGCGCCTGGATGCCAAGTATAGGCAAATGGAGGGGGATCCACTCTTGCTGTCGGCCCACCCTCAACCACACTCTTCAGTGATTGCTGCAGCGTCACTCTATTCAAAGCCGCAGTCCTCGGCCACCTCGTCCTCGGCGCTGCTAGACAAGGAGGAGAAGATCTTGGAGGCGTACAGGAAGCTTTATTCCATCACTTCGCTGCATCTTCGTCAATCCAATGCGGATGCCATGCTGGCAGCTGTTAACCAGAGGCTTTGGTGGGAAATAGCCGACTTCCTTCTAGAACTTCTGCTGCAGAGCCAGTCACGTTTCAAAGCGGGACTGGCAGAGGCTAAAATGGTGGCGCAAGTTATTATGGAGTCCACCGTGGCCCACATTGACACCTCTGGCCGTGCCATATGTATCACCACAGACATGAGAAGGACTGCTTAGCTTTGGGCTACTAAGTTTAACCCAGACGTCCAGGAACGCATATTGGACCTTCCATTCGAGGGGGGGACCTCTTTTACTCCACCACCGATGAGTTGGATAAAAGAAAAACAGTTCACAAACTGCAAAGTCTTTATCCTTACGAAGGCCACACCTAAGGTGTACACCTTGTCACATCAAAGCTCCGACAAGGGGCGGACGTTCGGAAGGTTTCGCAGCGTCCAAAAACGGAGGTCCAGTCAGCCTGACCATTCACTGAGTCAACACCAGTGCAAACAATAAAAGAGGGGAGCAAGGGCTTTTTTCAGTCTCCCTCCTCTGCATTAGCCTCAGCAGGAAAGAAGGCATGACGCATACCTTCGGGTCCACGTGTCTCCAGTAGGGGACAGGCTTGCCTTTCACGCACAGTCTTGGCGTCAGAAGTTCACGGACCCCTGGTTCCTCTCAGTAGTATCCACTGGGTACCGCTTACCGATCCCTTCCTATCCTCCCTCCTCCCCTCCACTTGCTCAGATTGGGACAGCAACTCTGTTGGCGGAGGTTTGGTCGCTTGTCGAGAGCCAGGCTGTGGAAGAAGTCCCATTGAGGATTTGGCTTCTATTCCAGGATTTTCACCATATAAAAGAACCAGGGTGGCCTGAGAGTTGTGTTGGACCTTTCCACCCTCAACCTCTCCCTCCCTCTTCAAAAATTCAAGATGGTTACGCCAGCACTGATTGCGGAGACATTGTGCAGGGGAGACTGGATGTGCTCCCTGGATCTGAAGGACGCTTATTGACACGTCCCGATTTGGCAGCCGCATTGCTCCTTCCTACGATTCAGGATCATGTGCTGCCACTTAAAATACAAGGTGCTTCCCTTTGGCCTCAAACCAGCCCCCAGGGTATTCTCCAGGCTCATGAATGTGTTGGCAGCCCTCCTCGGGGCGCAGGGCCACCATGTTCTAACTGTACGACTGACTTGTCAGGGCAAGATCTCCAGAGGCGGTACATCACACTTTTTCCAACCTTATGATCTAACTCCACGAGCTGGGGTTTTCGGGTCAACTTCAAAAAGTCTCCGCTGCAGACTTCGCAGAGCCTGACCTTTCTGGGCCTCAGATGGGACACTAGCTCCGGGAGAGTTTTCCCCTCAGAGGACAAGGTCACTGCCATCAAGAGTGCCACTACTCACTTCCTCAGCCGAGAAGTGACCTCGGCCTGGTGGTACCAACACTTACTAGGAATTATGGCAGCGGTCCTACTGGCCGTACCCTACACAAGACTCAAGATGAGTAGATTGCAGCTGCACTTCGCAGCCTCATGGAATCAGAATCAGGAGCTGGGCTCCCAAGCAGAGCTGGTCAGCATTCCGCCATCTCTATGCCCGAATGTCACATGGTAGTCCAGGAACTGAAAACTTCGGACGGGCACCCAAGTCACCATTACTATGGATTCCTCCCTGGAAGGCTGGAGGGCTACTTTGAACAACCACAGTGTCCACAGATTTTGGACCCTGCTGGAGTCCTGTATCATCTGTCTGGATTTGAAAGTCATCTGGCTAGCACTCGAAGCTTTCCTTCAGCTCATTGGGGAAAAGGTTATCCTCATCCAGACGGTCAACTCCACCAGCATGTACTATGTCAACAAGCAGGGTGGTACCAGGTCCCCTCCATTGTGCAACCCAGCGGTCAGCTTGTGGCACTGGGCCCTGGAGAATGTTAAGGATTTCAATCTGGCGACACACACCTTGGTCTCGGCCTAGTATGTAGCGCACAACTGAGATGCCTTTCTCCTTATTTTATGCAGATTCAATTTGAGATGGTACACAACTGGTATCAAACCCCCTTTTCAAATACCCTGGGTCACAATGGACCATGAACCAGACTGGTTGATGAAAATACAATATTTAATTTATTTTTTTTTTATTCAAAAGAAATCATGCAATTTTTAATTTGGGGCAGCAATCACCAATGGGGTGATAATCACAATGCAGATGGAATCAAGACACTTGGTTACCCTTCTCCTAGAACATATACACAGAACAGTTGAATAGGAGCATGTTTTGATTTCAGGAAAGATAGGACCCAAGTTAAGGTTTCCCCTGCAATGTTCCCTTAACCCACAGACATTCGAATTCCGAGTGGATAGAAAGAAGCAGCAGGTAATCGGGAATAAGAGGCAGAAGACAGAATAATAATTTAAACCCTTGACAAAGGCCTAAAATAACACTCCGAAATGGCAAATAATTAATGTGTGGTTAAATTATAATATACATATGTTTTATCACAATAGCATTTATGTTATGTTATATCACTGGCAATCACAAGGCAATGGATCAGCAAAAGGCATACAATTCGAAAATGAGTAGAAAGTTTAGGGCATGCGGCAGCCAAATGACCTGTTGAAAAGTTGCAATTTTCTCAATTCCCGCTTTAAATTACCCAAACGGTTTTGATGAAAAATGGGTGAAATGCTCTGATTTGGAGTGCTTTTGGGCTCTGGGATAAATATATATCACAGGGACACTATAGAGTTGAAAATAGGTCTCTAGCAATGCAACTGGATGAGATATGCAAGATATAAAAAGGTGCGCTTTGAGTAAAATGAAACAGTGAAATAGGAAAGGAAATCAGTTTGGGACAAGAACAGTTCTACTTTAAATTAGAGTATTCAGAATAGACCACCAAAGATGGACACAGTAAGATCCAAGGTTGATTCGTGAGTTCAACCCTGTCACCCCAGCGCCCAATCTTGGCGTAAACCAGTCCGATCACTCGAAATATGACTAATGGCTTAGGATTACACAAGACAAAATTGAAAAGAGACGGCACTAGCACTTTGAATTATCCTTGCATCCTGTCCTTAATTTTTAACAGTTTCAACAGGTTATCTGGTAAGATAGGATTGCTTTGAGAGTGGGATAAGGACAACGGCAAGACAAGATAGGCTATGTATTTCTAAGGGGTAGAGATCATACTCGCAGTCCATTTTCTAGTTTAGGGATTTTTGGACAGTCAACAGGGTCGGGTCACCACACGGCTGGCGCAAGACAGCTGGGCAAAGGACAGCTGGGCAAGGCCTGGTCACTGGGTAGCGAACAGCTGGGCAATTCGGGTCACTGGATGGTAATTCTCCTGGCAAAGGACAGCTGAATGTCAGGATTGCAGTGGGTTTGCAGGTAGTGGGCAGCAAGCCAGCCTGATTTCAGGATGCAAAAGGTACCCAAGCTTTCCCCTTTTTAATGGGAGATTAGTGGGTTGATTCTGGATCAATGGCCTTGCTGGGAATAGGATCAGCAATGCTTAGGCCTTGTAGTTGGAATCAGCAAGATGGCTAGAGCAGAACAGGAACGCAGCGCAGGAACTTCAGGAAGAGTGTCTGTTTAGAGTCTTGTCAGGGACTCTTATTTATAATGCATAGTGACATCAAAGTTTATGGCTGGGCAGGCTTAACTAAGCACACCTCTAACCGACTGGATTGGTCAGGGGTGCTAGTCCCCGCCTCGCTCTCAACTGGTTGGATTTCAAAGCAGAATGTCAGATTTATGATGTGAGTTTTACAATGTTCAAAAACCTCCCACAGTTACTTTAGCTAAAATCCGATTTTGCCACAAATGGTACATTTATACAGTTGAAGTCTCTTAGCAATTTACATAAACAGGTTACATATTGTCATGATTCCTGCCCCTCATGTCCCCAGCCCTCCAAGATGTCAGGCTGGAGCCAGGCCATGATCACCTACATGGCCCTGAAGGGCCTCTCCATCCCTCCAAAGACCCACTTGGAGTCAGATTTTGCGCTTGTGGCACCAGACTCACTCACTCCCATAGGATAACATTGGGGATTGGACTTGTAGTGCATTGATGGGGACAAGATGGATGCCCCCCCCATATTTTGGTTCCCAGAACTGCATGTGCAGTCTAGTCTTTTGGGTGTGGTTCAGCCCAGAGACACCTGGGATACCCAGAGACTATTTAAGCCACGCCCAGGCTGAGAAACATGCTTTGTGTTTTCTGCACCTGTAGCGTGACACTCGCCGTGTTAGGATCGGTCTCCAGTTAGGCCTGCATCTTTCTTCTGCGCTCAGCTCCTGCAAGAACAAGAACACCGTTAGGAACAGCCTTACCTTGCTGCGCTTCTGCCCATCATTCATCACTCCTTCTGTTCTGCGGGCATTTTCGGCGGTGTCATTCTGTAACGCTTACCTTGGGCTCTGCGGGAACACCTCAACTACTCTTCTCGGGGTGCGTGGTTCTCTCACTACTTCCCTGTTTTATGTTCTATGAGCTGAGAATCTGTGGAATTAAACAGTCAAAAGTGGAATCTAAGTTAACTGTGAATTATCTCCTCACCAACCAACACTCCTTCCCACTGAGTTCGCCCTGCTCATCTCTTTTTTTGATTTGATTTGCTTTCCGTCCTGCATCTGTGCAGGGGCGCAAGTTCTGAAGATGGGATTTGAATGAGAGCGGGAAAAGAACTAACTCGAATGCGAGGGGGCTAAGGGAGTTCTAATGCCTCAGGAGGTAAGTCGTATGCTAGAAAAGGTTCAATAACTAAGAGACGCCAAGTGCAAGACAATGAGGAGAAAGTCTCTCCTAATCTGAAGGGAATGTCACTGAAACCATTTACTCCTCCACTATTAATGTAATGTCTGGTACGAGAGAGAGTTGCACATACACACAATTGTAACAGGACACCTTTATCAGGCAATGCACTAAGCAAATTTCTTCCCTCACATAACACCAGAGGAACTCGGGGAACAGCAAGAAGGGACACTAAATATACTGTATATTCCTGCGTGTGTGCGAGTAAACCATGTAAAACAAATCAGCTGCTGTGACTGGACTGCCCAACAACTGAACAAACAATTAATGTGCAATACCACAGCCTCAGTAAAATTCCTAGTGACACGCGTGACTAAAAAATGCCTGTGTACTAAACTACAAAGGCTGAAGTGAAAACGAAATGCCAAAATAACGCTTCATAAGAAACTGTACTTACGGTGAGATTGAAACAACTCGGACAGCTACTCCTGTTAATTCCTCACAGAAGAAACGCTTCTCCTCACTGGACACTCGGAAACTGTGAACTGACGGGAACTCAAGTTGGAACTAGGAATCTACGAAAAATGTGAACTGAGAGTGTCACCGGCATAGGAATTTTCAGTGACTAAAGGGAAAACTAAGGGCAAGAAATTCCTGTCAGGAACGAGCTGAGGTAAGCGTCCGCTAAAAGCAAGAGGACGGAAGCGCAGCTCTACAGAGGGGAGGGGCTTAAATACTCGCAGAGCCTGCACCACTGGAACACTCTGCAGGATTCAGGGACGGCCGCCTGGCGGCCATATTGAGTAAAGCGGGATAGTCTGAATTACAATTGGCCACTGGGTTTTCTCTGCTCATTGCCCAGGAATAATGCACAGCTGCCCAAGACCTTTTGGGGGAAGTTCTATGAAACGGTCCTGTGATCATGACACATTCCCATCCCGGCACGCCGCTTCCTAAGGAAAAGGAAAAAGAACAGAAAAAAGGCATTAGTAAGCATTCAGCAAATCTTCGCTTATTTTTTAAAGACTGTACGAGCTTCAAACGCTTACCTGAATCCCAGCCGCTCTGGGGGAAATCTGTCTCCGGAACTTCTCATCTATCTGCAAGCGGGAAAAGACACTCCAGGTTAGCATGTCAACATCTAGAGGCGCTGTATACCGTGCTTACTCACTGCATTTCTTCTTCATAACCGGCATCCACGCTGAAAACGTCGCGGCACCTAAAAGACAGAGAAAAAGAACTCAGTTCAATACAAATACGAAAGGGTCGTATCGCGCTCTCTCTCACCTTCAGCACTACTCATCTCAGCAGCATGTCGCCATCCCCGGACGCTGGCCATCATCTAAGGAAGGAAAGGAACGAAGTTGGAGAACTGTTCAAAAGTCTCATTATACTTACCTGTCGGACTCTTGCCAGTGAAGTAACTAGGCAGCAACGAGCATGCATCAATCAATGCGCCCCTGCGCTGAAAGCAGGACGGAGAGCACACTTTCCAAGAAAACAAGGCCCAGTCTCCAGTCGAGTAGACTCCAGGGAATGGTTCGAGGTCGTAAGAGGTCAGAACAGGCTGAGTGACGTCCCCGTGGATACCAGGTGAGTGTTACACATATTTTAGGCAGACCATTCTACTCCAACTCTGAAATCTGTGAGACATTGTTTCGCCCCTCTAATATGTGCTTCCCATGCGGGTAAAAGTAAAGTTTCTTTGTTGATTCTTCTCAGATTTGGTTTGATAGAGCCTGTCATTCAGGGGTCATGCTTGGTTTTGCTGAAGCACAATGGGGATATGAATGGGCATGGCAGGGCCTTATTAATAACAGTAGTTTGAGGAAGAACAGAGGAAAATCGCGTCAGAGCAGCATCATTTTTAAAGGTGAAAGGCTTCCTTTGTCAATGGGGACTTTGGGCTTTTAGCAAAGCAGCACTGCTTTTTCACTCTATTCCTTTTGTGCACGTCAGAACACACTGCCAAGCTCCCTTAGTGTGTCCCCTAGTTCCATCCTGCCCAATATGTGCTTGGCAAGATGGTGTAGTCAACTTTTGTCAGTGCAAAACGCAGTTTTGAGGCCATGGTGCTTACTGGAGCCAGCGCAACCATTTTGCTGTTTCTGCTGAAGCGCAGCTTGGTTTTGGAGAAATTCTGTTCAGTGGGTCAATGTAGCCCACAAGAACAAAATCTACCTGAGGACCATCTACCTTCCGGGGGCTCAGTAGACTGGGAGCCGACAATTATGAGTGACAAGTGAACAGTCAGGTACTACTGGAGAGCTTCAGCATATGGGGGCATCCTCACGTGGATCTCTTTGCCTGCTGGGACAACAACAAGTACAGGCAGTTTGCATCCTGGCAGGGCCCCGGCTCCCTGGGCGACGCCTTTCAGAATCAGTGGAGCGGCATGACAGCGTATGCCTTCCCTCCTACACCTCCTACACCCCCTGATCCACAGGGTGCTCTGCAAGATAAAGGAATCGTGTCACCTCAGCATCATTCTGATAGCTCCATGGTGGACCGCGAGACCGTGATTATCGGAACTTCTCTGCCTTTCGGACAGGCCTCCTATTCACCTGCCGCTGGGCCCAGCTCATCTCCTGGCGCAGCAGGGGGGGCAGGGTCATCCACCCTGCCCCACAGAAGTTAGCCCTTGCAGCGTGGTTCCTTCGCAGGTCATGCTGAATCACCTGGGCCAATCACAGGCTAACCTAAAAATCATTCAGGGCGCTAGAAGCAAGGCTACTATGAGCCAGTACAAGAGTAAATGGTCTAGGTTCTGTCACTGGGCCGACTCTAAGGAGATCGACCCCCTTACATGCATGTTGGATGACGTACTCTCCTTCTCTGTACACCTTTCCCACTCAGGCGTGCAGGTGAATACATGCTGCACCTGTCTGGAGGCCATAGGGAGTTTTCTCCTCTTCCAACCCGGTGGTCAAGCGTCATTTGACGGGCCTCGCCAGGCTCTCCCTCCGATCAAGAAACCACACCGTGTGTGGGATCTCAATGTAGTGTTGGGTGCCTTGGCGCACAAACCATTGGAGCCAATAGCGTCCGCGGACATCAGGCTGGTCACCATTAAAACAGCTCTGCAAGGTCCAGGCGTTGGTGGCCTCAGAACCCTATACTATTTTTCAGAAGGATAAGGTGGTCCTGAGAACGCACCTGGCATTTCTACCCAGGGTAGCCTCTGCTTTTCATCTGAACGAAGAGATAGTCCTACCTATGTTTTTTGCCGACCCCAAGGACGATGCTCAGATGGGCTAGCACGGTCTGGATGTCAGACGCGAGCTGAAATTCAATCTGGACAGGACTAAGGGCTTCGACAAGTCGGATGCTCTGTTTGTCACCTTCGCGGTATGGGGGGGGTCAAGGCCCGGTTATCAGGCATCCAAGGTCTCTATAGCAAGGTGGATGATTTCGGCCATCAGAATCCTATGAGGGACAGCACAAACCACTTCCAGATAACATGCCCGCCCACGCTGTCAGAGCCAAGGCCACGGCCATCGACTTCCAGCGGCAGGTCCTGTGGCAGCTCATCAGCAGGGCGGCCACCTGGGCCACCCCTTCGGCTTTCTGTAAGCACTACTGTTTGGACCCCGGCTCTAAATCAGACGCGTCTTTCGGACAGACGGTTCTAAGGAACTTGTTCGCTTAAGGAGGGTCTCCTCTCCACCCTGGGGCTACATACAGTTGTAATCGCCCATGCAGTATGGAGGAAAGGGGACAGGATGTAAGAGTAATTAATAGTTACTCACCGTAGTGACTAACATACTCTTAGTCCATAATCCCCTTTCCTCCATACGTCCCACTATCCTCCCCCTAATAATACTGGTGTCATTAGACAATGTTGAATATTGTGGACGCGTCAATGAGGACAGAGGAGTGGTGTCGGTGGGTGGAGTCAGGGGAGCGCATGCTCCCAGGGTCGCACCCCTCTGCGCCTCTAAATATAAAGGGGAAGATTTTTTCTGGTGAAAAAGGTTCCGTCTCCTGTCCCTAGAGAGGGGATGCCCTTGCAGTATGGAGGAAAGGAGACTGTGGACTAAGAATACGTTAGTCACTACGCTGAGTAACTATTAATTAATTGGCCGTTGCCGACACTGATCCTGTTAAACAACAAGTAGAACTAGAATAGTTCAAGAAAAAGGTTTGCAAATCCTCAAATATTTATGGAGCAATGGCCGGGGAAGATTTACCTAATGATATGACAAATGTCAGTTTATTGAAATATGATAATCCTCTAGGCAACAAGGGCTCAGAACATAAGTTAAAATAGTTTTTAAAGATGATTGGTGTTTTAGATGTTTGGACTTTTAGAAGTAGGCACACATTTTTGCACAATAAGGACACAAATCTGTAAGCACTTAAAATGTCACTTGACATCAACTTTTCAACTTTATGTAAAAAGTGGGAAATTGTGAATGTACTTTAAGAAAAAATATTTGGGAAAATAACTGTCTTTACCTGTGAAAAACATTGCCAGATATCATCTTCAGTATGACCATCTTGCACTACGTGGAGAGAATGCCGCTCATGTACGGTTGCACTTTGCTCATGTGATGCTGCTAGCCCATGATATGCTGCCCATGGACAATTTCGCCTTTCTTTATATGTTGCTTGTAGGATTTCAATGCATAGGTGTTGGGGAGAATTCTTATTTCTGGGCCAATTCCCTTCAGACTTAGAGTACGGTCCCAGCTCTTTTGCAGGACTTAAGAACTTTTTTAATTTTAACCATGGAGTGAGCATGTGTTTTGATCTGATGTGAATGATGTTTTCCTCTGTTTTTGGAGTTTGACAAACTCCATAGGCATCAACGTTTTGTATGGTGACGCACAGCACCTTCAGTGCAGTGTCACAGAGAAATCCTTCAGATTTTGCATAAGGTTTAAATAACTTTTTTTGTGTGCACTACTGTTCCCAAGTATAGTAATGTGAAATTGACTTTACTTAGCTTTTCTCTTTGTTGGTCAAGCACACTGCATCTTATGTGGAGTGCTGGCGGTGTTACCTAGTAACACCTTATCCTTCCCCCTCATGTAACAATTTGTATGTTACCCTCACTACTTTAAATGGCTGGTGGCAGTGGTTTAATTTCACTACCTACCATTGTGCTTTTCTACCGCAGTCTGAATCCTCAGCAGCAGTATAGCAACCCTGGGTGACCATTTTATGAAAATTGCACTGGTCTTTTTTTTTTTTTTTTTTTTTAAACTTTTCATTGCCATTTTTGAACATTAACACATACAAAGATAAATGGAACCCCATCCCTCTTCCCAAACCCTGGTTCAAGAGTAGTCCAGCAATGTGGCAGCCCTTTGGGTGGTCTGAGTCAGCGGAAAGCAGGGTGTTTGGGATATGACTAGGTGTGATTGCCAAGTTTCTTTTGCTCCCTCATAGGTCGCCTTCCCCTGGGCTTTCTACTATGCCCAAAAGCCACATGGCCCGAGGACACCATACCACCCTTGCCCTGTCCTTCAGATACTTCCAATAGAGAGAACCAGTCTGAGGTAAATCTATTGTGGTCCCCTTGAATAGAGTACGTAAGGCATTTCAGTGCGCACAAATTCCAAAGTTTTGCTACCCACTCGTGGTCCTGTGGAGGGTCCCTTGCTTTCCATCTGTGGACCAGGACCAACACAGCCGCCATCATCATTATTACATATAGCTTACAACCTGCCTTCGTATTGACTGATTCGCGTGTATGCCCCCATCAGCGCAAGACCATTGCTCCACCTAAGCTCGGTTCCTAGGACTTGATTGATTGCCTCTAATACCCTCGCCCAGTATCTCTCAATTTTAGGGCATTCCCACCATGTGGGTTCCCATGTGCCCACCACTCCGCAGTACGTCCAGCAGCAGTTTGATGCCCCTGGGTACATTCTATGGAGCTTCGAGGGAGTCATGTGCCACTGGATTATCATTTTCAACCAAATCTCCCTTATTTAGAGGGACTTTGTTAACTTAGGGATCTGTGACCATAGCCAAAGCCAATCTTTCTCCTCCACTGTGCCCCAGTGGCTAGGTCCTATCTCCTCGTGTAGGGTCTCGCTGGGGGTTCCTCTCCTGCTTTCAAATGCTTGTATATTGCCGTGAACAAGTATTTTTTCCCAGAGTCCCAGCTAAGATACCTTTTTGAATGGAGTTAGCTGGCGGTTTCCCGCCTGCAACAAGGTAGGATGGTCAAGACAGTGCCGCAATTGGAAGTATCTGTACCTTTCCCTTGTGCCCAGCGCAAAGTCTACTTCACATTGTTCAAATTGTTTCATCTGACCATCACTGAACATATCCCGCAAACGCGTGCATCCCCATTGTTGCCATGCAGCAAATGCTGTTGTGTTATGCCCCAATGTGAATTGCGGGTTTCCGAACAGAGGAGTGTAGGGCGAGGGGTAAGTTGTAAAATGGGCCACCCGCACAGCTTCATCCCATGTTCGGCCCACCAGCTCTAAGATTGCACTACTGTACATCTGCATCGGCCTGTCTGGCTTGGGCTTCCACAGGACTTGCTCAAGGTCTTCCCCCATCACCGCCCTGTCCATGGGCCTCCATATTTTCCCCCAATCATCTTTTTGCCAGTCACAAATCACTTTTTCAACTGGGCAGCCCTATAATATGCCCTAGATTCTGGGAATCCCATGCCTCCCGATCCGTAGTGGTTCTCATCAACATAGCCGCCAGTCTCAGGGGTTTGTTGGCCCACACAAATCTATTGGTCATTCTGTTCAGGGTCCTAAAGAAGGCTGGTGGGATGTGTACGGGTAGAGCAGCAAAGCAGTACAGCAATTGTGGGAGCACGATAATTTTTTAAAGCATTAATGCGTTCCAGCCATGAGATAGCTAGGGTACCCGAATCAATCATCTTGGTCTTAAGTTTCTCCAACAGAGGTGGGTAGTTAGCCTGGTACAGTTGTTCGGTTGATTCGGCCATTTTTATACCCTGATAGGTGATACAGTGCCCGACCCATCTGTAGGGGGAGTTCCGGTCTTCTTTTTTTTTTGCCATGTCTTGTTTGTGAGGTCTTCCTTGGCTTTTACTCAGTGCGTCGAGGCCAAATTGAGCCCTTTGTTCATTTTGCCTTTGGCGGGCTTCAGTCCTGAAACCTGCCTCTGTCTCCAGTGTGTCTGGAAAGGCAGGATGTGAGGGAGGTTCCCGAAACTCCCCTGTCCTTTATCTCTAGGAATACCTGAATGCATCCAATCCTGATTGGCTGGCTGGCTGTCCTTTCTGGGCAGCCACCCTGCTGTGTGACTGGCAGCCTAGTCTGTGCAAGAATGGGAAAAACCTGCTTAGAAGGCGAGGGTTTTTGGACTATAGGCAGAGTCTACCAGTGGGAGAAACACCTGATGAAGAAACCATGAACGAAGCTTGCTGCATCCTCCTGGACCTTTTGATTGCCTGGGGAAAGCCCTTCTGCTGTGCTGAAACTCTTTCTGATTGACAAGAGAAGCTCTGGAAGGGAGGACTTCTTCCCTTGGTTTAGTGAGATCAACTAACCCTGAGACGAACTACACTGGACCATCTTCCCCTAATGGCTGTACTTCTTCGCTGCTGTAGGAACCGAGTGCCAGGGGTTGAGAAATCCGTAGTCGAGTGAAACGTCTGAAATTTGTTCAGAAGCTCCAGGAGTCCCCTAAGGACCCTCCGGAAGCAGGACAAACCGAGCTCAAGTCCCCTCACCAGAGTGCAGGACTCAAGGAGCGAAGGAAGCCCAACCGGTATCCAAGATCTGTGGTGGTGCCGTTTACTGCATGCTGAAACTGTGAAGTGCCGCTGATCGGAAAAGAGCTTGTAGCTGGCGACTACCTCTGAATTGCTGCCGCAGGAGTCCTCCAGACGTCCTCCCTCTTGTCCCCACGACTGAGGCTCAGGAACCCAGGATCTGCATCGCTGCAACAGGACAAAGCCAAGCTGGACCACTCTTCTTCAAACCAGAGGTACTGTTTAGACTTGAGGTACTTACCTCAGTGTCTTTAGCTGTGCTCTTCTCAGTTGAGACTTGCAGTAGCTTACCCTTGAGTTGATCCCAGCTCTGCTTTTCACAAGTGTAACAGCTTGTGACCCTACAAGTGATTTCTACAAAACTCTCTAACTTTGTGCAAGACTTTTATTACCTAAGAAGTGCTTCAGCTCCATAGACTGTGCTCCAATTGACTTTGGCTGTCCTGGCTCCCTGCAGACTCTTCTAGTCTATTGACTTTGATATTTTTGTCCCTCATAGGTGGTAACGTTATTGCTGGGAAAGGCTTGTCTAGACTTCATCAAGTATACTCGCATGTCCTGAGAACCTGTTTAACCTTTTTCCTTCCTTTAACCTTTCCTTTCTGCAACCTCAGAATCTGCAAAGTATAACTAGTGATATATAAATGCCATTACTGTCCTTGTGAATGAAGTCACGTCTGGGTGTAGAAAGTGTGTAATAAGCATATCCAAAGAGTATCCACTAACTTGAGCTGATTCGGGAAAAGTATTTTAAAGTATATTTGATTTTTACATATCTTGTCTGTTTAAAGAATGGTTATTTAAAAATTGATGTTAAGTAAATAACTATTTATAACGGAAACATTGAGTGTAAGTGTTACTTGGTTACTTGTATTTGTGAATTTCATTGCTACAGCTCTACAGCTCACATTTAACCCCTCTTGAGATAGGCCTGGCTGCACAGTCACACTACTAACTTGTGTTGTACAGATCTATCCCAAAAGGTGGGTTACCTAGTACCAGGCAGATAAGTGTTGTACTACACCAATTCTTACCTAACAATAGTGTTATTGATTATAAATTAAATAATCAGTTTATATATGCACGTTATAGGAGAATTGAAGAATACATTACTCAATTACACTGTCTAAATATGCTGCTGAATGTAGAAAATGCTGCACATGCACAGCTGCACTTAACTGTTAATATGATGCCAATAGATTGTTGCACTTAATCAGCAATACTGGCACATATATATCTCACAAGAGAACTCAGCCAAAACATGACAGCACGGGATGGGCAGTTGAACTCCATTTGAGAAAAAAATATATAAAATGAAATCCCTGGAGTCTCCCACAGGGTAGATTAGCACTCTTTTCAAAACCTACTTTTTGGCGGGGAAACAATATTATATTGTGAAGAATGTCTAAATATACTAGTTTTATTACATATATGTGAATGCATATATGCAGATATTTATATATATATATATATATATTAGTTAAGGGACATGAAAAATAGTGATAAACATTGATCAACAATCAATTCAATCACAACGCGCAATACAACATTATTTATGCACCCATAATTAAAGGACTAAGATAAACTGGAAACATAAAAATACACTTGAGTGAAATCAATGGAGCACATGGGACACATAGGCAGCCAAGATACAAGACCAAGATGGCGCTTGGATTTTAGACAAACTCCATTAGAAAGCATAATGGACCACATACGGGAAAGTGCAGAGGCACAACAACACACCCCCACAGGAACAATATAAAATATCAGTACTTCTCAAGCTTCACATAATCGCCATATCCTTGGGGGGAACGAGGAATACCAGCTCTAGCGCCGAATAATTCTCATGTATCAAGTCTGTTATAATACAATAGCATATATGGAACAAGTTACTTAACTGTAACTATTGTTCTCCAGCATGGGTCTAGCATGGATTCACATGCTCATGAATATTCCCCGTCGTCAGGCTGGGAATACTCGGTAAAAGAAAAAAAAGTTTCACTTTCGTTTATAAACTATCTTTCTCCTATAAAGCAATCACTGAGCTCTGGCTCATACTGCCCTCAGCCAATGACTGCCCTCTCCCTAAGCCCCTGCTCTGGCAGCTATCTTCAGTTTTGGTAGCACGTAAAGTGGCAGTATGACCAAGAAGAGCCGCAGTGGGGCAGGAGGGAGGGTTCGCATGTGAATCTATGTCAGACCCATGCAGGAGAACAATAGTTACAGGTAAGTAACGTGTTCTTTCTCCAGCATGGAGTCTGGCATGGATTCACATGTTCATGAATAAAGAATACACAGCAGTACATACATACACAACATTGGGAGGTGACAAGGCTCAACAGAAACAAGTAGTCTTACCTCCTCACCAGGCTCACCTTCAAGCGAACAGGTTGCGTAGCACTGCTTGGCCCACTCTGGACTCCTCCCTGGAATCTGTTGACGCAGTAGAATTTAGTGAAGGTGTGCGTAGACCTCCACGTAGCAGCCCTGCAGATGTCCAGCAGGGGCACACCAGACAGAAACACTGTTGTCACAGCGATCGCTCTGGTAGAATGGGCTCTCGGACAGCCAGGCAGCGGTCTGTTTGCCAACCGGTGACAATGAGGGGTGCAGCCGGAGAGCCACCGGGAGATGGAAGCCTTAGACAAGGCCTTCTGATGATTCACAGGACCAAAGTTCACAAAAAGCTGAGAAGTCTTCCGGAAACTCTTCATGCGGGCCACATAAAACTTAGGCGCACATGCCACGTCCAGTGAGTGCAAAGTCCTTTCAGCCGGCGACAAAGGCATCAGAAAAAAACACAGGTAAGGGCTTGTTGAGATGAAATTCCGACAGAACCTTGGGCATCAAGGAGTGGTGCATCCACGGCACGACCCTCGTCTCGTGGAAAGTCAAGTAAGGCCGCTTGCATGACAGCGCTTGGATCTCACCTACTCTCCTGGCAGAGGTGATGGCCATAAGGAAAGCTGTCTTCCAAGATAGGAAATTGAGCGGAGCTTGATTCATCGGCTCAAATGGGGCCCACATGAGCCTAGTCAGGACCACGTTGAGTTCTCTCACCGGGGCAGGCGCCTTCACTGGCGGGAACAAACGGAACAGTCCTTTGATGAACTCCTTCACTAGACGATGCGACCAAAGAGAAGATCGTCCCGGACACCTGGTGTACTGGGAGATAGCCGACAGATCCACCTTGATGGAGGCATGCACCAGCCCCGATTTAGCCAACGACAAGAAGTACCGAAGGATTTAAAGCGGCGTGACCCTCCGCGGGTTAATCGTCTGCGACCGGCACCAAGTTGTGAAACGCTTCCATTTGTGTCTGCAGCACTTCAGAGTCGATGGCGCCCTGGCCTTGGCGAGGACCTCCCTGCAGTCCACAGGCAGTTCGTAACCACCAAACTCTAATGCTCCAGGAGCCAGGCTTTCCTCAGGTTCAACGATCCTGGGTTGTGGTGCAGGATTGCGCCTCCTTCCCTGGCCAGAAGATCTGCGACCAATGGTAGCTTGACTGAAGGGGACGCTGACATGCTGACAAGGTCCGAGTACCAGATTTGCCTCAGCCACACTGGCATGACGAGGATCATCATGCACCGGCACCGTCTGAGTTGATTGATGACTCGTAGTAGCAGCGGCAAAGGAGGGAACGCGTACAGGAACAGTCCTTCCCAAGGGAAGGAGAATGCGTCCCCCAGGCTCCCAGGCTGGGGGAACCGGCTGGTGAACCTCTGGCTTATATCTGTAGGTCAGTGATGCTATCCATTTTTAATCAATTTTCAAGTTTTATGGAATTCTGAAATCAACTTTAATTGACATAAAATATATAAAACAGTAAATCCATATGTGATAGAAAAATCCTGTTATAATAATTCTCAACTGCAAATTAAACTGATTGCAACATCTTTACAGCACTACTAGGGCCCGCTTGAGAACTTCTCCATCACACAACCACTCCCCATCTAACTACATCTAGAAGCATGCTTCGCCTGTTCTAGATACTGTCATCACACTAAAACACTGCTCTAATCTGATCTGCACTCCCTTAGACCTACACTCATGGTTGCTGATAACTTAACACATTTGATGAACACAGATCCTTACATTGGCAAATATATCCCACTCATCCCAATTCTTTTTCCCCTCTGTTTTTGGTTATTCGATTCTCTAGTTTCTCTTTCCTATCACCTCCTCTCCCAACCTTCCTTTCCTTTACACAGACTAAGGCCTAGCAACACCCTGGCAGGGTCACAATATGCCACCTTGCAGAAAAGGACAGGCATTATAAGACCACTATGGTGGTGATGGGTGCAGTATAAATATTGGATAACATATCCTGACAACTTATTTAATTTACTACTCTGTCATATTATTCAAACTACTAATAAACAGTATACAATCTTGTAAAATGCCTAATATTTTAATAACGGGATTTTTCCAAGCAAATATCTGCCAAGATCCTCTACTAACTACATTTCTTCAAATTTTCCAAACCAAATCCAAAGCTTCAAAGTTGTTCATATGGCTAAATCCAATTGCACTCCCTCAATTTTTCCTGAATCACCAGCCAAAACATTATCAGTGATAGTATAATTGAGACCTGTATACCAGACATATGTTGCCAAACGCAATCACCTTTAATAAACTGTCTTGTGTACAAATCTGCTAAACAATTAGATGTGTTCATTTTCTAATTGATCACAAACAATTATCAAATATTTCATGGTCTCAATCAGATTTATGCGTTTACATAATCGCCATATCCTTGGGGGGGAACGAGGAATACCAGCTCTAGCGCCCAATAATTCTCATGTATCAAGTCTGTTATAATACAATAGCATATTGTCATGTCTTCGGGTCGGACCTCCGGCCATGTCCCGTCACCCAGTCACGGGACCACTCTCTCTCATTCACCTGTCTCCCGGGACTCGCGCAGGCAACCCAGTCTGGCTCGCGCGCTGGCGAAACAATCGCCATACTCCTTTCAGTCGCGCTTACGCCCGTTTCTCCCTTGGCAGTTGCCATGGAGATTAGGCAGCCGCTCGAGCGGTAACACACGCGCTCGTACCGTTGTGGCCCGGTCACGTGACTTGTCTATACGGTCATGTGCCCCGGGTTCACGGTCACGTGGCTCCATTCAATGTCACGTGACCAGGAAGTAAACGGTATTTAAGCTGTTCAGTACCTGTACTCCACGCTTCACAGCTGATTTCCTTGGAGACCCTGTCTGGCTGACTTACTCGTGTTACTTACCCGGCTTCCTTGAAACCTCGTTCTTGCTTTTGGACTTCTTGTGGATCACGTTTTGGCTGCGACGACACCGGCTCCTCTGTTCATCACGGCTTCTGACCTCGGACTGAATCACGGACTCCCTCTGGATCTTGCTCTTTGTTCTTCCATTTATTCGGACGGCTCTTCCTGGCTTCAGACCCTTCTTTTGCTCAACGGACTCCTCTTGGATTTCCCAGATCGCCTCGCTGCACGGTGGGTCACGCCTCCCAAGTGGTGGTTGTCATCTGACTGATTGGGACCCTTTACTCCACTACAACCCTCTCCAGGTGGAGACTGGCGAATGACATTTGGTCCTATCCCTGAAGGTGGGTCCCTTGCCTGCGTGAGTCCTGGAACCATCCTCCCTTTCAGGTTCAACGTCCTTTTTCACCAAGTCCCCGGTAAGACTCTGATTGTTCTCTGTTTGAATACATGTAGTGCCCTGCCTGCTTGGATTGTAATCATTGCCTTCTTTCACAGCTGCCTTGGGGTTCCTAGTACTTCGGTTCCGGCTTCGGATCTTCTCCACCTGTGGCCTCAAGGGTTGCACAGGGAGTGATAAGTGATTTTCCCTGTGCGGCACTTGGGGACGGAGGTCTCCTATATCTTCACGACTCTCAACGCACAACAGACTGTGAAGCCTAGTCGTGTAAGACATGGAGGGTGCCGCTGAAGACCCCCTGGCCGCTGTCATCCAAGCACTTACGGTACTACGGGCCGACATGGTGGCTGCTAATACAGCAGTCCATCAGCGTCTCGACCTATTGCAGAGTGCCCAGCATCCCTTACCCGCAGACCCGGAGCTGGTTGACGTCACTCCAGCGTCGGTACCCCTTGCACACCCACTCCCGACTCCCCCGGCTCCCGTTCCGGTGGTCCTACCCTCTCCCTTTCCTTTGGCTGCCCCAGAAAAGTTCCATGGGGACCCGAGGAAGTTTAGGACTTTCCTTAACCAGTGCAAATTGCACTTTTTGTGTCAACCCCTTGCTTTTCCTGACCCCACCACCAAGGCAGCATTCACTCTATCTCACCTAGCCGGCACGGCTGCTGCTTGGGCAAACCCGCTGTTAGAAAACGATCATCCTGCCCTCTATGATTTTGACCAGTTAATATCAAAAATGTCCAGGGTGTTTGACACCAGATATAAAGCGCAATCCCATGATCTAGAATTGCTGGATTTGTCCCAGGGTAAGGGCTCCCTCATCGAGTACATTACACGATACAATCAACTGGCAGCTGAGACCTCATGGCCCGAAAGCAAAAAATCGGTTGTATTCTATAGAGGGCTAAGCAACCCTATGAAAGACGCTCTGGCTGTGGTACCGTCCCTACCAGTTCAGTTCCCGGCTCTGGTGGATTTGGCACTCCAAGTGGACGCACGGCGCTCTGAACGCAGGGCTGAGGCCGGGTTTTCCCAGTCTGCCAGCTCTGCCGTCTCATCGTCTCACTCTGAGCCCACCAGCGAGCCTATGCAAATAGGGGGTGTTAGGAGTCCCATCACCTCAAGGGAGAGGGAGCACAGAAGGGCTGGGAACGCCTGTTTTTACTGTGGGTTGGGGGGGCATTTAGTGAAGGAGTGTCCTCGGAAACCCAAATCCAAGAAACCGGATTTTCGTCCAGCTCGATCCTAGATACGGGGTAGGATCGAGTTCTCCATGCCCTTCCCCGAGTCACACTCCATCGTTTGGTCGAATCAGGCCTATCCAAGTAGAAGCCACCATACAGCCTGCCCCTGGTATCATTCATCCCGTACAGATCACTATTGATTCCGGGGCCTCCGGGAACTATATCGACATCACCCTAGCCCAAACACTGAACCTACCTTTGATCAACAAACACCGACCCGAACCGGTTCAAGCAGTCGACGGGACTGAGCTTGTTTCTGGTCCCATTAGGCAACAGACAGCTCCCCTCGTCCTGACCATCCAATCGACCCATAAAGAAACCCTCCACTTCGATTTAATATCCATGCCCCAGTTTGGCATCATTATAGGTATACCGTGGTTACGAGAGCACAACCCGCATATCGATTGGGGAACGGGACACATTCATTTCGAATCCGAGCTCTGTCAGAACTTCTGCTTACCTGTGGACAGGGAGACAGACACCCCAGCAGGAGCTCTTGGTGCGGTTGCCCAACTATCAGTACTGGGCGACGAAATACCCCCTGCCTCACACATAGTGGGTTTAGTCACTAATCACATTCCTGTGGTTTATCGGGATTACAGCATGCTATTCGATCAAGGCTCCTCCGAAGTACTCCCTCCTCACCGCCCATATGATTGCCCAATTGACTTGGTTCCCGGGGCTGTGGTACCCTCGGGCCGCATCTATTCTTTATCCGTGTCGGAGGATCTGACTCTTAAAGAGTACATCGATAAAGCGCTGCACTTGGGTCACATACGACCGTCTAAATCTTCTGCAGCTAGCCCCATATTCTTCGTGCCCAAAAAAGAGGGCGACCTTCGTCCCTGTGTGGATTATCGTCGGCTCAATGCCGTCACTGTTAAGAACCGTTACCCAATACCACTCATCTCTCCTCTTCTAGACCGGTTAACCCATGCCTCCATATATACTAAGTTGG
Source organism: Ambystoma mexicanum (assembly GCF_040938575.1). NCBI lineage: Eukaryota > Metazoa > Chordata > Amphibia > Caudata > Ambystomatidae > Ambystoma > Ambystoma mexicanum. The sequence goes on along the minus strand of NC_090934.1, from coordinate 818,757,119 downwards.
ATTTGCGGGGGCCTATAACCTCGTCCGCATCCGAAAGGGAGACGAGTGGAAGACAGCCTTCTGTACGCGGTATGGCCTTTATGAGTATACAGTCATGCCCTTCGGTCTATGCAACGCCCCGGCTACCTTTCAGCATTTCATGAATGACATCTTCTCGGGCATCTTGGACATGTTTGTGGTGGTGTATCTTGATGATATACTCATTTTTTCTCACACACTGAAAGAACATGTTCAACATGTACGAGAAGTGTTGTCCCGACTGCGATACCACTCGTTGTTTGTGAAACCCGAAAAATGCTTGTTCCATGTAACTAACGTGGAGTTTTTGGGGTTTAACATTACACCTGGTGGTCTGGCCATGAATCACACCAAAGAACGGGCGGTCCTCGAATGGCCAACACCAAAAACCCTAAAATCCTTGCAATCCTTCTTGGGTTTCGCCAATTTTTATCGGCGTTTTATCTCTGGGTTCTCTTCTCTTGTGTCTCCTCTCACATCCCTTACCAGTCCTCTCGTTCCGTTCAAGTGGAAGGAGATGCACCAGCAGGCCTTCGACGCATTGAAGAACGCCTTCACAACGGCCCCTGTGCTCCAGCACCCCGACCCTGACCAGCCGTACGTTGTTGAGGCTGACGCCTCTTCCTTCGCATTGGGGACAATCCTGCAACAAGCCTGTCCCACTACAGGACGGCTTCATCCTGTGGCCTTTCATTCACGCAAGTTTAACCCTGCAGAAACCCACTATACCGTGACCGAAAAAGAGCTACTGGCGGTAATGGACGCCTTTCGAACCTGGCGTCATCACCTGTTGGGGGCCAAACATAAGGTCACGGTATACACCGACCACAGAAACTTGCAAGACCTGGCAGCCCTGAAATGCGTAAAAAGTAGACAGGTCAGATGGCACCTGTTCTTCGCCGCTTTTGACTTTCAGATTAAACATCGCTCTGGCTCTGAGCATAGTAAGGCCGACGCTTTGTCCCGCTCCCCTGGGGGGGTTTCGTTACCAGTGTTTCCTGACACACTCTTACCCCGGGGGCATGTTATTTGCACTTGTACACCTCCCCTACCGCTACTAGAGGAGATCCGCTCTTGGGTCAAAAAACACCCTGATCATTTGTCGGAATGGGATCCCACCTTTCATAACGGTCTGCCGTATGTACAGGACCGTCTAGTTCTCCCTACCACTGACACCAGAAACCTAGCCCTGGAGTGGTCGCATGACGCCCCGATCAATGGTCACCCGGGCCAGGCCCGCACCTTGGATCTCTTGAAACGCTGGTGTTGGTGGCCTTCCATGAGACGGGACGTGGGCTGTTACGTCGACTCATGCTCAGTTTGTGCTCAGGGCAAACATCGTAGGGGTCGTCCGTTGGGACTTTTGCGCCCCTTACCCTTGCCACCAAAGCCTTGGCACACCCTGAGCATGGACTTTGTGACCGATTTACCCAGGATCCAGGGGTATGACACCGTGTGGGTAGTGGTCGATGTCTTCACCAAGATGGCCCGTTTCGTCCCTTGTCATGGTATCCCTTCTGCCCCTGCCTTGGCCAAGCTTTTTTGATTCCATTTTTTGCCTATACGGCCTTCCATCTGTCCTGGTGTCCGATCGTGGCTCTCAGTTCACTTCCCGTTTCTGGCGTGCCTTGACCGCTCTGCTAGGTATCGATGCACGGTTCTCCTCCGCTTACCACCCAGAAACCGATGGTCAGACGGAAAGAACAAATCAGTCCATGGAACAATATCTACGTTGTTTGATGCTGCAGCAGCAAACGACCTGGTTGCAGAACATCCGTTATGCTGAGTTTGCCTATAACAACGCTACACACTCTTCCACTGGTTTCTCTCCGTTCTATGCCATGTATGGTCAGCATCCCCGATTCCTCCCTGTCCCCGACATTTCACCCTCCGAGAACCCTGCCGCAGCAGCCTGCATTCGGGATATGACGACCCTCCATGCCCAGGTCCTCGTTCACCTGCAGGAGGCGCAGGCTTCCATGAAGGCCTCCTTGGACGCTAGGCGTACCATGGCGCCTTTGTATCCCGTTGGTTCCCGGGTTTGGTTGTCCTCCCGACATCTCCACTTGAAGGGCTGTCGCAAGCTGTTGCCCCGTTTCGTGGGTCCTTATGTAGTTTCCCGGGTCATCAACCCGGTGGCCTATCGCCTGGTTCTCCCTTCCTCTTGGCGGGTTCATCCTGTGTTCCATACCTCCCTCCTCAAGCCCTGTCCCTCCTCGACACGTCTTCGCCCCTCTCCTGCCCCTGTTTCCCTGGGGGTGCCTGATGTTTTCGAGGTCTCGAACATTCTGGGGTCCCGTTTCCTTAGGGGGTCGCCTACAATACCTGGTCGATTGGTTGGGTTATGGTCCGGAGGAGCGTTCCTGGGTCTCTGCCTCGGATGTCCAGGCCCCCCGGCTGGTTGCTCAGTTCCATCGAGAGCATCCTTCGTGCCCACGGGGTCGTGGGCCTTTGGGGGGGGGCTCTGTCATGTCTTCGGGTCGTACCTCCGGCCATGTCCCGTCACCCAGTCACGGGACCACTCTCTCTCATTCACCTGTCTCCCGGGACTCGCGCAGGCAACCCAGTCTGGCTCGCGCGCTGGCGAAACAATCGCCATACTCCTTTCAGTCGCGCTTACGCCCGTTTCTCCCTTGGCAGTTGCCATGGAGATTAGGCAGCCGCTCGAGCGGTAACACACGCGCTCGTACCGTTGTGGCCCGGTCACGTGACTTGTCTATACGGTCATGTGCCCCGGGTTCACGGTCACGTGGCTCCATTCAATGTCACGTGACCAGGAAGTAAACGGTATTTAAGCTGTTCAGTACCTGTACTCCACGCTTCACAGCTGATTTCCTTGGAGACCCTGTCTGGCTGACTTACTCGTGTTACTTACCCGGCTTCCTTGAAACCTCGTTCTTGCTTTTGGACTTCTTGTGGATCACGTTTTGGCTGCGACGACACCGGCTCCTCTGTTCATCACGGCTTCTGACCTCGGACTGAATCACGGACTCCCTCTGGATCTTGCTCTTTGTTCTTCCATTTATTCGGACGGTTCTTCCTGGCTTCAGACCCTTCTTTTGCTCAACGGACTCCTCTTGGATTTCCCAGATCGCCTCGCTGCACGGTGGGTCACGCCTCCAAAGTGGTGGTTGTCATCTGACTGATTGGGACCCTTTACTCCACTACAACCCTCTCCAGGTGGAGACTGGCGAATGACATTTGGTCCTATCCCTGAAGGTGGGTCCCTTGCCTGCGTGAGTCCTGGAACCATCCTCCCTTTCAGGTTCAACGTCCTTTTTCACCAAGTCCCCGGTAAGACTCTGATTGTTCTCTGTTTGAATACATGTAGTGCCCTGCCTGCTTGGATTGTAATCATTGCCTTCTTTCACAGCTGCCTTGGGGTTCCTAGTACTTCGGTTCCGGCTTCGGATCTTCTCCACCTGTGGCCTCAAGGGTTGCACAGGGAGTGATAAGTGATTTTCCCTGTGCGGCACTTGGGGACGGAGGTCTCCTATATCTTCACGACTCTCAACGCACAACACATATATGGAACAAGTTACTTAACTGTAACTATTGTTCTCCAGCATGGGTCTGGCATGGATTCCCATGCTCATGAATATTCCCTGTCGTCAGGCTGGGAATCCTCATTAAAAGAAAAAACTGTTTCACTTTCACTTACAAACTGTATTTCGAACGGATTGTGTCCTCCGACGTATTCCTCATCTTAGATATCTCCTTCCAGCTCTGCTGGCCTCGGAAAAAATTTTCTCTAGAGGGCGCAGCGCATCGACGTCCTCCGAGTCGATGTCCCTCGACAGCCGCCGTGTCGACGTCATCCTGCCTATAAAGGCCGCGCGCAGCGTCCGTTGCTCAGTTCCGTTTTTCCGTGCTTACTCAGTGCCTCGGAATACCGTTGCTCAGTTTTTGTCAGGTTAAATCTATTTACCTCGAGTTATTCGATCCATACTCGATGGCTTCTTCGGAACCGACAACTCCTCGCTCCGGCTTCAAAAAATGCCAAGATTGTCGGAAAAAGATGTCGCTGACTGACCCTCACTGAGTTTGTCTGTGGTGTTTGGGAGCTGAACCCCATTGTTCGGAGTGCGAGGACTGTATGTCCATGACAGCTAAGGCCCTGAAGGAGCGTAGGGGTAAGCTGGAGAAAGGTAAGACTTTTAAAGCTTCTTCTTCCTCGACGAAGTTGAGACATTCGTCTCCTCGTCACCATTCGCGTTTCAGGTCTCGGAGTGGGTCCCATCACTCCTCGAGATCGAAGCACTCGAAGAGGAGACGTCGAAGATCCCCTTCTCCGTCTTCCTCTTCCTCTGTTTCACAAAAAAGAATCCCTTGCCCCACGAAACATAGTTCCCGGGCTGAATGGGAGGAATTCTGAAAAAATATGATGAGCGTCTTCGAGAAAGCGGCCTCGACCCCCTCGAAGACTGCCGAGAGCAATGCTCTGGTCGAAAGACCCGAAGGTCAAAAACGCCGCGAGTCGCAGTACCCGGCGAAGGAAACCTCTCGAGCGCGTCTCGAACCCTCGAGTAGGACTATGACCTCCAAACCTTCCTCGAAGGTTCCGTCGACGCCGAGGTCGGTGTCTTCGACGCCGTTGTCGAAGGGACCTTCCACACACGGGTCTGTCGACTCGACGCCAGCTTCGACACCGGCGTCGACGCCAAGAAAAGTCACCGTCACGACACACCCAGTGACTATCCCCAGGTCCTCGATGACGATGGCTTTGAGATTGTCGAGTAGAATCCCAATTCTGTCGAGGTCATCGAGGCCTCCACCTTTGTTTTCGACGCCACGCTCGAAGCCTTCGGCGTCGATGACATTGACGTTTTCGAGGCCGATTATGACAAGTTCGGCACCCTCTACCTTGGAAATGGGATTTACACCCTTAGTTCATAACAATTGAGAACTATGTCCTCAATTATGGAAGAGGGTGAATTGTCTGAACAGGAAGACACATTTGAGTTGCAGGGACCTGTAACCCCAATTAGAGAGGAATTTTCCTCTGATGAACGCAGGTTAAAGGATCTTCATGATTCCTTACATGAGGCAAGTGGGTTAGACACTTCCCCTGAGGTGGAGTTTGCTAGGCCAGACCCGGGGGAGCATGCTGAAACCCCCTGTAGAGCCTTAATGGCCAGGATCACAGAGTTTATGGGGTGGTCTGCACCTTCACAATCTTTCCAACAAGATGACCTCACGGATATTCTTGACAAAGGCCCACAGGAGGATCCTGTGGTGCCTTTTCATAAAGCTCTTCAGAGGAAGATTATGACGAACTGGGAAACCCCAGATGTCGTCCCGGCAGTAAATAAAAAACTGTCTACAAAATATAGGCTATCCTCTACAGACCCGGAGTTTTTGTCAAAACACCCATCCCCAGAAAGTCTGGTGGTACAGGCAGCATCTTCTACCGATGTCAAGACGGCTTATCCTACCGTCCCATAGGACAGGGACGATAAAAAATATGATGCTATGGCAAAGAAAGTTTTTTCGGCATGTAGCATGGCGTTAAAATCTGTTAATGCTACTTGCACCCTTGCTAGATTCAGCCATACACTTTGGGAGTGTGCTTCTACAGCTGACTGCATCCCGGAGGGAGAAGAAAGGGAGGCGTTCCTGAATATCATACAGGACGGTAAAGACGCTATGTGCGAATCCCTCCAGACGGGCATTGATTCGGCTGACAGTATCAGCAGTGCAATGGCGGCAAGTACAACAACCAGGAGATTCGCTTGGTTGAGAAAGTCTGGTTTTGCCCCTGATGTACAAGCCAGGCTCTTGAACATGCCATTCGATGGCTCTTTTTTGTTCGGAAAAAAGGCGGATGACAGTTTAGAGAAACTGCAAACTTCAAAAGCAGCAGCAAAATCTCTAGGCGCTGCAATCCGTCAGACACCTTTTCGTCCCACAGGAACCTCTGCGAGGGGCAAGTCCTTTCGCTTCTACTCTGCATTCGGAAGAGGTGGAGGACGTCCGGCTCAAAGGGGACAAAGAAGAATTACCCGAGGTGGACGGGGTAGATATTCAAAAGCCGCAGCAACAGCAGGTGCCTCTTTACCATTGGCATCCGCATCAGCCGCCCCAAAACCACTCTGAGGACTTCCCTCACAGGACACCTGTAGGAGGCAGGTTGACTCAACATTTGGCGGAATGGCAGGCTATCACGTCAGATGCTTGGGCATTGGAAACAGTTGCCCAAGGTTACTGCCTGCCTCTCCTACGCATACCTCAGAGTCATCCACCGGGGATCAGCTCTCAGAAAGCTCCAGATCCGCTCCTCTTGCAGGAAATTTTCGACCTGCTAGAGAAAGGTGCCATAGAACCGGTACCTGTAGCGGAGAGGAACAAGGGCTGGTACTCCCCTTATTTTCTCATTCCAAATAAAGACGGAGGACTGAGACCCATCTCGGACTTGAGAGAATTGAACAAATTCCTCAGGAAAGACAAATTCAAGATGGTCACTCTTTCTCAGATCCTCCAGGCCCTTCAGTTCCAGGACTGGTTGGTATCTCTGGACCTTCAGGATGCTTATTTCCATGTGCCTATCCATCTCAAACACAGGAAATACCTGAGGTTCGCAATTGGCAACTCTCACTATCAATTTCGAGTGCTGCCATTTGGGCTGACCTCCGCCCCGAGGGTCTTCACCAAGTTAATGTCGGTAGTGGCGGCAAGTCTAAGGAGGGAAGGGATTCACGTCTACCCCTACCTGGACGATTGGTTGATCAGGGCTGTCTCTTCGGAACAAGCTCAGATCCAGCTAAATCACGTGTGCCACTCTCTTCACAAACTGGGCTTCTCCCTCAATTTAAAGAAGTCACAAATGATACCATCACAGAGACTCCAGTTCATAGGAGCGATCCTGGACACTTCCCTGGGAAAAGCCTCGCCACCAGAGGTGAGGGCTCAAAATATTCTACAGATGGTTACCAAGTTCCAAGATGCCCAACGTCTCCCAGCCTTCGACTTTTTGAGGTTGCTAGGCCTCATGGCATCCTGCATTTTCCCAGTGCCAGAGGCTCGCCTGAGAATGAGATCCCTCCAGTGGGCACTGAGGACTCAGTGGTCACAATTCTCAGGGAGAATGACAGATCTTCTTCAGGTTCCCGACAGGGTGGCTCGAGACCTTCAGTGGTGGGCCTGTCAGGAGAACATTCTGAAAGGAGAACAGTTTTGGCAACCCTGGCCGGAAATAACAGTAGTCACGGATGCCTCACTCACGGGGTGGGGAGCCCACGCCAACGACTTGACCATCAGCGGTCGTTGGTCTCCATTGGAGTCCAGACTACATATCAACCTGTTAGAGATGAGAGCCATCAGACTTGCGCTGAAGGCGTTCCTGCCAGCTGTACAAGGGAAAAACGTCCTGATAATGACGGACAACACAGTGGCCATGCATTACCTCAACAAAAGAGGAGGCGTAGGATCACTACCCCTGTGCAGAGAGGCAATGCAGCTCTGGTTTTGGGCAATCCAAGAAGGAATCTCTCTATCGGCAGTTCACCTAGCCGGAGAGAAGAACTTGACAGCGGACGCTCTGAGCAGGCAGAGCACAGTCTCGCACGAGTGGGAACTAGCTCAGGAAGTCCTTCAAGAGATCTTCGCCCTTTGGGGAACCCCTCAGGTGGATCTGTTCGCCACCAGCGTCAACAGGAAATGCGATCTGTTCTGCTCAAGGGAATTTTCCCCGAGAGGAGCTCTGGGAGACGCGTTCATAGTGGACTGGGAGTTTCCGCTTCTGTACGCGTTCCGACCGGTCCCTGTCATTCCTCAAATGATCAGGAGGTTGAGAAGATTCCGGAGAACCATGATCCTAATTGCCCCGGATTGGGCCAGGAGAACGTGGTACCCGGACCTTCTAGACTTGTCCATCTGCCCTCCAATTCGACTTCCACTCAGAGAGAACCTACTTTCACAGAAGGGAGGTCAGGTTCTCCATCCAGACATCAAAACCCTCAACCTTCACGCTTGGCTTCTGAAAGGTTGAGGTACAAGGATTGGGACCTCCCTGATGATGTTATGGAGGAGTTGCTTTCGGCAAGGAGGCCAGCAACAAAGTCTTTATACCGCTGCCGTTGGAACAGTTCTTGCAGCTGGTGTAGAGAACAGAATATCGACCCTTTTTCATGTGGTACACCAATGGTTTTGTCCTTCCTTCTATTTTTGGCGAATTCAGGCCTTCCAGTTGCCACCATTAAGGGCTATCTCGCAGCGCTATCCATCTTTAAGCGCACTGCGGAAGAACCATCCTATTTCAAGTTACCCTTGGTAATACAGTTTCTAAAGGGGTTAACCAATGTTTATCCCCCAAGACCATTCCAAGTTCCCCTATGGGATTTAAACTTAGTACTAACTTTCCTGATGGGCACACCCTTCGAACCACTCCATTCTTGTTCGCTAAGATTCCTTACCCTTAAAACTGTTTTATTAATAGCACTTACATCTGCTAGAAGGGTGAGCGAATTACAAACTCTTTCTTGTAAACCCCCTCACACAATATTTCACAAAGACAAAGTTGTCCTGCAAGTGAAGCCTAATTTCCTCCCAAAGGTGGTTTTTGAATTCCATATCACTCAGAAGATTACCCTACCATCTTTCTATCCTCCTCCTCATCCGGGGAAAGAGGAAGAGAGGTTACACAGGCTAGACCCTAGAAGGGCTTTAAGTTTTTACATCAGTAGACTAGCCAGGATAAGACAGGCAGACCAGCTGTTTGTAGGTTACACAGGTCACAAGCTGGGGTTACCAATAACTAAGCAGACCATTTCCAGATGGATCATTCTAGCCATTCTGGAATGTTATAAACTGGCAGGGAAAGAGCCCCCTCAAAACCTTAGGGCTCATTCAACCAGAGGTATTGCAGCTTCATTGGCCCTCAAAAGAGGCGTGCCGGTTAAAGACATCTGTGCGGCCGCTACATGGTCGTCTGTCCATACCTTTACACGATTTTACAATTTGGATTCCTCCTCCAGTCAAGAGACTAGGTTTGGAAGGGCTGTACTGCATTCTATTCATCAATAGAAGACAGCGTGAAGTCAGTACCCCCTCCTCCAATAATAGAATACTGCTATGGGAGCCTATCTAAGATGAGGAATACGTCGGAGGACACAATCCCTTCAAAGAACAAGTTACTTCTTACCTTGTAACGTTCTTTCGACGGGATGTTCCTCCGACGTATTCCTCATCGACCCTCCCATCCATCCCCGCAGTTCTACTTCCCTTGTTGTTGCAGCTTACGCTCCTTCAGGGTGATTAGTTTAGTCCAGAAAGTATTATTGTGGGCTACAAAACGGAACTGAGCAACGGACGCTGCGCGCGGCCTTTATAGGCAGGATGACATCGACGTCGATACGGCGGCTGTCGAGGGACATCGACTCGGAGGACGTCGACACGCAGCGCCCTCTAGAGAAAAGATTTTCCGAGGCCAGCAGTGCTGGAAGGAGATATCTAAGATGAGGAATATGTTGGAGGAACATCCTGTCGAAAGAACGTTACAAGGTAAGAAGTAACTTGTTCTTCTACTTTAAACTAATCACTGTCCTCTGGGTCATACTGCCCCCATTCAATGACAGTCCTCTCCTGAAGCCCCTCCTCTGGCAGCCATCTTCAGATCTGGTGAGAACGTAAAGTGGCAGTATGACCAAGATGAGGCACATAGGGGACGGGGGGAGGGTTTGCATGTGAATCCATGCCAGACCCATGCTGGAGAACAACAGTTACAGCAAAATAACTTGTTCCTTCTCCAGCATGTGGTCTGGTATGGATTCACATGCTCATGAATAAATACCTAGCATTACAACATTACACAACCACGGGAGATGGCAAGGCTCAACAGAAGCAGTTAACTCTTACCTCTGGAACAGACTCGCCTCAAGCAAACGGGTTGCGCAGCACTGCCTGGCCGACTCTGGACTCCTCCCAGGAATCCCTGTTGATGCAGTAGAACTTCGTGATGGTGTGTGTGGACCGCCACGTAGCAGCCCGGCAGATGTCCAGCAGGGGCACACCAGACAGAAATGCCGTTGTCGCAACGATCGCTCTGGTGGAGTGGGCTCTCGGATGGCCGGGCAACGGTCGGTCCACCAACTGATGACAGTGCGTTATGCAGCCAGACAGCCACCTTGAAATGGAAGCCCTGGACAAGGCCTTCCCATGGTAGACAGGACACAACTGTTTGTGAACCTTTGAAGCCTTCCGCCAACTCTTCGTGTATGACACATAGAACTTAAGGGGACGAGCAACGTCTAGCGAGTGCCAAGCCCTTTCAGCTGGAGACTAAGGCTTTGGGGAACAAAACGGGTAACGGCAATGGCTCATTGAGGTGGAATTCCGACGGAATCTTCAGCATAAAAGCGGGCTGCGTCCACTGCACCACCCCCGATTCGTGGAAAGTCAGGTATGGCTGTTTGCAGGATAGGGCCTGGATCTCACCTACCCTCCTGGCATAGGTGATGGCCACAAGGAAAGCCCCTTTCTACGAGAGGAACTTGAGAGTGATTTGGTGCATAGGCTCGAAGGGGGCCCCCATGAGCCTCGTCAGCACCAGGTTGAGTTCCCACACCGGGGCAGGAGCTCTTACCGGCAGGAAAGATTGAAACAGTCCTTTGTGGAACTCCTTGACGAGTTGGTGAGACCAAAGCAAAGATCTTCTTGAAATCTGGTGCGGCGGGAGATAGCCGCCAGATGTATCTTGATAGAGGCGTGCACCAGTCCGATCTTATAGAAGTATGGAAGAATCTGCGAGGCCGTGACCCTCAGAAGGGTAATCTTCTGAGAATGGCACCACGTAGCAAAATGTTTCCACTTGTGACCATAGCACTTGAAAGTCCACGACACCCTGGCCTTGGCCACAACCTCCTTACAGTCCTCAGGCAACTCATATCCTCCAAACTCTAGTGCTGCTGGAGCCAAGCCCTAGGGTTCAGCAATCCTGGGTCGTGGTGAAGGATTGTGCCTCCTTCTCTGGTGAGAAGATCTGGAGCCACTGGCAGCTTGACCGGAGGCGACGCTGACAGGCTGTGAAGGTCCGGGTACCAAAACTGCATATGCCACACCGGGGCGGTGAGTATCATCCTGCATTGGCACTGTCTGAGTGTGTTGAAGACTCGTAGCAGGAGAGGCAACGGAGGAAACGTGAATTGAAATAAGCCTTCCCACTGGAAGCAGAGCGCGTCCCCCAGGCTCCTCGGTTGGTGGAATCTGTTGGCAAACTTCTGGCATTTGGAGTTTGCAGCCGTCGCAAACAGATCGATCTGGGGCCTTCGGCACTTGACGAAGATGCAGTCCACCTGGTCCTGCCAAAGTTCTCACTCGTGCCAGGAGCACAATTCCCTGCTGAGGGAGTCTGCGATGGTGTTCTTGACTTCCGCCAGGTGAAGAGGAACGAGGAACATCTCTTGTCCAACGACCCAGCACCACAAGTCCTGCGCTTCCTTGGAGAGCTTTGGGGATCGAGTGCCCCCTGTTTCTTCATGTAGAACATCGCTGTGGCGTTGTCTGTGAAGATCCTCACCGTCTTGCCCTTCAGAGACGGAAGGAATGACTTGAGGGCCCAGAAAACTGCCTTTAGCTCTAAGTTATTGATATGGAGATCTTTCGAATGGATTGTGTCCTCCCACGTATTCCTCATCTTAGATTCTCCCAGCTTTGCTGCTTCGGGAAAAAAATGTCACCAGAGGGAATTGTGTTCCAGGCCACGGAGTCGTAGTCCCTTGAGGGCCAGCATCAACGTCATCCGCTGTATAAAGGGCTCGAGCCGCGCCCGTTATCTCAGTTCAATTTTTCTGAGCACTGCTTGGTGTCACAGAACGGCGCATCAGATTTTTTTATTGACGACGTCCTCGTCATCTACTCCAACCATACCCAAGACTGGTTTAAAAAAATGTCTCAAGTGTGGTAGGAAAATTTCAATTACTGACCCCCAACGGAATTGCTTTTGGTGTCTCAGCCCCGACCATCAGGTTGACTAATGTGGTTCCTGTCAGGCCATGTCCAATTAAGGCTCTTAGGGAACGGAAAGATAAGCTGGCGGTGGGGGAGGAATCTTATAGGTCTTCGAAAGACAAAAAGATTCAGGAAAATCTTGACAGGGGTTGAGGAGGTCGAGGTCCAAGAGTTGCTCGAGGAAATCCTCCTTGTCTTCATCCAAGAAGTCAAAAAAGTGACATTACAGGTCTTCTTCCTCCTCGTTTTAGAGAAGGGTGACTTATCCCTCCAAGCACGATTCCCCTGAAAAATTGGGAGGCCTTTAGGGCTTCGATGCTTAAAATATTCGAGAAAGCGGCCCAGACCCCCTGGAAAAAGCAGCGTGGAGATCACGCCCCCGCCCACTCCAAAACTGACAGAGGGAGATCAAAGAGCAGGCACGCGAGATCTGACAGTCGAGGGTGTCTTTAGGAGAAAGTTCTCCGACACCTCATGTAAAGGCGAAACCACCTGTGCATAAATCGGGGGTAGCGGAATCGATGCCGAAGTCGAAATCCGACTCGACTCCATCCACGACGATAACGTCGAAGCCGCCAATGAAAATGGCGTTGATACCTTCGACAGTGTCAAAGCCTACTTTGACAGCATTGAAGCCTCCTTCGAAGCCTCCTTCGAAAACGTCGAAACCAGCGTCCATACCATCAACGCCTTCGACGCCTTTGAGGCATTCCTTAATACAGATACCAAAGTCGACGCCATTGTCGAAGTCTAAGTCAGTGCCGCCCCCTTTACCAGGAAAAGTTTTCCAGCCTCAACCCAGGCAGGAATTTTTCAGATCTATGACATCTATTTTTGAAGAGCAGTCCTCTGAAGATGATGTAACTTCAGCTGTGATTAGGTTTGGAGCCAGGGAGGTTCCTGAAGAGTTAATAGACCCGAATACCAAGATGACAGATCTTTGATTGTCTTCAAAATGCCAGTGGCCTAGACACTTCCCCTGAAGTGCAATTTGGGAAACCAGACCCTGCAGATCATGCAGATCCTGGGTATAGGAACCTCATGGGAAGGGCCATTGATTTTATGGGTTGGAAAGCAGCTTCGCCAAGTTTCGACCAGGATGATATGAATGATATCCTGACATAGGGACCTCAAAAAGATCCTGTACTCCCATTCCATAATACACTGCAAAATAGGGTGATGACAAATTGGGATACCCCTGATTTGGGTTCGGCAGTAAATAAAAGATTTGTGGCAAAGTACAGACCATCTTCAACAGATCCTGAATATCTATCTAAACATCTCTCTCCTGAAAGTTGAGTGGTGCAAGCTGCAACCTCCACTAGACAATCAGCTTACCCTTCAATACCACCAGACAGGGATGATAAAAAAGTTGATGCTTGGGCCCGGAAAGTCTTTTCTTCGGGCAGCATGGCCTTTAAATCGACTAATGTAACTTGCACTTTGGCCAGATTTACATACACCCTGTGGGACTGTATAACATCAGTGGCTGATCACATCCCGGCGGGTAAGGAACGGGATGGTTTCCTGGTGATAGTGAAAGATGGGAAAGAGGCTATGGAGGAATGCCTTCAGTCAGGACTGGACACTGCTGATAGTGTAAGCAGGCCCATGGCATCTACCACGGTCCTACGCAGATTTGCATGGATGAAAAATTCTGGCTTTACACCTGATGTGCAGTCCAGATTACTCAATATGCCCTTTGACGGCTTGAGGTTGTTCGGCAGCAAGGCGGACAAGAGCTTGGAGAAGCTGCAGACCTCGAAAGCAGCAGCGAAATCACTCAACGGCACTATAAAACAGCCTCAACAACACTCCTACGCAGGCTCATCTTCCTGGAGGAGTCGCCCCTTTCGTTTCTACTCCTCTTTTGGAAGAGTGAGGGGGCAGGCCAGTCAAAGAGGCCAACGGAGAAAGCCTCTTCGTGGTGAAAAGGGGAGAGGTGCTAGATCAGCCCCAGCAGCGGTTACTACCACCTCAGCCACTGCTGCAGCCGCTGCAAAGCCACTTTGAGGTCTTCACCAACAAGACCATGGTGTGAGGCAGAATTGCTCGGTATCTGAACGAATGGCGGGCATTACGTCAGATCCCTGGGCGCTAGAGATAGTGACTGATGGTTACTGCCTTCCTTTTCATCAAAGACCTCAAGATCATCCACCGGGAGCCAACTGTGTAAAAATTCAAGACCCGCTCCTTGTGCAGGAGATTTCAACCCTGCTAGAGAAAGGTGCAATAGACCATGTACCTGTAGCGGAAAGGAACAAGGGTTGGTACTCCCCTTATTTTCTCATCCCCAAAAAGGATAGAGGATTGAGACCCATCCTGGACTTAAGAAATTTGAACAAATTCCTCAGGAAGGACAAGTTCAAGATGGTGACCCTTTCTCAGATCCTTCAGGCTCTTCAGCCTCAGGACTGGCTGGTTTCATGGGACCTTCAGGATGCTTACTTTCATGTGCCAATCCATCTCAAGCACAGAAAGTACCTGAGGTTTACAGTTGGCGGTTCTCATTATCAGTTTCGGGTTCTGCCATTTGGGCTGACCTCCGCCCCAAGGGTTTTCACCAAGCTGATGGCGGTAGTGGCAGCGAGTATCAGGAAAAGGGGGGATTCACGTCTACCCTTACCTGGGAGATTGGCTAATCAGGGCAAGTTCACCCGAACAAGCCCAGGTACATCTGGCCATGACCTGCCACTTCTTACACAGACTGGGCTTCTCTCTCAATTACAAGAAGTCACAAATGATTCCAAGCCAAAAACTCCAATTCATCGGAGCAGTCCTGGATACTTCCCCAGGGAAAGCCTCGCCTCCCGAGGAGAGAGCTCACCACATTCTGCAGATGGTAACAAAGTTTCAAAATGCCCAACATCTGCTGGCATTCGATTTTCTAAGGTTGTTAGGCCTTGTGGTATCCTGCATTTTTCTGGTGCCAGAGGCCAGATTGAGGATGAGATCCCTTCAATAGGCCCTCAGGACTCAATGCTCCCAATTTTCGGGGCAGATGTTAGATCTTCTGCGAGTCCCGGCCAAAGTGTCTCAAGATCTTTTATGGTGGGCTTGCAAGGAAAATATCCTCAAAGGAGAACCTTTTTGGGAACCATGGCCGGAGATAACAGTAGTGACAGACGCCTCATTCACGGGGAGGGGAGCCCACACCAACGATCTGACAGTCAGCAGTCGTTGGTCTCCATCGGAGTCCAAACTACACATGAACCTTTTGGAGCTGAGGGCAATCAGACGAGTGCTGATGGCCTTTCCGCCCTCTGTACAGGGAAAGAATGTCCTGATAATGACAGACAACACAGTGGCCATGTACTACTTCAACAAGAGAGGAGGTGTAGGGTCACTACCACTGTGCAGAGAGGCAATGCAGCTCTGGTTCTGGGCCATACAAGAAGGAATCTCTCTTTCAGCAGTTCACCTAGCCGGAGAGCAGAATACAGCAGCAGACCCTCTGGGCAGGCAGAGCACAGTATCTGACGAGTGGTAACTAGCTCAGGAAGTCCTTCAAGAGATCTTCACCCTTTGGGGAACCCCTCAAGTGGATCTGTTCGCGACCATTATCAACAGGAAATGTGAACTGTACTGCTCAAGGGAATTTCCCCCAAGAAGAGCTCTACGGGACGCGTTTGTGGTGGACTGGGTATTTCCGCTCCTATATGCGTTTCCTCCCGTCCCCATGATTACTCATGTAATCAGGAGGTTGAGAAAGTTCAGGAAAACCACGATCCTAATTGCCCTGCATTGGGCCAGGCGGACGTGGTACCCGGACTTTCTGGACATGTCCATCTGCCCTCTGATAAGTGTTCCACAAAGAGAGGATCTCCTCTCGCAAGAGTAAGGTCGGGTTCTCCATCCAGAGGTCATGACACTCAGCCTTCACGCATGGTTTCTGAGAGGCTGAGATATAAGGATTGGGACCTCCCAGATGACGTAATGGAGATCTTGCTTTCGGCCAGGCAGCCGGCAACAAAATCCTTGTATCGGTGTCGTTGGAACAAATACAGTAACTGGTGCAGGGATAAGAATGTGGATCCATTTTTATGTAATAATCCTACAGTACTTTCTTTCCTCTTACACTTGGCCAATTTGGGGCTTCAAGTTGGTACCATAACAGGATATTTTGCAGCGCTATCTATCTTTAAGTGCTCCTCAGAAGATGTGTCCTATTTTAAAATGCTCTTATTCATTCAATTCTTGAAAGGGCTGACAAATGTGTACCTTCCAACACCTTTTCAGGTGCCCATCTGGGATTTGAATTTAGTCTTAAAATTTCTTGTTTGCCCCTTTTGAACCCTTACATTCTTGCCCGTTAAGACTTCTCACTGTAAAAACAATTTTATTAGTGGCTATAACATCAGCCCGCAGGGTGAGTGAGTTGCAGGCGCTCTCTTGTAAGCCTCCTCACCCCATTTTCCATAGGAACTAAGTTATTCTAAAAGTCAAACTATCCTTCTTGCTTAAGATAGTCTCTGATTTCCATCTGTCACAGAACCTTACCCATCTGTACCTTATTTTTACCCTCCTCCAAAAAGGGCTCTCAGTTTCTACATTTCCAGACTGGCAAATTTCGACAATGTGACCAACTATTTGTTGGGTATACTGGACACACATTGGGCATTGGAGTGTCTAAACAATCTCTATCCAGATGGATAATTCTAGCAATGTCAGAGTGCTATAAATTGGCTGGGAAAGAGCCTCCAGCTGGGTTAAGGGGTCATTCAACCAGGGGCATGGCAACTTCCACGGCTCTTCAGAGCGGTGTCCCGAAGCAGGATATTTGTGCTGCGCCCACCTGCTCGTCAATGCACACTTTTGTGAAGCATTACTGCTTGGACTCTACATCATATCAAGGAGGACTCTTTGCAAAAGCTGTCCTTCATTCAGTCATGATTGAAATTTCTGGTACTCCCTTCTCCAAATTCTTACTGCTTTGGGAGCCTATCTAAGATGAGGAATACGTGGGAGGACACAATCCATTCGAAGAAAAAGTTACTTAACAACTGTAACTTTCTTTCGATTGGATGTTCCTCCGACGTATTCCTCATCGACCCTCCTA
The DNA here is from genome assembly GCF_040938575.1 of Ambystoma mexicanum. Taxonomy (NCBI): domain Eukaryota; kingdom Metazoa; phylum Chordata; class Amphibia; order Caudata; family Ambystomatidae; genus Ambystoma; species Ambystoma mexicanum. Next base: position 818,740,099 of record NC_090934.1, on the reverse strand, counting down.
ACCTACCCCTCTGTACATTTCACGCCAGTTGCACTCGAACTTCCTTAAGAGCCTGAGGACTTAAAAGCCTGATCAACTAATGGGACTCTGAACACCGTAAAAACAGAACTGAGGTAACGGGCGTGGCTCGAGCCCTTTATACAGCGGATGACGTCGACGCTCGTCAGCGGCCCTCGTGGGATTACGACGCCGCGGCCTCGAACACAGCTCCCTCTGGAATTCAACAAAGGTAGCAGGCGCCCCTCTCTCGGAAGAACAAGGCATGATAACCTGTTCACTGGTTGTTAACCACATTGAGAGTTTGCAGCCATCTGCTTTTTGATCACTGTACCTTTCACAGAAGAGAAATATCCATTTGCATATCAGTCTTTGTCCCGCCCACATGGGCAGTCCAGCACCAAAATGCTATGACAATTCCTCTCTGAACAAGAGTACCAACAGCAACCCCATACACGCGCCCTCTGGTGAATTTTTTTTTCCAAAGCAGCCAAGCTTGGAGACAAGATATCCAAGATGAGGAATACGTGGGAGGAACATCCAATCGAAACAATGTTACAGTTGGTAAGTAACTTGTTGTTCTACTCCAGCAGCCACTGGCCTCTGACGTGCAGATGTCCGGAATGGGTTCCCCAGCCTTCCAGGGAAGTGTCCGTGGTGACCGTCTCCTGGTATGGGGGGGTTTTGAAACCCTGTGCCCCATGCGATGTTGGAGTGGACAAAGCTTCCGGACACCTCTATCCAGCGAGCGTCCAGGAAGTCCTGAAGAGGTCACATCTGTAACCTGCAGAGCCGGATAAGGTAGATGCAAGACGACATTATGCCGAACAGCGACTTGATGGTATGCACTGTGGTGGTCTTCGACAACAGCCGCTGCACCTTCCCCTGAATGGCCGCTACTCTCTCCTCCGAGGGTGACGCCAGGCATGAGACAGTATTGAGTCTGGCTCCTAGGAACTGCGTGTTCTGCAATGGTGTCATGCAGGACTTTGGATAGTTGATGGAGAATCACAAATCTTTACGGTCGACTCTGTGTCCGACGGCTAACTCTCGCGAGCAGGCCCAGATGAGCCAGTCGTCGAGGTACGGGTATATGTGTTTACCCCGTGGACGCAGATGGGCCGCTACCGGTGCCAGGCACTTTGTGAATACCCTGGGGGCCGACTTCAAGCAGAAAGGAAAGACCTTGAACTGGTTGTGCTGTCTCTGCACCACGAAGCGTAGACACTTTCGGTGTTTCCTGTGAATGGGGATGTGGAAGTAAGTGTCGAGCAATGTCAAGAAGTCTCCTTTTTCCAGTTGCCATAGCATGTGCTGCAATGTGACATCCTTAATTTTTGGGGCTTGAGGTACTTATTCATTCGTCACAGGTCCAGAATGGGCCTCCAGCACCGTCTTTTTTTACTAAAAAGTATCTAGAATAGACCCCAGAGCCCCCGAGTCACTGGGGGACTAGCTCTATCGCCCCTTTTCGCAGGATGGCCCGCACCTCCTCCAAGAGCTGAGGGATGTGCTGCTCCTGCCGGTCCTTGCACTGAAACTATAGGGTATGTCCTTGGGTGAGAGCGTCCAACATCCATCTGTTGGTGGTGATCTCTTCCCACTCGCTGATGAGCCTAGTCAGCCGGCCTCCCACCGGGGTGAATGGGTGGGGGCCCGATGTCCTGCCTGGTTCAGGTTTGGTTCAGGTTTGCTTGGGTACCGGCACTGGCGTCCTGCCTTGCGGATGATGGTGGGGCTGTCCTCCTCCACCATAGGCCTGGGAATGCCCTCTGTAGGCTTCCTGAGTTGTGTATCTGGAAGGCTGACAGTATGATAAGGAAGAGCGGTGCTGCTGGAGTGCGCCCAGGGAACAGGCCATCTCTGTATCCACTTTGATGTCCTATAGGGACTCTTCGACGACCTTCCCAAAAAGGTGACCTCTGTCGAAAAAGGCATATCCAGTACCTTCGCCTGGACCTCCTGACGGAAATGAATGGCCGTCTTGGCGACGAAGGCAGACACCGTTCCCCATCTGCCGGAACCCTGTGTCGGCAATGTCCAGCACTACTGTGATGGCGTGATCTAACGCTACCCCCCTCCTGGAAGAGAGTGATTGCCGCCACACTGTCGTCGGGGAGGAATTTCAAAATTGGACCCAGCTTGTACCACAGCTCCCTGTGCATTGGCCGCCTTGATTGTGGACGTTGCGGTGTAAATCACCTTTCTTCCCATGGCGTCCATCTTCTTCCCCTCGCTGTCAATAGGGACTGAAGACGATGGGTTAGCTGACCGTTTCCTCGCGGCCGCCGAAACAACCGAATCCAGCGATACTAACGACCTCAGGCACTTGGGTGCAGATTCAGGAACCAGGTACTTCTTCTCCAGCCTATCCCGTCTGGCGAGAGCCATGCAAGGGTTCTTGAAGAGGGGCATGCCCTCCTCCCACATGACGTCCTGAAGGGGCACCACCATGATTGTTTACCTGTTGGCCTCGCATCTCTGATGCAGGAAACCCTCTTCTTGGTTTCTTCAGGCACAAGTTGGAATAGCTCTGAGTCTCTGGCGATCATGGAATCATGGTCTCTGGCGATCATGGAATGGAACGACCCCACTTCATGTGGCGACGCCCTAGGCTGCGGATACCCGCCGCCTGCTGTGCTGATGTCGCTGTATCATACCCGTGTCTGGGTCTGCTGGGGGAGAGGGTGTCCGACGCGGATGTGGAGGCTGAAATGGGGGCTTCGGATGACGCTTCCTCCTCTTCTCTGATGGCTGATCGGGGGCATGGGGGACCATTGGAACCAGGCTTTGTGGCATCCTCAAGTGGATCTCTGACACCAATGTGTGGAGGGTCGATAGGATGTGCAGAGACACATCCCTTGGCGGAGCTGGCCTGATCAGAACACTAGGCCCTGCGCCGTCATCGTCCTCTTCCATGTCCTCATGGACCGTGTGTAAGGACTCCAGGTCTTCGTCATCCGTGGACGAAACCTCCATGGTTTGCGCCATGGCCTCGGACTGCTCCGGGGCCGCCTCCTCCCCCACCCCCATCCGCACTTTTCCACACCGACTGGGTCGGAACTGGGCTCAGAGACGGCTTCCCCTTCTCTGGCGTGCCAGCAGACTTTGCCAAAGTCACTGCAGCAGTTTTCGCGCCTCGGGGGCAGAGATAATTTCTGCGCTGTGGGCATTCTCTTCAGAGGGTCAACCCCCTTTAACCTTCGTAAGAGCAGCCGCTGTTGAGATGGATTTCTGAATTCTGACCTGGTGGCCAGAGGTTCAGAAGGTCTCCTCCTAGTTTCTTGGTACAGGGTAACCCTCTGGACAAGCCAGACCAATCAAGGTAGCATTGGCGGCGGTCAAGACTAGGTCTCAGGAGGGGTGAGGGTGATCGAAAGTCCACAATGAGCACACGCAGCAAACAACACCACAAATAACTCTGTCAGGTGTATATATCAAAAATACATTCACATTTATTAAAGGCCTTTTAACTCAAACACATGATGAAACTCAGCAATATTAACAATACTAACAAAACACTACACTATGAAATATATATACAGTAACTATAAGTCTAAAGTAATATTCAACAGAGATCCACAACCTGCAACAGAAAGGAGTCATACAGTGTAAATATACTTTAGGCAGTCCTTTAACAACTCAAACCCTAACTAATGGGCAGTCCAGTCCCTACAAAGTGTGGAGCCTTGTGCTCAAAAGTACATTCAATGCCGGGTCACTCGATCATGCGGTTAAGTTCAAAACGGGTCTCTTCAAGGGGCTGTAGTGACTCAGGAAGGTGGGTGAGGTGAGGAAGAATTAAGTTTCACTATTCAAGGAGGGTCTCCACAACAGGGCAGATCGATTTCCAGGAATCGGGAATGGGATGGTAGCACAGGCTACCCTAACAAAGGAGAGTGGCTCTTGGGGGACACTTGTGCATAAAAGCCTATGAATGCACCAGGGGCCACCTATAAGGGTTGCAAGTACTTACCGACCCTCGACGCAGTCCAACCAAACTCCGCCAGTCTAGTCCAGTTCGCTCACAGGTTCAAATCCTGCAAATGCGTGTCTCTCTGGCTTTCAGGGGCTGGGTCTGCTCAACCTGGGGAAGGCAAAGGGACAAAATGGCCAAAGGACAGAACAAAGGACCTAGTGGCATGACACTGGCCACTGTCCTGTGCCAAACGCTGTTTGGAACATAGAGAAGAGTCAAAAATGATATACAAGTAACTGCTGCCACCAGCTCTGTCCTGGACACACTTGTACATTCACCAAAAATCCTTTGAAGGTGTCTAGGGCCTTAGAAATGAAAGAGACCCCAGCCACTGTACTGGAAGGTACATTGTGCACTGATAAAATGTTGCAAAAAACTAGCAACATAGTGAAAGACAAAGGGAAACAAAGTCTCCCAGTACTGAACAGTCTGAAGGGCATATCAGTTTCCCCATAACAAAATGAGCAAAAGCCCAGCGGAGTACAACAGAAGGCTGGGCTCCACTGGTAAGTCGGGCTAGGATGGTCAGACAAAAGCAAAATGTTGGGGGGTTCACAACTGAAGGGAAAATTACCCATAAATGGAAATCTTTCTTAACAGCCACCACCAACTCTATCTACACATTTTTCTACTGGGTCTTTAGCAGTTTGGCCGCCTTCTTCTCCGTCTGCGGCTTCTTCCGCAGTTTAGCCGAGTTGGATGATTTTCTTTTCGAGGAGGAGCTCGATTGCTGGCTGGCAATGGAGGTGGAGGGGGATGTCGATCCCGTCCTGTCCACCATGGGACCTGCTTGCGCACCGATCCCGGTGGATCCGGACTTGCGTTTCTTGGCCTTGTCTTGGGCCCCCACGGATGAAACGCCCTCAAAGGACTTGGAAGACCGCTCCTCGGACCGGCCGGTCCTGGGGTGAGGCATGACCCTGCTCTCAGCACTGGGAAGAGGTCTTGGTGTTCAGCCACGCTATAAGTATACTGTGCCTATCCTTCGTCGTCTTCTTGGAGAAACCGAGGCATATCTCGCATTCTCCTTCCTTGTGGTCTGGATGCAGACAGTAGAGGCATTGCAGGTGCTTGTCTTCAACAAACACATTTCGTAGCCCGCTCTTGGTGCAGGACTTGAAGAGGGATCTTCCTTCATCTCCTCCATCATGGTCAGAGGGCGCAAAGTAGGCCTGATGGCCTTCTCGAAACTACGACGACCTTCGCCATTGCGGGCGATGTAATTCACCGACAACGGATCCCCACTGTCGGCAGATGGAGAAAAAAGCACACTTGCTCTTTTGGAACAAAAATATAACCTTTTCCCATTGAAAAAAACATTGAAGTAGCTTGCGGAGCAAACTCGAGGACTCAAAACACTGAGGCGTGCAGTAAAAATCTGGAGATGACTGCCAGAGGAGGGGCTTAGGGAGAGGACTGTCATTGGATGGGGGCAGTATGACCCAGCAGACAGTGATTGGTTTAACGGAGAAATATAGTTTGTAAGTGAAAGTTAAACTGTTTTTTCTTTTACCAAGGATTCCCTGCCTGACGACTGGGAATATTCATGAGCATGTGAATCCATGCCAGACCTATGCTGGAGAACAATAGTTACAGATAAGAACCTGTTCCATATATGCTATTGCATTATAAGAGGCTTGGTAAATTAGAATTATTGGGAGTTAGAGCTGGTATCCCTCGTTCCCCAAGGATATGATGATTATATAAATGTGATTGAGACCATGGAACATTTGATAATTGTGATCAATTAGAAAAAGAACAAATATACTTGTTTAGCAGATTTGTGTACAAGACAGTTTATTAAAAGTGATTGCGTTTGGCATAATATCTGGTATGCAGGTCTCAATTATACTATCATTGATAATGTTTTGGCTGGTGATTCAGGTGAAATTAAGGGAATGCAATTAGGATTTAGGCATATGAACAACTTTGAAGCTTTGAATTTGGTTTGGAAAATTGAAAGCAATGTAGTTAGTAGATGCTCTTGGCAGATATTTGCTTGAAAAGATTCCTTTATTGAAATATTAGGCATTTTACAATATTTTATGTTGTTTATTAGTACTCTGAATAATATGACTGAAGGCTTGTAAATTAATCATTTGTCATGTTATGTTATCCAATATTTATACTGCACCCATGACCACCATAGTGGCCTTATAGTGCCTGGCCTTTTCGGAGAGGTGGCATATTGTGACCCTGCCAGGGTGTTGCTAGGCCTTAGTCTGTGTAAAGGAAGTGAAGGTTAGTAGAGGAGGTGATAGGAAAGAGAAACTAGACAATCGAATTACCAAAAACAGAGAAGAAAAACAATTGGGATGAGTGGGATATATTTGTCAAGGTAGGGATCTGTGTTTATCAAATGTGTTATGTTATTAGCCACCATGATTTGTAGGTCTCAGCGAGTGCAGCTCAGATTAGAGTCGAGTTTGATTGTGATGACAGTATCTAGAACAGACAAAGCATGCTTCTAGATGTAGTTAGATGGTGAGTGGTTGTGTGATGGAGAGGTGCTCAAGTGGGCCCTAGTAATGCTGTAAAATTATTAGATTAAATAATTGTATCGTTTGAATTTGCAGTTTTATTATAACAGGATTTTTGTATTACATATGGATATCCTGTTTTATATATTTTTTGTCAATTAAAGTTGATTTCAGAATTCCATAAAACTGTACAATAAAGCTGCATAAACAAATAAATTATACAATACATTCTAATAGATTAAAAATGGATATCCTCACTGACCTACAGATATAAGTAGGTTTCTGCAAATTAATTACATAATTAATAAAAATGAGTGACACGGCCCCCTTGTATTATCAGTTTCCCCAATAATACATACAAATCCCTGCACAGCCTATCCACAGGTTTCTAATAAAAGCACCAAGCAGATGCATTAGAGAAAGGAAAATTAAGTGCTGTATAAGCTTTTTTCCTATTATCTATAGTGCCGGCCTTAGATATTTCAATAAAGCCCAACCTATACATGTCAATTCCACTTTCAATATATATAGTGAGACAATGCAGCAATGATAAAAGCTGAGCTCCTTCAAGATTGGCAGAGGTGTTCTGCGTCTAGGTTGAGAATATGCAACGCTAAAAAAAAAGAAAAAGTGCAGCATATCCTCCAATGGAACCTCACATAATTTGCAGTTACCCGAACCATTACAATTGGTCTGTACCACCCAGGAAATTAAATTTGCCATAGTAGGGCTAGGTAAATGCAATGCTCATGGCCCAGATAGATTATCAACTGAGTTTCTCAAACAATTCTCTGGCCCTTTAAGCTCTAGACCTAAGACTTTATACTCCTTCTTTGCCTCCAGGTGTTTCTCACATGGATCCTTCTCCGAGGTGCTACTTATTTTTTTCCCTAAAGCTGATAAAGACCCAGAACTCCCCAAAAAGTATAGACCTATCTCCCTCATCAATGTTGACAGCAAGATCTTTCCCAAATTTATAGCCAACAGAATCGAATCTTGCCTTCCCAAGTTATTATTTTTTTTAAATTATTTTATTGGTTTAAATTCAAACCTTTCAAATATTACGCAAAACAACACAATAACATATCACATGATATCCTCCTTTCTTCCCACATCCAATGTCATATTGTTGCAGTTTACTTAACATAAATGAGTCCTTCTTAGTTTTGCTTAATATCTTTAGTTGGCGGCCGGTCAAACACATTTAATCTCTCTTCGATTGCAGCCAAAAAAGAATATAGAGGCATAATTAATTTCGATGTCCAATCCATTCCACATTCTCTGCATTCTTCTGCGCACACAGTCGGATGATCATCATTCCACTGGCCCAAATGGATTGATCTTACATCTTTTAATTCGGGACAGTATAGCACGAGATGCTTAAGTGATTCCTCTTGTCGCTTCTGTGATAAAGAAGCTGAATTTGATCCTATGTTACATGACCAGTGGCTGGTCCGCTCTTTGGTTTTGATAGCATTAAAGCGGAATAGCATGAAAAGCCTTCTGGCTTTCGAGTTCGGAAATCGATGCAGATATTTTTGAAGCACGTTAAAACCTCTTGCTTCAGCAGGTGAGTCTTTCATAGCACTGGTGGAATAGCGCTCACTACACGTAATCATCCAATCGGCATGCCAGATATTCACTTTTGCTGCTGTGGGATTTGAATGGAGAGTTTCCAAGCTAATGTTATATTAGCAAAAGATCTTCGCAACGTTTCACCCATGGAGATAAAATGTCAGAACCTCTTGATGTCGCATTGTGCAAAATCTTAAATTGAAAGATTCCTTCCTCTGCTCTGGATTTCTGAAATAAATACAGTTGGTTCCAGCTGATCCGAGCTTGCAACGAAATTAAGGCAAGTTCATACCTTATACAGGCTGTCGAAATTTCAATCGGTAAACTTAACGCTTTGGTCCAGAACGTGTGTTCTAGTGATGCCCAATGATTAGACGAGCATCCAAAAGCGTTTTCTGCACCGTTTGTCAGTATCGGCCACACTTTCTGTTCATAGAAGTTTTGCAAAGGTTGCATAGAAAATCGCCCAAACTTTCTATGCATCAATAGACCCTGACATGCCAGCTGACCACATTTCCTCTTGGATTCGACTACCCAGGGGTCATCACAGATGCTGGCATTCAATATCATACCCAGGTACTTTACACTTTTTGATATACATAGTTGGTCTTGATCTAGTTTCCACACAAACTTTGATGCCTTAGACTTTGAGTTGCTCTTAAGTTCTGAAACACCAGTATTTCGGTCTTTGCTGCGTTGATTTTCAGGTTGTTCATGCTCACATATCTTTGCACTGCCTCAAGTTTACATTGTAGGCTGATCAGGGTTAAATCTAAGATAACTAAATCGTCGGCATACAACAACCAGCTTATCTGAGATAGGTGGAGCTTAGGCGGAAACGCTCTCACTGAGTGTGTAGCCTCACCGATGTCTGAGATGAAAAGACTAAAGATTGCGGCTGCCAACGGGCAGCCCTGTTTAACCCCCTTGTGTGTCTTGATCTGTGCTGACAAGGAACCTGATTGATCTAAACGAATTGCAATTGAAGTATCCGTGTAAAGTTCTTTAATGGCCGCTAATAGGCCTGCAGGACACCCCACAATTCAATTTTTTGCCAAAGTAAATCGCGATCAATCATATTAAAGGCACTAGAAAAGTCAACAAAAGCAAGGTACACTCCATTTACTTGTGTTTGATCGCAAGGCTTCCATTTTCAGTAGATTTAAGACAAGCAGGTTCAGAGAGCACCCAACGAATTTCACAAATCCTGCTTGTCTTTCATCCACTCTTTTTACTGTGCGGGCCCAGTTGATCCATTTTTTTTGTAGCAAAGAGGCGTAAATCTTGCCCAAGACATCAAGCAATGCCACCGGTCGATAATTTTTCAGTGACATTCTGTTTCCTTTCTTGAAGATTGGGACAATTATCCCTGTCTTCCATGAGATTGGCACTTGTTTTTGCCTGTTGATTCTTGCAAATAGATCGAAATGCAGATCAGACCAAAGTTCAGGGAACTGTTTAATCATGAAGTTCGACAAGCTATCAGGGCCAGGGGCCCTACAGTTTTTAGCTCTCATGATTACCTCTCGAATATCCTCCCTTGCAAAGTGTAAGTCCCATGATGTTAGGTTATGTGTTGGAGAATTAGGAACAGGATTTTTATAGTACAGTGCGGTGAAATGCTGCACCCACTCAATTTCTGGTACCAGGCACACTTGCAAGGCCTCCTGTAATGTTTCCATACGATTGATAACTCGCCAGAACTCTCCACTGTTCTTATTTATTAGGGTCTTCAACATTGCCTCAGCATCTTTCTGATATAGTAGGAATTTGTGGCTTTTAATCCAATTTTTATAAGATTTGGTTACTCTGTTTCTTGACATTATTTCACTCTTGGGCCCTTGTTTGTTTTTTCCGAATTTCACCTCTCATCGTTCTTTTGCGCTGCATCACCATCAAGTCGAAGCAGTGTTTCTTCTGAAACGACCAATTTTTCAGCCCAGTGTTTTTGGCTTTAAATTGCGACAATATAGAAGCATATTCGATCTCCTCCGGGTTCAACTTGAATTGAGAGCATATATTTGCCACATCACCTTCATCCAGCCTCACAAGTAGGCGATTAGATTCCACCAGAACTTTTTGTTCCCCATTTTTGACTTTGTACACATTTTGAGTCTTGAAATTTTAGCTCCAGCATTTCATGATCACTATTACCCATTATGCAAATTTTCATGGACTTTACCCTTGCATGCTTAGTGTCCGAAACAAATATGTAATCAATGGTTGACGATTGGCCTTACCGGTGCCACGTGGGCTTCGCTGGAATATCTCCTTGCGTACAACCATTTAGCATTGATAGACCTCTTGCGTTCAGTTCTTCCGACCAGATACAAACTATCATTGCGCCCCCTCTGCTTTACTCCAGCATGTTATCAATTATTGATGTAACCTGGTCGTTGAACAAGTATGTTCCAGTCCATCGGTGATTCCAATACAAATTTATTACATGGATCACATCCAGCACTTTCAGTGCGGCGTTGGTTTTACATATCTCACAGACTTGAATATAGGGCGTATGGTTCTTTGAATTTAACAACCGGTAGCCTGAAGACCGTTTGATCATTGTTAAGAGCCCTGCTAACGGACGTCCCTTTTCAGCCTTAATAGCTGAATTCAATGCGCATTCAAATTCTGAGATCACTGGCATTTCGCACATCCAGGTTTCTTGTAGACAAATTAATTGTAGATCATGAAGCCAGTCGTTGTTTAGCAAATGCATAAAGCCGTGCGTGTTCCATGAAGCAAAGGAACAATCCTGAACCGCGCTGGCCTTCGGGCATTAGCTGCGAGTATTAGAGTTCAAAGCCATGGCCAGCCAATTCCAGTCTTGAGTGTTTTCTTTATCCAATAGGCTACTTGTTGATGTAGAAGCGTTTTTGATGTAGAAGTGATTTTGATTTTCTCCATTGGACTAGTTCTGGGAGGCACCTCCTGCTCAGCTACCAATGCACTTTGGAATGCAAGGGCTGATAACCCATCTTTAAGGGCCAGCCCATTCCGACCAAGCTGTTCCTGCAGGTTTTGTTATATTAGCTCAGTTTTTTGTGAACTCTCAATGGACTTTAAGTTAACCTTTTGCGTAACCCATGCTTCACCTGTTCCATCTTTCGTCTCCACTTTTTTGCACCTTTCGGGTTCCATTATTTTGTAAGTATCGAATCCCAACGACAACAGCTCTTCGTCTGCTTCCAGAATTACATTTGCAATTATATTGGAATTAACATGCAGAATCACCTTGTCAGTACATAGGTCGTCTGGGAATTCGACGATTTTCAGGTCTTTAGATCCCAGGGATCGCAGGCGAGGTACGTGATGAAGCAGTCTTAGCACATTTGTTCGGTTCAAAATTAATTTGTCACCACACTCCAGCCTCTCCAGCATCAACTTGATCGTTGGAGTCGACTCTAAGGGACAGGCTGTTTCCTGTATATTCCTGCCCTTCTGTTTTTTCTCCATCACCTCCGACTGATGATAGTTGGCTTTCCGTGGAATGGATGCATCAGCAGCCATCAATGCCACCACTGGTTCCCCGTTTCCTCTTGCAAAGTTCACACCATTCCAAGGAGGCTGACTTATTCCACCACCATCTTGGTGCATGGTTTGCAAGCTTGTTCTCAAACGTTCTCGCTTTTCTCGTAAAGTGATGAACTCCGGGCTACTAGGTACTGGTTCCCTATTTGTAGCCTCTACTTCAGGTGGAATTATTACGCACATCCTGCCTCTGGTCTCTGGTGTTGTATTTTTTAATGATACTTGTTGCTCCTTCGGCATAGACAGTTTAGGAATCAATGAACCTGTTACGTAGATCCTAGACTCAGTGTTCTCTCTTGATCTCGTTGACAACGTGACTACTTTTAAGATGATCAGAGCATCAAGAGGTACTTTCACAGGTTCACCTGCCTCTTCAACAGGATCCTCATAAATTGATAATTCCATTAACTCGCCATGATCAGCCATCGCGGCTTCGTCTAGAAGGACCTCGACTGCTTTCACATTATTTTACGCTGAATCTGTTTGTGCCTTTTTGTTCTCCTTAATTGCTTCATCTAACTTCAATCTAGTTGTAATCGCTTTGTCAACAAGTTGAATCATATTGATGTTGCAAAGACATTTTCGGGCCCCTCTTTGTTGAGACTTTTTACGGGCTGGCATGTTCTTTTGCTTTTTCATTTGGGGGGGATTTTTTTAACTTCCCCTTTTGTTTTATGTTTATCTTCAACCTCTAGAACTCCAAAGATGGGGAATAAGCCTGCAGGCTTTATGATATCAACAGACACCTCTTTAGGACCGGGTGCTTGATCCCCCGCTTGTATTTGAAGCGATGAAACAGATGCCGTTTGGCAATCCAACAAGGCAGGATTTATTGCGTTTCTGGCTTGCAAGACTGCTGTATGAAACGAAGTTTCAAGTATGTTGACCTGACCTTCATCTTTGCCATGTACGTCACTGGTATTCTTGGGGTTTTCCACCTCAGTTACCACCTGAGGATGAGGACCCCTTGGCACCATATTGAAGAGCCCATTAGATTCCATTAGAGGGCTTTCCGGATTCGTGATGGGTTGGGGGAGTATGGTTCTCAGTTTGAGGTAACTGCATTTGACAAGATATATTCTCTGCTGTCCTTACAGTATCAGGCGGGAGCGGCAAGAGGGATGACTGCTCTTTCGTTGACATGTGAGACATGTTGCCAGCACCACCCAGCTCCACACCTCTTTGTTCCATATGTAATTTGCGGAAAAGAGACGGCGCTTCCTTTGCAACCTCTGCAAACAATTTTTTATTGAGCATGTCGTTCCGTTTACCATCATTAGCTGATTCAAAGCCAGTCAGTAAGTTTTGATTTACCTCTTCTTGTTTGGTTCTCTGCGCTCCGTGCATTACCTCTAGATGTAAAAGTTTTGAGTTCATCAGGGCCAGTAGAGTCGTGACATCTTTCACATTTTCGTTTAGTGTTTCATAAAGTTTAGTGAAAGGTGTAGGGGAAATTGCCATCAAAGTAGTCAAGGCTATTAGGAGATCGTTTGAAGGCACATGTATACAAGGGGCTAGACCCCCACCTCTAACTTTCCCTTGCGTGTCACGTGCGGCTCGAGCAAAGCGAGCCCGTTCCCTCGTAACATTCGGGAATGGTCGCTCTACAAACGATGAATCCCTGGAAGTAGGTTCGTCTGACGAGTCATTACTATTTTAATTTTGACTTGATTGATTTTGGTGTCGCCCCCTAAAGCAACGCCTTGCATCATTATAGAAGGACAGGCTTTTCTGCGAGTCAGCCACCTTTCCATACGGTGACTGCGCTGAAACATCAGAGGACACAGTCTCTCGTGTCTTAGCTCTTTTGTAATTGCCGGACCCCCATATATCTCTATTCACATTGGTCACATTTGTACATTCTGAGGATCTTTTTGTGTCAAATTCTGTTTGGGGGTAGACACGCACATCCGTTTACAAGAACGAGATTTGTTTAATTCAATCAAGTTTTGTTGCACCGAGGAAACCACCTCCAAGGAGTTTCTTCTACCAGTATAAGATGCACCATCCCCTTCAACCCCCTGCCAACGTTCACTTTGTAATGATACATTGGACAGTGATGGTTTAGAATAAGGGTCCATCAGATTTTGGGTAGGGACTATGTGGGCTTTCTCTGGCGAGACAAGTACACTGGTAACCTCGCATTGGCCGACGCACGAAGTTCCATTCAAGTGCGAGTTTAAACATACGGCCAGATCAACAATGGCACTTACTTCCCTTTCTTCCGCAATTCCAGCGCTGCATACCCCAGAAGAGACAGCCGTGGTGAGTGTTAGGGAGAATTCTCTGTTTAGGCTGAATTTCCTATCCTAGTGAGTCCCCCAGCAGCTTTGCTGGATAAATGGGGTTTATTTCCTTCTCCTGCCAAGAGTGAAACTCTTTTACCCTCACTCTTGGGCATGATTTGAGTGTGTTCCTTTGACTCTAGATGTGTTTAATGTGCTATGGGGTCTTTTACTCCATAGGGCTTCATGTGTTTTTGTGATGTGTGTTACACAGCACCCTCAGTGCAGTAACACAGGGGTGTCATAGTGACCCCCCAGTATAGACTCCATACCTTGGGACTGACTACTGTCTCCCAGGGCATGTAAAGTCACCATTGACTTTACTAGTCTTGAATTCTGAACAGAACCAGTACAAACCATCATATTGTGGTCGTACTGGCTGGGGCAATTCGATTGCCCCGGGGTCTGTTAGTCGAGGGGGCACGTCTCCGTCCCTCCTGATCGAGTTTTGGCTGGTGGCAGTGGATACTACTTTTTATATTCAACCGCAAATATTTCTCTATGGGATTTTCCCATTGTTCGAGGCTACTATCTTTATTTATTTAATTACGATAGCCTCGAACATACCGCCGGTTTATTTATTTATTATTAATTCTCCGGTTGGTATTTTTTGCCAAAACTCGGTTCTAAAATGGCGTTTGTGTTCTCTTCTGTGACTCCAACCCAAGTTGAGCCCTTTGTTCCACTTTTTTGGCGGGCTTCTCCACAGAAGCCCTCCAAAGTGGTGCCACTCTGTCTGGGGTACTTTGGAGGGGGATTTAGGCACCTTGGACTGAGTTGCCTAGGCAACTCAAGTCGCACTCCGTCCTGATTGGCCCAAGTGGTGAGCCAGCCGGCTCACCACTTAGCATGTTTGAGTGACAGCTAGGCTGAGTGAATGGGGGTTTTCTGCATAAAAGCATGGCTTTGGGGACTGGAACTTCAGAAGTCGCCACAGGACCTAAGAATCCGACGAGGGAGAAGTTGAGCCGACCTGCCACGACGACACCACCGGTGGAGCCCTGCTGGACCATCTCACCACTTTTCCCAACGACAGAGGAGATCTCCCGCTGGAGAGTCTTCTTCCTTTGACTGGTGGGGATAACCAGTTTCACCGTCTTTTCGCCTTCCCGACGCATCTTGTGGCCGCCTTGCCTGTGCCAAGCAGCCCGGCAACCGGAATAGCACGTTTTACCACGACCACGAAATAAAGGGTAATACCTTTAACCGGAAAACTCCGCGGCTGGTTTCTTCCCTGGCAGTGCAACGACCTTCATCTTTCCTCCAAGTCGAGATCTTCTCTTCCTCTGGACGACGCCGAGACATGCACCCGCTGCCAGGAACAACTGCCACCGCTGGAGGATCCTTCCCACTTAAGGTACCGTGTTCCACATGGCTTCCCTTGCCACCGACTGTACGGGGTAGATTTAGCCCCCGGCTTTCGAACCTGGGTTAGCCTGGGACACCCTGGCTAAACTTTTCTGCGCCTCTCTAAACTCTTTTCGAACTCTCTGCAAGACTTTCAAAGCCTAGTGTAACTGTGTGATCTTGGGCGCATTTGTGCTCTGCTCTCTCTAAGAGTGGGCCTAGCCTATGGACTTTGGCTCACCAGTGACTTTTGCTCTTCTACCTTGCTAAAAGTGTTCGTAAATCTTAGAGTGGTGTATCTTCACATATTCTGTCTTTTTCCCTCCCTTTTTCATGAACTTATTGGAGTGCCATCTATAGTTAAGCGCTCACCTCTGTCTTGAAATAAGTGGTGTTAACTAAGACTTGTCTGATAAGGAATAACGGTTGTATATATCATAATAGTAACTGTGTTTAGAGTGGTTTACAATAAGAGTGCTGGAGTGTTTCAAACAGTGTGTTTTTAAATAAATAATTATATACTTTGATACCAAAGCTCTGGTCAGTGTTTGCTTGTGCTATTGTGTCTGAGTGCCTATTGTGTATACTTTGCATACTGCCTAACTCTTCTTGAGGGAAGTCTGACTGCTCAGCCACAGCTACAAGGTAAATCTGGGTGGTACAGACTGCTACCAAGTGGGTTTACTGCTAACACCTGTAGTCCTAAATCTTTTTCAGTGTTCCCAAAGGGAACTGTACAGGTTTCTGCCTAACAGTGAGCCCCGCCAGCTTTGTGGGGCTATGCAATCGACTAATCAGGCGCGCTTCTGCCAAGTCCAACTGGCGCTGCAGAGCTTCAGAAACTTCGCCGTCATAGCTCGCTGCCAACGCGTTCACTGCCTCGCCACGGCCACCAGCATCATCAGACGCGACCGGGCCAGCAACACAGCCGCCGGTGCCGGAGCTACATCGGCTTCCCCACACAACGGACCCGTGGCCTCCAGGCTCGCCTTGCACCCCCAGACAACGACCATGGCACTGGCACAGAGCCCGCCCCAACCTCCGCCAGAGCGGACACGCCATCTCGTACGGTATGATTAATATCGTTGACAGTGCTTGTTATAAGATTCGTACTGGCCACTGACTGAATGATATATGGGAGAGGGGGCGGGGGCAGAGTAGCGGAGATAGGGCATGTTTGTAAGAGTACAAAAGGAACAGATAACTTGCAAGCTAGTGCAGGGTGTACAACCGCCTCCATTTGGAAAACTTCAAAAACATCTTCTACCGTCACCGCTGTCAGTTCTTCAGTTATTTCAGTTATTGAGCCGCATGAAAAGTACTGGCTCACCTGTTGTTGTCAGGCTCGCTTAACAGGGTGATCTTCTTGTATAGCCAAGCGTTTTTACTTGGGCTCTAGTCCTCGAAGATAGAATGGCTGGATCCATCCTTTGCGTCTCACAGCGGGGAAGCACCCCGCGCCACTCGCCAAACAGTAGAGTCCACAGCCCTTTGGTACTCAGGGCTTAGCGCCGCAAGGGCGGCAGAGGCGGCCTTTTGTACCAGGTGACCTGGGTCAGTTGTTAAAGGTACAGGCACACGCACCTCAATACACCAATTCTCCTCCAGGTAGGGTCACTCGCCACAGCCAAACAGTAGAGTCCACAGCCCTTTGGTCCTCAGGGCTTCCCAAGTTAATCAAGTCAGACCAAGTGGGCTATCTCAAAGGCAGGAATATCTTGTTGAATGCTAGGCTCCTATTAGATGCACGCCATGCCATCTGAAAGGACAAAAATGATAAACTAGGGTATGTTGCTATTGCATTAGATGCTAAGAAAGCCTTTGATCGGGTCAACTGGGACTATACATTTCAAGCCGTGCGCTGGCATGGGTGCGGCGAGGGCTTCATATTCCTGGCCAAACTCCTATACTCTGATGCCAAATCTTCGATCTCTATTAATGGTCTATCATGCTCCTTTTTTCCCTTCAGAGGAGAACTAGACGGGGATGCCCCTTGTCACCAATCCTATATGTCTTGTCCCTAGAATCCCTACTGGAATACATTAGATTTGATGTTAACTTCCCAGGCATTTCATGTGGCTATTTTGAAATCAAGATAGCTGCATATGCTGATGATATACTGCTTTTGATAAAGAATCCCAAACCAAACATTCTGCATTTTTTGGTTAAACTACAAACTTTCTCGTCTGTTTCTGGGGATAAACTTCATAGAGATAAATCGGCGCTATTACCACTCAATTCATTCTGTTTTAAACATGAATTACATGTTTTTGGTTTTAAGTGGTGCGATAACTTATTCATATATTTGGACTTGCATTTTGCATCTACGGTATGCACCACCATCAAACTTAACACGGGCACCCTGTTTGATAGATTCAAATTACTGACTACCATGTGATCTCCTCTCTACCTTTCTTGGTGGGGTCGTCTTGATATAGTAAAATTTATGTTATCTCCCATTATCCTTACCTTCAAATGCTCCCGTTCCTCTTCCTGCCTCTTTTTTCAAATCCATTTACTGAATCCTACTGAACTTTCTGTGACGGAATGGTAAAAGCAAGAGAATTACATTCAACTTAAGTCCCCTTTCGAAAAAGGAGGAAATTCGATTTCCAGACTTCAAAAACTATCGTAATGTTTTGCTGCTTAAACAAACAAAATGGTGGTTTGCTTTGTCTGATTTGGCTAACATCCCATTTTGTTGTGTTCTTGAGAAACAACTATTATTCCCCTATATTATTGGGAACACAACCCCCGACTCCTCAACAGCAATGGTGTGGGACGCCATGAAACCAGTGATTCGAGGGGTCGCAATGGATTTGACAGCCAGACTCAAGCGCCAAAACCTACTGAAGCAACAAAAGCTCGAGCAAAGACTCACAGCCTTGGAAAACAAACTCAAGGCCCACTACAGGAAAACAACGCACCAAGAACTTAAAAGAATTAAATGAGAGCTTGAGATTCACCTGGCGGACCGGGCCGCCAGAGCATTAACTTATACCAAACAATACTATTACCTGAACAGTAACAAAGCGAACAGGCTCCTAGCACACAAACTGAAAAAGCTTCAGACCAGGAACCACATCCAATCCCTGCAGGATAGGAACGGCTCCTTACACCACCTGGACCCCGAAAAACTCGAGTTAATGGTGCAACACCACGAAAAAATCATGGCAGGGCCCCCGACAGCCACTTCAACCATCACCCAATTCTTGACCTTAACGCCAAAGAAACAGCCACCTCCATCCCTAGCGGACTTAGAGGGCCCTATCTCAGAGGAGGAAGTCAGCGAAACGATCCGCCACCTAAAGAACACAACACCTGGCCCGGACGGGTTATCGGCAAAATTCTACAAAACATTTGCTCACCTGCTAGCCCCACAGTTGGCAAATCTATTCAATTCATTCCTGCCCACTGGTTCCACGTCCCCTTCTATGAACGAGTCAATAACAGTGCTGATCCCTAAACCAGGAAAAGACCAAACACAATGTGCCTCGTACAGGCCCATAACGCTCCTAAACAACGATGCGAAAATATTTGCAAAAATATTAGCAAACCGGCTGTCCCCCTTCCTCCCAGAGCTTATCCACCCGGACCAGACAGGATTCATCCCGGGCCGAGGTACCCAAGACAACATCCGCAGAACCATCATCATCATTGAATCAGCGAACAGACTGGGCACAAAGCTGGCAGTTCTCTCCTTAGACGCGCACAAAGCGGTCGATATGCTCGACTGGGGCTACGTTGGGAACATTCTAGAGCGCTTTGGCTTTGGCCCGAATTTCGCAAAATGGGTCCTGGCCATCTACCAAAGACCCTCTACAAATCTTTGCCTCAACGGGGCCAAATCCAGTAGAATAAACATAACTAGAGGCACAAGACAGGGATGCCCTCTCTCCCCTCTCATATTCGCCCTATCCATGGAACCATTCGCTGAAAGGGTCCGCCGAAGTGCATCAATATTCGGCCTAACGATTAAAAAAGAATCCTACAAAATCGCGCTATACGCGGACGATGTGCTCCTCACACTCACTAGACCAGAAGAGTCAATAAGAGCCCTATGGCAAATGCTCGAAGAATTCCCAGTAGCATCGGGATTCACAATAAACATCACCAAATCTGTCGCACTGGGCATAAACATCCCAAGAAAGTCCAAAGTTCATCTCGAAGAGGAGTTCCAAATTCCCTGGGCAGGAAGCAGCTTCAACTATCTAGGGGTGTATATACCCAATAAAACTGAGAAGCTGTATAAGACCAACTTCCCGGCATTCTTCAGAGATCTGAGAAATGACATCAACCGCTGGAAAAAACAGGAAATCTCCTGGTTCGGCCGAACTACTGCGATAAAAATGAACCTCACGCCACGGTTGCTATACTGTGCCCAAGCCCTGCCGGTGTCAATCCGGGAAAAGGCCCTGCAAAAACTGCAAGGAGAGGTGCTGAATCTAGTCTGGGAAGGAAAGAAATCTCGTATCCCAAAACGTATCATGCTCCGAAGTGCCGCCCTGGGCGGCCTAGGGGTCCCAGACGTGTCAAGGTACTGCCTCGCGGCCCAACTGGCCCCGGCCTTTGCCTGGAAACTTCCAACCAACCGACCCCGGTGGCTACAACTGGAGGAAGATTGGTGCCAGACCCCACTGGAATCCTTGCCCCACTCCAGGGAGCCCAAAGGGGCCCTGGACCTGGGCCCCTTACCAGCAACAAGAAACACAGTCGCCAGCTGGAAAGCCGCTGCACGCCGGTGGAAATGCAGAGGCACAATGGGTCCACTCACGCCAATTTGGAACAATCCTGACTTCTCCCCCGGAATTACACCAAATCAGTTCACGGAGTGGCGAGCTGGCGGCTTAGAAACTATCTCCGATTTCTTCGAGAATGGCCTCCCTTTAAACTTCGAAGAGTGTAAAGCAAAGTTCAAGATCTAGGAAACAGAAAGGTTCCGCTATTCCCAGCTGAGGCACTGGCTATCGCACCCTCAGGTCAGGAAACTAGGCAGCAGGGAGCTAACGGCATTGGAACATACCCTCTCAACAACCCCCCCTAAGGGGAAAATATCCGCTCTGTACAAAATACTAGATAGAACAGATCCCACAAAAAAAGAGCCATATATGGTGAAATGGGAAGAGGACATCGGGAGACCAATTGAACTGGAGGAATGGCAACACATCTGGTCTCATGCACTGAAAAGCTCCAAATGTGTGACGAACAAAGAAAGTGCGTTTAAAGTCTGCTACAGATGGTACAGAACCCCGTCAATCCCTAACAAATGTAACCCGGCGATCCCAGCGCAATGCTGGAGGGGATGCCCAGACCGCGGAACCCTATTCCACCTCTTCTGGTCATGCCCAAAAGCCACCCTATTTTGGAAAAACATCCTGGAACAGATTAAAACAATCACTGGACTCAACATCCCCTGGGATCCAGGGATCGTGCTACTGGGGGTGACAGGAGAATGCCAATTCCCGCTAACCGGCAACCTGGCGGACCTATGCTCCCATCTCCTGACAGCCGCCAAAATTACCATCGCCAGACTCTGGAAAAACCCGGAGGGTCCGCCCACACAGATGTGGTGGTCCAAATGCTGGGAAATTGTCGCAGCGGAGAAAGTCACAGCCATCAGGTCAGGCAATAAACCCAAATTTGAACGCACATGGGCGCCCTTTCTGGACTATGGGCAGCAATTCCCTGGGGTGGCGAGACAGCCACCTAACTTACGCTGGATGGAAACCCAAGACTGAAAAAGAACGCACAGCCCCAAGCCGAACAGGCAGCTGAGTTCCTCCAGCCCTCTGAAGTGCCACGAACGATCAATCGGTTTCCCCCGACTTGGAAGATCCGGTGCTAAAGTACCCTGCCGAAATCTAGTGAAAGCGTCACCTCGAACCCCCGAAATTGTCTCCTTGCCGAAATAGGCAGTCGTCTGCTCTTATGTGAAAACAGCTCCTTCTGAAAACAGCTCCTTGTCCCTTGTTCCCCCTTCCTCCCCCCACCCTGTTGTAGCTATTACTTTTATTATTTTTGTTATTGAAGAGAACGCAAGACTGACTAAGACTTAAGCACGCAAAGTACTGTTCTCCTAGATTATAAGTTCTAACAAGCTGGCAAAACATGTAATGATCTCAACTTCTGCATGACTTGTTATGTTTAAAACAATAAAAATAATTTTGAAAAAAAAAATGGCTTACAGCATTTATAGCTAGAGGTTGGCATTTTATGTGATGTAACGATGGAATGGTATCTATTAGGGAGAATTCTCATAAATGTGCTAACTCCCTTCTGCCTTAGAGACCCCCAGCTCTTTTTGCTGGACTTTAGGACTTTTCATTTCTAACCTGGAGAGTGTGAGACCTTTTTCCCACTCTCTCGTATTTTTCTGTGATTTGGAGTCTGTTTCTTTTTGACTTTGGAGTCTGACAAACTCCATAGGCATCATCTTTACATTGTGACAAACAGCACCTTCAGTGCAGTTGCACAGGGAAATCTCTTAGATTAAATTCCTTGACTTAGTGAAATTTCAACTCTTTCTAAGAGCAGTGAAGTGAAATTGACTTTACTTACATTTTGTAACTTTCTAGACCCAGCGCACACTATCTTACAATAGGCTGCTGGAGGTGCTACTTAGTATCCCCTTTATCTAGTTTCTCATGTAACATTTTTGTGTTACCCTTTCTACAATGGCTGGTGGCATTGGTTTACTTTTTCCTAACATTGTGTGTTTCTACTGTGGGCTCCAATTGTAGCTGCAGTAAAGCACCCATGGGGCCCCATTTTGTCAAAATGGCCCAGTCTTCTTTTTTCGCCATTTCTTGTTGGAAAGATCCTTCTTGAGATTTACTCTGCGCGCCAAACCAGGTTTGGTCCCTTTGCTCATTTTGTCTCTGGCAGGATTCACTGGTGAAGCCCACCTCTGGCTCCAGTGTGTCTGTCAGGACAGGAAGCAAGGGAGGTGCCCAAAACTCCCTGTGCTTAGTCTCCTTGGTTACAGGAATGCACCCAAGGGTGATTGGCTGGAGGGCTGTCTTTGGAGGACAGCCACCCTGCTGTGTGATTGACAGATAGGCTGCAAATGAATGGGAGAAACCTGCATAAAAGGTGAGGCTTTTTGCTTGGAAGGCAGTTGACCACTGGACGAAGGAATCCGAAGAAGAACTTGGAAGAGACTCTTGCTGGACCGTTGGTTTGCCCGGTGAAGCCCTGCTGCATTGCTGAAGCTCTGAATTCTCCTAGACTAGAGAAGCCCTGCAACGGACGACTTCTCCCCTTGGGTTGGTGGGACCTATCAACTCCAAGACGTCTGGACATCCTCTCAGAGCTGGCTGAACTTCCATTGCTGCTGCAGGAACCGAGTGCCAGGGAGAGGAACACCAGAAACTAGTGAGTGTGTTTAAGTCAGACCCGAGCTACAGGAAGATCCTCCGGACTCCCATGAAGCAGGACTGACCAAGCCTGAGCCACCTTAACAGAGTGCTGGACCTCAAATGCGAAGAAAGTCCATCAAGGTATCCAAGACCCGCAGTGGTGCTATTTGCAAGAGTCGCGAGGAGCTGAAACTGTGAAGTGGCGCTGATCTGAAGTTTGCCCATTGCTGCCGCCAACCTTCAATTCGTAGTGCAGGAGTCACCCAGACGTCCTCCCTCTTGTCCCCATGACTGAGGCTCAGGAACAACAAGATCTGCAGGCCTACACAGGAACAGAAGCCAGCTGGAACCAATTTCTTCTAACCAAAGGTACTATAAAGCTAAGAGGACTTTCCTCTTGTCGTGTAGCCTTGCTTGTTCTCAGTTGAGACTTGTCTTGCAAGCTTTTGCAGAGTTGCTTGCAAATTTGCCCCTCACAAGCCTCCCAGCTTGTGGCCCTACAATGATTTCATTTTTATACAAAAGCTTCTAAAACATTGTACAATACTTTTTCCCTACCTGCAAGAAGTGCTCCAGCTCACCTAGACTTTTGCTTAACTAACATTGGCTTCCCTCTCACCCTGAAAAGACCCTTCTTATCTCTGACTTTGTTCTTTACTTTTCACCCCAGCAAAGGATTAATTTACTTTGCATTGGAGGGTTCAAAACGTACTTGCCTGCTTAAGAATATTTGTTAACCGTTGTTTTATTCCCTCAACAACTTCTTTTGACACTAATCTCAGTATTGCTTTACATGTACCAGTGATATATTAATGTCCACAGTGTCCTAGTTATTTAAGTCACCTCAGGGTGTTGCAAGACTCTGTATGCCATCCCAAATGGGTATTTACTTATTTAAAGAAACTGAGAGTGTGTATTTTGAAGCATATTTTTGTGTTACATATATATTGCTCCCTTAACTGACTGTTAAATTAATTAATAATTGTTTTATCAAGAAACCTTGAGTGTAAGAGTTTATTTGAATACTTGTCACTGTGAATCTCCGTGTGATAACCCTACAGCTCACATTGAACCCTCTTGAGATAAGCCTGGCTGCTCAGTCACTCTACCAACTTGTGTAGTACATGCTTATAATAAAGGTTGGGTTAACTATTGCCAAGAGGACAAGGACGGTGCAGTCTCCGACAGGGTACTGCATACAATCTTGCCTAACAGTATCTGATTGTAGATTGTATAAGCAAGCAACGATTTATAAACTGCGTTAGAAGCGCAGCTGAATTGTTCCATAAACGTACCCCAAAAAGTACAGGTTAATGACCAGGGTATCCTCCAACTATGTCAATTTTTATTCCTTGTGCGTAGTACAATTCAGAGCCGAAATTGTTTGTATATGTATGTGTTGGGGGGAGAATTCTCATAAATGTGGTAATTCCTCTCTACCTTGGAGACCCCCAGCTCTTTTGCTGACGTTTGGATCTCTGTACTTTTAATTCTGTTTGTTTTTCTGTGTTTATTTCTTTCGGTTATGGAGTTTTAGACAAATCCATAGGCATCATCTTTTTATTTGTGTGTCACAGCACCCTCTGCAGTGGCACAGGGAAGCCTTTCAGGCTGTCCCAAGGTTTAAATACCTTCCCTGGGATAAACTACTGTTTGTCTTTCCATAGGAGCACACCTATTTTAATAGTACTACAAAGAACTGTTTCAAAACTATTAAGTGTTCCGGATGCTGGGGAGGAATACAAGCCCTGACACTGAGCTTGTGCAATACATGAACAAAAAGTGTCTAATTCTAAAGACACTCCCGTGCCCTACACACCATTTAAGCTGATAAAAAAATCAATCAATACACTGTTTGGGCTTTCACAAATACATAATCAGATTTAAACAGTGAAACAAAAATAAATGCATCAAGTAACTTCTGGTTAGCAATTGAATATGAATATAAAATAACAGACTTCAAATGCCGCCATCATGAAAAAGGAGAAGGAACAATGTTCTTGTGATGACACGAAATTTCAAGCTCTATGCGTTTCGGGGAAAAGCCCGTTCTTCAGGAGCAAAATAATCAATAATTATTTTTGTTTCACTGTTTAAATCTGATTATATATTTGTGAAAGCCCAAACAGTGTATTGCTGATTTTTTTTAATCGGCTTAAATGGTCTGCAGGGGACAGAAGTGTCTTTAGAATTAGACACTTTTTCTTTGTTCATAAACTACTGTTTCCCAGAGAAAGTAAAGTAAAATTGACTTTTCTAGTCTTTTCAAATTCCTAGACCCAGCATACCCTATCTTACAACAGAGTGCTGGAGGGGTTACCTAGTATCCCCTGTGTCTAGAAACTCATGTAGCAGTCAAATGCTACCCTTTCCTCTCAAAATGGTTGGTGACAGTGGTTTTACAACAAACTACCATGATTTTTCATGTCCGCGAACACCAGTAGTGTTAAATCGTGCGAGCCATGTTTTTCAAGATGGCATCTGAGCCTCCTTAGTTTAAACGGGTCCTGGTCTTCTTTTTTCGCCATTTCTTTTTGGAAAGGTCCTTCTAGAGTTTCTCTGTGCGCCAAACCAGGTTTGGTCTCTTTGTTCCTACGCCTTTAGCGGGCTTCAGGACTGAAGACCGCCTCTGGCGCCCGAGTGTCTGGGGTGGGCAGTAAGTGAGGTAGGTGCGTGCAACTCCCTGTGCTTAGTCTCCTAGGAGACCCAAATGCACTCTGGCGTGATTGGCTGGCTGACTGACCGGCAAGGACAGCCACCCTGCTGGGTGAGTGGCAGCTAAACTGAAATGAATGGGAGAAAACTGTTTAAAAGGCGAGTCTCTTGGCTTGGAAGGCAGAGTCGACCCTTGGAACGAAAGAACCGAAGACGAGCTGGAAGAGGACGGCTGCTGCAACTCCTGGACCGTTGGTTTGTCCGGTGAAGCCCTGCTGCAGTTCCGAATCGCCAAGTTCATCTCGCCTGGAAGCCTTTCAAGGACGACTTCTCCCTTTGAGTTGGTGAGACCAATCAACTCGTAAGCCACCTGGACACCATTCTCTGAGCTGGTTGTATTTTCCTCAGAGTGCTGCAGGAAACCGAATAGTCAGGGAGAGGGAAACCAGTTTGTGTGCTTGACGACAGCTACCGGAATCGAAGATTTGCTTTTGCCAGCTTATTGGACCAGTGCTTGTGCAGTGCGGGAGTCCCCCAACGTCCTCCCTCTTGTCCCCACGACTGAGGTTCAGGAACAGCGAGATCTGCAGGAACTGCCAGGAACCAACGTCTTCAGCTGCATCTTTTTCTTCATTGCAAGGTACTGTGAAAACCTGACCGAGAGAACTTACCTCTCACCGCGAAAGTGCCTGAAACTTTGGCAACTTGCAGGCCTAGTCAGCTTGTGACCCGACATATGAATCTTTCTTTTACAAACTACTTCTGAGAACTTTGGCAAAGACATTTCCGTTTAACTTCCAGAACTGCTTTATCCGATACGAAACTTTAGCCCATTGACTTTGGCCTAACCAATTGCATTGAATCAGCTCCTCTGGCGAACTCAAACTATTTGCACTGTTTAAGAGTAACTGGACTATCCGTTGTATTAACTTATGCCTTTTTGTTCCTACTTCAAAGTAGTTTAAATGCCTCAGAACCTGATATTGTGAAGTAATGAAGTATATTTTTGTGATATATATTGTCTCCTTCTAGTGAATGTTTTCTAGCTCACTGTGTAATAAATATAAAGTGTTTTGCCAAGAAACCTTGAGTATATGAATACTTGTAATTATAGACCTCTGTGTAACATCCTTACAGATCACATTCCCTCTTGAGACAAGCCTGACTGCTCAGCAGCGCTACTACAAAACTGTGTAGTAGGGATTTATACCAAAGTTTGGTTTTGCTTACACCTGTAGCCTTATTTGTGTGTAGTGGTCCCAAAGGGTACTGCATACAAACTCTGCCTAACAGTATGCCAAATGTATAAATACGCTATTAATGCAATAAAATATGTAAGAACAGAACTTAAAATTCTCCCTCACTTATCAATCCTCATATTCGTTTTATGCACCGCTCCTGCGCCTCTCTTTTCTGTCTGCTTTCCCCTGAGCATATCCCCATCTGCCTAAGCATGTCATTGTGCATGAGGTTAGAAAATGGTACCGTTCTGTAGGCAAAACTATTGGTGTTTTCAATGGTTGTTTCTTTGGGCTGTGTTTGCTCTTTTGGTTACAATGTGCAGTTCTTACACCACCCATCTATGTAACTTGACCAGGTTACTCATTCACACGCTATTCTTCTCACACAGTCCAATTATGTATTTAAAGTAGTGTGTGAAAAGCGGCTCTGGCACTAAACAGCAGCTTTTCAGAGCTTACGTTTTAGTCGCAGCGCAGTTAAATGTTCGAATTTAAGACATGTATTATTCCTCACATTAACAAATCCTGTAAACTGTTTTCAGATTTGCTGATCAGGAAGTGCGTTCTACAGCAGTGGGTTGGATTGAGGCGATGCTAAGTGATGATGAGTTAGCCGACATTCTTCCGCAGTTTGTTCAGGTGAGACCAATTACTCTTGCATGACTTGAAACCAGGGCCAGTAAGACGGTGGCTTCTATGTAACCAGACCTGTTTTGAAATTAAGAGGAAGCATCGTTCCCTAATTGATTATGTGCATCACCTGCTTGTTCTGCTTGGATGCATTAGTAACATGTAGGTCAAGAGCTCGTTTTTTTATTTTTATTTTTCAGGCCTCAAATGTGGAAAATTGTCAAGACCATTTAATAAGCAGTTCTAAAATTATTTTGGGGAACTATTAAGTGAGGGAAGTTCACCATCCCCGAGAGATGGAGGCAGGTTTTTCAGTGGCCTTCCTTCCCTCCTGTAGCTAGCGATTTGAGGCTGTACCACAAAACCTCCTTGCTTGGGGTGATTTACCAGGCTTCTGATGACATTTCAAAATGTGGCATATTGGTACCAAATGAAAGACTAATACTTAAGTATGGTACCTATACCAGGTCTATGATGACATTAAGACATTTGTGGCTGCACATGAGAAATGATAGCCAAAGTCTCTCAGCTTTGCCAATGCGAGTTACCTGTGACTTAGAATCAGAAGGGATTATAAAGTTCTGGTTACAGACACTCCCACAAGGTGACGCCTATAAGCTATGGGTGTCGACATAGGGTTGTTTTTCAAATAGTTAACTGTTGCAGATTCAGCAATTAGAGGGCAGGTTTATGGAAGGTTTGCAAATCTGTACACCATTTCAGTATGCAAAGCTAGTTTTACAGGAAACTAGCTTTTATTTGAATGCGTAGGTACATTTGGCAAATTGTGTGCGCAGCCACAAACACAAAACAATAGGCTCCCACAGTTGCTAATGGGTTTTCATTGCTTTCATTTGTTAGTTGCTAATGGCTTTGTTAATAGTGTGAATGGTTGTGTTGCATGACCCCACACATTTTAATGCAGAACATCAACAAGTCTGTTTTTGTCAATGAAGATGTGCTTTTTATATTTCTTGATTCATTTGTGTAAGTTGGTTGATAATTGTTTTTGTGTTTCGACCAGGCGCTAAAGTATGAAATACACTTGGATAATGCTTTGGTAAGATTCCTTCTGGGCCGAGCATTGGGCAACATCAGAATAGCACACTACTTATATTGGTAAGACCATCTTTTATTATTTAATTCTGCTTTACCGTTCCTGCCTAAACCTTAACTCATTCATACCACAAATTGGATCGCTGCTTTCAGTTATACGAACTGCTCCTTAAGACCGGATTGAATTGTGGGCCCCAGCACACAGACCAATGTGCTACATTATTGTGGGAGCACATTGTGTATGTCTATGCCAGCCTTTATTTCGGTGGAGATTGTCATGCTTTTAGCACTCTGCTTTCAATGCTTATTTTCAGTAGCGTACCGACCGCAGGAGAAGAAAACAGGTCATTTTCCCCAGCTGCTGCCTTGTCATGAGGGCTCTGCGTCTGCTTAGGTTGCTCACCCTGCAGGTGTTCAGGGCGAAAACATGCTAACCTCGGGTTTGCTTATAGCACTGCTCTGCAAACTGACACTTAAATGACTGCTGCCGCACCCCCTCTCTCCTCCCCCTATGACATTGTGGTCTGTTGTTTAAGGGGCCTGGTCACCTTCAGAGCGGTCATGAGCAGGATACAATGCAGATGTTAAACAGCACCCTGGCACCTTAACGACTTGCAGTTACTGTTCTAAAACATTTTTCTTGTTGTCGTGCAGCCTTTCGTATGCATGAATGTGTAGTCAATTGTCAATGATGGAATATTGTATTCATTATTTTGGCTATTTGTAAGGCACCTATACAACAAATGTTGTTTCAAGGTGACACAAGATAAAAAAAATGGGGGGGTGGGGGGTTAGAATAACGGTCCTACTAGGCCTTGTGATATTTGGATCGTGCAAGTGCAGAATAAGGAGGGGGTGGTTGGATTGCTGGACTGCGCAAAAAGCGAAGTGCTAAGGTGGGAAGGGAAAAGGGGGGGGCGAGAAACACGTTGTAAGGGGAGACCAGAGGGCAAGTACCAGGGATTGCAGAGGTGAAGGTCAATATAAGGTTGGGGAACGAGGGGGGGACTGGGAGTGGGGCAGGCGGCAGGAGCCCTGTAGTATCAGAGGGGGCCAGGCAGCCAGTCACTGAGGCAGAAAGAAGGTGTGAGCAGGGGAGGGGGAGAGGTAAGGAGGAGGAGAAGAGGAGAGTCTTGAGCTTCCAGAATTTAAGGAGATACTGATCAAGCCTGAGAGGAGCAGGGAGACCATTCCAGACAGAGGCTCCTGCTGAGGAGAGCGATCTACCCCTCCACTCTTTGCTTAGAGAAGCCTCTAATTTGCAGGGAGTTTGAGCTAGCAGACCGAAGGGCTCTAACTGGGAGGTATTTAGGGAGAGCGAGTTGGTTGTAGCCGGGTCTCAGCCTCCAGAAAGCCTTGTTGAGGATGCAGAGGGTCTTGAATTAGTTCCTAGCTGCAACCGTGAGCCAGTGGAGAGAAATGAAGGCTGGAAAGATGCGGTCCCTGGGCTTGAGCCCAAGGATAGGTCTCGCTGTCCCATTCTAGATTGGTTGAAGGGGCGAGGGGAGGATGAAGGAAGATGATGTTGCAGTAGTGAAGCCTAGAGAGGGCCAGCACTCTGGAGACATTGAGTTTCTGGGGGAAGGTGAGGAAAGAGAGAATGCCTCTGAGGCGGTGCAGCTGATAGTTAGCCTTCTTGCCAAGGTCCACGATGTGGGCAGAGAAGGAGAGAGAGGAATCAAAGATGACACCAAGGTTTTTTGCCGCACAAGAGAGTGAGGGGACACATAGAGGGCAGAGGGGGCCGGGGGGAGGTGGGAGCTGGGGTCCCAATGAAAAGGATCTTAGTCTTACTGGCATTAAGGCAGAGATCACTGGCAGTGCACCATGACTGAATAGCAGTCAGACAGTCAAGGATGAGAGAGGAGGAGGATGAGGGAAGCTTGAAGCAGAGGTACATGTCATCTGCATAAAAGAAGACCGGCTGGAGACCCATCCTGGACCTATGCCGTCTGAACAAATACTTGAAATCCCAAAAATTCATGATGGTCACGTTACAACACGTACTCAGCCAACTGGAAGGAGAGGATTCCTTGACTTTGTTGGACTTGGAGGATGCCTATTTCCATGTCCCCATTCACAAGAAACATAAAAAATGTTGACGTTTCATGGTGCAGAGCCAGCACTGCCAATTCAAGGCCCGGCCATTCGGCTTTGTCGGCCCTAAGAGTGTTCACAAAAGGCCCAGCACCGGTGGCAGCCCATCTACGTCACTAGGGCTTACATGTATACCCATACCTGGATGACAGGCGGACACACGCGCGGGAACTGGCCGATGAACACACGTAGACGACCGTCGTATTGGCGGATCCAGGATTTTACGTCAACTATCCAAAATCTTGCTTAATGCCATTGCAGAACGCGCTGTTCCTCTGCGCCAGACTCAACACAGTGGCTTGCCTGGCGTCACTCTCTGAATGGAGGCTAGCAGCTGTACAAGGGAAGGTGCAGCGGCTGTCGTCGGCGAAGACTGCTCCAGTGCGGACCATCAAGTCGTTGCTGGGCATGATGTCATCCTGCATCTACCTCGTCCGTCTCTGCAGGTTGCAGATGCGACCCCTACAGTTATTCTTGGATGCCCGTTGGATTCATGTGTCCCGAAGTTTCATGGACAAGAGCCCCCTCAAAGAGGCGTTCCGGTGGGCAGTAGATTGGTGGTGGTTCCGCTCCCACATTGCCCCAGGCACAGGATTTCAGAACCCTCCATACCAGGAGACGGTCACCACGGACACCTCGCTCGAATGTTGGGGGTGTGCACACTGGACATCTGCACACTAGAGGCCTGTGGCTGCCTGAAGCGAAGGATCTGCACATCAACATCCTGGAGCTATGGGCAGTCTTCTGGGCCCTCAAGTCATTCCTACCGTCTCTGAAAGGCAACATGGTGAGGATCTTCATGGACTGCCTGTTTGCCGAATGAGGCTGACCCCAGATCGATCTGTTTGTCACTGCGGCAAATTCCAAATGCCAGCCCTTTGCCAGCAGATCCACCAGCCAAGGAGCCTGGGGGATGCTTTCTCCTTCCTGTGGGAAGGGCTGTCCCTGTATGCGTTGCCCCCCATTCCCTCTCGTGCTACGTGTCATAAACACACTTAGACAGTGTCGATGCAAGATGATACTCATCGCCCCGGCATGGCCGAGGCAGATTTGGTATCCGGATCTATTCAGCCCATCAGCGTCGCCTCGAGTCAAGTTGCCAGTGTTTCCGGATCTGCTCACAAGAGAGGGAGGTGCAATCCTCCATCACGACCCAGGATCTCTGAACCTGAAGGCTTGGCTTCTGCTGCCTTAGAGTTTGGAGGTTGAGTTACCAGCGGACTGCAAAGAGGTCCTCGGCAAAGCCAGGGCGCTGTCGACTCTAAAGTGCTACGGCCATAAGTGGAAGCTTTGTGTTATGTGGTGCCGGTCGCAGAAGATTACCCCTCTGACGGTCACGGGTCCATGATTCTTCCATGCTTGCTGTCGTTGGCAAAAGCTGGGTTGGCTCACGCAACCATCAAGGTGCATCTGGCGGCCATCTCACGCTACACCAGATTCCCAGGGAGATCCTCGTTGTGGTCCCACAAACTCATCAGGGAGTTTCTCAAAAGACTTTTCCGATCTTTTCGCCGGTTAAGGCTCTTGCCCCGGTGTGGGAGCTCAACGTGTTCTGACAAGGCTCATGGGGGCCCTCTTTGAGCCTATGCATCAGGCCGCTCTCGTTTCTCTCGTGGAAGACGGCTTTCCTGATGGCCGTCACCTCTGCCAGATGTGTGGGTGAGATCCAGGCCCTATCCTGCAAGCAACCGTATCTGACTTTCCACAAATCGAGGGTGGTACTGCGTACTGCGTACAACGAGCGTTTAGTTTTGCCTGTGTTCTTCCGAAAACCTTCCTCGCTAGCGGAGAGGGCCACTCACTGGATGTTGCTCGGGCTCTCAAGTTCTACGTGGCACGCACAAAGAGTTTTCTGAAGACTTCTCAATTGTTTGTGAAGTTTGGCCTGTGAACCATGGGGAGGCCTTGCCCAAGGCTTCCATCTCATGATGGCTCTCCGGCTGCATCATGCACTGTCATCAGCTGGCGAACAGGCTGCTGCCAGGCCGTCCGAGAGTCCACTCCACCAGTGTTTGCTACGACGACGTCGTTCCTTTCTGGGGTGCCCCTGCTCGACATCTGCAACCTGGAGGTCCACGCACACCTTCACGAAGTTCTACTGTAGTGACAGGGATACCTGTTTGCTTGAGTTGAGTCTGTTCCAGGGGTAAGTGTTGATTGCTTCTGTTAAGCCTTGCCACCTCCAATGGTTGTGTAATGTATACTGCTGTGTATTTGTTGTTCGTGAGCATGTGAATCCATGCCAGACCCCATGCTGGAGAAGTTTTAAGTTACCTGTAACGTTTGTTCACCAGGATGGGTCTGGCATGGATTCACATGCGAACCCTCCCTCCGGCCCCTCTGCAGCTCTTCTTGGTCATATTGCCACTTTACGTGCTTACCAAATCTGAAGATGGTTGCCAGAGGCGGGGCTTAGGGAGAGGGATGCCATTGGATGGGGGCAGTATGACCCAGAGGACAGTGATTGGTTTAGAGGAGAAATACAGTTTTAAAGTGAAACTGTTTTTTCATTTACAGTGGATTCCAATCCTGATGACCGGGAATATTCATGAGCATCTGAATCCATGCCAGACGCATGCTGGAGAACAATAGTTACAGGTGAGTAACGTTAACCTTCTTTAAACACAGTTCTTAAATATCAAAAAGGGGACGTCTCTTCCCCTGATTTCTTTCGCCAACTCAAAACTGTTACGCCAAGTCTGGTACACTTACCTGCCAGGCCTTGGCTGTCGCACTTTGAAAATGTCTCATCCTTTGACAATGGGTCTTCGACCATTGGTTTCAGCTCTTCACAGTTCTTTTCCGCTTTCACATAGGTCACATATCCCTCTTAACTGTCTGACTTGTTTGGGCCTCAGCCCTTTGATCATATGTTTATTTACTTTTGTTTGGGTCCCAGACCAGTGTGATTTGCTTTTGTAGGCCTCCCCCCGCCCCCAACTTCACATGGGTCCCAGACCCTGGTGGTTTGGTGATGCAGGTTTTGTACCCCTTCTCTGCTCAATATCAAACTGAACAGACCTGGTGTACTGTCCTGCCAGGCACTGCTCCACATAGTATCTGTTCCATTGTTTGTTCCAGCTTTTGTGATGGTTTTGCTCTACCTTTCCTTCTCCTGGATATTGGCCCCTGCACAGCATATCCCGAGTTTTCCCTCATACCCTCTTGTGCAGGTCTTCCACGACACTTGGTTTACTCTCCTGCCAAATGTCTACTGGTGTGGCATATTCTTGCATTATATTTCTCTTAGGGTCCTTAACCAATATGTGATTAACCTCGATTTGCCTCGGGTCACAGACCCTTTTGTATTGGCATTCTGGGGTACTTGGTTTACTCTCGTGTCAAGTCTCTCTGGATGCCGCATCTGTCTGTGTCCTTATTTTTCTGTTAGGGTCCTTGACCCACGTTTCAACAGCCTTATTACTTGGGTCCCAGACCCTCCATAGATTGCCCTCTTTCTGTTCGCAGCCCCTCTCCTGAACCCAGGCAGCACCCACACTTTGCTTTCGGGTTCCTGCTGCTTGGCATACTACTCTGGCTCTTCCAACTCTTTGGGCGACGTTCCGCAACCTCTTCTCCTAGCTCCTGCTGTTGTCTGTGTCCTTGCTTCGGTTTCGGCAAGTCTGGCTGTGTTGCTTCTCTCTGTGAGGCGTTCGTTGCAAGTCTCTCATGCACTTGGATGTTCTCTGGCTTATCGTGGTCTGGCAGCTCTTGGCAGCACTTCTGAAGATGACGGTTCCGGTTTACCGTCACGCCAGTTTGCACCGTCTCCCTGTGTCTCCCGATTTCCTCCATGCCTGAAAAAACAATCTAGTCCTTCCTCTAACCTGTACTACAGGTAACAATAGGCTGTCTCCAACAACTAGACTGCATGCTTTGGTTCTCTTAAGTATTCCTCATTACTCCATCCTTCCTCCTCATCTCAGTAGTGAACTGCTGATCAACATAGAGTTCAGTATTCTTCTACTTCGTCTCATTATTTTTAGATGGTTTGTTTTCCTCAACTCTACAGAGGTAGATGGAGGTGTGAGGGACCACATGGCACTGAGTGGGGTGAACGGAAAGAGGGAAACTCTGTTCTCTCCCAGGCTGATCGTTATTGGTCCCATTGAGGGCATCCCACCTCTTGAGATAAACCTGCTGAGTACCAGCACCAGGGGTACTATCGGGTAGCGGCCTCATGGGAAGGGGCTTCCCCCATGGAAGCAGTGACAATACCCTGGGATTCGTCACAGTGATTTTAGAAAAGACTCAGAAATCTCTGTAAAGACTAATTAATGCCTATACTTAAAGCGAAAATGAATAATTTGTCTTGGAGGTTATTGTTGCAAAGTCTGCTACAATGTGCTTTAGCCAAAATATGCATACAGAAGGGAAAACCTTTTACTCAAATAATATATGTGGCCTTGTGGTCAAGCACTTGGTTTATGTGGGTATTCTTTTCACTTCTTATCTCCATCCCCAAAGTCATATGATTAAACAGTCTTCTACGATGAGGCATGCTACAAGTGCAGTTTTTGAATTTGCCACTGCCTATAAAACGTAACGAGTAGAGTTAATACTAAGAATTTACAAACGAAAGCCCAAATCTACTGCACTGCTTTGCAGTCGGATTTTTGGTTATGGAAACTCAATGAAATTACAAGCTGCTGAAAAGATTTTCTGTAAAAGAATTTTAGGATTTCCAAAATCAGCTGCCATTCATGCTGTCCATAGAGAGCTGAATGTATATTGCATTGAAGATGCCTTACATAGTGCTCCGAGCATTCTTTGTCTCTCTATTTGTAATAACCCTGAAGCAGTTTTAAACGAAGGAATTCTGGTCCTTACTTTGAATAGAGAAATGGCCTTTGATAAATAAGGTGGAGGGAGTAATTAGCTAGGCTCTGTATCGCCATCTCTAACCATCTTACCTCCCTTTCCGTGTTGGAAAATCACTACTCACATGGAAATCACTGCTACAATGTCATTATGAAGATAACCGTTTTGATCAAGAACACAGTAAATCAACAAACGGGTTTATTGAGATTCTTTCAGCTGCTGACTATAGCCATGTATTTATATTTTGTCTCCCTTCTACATCATTGTTTTTTAATCACTGGAGCATGTATGAACTATTTTAATGTATAGACATTACGCTGGGTGCAGAATAATTCTTCTTACAGGCCATTTGCAGGGATATTGCCTTCCATTCCTTCAGTGCCCCCCAGACCACAGCCCTCCGGCCATCCTTTTGTCTCCAGACTCCATTCCATTGCAAGGAAGTCTGTCAGCTTCTGTTGAAAAGCACGCTCAGAACGAGGGAAGGGGTGGTACTCCACCAATTTTCTGGTGCTAAAGGACGACAGGGGTTTGAGCCCTATCCTGGATTTGTGACTGCTGAACATGTTCCTACACAGGGACAAGTGGTAGATGATTACGTTCGCCCAGATCCTACAAGCCTTCTATCTGCAGGACTGGTTGGTCTCCCTGGAGCTTCAGGATGCCTACTTCCATGTGCCAATTCATCGAAAGCACAGGAGGTTCCTTAGGTTCGCGGTGGGTCAACACCATTACCAGTTCAAGGTTCTGCCGTTCTGGCTTTCTTGGGCTTGCAGGGTTTTTACCAAGTTGCTTGCCGTGGTGTTGGCTCACCTCAGAAGGGAGGGCATTCATGTCTTTCCCTACCTGGATGACTGGTTTGTCTGGCATGAGGCCTCATTCTCCACTGTCTCGTTTTATTGTAGTCTTGACCCCTGTTCAATGAGATAATCATCGGTGAGTGATCGGATAAAGTTCTAGGGAGGATCGCTAGGTGAGCTAGGGACCTGACCAATATGTCCGATATAAGCCACCTATCTATCATAGAATGTGAATCATGGACTGAGGAATAGTAGGAGTAAGTGCGGGAGTCAGGGTACATGAGGCGCCAGGCATCCACGATCGCCAATCGAAGGAGCGTTTTTAGAATAGTGTAGGCTGCCTTGGATAATTGGCGAGGTCTGGAGCCTGATCTGTCTAGGTTGACATCTAGTATAGTATTAAAATCGCCACCCCATATGATCGGAACCAGGGGGTAACTTTCCAATACCGAGGCCAGGTGCAGGTAGAAATCTGGGTAGTTGATGTTCGGGCCATAGATATTTAATACGGCCACCTCCTGATTTTGCAGTCTGCCCAGAATTAGTACATATCTCCCCTGTGGGTCTATCCGTGAATGACAGCATGTGAACTTAAGACTTTTGTGTATCAGAGTTAGGACACCTCGACTTTGGGTAGAGTAATTGCTGAAGTACCTCTGAGGCCCCCATTGTTTAGCGAACTTCTCGCATTGTTCAGAGCGGGCATGGGTCTCTTGTAGGCATAGGATTTTAATGCCATGGCGTTCCGCATACAATTGTATCTGTCTCATCTTTTTGTGGTTACCTAGCCCTCTTAAATTCCAGCTCATGAAAGCTAAACTACTAACCGCCATTTGTGTAGGGACGCTGGTTGACTTCCGGTCCCCAGAATGGTAGAACCCAATTCAAGTTTGCCTGGGGCGGGTCATCGCATTATCCATAAACCCATGATATAATATTGCGGTATGTGTGGCATCTCTTGTGGTTGTCAAGTCCTTTTTAACATAACTCCCAATGCCCCCCCCACCCACGTCCCTCCCCCAAACAGAGGAATGATAACCCAACATGACCATAACAACAACAAACTCATCAGCATCAGCGCCTGGGGGCCCGTTAGCTGGCCTGGTGGTGACGTACCGGACTGGGGGAACATTTAAGGAGATTTTCAAGACCGCACACTTAACAGTATGATTAGTATAGGCTGCATAAACTGAGGATCAGCAGTTCCGTGGAATAACACGATCAAACTGTTAATGCATTTACATATAACATGGCCTCAGCTGTGCATGAGAACAACGATGGGCCCGTTTCCAGGCAAGAATTTGGTGCATAATGATCGAGCCATAGCGGTGGTGAAGGATCAGCCAGGGAAGCGTTCATCTATGAATTTTGAGGCCTCGTCGGGGATCGTGAAAAAGTATGTCTGATTGGAGTGTTCTATTCTTAGTTTGGCGGGAAATAACATGGAGTATTTTACCCCTAGATCCCGGAGCCTTTTTTAAATTGCAACAAAGGTTTTGCGTTCCTGCTGGACCGCCACAGAGAAATCTGGGTACAGATGGATCCTTGCTGCCCCCATTCGAAGCTCCCTCTTGATTCTTGCTGCTCTCAGGAGAGCATCTCGGTCACAAAAATTTAAAATTCTGGCTATGATGGGGCGTAGAGGTGCGCCAGGCTTAGGTTTGGCAGTCAAGGAACGGTGGGCTCTTTCCACCGCGAACTGTGGGGAGAGTTTCAGCGAGTCTAGCACTGACAGCAACATGTGTTCCACAAAGTCCTCCATGGGCTCATTGATATTGTCCTTAGGTACACCAACTATGCGCAGATTATTGCGTCTTGAGCGGGATTTTAAGATCACCTGGCTGCAGGGACCCAACTAAGACTGATATTCACTTTAGACAGTCAAGGTGTAGAAAAATGCAGAATGGATAGGTGTACTGCACCATTGGTTATAGAAACTCAAAACCAGACAATTTGAGGTATAAATAGATGTATTAGTTACCAATCTAAAGTCATTAGTTATTGGACCTCAGTTATAGGTCCTGTTGGGCCTCATTAGAAACCTACTTTGAGCCAACATTAAGCTGATGGTGGCACGTGCAAATGTTTCTGCCTTATGCAGGCTTTATCAAGGCGTTACACGATAAAAAAAAGTTATAAACGGGATAGCCTCTTTTATTTTTTATTTTTTTTTATTTTTATTGTTACAGTTGATAAATCAACTTTTCAATAATACATTTATATAAAAAATAAAACAATCAAAATTTACAATTTAACAATTTAAAAGAATACATATTCATTTCACTAACTAACATCATCTTCTAACTAAGAGATTACAAGGGGAAAAAACCACATATACATACTAAATTATCCATCACTTTGTTTCCTCAACCAACCTATTGACAGGAACTTTTATAAAGGAATTAAATTCATTCATCTGTAACCACACTCAATGAACATCATCTACCTCTGCACAATTATTTTCATCTGTTAATCTCAGGGCCAGTAGAAAGTTAACTACTGCAATTCATACTTTTGTTAACCTTGTGATATATATACCACCACAATGATTCTCTTGTTATTAATTTGTAACCTTCAAAGTGTGGTTTGAAGAACTTAGTTCTTTTTTCCAAAAGTGACTGACAAATCACAATTAGATGATGTAATGTTTCCCTCATTTCATTGTTCTTGCAGAATCTACAAAAGTTCATTTTCCTGGGTATTAACTTTCATTTGGCCAAGATATCTCTATTATGCCAAATGTTTAATCTATATCTCAAGAACATATCCCTATATTTAGACCCAGGGAATTTTAGTAAATAAGTCTCTGTTGTTCTTAACTTTTTTATCTCAACCTTATGCTCAAATCCATTTTTACTATTTACACATTTATCATAAGTATTGCACCAATCCCATATCAACATTTTCTTCTTGGCCTTGATTGGATTGTTCATTAACATATCATCCGTCACATTTGCATTCACCAAGAAATCTTGAACCTTATCCCTCCATGTAGCCATAGCAAATTGATCTGTTGTCATTATAGAAGTCGACAGTTTCTGCATAATTGAATTTGCTTCCGATATTAACAACCATTTACGGTATACGCAACATAATTTCCACATATACATTGTGTAAAGCGAAGTCAATCCCAATTCATAGCGCACTAAACAGATTGAAACCGATTTCGGCAGTTTCAGAAGTGATTTCCAAAAGGCGCCTTCCAAGATAGACCAAAAAGACTCATCTCGCCAAGATCTCGTTTCAGCGCCATATATCACTGTCGAGACAGCTTTCTGACAGTAGAAAATAAGTATTGGCTTCAAAGAAAACATTCCATATTTATAATCCAACAAAGAAGCCTGTGCAGTGGCAGTTTTCATTTTTCCTTGTATTTCATTATAATATGGAATGTTAGATTCAAAAATGTTCATATTAAGCCCTAAATACGTATATTCGTTAACACTTTCGAGGCGTTGAGACTGCAGATACCAGGACAAACGTACCTCTTTTTTATTATGCTTCATGCCAATCTTCATGGTCTTTGACTTTGGCAGGTTTATGCTCAATTCATTATTTTCCACATATTTACCCAACACATTCAGCAGCCCCTGTAACCCCCTAGCTGTTTTAGCTAACAAAACTAAATCGTCAGCATAAAACGGCTATGGGATCACAGCTGACATCAATCGTGGTGCATCTGACACAGCACTCCTGAATTCATCCACCAGATCTGCTATATATAAGTTAAATAGCAAGGAAGCCATTCAGCAAACCTGCTTCAACCCTCTATAAGTATATATACAGCGGGTTCGGGTTAATGAGCCATCCAGTGTTATTCTGACCTGTATTGAAGTATTTGTGTGAAATTCCTGAATCCAGAATTTCAAATATTCAGGGCACTTTCTGTTGGTCCATTTTTTAATCAATAACTATCTGGATACCGAGTCGAATGCGGTTTCCAGATCTATAAAGGCCACATATAATTTTTGTTTCACCTGTAATTCATGTTTTTTAATGGCATGAATGACCTGTAAATTAAAATCCGTTCCTAACCCTGGTCGGAAGCCCGTCTGAAAGGGGTCATTAATTGCATGTTCATTAGTCCATTAATTAAATTCATCCAATACGAATCTGGCGAATAACTTCCCCGGTGCATCTAACAGAGCCACTGGCCTATAGTTCGTAGGGTCCGTCCTGTCACCCTTTTATGAATAGGAACTGTGATCGATTTCTGCCATGATGCTGGTATGTTTTGTGTATATATGATTTGGTCAAATAATACTCGCAAGATGGAGGCCCATGCCTGCGGATGTTCTTTAAGCATTGAGTTGGAGAGTCCATCCGGACCAATTGCTCTTGATGTGATATGCAATATCTTCCTCCGTGATTTTTAACTGAGTTATTTCCTTGGCAATTACACCTGTATGCCTATTAGCCCATACAGTACTTGCATATAAGGATGAATAGTAATCAATACATACCTCCTCTGGAACCGCATTCACTTGAACAATAGATTGTACAGGTACATATGTTTCTTATTAATCCCCAGATCAAAGCAGAGTTTTTTGTAGCCAGAGAATATAACATGATTTTAGCATCCTGCAAAATCAATTGGGCTCTATACGCCTTCAGCCAGTTTTTATAAGTTTTTCAATTTGTTAGTTGCTTTTTTCCATTCTAATATGCTACATTCAGGTAGATTACGAATCTCCTTTCTCAGTTTCCCTTTTCTCAGTCGCACCTCATTATCATTTTCATGCCTATGAATTTTTTGGTTATTTAGACCTACTCGACCATTTTTTTGCTTGAACAAATGTAATATAGCTACATAGTTACCATCTCGATACTCTACATTTGACTCAAGAATGTCTTTTGTATATGAAATTCCCTTTAAGAGCTTTGTCAACATTGGGGAAGTCCATCTAAACCGGTTCCCCCTTGCTGACAACAACAAGGAGTTTTGATACGTTTGTTTTTGATCCTCACATTCATTATCACCAATCCATTCCCAGTCCAAGGCCAATATACTGTGGTCACTCTGTGTAAGTTCACATATTTCCAATGCAGTTAGGAGATTAAACATCTGATTATCTACAAATAAATAATCAATCCGCGATGTCATCTTATCCCTGTGCCATGTGTGCTTAGGAGGAATATCTCCAGCAATGGCACCATTCACCATGTGCAAACCATTCTCTCATCAACCAATTCCATTGTTTTGCTATTGCTGTTAATTTCACCTGGCCACTTTCCAAATAATTCATATTCAAATCACCGGCTACAACAGTGTAGTTTATCGACAAGTCTTTATCTATTAAGTCTAGACAATATCCCATATCCTTTAAAAATGTATTGTATTTTATATCCAGATGTTTCCAATATACATTTACACAAGCAATAACTTTGGTATTACATGTTATCTTAACTAACTGAATATGCTTGTTTGGAGAGTACCAAGGCGATAGCTTCCATCCATTGCCAGTTTTTACAATCACCATTAAACCTCCCTCTATTTTTATTGGTTGCAGCTATCAATTCTATTTGATGATTTTCCCATGCCGGAACAGATTCCAGCCACACTTCTTGAAGTATTAGTACGTCATAGTGCTCCAACTGAACTTTTGAAGAGGAAATTAAATGTGCATTTCCTTGAGTGTTCCATGACGCCACTCTAACGACCTGTTTTGGTAATATGTATTCTATCTATCATCTCTTCATCATTGAAGTAGTGGCAGTAAAACTTACAGCACGTTGTCTTTCAGCAAGCATGATAGAGTAAGAGATCGACATGGGATTTTGTTCCCATGATTTGTTTCCAGGCATTCTGAATAATTTTGGTTGATTTAACTCAATTTTTTGAGTTTTCTCTGCCAAATTGAGCAACATGAAACCCATTTGATAAATTTCCATTCGTTCTTGCCATATAGCCTCATTTACCACATTCTAAGACATCCATATCTTAACCACTGACCTATCATATTCATGAATAAACTCAATTTGGGAGAAGTCAGATGACTTCACTCCTTGTAACCTTGTGACATTTCAAAGATATTTAACACCGATGATCGACTTAGATCATACGTCCCATATTCTCCTCCCCTGCATTGCATTATTAGACTTACATGTGTAAATTCATTACAACTACCTTGTTTCCCATTCAATCTCTCGTTCTTTTCAGTTTGCTTTAGGTTGAAAGTTTTCTTTACTTCATGACTGTTCAAGGTAGGAGTGTTTTGATACAGCCTCATATCAAATTGCTTTAAATTGCTTTGCTACAAATCCTCTGGTTGCTTCCGAATTTTCCAAAGACTGTCTCTGGAATTCATTCTTTGACTTCTCTTGACACAACTTTGCCCTCTCCTCATGTGCCTGATGTGTGGTCACTACTGGT
This sequence comes from Ambystoma mexicanum, assembly GCF_040938575.1. Taxonomy (NCBI): domain Eukaryota; kingdom Metazoa; phylum Chordata; class Amphibia; order Caudata; family Ambystomatidae; genus Ambystoma; species Ambystoma mexicanum. Next base: position 818,697,874 of record NC_090934.1, on the reverse strand, counting down.
TTTATCACAAATTGTTTCAAGGATTTTTCAATTTCTTCTTTGTGCTCTTCAAGAGTCATATAACTATCTTGATTTGCAGAGTCAACTTGTGAAACTTAATCTGTTTTTTCCTAGCAACCTGCCCCAACCATGGTTCTTGTAACCGCTACAGGTTTTTTATTTCTTTTCTTTTTTTAAAAAAATTTTTATTGATTTTTCAACACAACCAACAATACAAACCAAACCGCAGTGCAATTAGCAATATTACATTTAACATTCAACCATTAGTGCGCACTGCTTCCCTGATCCCTCCCCCCTCGCGAGCCGGTTTCCATGTCGTTTTCTGTATCTGGCGCACATGAGCGGGCATCGTTATCATCCGATTCTTCCGAATCCTCCCCTGTCCCAAATATGCAGGATATCAATGTCTTCCATGCCATCAGAGAGCCCAGTTCCTCCTCCCAAGACATACAACTCGCCTCCTGCCACACCGCTGTCTCAGCCTCCGCCCATTTCTGCAGGTCATTCCACCACACCTCAACCCGTGGCTTGTGACATTTCTTCCAGCCCATGGCTATTCTTCGTTTGGCTAGCACATACGCCAAGTCTTTTAATTTGCTAACATGTTTCTGCTTCGGAGGTCTGGAAAACCCACCCAGCAGACATGCCCAGGCAGTGTCTACAGCAAGCGTGACCCCTCTCTCTTTCAGCTTGCGCGCCACCTCCCTCCAGAACCCCTCAATCACTGGGCATGCCCAAAACATGTGTGTCATGTCCGCATTCTCTTCGTCACATTTAGGGCATGCCTGTCTGCCTGCATTCCGGAATTTGGATATCCTCAACGGGGTCATATACGCCCTGTGGGTGACATACAACTGTATTTGCTGTAACCTAGTATTCCGAGACACCCTCCTGTGGTATCCTAGAACCCGCTCCCACATCCCGTCTCCCATCTGGGTCCCCACCTCGCTCTCCCATTCTGATCGTAGGTATGTCAGTTCCTTTCCAACCTTCGACATCACCATCTCATATAACCTAGAGATTTCATGTCCCCCCTCCGTTGTATCATATATCCCTTCCATAGTAACATCCAATTCATCTGCCAAGGTAGTCTCAGGCCACAGTTCCCGAATTCTCTTCCCCAATCTGTGATATGTGACATATTGGCCTCCATGTAATCCAACCTCCTCGCTAAGTTCTACAAACCCCTTAATGGCGCCCTCCTGCCACACGTCACCCAATGTCACTAACCCCACCGATTCCCAGTAGGTCCTGATAATCCCTCTCAGCTGTCCATCTACCCCCGCCAGGGCAACTAGTGGCACCTGCGGAGAACGCGGGAGTGGGTCTCCCATCATTTTGCATGCTCGTCTCCACATCTTCCACCCCAGCCTCACCATCGCCGGATACTTCCTCATGACAGCCTCAGGCAACCAGATGACTTCCTTTAGATAAAACGGGGCACAATCTTGCCCGAACAGTCTAAGTTCTGTGGTCTCTTCGTCGGAAAGCCATTTGGACACAAACTGTAATTGGCTCGCTATATAATAAGCCTCAAAGTTTGGGAGTCTGACTCCCCCATTTTCATGAAAGTTCTGTAACTTCCAAAGCGCTATTCTGTTTCGAGTACCATGCCACAAGAACTCTCTGCAAACCCCATTTATTTTAGCAAAGAAACTCTTAGGGATCATGTATGGGATGTTGCTAAAGTAATGTAGCAGCCTAGGCAGAACCACCATTTTAATCATCGCTCCACGCCCCATCATCGCTAAGGGCAACTTTTTCCAAAAACTCATGCATGCCCGTATTTTCTCAACAGCCATCTCAGTGTTACACTTATGTTCTTTCTCAACCGTGTGGCAGACATCTATCCCCAGGTAACGAAATGTGTTGACTGACCAGGGCACCTGCAACACCGGCAGCTTTTCTATGGGAACACCCCTATAGTCACCCAACGGGAAGATGCTCGATTTCTGGGGGTTGACCGCTATGCCTGACAACCTCGCATACCTCTCCATCTCGTCCAGGATATACTGTAGATTCTCCTCCGGATGACTCGGGTACAATAACAAGTCGTCCGCATACAGGGATATCAAATGCTTTTCCCCCCCAACCTCAATACCCACAATATCATACTGCTGCCGCAGGTACAGTGCCAGAGGTTCCAGGGCCAAGATGTACAACATCGGGGACCAGGGACACCCCTGCCTAGTGCCTCTGCTAAGTTGCCATCTCTCGGATATGATTGTGCCCGTCCGGACTCTGGCCAGTGGAGCACTGTACAGCAATTCCGCCCATCTAATGTATCCCGGTCCCAGTCCATATTCTCCTAAGGCCGCCAGCAGCCACCCCCAATTAACCGAATCAAAGGCTTTTACAGCATCCAACGACACTATCGCCATTTCCCCTTCATTATTGCATCCCATTTCGATCACCCGATGGAGTCGCCTGTGATTTTGGGTGATGTTTCTATCCGGGACATACCCCGTTTGGTCCGGGTGTACCAGTTTGCCTATCACCCTCTGCAGTCTGTTTGCCAGGACAGCCGTTAGTATCTTGCTGTCCTGATTCAGCATAGATAGTGGCCTGTACGACCCACAATTATGCCCAGGTTTATTGGGTTTAGGGAGCGGTACGATGACCGCCTCCCTGAGCGATTCCGGCAGCCTCCCCGTCTCAAACGCCTCATTAAGCATGTCAAGCATCGGGGGGAGCACCTCCGCCCCAAAGGTTTTGTAAAATTCGCTGGGCAGGCCGTCCGTTCCCGGGGTCTTGCTAGTGGGTAACTGCCGGACGACCGCCTCCAACTCTCCCAGTGTTATCGGGGCATCTAGTTCCTCTCTCTCTGCCGTGCTTATCTTGGGCAGCCCTATATCCTGCAGGGTCTCTAACATTTCCTCCCGGTCACCACCGCCTGGATCCCCGTATAATTCCCTGTAGTAATTCACAAATTCCTCATTTACGCCCTCTTGGGTATCTATCTGCTTTCCATCCTCTCTAGTTATCGTCCTAATCGGGGGTCTCGGGGTTTCTTTTTTATACAACTATGCCAGAAGACGGCCCGTTTTATCTCCTCCCGCGTGTTGTCTCTCAACATACTTTTTGTAATTTAGATTACAGAGCCTCCCCCAATATTCCGTACACTGCTGTTGTAGTTTAAGCACCAGCTCGTTGTCTATGTGCTCGCTTTTCAACGCCTGTTCCAGCTCGCTTTCTGCTCTCTGTAAATCAGCCAGGACCCCATTCTGCAAGCCTTTCGATTTGGCAATCGCCACCCCTCGTACCACCACCTTAAAAGCCTCCCACAGAGTTCCCGCCGAGTCAACGCTGCCAGTGTTTGTCTCGAAATAGCTAACTATTTCTTCCCGCATGTCTTCTCTAAAAACATGGTCTTTAAGCGCCTCTGCGCGCAGACGCCACGTCGGGATCCGCGCTCTGGGGCGGCCATATTGCCATCCCACCACCATAGGCGAGTGGTCTGATAGGACCCTCGCTTTATATTCCGCACTAGACACCTCTACCAATACATCCGACGTGGCAAAGAAGTAGTCAAGCCTAGTGTGCAACTGCTGTGGGGCCGAGTAGTGAGAGTACTGTCTCACGTTGGGGTGCCTGGTCCTCCACACATCCTCGAGCTCGAAGTCCTGCAGCAGCGTCCGCAGCGCCCGGGCTGCCGGGGCGGGCCTAATCACCTTGTCGTCGGATCTGTCCAACCCCGGGTCCAACACACAGTTAAAATCCCCTCCCCACATCACCGCACTCCCAACACACCAGCTCAAGTTGGTACTCATGGTCCGGAAGTACTCTGCCGTGCCCTGGTTGGGGGCATACGTATTTACTATACACATCTCTTTGTTCTCAACCACCCCTCTTACCATAACCAGACGCCTCTCAGTATCCAACATTTCCTGCCTCGGTTGGAACGGGACATGCGGCGCCACCCAGATCAGCACCACCGTTCCTCCCCACTTTTTCTTCACCAGCTCTAGTTTATCTCGGGTCAGATGCGTTTCTTGTAATAATGCGATGTCTATCTTCTGTCTTCTCAAGTATAGCATGACTTTGTTTCGTTTCAGATAACTATTTAGGCCTCTGACGTTCCATGTCAACAATTTTAGCTCCCCCATAATTCACTGGTATCCTGCTCTCTCCCCTCCGACCATCCCCGCTCATCCATGCCGTCTAGATATCTCATCCACAATACTCCCTTAGGGCTCGCGATCAAACTCAAACTTCCCAACACTATATACACCCCAACTGTCCCCACACCCCCAACTCCCTCCTCCCATCCCACCCCCCCCAACTCCCCCCCCAACTGTTGCCCAGCTCCATCCCTGGAACTCAGGCCCCCCCACATCTAGTTCCGGCTGTTACACACAGAGCCCAGTAGGGTAAAGTCGCCCTAACGGCCACTTAACTAAAAAACACTAAACGGGGGTGAATGGACTAGCCCCGAAAGGCTCCCTTATAAGACAACAGTTACAGTGCAGACAGTGCACTAACCATCCAGTTCCAGGCCCGACTTCCCCAGGCCATAGCAATAACTATAGTCAAGTCCCACAGTCTCCAGCTGCACCCTCTCCCGTCGTCGATCACTTATCACTCATTTCCACCTTTATCCGCCTGGACATCTGGCTCCTGGGGGCTGCCCTGCATGTCCAGCCACCCCATGGCTTCCTCAGGCGACTCGAAAAACAAGGATCTGTTGTTGTGAATCACCTTCAATTTGGCCGGATAAAGGAGCATATATTTCTTTCCCACCTCTCTGTCTTCTTTTAACCGCCCCAAAGTTCATCCGACTCCTCTGCACCATCATGGTGTAGTCTGGGTAGGCCGTTATAGTTGCCTCCCCTCTCTTGATGGTTCCCCCCTTACGGAAATGCTCCAAAATCCTCTCTCGGTCTCGGTAGTTAAGGATTTTGGCTATCATAGGCCTGGGCGGACTGCCCGGTGGAGGCCTCCTAGCCAATGCCCTATGTGCTCGCTCCACCGCAAAACCCTGTGACAGCGCACCCCCGGTGATCTCTTGGAGCAACATATTCTCGATAAACTCCGTGGGGTTATGACCCTCCAATCCTTCCGGGATGCCCACAATACGGATATTATTGTTCCGGGCGCGCCCTTCTGCTTCTTCGGCTCTGTTCTCCAAGTTGCGCACTCTCTGCGCCAAGACATGCAGGTCGGCCTTGTGTGAGGCACAATCCGCCGTGTTGGCGCTCCCCTCCTTTTCTAGGCTCTCCGTGCGCTCCGATAGGGTCTTCACATCCTGTCGGAGTAGATTCACCTCCTCCCGAACTTCTCCCACTTTGAGGTCGAGTACTGTTTTCAGGTCCCCCACCACCATTTCAAGCTTGGCCTCCCAGGCGGTTTTCAAATCCGCTTTCAGTTCAGCGATCGCAACTAACACATCCTGATTTGGACTAGCGGTGGCCATGCCACATGCGGATGGCTTCTCCTTGCTCCGAGCACTCTCCGGGCCCGTCGGTGTCTTGGTAAACTCATCCAACGTGGGCTGTTTCACTCTCTGTCTGATGGGCTTATTAGACATCTCGCAGCCACTGTATGCCGTGGGCCGTTCACTCCCACCTCACCACCACCAAGGGGGAGAGAGGCCTACTTTCCGCCCACAATGGAGCGTGTTCTTCTTCACGCCTCAAGTGTCCCTTTGTAGCAGCCTCTTCCACCACTCATCCGGGTCCCCCACCAAAGGACTCCTGAACTCCCGCTGCAGTTCACCGGCAGAGTAGCCGATTCGGATCACCGCCAAGTCCCACGCAGCACCGTCGTAGGACTGGCCGTAATCCAAGCGTCTCCTGTTGGCTGCCAGCCACCAAGAAGGCCAGCAACGTCAAAATGTGGGCCCTTCGTCTCGGGACTTCCGCGTGACATGCATGCGGTACTTCAGTACTCAAGCCGCGAGGTCCGTTCCACCGGTCAGCCCGGGCGGGTCCCAGTGTCGACCGCTGACCGTCGCTGACCGTCTCCCGAGCCCGTGCTAGGTAATCGGTGCCCACAAAGACGCGCCGATGTTCTCCCAGAGGCGTATCTCTTTCCACACAGCCCGCGCTACCGCCGTTCACCTCGAGGGTGCTCCCCCCATCCTATATGTGTCTCCTCCGTAGTCCGGTATGGGCTGCCACTTTCGCTCAGTCAGGGTCGCGACTCCAGGGACTTCGATCCCATATAACTGCTGTTATCGGGCTTGCGAAGGATCCAGCTCGTCAGCAGTTGTGCAGTTTACATTCATGGACGGATGCCCACGTTTCTGGCTTTCAGGAGTTAGTGCTTATGCACTTTTGCGCAGGATAAATGTAGGATCTCCAGGAGCTCTTCCAGGAGCGCGTCCTCTTACATGGCTTCCAAGCCACGCTCCCCCATCCAGCCACTTCCCTGACCCATCAGAGGCAGTCCGCAATAGCCTGCCAATCCACTTTCTCCCTTCTTCTATTATCATAGGAGCAGTGTTCAGATGCTAGCAATGTCTCAGCACAAGGGTCAGTGCAGTTTATTCCATGGGTGATCTACAGAGGGGATTGTTACAATGTAGATGCTCATGTAGACACTGTAAAGCCTTCCACTTGTGTAGTCCTGATTTCACTTTCGGATCGTGTCGTAGCCCGGGAGCTTCACATCTCGCCTCTGAGCTGCTTCCGAACACCCGCCTCTGTGGGCTGAGGGACTCACATGCAACGCAGCGGCTCCAGCGCTGCAGTCCGCCGTCTCCAGTGCCCGCTCCGGCCCAGCGCACGCCGTCCGCCCTCGCCAGCCCCGAGAAATGCAGGGCACTTCGTTAGTTTCGTTGTGAGGTCCGCCTCACCCGCCAGCACGGTTGGGCCCTAGTGCCGGCCGCTCACCTTCACGGGCGGTCCTCCGAGCCCGCACCGGGCAACGGAGGCCACCGGAGACACGGCAATGCACCCCAGAGCTGCGCGGATGCCCCACACGGCCCGCCCCGCGGCCGTCCGCACACAGAGCGCCTTCACCAGCTTATGGTCCTTTGTTCGGCGCAGCCGCCATTTTGTCTACGCCAGTCCGCAGCTCCGGGGGCTTCGCACGCTCAGATCTGCCGTTCCCTGGGTTGCTCGGGTCTCATATTATTGGCAATTATTCCACGTGCCCTCATGAGCAGATGCCTGTGTTCCTGGCGTCGGAAGGTCAGCACAAGTGCACTTATTCCAAGGATGAATGAAGGATCTCCGGGAGCTCTTCCGAGAGCACGTCTCCTCACATGGCCTTCAAGCCACGCCCCCCTTATTTCTTTTCTTTTTATTTCTTGTACCAGACAATCTAGCGGTGCATATTTTAACTCTTCTTGGGATGTACTCAGATTTTCTATGAGTATAGAGTTATCCATCAAAACTTGGTTTGGTTCCTTGGTTTGCCCTTTTAATTTAGCCAAGGCAACATATTTTCTCACTATTGCAGCACTTTTGTCTTGTATGCGTTTATTCGGCAATGTTAATAACTTTATAAATTGCCTGGAATATTTGCTTTTTCGAAGTTTTCTTATTTTTTTATTCTTTTCTTTCTTGAGGGTAGTCGCTTTAACCTTTTTGGAACTTTTAGTGCTTTGAGGTTGAGGGCCCTGCGCTGCAAATATATTATAGACTGGGTTAGTAACTACCACAGCCTTTTGCTCAGACTCATTTCTATTTGTCTTTTCCTGTTCACTATCGTTGTCTATTTCTGTTATTTCCTCACCCTTTTCCTGCTGAACTGTGCAACCATTCATTTGTTCTTCACATACTTTTCCTTTTATTCTTTCAGCCACTACATGTGTTTCTCTAACCCGTTCTTTTCTCTCTGAATGAAGAGTCGCTCGCACAATCAGTTCTATTTGTTTTAACAACTCTTCATTTTGATTAAGACCATCCTGTGCTGTAGGTGCCTTTGCAATCTCTCTTACTTCATGTGTCATTCTTGCTTCCACCAATTCCTTAAGTAAGAGATTTTGATCTGTGAGACGGGAGTCTAGGGATTCATAAAGTTTAGCCAGCGCATATAGAGCTGTGTTCATTGCCAGAAGTGTATTATCTGCACCTAAAGTGTCATTCTGTCCATCATTTTCATTTTGATCTATAGCTTTCACCCTAGATTGTCGCGGTGTAGGATGTGTAAAAGATATGGGAAGCACAGAAGACTCATGCTGTGAGTCAGCAAACAAGACTGGCAACGACAATTTCTCTCTTTCTTCTGTATCTATAGATTGCAATTCCTGAATATTCAAATTCATTTCCCTAGTCATAGATGCACCATCTTCACACACATCACCTTGCTCATTCTTCTGAGCCTCGCCTATGTCATTCACCACATCATTATTTTTGTTATTTTCCATCAAACCACCTATATTTGCTCCATGTATCTGTACAGTAGTCACTATATTCTTTATTGGAGTGACAAATCTTTTTTACAGGTATCACAAATTCTCCCAATAGATCTTTTTGTGAGAAGGCCATCAACAGGGAGTCGGAAGGAGAGCATAAGTCAATTGGAGGAGTCGACTCCTTCTCTCCTTCTGCAGTTGTTACATCCCCGTCTGATTTATCAATCGTATTAGAAGTATCTATTCTTGTAACGGAAACAACATTTAATGACACGTTAGCAGGAGGACATTCAGGATAAAATTTCCTAATGTCCACTGTGTTAGAGAGCAGTCTTGAGCGTGATACAATCTTGCGTGGAACATTAGGAATGTGTGCTCTCCGTTTAGGCGTGACCATCACTAAATCAGTTTCACTTATCTTACTGACCAAATGGGGAACCGGCGGCATGCCTGTGCGTAAAGTAAACATTTTATTTTTGTTCAACCTCATGACCAAAAAATGGTTTATGGTCATAATACCGAATTTACAAATCTCGAAAAAATAAATCTCGAAAAAAAAGGGCGAATTTTTTTTTGACGTTTTTAATTCGAAATGGGGGGGCTCCCCCCCCAACCCTCCCTTTTTTTTTTTTTAACCATTTTTTTTTAATCCCGGACCCCAAAATAAATATATAATTTAAAAAAAAATTCGACCTTATTGTTATTCTAGATTATTTTTTCGAGATTTTGACTGACCACCCCAAACAATCACTCTTCCCAAATCAAGATTATACCAATAAAATATCAAGTAAAATAAAGCAAATAAAATAAAATGAATTATAACTTCAATACAATAAATCACTTTGTGAGTAATACCGCGCTCACCAGCTCCTCAGCTTAACAGCCGTAACAGCCCTTGCAATGCCCTTACACAAATGCACGTGCGCCAGTGTTAATAAAGGGAATGCTGGGAGCCGGAGCTCAGAGGCGGATCCACGAGTCACTGCAAAATAATAAAGCGTTTGTTTTAAAGCCACAAGAAAACGTTTGTTTTAGTTGCAATCCACACAGTTCTTGCTTCTGGTGTCAATTTTGGGTGCAAGTACCGTGACTAGCGTTCCACAAGACGTCCCAATTCCGCTTCTGTTTGGACAGGGATCACAGCCGTAACAGCCCTTGCAACGCCCTTACACAAATGCGCGTACGCCAGTGTTAATAAAGGGAATGCTGGGAGCCGGAGCTCAGAGGCAGAGCCACGAGTCACGTGACTAGCGTTCCACAAGACGTCCCAAAACGATCCACAATTCTGCTTTTGTTTGGACAGGGATCACAGCCGTAACAGCCCTTGCAATGCCCTTACACAAATGCGCGCCTGTTTTATAAGTCACAATTGATTCATCATCAATCCATTCTTTCTAAATTGTTACCTCAGTTTGTTTAGGTGGTCTAGCTATTTTCAATCAGTGTTTTAATACATCCATTCCTATGAGCAATGACAAGGTGTGTTACAATTCAGTACATTTGTACACATTTATACAATTGATCTGTGCAATCACAAAATCATTTTGCAGTTTAGGCAGTGCCTTGGATATAAGTATATCTGGAAAATTTAAGGAAAAAACAGAGTTGTGGGGGGTTTGTAGTATGAGAAGAAAGGAGGAGGAGAAATTAGGGAGGGCAGCCAATAATTTGAATAGCATCCTGTCAATATATCTTCGTTAAGTTACGAAAAGGTGGTTCATGCAGACAACCAGTTAGTATATTAGTGGAAATTCGGGTCAGTTTAAAACAATTTGTCACATTTGCTGGTTCAGGGGTACAACCCCTATAGAGTCGGCCATAAGCGAGTCTAGTTCCAGTTGTATGCTGTCGGTCCAGTTTATTAGTTTTAAGAACTACGTGCCTAGTAAGCATAGATGCCAACATTCAGATGCACTTGGGGGGGGGGGGGGAGATTTCCACAGGGAAATCTTGAGACATACATTTCGCCATAGAAATGCATTGGGGCTGCAATTATTTTAGGCCGGGGACAGTGACAAATAGTTATATTTTTCACTGACAAATCAGGGGTCTCCCCCTAAATCGGGAGGGTTGGCATGTATGAGTAAGCATAAATGCAAGGTGAATTGAGATCCTAGTAAAAAGGATGGGCATGTGACACTAGGTTACATTAAATAAAGGGACATTTGTTTAATAAGACAATTACAATTGATATTTACACATGTGTTCCATGTGTATATATAGGCTCTAATGTAGTCACAGTTCAGTAGTACAGTCCTTTTTCGATGATTCTCAAAATGTATCTGTATGGTAAGAGAATTTGGTTTAAATGCCTGCTGCAAATATTTAATGAGGAATCACAAGGCACTGGTTTTAGTCATGCATTATTGTTAGAAAAGTTATTTATAGCAAAGGACTGAACTTTATGGCTGTCCCTTTTACCTTTTAAAAATGCAGGCTTGTTCCTTAATTAGTGAGCTTCCTTTGGATTGTTTCAGGTCTATCTACATAAATGGGTCTTCGTATATACTTCCTGTAGTATAAGGGAAAAGGAGAAAAGAAAATAACTAACTTGCCATGCATTACTAGTTTAAAGAAGATTGAGGGAGCCTATTTTAGATTAAGCGTATCTGTTTAGGAGAGGAGTAGTCCTTGTTGAATGTGGTGGTGCTCCACGTTTTAGCACCGCCATCTTGAAAACGATTATTTATGGCCGGGAGACGGTGACGTCACACTTTATAACGTGATCATTGCCATTTTGCTGCAAATTTGAACACATTTTGATTGTCAACGTCCAAGCCCCAAAGGTGCTTAACAATGGATCAAAACACAATACGTCTTTTAAATAATTCCTAGTACACAGCATTTATGGAATAGCAACCAAATGTAAAAATAAAGTTTATTTTAACATTTAAAAAAAACCTTTTTGTGATCTATCGAGTAATCCTAGTTCTCATTGAATGTATCAATTAGGGGTAGCAGTGGTAAAATAATGAGTACATGTTAATCCACCGGCACAGTCTTGTTCAGATTCATAATTTTAGAGTAATTCTCTTGTTAGAGTGTATATATTCAAGGTCCGTCTGCTCAAAAAAGATAAATGATGCAGTAGGAGCATGTCCTAATTACCAGTTGGCAGACACCAAAGGCGTTTTTCAACGGGTCAAAAAGGATTAAACTCGAGTCAGTGAATATAATGGTAGTCCTGATTATCATAAAATGTGTTTGTTTATAAAAGACAGTAGTTTGACATTAGAGATATGTTACATCAATGCATCAATCCTATGCTGTTGGAATTTAAGATTAATATCTTGTTATCTTTCAGTAGAATTTGAAAATCTTAAATGTTGCTAAATTATCATTCATTATTGTTTTGAATGGAGAGGTTACTGAAGATTTTTAAACTCTGGGTGCCTGGTAGGCCTTCATCTTCCAGGCTATCATCAACATATACGCACAAAGTTGATCAAGTCCATCATGTCAAACCGTCTAGATTTTTTAAATGCACCCTCTAACACCTCATAATTCTTTATTCACCAAAATATATATTTATTAATCTTGTAATCACAAGTTAAAAATGAGTACTATGTATATGTACTCCACTAGGTGCTCGTCCGGCACCAAGTTATGTATACACAAAGGATGTTCCAAGATCTGCTGTCTCACCTGGCAGATTGTTTTACCAACGTATAATAATTTGCATGGGCACTCCGCAATGTAAATCACAAACATACTCTTACAAGTAACAATGTACACACCAGAGACGGAACACACCATGTCGACTTTTCTAAGAAATAATCACAGCACTGCAAACAAAGGGCAAGTCACACTAAATAGAAGTTGTGACATGATGGCCTTGATCAACTCTTTGTGTATATGGAGAGGGTACTGTCAAGGTCACTTAGATACCAGCTTGGGTTTGTCTAACGCATCATGTATCTTTTTGAACCAGACGGACCTTGCATATAGTGTTGGCTGAGTGTTGGCAAGAGAGGTCCTTTCTACCTGCTTCATTGTCCAGAGAATTTTCTTTAAAACGACCACTAGGAAGCGGAGCGTTGGCTGATTGTTAGCTGAGGGGGCTGAGTCATGGAGCTGCCCCCCGCCCTTGCTAACCTCGCCCTTAGGACCCACAGCCGCACGAAAACACTGACAACAGGAGCAGGTTTCGAATTGAGGTCGCGCCTGCCTAAGCGGGGCACTGTGTGCATTGACGCAGGAAGAGACCTCGGTGAAAAGGGCACCCAAGTTGTGGATTGCGATCGCTTGGACGCCACAATGAGCGTTGCGACCAACTTGGACCCAGGAGTACAGGACGACCAAGGTGAGCCATCTTTGTTATCTGATAAGAACACCGCGCCCTCCCCACCCCCAGCCGTCTTACCTTGTGTCGGTGCCGGCTTTCGATCACCCGTGCCCGTCCATCGCGGGCTGACGGCGGCGGAGTGCGCGAGCCTGGAAGTGAGGGGCGAGGCCAGTGGGGAGGGAGATTGCGACGAAGGTAGCCCGAGTGAAAACGATCAGAGCGGGAAGGTTGCCATCAACTCGCAAGTGCAAGTCCCGTACACCAACAGAAAGGGACACTATAAAAATAATGTGACTAAAAATCAACTACAAGAAAATAAACAAAAGTTTGTGCAGCCTCGGGAAGAGGATTCGCCAGCGTACATGGATGCTCTGGGTTTCTTCTTCGAGTCGGTAATGGAGGAACCGTCCACGCCAACCTTAAAAATGTGTGCACCAACGAAGCAGGCTAGTGTACCCCAATCGGGTCCACAAACACAAAATCAACATCAGCTTAACATAGAGGAGCCAGTAACAAAAATCACAAAAGCTACAAAAATGACTTCTCTTGTAGAGAATCAATTAGAGGATAACAATACTGTTCCAAAAAAGAAATCAACAATTAAACCAAAATACAAAAAAAATATTAACAGAGTCAAAAGAGAGAACACAGTACAATGAGAAGATGATGTTGGCTCCCGTAACCAGCCAAATAAAATCTCAATGGGCTAAACAAAAATCCCGGACAAAATCGCTCTCTGAGCTGAAATCAATAAGATAGCACTTTAAGCCAAAGGAACAGCCTTTTACAACTATGGAAAACGCCCCCACAGCCCAAAAGGTGGTGACCATAGTACAAGCCGACTCGCACACATGAAGAGAAGTAACTGATAACGAAATACTACAAGCCTCAGGGCACGGCGAGTTGGTTCACAGCACCCTAAAAGAAGCTGCCTTGGGTGCACCAGGACGTCCAGAAGCCACGAGTAGTAGTTTACCCCCTGCTCCTAAAAGCCAAAATGAAAAGCCTTCTTGCTCCTTACAAATTGTTGGAGAATTTAAGGATTTCCAAAACAAGTCCAACAATACATCTCAGGTTACATCTGCTCAGAAAGAAAGTATACACATTGAGCACATTAGCCCCCCTGAAACGTCAACTCCATATGGATGAAGAGAAAAATGGCCAATTGTAGAAGTGGAACTAAATAAATCCACCTCTCAAATGGCCCCTCAAAAAAAGCAAAAACAGGTACAGTAAAGGTGCCCATGATTCAAATTTCTGCAGTAAAAGAAAAGTGTCCCTTAGTGCAAACGAATCAAATTGATCCTTTAGCCAACACGACGACCAAAATACTCACTGAAATAAGTGAAGTTGACACAACCTCATCTATCTCCAGCGAAGAATCAGAAAACATGGAATACCGAAAACAATGGGACCACGGACAACAAAAGACCAAATGATCCTCCAAAAGCCTCAAATCCTCAGTGAAACATAAGAAGCTTCAACAATCAACGATAAAAGATCAAACTCCAGTATGGGCAGACCAATTCACAAACCTACAAACCGCGGTTAGATCCATGCTAACAATAACCCTGGCCCCTTTCCTCAAATTGTAGGAAGGTCTCCATGAAAAATATAAAGACCTGACCACCTTGCAATCAAAGTTAATATACATAGAGTCCTACATCGAAGCCACAAAAGAACGAAGAGCAGGTGAAAGAGCCTGAAAACATCACCTTTAAAACTCTAATTGATCTGATGGCGGATGCTTGTCAGGACAAAAAATCTTTCCTGAATGGCTTCAGAGACATAGTGAAGCTGCTAAAACTAGATTGTAATGAAGACCTGCTGAGTTCCAAGGAGAGGCAGGCAATAAGTGAAGCATTAATAAATTGTCATAACTCACACTCAGAAAGCGCCTCACAAGCATAGGTACCGACCATGCATTCAAACAAATCTGAAAATGTAAAAAACATGCCTGCTTTGAATGGTACAGCCCAACCAGCACTTGGAGTGGCTCAAACAGTCAAAATGTTGCCCTCGACAACCAGCAAAGTTATAACACAATTGGAATTGCAGATTACTGCACAAAATCAGGTGGGAAACTTGGGCGTCACCGGGGCGAACCTACATGTATAAGCAAGACAGCAAAAAAAGTTTTTGCAGTATTTGAACCGATAAAACCAGCAGGCGAAGGAAGGGGGAAGGAGCTAGGCGCCAGAAAAAAAACAGTGGAACCATAATCCAAAAAACCTAAGAACCTACCAACCGTAAAACCTTCGCTTAATGGAGGAGTCAAACTTCATCCGAAACTTGAAACCTATGAAAGACCCAGCTCCAGACAGAGAGTTAACACTAAAAAAAAAACAGACAAAAAGTGGACGAGGAATTAAACAGAAAACCAAATACGAGACAATTTACAAACATCTCTACAGAAAACGTGTCTGAGGCAAAAAGTGCAGCTGAAAGAGATCGAGGCGCTATTGAACCTGTCCATCCATGACGCCGAGAGCATTATAGAGTTAGAGAGTGAAGAAGAACCTGACGAAACGCAATGGTTGGCCAATCTCCCTGTGTTAGGCAGAAACCTGTGCAGTTCCCTCTGGGACCACTGCAAAAGATTTAAGACTACAGGTGTTTGGCAGTAAACCCACTTGGTAGCAGTCTGTACCACACAGATTCACTTGGTAGCTGTGGCTGAGCAGTCAGACTTCCCTCAAGAAGAGTTAGGCAGTATACAGAGTATTCACAATAGGTCAAGAGAACAGAATAGAATAAGTAAACACTGACCACGGCTTGGTGTAAAAGAGATATAATTATTTATTTAAAACCACATCTAAAAAAACACACAGGCACCAATGGTAAGCAATTCAAAAACACGGTCACTGAAAGATATAGACTCCCTTAAAAGAATATTAGACAAGTCTTAAGTAAAGCCCCACTTATTTTCAGACAGCGGTGAGCGCTTAACGTAGATGGCACTCTAATAGTTCGTTTTTAAAAGGGAGAGAAAACCAGAGAATAAATTGAAACAGATCCCAACACTTTTTCACGAACGCAACAAGAGAGGAAGGCAAAGTAACACCGTGAAGTTAGAGTTCAATAGACCGGATCCACTTTCAGGGGATCAAACGAAATGTGTCCAAGGTCATACGGTTGCAGTGCACAAAAGTCTTGTAATGGTTCAAAAAGGAGTTGGACCAAAGAAAGGGACCAGTTAGAGGGTCAAGGCGGCCAGCCCAGTCCAGCAGGTTAAGGGGTTATTATTACCTTGTAGCAATCTTTAGAAAGGGAGGCCTGGCGGACACGGTACCTTAAAGTGGTGAGAACACTCCAGCGGGGGCAGTTGTTCCTGGCAGTGGATGCAAGTCGGTGCTTCGTCCGGGGGAAGAGAGGATCTCGTCGGGGAGGAAGACAGGAGTCCGTTGCACTGCCAGGGAAGAAACCAGCCGCAGAGTTTCTCAGGTACAAGGAGCGGGGCTGTTGATTCGCGGTTCAGTGGTGAGTGGCTATCCGGCCGCCGGGGTGCTTGGCACGGGCATTTCGACCACAAACCGGTCTGGGGTGCGAAGAAGGAAGGTAAAACTGGTTGTGCCCACCAATCGGGGGAAGAAGCCTCTCCAGCCGGGAGATCTTCTCTGTCGTTGGGAAGTGGTGAGTCGGTTCCGCAGGGCTCCACCGGTGGTGTCGTCCTGGTAGGTCGGCTCAGCTTCTCCCACGTCGGATTCTCAGGTCCTGTGGCGACTTCTGAAGTTCCAGTCCCCAAAGCCCTGCTTTTATGCAGCATACCCCCATTCACTCAGCCTAGCTGTCAATCAAACATGCTAATTGGTGAGCCGGCCGGCTCACCACTTGGGCCAATCACACGAGTGCGACTTGAGTTACCAAGGTAACTCAGTCCAGGGTGCCTAAACCCCCTCCAACACCCTCTGCGGTACCCAGACAGAGTGGCACCACTTTTGTACGCTTCTGTGGAGAAGCCCGCCAAAAAGTGGAACAAAGGGCTCGACTTGGGTTGGAGTCATAGAAGAGAACACAAACGCCATTTTAGAATCGAGTCCTGGCAAAAAATACCAACCGGCGAATTAATATTAAATAAACCGGCGGTATGTCCGAGGCTATGAGAAGTAAATAATTAAAGTTGGTAGCCTCGAACAATGGGAAAATCCCGTAGGAAAATATTTGCGGTCGAATATAAAAAGTAGTTTCCACTGCCACCAGCCAAAACTCGATCAGGGGGGACGGAGACGTGGCCCCTCGACTAACAGACCCCGGAGCTATTGAATTGCCCCGACCAGTACGTCCACAATATGGTGGTTTGTACTGGTTTCTGTTAATAATTTGGGACTAGTAAAGCCAATGGTGACTTTACATGCCCTGGGAGACAGTAGTCAGTCCCAGGGTATGGAGTCTATGGTGGGGGGTCACTATGATACCCCTGTGTTACTGCACGGAGGGTGCTGTGTAACACACAATAAAAACACATGAGACCCTATGGAGTAAAGGACCCCATAGCCCATAAAACACATTAACAGTCAAAGGAACACCACAAATCATGTCCAAGAGTGGGAGAAAAAGAGTCTCACTCTTGGCAGGAGGAAAAAAACAAACTCCAGAAATCCAGCAAAGCTGCTGGGGGACTCGCCAGGTTAGGAAATTCAGCCTAAAGAGAGAATTCTCCCTAACAGCTTCTGTCTCACTTAGACGGAATTCGTAACTTCAGCCTGCGTCACATCTAGATAGGATTATGAATGTTAGCATGTGCCACACTTAGATGGAATTTGTAACTTCAGTCTGCGTCGCATCTAGATAGGATTCTGAATGTTAGCATGTGCCACACTTAGATGGAACTGTGAATGTTGCCAGGTGCCACACTTGGATGGACATGACGATTGCTGACCGTAAAACACCTGAATCCCAGCCAACGGACCCACCGGGCTGAGGCTGCCAACAGCACATCACTGCTCTCTTGCACTTTTCCAGCTTATTCCCACTAACTCACTGCTGGGGGACTCACTAGGTTAGGAAATTCAGCCTAAAGAGAGAATTCTCCCTAACACCCTGAAGAACCAAAGAGCCTAGCCCTTCAACCACCGTCCTTTGAAACTCTACAAACAAAGGGAGAATCCTTGGCCAACAAACAGAAGCTTGAGACAAAGCAAAGACAAATAATGGATTCCATGGTTGTGCACTCCAAAATGTCCTATGCCTCCAATAGAAATCCAGCGAGCAACACACAAAAGGAAACCTACAAGTATAAGAAGACTGTCCCGAAAACGAATAACCAAACAAAATGCAAATGATGGTCTGATTTTAAACAGAGCAAACTTGATGAGGCTAATACATTCGATACCTCGTCTGCGAGTGATTGAGCCAAAAGACATTAAAATAGTGGCTTTCCCATTTGAAACCCAAAATGATTTTATACATATACACCTTGCCTCTAAGACAATTATGAACTTAATAATTACAGCGACGGAAGACCTAAGAATCCTAGGTTTCGACCTCAAAATACATCATTAGAACGAACCTGACAATTAAAGACGTCTTCCAATCAGCAACTCGGACCAAAGTTTCTCAAAAAGGGAGACTAAAAATGAAAAAGAGGATGACACAAACAGTAAACCCATGAGATTTTCGCCAACAATCTTGCGTGGACCGAGAGCCTTACGAATTATCGTAAAAGGAACCCACGAGGAAAATGAGTTAGCAAATGCCACAAATACTTTGGAAATGGACACCAAAATAGACAACACAGTATCATGGGAATGGTTACCAACAACCCTCGCAAGTCAAAACAAACAATAGATTGACTACCAACAAGGTCATAGAAACCTACGAATAGCCTCATGTAACTCAAGAAGCTTCAAACATTTGTTTGAAAAAATAAATCAAGAACTCCTACTCCCTTTATCGACGGCCGTACTTGCTACTTAAATAAAGCATACAAGCGACCCATCGGGAGACCTTTTGGCAGGCTTATTAACCATTGTGAAAAACACTGCAAGAGAAAAGATCATACGAACTCTATCACCTTCCCCTTTGATACAAATTGTGATAATGCAAGAAGATCAAGCCCCAGCGCATACAAAAATAACACACATTTTCCTTAACTTGTGCTAGAACAGCAAAGCAAAGGATGGAGACAAATTTCTGCAGACAGTCATGAAGACCGTAGACAACCTTAGAGCAGAATTCCATCCCGTGAGACCGTTCATATGTGGTGATTTAAACATTGACTGTCTCAAAATAAATAATATTGAGGACATATCACACCAACAGTCAAAACAATACGATCCAAAAAAAATGCTAAATTAAATCAAAATAAGAGATCTGAAGATCGTAAACGTAGAAGGAGATCTGATGGGTGTACCCAACTGGTCCTCGTATAATGCGAGCGCAACATTGGATTACTTTTTTGTGGATTCCAATACTTACCAACAAATAACATCAATGGAAATCATAAATACTGTAAAAAGTGACCATAGACATCTAACTTTAACGTGTACACAACCAAAGCAATCTGCAAGCGATCCAAAAGACGGAAAAGAAAGGAAACAGAAGCACAAAGTCAGCACAAATAATGGACTAAACAGGCTACGACTATCACACAAAGAGACTCCTTTGCTAAAAGAGGCAATAATGAAGTGGAAGGATCAAAAAAGCACAGACACCGAATACGAAGAGTGCTTGAGTCTATTTAGAATATCCAATACAAAGCAAGGGAACCTTCAAATAAGAAGATTTCATCAGCAAGACGAAGAGCTTGCAGAAAATAAAAAACAACTGTCTAAAGAACTGCAAGCCATAAATAAGAGGTAAAAGACAAAAAATTGGAAATAAAAACTACTATAGCGAAATATCCAAATTGGGTGAAGGCCGACCGTGCACAACTATACCAATAAGACTCTGAAAATATGATCAGAGCGACTGAAAACATAAAAGGCGAACTTCTTCTGGTTCTTAATAAACAATCAGATGAACACAAGAGGCCAAGAACAACTAAACCCAATTCAAGAATCGCAATGGTTCGAACACTTCGGTGAAATCTATGATCAAAATAAAGAAGTTCCAATGTAGACATCGGAAGCTCCAATTAGAAATCCATGGAAGACAGCCTTTTTCAAGAATGGAATTTTGGAGATCATCAAAAAGGCAAATAGATCACGTGCCCCCGTCCCGGATGGGCTATCGAACTTTACTCGAAAACAAAATCCAGAGGTGTGGGCTGACATGTGGTATGTTCTCTTTGACAGAATTAGCATCAACCGACAGATTCCCAAATCATGGGAGACCGCAATTGTCATACCGTTCTTTAAAAAAGGCAATCGGGCAAAACTGGAAAATTACCGCCCAATCTCTTAACTGGATTTGCTCAGAAAATTGTACGTAGAAATACTACTCAAAAGACTAAAATAATGGATATCATCAAGCGGTAACTTTGACCATAGCCAGACCGGCTTTATGGAACGAGTAGATTGTGGCCTAAATCTCTTAAACCTCAATGTTTTGAAAATGAAAACCGTCAAAAACAAACAAACCATATATCTAGCCTTCATCGACATGGCTGCGGCTTTCGATAGTTGACAGAGAATTCCTGTGGAAAAAATTAAGCAACAAGGGTTGCCCCTATGATCCATTAGATGCCATCATAACCCTACACTCAAACACTAATCTAAAAGTTGATCAGAAAGGAAACCTCAGCAGATGCATAAGAACAACAAGAGGGCTGAAGCAAGGTTGCCAGTTGGCATCGATCTGTACAACTTCTACATCCATGATATCGAAAACTGGCTACAACTAGAAAGATCTTGTTTGTCACGCTTAGATGGAACCTTAAATCCTATTTTATACGCTGATGAGCTTGTGTTGTTGGATATGACCCCCATACCATAGGGCTACAAAGAAAGTTAAATGCCTTACAAGCGTATGTGGACATCAACAAACAACAATCCAATGCAGAGAAATCAGAAATCCTAATTCTCAGTCAAACAAACGCAAAAAGGTACAAAGCATTTAAATGGCGTCTAATGAACACTCCAATCAAAATGTCCAACCGTACAAAATATCTAGGAGCAGTGATTAGCTCAGATGGCGGTGAAAAACCATGGATAGCAAACTTGGAACTGGTAATTGACCAAATGATATCACAGGCTCTGACTGAAGAAAAATTGTGGGAAGTTCTCAATACAATGCCTGGTCGATTTTTACAACCAAAAAGTTACATCTGCAATCACCTATGCTGGCGAATGTTGTCTAAGAATGCCCTGGGAAACCTGGGATAGACTGGAGTCCAGATTCTGGAAAAGAACTTTGAGATTGCCAAAATGTGTACCGAGTGGTGTAATCGGACATGAACTGGGACTCTACTCCCTCCATGTGCAAGTGGTTTGGAAAACCCTAACAACCTATAGAAAAGTGGAATTCACTTATTGCCCGCCACAATACAAAGTGATAAAGTTCCAAAATGAAGCTTCTGAGACAGGTCTCCTTAACATCTGGAGACACAAATGTCAAGAAATAATGAGAAATATAGGTATCCGCATGGAAACTCTGCACAACAATCCAAAAAAAGTAAAGGTACGCCTATTGGCTATAGACTGGGCCCAAACAGAGTCTATGCGCTTGGGATCAAAACCACATACGCTTTCAATTAAACTAGTCAACTTTCCAAAAAACCTTACAAACTACTTAAGGAAGAGCGCAAACCCAAAACACAGAGATGCCATACTTCGATTTAGATTAAACATCTTAAGAACTCAACAGAATCTGAAGAAATATGGTATCGTAGAGGACGACAACTGTCGTTTATGTAATGAAGAAGAATCATTACAACACTAGTCAATGTTTTGCAAAGAGTTGAAATCTGAGAGAGAAAGGACACTCCAACAAGCTTTGCCTGAGTCATGCGGCCTGGATTACGATTCCTGGTGGGATGCTTTGTATATCGTCCTCAACAAAAGAACGGTTAGAGGCCTGGGTATGTTCCTAGACGTCATGCAAAAAAAAATTTCGGACAAGAACATCTTGAGGGAACTTAAATTAGTCTTAATTGAACCTGGACAAGAATAGCCAAACAAACGACAACAAGGCCTAAAACGGCTGACAAGGAAATTATGAACTGCAAAGGACTTGAAATGAACTGGAAACAACAGAGAGTTGTAAATGTTTGGCTTGGTGAAAAAGACTAAATGTTGGCACACTAATCAAAATGTTCTATTTATTTACGATAACTGCTTTAATAAAGTCGACGCCCATTTTCGAGTTTCGAAAAACAAACTGTAATACTCCGCAGCTTCCACTAGATGTCGGCCTATGCACAGCATGTGAATCTAAGCAGATACAAGCATCACATTACGGTGAGTAATGTATCCCATATACATGCATTCTAACAAGAGAATTACTCTAAGATTATGAATCAGCACAAGACTGTGTCAGTGGCTTAACATGTGCACATTATTTTATCACTGCTGCGCTGAATTGATAAACTCAATGAGAACTAGGATTATGCAAAGATCACAAAAAAATGTTTTAAATGTTAAAATAAACTTGTTTAAAACATTTTACATTTGGTTTCTATTCCTTACTGTTAGGCAGAAACCTGTGCAGTTCCCTTAGGGAACACTGCAAAAGATTTAGGACTACAGGTGTTAGCAGTAAACCCACTTGGTAGCAGTCTGTGCCACCCAGATTTACCTGGTAGCTGTGGCTGAGCAGTCAGACTTCCCTCAAGAAGAGTTCGGCAGTATGCAAAGTATACACAATAGGCACTCAGACACAATAATACAAGCAAACACTGACCAGAGCTTTGGTATCAAAGTATATAATTATTTATTTAAAAACACTGTTTGAAACACTCCAGCACTCTTATTGTAAAAACACTCTAAACACAGTTACTATTATAATATATACACCCCTTATTCCTGATCAGAGAAGTCTTAGTAAAACACCACTTATTTTCATACAGAGGTGAGCGCTTAACTAGATGGCACTCCAATAAGTTTGTGAAAAAGGGAGGGAAAAAGACAGAATATGGAAAGGTACACCACTCTAAGATTTAGGAACACTAAATGCGCCCAAGATCACACAGTTACACTAGGCTTAGAAAGTCTTGCAGAGAGTTCAAAAAGAGTTTAGCGAGGCTCAGAAAAGTTTAGCCAGGGTGTCACGATGCCTGCCCCCGGAAAGCCAGACCAGGCCCAGCAACCCCGGAAGCAGGCATCATGCCACTTGAAGCATGCCCAAAAACCCCAGTTAGGGGCTATTTGGCTACAGTCCTGGCGCCTATGGCGTCAGGCTCATAAGAATAAAGTCAGTCCTGGCGCCATGGGCGCCAGGCTCATTACAGAAAACTTACCTGATGCAGACCATGCTGCATACCTACCTGATGCAGACCATGCTGCACGAAGCCACAAGCCAAATGAGGCTTAGAGGGACTATTTTACTTCAGGGACTCCTTTCCTCTCGAGTGGGGCTGTGGAAGAATACTTACCTGGGACTTCTTCCAAGGCTATTTAAGCCACACCCGGACAGCCACACGTGCTTCGCATTATTTTGCGTGCTGCAGCGTAACGCTCACCGTGTCTTCAGCAGCGCCAGTCTTCAGCCACGCCCGCTTCAGCCCTGGAACACCTGAAACAAGAAAAGGAAAAGGAGAAGGAGAAGAGATCAGAACAAAACCCTTACAAGAAACCTTGATCCAGCACATCGTCGATCTGGAAGAGAGAAGCCTTCACAGGTGCGTTGCCACGCACCTCGCAGCGCCGCGCTGAACTCACCATCCGGGGCTGCATTCCTTTACTCCATCGCGAACCCAGCATCTCCAGGCCATTCTTCAACACCTGGGGGAGACAAGAACAAATAGGTGAGCAAGGGCAATACAAACCACCCCCAAAGACTTGCCTGATTACCACAGGGGGGTACTCACCTCATCTCGGGTCGGCGCAGTCAATCCTGCATCACCGCCGCACCCCGACCCCTAAGGGGAAAACAAGGACAATACAACCTACCTCCAAAGACTTACCTGATTACCACAGAGTGGGTACTCGCCTCATCTCGGGTCGGCGCAGTCAATTCTGCATCACCGCCGCACCCCGGCCCCAAAGGGGAGAACCACAAAAGACTTACCAGGATCTTACCAATTGCCACTTGGAACTCTTCTAGTGGTTTAAATCTGCAACCTGCAAGGAATCTGGCAGAGTGAAGATCAGATTTTTGAACTCTTACGAACGATTGGACTTTAGTGTCAATACTGGAACTCGCCAATTCCTCCACGCCAGTGAAGTAACTGGTCATCTATGCGCCCCTGCGCTCGACGCTGGATGGAGAGCTCATCTTTCCAAATCATCAGGTGAGATTAAGAGGGGACTTCAGGAGTGTTCTGTGGGCAGACAAGGGGAGTGGGAAGGCGGGTTAACGCTCAGATTACGGGAGGTTAATTCCCCTTCTCACTTGCAGAAAGATATTCGTACGAGCCCAACAAACGAAGCTAAGTGGGTCTGTCCAGTTTGTCATCTCGGCTCTACGTGTTACTCTGGTGGAAGCAACAGCGGGCCAGTCCAGATCGACGCCCCCGTGGGAATCAGGTGAGCGTAACACAGGGTGTCCCAGGCTAACCCAGGTTCGAAAGCCGGGGGCTAAATCTACCCCGTACAGTCGGTGGCAAGGGAAGCCAGGCGGGACACGGTACCTTAAGTGGGAAGGATCCTCCAGCGGTGGCAGTTGTTCCTGGCAGTGGGTGCAAGTCTTCGTCGTCGTCCAGGGGAAGAGAAAATCTCGACTTGGAGGAAAGATGAAGGTCGTTGCACTGCCAGGGAAGAAACCAGCCGCGGAGTTTTTCGATTAAAGGTGGTACCTTTTAATTTGTGGTCGTGGTAAAACGTGGTATCCCGGTTGCCGGGGTGCTTGGCACAGGCAAGGCGGCCACGAGGTACGTCGGGAAGGCGAAAAGACGTTGAAAACTGGTTATCCCCACCAGTCAAAGGAAGAAGTCTCTCCGGCGGGAGATCTCCTCTGTCGTTGGGAAAAGTGGTGAGACGGTCCAGCCACTGCTCCACCGGTGGTGTCGTCGTGGCAGGTCGGCTCAGCTTCTCCCTCGTCCGATTCTTAGGTCCTGTGCCGACTTCTGAAGTTCCAGTTCCCAAAGCCCTGCTTTTATGCAGAAAACCCCCATTCACTCAGCCTAGTTGTCACTCAAACATGCTAAGTGGTGAGCCGGCCGGCTCACCACTTGGGCCAATCAGGATGGAGTGCGACTTGAGTTGCCTAGGCAACTCAGTCCAGGGTGCCTAAATCCCCCTCCACCCCTCCTAAGTACCCCAGACAGAGTGGCACCACTTTGGAGGGCTTCTGTGGGGAAGCCCGCCAAAAAGTGGAACAAAGGACTCGACTTGGGTTGGAGTCACAGAAGAGAACACAAACTCCATTTTAGAATCAAGTTTTGGCAAAAAATACCAACCGGAGAATTAATAATAAATAAACCGGTGGTATGTTCAAGGCTACCGTAAATAATTAAATAAAGATAGTAGCCTAAAACAATGGGAAATCCCATAGGAAAATATTTGTGGTTGAATATAAAAAGTAGTATCCACTGCCACCAGCCAAAACTCGATCAGGGGGGACGGAGACGTGCCCCCTCGACTAACAGACCCCGGGGCAATTGAATTGCCCCAGCCAGTACGTCCACAATATGGTGGTTTGTACTGGTTCTGTTCAGAATTTGAGACTAGTAAAGTCAATGGTGACTTTACATGCCCTGGGAGACAGTAGTCAGTCCCAGGGTATGGAGTCTATACTGGGGGGTCACTATGACACCCCTGTGTTACTACACTGAGGGTGCTGTGTAACGCACATTACAAAAACACATAAAGCCCTATGGGGTAAAAGACCCCATAGCCCATTAAGCACATATAGATTCAAAGAAACACACTCAAATCATGCCCAAGAGTGAGGGTAAAAGAGTCTCACTCTTGGCAGGAGAAAAAAATAAACCCCAAAAATCCAGCAAAGCTGCTGGGGGACTCACTAGGTTAGGAAATTCAGCCTAAACAGAGAATTCTCCCTAACACTTACATTTTAAATATTTGGAAGACTTATTGTGTTTTGATCCATTGATAAGCACCTGTGGCGCTTGGACACTGACAATCAAGATTTGCTAGAATGAAAAGTTTTTGAATAAGTCCCAGTGTTTGTAAAAATAGGGCAAACCTTACCCTAGCGCTATTACTGTGTAAATTTGCACTTGCACCGGTGCAAAGTTTCTGTAATCTGGCCACTGGTGTAATGGCAATTAATAAATATATATTGTACATTACTGTCACCAAAACAAATACCCTGAGATGTTTTGCTCCTTCTGTGTTACTAACTTATATTAACCAGTGTATTGTAGGACTCTATAGAGAAAGCTGACTAATTGTTACATTTCGAGTACTTTTTTATTTTGCCTTACCATTTTTGGTAATGATACTCCTGTCTTCAGTTTGTTATTGCCTACTGATTTGTTAATGTTTTAAATAACAAGGTAAATGTCCCTATTTTGTTTTCTTTTCTGCCAAGCTGCCCTGTTTAAAATGTTGTTTTTTATTGTGTCAAGTTTAAGAAAGTAATCAAAAAAGAGTTTACGAAATACATTGGTAAGCTGGTAGCTAACTATGTGTACTTAATAAATGTTCAGATAGGGGATGATAATGTTTAGGGACTTCAGCTAAATTTTTCCACAACCGGTTCATTTTTAATAGACGTATTTAACTTTGTGACAATTGTACATTCTTGCTAGTTTTAAAGATCTGTGAGCCTTCTTTAGACTGCTTATTGTGTTTATTAAACTATTTGTCCATTTTAAAATATTTACCTTTCTGTACATATTTCTCACTACCTTGCTTTATTGTAAACGGTGTATTTTTCACTAAATCGATGATGTGCGTAATTGTGACTAGCCCACTCCCTTTGCAAGAGTGAAGGTATACTGCTCAGTCTTGTTTACCATTGTGAGAGTTTGTTCCAACCTGGTGAACCTACTACAAGCTGGTCTCCAGAAGCCTTCCCCAGAGGACTTGGCTAAACACTACCTAATACTCACACCTGCCCAGCATACATACATGTCCACCTTTAAAGGACACACTTTACCCCACACAACGTCCACAACCACCAAATACAGTTTTTTAAAGTGGAATACTTTTTTATATCGGTTATGAAACTAACACACTTGATGGATTCACTACAGTATTTTGTGGCATTCTATTTCTATTATTATTGTAAAGAAACACATTGGGTGTATTAAAATTATATGAAAAATGATAATAAATAATACTGAAATGCAAGCAATTTATTTTCTGACTTACTGGACTCTCCTGTTTTTGTTAAATGTGCAGGTTGTTGAAGGATGCGCTACATGACGCACATTTTGGAGTCCGGTATGAGCATGTTCTTGGTGCTCTTCTATCAGCCTGTGGGATTGAATTGAGGGAGGAGCTGATGAAGGAGAACAGACTTGTGCAACTTTTAGGCATTGTTGCTGAAAAGGTTAGACAAGCCAGCGGATCTACGAGGCAGGTGTGTTAAATAAATAGAAATCTTACAGATAACTTAACATGTTTAAAACATTATCGTGATGATTGTCCACTTTTAGTCCACACAAAGGAAGTCACATTCTCTCATGTTTAAGATTGTGCCAGTTGCAGCGCAGATGTTTTACCACCTTATCAAAAAAAGGAATAGGTATATGATTAGATAATTTTGTTCTTTTTCTGTTAGATTCATTGAAACACCTAAAGGCACTTGCTTCCACAGTTCTAAGACTGAGCATGGAAACTTCTCTGGAGTTCCATGTTGTTAGGGTAACATGTACAATTACAATTTAAAACTTATTTGGAAAGAAGGTTGAAGACCATTAAATAAAAAAAATTAAAAAACAAGTGATCGAAGAAAGAGGTTTTAAATACAAATCTAAAATAAGGGACTCGTAGTAGGTAAACACTGATGTGTGGTGGCGGGCAATCTGAGCCCGAAGTGGAAATGGTGGCAAATTTAAATTGGCCTAATTACAAAAGCCCTTCTTCAGAAGCATGTATTCACGTTGATTTTTTGTTGGCATATCTCACCTGAAAAGGGTGAGGCTAGAATACTGTTGAATACATTTAGTTACATTGAGACCTGATTACATGGGGAGGCACCCCCACAAATCTGTGTGTGTTGGGATAGATTTTATTTTTTTCTGTTTTCCTCCCATAGACATTTATAAGACACACTTTCTTTTTTACTTTGTTTTACACCTGGTTTGGCTGTTTGGAGGGAAGTAAAGTCTTCTGCTTTACTATCCTTGTCTTTTTGCTCATTCTTGTGTGGAAAGTGGTCAGCCCATAAGCCTATCAGTACTGCAAGACTCTTGGTGAATTTATTGAGTTTTTTCAATTGCACACATTACCCTAAAGTGAAGTGCGGTTATGATACTTTGTATCCTCATTCCTTTTTTCTGTAGTGCTTTTTGGATCCATTTAGAGTGTGCCAGGGATAAGGCGGTGGCAACGGATATTCTTCTACCCTGTTTTATATTTTTTATCCGTGCACTTTTGCATTTACTGCAAATGGCTACAAAAGGTGGCTAGCACCCTAAGATGGCAGTGCACTAGGATTTTGCCTGTTCTTTAGCCATTTTTTTTAATTTGTTTATTGGCATTTCTCAGATAATATGATTAAACGACGTTTGCATATTCAATTCTATAACAAGACCGGAAGCGAGCATTATGCTTAGCTTCTTTATTACTGCTAAACAACAGCCTATCAAAACTGACTTTTTATTTTTTTACAAGTTAGCCATATACAACTGGCTTAAAACAAAGAAAGAAAAGAAAAAACAGAGTAACCAAACATCTTATGAAGAAAGGTGTATCCAAACTACAACCCCCATAAGTCTTAGGTGCTAGGTAGTCCATAGCCAATGAGGTTTGCCCTGCTGCTATAAACCTCTGCTGTCCTAGGTCCTTTCCTCTCTTCTTTTTTGGCTGCTAACGACAGCTAAGTACATTCTTATTTCCTTAGTCCAATATTGAAAAACGTTAAGCTTAAAGCGGTTGAACTGAACTTACTTTATTAAATATTGTTAACAAGCGCAGTGTAGCTAATTTAGTGTGCAGCGCGTGTTTCTCTTTTTCTCAGTCAGAGTGTAGATAGGGAAGCGACCGAGCCGCGAGCGATCTCGCTTGTCTTCAGGCTCCGGTCGTGAGGTGAAGTTAATGTAGACATGAAGGGTGGAACGAGATACGCGCTAGTTTTGGGTCGCATATAGAGCGGGGGAAGAAAGCTGTGGCGCCCTTCCCTATGCGGTTTGCGCATGCGCTAGTAGATTTCAAACCCTTGTACAAACGTACGACAGTTGCCTGCAGCCTGACAAGCTCCACAGAGTCGCCTATGCATATTTTCGTGGTGATTCTTCAGCGTTTCAGGAGGAAAGTAGAGGCTGATGAGAATTTCATTAAAAAAAATAATAATAATTAAGATTAAATATTTATATATACAAACCTCAGAAACGCTCGACCTGCTAACAGCAGTTGCACATTCAGGTCGCACTGTGGAGCTAAGAGGCCTTCAGCAGGGTTTACTTCTCACAGATCACACAACATGGCTTGTGACAGAGGAGAAGAGGAATGGAGCGAGTACAGTGATCAGGAGCAGACTCTACAGGAAGAGATCGATTACAGGATGATCCAGGTGAGGGGACCTCCACTACTCAGCCTCAAGAGAATATGAATAGGGGGGTGTAAAGCACCCCGGAAGAGGAAACACTCATCTACCCCTCCTCCCTTCCCCCCCGGGCCCATTGATGGGAAAGAGAGAAAAGCCCCAAGAGGCAGATGATGCAGGCTTAAGAATGCTTTTCTAGAAAAATCAGCAGTGCCCAGCCTCGTACCCCCTACCCCAGGGGCAAAAAACATGAGGGACGCTCTCTCATCCTCAGAGGAGTTCGACCAGAAGATGATGATATTTCTGATATGTTTGAGCCCGACACTATCAGGCACCCTAGATCCACGGAGTGGACTCCATCTCCCAGAGTAGCCCTATATATGTCGCAAAAAATAATAAAACCACTTGAGAAAGAAACCAGATTCTGCCTTAGAGCTGAATGCCCTAGACCAGAGCTTACCGGGAAGGTAGCTGATACCCCAGAGCTAGACCCGAAAATGCTAACCTTTATAACTAAGGCGGACAAGGATACCAGTAGGGGTATGGTCCGCGCCTGGAGGTCCTGCCAGGATAAGATACTGGACTTGATGGGGCCAATTGCAAAAATAATGGACCTGGCAGAGAGGTCCATGGACACGGGTGAACCCGTAGACCCATTCATTTTAGTCGGCTGGGCGCAGAGAGCAGTTTGCTTACTGGGGAACGCTCTCAGCACGCTCTCAGCGGAAAGGTGAAGATCTACGCTTCTAGAGATAGACAGTAAACTAGGAGACCTAGCCTCTTATGAAGCTGGGGAAGGGGCACAAGGCCTCCTCTTTGGGGACACGTTCGTCAAAGAGATGAATACGTTTGTGGGAACCTACACAGCGCTAGAGAGGGCGCAAGCCTCAATAAGGAAGGTATTACTGGGAAAGGTTTTCGCAGGGGCCAGTCAATAGGGAGGCTGCTCGTCTGGCCGGTTCAATTCCAACAGAAGGCCCCAAGATCCAAGAGCCCAATATTGGGAAACGCGCCAGCAGGACACCTTCTTTCCTAACAGACCTAACAGAAGTAGGGGATTCAGGCGCCGCAGAGGATACGTCAGGCACCAGAATAATACCACATGTGAGAGAGCGCAGAGCGATGTATCCCCCAGTAGGAGGGAGAACCTTACTTTTCTTGCACAATTGGTGTGAGTTTTCAGCAGACCCGTGGGTCCTACAGACAGCGCAGGGTTTCCATCTAGAGTTCATAGAGACTCCAAAGCAGCAGAGCCCCCCTCCGCGCATGCACATATCACAAGCAGAGACTATGCTATTGGAGGCAGAGATTGAAGCGCTGCAGCAGAAACAGGTCATAGAGAGAGCGCAACCACGCACAGAGGGTTTCCTAAGCAACATGTTTCTGGTCCACCGCAAGGGCAAAGTTCGACCAGTCATCAATTTAAAGGAATTAAACAGCTGGCTAATATACAGGCATTTCAAAATGGAGGGCATCCATCTATTAGCGGATCTGCTCAGAAAGAACGATTGGCTAGTGCGTCTAGATTTGAAGGACGCTTAGCTGACAGTCCCATAGCACCGCAATTCCGCCCATTTCTAAGATTTGTATGGAAAGAGGGAGATATGGCAGTTCAAATCCCTGCCATTCAGGCTAGCATCAGCCCCTTGGGCCTTCACCAAACTATTAAGACCTGTGGTGACCGCCCTAAGAGAACAGGGAATCCGGATGATCATCTATTTGGACATCTTTTTAATGGCAGAAGACAAGATGAGGCTGCAGAAGCAAGTGCAATGCGCAGCTTCCTAGATCACAGGACTAGGATTTCTAATCAGTTCAGAGAAGTCAGTATTGACGCCATGCAGAAGGCTAGAATTCCTAGGCTTCACAGTAGATCAAGAAAAGCCACTTTAGAACTCCCAGCGGCCAAGATACGGTCCATAAAGAGGGATCTGAGGGCAGCCCTGAAGAAACCGGATATATTGCTTCGGAATCTAGCCAGGATAGTGGGACTCCTCGCAGCCTCTATCCAGGCGATCTTCCCCGGGCCGCTACACTATCGAGCTCTTCAGAGGCTTAAGATCAAGTATCTCCAGAGAGGATGGAGATATCATTATCAAGTTCCACTGGACGAGGACAGCAAAACAGAGCTCCGCTGGTGGCTACACAACATGGAGGCGTGGGGCGGCCGAGCCATATTCAGAGACGTTCCAGAGCTTACCATAGAATCGGATGCCAGCAGATCAGGCCGGGGCGCCAGATGCGGGCATTCGGAGACAGGAGGAAAATGGTCCCAGGAAGAGCTAGAGCTTCACATAAATTGTTAAGAGCTCCTTGCAGTATCCTTTGCGGTCAAAGCTTTTACCAAGGACAAAGCACAATGTTGCATACTCCTTGGGATGGACAATATATCTGCAGTAAGATATATCAACAAGCTAGGAGGCACGAAATCCAAGATGCTAGCGGAGCTGGCGAAGGATTTCTGGCAGTTCCGCCTGGAGAAAAGGATAGCATTCATAGCAAAATATCTTCTGGCAGCGAAAAATACAGTAGCAGACTGGAACTCCCGATACTTAACAGACTTGAGCGACTGGAGACTACACAGATCAGTATTCGAGAGGTTAGAGCAGTAGTGGGGCCCTTTGCATACGGACCTGTTTGCCTCAAGGCTAAACGCCCAACTGCCAAGATACTTCAGTTGGAGACTGGATCTGGAAGCAGTGGAGACGGACGCGTTTCTGCACCCCTGGAGAGATCACGCACATTATGCGTTTCCCCTCTTTGTGATGCTGGCAAGGGCAGTAGCAAAAGTGCGCAGGGACAAGGCGAATCTGGTCATTGTGATGCCGATATGGAAATCACAAGCGTGGTTTCCAGTTCTGATGGAACTTTCCACGGATTTCCCCCAGAAGATTTCGCACAGAGTGGATCTCCTATCCGATCCGTTAGGGGCTCCACATCCCCGGATCCAGGATTAGACACCAACCCTCTTGGCATGCAGAATTTCAGGCGAAGATGGTGTCTGCCAGGACTTTCAGCAGAAGCTGCAGAGTTCATCAAGGTTTCATGGGCCCCTTCCACAGTGAGAAGCTACAATTCCGCTTGGCAAGCCTGGGAAATATGGTGCAGGGTGAGGGGTATTTCTCCCATTTCAGCACCTATAGTTCAGGTTATTAATTTTCTAGCGTCCCTAACTACCTCAGGCAAGACCTTTAGAACAATAGGGGTCTATAGGTCAGCAATCTCAGCCGGGCACGAGCTGATAGACAGACTCCCCATAGGTGAACACCCGGCAGTAATAAGGTTTATTAAAGGAGTCAGGGTAAGCAGACACCCCCTTCCTAAGTACTCATCTCTTTGGGACGTTAATAAGATTCTGCAATTGTTTGAGCAGTGGCCAAGAAACAAGCTATTGTCTAAGAAGCAGCTTTCAGGGAAATTAGCCACACTGTTATGTCTAGTATCTTGTAGAAGAGTCTTGGATGTTAAAGCGCTAGAGGTAGACAGAAAGGTATTTTATCCAGAGGGAGTAGCGTTTAATATTGCGCAGCGGACCAAGACAAATTATCTAATTATCACATATCCCTATTTCCCAGACAACTGTAAACTTTGTGTAGCACAATGTATAAAGCGCTATGAGCGACTACAGCATCGATAAGGCCGCAGAGTGCAACTCAATTGTTAATTGCGTGCAGAAAGCCATTTAAAGCAGTGGAGGTGGCCACAATAGCGAGATGGGTGAAAGAAGTTATGGAGATAGCAGTAATAGACATTTCCGTCTTTGGAGCTCACTCGACCAGAGGAGCGATGGTTTCTAGAGCTTTTGCAGTCAGAGTTCCACTGCAAGAGATCATGAATGCAGCTGACTGGTCCAGCGATTCTGATTCCAGAACATTCTATTTTAAACCAGTCTCGAATCTGACATCAGCGGTGGTACAGAGCTTTGAACAAGCATAATGCTCGCCTCCGGTCTTGTCATAGAATAAAGATTGCCCAAGCGCTCAGGGCAGGAAGTCTTTATTCTATTAAAGACACGGAGGCGAGCATTATCCCACCCACAAGGAATTGTCTCTAAATTCATGATGTACAATATGCTAAGTATTATGAACATTGACGAGCGATTTCCCCCCCTAACATTGTCAATCTCTATTTTTTTGCATAGGAGAGGAAAAAAAAAGTTCTTGAGAGTAATGGCTTAAGACACCAGCAGGGAGATTATCGGCGAGGAAGTTGAGTGGGATAGAGGAGTGCAAGACAGCAGTGATTATTGAGCGACTCAAGTTATATAAGACTGTTTAATTAGACTGTTGCATCGTTTAAGCAGCTCAAGAAAAAGAAAAGGAAAGGACCTAGGACAGCTGAGGTTTATAGCAGCAGGGCAACCCTCATTGGCTATCCGGACTGAGGCTATGGACTACCTAGCACCTAAGAAATATGGGGGTTGTAGTTTGGATACACCTTTCTTCATAAGATGTTTGGTTACTCTGTTTTTTCTTTTCTTTCTTTGTTTTAAGCCAGTTGCATACGGCTAACTTGTAAAAAAATAAAAAGTCAGTTTTGATAGGCTGTTGTTTAGCAATAATATAGAAGATGAGCACAATGTTCGCCTCCGTGTCTTTAATAGAATCAAGACTTCCTGCGCTGAGCGCTTGGGCAATCTTTATTGTAGGTTGATACTTTATAGTACGACAGGCCAATAAACTTGAACAGAAGGAACAACAAAACAGGGGGAGGGGGTAACCAATATTATGAGGGTAAAAGAAGAAAGTAAACCAATCAAAAGCCAACCAGTTTTGTTAGTATAATACATATTCCTGCTGTTCTCAATCAGTATTGTATGTAAGGCATTAATATACGAAAGTTGCATTCCGCATGGGAAGGGGGGGGCATATAATAAGCTTTACAGTTGACAAGCTTTACAGAAATGGGCTGACATAAGTTCCGTCCTCGTCTAAGGCAGTTCATGGAGGTTTGTCATCAGAAGGATAAAGAGCGGTATTAACCAATGCTTTCCATCCTTCAAAAAGTCCCCCCCCACCATGCACATTTATAGCATGCCCCCATGCCGATGTCTCGGCTGCAATCGCAGCGTTGCGTTTCTTTTAGCCAGATTTCATACTGCGGACCTCCTGATCGATTTCCAAGCCATGGAAATACACCTTTTACCCAATATACAGGCTAGGTCCCTGAACCTGAAGCCATGTTTGTTTTTATTTTATTTATTTATTTTATTTATTTGTTTATATAGCGCTAAAAGCCTGCGGGCATCAGAGCGCTTACAAGTAGACAGGACAACAGAAATCCAAGACGGGACAAGATATGTGGGGTCGGTGTTACATTATTACGGTGTTTACTGGTTTTAGTGTACATTCCCAGTATGCATTCTTGTGGTGTCCATTTGAACCTGGTGATCCCTGCGCTTTCGCAGGTATGTTTAATTCTGGTCCAAAACCTTTGTACCAAATCACATTCCCAGAACATGTGCATTATATGGGCGTCTGCATGACCACATGTAGGACTGTTGGATGTTGCATCTTTATTAAATTTGGCAACCCTAGCCGGGTTAAATGTGCGGGGAAGGACATTGACCTGGAAAAGTCGGAACCTTGCATTGCGTGAGACATTTTTACCATGACTGAGCGCCCACAGCCACTGTTTATCTGTGAAATCTTCTCCCAGATCTGCCTCCCATCTTGCCCTGAGCTTTGCTTGGTCTGTAATTGTGCTTTCAATTAGGGCCTTGTATGATCGAGACACCGGTCTCCATCCGTCTTCTAATTCGTACATAAGTGTAAGGAGCTCGTTTGATTGGGGTCCGTCGGCCAATCTGGACAGACGCGCTTAGCGAATTTAGTTATCTGCATATATCTTAGAAACTGCCCTCTTGGAAGACGCTCGCTACGGGTGAGGTCTGGGAATTCTCTGTAAGTGCCACTCTCATACATGTCTCCCCACGTTACAATGCCAAACTCCTCCTGGCACTGGGCTACTTTCAACTCTTGGGAATCCCACTGCGTGTTAACCAGTATAGGTCTGTGTGGGCAATAGGGTAAGCTTCAGAATTCTCATTGCCCGGAGCCAGACTTGTCTGCCTAGTGTCAGTAGTAGCGGGTGGAGTGCCTGCTTGCTCGGATGGTGCTCTTGTAGTCGCACAGGGCGGATCAAGTCCTCCAGGTAAGTGTGTTCTGTGTGCGGTTTGTCTACTAACCATTTGACGCTGAAGCTAAGCTGGGCCGCCAGATAGTAGTATTATAGTTTTGGTAGCTGTATTCTGCCCTTTCCCAAGGGGAGTGTCAATATTGTTGTGGACAGTCTGTCTCTTGGGGCCCTATAAAAAGGTTCTCAGAGTGGCCTCTAATTCACGGAAAAAGGGAGCAGTATTAAAATAGGCGAAATTTGTGAATCCGTATTACAAACGTGGTAATATGATCATCTTTGTAATGGCCACCCTGTCCACAAGCGAGAGAAGTAGAATGGGCCAAAATACCATTTATTTTTTTTAACTCCCTCCACTGCTCTTAGTGTGTTTATAGCATGTGTTTGTTCTGGAGTATGTTCAACCCTTATGCCCAGGTATCTGAAGGAATCATGTTCCCACTTCAATCCCCAGTCCAATGCAGAGGTTAACTTGGTGTCATTCAATCCTGCCAGGGGGTAAAGACATGATTTATATTTATTGAAAGTGATCCCAGAAACCTTGCGAAGTTGTTTAATATCTCAAGTACTAGGGGCAGGTTGTGGTGTGGCTGGGATAGGAAAAGTAACACATCGGAATGGTTAAAAACCTGGTTATTTAACCAATACCAGTATAACAAGTTATTTAACCTTTACTAGTATAATGCCCATCTGTTGAAATCAATGTTCACAAGTGTATTATATGTTCTTCTGATTGTAATTAACTTCTGTACTCTGTACAAATGAATGACCATTGCCAAAGCTGTCTGTAACCACGCCATGATACCCCAGGGTCTGGCCGTGTAACAAATGAATAAAATGAAATCGGCGTACAAGGAGAGTAGGTGAGTGGTATTTCCTATACATATCCAAGCCTCAAGGTATTCCGGCCTGAGGTATGCAGCAATAGGTTCCAGTGCTAGTATGTAGAGCATAGGGGAGCGAGGGCATTTTTGGCGGGTCCCTCTGTATGTCCCATAGTTTTGGATACATATCGCCCTGTTTTGATTCTAGCAGTGGGGGTAGTGTACAGTATCTTGACCCATCTTCTAAAGTATGCTCCAAATCCAAACCTCTTTAATGCTGCCTCTAGCCGTTCCCAATAAACTGAATCAAAAGCTTTATTGCTCTGGGCGCCCGTTTGTCTGTCCAATTACGTGTTGTAGCCTGTGTAAGTTCAGGGTAGTGTTGCGATATGGAACATAGCCAGTTTGGTCCGCGTGTATTAGTGACGCTATATACTGCCGGAGTCGGGATGCGAGCATTGTCGTTAAAGGAATGGTTTGCACAAAAAATGTTATTGGCCAAAAAGATAGGCAATAATAAAAAAAAATATATACTGGCACTTTTTTTCTTTTTAAGTCCCTATGTAAAATTTTGAGCAATTAAAGCTCAAAATTTACAAAAGCAAGCACATGGGGGCATCCATTTTGTGAAATGGATTCCCGCCTGTGCTCGCTTTTGCTTTCGCAGCACTAATGAAGGAAAAGCTAGCCAGCTGTAGTAAACAAAAGCTACCACTGGGTGGCTTTTCCTTCATTGGTGCCGGGACTCGCAGGACGGAGACCGGAGACTACAGGCAGAAAAGCTGCAGCTGCATCTCGGTAAGTGCTATTTTTTAAATAAAAAAATGCACTAGCTGCGTTTTTTTTCTTACGTTTTCCGGGCTGGAGGAGCCTGAAAAACTTAGAAATAAAACCGTAGCTTTAAAAACTTTGTATTTATGTTTGAGGTAGCTTTTGAAGCTACCGCAAACATAAATACAACGTGATTGTGTTTGAAAACGCTGCGGTTTTTCTTTCTAAGTTTCTCAGGCTCCTCCCACGGGAGCACCGGAGACCCAAAGTGAAAGCCAAGGCAGGCAGAAACACAACGCGGTCATGTTTCCATGCCGCAGTGTTTCTGCTTACAGCAGCTTTTCCATTTGGTGCTCTCTGGCGCCCCGTGGGGAGCCAGAGAGCCCCAAATGGGAAAGCGGCTGCAGGCAGAAACACAAAACGGTTGTGTTTCGAAAACGCTGCAGTTTTTCTTTCTAGGTTTGTCAGGCTCCTCCGGCTCGGAGGAGCCTGAGAAACTTAGAAAGAAAAACCAATGAAGGAAAAGCCACCCAGTGGTAGCTTTTGTTTACTACAGCTGGCTGGCTTTTCCTTCATTAGTGCCGCAAAAGCGAGCACAGGCGGGCATCCATTTCACAAAATGGATGCCCCCATGTGCTTGCTTTTGTAAATTTTGAGCTTCAATTGCTCAAAATTTTACATAGGGACTTGAAAAAAAAGTGGCAGTATATTTTTTTTTATTATTGCCCATCTTTTTGGGCAATAACATTTTTTGGCCGAACCATTCCTTTAATAGTTTTACGTCACAATTTAACATAGCCAATGGTCTGTATGAATCGCACACGTCTGCTGGGTTCCCTGGTTTAAGAATGGGAATTATCCATGTTTCTCTCATTGTATTCAGAAGTTTCCCGTTTTCAAAGGTCTCCTCAAAGACCTTCAGGAGTGTTGGGCAACCGTACTTTAGTATGTTTTATAAAACTCTGCCGGGAGGCCGGCGTCTTCCCTGAGGCGGATGCAGTAATAGCCTCCTTTAGGTCCCGTAAGGTGAAGGGTTGGTCCAAGAGATCACGTTGGCTGGTAGTAAGTGTAAGGAACTTAATTTCAGTGAAGGCCTCCTATGTCATTTGCAGGGATACAAGCATTATGGCTATATAATGTAGCATAACAAGTGGCAAATATGTAATTAATTGCAGATTGCGCCCTCCATGGTTCCCCACATTCGTCCCTCAAGAGCGTAATCTTAGTTTTGGGATGTTCCCTGCGGCATAGCCAGGCAAGTAGCCTCCCTGACATATCCCCTTCCGCGTGTGTGCGTGCGGTGCTGGCGGCGTGATCAAACTATGATAATCGGTCCCAAGTGGTTTGATGATCGAGTCGAGCGACTCTTTCTGTAGGTTGTATTGTTTCCAATTCCCTCACTTTACTTTCTAGAGCTTTTAGCTCTGCTTTTACTTGTGTCCGAACTCCTCCAGCCCCAGCAATAACTTCTCCTCTAGTGACCACTTTTAGTGTTTCCCAGACCGTCCCCCATCTTTCTACACTGCCGATGTTTTCCTCAAGGAAAAGAGCCAGTGTCTCTCTAAGTTGTTCTGTAAAGGCCAGGTCCAACAGTGCATCTGTAGGCATGCGCCACGTCGGGACAGGGGTGCGTGGTGTCTCATAGTTCCACCTCACAATAAGGGGAGAGTTATCTGATATTACACAGGCCATATATTTTGCACTTGCAAAGTTCTGCCGTTGTTCGGTGTTCACAAAAATGTAATCTAACCTTGTGTGAAGGTCATGTGGAGAGGAGTAGTAAGAGTACTCCTGCAGGTCCGCGGGATTCGCCTGCCATACATCTGCCAAGGCTAGTTCTGTCAGTTCAGTGTTAAGAGCCATTGCCGCATGGGAGGTTCGAGACCAAAGGAGTATGGACCTATCTTGTGTTGTGTCGCACACGCAATTTGAATCCCCACCCCATATAAAGAAAGCATACCTTTAGGGGGTTATTCGGGCGGTCAGTGTTTGAATGTGTGCCGCTATAGCATGGTTCGGGAAATAGGAATTAACAATAACCACCTCCACGCTACCTATATACCCTTAAGGATGACGTATCGGCCCTCAGTGTGTCTTTCGCAATTTAGGAGCTGAAATAGTAGTGAGCCATCAACCCATGTGAGGACACCTCTTGCGCACTTGGAGTATGGGGCGCCATATACCCCACCACCCCAATATTTTGCTACGGTCTCCTGCTCCTTGCTTTTCAGAGAAGTCTCTTGTAGGAGGGCTATCGAAATCTTCTTGCTGAAGTTATGACTTAACCCTGTTTTTATGGATGTATGTACCGAGGCCCCTCACATTCCATGTGATGATTTTAATCTGTGTCATGCTTCCATACACGTTTTTCCCTAGAGCAAGCACTGATTCTATGTGTTTCAGTGCCTACATGAATGTGGAACTGCCAGCGGCACAGTACATGTTTCAAACAGCAACTTCTTTGCTTACACTTAAATGCTGTGCAGTGTGCAGAACAAAAAGCATCAAGAATCACTTTGGTTGGGTAAATCAAACTAAACTTCAATAACCAACCGCGGAACATGGGGTTCCAACTATACCCAACAGATATGGTCAGCTCGGGCCTTCTAGAGCTCCCGTCCCAGAGCAGGCACCAGCCAAAAAGTCCAGCAGGGGTCACCTGCCAACTGTCCTTATGGATAGGGGGGGGATTCCATCTGAGCTCAGTGGGCTGAGTCCCCAGCTCCAGCATACTAGCTGCTACTTCAACGGCATTGTTCATAACTTGTCATAAGTTGTAATACAGTTGAAGTGGTCTTATTCTCAATGTCTGGGCATTCCATAGCAAATGCCGGTCATCAATGGTTGCATCTAAATGGCTGTGTCTTTTGTTCCCTGATGTTTAGGACATTCATACATGTCCAGGTTGCTATGTTCTAACCATACCATACTGCCTCTGGGCTTTCGAAGAACCTTGATTTGCCTTCATATATCACTTTCAGCCTTGCAGGGTACGTGAGCATGTACCTTATTCCGGAGCCTGCCTTTGACTGAAATGTATCTGTTCTGTTGCTGCTGCACTAGGGGGATGTAAGCTGGGTAGACAGCTACTTTTGAGCCACCACGCTCAATCTCTCCACCATTTCTAGAGAACTGCAGCAGTACTTCTCTGTCTCGAAAATTCAGTATTTTGGCTATAATCGGGCAGGGGTGTGACCCAGCTGGGGGCTTTTTTTGGATAGATCGGTGTGCTCTCTCTACTGCAAATCCTTGTGACAGTTTGCCTGGACCAACTTCCTGCAGGAACAGGTTTTCAATATAGGTCGTAGGGTCTCTGCCTTCTGTATACTCTAGTATTCCAAGAACCTTGACTTTATTCCTGCGGGAACGGCCCTCTGCATCTTCTACCCTCTGTTCGAGGAAGCGATTTTTGCTTTCTAGCGTTTTCAGCCTGGCAGTTGGATCAGTAGTAGTGGCAGTGATTTCTTTTAATTGTTACTCCATGTTTGAGACTCGCTCTGCCAGAGTTAGCAAATCATGGCGTAGTAACTGTACGTCCATTTTTAATCTGATATATTTTGCGCTCTAGAGAGGTTCTGAGGGCCGCAATCGCCACTAGCACCTTATCTTGCTGCAGGTCCAAACTGACCTCTATCTGTTATTCCTGGACCGCTCTCAGCTGTGATTGATACTGGCCTCTTCCCGAGCCCTCCAAAGGAGTCCATTATGTTTCCTTTCTGTTTATTCTTTGTATTGCGCATAACATCTGCCTGGGCAGTTTCTCCTTGTCTTGTCGTCAATGTGTCTCAGTAGTGGTCTCAGTGGGCACTTCTTTGTTGCCGCCCCACCTTCCGTTGAGCCACCGGTCTGTGCAAGCGTGGGTTAGTCTAGTTGTTCATCGGCGTGATTTACCCAGGGTTCTGGTGTCCGTTGCCTGTAGCCTTGCACTACTGCCAATTGAGCAGTGACCACGGTCGCCATGCGTTCAGATGGAGTATATCTCCTTAATAGGCCATTCTTCAGGGTCTCGGGCTGAAAGATGTATGTCGCTACGTGAGCTTTTGTATAGGCGGCACTAGCAGCAGTGATTAATAGGATGGGATAAGCTTGTCTGATCACGCCTGGGGCGCTACTCACTAGCACAGCCGGCTTGACTTGATCATTTTACCAATTATTGGGGGACTTATCAAGGGCAGCGTCTCATACCCAACCAAATGTCCATCTAAAGGGTGCTGGCACTGGCACTCGCCGTATTAACCAGTTGGGCCGCAGCGTCTTTGTTATGAACAGTTTTCAAACATGACGTAGTGGGGGCTTTTCTGCAAAGATGGCTTCAGAGGTGCATTGTAGGTGTTGGCTAGGGGGGTCCGGGCCTGGTACGGTGTAGAGGGAGAAGGCTGGTTACTGCTGGTTCAGTCGCTTTTGCTTCTTCAGGGTGTGTTCCACGAAGGCCTATTGTCTATGGTTGCACTCCCCAGTTGTACCGCAGATTCTGGCAGGTGGGCTCTGACCTAATGTATTTGCTGCGCGTCTTATGACATGGTCTCTCTTCTCGCAGTGCTTCTGTACCTGTGTGGCTGCTTATTGTCAGCCGCCGAGTCTGCGTCTTCACGCCGCTTTCATTGGCAGTCAG
Source organism: Ambystoma mexicanum (assembly GCF_040938575.1). Lineage (NCBI taxonomy): Eukaryota > Metazoa > Chordata > Amphibia > Caudata > Ambystomatidae > Ambystoma > Ambystoma mexicanum. Next base: position 818,656,289 of record NC_090934.1, on the reverse strand, counting down.
GTCCGCCAGGCTCCGCTGCAGGGTCCAGGTGTCTGGCATCCCCGCAGGGGAGTCGCCGGGCTGCGCACCAAGTTGTACGTCGGCAGTGTTCAACGTTCAGCCCTGCCAGTGTTTGGGACACAACAAGGCACGTGGGAGGAGTTCTTGTAGTCGCTTCAGTGCGCCGTTGTCGTCTTCGACCGCCAACATTGTTTGATTGTGCGGGTCCTTCTCAACATAGCTTCAGCAGAGTGGTGCTGCACGCAGCAGCCGCCATCTGCCTGCCTTTCTCGGCACGCTTGTCGGCTCTTAGTCGGATTTTCAGATCCTCTGTGGCCACAAATATGCCCAGGTTTATTCGATCCAGGCAGCAGAGGTTGTCGGGGAGTTGACCCAGAAAGCAAGGTACAAGAAAACAGGCTAATAAGCGCAGTTTACAGAATCTTCGTAGGATGAATGCCAGAGCTCACTGTAAACACAGCCTTACAGCATGACCCCCAGGCCACACCCCTGTTTGGTCTTCAGCCATATTCCTCTTTGGACTTCTTCCTGGCATCTAGGGTGCTGGATTACCATATATTGGAAGCCCTTTTCCAGGGAAACCTGCCTCTATCCCGGGGGAGGAGGGGAGAGAACGAGAGAGAAAAAACACACACATACACACACACACACACACACGCGCACGCGCACACGCACACGCACACGCACACGCACACACGCACACACACACACACACACACGACCTGTCTCTGAAGAGAGTGGAAAAGAGGAGGACACCCACCCAGTACCACACCGATTCATCAATAGAGCCCAATATGGAGTAGCTAACCTTGCATCTACAGGAAGGGAATAACCCAGACCAGGCTTACAAAGAGACTGGAGACCTGAGGCTGCACAAAACACATTCTGGTAGGATATATGTGATATTTTATTTGTATTGCGCTCATACACAAGTGTTTCAGTGCATGACGAGGCAAGGGGGGACAAAAACAACAATCTTATAGGTCCAGTGACATTGAGAATGTGCAAGTGTGGGGCAGAGGGAAGGGAGAGGGGAGAAGTGGAAAGTGCTGAGCAAGGGATAAAAACAACTGGTAGTGCAACGAGCGAGGTGGCAAGTGCAGGTTTAGGGCGCAGACAAAGGGTGTCTGATAAGTGCATGTAGTGGGACTGTAGGGTTACAGATAAAGACCCAGGTGCAGGGTTGCCAGGAGGCAGTGCGGATGTGTGGCTGGGTCGGCAGGGTCCTGGGCCCAAAAAACAGAGGGTAACCAGGGGCCCAGTGCCAAGCAGAGCAGATCAGCAAGGGGGCGAGGAAGAGCAAAGGCAGAAGCAAAGAGGAAGGTCTTGAGGTGCTTCTGCAACCGTAGATGGTTCTCCTCAAGTTTCAGAGAGGCAGGGAGGCTGTTCCATAGTGAGGCCCCAGCAGAGGAAAGAGATCTACCCCCAACTTGTTGCTTGGAGAAGCAACTGACCCTGAGGGACTTGGAGGTGGAGGAGCAAAGAGCTCGAGAAGGAAGGTATTTATGGAGGGAGAGTTGAAGGTAATGTGGTCCCAGGCCCCAGAAAGCCCTGTGGAAAAAGCAGAGGGTTTGGAATTTAATGAAGAGATTTCAGGGCTGGAGAGATACGATCCCAGGGTTGGAGGCCAAAGACGAGTCTCACAGTTCTGTTCTGGATGAGTTACAGAGGGTGGAGAGTAGAAGCAGGCAGATTTAGAAAGAGGCTGTTGCAGTAGTCCAGCCTAGAGAGAACCAGAGCTCGAAAGACATTGAGCTTCTGGGGGAAGCAGAGGAAAGGAAGAATACCTCTGAGGAGTTGCAGTTGGTAGTTTGACTTCTGTTAGGCCTGGACCAACACTGTAGAGCCAAAGTTCATAGGCCAGGCCCACTTTAAATGGAGCAAAGCGAAATGTGCCCAGGATCACGCGGTTTAAAATGCACTAAAAGTCTTTGCAGAATGTTCAAAGTTCAAAAGAGGTTGGGTTGATTCAAGAAGGTAAAGTTAGAAGGTCTGGGGCCAACCCAGTTCGAAAGCAAAGGATTTAAGGGTCACTTTGGGCAAACCGAAGAAAGGGAGGCCAGGTAGGACACAGTACCTTAAAGAGAGAGGAAGCTCCAGCAGTGGCAGTTGTTCCTGGCAGTGGTTGCAGGTCGTTGTTCCGACCAAGGGAAAAGAGGATCTCATCGAGGAGGAAACGTGGTGTCGTTGCACTGCACAGGGAAGAAGCCAGCCGCGGAGTTTGTCGATAAAAGGTGCGTTGCTTTTATTCGCGGTCAAAAGGGTGAAGCTTGGCTATCCGGCCGCCGGGGTGCTTGGCACGGACGATTCGACCAAGAGACGTCTTTGGAAGGCAAAAAGGGGTGAACTGGTTGGTCCCACCAGCTCAGAGGAAGAAGACTCGTCCAGCAGAAGATCTTCTCTTGTCATCGGGAAAGTGGTGAGGTAGTTGCAGCAGGGCTTCGCCGATGGTGTCGTTGTTGCAGATGGCTCAGCTTCTTCCCTCTTTGGATTCTTAGGTTCTGTGACGACTTCTGAAGTTCCAGTCCCAAAGGCCCTGCTTTTATGCAGAAAAACCCGCATTCAACAGCCTAGCTGTCACTCAAACATGCTAAGTGGTGAGCCGGGCGGCTCACCACTGGGCCAATCAGAATAGAGTGCGACTTGAGTTGCTAAGGCAACGCAGTCCAGGGTGCCAATTCCTCTCCTTACACATCCTGTGGAACCCAGACAGAGTGGCACCATTTGGAGGGCTTCTGTGGAGAAACTCGCCAAAAAGTGGAACAAAGGACTCGACCTTGGTTAGAGTTACAGAAACGGACACAAACGCCATTTTAGAAAAGAGTTCTGGCAAAAAGACCCAACCGTTGATTTAATATTAAATAAATAAACTGGCGGTATCTAACATTGCACCAAAAAGTGGTGCGTTTAAAATCAATGGGAAAATCCCATAGAGAATATTCCGGTGGAATATTTCGCGTGGTAATCACTGCCACCAGCCAGAAACTCGACAAGGGGGGGGACTGGACAGTGCCCCCTTGAAAACAGACTCAGGGGCAACATAATTAACCCCTTCCAGTACTTCCACAATATGATGGTTTGTACTGGTTCTGTTCACAATTTAGGACTAGTAAAGTCAATGGTGACTTTACATGCCGTGGGAGACAGTAGTCAGTCCCAGGGTATGGAGTCTGTTTGGGGGTCACTATGACACCCCTATGTTACTGCACGGAGGGTGCTGTGTAACACACACATAAAAAGTAGATGATACCCTATGGAGTAAAAAGAAAACCGCATAGCCCATAAGCACACAAAGAGTCAAAGACATACCTCAAATCATGCCTAAGAGTGGGAGGAAAAGAGTCTCACTCTTAGCAGGAGAAGAAAAAAAAATCCAGCAAAGCTGCTGGGGGTCTCACTAGGTTTGGGAAATTAGCGTTATAAGAGAATTCTCCCTAACAACTTCTTAGAGACATCTGGTATGTAAGGAGAAAAGGAGAGTGCAGAGTCGAAGATGACCCTGAGGTTCTTAGCCTCGCAGGTAAGAGCAGGAAGCAGGCCAAGGGAGGCTGGCCAGTTAGAGATGGGAAAGGAGGGTGCAGGTGTGCCGATGAGGAGATTCTCCGTCTTACTGGCATTAAGGCAGAGATCGTTGGCGGCACACCATTCCTGGATAGCAGACAGACAGAGATGAGAGAAGAAGAGCTGGCAGAGTGAAGCCTGAAAATGAGCTGAGTGTCATCCGTATAGCACTGAAAGTTGCGGCAGAGAGCAGCAATGCTGGGGTACCAGGTATTGGTTGAAAAGCCAGGGAGAGAGGTTAGACCCACAGGTAGAGTGAGTTAGAGGAATGGAAAGGAACCAAGTTTGACCTGGGGGGTCGATCAGAGAGGAAAGAGGTCAGCCAGGCCAGGGCCTGATCGGTGATACCCAGGTTATCACAGAGACGGTTTAGCAGGATGGCATGGTTGACCTTGTCAAAGGCAGAAGAGGGATAGAGTAGGATGAGGACAGAAGGGATGATAGCAGGTCTTCTCGGATGCTCAGGAGAGCAGTTTCCATGCTTCTGGCAGCTGTGAAGCCAGACCGATGGTCATGGAGACAACCAACAGAATCGGTGTGAAGGTTAAGCTGGGAGATGGCCAGCTTTTCCAGGAAGGGAGTGATGGTAACTGGGTGATAGTTAGCTGGGCATGAGTGATCGGCTGAGGGTTTCTTGAGAAGAGGCTGCACAAGAGATTGGTTCAGAGGGGAGGGGAAGGCTCCAGAGGTGAAGGAGTCGTTGCAGAAGTCAGCCAGAGCAGGAGCAAGGATGTCAATGTGGTCCTTGATGGTTTGGACAAACGGGGAAGAACCTGTTTTGGCGAAACTTTCATAGATCGGACTTGTCTAAAAACCTTGTCGTGGGTGAAAAGAAATAAGGAAGAGAAAGTGGGATGGGGACAGCTGTAAGAGGGCCAGAGGTAGCGGAGAGAGGAGGGGGAAGAGGAGGAGAGGACGGCAGGGTGGACAGGATGTCTTGGGTTTTTTAGATAAAATGAGGCAAGGGCCGTGTAAAGGGCCTGAGAGGCGACAGAAGAGGCAGAGACTGCAGCAGCAGCAGGATTGGCCAGCTCATTGCATATTTTAAAGAGTTGGGCTGAGTTGTTGGAGGCCGCAAAGACATAGGCTTGGATGTGGGCTCTCTTCTTAGTTCAGACCAGGAGCTGGTAAAGCCTTTGGAGCAGGGAGCAGGGAACAGGCAGCAGGCCAGTTTGTCAAAGGATGAACAAGAAACCCGCCATTTCCTCTCAGCCACCCTACACTCGCGTTTAAGGGTAGCTAGGTCGGAGTCTTACCAGGTGTGCACTTGGCATTGTGCTTCAGGCAGATCCTCATGACAGGGGCAAGAACATCCAGAGAATCAGAGATAGAAGAGTAGAGCATGTAAAGGACTGAGTCGGGAGGAGAGAAAGTGGTGCTGAAAGCCTCAACTGACAAACATTTCATGGGTCGTATGACCGAGAAGGAAGGTGGCAGAGGTGGAGTTGGCTTGGCCTGTGGGGTAGAGAGGGAGAGATGGGAGGAAAGGGGGGAGTGATCACTCCAGGAGAGGGGGGTGGTCGGAGGGATGGAGAAGGGGAGGTTGGAGGAGATCGGAGCATGAAGCGTGTGCCCTGCGGAGTGAGTCGGGCCAGAGGGGAGAATGGAAAGAGAGAGGGAATTGTAGAGGTAACGAAAGATTACAGAGGAGGAATAGGGCGCCTCAAGATGGATATTGAAGTCGGCAAGAAGGAGGAGTTGAGTGGTTGAGGCCAGGAGCGAGGAGAGGTTCGCCCACTCAGATAGGAAGGTGGTGATCTAACTAGGTGGCCCATAGATGGAACAACGGTAAGAGAGTGGCTAGGAGAGAGAGAAAGCCTGCAGACAAGGCTTTTGCAAGAGGAGTAGGTCTGCATAGGAATGACAGTGGCACGAATCCACTAGGAGAAGATAAGAGCTACATCCCCTCTGCACCGGGTGGATCTGAGTGCGGAGAGGATCTTGTAGCCGTCAGGGAGAAGAGTGTCAAAACTTGTGACAGAGCTGGCCATGAACCATGTCTCGGTGAGTCCGATGGCATCGAGGTCAAGTTCTTCCAGGAGGCGACAGATGTCAGAGGAGTGTTTGCCGGCTGAACGAGAGTTGAGAGTGGCAATGTGGAGAAGGTTGCCGTCCTTGAAGGACTTCCGGGGAGCAGTACATATCAGAGGTACGGCCTGCGGAAGTCTAGGGGAGGTATAGACGGAGCCCGAGGGGGGGCAGGAGAGGAAGAAGATGAGGGCAAGGTAGCCAAGGGCAAGGCAGCGGGTTGAGGCAAGGAGATGAAAGGAAATTGACGAGGCGTGGGAAGCGCCTATCAAAGAGAAGGAGGTTGGTCGGAGGGCCTTGGACCAAGACGGTACCATTCAGGTAGACATTAATGATGACCTTAGAGGAGTCGAAGGGGGCCAGGAGGGCCACCCAGCGGGTGCCACCATTAATGGGCGAAGAAGAGAAAGGAAAGAGCACAGAGACCATATGAAGAACCCATAAATCTGACGAGGGAACGACAAAGAGGATCTCTGTGAGGGTCTGTCTGGAGGAAGCGCTGGTATACGCGTCAGCGATAGTGAGTCCAGGGTTAGAGACCAAGATATCCCTTTTGAACTTCTTCCTGCCGGACTTAGTGAGAAGGGAAGGATAGTCAACGGAGAAACAGTTGGAGAAGATAGGAGAAACAGAGAGCGCCATAGGTGATGTGGAGAGGGAGAGAGAAGCAGAGGGCGAGGGTCTGGATAGGACCAACGTGGCAGAGTAGCACAATGCAGTCACTGGCCAAGCACAACTGGATTCAAAATGAAACGGTGGGTGGATACACAACTGAATTCAAAATGAAACAGTGGGTGCAAACAAGACTAAATTCAAAATGAAACAGTGGGTGGAAACACAGTGAGAGACCAGGCTGTCAGCGAGTGGATAACGAGAGGAGGAGGGAGAAGGCAAAAGGGGTAGGAATATGTCCAGTTGTAGGGAACTAACCCATTGTTATGGAGTCAAACATTGTTTTGGTAGTCCAGGTTCAACTGAGGAATGTTTGGAGCAGTATCATGAATGCTCCAGGTGAGAGGGGGTCCAGGGAGACCTTGCGCACCGAACCGGTAGCCTACAGGGAGTAGACAGAGGTCTTCGTTACTGGTGCTGGCTCACACCTCAGGAGACCCTGATTGGGCAATATGGAAGTCTGTGCCCAATCAGAAGGGGCCAGGCTAGTGGCAGAAGAGCTACCAGATGGTGAAAGAGGAGCAGCCATCTTAAAAGCAATGCCAATATCAGGGCTAACCCCACAGAAAGCACTGGGCACCTTGTAATCTTCTTTTTTCAGGGGTGCGGATGCATAGGCAACACCGCCATGAGCTGTGAGAACATCAACAGTGCATCCATGAATATTACGGGCCGTATCGTGCCTCCAATCCAAAACAAACAAGTGTTCAAACATGTTCCCAACAATTCGGGAAATGGAGGAAATGGTGGAAAAACACAGTGGACAAGCCTTGCTGGCTTACCTTTGGAGTGGAGCTGGAAGGCAGCACACAACTCCTGCTGCTGGATGAAGAGAATTAAAAGGGCAGATAGTCAAGTTGATGGGGTCAGACATATGGCAGGAAGATTAAACTAATGAAGAACCTAAGGGAAAGGGAGTCCACCACCAGAAGATCTGCATGAGAGCAGGAATATACTGCTATGTACTGATAGACAATTCCAGGGGAGGAGGTGGAAATTAAACACCTTTAGCTACCACGGGAAGAGCTCTTGGAGTAGGATGAAGGATCCTCTGTGAATGAAGCAATGATCTGAAGAGGGGGACGAAACTTTTCAGGTACCATTTCAAATTCAGGGTGAAATAGTCTTTGCCCTGTTACATTTGGACAGCCCAGAAAATGGCATGCGTCCTGAACTGTTATCTTCACACAGCTACATGGAAGGGAACGACCTGTCCACCTGTTGCACCCTTGGGGATTGGATGACCTACAGCACTGCAAACCTTCCAATCCACATTGGTGACAGTCTGGAATGCTAAAGTCTTGGTAATCCCAAATTTGGAGGATCTGGTGTTGAGGGATCCTATTAGGGTACAGCCCGAGTCGTTCCTACTCCAGGGTGGCAGGGTTGAGAGGGACCCTGGCCTGAAAATGTGCAGGGCTATTCGTATCACTACCCCAATGCCTGTTCGTCTCTGTCCTAGCCAAGTCTCTTTTACTTCTTTTTCAAAACTCACGAGGACCTAACCCCTGCAAAGCCTCACAGGAACCGCAGAACTAATGCAAAAAGACAAAGCAGCGGGAGACCTGAACCGGCAGTCCCAGAATACACCTGGGCTCAACCTGAAGAACCTGGCCTGAAGCCAGGGGAATTGAGTTGCTTCCATTATTCGAATAGACTGGGATTTTTCCTTCCCAAAAGGAATGAGACACCCAACACCCAAGCCACCAACCCCGGACCACTGAGAATGTAAAGAGAGTGCAGGGAAACAGGGGGCACACAGAAATCCTCCCTAACCCCATTTAGCAGCAAAGCTCACCAAACCTTGAACAGAATACTGGGAAAAAATAAGCAACCTAGCACATGGCTTCCTTCAGAAGAATGGAGTCTGGAAAGGGCATGGGGGCATGTTCCTTCTTAAAGACTGGGGAAGTCCCAGCTCCCAGGGGCATAGCTCAGCTAGCGATTAGCCAAGGGTAACAGATGAAGTAAAGGGCCTATGGTAGCCAAGAGGTGCTCCATAAGAGGGAAAGCTGAGTTATAAAAAGCCATCTGGTGCAGAGGAGGTGGAAAAGGATTGCAAGACTGGAGTGCTGCAAGGGAGTACAAGTTCTGTGAGAGAGTGAAGGTGAGGTATTTCGACAGAGAGAATGTTGCCAATTAAGTATTTTGTGGGTGGGTGACAGATTGACTGGAGGGAGTATAGACAGACAGTGGGGCAGGCGTGTGTGTGTGTTTGTCTGTCTGTGTGTGTGTTACAAAGGTAGCATCGAGTAGAGGCAGATGTGGTGGTGAGAGTAAGGAGTCTTGTGTAAGCTGGCAGAGACGGGTGGAAAGAGATGGAAAGAGCGGAGAGAAAGGGAAATAAACAGTTGAGTAACGTCAATCTGGAGAGAGAACCATTGAAAGACAAGAAACCGAACATCCAGGCAATTGGAAAGATGCAGACAGTAGGGAGGTCACATGACATAGTCTATCAATATTTGGAGAATCACTGTGGGAAATGGAGAATTCTGGTCTATGGAGGTGGTAGTCCCCGTGGTGCTTCAGCTAATATGCAGGGATGGATGATCCTTAGTTTGGGAATCCCAAGTGACTTTCATATGATATTAACTTTGCAATACAGAATAAATAATTTGTTATGGTCATGAGATTATTGAAGAAAGTGTGACATATGTAAAGGTTGAAGATAAAAGGGGAGAGAATGGGTCCTTGCGGGATGCCACAGGTTATTGGTTGAGTTGGTGACCTGGAGGAATATTTCTGGACAAATGGATGGCAGTAAGAGAGGTAGGATTCAAACTACGTAAGGGCAGTATCGCTACACTACATTCTGCGATGAAGGATGTTGATATGTATCTGGTGGTACTGTGTAGAACTCAGCTGAGAGGTCGAGGAGCGCCAGGTAGCAAGGATGGCCATTTTCAAGTATTTTGAAGGCATTGTTGATCACCTTGATGGTAGCCATTTCAGTGCTACACCTGGGTCTGAAGACAGATTGATATGACTGAACTAGGTTATTGGAGCTGATGTGTTGGTTGAGTAGCATGGCTACTGTTTCTCAAGGATTTTAATAATGAAGGTGCGCGATGGGGCAGTAGGTACTGATGTTGCCAGTGTTTGTTTCTTGCAAAGCGGCAGGACTTTGTGGTTGTTGATTTCCAGTTAAGGGAGGATGTCCTCCGTATATGTTGTGGTCTTTAGAGATGCTAGGCGGCAGTCAGGTATTTCATGGTGAGTGCTTTGAAATTTGTTCAGGTAGTGGTGGTTCGGCAAGATGGGATATGTGGTGTTCTGTCAGTTGTGAGGTTGGTGTCTTATGTACTGGCAGATCATGCTGATCTTAGATTGCAGTGGATTTTTTAATGGAGTGCAGTACATGTGAATTGGGTAGAGGGGTTATGCAATGCTTGATGGCTTTTAAGAGGTCTGCTTTTGTTGTGGGCCTTGTCTACAGTGTTTTCTAGTAGTTGGCTTTGGCAGCGGTGATTAGTCCTCTGCATGTAGCACAATGTTCCTTGAGCAGGGTGAGGTCAGAGGCTCTGCTGGATTGTCGCCAAGTCTATTCTTGTTTTCTGATTGCTCTTTTGTTGAGGTTGAGTTCTTGAGTATATTAGTGTGGAAGGTTTAGGTTTGAGGGTGCGTTGTTTCACCAGGGCATGGTGGTTGATTTTGGTTGCAAGGTTGAAGGTGTGGTCTTGCAGAAGCAAGTCTCCTTGTTCGTCTGAGGTGATCAGTCCATGTGTGGTGGGTGTTGACTGGGTCTTTCTGTGGAAACCTCTTTAATGACCTGAAGGCTTGTGTGCTGTGTTTGCGATGGGTGTGCTTGATTTGGGTTGTTTGACTAATACCACAGGGTATTTCCAGATATGACCAGTCAAGCAGGTGTTGATGATCTGTGAAGGCAGATAGGAAGGGTGGTGATGAGGTTGAGGATATTACCTTTCCTGTGTGATGGGTCTTTTATGTGCTGCGCAAGGTTCAGAGTGTCATAAAGGCAGTGGAGATCTTCCGTTCTGTTCTTGGTTGTTGGGTTGCCAGGGATATTGCATTTGCTTGCATAAAGACAAGAAGACATAAGCAAGTCCGTCAAACCTCTGATGTAGGAAATGTTGGCTTGTGTGGCCTGTAGATGAGGTGGAAGATGTTTGTCCATTGGGTAGAGCAGGAAGTGCCAGGTGAGGTTTTTGAAAGAGCCGATGGTGGTAAAGTCCAGTTGGGTGCATGGCCATGGTGCTTTGTGAATGATGACAAGGCCTCTTGTTTGGATGGTCTCTTTGTAGAATGTTGTAGCCACTGGAGATGAGAACGCCTAGGGCATGAATTAAGGTGATTGTTGTGATGTCTGATGTATGGTTGATTGCTGAGCTAATGTTGGTGAGCATCAGTTTTCGTGTAGTGGTGGATGATGGTGTTCAGATGGGATCTGTAGTGACGTGGGTGAGGTTGCTGCTATGAAGTGTTCTTAATGTTGCTGGTGGTCTGTGTTATTGGTGATGTGTGGTGATTGTAGGGATGTAATGTTAGGGAAAGGGGGGGTGAAGGACTTATTTGAGCGAGCTTACCTGATGTTTGAGGGACACAGGTACTGGTTGTGGGTATTTCCGTTCTCAACAGAAATGCACCCTTTCCATTGTCTGCCTGGGTGAGAGTTGCCATGTGATCAAACAGTGAAGAAAGGAAAAGAAGGGCAGGGCTAAGCAGCTGGGTAGGGCAGAGGTCAGCTGGCCTCCACTTTCCCCAGCTGATCAGCTGGAAAGGGACTGTAAGGCTGCTTAAATATGAAAAAAATGTGGTAAAACAAGAAGACAGAAAAAGATTAGTAGTGATTGACTGGTGCGTGGGTAAGAGTTAATTTGACCTTGATGCACTGCACCAGCTGACCAACTACCTCCCTATGTCATCTTCCACCCAAGTGCAGTGGGAGGCATTTCGCCAACAGATAGGCTTCTATGGCTTCTTCTGACCTTGCTCTGCTTCAAAGCGCAGCTCTAGACTCCAACATTTGCTCCCTCACACCTTGGGTTTAGGCCTGAGTAAGTGCAGGGAAAGTCTGATTCATCAGCACCTTTTGGTCCGGTTTCAGGTAAGTTATACGCTCCAGTGCCGGATTCCTCAACACTGGTTCTAGCTGAGCCAGCTTTTGGTGTAGGATTCTGCAGCTCCTCCTTTTCCCTTATTATCGGTAATAAAACCTGCAATGCCTTTCCATAGGGACCTCTCTGAAGCCTTTCCTTCTGAGCAATATCTCCTCATGTGAGCCATAATGAGTGCACACAAATCCAGAGATTTCGGCTTGGTTACTCCTAGAGAGACTTGGAACCTTAAGGGGAATTACACATTGATGACCATTAAGAAGAAACTTTTGTCATCAAAAACCTGTGTGATCAAGCTGGGCATATCTCTTGATTCAGAGATTGTGGTCCATCCTCGTCAGACCTCTAGAACAACGTTTGGATCCTTTTAGGGCTGTGATATTGCAGGCAATTAATACACTGGCATAGTACCTCCTTCTAAGGAGATGGGATGTATTGGGAGTCAAGGGTCCCTAAGGTTCCATTTCTAATCTTCATCCGAGACCTTACTGATAAGCTAACCGCTATATGGTATAGACCTGCTCTTCTCCCTAGTGTGGATACTGTCCTGGCACAGAAATACAGGGATGGAACTTGGGAAATCCCTACAAAGAAATATGTACCTCTAAATGACATAGTGCCAGGCAATGTTCCCACTAGCTATTTATCTCCAAGTTCGGAAACGGTTTGCTTTTTTGCACACTATTTTAGATGTGTTGAATTCACTTATGAGTAAGCCAGTTTGTGAATATGCATAGTGAACTACCGCCTCAGAAGTGTAAGGAAGGCATGGTATCAACAGTAAGACAGACACAAGTGACCACAGTTGAATGGTGTTTATTGAACTTCAAAAAGAGTTTGAAAAGCTCCTATCTAATGCAAAATCTAAAGATGGGAGCAAGCTACGACCGTCAAATAATAATAGCGTGGTCCTAGTGGTGTCTTGTCAAAATAAAAGGGCCTATACTAATAAACCTATTGCCAATCCTTACCTCTAAATACAAATAGTGTGGGAAACAATGTTATGCAAAAGAAAGAAGTGTTCATGAAATTATATGTCAGGAAGTTCAGGCCGTTGGCCTCCCTTACCCCCGTTTTCAGCACAACACTTGTGCATAGGCATGTAATAAATGCCATATCATATCACAGGACAAGGCGTCACACTCGAGCTTAGCACAGTCTCTGGCTTCTCTAGCACGAGGGTGCAGTTCAAAACTTCAACATCATGGCCTTCTGTGCCAAAGTCTCTTTGCCATTCAAATGTCTCTTCTTTCATAGGGCCTGATGCAACAAACAAACAATGAAGTTCCTTTCCTTTTAGTAATTCACATCTGCATAATCTTCTTATGTGATTTACTATTCAACTCGGATCCCCCCTCAGACGGGCTCGGATCCCCTTTAACACAATGTTCGTAGGAGTTTCACCTATCCAAGTTCTCTGGTGAGTCACGGTTCACCCTGAATCCCCCTTCGCCGGGCTCAGATATGCTTTAATGCAAAGCTTTCAATTGTTCTCCCTCGTTGGGGCTCGGACGAAGTTTAACTACTTTAACACAAACTTTCTTTACTGTATCAACATCGAAGACTTTCAATGGTGCACAGGATTTTGCTTGACCTGTTGGAAGACCACATCCATGCACAGTTCTTCGGCAACCTTTCACCCTCATCGACTCTCAGTTGGATACCTTAGAGACCTTCAAATGAGCATGAACGCGGTGCCGGACCACTCTGTCAGAGGTATCGTATCTTGGTTTCACAGTTCAATCCCTCATCTGCTATTCAATTTTACTCAAGTTGGTTATCACATGTGCTTCATACATTGTTCGCTTCAGCGCTCACTGAACAATGTTGCCGCATGTAACCTTGGCTTCAACACATACCGGTCTGGTATTGGTCTCCCCAACTCACCGGCTGTGTTGATTTCGCTGGCGCTGCTTTGTTGTTGGAGTTAAGAACAGTACCACGACAGCTGTCGATTCTCTCCGCCTTCATTATCGATGCAGGAGGGCCTGGTTTCCTGGTATTACGCTTTCTATTCTCGAGGTTTTGTGAAAGTAACGGTTCCTTGTCGAAAAGGTAAAGGGAACTTCCCTCCTTGCTATCCCCTTCTGTTTTGCCGTCTTTCTCCTCGTGTTAAACTGCTGTTTCCTAGTGTGCTTTGCCTCGCTCAGAGCGTGCTCTCGTGTTCCGCCTTTTATCTGTGTGGGGAAGTGTAATGGAAGTCAGGTGTGTGTAATGGTCAGTAATTGCCGGTCCTTGCCTGACCATTGTTTCGGGACACGTAAGATATACGGCTCGGGTGTTAGTCCATTTTCTCTCGTAGTGAGCTGTCTGTGAAAAGGTGTTTGTGTTGTAGAAGGGGAGGGGGCGAGTTCCTAAATATCCTACCTGGTAGGATGGGATAAAGGTGTTACAGGGAAGGGGATACTGCATCTCACCATCTGTTCTCCCACTCCCCGAAGACCCCTCGCCCAGGTCATCCTCCCGCACTGGTCCACCCCCAGGAACTGGGTCCAAAAGCGATGGCCGTGTCCTGGCCACTTGGATGACAGATCCCCGGGGACTAGTGGGTGAGACACCTTCTGGTTTCTCACAGAAGGGTCTGTGAAAGAGAATTTCTGCATCCCCAAACACTGCAATTATTTACCAATACATATAAAAGGTGTCCTTACAGCTTATTTCCAACCTATTGGCTAAAAAAAAGTTTTATATGTGGTTTTAAGAGTGCTCAGAAACAAATTCAAGACCTGCCACAGAATATGGCAAAAGTACTCCTGTACAGACATGCATGTTAAATAGCGAACCAGAAGAAGGACTCGGACTAAGATGTTATATGTCAATTGGATGTTTATTTAAATAAAAAGGAAAATGCCTATCTAGCCCTACAGCTATGAGGGAAGTTCCCTGCCTAAAAAACTGAAAGTAATGGTGCTTGTAAAAGGCAAAAAGAAATAGTCCTTAGTCCAAATACTATTAGCTAACCGGCACTACCACTTAGAAAAACAATAAAAAGGAGGCTGGAGGGATATCCTCTGTCCTTGGCTTCTGCCTGGCTAATCACCTGGATTTCTTTTCCAAGTTTAAAAAAGAAAAAAATGTTTGTCAATGTCTCGCAACACAGTTCACAACTTCTCTGCAGGTTTTGTATGCCAAATCTTCCATATGAATTCCTCTTTCCAGGAAGAAAAGGTTTTCTTAATAGAATTCTACCATTTCTGTCTTGGTACTGGACAATTTTCTTGTTTCGTCCTTAAGGATTGGAACCCTCCAGGTTCTCTCAAGCCTCTGTTCCATTTGTTATATTTTGTGGTTCTTGGGCTTTTTAAAGCCCTCTGGCCATCTGATAAGCTTGCTTTAGCTCGACTTTGGTATGGCGTCTCCCTGCTCGGGTTTATCTTGCTACCTTAACACAAGTGGCTTTCCCAAACTCAACTATTAATGTCTCTCGGTTTCTCAGGGCCCTCCAAAGCCTTCTTGCCCGCTGATAGGCTTGCTTCAGCTCAATGTAGGTAGGGCGTCTGCCCGCTCCGGTTTATCAGGCTCCCCCAACCTTTGTGGCTTTCCCAGCCTCGGATATCACTGTTCGCTCCTCTCCGCAGTGTTACCTCTTCAGGAGCTTTTGCTTCCCTTCCGCTGCTTGGCTCAGCAGCTAATGCACTACTCGCGCAGAGCTTGGACATCCAGTCTCTCTCCTTCAGTCTAGTCTCAACGTCAGTTAACGGGCCCCAGGCCCATCACAGCTTCTGTGTGATCGGTCCACCAGGTGAGACGGTCACTTTCCTGTCTCGATCTTTTTCTTGATCTTGGCTTCTTGGCCGGTTAGGAGGCCAGCCTTATAGCATCTTGCAAGCTATTTGTTCACTCTCCACACTACCGCTGGCTCCACGGTCTAGTGTGGCTCAGCCCTTCCAGGACTTCTTCCTGTCAGAGGTTGGCCTCTGTGTAGGATTCACTTTCCTCCATTCAAGGTTCCTTGTGGTTTTATGTATGTCCTCACAAACAAAAGGGATGTGTCGTCCTTCTTCGACTGTGGTGTTCAGGCGGAATCTAGCATTGCCTGAAGAAATGTCAATAATCGGTGAATCCAAAACAGGGTAAACAGTCTTTCCAACTCGAATGTAGGCGGATAAAGTGTTCTGGGCAAGAAGTTGCTTGCAGGAATGGGAGTCTTTGTCGCTAAGAGGGAGTCACTCCCAGTGAAGTTCCACTTGCCCAGCCCCTAGTGAGGGTCTTGCTGAGCAGGCCCACCTCCCTAGCCGCAAAGGGGGTGGCTCCCCTCTGGGGAGAATGGATTAATAGTTCAAAGTTGCCGCAGTACCAAAGGAAAGAACAATGTGTTTAGTTCTCATTCATTTATTGCGTGGGAAACTCGCAGGCAGTTGTCACAGATGGCCTTAATATCTTACCCAGTGAAACTTCAAGGGTTTTTATTTTCAAAATTAAATGACATAGGGCCTATCCACTGTTCTTTGCAATTTCATGATAATGACAGGCAGGCAGTTCAATTGTCAGACAGTTGGGCCTCTTCATTAGAGTGCACTGGGCTGAATATGAGGTTTGTTAAGTGGCCCTAGATCTGTCCTCCTCTCATCTCCTGTTGGACCCCCGCCCCTAGCCTCGGTTAGTGATAGTGACAGGTAACCCCCTACTTTCTAAGCCCTTGTCCTAAACTAAAGATATTTTCCCTAAAAGTAGGCTAACTGATCTCTCTCAGGGAATTACTAAACGGACACTACACTACCGATGGTTAGTCCTGAAGGGTGGTGTGTATGTGGGCCGTTGGAGATGCAAGCCCCACTCTATCTTCTTACTACTCTCCTCCTCCCACTGCTCTTCTCCGTCTAACCCCACCCACCTTCTATCCACCCACCTTCTCTCCTCCCCACATCTTTCGCCTCGGTCTCGCCAATATTTCTGTCTCTGCTTCTACCATCTACCTCCACCCCCTGATATTACTATCTTCTCTGTGATCTTACTACTCTCTCCTACTTCACTTCTCTTTACTACTGCTCCCCTTTCTCCACACAATGACTGCCTTCTTCACACTATTACCCTCTCCTTCACACTAATACTATTACTACTGCTACTTCCTACTATTAACGACTACTACTACTTTCCCCTCTCCAACTCCTTCCCTCTGATGAAATTCCACACTTCTTGACCTTGCCTCCACCCTTTCCTGTCCTTGCCGCCACCCTTTCCTGTTACCCCTCTGGACAGCCTACTAATGCACTATTCCTGCTCATGTTCCCCAAACTCAGGGACTTTCACCACAGAGACTCTTCTCACCCCACCCTCTCCACCTCTACCCTACACCCTTCTCGTTGTACACCCCTCATCATGTCTTCTCTAGTGGCCTCACTCTCTTGTAGCACTCACACCCTCTCTCACTACTACTATCACCCTCACACCCCTACACCTATCTCTCGAATGATATCTTTTGAATGGATTGTGTCCTCCATGTATTCCTCTTAGATAATTATCTTTCCAGCTACAGCTGCTTCTGAAAAATAAATTCTCGACAGAGGGCGTTGTGCAGTAACGTCGATGTCCCTCGAGGGCCTCCGTCCGATCGTCGACATCATCCGCACTATATGTAGCATGCGCAGGACCCGTTGACTTCAGTTCTGTTTTTCCAAAGCAGCTTTTGCTTCGAGAGAAATTACGGCACACTTTTGTTCGTTAAAGAAAACAACATGTCTTCACCGTCAATTTCATCGACCCCCAAGACAGGTTCTAAGAAATGTCAGGATTGTCGGTCGAAGATGTCCTTCACCAATCCCCACCGCTTTTGCCTGTGGTGCTTCGGCACAGAGCATTGTATGAAGGAGTGTAAATCCTGTCAGGCGATGACTGACACGGCTCTGAGAGTGCTCCTTCTGTTCCAAAGAAACCTACTTCTGATGAGTCGAGATATTCTCCTAGTCGGAAAAGATGGAAGAAATCTCAAACGAGAAGTCGTTCATCATTCTTCATCTTCCAAGAAGGCAAAGAAAACGCGTCATAGGTCCCCTTCTTCCTCGAGTGACTCCTCACCCGAGAGAATCACATGTCCAACGTAATCCGACTCCCCAGATAAATGGGAAGAGTTTCGGAGGGAAATTATGAAAATCTTTGAGAGAGAAGCCCCTACTCTCGAGAGTCCAACCCTTAGAGGACTTTTGTCAAATACAACCTCGACAAAAACAAAATGGGCTCCATCGATGCCCTCGACGTCAGACCTCGACGCCCATATCGAAACCATAGACATCTAAGTCGAAGACTTCAACGCCATTGGCCTCAAAGCCGACTCTTTCGGAGCCATTGAAGCCAACACAAGAGAAATCTCATAACCCTCTACCACAAAAAGATTTCTTCAAATCTATTTCTTCGATTTATGAAGAACATGAACCATCTGACGATGATCAACACCTTTTGGTCTTCAATATGGCACTCTAAATGTGCCAGATGGGTTTATTTAAGATGAATATAGGCTTAAAGATCGGTATGAAAAACTACAATCAGCCAGTGGGGTAGATACAACTTCTGAGCTGGAATTTGGGAAGCCAGATCCTGCATATCCTGCTGGTAGCTCGTATAGACAATTAATGAGCAAAGTAGTGGAATATTTCCCATGAAGTAGACGTGCTCCTCCTTTTCAACAAGATGACTTAACGGAAATATTAGACCAAGGTCCAAAGAGCGATCAGCAGTGACCCAGATTATTTAACCAAGCACCCAACTCTGGAATGTTTGGTAAACCAGGCAGCCACGTCCACAAAACAATCTGCTTACCCTACCATTCCTACAGACAGGGATGATAAATGGGTAGACGCTTGGCTGCGGAAAGTATTTACTACCGGTAGCATGGCTTTGAAATTGGCAAATGCCACTTGTGCCTTGTCTACATTTTCGTTCATCCTGTGGGATTGTGCAGCAATGGTGGCTGACCACTTCCCCGAAGGGGTAGAGAGAGACGGCTTCCTGGCTATTATCAAGGATGGTAAGGAAACAATGTGCGAGTGTCTCCAGTTGGCTCTGGATACTGAAGATAGTATTAGCAGATCCATGGCGACTAGTACCGTGCTATGAAGATTTGCGTGGTTGCGGAAGTCTGGATTTGCACTGGATGTGCAATCTAGATTACTCAATATGCCTTTTGACGGCTCGAGGCTGTTTGGTAACAATGCTGATGAAAGTCTGGAAAGGCTACAGACCTCAGAAGCGGTGGCTAAATCGCAGAGTGCCGCTATTAGACAGCCTCAACATTCCTACTCTGGTACATCATATTGGAGGGGTAAATCCTTTTGTTTCTACTCCTCAATTGGAAGAGGGAGAGGACAAGCCAGTCATAAAGGACAAACAATAGTCCCTCGTGGTAGACGAGGGAGAGGTGCTAAACCAGCCCAAGGAGCAGCAGCTTTGCCCTCAGCCGCTGCTTCAGCCGCCTCAACCTCTCTGAGGCCTTAATCCACAAAACCCATCTGAAAGAGTGGCGAGACATTGCTTCAGATGCTTGGGCACTGGAAACGGTAGCCCATGGTTAATGCCTTCCTTTTCTAAAAAAGCCTCTGTATCATCCACCCGGGAACAGCTCATTGAAAATTCCAGATCCGCTCCTTATGCAGGAAATGTTTATCCTGCTAGAGAGAAAGGTGCAATAGAACCAGTACCAGAAGTGGAGAGGAACAAGGGTTGGTATTACATGTTTTGTAATCCCAAAAAAGGACAGGGGATTGAGAACCATCTTGGATTTAAGAAACTTGAACAAGTTCCTCAGGAAGGACAAGTTTAAGATGGTTACTCTTTCTAAGATCCTTCAGGCCCTCCAACTCCAAGACTGGATGGTGTCATTGGACCTTCAGGATGCTTACTTTCATGTGCCAATACATCACAAGCACAGGAAGTACCTGAGGTTTGCAGTTGGCGGTTCTCATTATCAATTTCGAGTTTTGACATTTGGGCTGACATCGGCAGAGGGTTTTCACCGAGTTTATGGCGGTGGTGGCAGCGAGTCTTAGGAGAGGTGGGATTCACGTCTACCCCTACCTGGGCGATAGCTGATCAGGGCTTGTAATCCCGAACAGATCCTGGAACATCTCAGCATGACTTGCCACATTCTCCACAAACTGGGCTTCTGCCTCAATTACAAGAAGTCAAATATGATACCATCACAAAGACTTTAATTTATTGGAGCAGTCCTAGATGCCTCCTCTGAAAAGCCTCGCCACCCGAGGTTAGGGCTCATCACATTCTGCAGATGGTCACCAAATGTGAGTGCCCAGTACTTATTATTTTTTTTGAGTTTTCTCTGCCTCCAGGCATCCTGCATTTTCCTGGTGCCACAGGGTTGTCTGAGAATGAGATCCCTGCAATGGGCTCTCAGGACGCAATGGCCACAATTCTCAGGCAGGATTTCAGACCTCCTTCAAGTTCCGAGCAGAGTCGCACAGGACCTTTTGTGGCGGGCCTGCAAGGACAACATTCTGAAGGGAGAACCTTTTTTGGCAACCATGGCCGCGGATGACAGTAGTGATGGACACCTCACTCACAGGGTGGGGAGCACATGCCAACGATTTCAAAATCAGCCGGCGTTGGTCTTCATTTGGAGCTGAGAGCAATCAGACTTGCGCTGAAGGGTTTTCTGCCCTCTGTACGGGGACAAAATTCCTGATAATGAGGGGCAACACAGTGGCCATGTACTCAACAAGAGAGGCGTTGTAGGGTCACTACCACTGTGCAGCGAGGCGATGCAGCTCTGGTTCTGGGCAATTCGAGAAGGAATCTCCCAATCGCCAGTTCACCTAGCCGGAGAGGCGAACACGGTGGCGGATGCTCTGAGCAGGCAGAGCAGTTTCCCACGAGTGGGAACTAGCTCAGGAAGTCCTTCAAGAGATCTTTGCCCTTTGGGGAACCCCTCAAGTGGATCTGTTCGTGACCAGTGTCAACTGGAAGTGTGTGCTATTCTGCTCCAGGGACTTTCCCCCAAGAGGAGCTCTAGGAGATGCGTTTGTGGTGGATTGGGAGTTTCCAGTTCTGTACGCGTTTCCTCCAGCCCCCGTCATTCCTCACATGATCAGGAAGTTGAGAAAGTTCAGAAAACCGATGATCCTAATTGCCCTGGATTGGGCCAGGACGATGTGGTAGCATGACCTTCTGGACATGTCCATCTGCCCTCCGATAAGTCTTGCACAAAGAGAGGACCTTCTTTCGCGAGAGGAGGGTCAGGTTCTCCATCCAGAGGTCAAAACACTCGGCCTTCATGCATGGTTTCTGAGGGGCTGAGGTACAAGGATTGGGATCTCCCGAACGGCATAATGGAGATTTTGCTTTTGGCCAGAAGACCAGCAAAAAAATCCTTATACCGCAGTCCTTGGAACATGTTCAGCAGCTGGTGTAGGGATAAGAAAGTAGATACATTTCAGTTGTGATACATCTACAGTGTTATTTTCTTTACTTCACTTAGCAAATTTGGGGCTCCAGATCACAACAATAAAGGGTTATCTGGCAGCGCTTTAGATTTTCATGCGCTCATCAGAGCAAACCTCATACTTTAAGAAACTGAATGATTAAAGAGATTTTAAATGACTCACTAATGTGTTTCCTCCTACTCCCTTTCAGGTCCCTGTTTGGGATTTAAATCTTGTATTAAAATTCTTAACATGCATCCCTTTTGAACCCATGCATTCATGTCCTTTAAGACTATTAACACTATAAACAGTTTTGCAATCATCTGCCCGCAGCGTGAGCAAATTTCAAGCACTGTCTTGTAAACCTTCATATACAGTCTTCCATAAGGATGAGGTGATTCTTAAAGTAAAACCTTCTTTTCTGCCAAAAATAGTCTGACTTCAATTTGTTCTAAAAGATAGTTTTATCAACTTTATATCCCCCTCCTCATCCTGGGAAGGAGGAGGAGAGGTTACATAGACTGGACCCCTACAAGGGCTCTCAGTTTAGATGTCAAGAATTCGCCAGAACAACCAATTTTTTATTGGGTATCCAGGTCATAAATTTCGTTTAGCAATAAAAAAAACACTCTATCCCGGTGGGTTGTTCTGGCTATCCAAGAATGCTATAGATTGGCTGGTAAAGATCCTGCAGAGGGTCTAAGAGCTCACTCAACCAGGGGCATGGCTACTTCTTCTGATCTTCGGAGAGGAGTACCAATTAAAGACATTTGTGCGGCAGCCACTTGGTGTTCCATTTTTGTAAAACACTACTCCCTGGACACTTCTTGGGAAAGCTGTCTTGCACTTTGTCCCTGATAACTGCTAAGGACAAATCTAAATTATTTTCCCACCTCCAAGACTATTACTACTTTAGGAGGATATCAAAGATGAGGAATACGTGGGAGGACACAATTCATTCGACGAACAGTTAATTACCCTTGGTAACGTTCTTTCGATTGGATGTTCCACCCACATATTCGTATTCCTCATCGCCCCTCCTAACCTACCACGCTGTAGCATTCACATTTTCTACCCTCTACGCTCTCTGAGAGTCTTCTAAGTTCTAAGGAGGTACTAGTAATTCCTCTAAAAATTGAAAAACAGAACTGAAGCCAACAGCGTTGCGTGTGCTACATATACTGTGGATGATGTCGATGATCGGACAGAGGCCCTCGAGGGACATAGAGTCATCGACGCTACTGCACAGCACCCTCTGTCGATAAATTTGCTTTCCGAAGCAGCTGAAGTTGGAAAGATAATTATCAAAGATGAGGAATACGTGGGAGGAACATCTAATCGAAAGAACGTTACCAGGGGTAAGTAACTTCTCTGTCACACTTTATACATCCCCTCCCCATTTCCTTCACTAACACTATACTCCAAATAACTGGCACCAATCTCTTTCACAAATACCTCACTTTTGCTAAGCTCTGCAACAAACTCTCTAACACTCTGCTTCTTTGTCCAAACTCCGCCTGGTCTCTTGGTCCGCATTCACCTCCTCCTGTAACCTCACCTGAAAAAGAAATGTGTTATGCCGTGCCTTCTGTCTGCTTTTATAGTGCAGGGCTAATGGTTCTGTTTCCTCCTCCTCTTCCCACTGGCTGGAGCTCTCACCTGTCTCTCTGTCATTTTCCAAGGACCCAGGTGAGAGGCTTTAGAAAACCCTCGAAGCCGCTCTCCTTTTTCCAGCAATGTTTTGTAGAGAGCCTCCAATGGTTCTCCTGCTGTTTATCTGTCATGCTGTGGGCTGAAAATATATTTTTCTGTTTTGGTGGTACGTTGTCTGCTTTCCAGAGGTGCTGCTTGCTGTTGGGATGTGGTGAAAGCTCATGGGTAGTGTTTGCTTTTTTGTTTAAATCTATATTGTGACAATGTTGGAACTGTGGCCTTTTCAAGAGGGTGTAGGATCCACTCCCAGACAGAGGGGGTGGGTTTCTACCCACGGGAAACCCAGAGCCAGCCTTTTTAACCCTGCTCTTTATGTCAGGATGATGTTGTCATACACTTTACCTCCTACTTGTGAGGATCTTTCGGTTTGTCCTAGAACCGGCTCTGAAGAATCAAGAAGAAAGTCTCGTGAGAAACCCTCTAACACCGCACGCTGAGGTCTCCAGTTTCAACACCTGAACAGAATGACATCCAAAGTTTGAAAAGGGAGGTTATGGTCGCTCCAGGGTGCAAAGAGGAGACTTCTGGGAGGGGCTCCTGGGAAACCGACTCAAACCCACCTGCAGGAGAACAAAATATGGTCCCCCTGCACAAACTTGGGTTCGACATTGTACTGGCTGCGATTCTAGATCCTTAGTGTTTCTGTACTGATAGGAGACAAGGATGGGTAGATAGATCAGAATTGGCAAGGTAAATCTGAATAAGCAGGGCAGAGGTAGGGAAATCTAAGTGGGAATGGGAATACAGGTAGAGGGGGATTTTCAGGTGAGGTCCGAGGAGGAGGCGGCAGACCAAGAGACCAGCAAAAGGAAGGCGGAAGCAGTGGATTGTGGAGGCGAATTGTGGAGAAGGTGATGTATGTTTATGTGGCAGGTGCCTAGGATAGGAGTTGGTGTCGAGTGTGATTGTGAAGTGGAAGGTACAGAGTAAAAGGTGGGTGTCTTTGTAGTAGTGGGAGGAGTGTAATAATAGGTGGACAGTAGTGGGCGAGGAGAAGTTACATTGAAGGGTGGAGGTGAGATTTAGGATGAGTGCAACATCAACCAGACAGCATAGTAGTGAGAAGAGTAAGGTGGAGTTGAGACTTAGAGTAGAGAGGGAGAGGCATAGGCGAGCTTCAAGGAACTAGCTTAAATCCAACTGAGCAAGTGCACAAGGCACTCTCCCGATTAAAAACATATATTTTTTTTAACCCGTTCCCATCACATTCAACACCCCACCAAAACAAGCCATTACAATCAAAGAAGGAGCCAAGTCATGAACCATCGGCAAGTTACTGTCCATTGTCCTGGGGCGGCATCAACCACCATACCCACTGGGCCTTCTTCCCGCGCCAATGATCAGCCAGTATTAACCAACCTCAGGGCTCCCCACAAAAGAAGACCCCTCATTCCCCAAATCCCAGCCGCAATACAGCAGTAAAGGAGAGGAAATAACAAAGATGAAAAAGAAATAAGCCTGGCAGTCAGGCCCCACTTTGTTATTCTGCTGCAGGTCCACAGGACCTGCCCCCACCCCACTAACAAACTCCCCATTAGCAGCTTCTCTGGCACTAAGGAACGCTTACACCGGGTCCCATACAGCCCCTGGGCTAGCCTGCCCTGACAACATTTGGCGGTAGTCCTGTTCTACACTGCAACACCATGCCAAGTCCCACAGCCATTTCCCCTCCATTGGCACAACAGTGCTAGACCACAACAAAATGCAGCACTGAGCTAAAAACATACATATGGACAGCAGTTTCTTCCCACTTTTGGAGACCCCAGGACACCACCTCAATAAACAACTGAGAATCTCAACAGACACTTCAGGATAAATCATGCACCCAGTCAAGGCTGCAACCCACCGCCAGACAAGGGCCAGACCAGGACACTCCCACAAAATATGTTTAATGTCGACATTTTATGATTTACATCTGGGGCACCTAACATTGTTAGTGATGTCAAATTTCTGTTAAACCATCTGGGACAAATAAGCACGAGGAAGGACCTTAAATTGTATAGGTGTAAACCTTGCGCTTATAGCCACTTTCGTTTTATAATAGCTGATATATTGCCACATCTTATCATCAAAATCGCGCCCACTATCACCCTGCCTTTGGGTCCTGTAACGCTAGTACATCCGTCAGAGCAAATTGCAGTGCCCTACGATAAATAGTGGATACCACCCTACTGGCATTGGACGAATTAACAAGGTATTTCAAAACCGCAGAGACCGGAGGTTCGGCCGGGAACCAGGCCCGAAAAGCCTTGCGAATTCGAAAATACTGGAATGCCAACCTGAAGTGTCCCCCTAGCTTGACCTCAGCCTGTTTCCACGAAACAAAGGACCTGTCCATAAAAAAGTTTAACATATTCCAGATCCCCGGCTCTGACCAGTCCCTTTTAATAACACCATCACACGACGGTGCAAGACACTGAAAATCCCAAAAATGTAGCTCTGGGGTGTACGGACGCTGTTTTCCCAATCTCAAACACAACCGCAGCCATGCATGAACAGTACATGAAACCCGGGTCGAAGTGGCACATATCCAAAGTCTTCATCGATACCAACGTGCCGTGCAACGAATAAGGGTGAGCCGACGGTGCCTCAATCCGCACATGCGGGTAGGTTTGTGCACCTGGCAGCCAATACGAAGCAAAAGAGACCTGAGACACCAGATAATAAAGTTCTATATCGAGCATGTTCAGACCCCCTTGTTCCCACGTACCGGTGAGCTTCTCCCACCGAATGCTGGGTGATTTAGGGCTCCAAACCAGCCTGACCAACAGTGACTGCAGTTCCTACGGCCAGACCATGGATGTGCTGCCATTTTACTTTGATGACATCATTACATGACTTGTCTGTTGCCCTTCTGTGTGGGTACTGTAAGGGATCAAGAGTAAGTTGGACAGAGTAATCAGTTTTGATACAAATTTGGTATTTTATTGATAAGATAAAAATGAGGAGGGTTGGGGAAACCCATCTGTCTCTAATCCTAAGAGGGTTTTCCCTTCCTCAACGAAACTAAGGAAGGTCTCTGTCAGGATGTTAAACAAAAGAGTGTCCTCTGTCCTGTGTCCAAAAATTCTAAACTATCCCTTACACTCTAAACTCAGTATAATGTGCAAAAGGAGATTCAGGTAAGCTAGGTACTTGTAGCTTCCTTACACAGTTCTCAACGTAAAGTTCTTAGGGTGCAGAAAAGACATACAAGTTCTAATAGAGAAAGGGGGCCTCCCTTCCTCTATGGTTTCTCTGATTCTTCACTATTTATCCAGCACTTCCGGATACAGGTAAAAAAAAAACAATCCCACTGCTACACCAAAACTGGGGAAGTTTCTTCGGTCCGTTTCGCTCTTCTCCCAGTATTTCACTCCGCAGTTTCAAGGAAGACAGCTTCTCCCTTGAGGTCCTCCAGTTCGTATACTTGGAAAATACTTATTTCCCTTAACCTCTGCTTTTTTCCACAATCAATACTTTAACATCTTTCCACTTCACACCATGGGAATTAGTCTTCTCTTTTGAATTCCTCCACTTGTTAAACTTACTTCCACAATTCAATTTTACTCAAGGAGCATGACTTTTCCCTTGAGTGTCCCTTAAGTGGACAGTTCTTTACACTACTCAGTCCTCTTTTTACCCCTGGTATACGCTCCTGCCAGGGTATTTTTCACTTTCTTATTGATCCTTAAAAGGGGTATGAATCCTCCCTTTTGTATTCACAATTTCGCTCTGGTTTACTCTCCTGCTAGGATATCATTTCACTTTCTTTTTTCACTCCTGGTTTACTCTCCTGCCTGGATATCACTTTACTTCCTTTTGTCTTCCTCTCTTGGGTGTGAGTCCCAGACTCACTGTCTGCCTGGATCACTAACCTGCCAGGGATTTTCTTTTCTCAGTCACTCTTTCTTTCATCCACGTGACCATGTTTTTCCAATATCTGGTTACTGACCCTCTTTTGACAAAGTTTGTTTCTTTTCTAATTACTCTTTTCAATTGTTGGGTCTCCGATCCTCTTTCCACACGATTTACATGTGTATCAAATCTTCCTCTCGAGCATTGGGTCTCTGACCCACCTTTACCACTGTTTGCATATGTATAAATCTTTTCTTTGAAATACTGGGTCACCACCTCTTTTCTAACAATGTTCTCATCTGTGTCAGATTCTTTGATATTTAGAATTGGGCTCTCCCGTGTTATCACTGCAAAGCAGCATTTGCCTTCCTGCGCCCCAGTAACCCATTTGCTCTCACTGGACTTACCGGGTGACTTTTGCAGTTCTCGTGCCTCTTCTTCTGCTTCTCTCGCAGTTCGCTGACTAGCGGTGCATCCCATTTGCCAGTCAGTTTCCACGTGATTCCAACTGCCCACAGTCATCAAACAGTAAGGTTCTTTTGGCTCGGTCTGCCTGCACACTGTTTGTGTCAGCCTCTCTTCTGCTTCTTATAGTCGTCTCGTCTTTGGTGTCCTGACTGGCGCCAGAACAAGTTGCAAACTGATTCTGACTATCTCTTAACTTGCTCAGCTCTCTTCCTCCTGTGTCCCAACCAACTCTGGGAGGCTTGTCTTTTGCTGGGTTCAGGTGCATCTCTTTTGAATTTCCCTTTACCCGTTAATCTTCTCCAGACGCTACAACGTAGCATTGGCTTCCTGCTTCTACTGATCTTCCTTACTCCATCCTTCTTCCTTGTCTTACTACCGTCAAGCAGAGGGAAATGCAAATAACGGAAGATAGCACAGGGGCAACAGGCTGGTCTTGGAAGCAAGACCACGCAGAGCAACAGAGGTTTGAATCCCGGATCCGTGATTAGAAACCGAACTCTGGTATGGTATTAGTCGTGTTAGAAAAAAGCAATAAAAATGAATAATAAATGAAATAATACATTAAAATAAGGTTGGTGATTGGTTATAAATGGAGATTCTATATTTGCATTACAGTATACTATACAAGATTTTTGAAAAGGCAAATGTGTGTCAATGAGAAATTCAGGTGAAGCGTTATTCTGATCTAATATTTTTGTTCTGTCCCTCTGGAGTTTATCCTCCCCTTCATGGACCTCCCGCAGATAGCCATCCCCAGGGTCAGAGTCAGGTAGCTTCTGCCTTTCCCTGGGCACGGAAGGGAAGCTCTCCTCTAGAGAATCAGTGATATTACAAGACTCTTCAAAGTACGTATAGGCAGTCTTGAACGCACAGAAGTCAGTTTATCATGTTGGCTTTCGTGTCGATTAGGTCTTGTGTGATTGTTAACCCATTCCTGTATCTGCTCCACTAATATCATTTGTGTTTAGAAACATGTATGACTTTTTGCGATGCAAGGATACATGTGTTCTTTGTCTGATTCCTTGGACCTTCATGTTTTTGTCTGATTCCTTGGACCTTCACGTTTTCTGATAAATGCCATTCTTGGTTACATAGCAGTAAGAAACAAAAAAATTCAACATGGAAAAGAAAAGGTGCCATTGGGCCTTTCGTGAGTTTGTGCATTTTGCTGTGGTGAGGGCTTGCAAATTGCGATCAGTATCCAGTTACAGGATACGTAGCCCCCAAGAAATGTTGTCACCACTCCTTAAATGCAGCTCTAATCGTTCGTGTTCTGTGACTGTATAATCCCGCTGAGCAAGGCGCCGGGAATGGCAAGCGATCGGCAGGTTTAATAGATGAGTGGTGGGACACTTCTGTGACAGTATGACTCCACAACGGCCGTAACTAAAGCGTCGGCCTCAGCCATAAACAGGACCTGGGGTTCCGGGTGTTGAAGCACTGGTGTAGGAGTAAAAACATGTTTCAGATCCTCATAGCTTCTTGCACATCTTCAGTCTATTGTAATGGAACCGAGGGAGGCGTTAGTTGGGTGCGACCAAAAAGGAAAAATAATTCATAAAACAGCTGTAAAAGTTGGCACACTCTAAGAAGGCCTTTAGGGTTTTTATAGAGATTGGTGGAGGCAATGCTCATTTTAACCCCTTTATGCATTTCTCAAACTAGGCAAATAATCCATGTTCCCTTAATTGTTGACATAGTGCCTTGACATGTTGAACCTGCTGCATTTATGACTGAGAATATCAAAATGATGTTGAGCTAGATGGGCACAAAACAATGAAGTTTGTCCCGGTAAGTGTTGTTCACAAAATATTGGAACGTCACAGAGATGTTGCACAGCCTATAGATCATGGCAAAGTACTGAAAAAGCCCATGTTTCATCTTAACGGCTGTCTTCCGTTCATCACCCTGACAGATCCTCACCAGGTTGTATGAGGCCCTCAAATCCTGTTTTATGTACATCACAAAAGACTTCAATTGACAAAAAAAAACAGAAACAAGGTTCCTCATAAGGAGAAAGGCAAACCTTGTCAATCCCTCAGCACAGTTCCAGTACTGCTGGTGTTAGGTTTGAAAGTGATCCAATAAGCAGGTTCAAACTAGCATAGGCAGGCCCCAGCAAACGGGCATCAGGATGATTAAAAAAGCAGTTCCAGTTAAGCAGGCCGAGGTCAGAAAAACTCAAAGAAATAAAGCAGCTTAACAACCTCTGAAGCTTTTAAGACGCACATATCCATCTTACTCAGCTTCTTTCATAAAGAAGGGCGCAGGCTTCTTGGGTACATGGCGCAGATCTGTGTGTGCGCCTCCTTGTGCACGTTGACGTCATTGAGCTGCTTATTGCAGCTCCAGGGAACCCCAGAAACTAGTCCGGGGACAGTTGCGTTGTCTGAGATGCCATGGCATCACCCATTCCTCCACTTCCTTACCAGCCGGTCTGATAGCACAGCGAGTAGAGCGCTCGCTTTGGAATCTGTGAAGAGCCTGCTGACAAGGTTCGAATCCCAGCAGGGCCAAACTCAGCCTTTCATCCTTCAGAGGTCGATAAATGAGCACCACACACCGTGGGTAATAATAAGCAGCGCTCAGATACCTGAGGGTTTGTAGCGCTATATAAATGCTAAATAATAATAATAATTATTATTATTATATTGTCGCTGTGCAGTGCCAAGCCCTCTGTGCATGTTACCCGACAGCTGGTTGCTTTTGAAGGCTCCAAGGTACAGGATCTTCGTGTAGTAGTCCGGACTAGTTGGTGTCACCAGCACAAGGGTAGAATCGCCAATGAGAGTCTTCAGGAGATCGATCCAGAGAGACATGGCTTCACAGGAACTTTGCTGGAGGCAGCTTTTGCAGTCTTCAACCGTTGTCCTTTGGTCTTCAAGGGCTGCAACTCTTCATAGGGGTCTTTGCTTCAAAAGAGGATTTGAAGAAAGGCTGCAGTATTCCTCCTTTTAATCCCAAATTTGAGCCTGGGTCTCATCCAGCCCACCAATGGTAAGAATCTGCACCATTCAAACTGGCAAAGGCTGCACAATCACAAATAGCCTAATGCCTCATATTGCGGCTGACATGGTGTCAATATATATTTCTTAGACTCTGATGAACTAATTCATATTCCAGAATTAGAAGACTGATGGTTTGAAGTAATGAGGTACGCCCTCTCTTCTATAGCCTTGGTACTTTATTACCATAGAATACAGTGCTGTTTACATCTGAAGCACTGTTTTTGAATGATTACCACTTCTGCGAATGTCTTACAACATACACTTGCCGCATGCAACTTACACGTGTTTGAAGGTATGGGCATTAATAGTATCATGTGTCTAAAATAAAATATGTAGGGTTTGAAAAACCAAAGGGTGTCTCACGGACTAATCCCTTGGGATCTGTCATCCAGGTGGCCAGGACACGGCCATCGCTTTTGGATCTACTTCCTGGGGTTGGACTAGTGCGGGAGGATCACCTGGATGAGGGGCCCCTGGGGAGTGGGAGTGGGGACACCTGATGGAGAGGCGCGGTATCCCCTTTCCCATTATCCCTTCACCCCTTCTTATTCCATGTGTTATTTGACTTTACCTCCCCCCACCCCCTTTTCATACACGAACACGACTACAGGGACTGAGCGCTCTTGGATGAAGACAGACTTACAACCAGCCATTCCATGCAGCATGTCCCAACATCAGAGTCAGGCAATTAACCTTAACAACTCTTACCTCATTCCCGTGCCCTTCCTGCACGGATAAAAGGTGGAGCATGAGAGCACACTATGAGCAGCAGGGCAGCGAGCAAGGCGAGGATCGAAGCAGAAAGCTGTTCGAGGCCGCAGCTGAATCGAGTAAGCCAGATGAAAAGTCACAGGGAGAAACGAAGGAGAGAAGTACCCTTGACCTGTTTGACAAACGATCGCTGGGCTGTGGAAGACTCAGAAACAGCACGCGTGTGGCAAAGAAGAAAGGTCTTCAGATCCTGTAAGGTGCCTCCGAGATACCAGGCGCCCTCCTCCCTGACTGGATGAGCTGGGGGAGAAGCGCAGCCGCCATGGTATCGCCCTCGACTCCACAATCAAAGCTGCAAGCCGAACCTTGCATACAGCTGGTGAGTTGAAGGTAACTGTGTGAACTGGGCTGTGTATGAGCAAAGGTTGCAGGCGGCAACAAAGTGTCATATAAGGCGTTTGATGAAGACATGATTAAAAGCAACAGAATCAGGGCTTGGCTGAGGGAGATTCCCGGTTGAGGGAGACCGAAAGAAGAGAACTATTTTTTTCGTTGTTTTGATCCAGGCACTGTTGAAGAAAGAGACTTCATAAAGTATACAGAGACACTATTCTGAAAGACTCTGATATATCCTTAATACTCTCTCCCCCTGCCAGAGATGTCAGTGTGCTGGAAGTGCCAGATTGTTCCACCTTGTACCGTGCTAAAACATGGGGAAAGGGAATCTATAGTTTTTTTTCTTTCTTTTTAAAAAAACATTTTATTGGTTTCAACTTATTCACCATAGATACACACGAAACACAGTGCACAAATACAGTTCCCCAACATTCCCTCTCCTCCCACTTCCCTCCGCTTCCCTTTAAGCCTTACAACACTACGGCCTGCCCTTCTTGTTCCATGGGCGTCACACTTCCCTCGCTATCCAAGGAGTTCTCTCCTTCAGGTCCCTCCTGAACAGATCCCGACAGTGAGGCGACCAAATGCATCCACACTGTCAGTGTGTCTACTTCCTCTTCCCCTGCCCTGCCTACCGTTTCTTTCCACACTACTTTTTCAGCATCCGCCCATTTCAGGAGATCCTGCCACCAGGCCTCTGAGTTCGGTCTATTGCTAGCCTTTCAGCCCATCTCTATCCTACGTTTAGCTACTATATACGCCAGGTCTTTAAGTTTGCTCGCATGTTTCAGTTTGCGCGGCCCAGGGAACCCACCCACCATGCACGCCCACAGAGAGTTCACGTCCAAGTTTATTCCTTTATCTGCTAAGAGGTGTGCCACCTCCCTCCAGTATCTAGCTATTTCAGGGCATGCCCAAAGCATACGTACCATCCCTGCATCAATCTCCCCGCATTTCAGACATGTCTGTGTTTTAGAGTTCCTGAACTTGGCAATCTTCTTCGGGGTCATATACACCCCGTGAGTAACATATAGCTGAATTGGCTGTTGTCTCACATTTCCTGACACTTTCTTGTGATATCTTTGCATTCTAACTCAAAGACCGTCCCCTATTGATTCCCCACCATCTGCCTCCCATTCTCACCTCATCTGGGTCACCTGGGTCACCTCCTTCCCAACTTAACACATCATTGGTCATAACTGCGGGAGACCTCATGACCACCTTCAGACATGGCTTCGAACGTTTCAATGGCAGCGTCTGGCTGTTGGGCTAGTTCTGCCTCCGACCACATCCCTTTTACTAATCTCACCAGCCTGGTGCATGTAATATATTGTCCCCTGTGTAGTCCTGTCTTCTCTTAATGTACCAAATTCTATCCTTTCCCCATCTTGCCAGACATCTCCAATGGTTGTTACTCCTACTGGTTCCCAGTGCTCTCTAATTGTTCTCCTCAGCTGCTCATCTATCCCTTTCAATGCTACTAGCGGTATCTGTGGGGAGCACGGAAGCGGGCTCCCCATTATTTGACAAGCTCTGCGCCACATCTTTCTCCCCAGGTCTAGTAATGTAGGCCTTCTCCTTTCCTGTACTTCTATCAACCACATTCATTCGTTCAGAAAGTAAGGTGTACACTCCGCTCTCAACAGTTTAGACTCTGGTGTAGGGTCTTCTGACGGACATCTCTCCACATATTGGAGTTGGCCAGCCAAGTGGTACACTTCTGAATTCGGCAGTCTAATCTCCCCTTGCTCGTATGGGTTTTGCAATTTCCAGAGTGCTATCCTATTTCTAGAATTATGCCAAATAAACCCTCTGCAAATACTCTGCATCCTGGTGAAGAACCGTTTAGGTATCATGTACGGGACATTCGCAAAATAGTGTAGTAACCTGGGTAATACTACCATCTTCAATAGCACCGCCCTACCCATCATGGTTAAGGGTAACCGTGCCCAGAACACCATACTGCGCTCGATTTCTATCACTGCCTTCTCCGTATTAAATGTGTGTTCCTCCTCTACCTTGTGATATATATCTACCCCCAGGTACCTAAAAGTATCAGCCGTCCATGTTATCGAACACTGGCAGCTTGTATCGGAGTATTCCTACATATCTGCCCAGGGGGAATATGCTAGATTTCTTGGGGTTAATCGTTATGACAGAGTATCGCATATCGCTCCATTACCTCCAAAATGTATTGTAGGTTTTCTTTAGGATATTTCAAATATAGCAACGTATCATCTACATATAATGATATCAAATGCTCTCCTCCTTTCATGCTGATCCCCACCTCCCCATGCCTCAGGTATATCGCTAGAGGTTCTAGTGCCAAGATAAAGAGCATTGGGGACCACGGGCATCCCTGTCTGGTGCCTCTGCTCAAGGTCCATCGTTTCGATGTGATAGATCCTGTCTGGACTCTGGCCACTGGCTCGCTTTAGAGCAACAGGGCCCATTTCAAGTACACTGGTCCAATCCCATATTCTTTCAGGGCTGCCATCAGCCACGGCCATTTGACCGAGTCAAAGGCTTTCACCGCATCCAGTGAGACTATAGCCATCTATTGGGGGCTTCCCTCTGTCTGGTCTATGACATGATGAAGCTGCCTGAGATTGTCTGAGATACACCTGCGCAGGACATACCCCGTCTGATCAGGGTGTATACGTTTGTTAATCACCTGCCTCAAGTCTATTGGCCATCACTGCGGTGAGTATCTTGCTGTCCTGGTTGAGCATCGAGAATGGTCTATAAGATCCACAGTCCGTGCTCGGTTTCCCTGGTTTGAGGAGCGGAATAATAAACGCTTCCCTGAGGGTCTCTGGCAACCTACCTCTTTCAAATGCCTCGTTCAACATGGCTAACATCGGTGGAAGCAATTCTGCCTGGTAAGTTTTAATAAAATTCGCTTGGGAGACCGTCCGCCCCCAGGTTCTTGTTGGTGGGTAGTGTCTGGATCACCCGCTCCAGCTCCTCTAGCGTAAGTGGGGCCTCTATGTTCTCCCTTTCCGTTTCCCTGAGCTTAGGCAAACCGATCTCAGTCAGTGTTTCTATTATGTCTATTTCCTATTCCCCAGTTGCATTCGCATAAAACCTCCGGTAGTATTCGTAAAAGCATTCATTCACACCCACCTGAGCGTCTTCTGCCAACCCTTCGTCCCTTTGTATTACCCTGATTGCTTGTCTGGGGGCTTCATTCTTACACAGACAGGCAAGCAGCCTGCCCGGTTTGTCACCCTCTGTTATGGCCATTGGGCAAGAACCACAAGCTCCACTACATAAAAGGTCCAGTTGGACCCAGTCAAAGGCGCCAGGCTCATGGGTAAGTGTGCTCTGCACACTTTTATTCTGGTGCAAGTGCTATTTTTCCCTGCAGGGCCTCCACGTGCCTCCAGGTCAGGCGTGGCCATAGGAGCGAATTGGGCTGCACGTGCAGCATCCTCTAGGAGTGGCACGGTGGGGCCACGAGTCAGAACAAATGGGCGTGGCCGGGACCAGGCTATTTAAGCCTGCCCGCCCGCATGCAAGCGCTTCGCGTTAATCTGCTAATAGCAGCGCAACGCTCACTGCTGCCTTTAGCGCATCCTTACCTGATTCCAGCAGCAACCACAGTCTGAGCACATCCTTAACTGATTCCAGCAGCAACCACAGTCGGAGCGCATCCTTACCTGATTCCAGCAGCAACCACAGATCCAGGTATCCTTCACCCACCGGCAGATCTTCGCCGCAGCAGCAACCACAGTCGGAGCACATCCTTACCTGATTCCAGCAGCAACCACAGTCAGAGCGCATCCTTATCTGATTCCACCAGCAACCGCAGTCGGAGTGTATCCTTACCTGATTCCGGCTCCCAGCCACAACGCTTACTCGGGAGCCCACTTTCGGCCAGCATCATCGCGGATCCGGGTATCCTTCACCCGCCGGCAGATCTTCGGATAACCGCATTCCAGTCCGACATCGCCAGACAATCCCTGCAAGAGAAAAAGACAAAACAAGGTTAGAAAATCGCTAAAGACATTACGCTAAGGTTGCGCTTACACCAATCCTCGCGCTTGACCTTAAACCAAACTTACCTATTGGGACATCGTGAACTCTCTTTCCTTCCATTGGGGCTCGCTTCTTGCGCCGCAACTACCGCTGGGCCTCAAATCACCTATTTGGGAAAAGGAAAGACATTACAAAAGGATACGGACAATAATCATTATTGAAAGGATAATTACCTTGGGAGTGGTTCAGCCACAGCCGGTTTGGGCTGCCATACACATGGACCAGTGAAGAAACCCGGTCTATCTAAAGCGCCCCTGCAGTGAGAAACAGGATGGAGAGCTCGCCATCATAATTAAACAGGTGAGACTATATGGGTCGGCGCATGCTCACCACATTCTGGGAAGAAGGGTTCGAGAGGGAGCACAGTCATATCACAGCATTCTCACAGCCTCTCATATTCTCGCTGGGGCAGTGCCAACAACCAGCGCAGTCCACAACACACGAGCAGGGGAAGAAGCCTGACCAAGGGGAGCCAGTTTGAGGGAGGGCTGCAACCGTGCCCCAACGTCCCTGCAGAGACCAGGTGAGCGTAACATCCTCTGCATGTTGCCTCTCTATGTATTTCCTATAGTTTAAGCTGCTTAATCTCTCCCAGTGGCCTCTGCATTTTTCCTGTAGCTGAAGTATGCCTTCAGCCTCATTTGAGGAACTCTTTTTCCGTGTCTTGCAGTTCCCGCACTATACCTCCTTGTAATCCTTTCGATTTGGATATTGCTTCACCTCTCACTACCACTTAGAATGCCTCCCATAACGTGCCGGCTGATCTCACACTCCCCGTGTTATGCCCTTGAGGTCCTCTCTAAATACTGTATCTCCCAGTGCCTCTGCTCTGAGTCTCCACGTCGGGATTCTCGATCCCCCCCCCCCCCCCCCCCGAGTATTACTGCTACTTCCATATATGGGCGTATCTTTGCATATAAGTTCCTTAAATATATTGTGGTGTCATTATTCGGGGCATATATGTTGATGATATTTACTTCTTTGTTTTCCACTAACCCTTTTAGCAATACCATTCTGCCATCCATCTCTATATTATGTTGAAATAACTTAAACGGGACATGTGGTGCTATCCATGTGATAACCCCTCTAGCATACATAGACTATGTTGCGCCTATTATAGTCCCTTTCCATTTCCTCCTCACCACTTCCAGCTTATCTCTGGTCAGATGAGTCTCTTGCAATGATGCAATGTCTATTTTCTGCCTCTTTAGGTACATCATAACCTTGTTCTGTTTAATATAGCTATTTAGCCCTCTTACATTTCAGGTCACTATCTTCAGGTCTCTGATATCAGCCATTCCCTACACCCCCGATGCCGCCTGCGCCCGCCATTTTTTAAGAACTGGCTTGTGGTTTTAGGCTATACCCCTCTTAACACTCCGGACTCGCCACCCTCCCCCCGTTTCTCCCACCCTCAACTACCCTACAAACTGTTCCAGCTCCCTCTCTTCCACCCCCACCAACTCCCCTCCAAATCTCCCCAACAAAATCCCCAACTTGTTGCCCAGCTCCGTCCCTGGATCTCAGGCTACCCCACATCTAATCCCTTTCCCCGGCCTAACCGATACTCAGCACGGGGGATACCGCCCTACTAGTATCCCAACTAAACTAGCTACTGGGGTTGCTAATGAGTTCCTTAAGTATCTCCCTTCTGTCAAATCAGGCTTCCCAATTTGCAATCTATAGTCTAGTCCAAAATCAATGTCCCCACTGTAGGTGCCCTGTCCTCTTATTCATATCATATTACTTCCCTGCGGGGCTCTCCCTTATTCCTTTGCTCTGCTTCCCATCTGGTTCTCTGCTTCCATCGGGCAGTTCCACGCATCGAGCCATGCCGTTTCTTCCTCCGGGGTGTAAAAAAAGTGTGCCTTACTGTTGTGAATCACTTTCAGCTTCGCCGGGTATAGCAACATGTATTTGTATCCAGCCTCGCGTAGCCTCCTCTTAACATACACATTGTTCAAACGTTGGCATTGTACCAAAAAGGTATAGTCTGTGTATGCTGTGACGGTCGCCTATCCTCTACTTATGGTTCCCCCTTTTCAGAAGTGCTCCAGGATCTTCTCCCTGTATTTATAATTCAGTATTTTTGCTATGAGCAGACGGGGAGGTGCCCCTGGTCGTGGCCGTCTGGTCATGGCCCTGTGCGCCCTCTCCACTGTAAATCCTTGGGTGAGTGCTCCTCCCTTTTATCTATTGTAGCAGCAAGTTCTCAACGTAATCAGTCGGGTCCAGGCCTTCCTCTCCTTCTGGGAGCCCTACAATATGAATATTATTTCTGCGTGCCCATCCTACTGCCTCCTCCGCCCTAGTCTCCAAGTTGTGCACTTGTTGTTTTAGTATTGTGACCTCTCCAGCGTTTGCCCTGCAGGTGTTTGTGTTGGCCTTCACTTCGTTTTCCAGCACACCTGTGCGCTCTGCTAGTTTTGAGATTCTGTCGCAGCAGATTGACGTCCACACTCACAGCATCAATTTTGAATTCCAGCGATGTTAACAACTCCGCTATGGCCGTGTCAATCTTACTTTCCCACAACGTCTTCAGTTCCGCTATGGCCACCAGAATCGGCTGGTCGTTTCACGTGTGGGACCCTTCCACTTGTGCCTCTGATTTCTTAGGTCTCACTGCTTCGCCCGTTGGAGATGATTTGGCGAAATCCTCCACTGTGGGTTGTTTCACTCTAGGTTTACCCCCTTTAGCTGCCATGTCTACTGCTGGTGTGAGGTAGTCTATGATGCCAATGTCCGGTCTCGTTGTTGTCTCAGCTCTGTGTTCCCGATGTTTGTTGGGTGTGTGTTGCCCTCCAGCGCTGCTGTCCTCTGCCAGTAGTCTCGCCTGAGCACAAACTTAACCGCCTTGGCCAGTATGGCTCCTCTAGCCGCGTGGCACTGCGCTACTGGGTTGTCCAGGCCTTTCTCAGGGAGTTCTGTGTCTGGTAAAGAGGGAGAGCTCCTTCTTTTCTGCTTGTCTGCGCTCAGTTACGCACATGCCAGTCCATCCACCCAATGCTCTCCATATTACGGTCACACCTTTTGCTAGCTGGTGATGTCACCCTTTATCTGTGACACGGCCCATCTGTTGGGTGCATCCAGCAGCTTCGTCCCAACAGGGTGTCTTCTATTGCTCTCCAGTGGCTTTGCCCTCCATATAAGTTCACCGCTTTCTGCTCCTTACACCCGCAGGGCATCTGTTCCTGCTTTCCTAAGCACCCATTGCGCGGCTATTGGCTTGTCCAGGGTAGGGTCTTCGCTTTAGTGGCCTACCATTCACTTGCCTTTTCCTGCTTAGTAGTCAGTGGGCTCTATCTGTTCGTTCAGTTATGCCTCAGGTGTGTCTCTTCCAGTTCCAGGCTGATAACTGTGTCAATTCCCAATTCAGCACCTGTGTGGCACCTCTGAGGCAATCTGAATTTTTGTCATAAAGACCACTGCCCATCTGTTACACCTCCCGCTCCGAGGAGCCCCAATGTGTCCAGTAACGTTCCTGCAGCTTGGTTGTGCTGCTAGCATGCGTTGCGCTGCTTCTGTGCAGGCTTATTGTATGCTTTGTGTCTTGTCTCGTGCATGCATTTCTGCCGTATTCAATAATGGGTTGGAGGCTTCCGCTGTCTCTTTTATCTGCCCGAGCACTGAGCCTTTGTTCAGTCAGATGGCTCCCGCCATCTTGGTTTTTGTTGCGTACCTGCCTGCAGTGCTCAGGGTCACTATTCGGTATTCCGTTCAGGTTTACACCGCTGCTGGTGAAACCCTCCATGTGTCTGTTCTGCTGTCCTCACCTCATGTTCCTACTCCTGATCTCGCTCCCCCAGCAGCTCCTGGTCTTTGGTCACGGCTCATGAGTCGTTGTAGCCGTGTGTCTCAACATGATACATTGTATTGTGGGTAACTCGCAGCTCGCGTACATTGTTTCAGCTGCATACGTGCCAGATCACTCAGCCCCATTACTTTGTAGCGCGGAGCTTCTTCTGGAGCAGCTCGCTCAACGCTCTGATCTTAGTGATGGCTTTGGGCAGACGCCATTTTCAGTTTTCGGTCCCGGCACCTCCACACTTTCCTTCACTGTTCTTTCCTTAGCAGACTTTGTCTTTTCCATAGCAACGGAGCAACTTTTGCTCTATATCTACGTACAGCAGAGTTGACAGTGTCATCTTCTATAGCGCTAGTTGAAAGCTAATTATTGACGGATCAGCGTCAGATCTCGGAAGCCCTCAGGAACTGCAACCTAGCTCATGGCTCTGTAGCCACACCCCCGAATCTATAGTTCAGCAAGCCTGAACTACCATACTACATTAACCTTTTATTTATCTTACACTGTTTTCTTTATACATTGCAACACCCCAACAGCCTTTTGTTCTTTAGAGTAAGGTTTGGCAATAGGATTTTTAGTATACGCCCTTTTTATTTGACAAGACATGACTAGGACAGTGTTTTCTTTTGTTTTGCTGGTCAAGCTTGCACCTATCGTTAGAACTTGGCGTTTTTCCAACCCAGTAATAGTTCAATAAACACTCTTGAACTACATCATTTGTGTCTGTCGTGTGATACCATGCCTTCCTTACAAGGGGCAAACTATTATTATGAGAATTGTTTGAGGGATATTCAGGGATATTCCTCCTGCGACAGTATTGTAATGCTTATGATCACCAGTAACTGTTGAACTATGTAGCATTCAGAGTGTCATCAGAGTTTTCCCCATCCTCCAAACAAGCATGAAATCAAGACACTCTCTGCAGTGCGCCACATGTTCATTTAATATGGTTGTTCATGTCCATAGTTTAACACATGTTTCGGCCTTGTCGCCTTTTTAAAAACCCCACATTGCTATTATAACAAACATATAGACAAAATCATAACATAACCATATCCCAAACAGAGAATAATGGGTTGGATTAGGGCAGGATTCAAGAGGTATGCAAAAATATATAACAAAACACATGGACAAACAACATGGACAAACATGGACAGACAAAACAGGGAAAACAACAAAAGCA
This sequence comes from Ambystoma mexicanum, assembly GCF_040938575.1. NCBI lineage: Eukaryota > Metazoa > Chordata > Amphibia > Caudata > Ambystomatidae > Ambystoma > Ambystoma mexicanum. Next base: position 818,616,423 of record NC_090934.1, on the reverse strand, counting down.
CAGTTTAGATACTCATAACATTTCATATATTCAATCACACACACATAGTAATATTCTCTGCATCTCTAAAGCTCACATCTCAAAGTTGTATTACGTAGCCCATTAACCACATTACCCAATTATGCAATATGACCCGAGCGGTCGGGGCATTACCGACTCAGGTACTGCCCCGGGGCCCATAGTTATAGGCCCGAGCGAAGCAGAAGATAAGTAGGGTTGTGAGGGCGGGAGGCAGGGGAAGGTTGAAGAAAAAAAAAAAAAGCGTCCCTGCTAGGGGACGATGCAAGCCTCCAGCTGTGTGTTTCCACACTGCTGGAGCCTGCAATCGTTCCCCAGCGGGGACGCAGCAGCAAAAAGGTAAGTGAGGCGGGGAGGGCAGGGAGAAGGGAGGGAGGGAGGAAGCTTTAGAAAAAAAAAAAAGCTTACCAGAGTCCCCGGCGGGGGTGAAGGCAGCCTCTCAGCCGTGGGGAGGCTTGGAGCAGGGATGGCCCTGCTTCGAGCCTTCTCATTGGCTGAGGGGCTGCCACGCCCCCCGCCGGGGACAAAGGCCGTGGAATCCTGACAGGTGGAATCCCGGCCTGGTAATGACTGGGCGGGGGCCAATCAGAATGGCTCTTGCATACTAATATTGAATATAAGATAAGAAGTCCAAGCCATTCTTCAATTTCATTCAACTATCATTCACTGTTGTTTTACACATTATGAAGTAGATCCCAATTTTATACCTGTGTGTTAGACTATACATAGACGCCATGCAAGTCCACATGTGTGATTTCTCAAAACACCACTTATTCCACTCACCCAAAGCCTTTGCAGTTTATAAGTTTCTTTTCATGTAAAAAATATCCCGGGATAGTTCCCTCAAGTCCTGTAAAAGAAAAACTTTTTTTCTCAGGCAACACTAGTACACTTAATGCATTTATTTGTTGAGCCTTATTCGACTTAGCTTATTGTCATGATCTCTGCTTCCAAAAGATCAGGACTTGCCCGACTCCCTTGGAAGCAGACCCATAACCCCGGTTCCGAGTGCCAGCCAGTCCCAATTGGGACCTTTTGGACCCTGTCCTGGCGCCAGTGGCACCAGGCTCATAAAGATGCTCAGTCCCAGCGCTGGAAGCGCCGGGCTCATAATGCTTGGGTGGACTTACCTGCAGCAAACCATGCTGCTTACTTACCTGCCAGTTGAGCCCCTGATCCTCTTCTGTTTGGGACTACTTTTCCTGTTGGGTGGGGCAGGAGCCACTCCCTAGGTTCAGAACACTGGAACTCTTCTGGAAAGCAGGAACTCTTTTCTCACCTAGGCAAGGCTGTGGAAGGAGACACCTAAGCACTACAGGAGGCTATTTAAACCACACCCGATGGATGAATCTTGCTTTGCGTTATTCTGCATTCTCTGCAGCAGAACGCTCATCGTGTCTTCTGCTTCTGATCCTGGGCCTAAGGGAACAAAGGCTTACCATCCTGGAATCCAGTCTTCAGCAGCACCTGTAAAGACAAAGAAAGAACAAGTTAGCACTACGGTCTTCAGTGGCAGCGCATCTCTTACCTGGTCCATCGGCTGTCACCAACGCCTCGCGCTGCATTCCGGCATCTGAAAGACAAAGGCTTACCTACTCTTCGCATGCTCCGGAGGTCTTCGCACTGCATTCCGGCATCTGAAAGACAAAAGCTTACCAGCTCTTCGCACGCTCCGGAGGCCTTCAACGCTGCATCCCGCATCTGAAAGACAAAAGAAGGTGCTTTTAAAGACATTGGGCAACTTTATTACTCACGTGCCATTACTCCTTCCCACGCCGAATCCAGTGGGTATTCCAGCACCCTTCAGCTTCTCTAAAGCTCCGAACTTGTACCTGCAAGATAAAAGGGACAGTTAGTGCGCATCGTGAAGCAGGCTACAAGCGCTTACTTACGTGCTTCCAGGCGCTTCTATTCCTCACGCGGGTTCGATCCTCAACTCTCATCAGCCCGCCATCCGCCATCGCCGGAACCCTGCAAAACAAGAGATATCATTACAAAAGACTTTTGACATTTGAAGTGTCCAGAACTTACCGTTTGTGCAGTTAACGACGGACAGCAGTCCTCTGAGGTCAAGAGGCCTGCACCCTTATCCAGTGAAGAAACTGGTTACGGCACCCTGCCCCGAGGCAGATGGAGAGCTCGGCGTTCACTTACCTAAGGTGAGGGCGTTAACCTTTGGGGTTCTACAGGAGAAGAGAAAGGGAAGAGGAGAGAGGCACCCAATAACCCCAGTTCATTAATCCCATATTTTCTATCTGCAGACATATTACTGTTCGAGTCAGACATACAGTGCACAGAGGTCCAGCCCAAAGAGCCAACCGTGTGTTACACATCACCTTTGAAGATACGGCATTCACCCAGTCAAGACCGGCGCCTCTGCGGGAATCAGGTGAGCATTACACTTATCTATTTATTTCCATTAGGTCTTGACTAGCAATTTATTATACCATATTCAGCAGCAGCTCGTCCTCACCCGCTCCCTGTAATAGTAATATGGTGCCCTTTCACGCTGTTTCCATAAAATGGTTGTTGTATAATCACTATATCCAAACCCATCCCAATTCAAACGGCTCAGTTTTCCCATGCCTTATTCAATGCTGTTACTGGATGGATTCCCAAAATTTCGTACTCCTTGCCTGAATATCTTTGACTCCTGTGCTACCACAACAGAAGCTCTAACCCCCAATTCCCTAGTTATTTTACCAATGTCTTTTTCTTTTTTGTTGTTTTTCGTTCATCCTGCTTGTCGTAAAATTGTATAAAACAGCAATTGTTACTTAGATCAAACCATTCCGTCAGTCCCTTATTGCCCATTCATTTTAAGGCTACTCATACAGTACAGTCTGTCTCGGTGCCACTATTGTTGTTGTAGTCAGGATATTATAATGATATAATTTAAAATGTTTGTTCGGTATCTCTTAATTACCTGCCTACAGTGCCTTGACTTTGATTACAATTGCCTGAACCACATTTTCACTCACAAGATGTACTTTATTATTCTTTTTTAGAACTTGGTCCCTGACGATGGTCCTTAGGACCGAAATGCATTGCACATCCTAGGAAAGCCTGCCTCTCTGGAATAAAAACATCTTTTCATGAGAAACCATTTGAAAGTGCAATATTTTGTATGCAATTTTCCAGAATTTAAGTAGATTATCTGAGTTATGAAAATGTCTAATCTATATAGAAACTATATGTGATACATTCACACTATGTCCTTCCAGACGTCTGCGACATCCCAACCCAGACAACATCTCTAGACACTTAGAATTTGTGTCCATTGCTATCTGTTAAGTTTCCCATTCTGAGTGTTGCAGGCGACATTCACTATTGTTTTGCCACCACATCTACTCAGCAGCAGACATAGCTGTGGACTGGGAAATGACAGTCTCAGCCCCCACATCTGGTTGGATGCTCACATCACCGCTTTGCTCAGGAAACTCAAGGTTTTGCCCGGGTATGCGCTTATCCTATGTTATTTCCTGACCTGAGACTGCAAGATGAAGGCCAGAGGAATTAATGTGCAATTGATGGTGCAAAGCAGTGTCATGGCCATTTTGAGTATATTGACCTTGAAATGGCGTTATGTGGTAAAATGCCAAAGTGCAAACATAAAAAATGGAAATCATGATAGAAAAATATCTGCTGCCACCAGCCCCTCTTTGACACATCATAAAATTAACAACAATGCTGCCAAAAGAAAAAGAGATGCACAGTACTGTTGCAGCACTGCATTATAAGATGCTGCGTGCTGCACAATAACATGGAATCTCACAAAGGGAGATAAGGTTCCATTTGCTGGTAGCCTTAGGGACTGACTAGTGCCCCACAAAACAGAAGTAAATGAGGGAAGAAAAGAAAAAGGCTTTACTTAGATCCAGAGGTCAGGACAGAAAATTAATGTGCGTGTTGGGGGGTGGGGGGAAGGTGGTTCCTGTGAGAAACCTGTCTATGTTCTCCCTCCTACTCCCCCAGGATCCTCTAGTCAAGTGGCCAGGGAAGGGCCATTTGTTTTGGATCCAGACCCTGGGGGTGGACAAGCGAGGGAGGATCACCTGAGTGGAGGAAATGGGGATTGGGAGGAGAACATCCAATGACGTGGTTGTCATGAATAGTCACTGGAGTTTATAGAAATGTTGGCAGTTCTATTAGGTTCCACCATGTTCCATCTGTAATTTGTGCAGCGGTCTAGTCTTTTTCAAAGATGGCCACCACATGTTTATACTGGCGTTCAGTATGCTGGTCGGAGCGTTGCAACCCTCATCTTGCATTCAGGTAAGACGCTTGTAGTTCGCTCTCCCATTTGTTGCTTGTCTTCTCTTGTTGCCGACTCTGTTATCCTCCTGGCTGCCCTCCACTGGCACCTCACCGTGCACAGCAGTTTCGCTCCCGGTCCCTCTTTCTTTGCTCTCTCTCTCTCCTCTTGCTCCGCAGATTTTCCCTTTTGTTTTCACTGTCTCGATCAGCCGTGGCTGTCTTTTCCTTCCAGCTGTGGCCACTCTTTCTCTCCAGTTGCTGCCTCCCTCAACCTCTGCATCCTCACACTCTTTTTGGTATACCTGTTCACTCCTGTCTACAGCATTGTCAAGACAGCCTACTATTGCTGTCCTCCATTGGTGCTGACAATTCAGTGCTTATTTGTGTGGTGGTCTCCTTATATCAGTTCTTCCGTCATCCTCCTAAGAACATCCACGTTTGAGGACACTCTGATCAAGAACTCCAAGGTTTTTTCCACTGAAAGACTTTTTCCCTGGTCTGGGGTTGGCTCCTCAGAGTCCCCACTACCGGGCATGTTTCCCATTGAGGCAAAGTGGGTTGCGGAGGAGCTCGCCCCGATCTCTTCAAAAAGAAAGCGAAGAAGCGCAAGTCCAGGCGCCGGAAGAAAACATGTGAATCTCCTGAGGAATCCTCCGAAGATCCAGGTGAGGCGATTGAAGAAGGCTTAGATTCTGAGAAATTGCAACACCCAGAAACCACAATGGCAAGCCTGGAACAATACCAGGAACTGGTAGCTGCCCTTAAAGCAGCCTTCCGGGATGATCAAAGAGGGAACCTTCCACCTCTGGCAATACCCTTTGAGAAATACAATGGCAATCCTAGACACATAAAGGAGTTCCTTGATGCTTGCCTGGTCTACTTCACCTTTCACCCCAGATCATATGACTTGGATAGGGCCAAGGTGGGATTTCTGATTACCAGTCTAGTGGGTAATGCCTTGGCTTGGGCTACACTTCTGGTCACTGTTTCTGATCCGACACTGAATGACTACAATCAGTTCATACAGATGTTTAAGGCACGTTTAGAAAGTCCGGAAGTCCAGTTCTCCTCCTATGAGAGCTTGTTGGACATTAGACAAGGGACTTATGATGTCCAGACTTATGTTTCTATGTTTCAAAAGGAAGCAGCGAGGCCGGGTGGCCCGATTCGGCACAACAGACCTTGTTCCGACGTGGCTTACAAGAGGAGATAAAGGATGAATTAGCCCGGATTGCCAGACCAGCTACCGTCCATAAATTGGCAACCCTCTCCCTACAGATCGAGTTTCGATTGTCAAAAAGGAAACTTGAGAGGAGGAAGTTCAAAGTTCCGAGGTTTTCCAACTACACCTTCACCTATGCCACTCCAGGTGGAGAAACCGACAGCAGATGAGGCGCTGCAGATCGGAGCAGCCAGAGGTCCTTAAACTGCGGCAAAACGAAAGAAGCGAAGGGATCAAGGGCTCTGCATGTACTGCAGGTCCAATAAACCTCTTCTGAGAAATTGTCCTGAAGTTCCCCCGCGTCACCAGGGAAACGAGACTCCCCGACCTTAATCAGGGCTAAGGTAGAGGAAGAAAGCACACGTCCCTGTAATCACACCCAAAAGAAAGAAACCACTGAAGACAATCGGCTAATGATGTTTTGTGTACAGCTAATCCTCGAGGATCGACTACCCATTGAAGTCCAGGCTATGTTGGCCTGCGGAGCAGGAGGACATTTTATGGACGTATCCTGGGCACAAGAGATGAACATCCCGCAACAAGATAAGAGGGATCCCATTCCGTTGGAAAGGGTTGATGGCTCGCCATTAACTTCAGGGCCTATCGTCCAGGAAACCTGCCCCATTCCAATCTCCATGTTCCTTCAGAGGGAGTTCATTTCTTTCAACCTGATTCACGCAACCCACTTTCCTGTGATTTTGGGTATAGCTTAGTTGCGTAAGCATAACCCCAGCATTGACTGGACCTTGAACACTATCCAGTTCCAGTCTCAGTACTGTACCCAATGTTGCCTGGAACAGGAGACGGAATGCTCTCAAACAGGTCTGATGGTTCCTTTGTCCTCCTCCTGTGGATCTCTCTATTTCCATGTACTATCAGAGTTTCCAGGATGTCTTTGAGGATGTTACCACAAGGGAACTACCACCGCATCGGAAGGAAGACTGTGCCATAGACGCGCAACCTGATTCCACCATAGCATTCTGCAGAATGTTTCTCTTATCGCTTCCGAAGAAAAAGGGCATTAAGCGAGTACTTAGATTGTAACTTACAAAACTGTCTTATCCGGGAATCTAAGTCAGCTGCAGGGGCCTCTCTCTTTTTCTATTCCCAAAAAAGATTCAAAGGAATTGAGGCCTTGTATAGACTACCGCAGGCTGAATAATCTCACACTCCGAGACAGGTATGCCATGCCCTTGATAAAGGATGTCCTAGAAGCAGTCCAGGGTGCATGCATATTCACCAAACTCGACCTCAGGGGAGCATATCATCTCTTAAGAATCGGACCTGGAAACGAATGGGTCATTATGAGTATCAAGTTATGCCGTTTGGACAATTTAATGCCCAGCCGTATGCCAGAGGTTCATGGACAAGATATTCTCTGACATCTTGTTGTCCTCGGTGGTGGTCTACCTAGACGATATTCTGGTGTGTTCCTCTAATCTGGCAGAACACAGAAGACACGTTATTGAAGTATTACATTGACTGCGACAACACCGGCTACTAGCCAAACCAGAAAAATGCGCTTTTGAATCCTCTACCGTTTCTTATCTTGGGTTCATTCTCTCGAAGGAAGGAGTACAAATGGATCCCCGTAAAATCAAGACAATCCTCCATTGGCTGGAACCAAAGACCATCAAGGATATCCAGAAGTTCCTAGGGCTGGCAAATTTTTAGAGGAAATTCACTCCCAAGTTCTCGGAGATTGTTTTACCCATAACGGGTCTGCACAAGCAAGGAGTTCAATTCGTATGGAATTCCGAGTCGGATTCAGCCTTCCAGGAGCTAAAGAGGGTCTTTGTTTCAGCACCTATCCTTCGTCAACCAGACCAGGCAATCCCTTTTGTAGTAGAGACATACGCCTCTGGGGGCGCATTGGGAGCCGTTCTCCTACAAGGAGGAGACGATGGAGCATCCTGTATCTTACTACTCAAGAGCACTCACTCCTAGTGAAAGGAACTATTCTGTTCTCGAAAAGGAATTGGTGGCAGTCCGCCAAGCCTGGGAAGAATGGCGCCTTTTCTTGCAAGGAGCTGCCTTTCCATTTTTGGTCCACGCTGATCACTGCAACCTCTGCATTCTCCACCAGATGGAGTGTTGAAACTCCAGACATGCCAGATGGGCATATTACTTCTCCCAATTTGATTTTACCATAACTTACATACCTGGTCAAGAGAACATCCTGGCAGATGCACCATCTCGTAGCCTTGGAGAAGATTCTGGGAAATACCAGGACGAGAGAATTGTACCAGGGAAGAGATTTATGAGAGAGATTAATGCATTCTTACAAGATGTCAAACAAGCCACTACTAGGTACCAGACTGGTACCACCCAACTGCTTGAACGTCCTTTCTGTCTTAAAAAGGGACTCCTGTTCAAGGATAAGAGTTTGTTTCTGCCCACAAAAGAATTGCAGGTATTGGCAATGTAGGGGTGCCATGACCTACCGACCGCCGGTCAGGTCAAACAGCCATATTGGGTTTGGTGTTGCAATATTTGTGGTGGTGTTCAATCAACAAAGATGTAAAATGTCTGTCTTGTGCTATAAACAAGTACTCAACGCCAAGCCCTTAGGTCTCATACAACAAGAATCGCTTCCTACGAGACCTTAGCAACACTTCTCAACCGACTTTGTCGACCCTCATCCATCACAGGGACATACAGCTATAATGGTGACCATAGACTCCTTCAGCAAATTGGCACATTTCTCTCCCCTCACAGGACTTCCTTCCGCTCCCTTGACGGCAGCTGTGTTCTTAAAGGACATAGTTAGATTACATGGCTTTCCACGTACCATTGTGTCCGATAGAGGATCGAAATTCACCTCCGTTTTCTGGTCCACCCTCTGTAAACATCTTGGTATACATTGAGCTCTTTCACCAGGGCACCACCCTCAAAGTAACAGACAAACTGAAAGGCTGAATGCCACATTGGAGCAGTATCTAAAGTGTTTTAGCAATCAAAGGCAAGATGACTGGTTCGACCTACTACCCCTTGCAGAGTTTGCATACAACACCATACACACCACCATAGGGATGAGTCAATTTTTTTGGACCTATGGTTATCACCCCAAACATTTTCCTGCTACCGGATTCCCTTCTTCGAAGATACCATATGTGACCCTACTCCTGGAAACTCTAAATCATACCCACAAGGAAGCTCTATAAACCCTAGAAAGGAGTTAGAAGTCTTTCATGACCGCAGCAGACCGAGGAAGAAGACGGAACCCATCCTAGGACATAGGCACTAAGGGTTGGCTATCGACCAAATACCTACCCAGATGGGTGCATCCCAGCAAGTTTTCTCCCTGTTACATCGGATCATTCTCGATCGAATCCAAGGTCAATCCTGTAGCATTTTGACTAAAACAAACTCTTAGATTAAGGAGGATTTATCCTGTATTTCACACTTCCCTCCTCAAGAACGGTCTTCCAGATCCTTACTCACGTAAGATCAAAGGGCAGTGGAAAGTCCGAAAGTGCAAGTGTGTAAGAGAAGGAAAGAAAGATGCCAGTGGGCATGAAGAGGTGTGCGCAATTGTGCAAGATAGGGAAAGAAAGGTGCCAGTGGGCAAAATAAAGAAAGTCAAGAGAACAGAAATGAACAAGAAGTGGTGCAGAAAGCCCCTGAAGTAAAAAGTTAAGAGCAAAATAAAAGAGAGCGGTTAAAGCTCAGTGGTCACGCTTAGGAGGAGCAAATAACCTGGCGTTTTCAAAAGTGGCTGATGCTAACCCTTCAAAAGAACTGCATATGAAGAAAAAGGTACATCCTGACAAACTTTTTTTTATTTAGCTCAAGATGGGCCTAAGCTTGGGGAAGGGAACCATAAGGGGCCTATCGAAGTGGACTCTTGAATATTCTATGTTACTGAAGGAACTGAAGCTTTAAAGACATTAACATTGTTTGAACTATGGAGAACGTCCTATGAACAGTCCTTTTTGATTGAACTCATCCTTTTGACGCTGACCAACCAACATCTGGTGAGAAGACCACCTGAAACCAATGCTGGTGTTACTGCAGATTCACTGCAGTTGTTTGCTGAGGAAGCTGTGCGGCATGGAGGAGTCTTCCCTCACTGGACACTGTTTTGGAGGAGGAGCGGGCTGGATAAACCCCGGACCTGCGTGGAGCGCAGTGGATTTACTGCAAAGTCACTGCAGTTGTTTGCAGTTGTTTTCAGTTATTTGCAGTTGTGGCATGATTTGGAGAGTCACCCGAGGACCCCTGCAGAACATACTTCCCCTCCTAGGTAAAGAGGCTGGTGGGACCTTTTATTTTCTGCGGTTTGGGGTAATTACATTTACGAAAGGCTCTCAGTTTACTTCCCTTCCACCCCCCCACCCCCTTTTTCCACTTCCCTCTGACGCGACGCAATTGAGGGTTGTTTGAGTGGACACCTTGCCGATAACTTGGGGTGTGGGGAGATTAAGTATGGGAAAAGCCAGCGCCCCTAAACCGGCTCCCCGCAGGGTGGTTACTCGGGCTGCAAAGCAGGCACGCTGCCCCAGCTCCCTCAACATAATAAAAGCAGCCAAGCAAACTATTGCCAAAAATAAAACCTGGTAAAAAAAAATACATGCCTTCTGCGCAAAAGAAAATGACTACATATTTCTGAACAACGATCCCCAAGGTTACGAATTGTGAGAATTCAGTGCAAGAGCAGTGAGACGTCCACCTGGTCAGCCTCCTACAGAGCTCCTTTCTGATTGACAACAACCAATCCCTCTTGAAGCATTGTCTAAATCTGAAACTGACTTCCTTAACTCCAAATGATAACAGCCAAATACATTCTGGGATCTCTAATCTCTCTGGAACCCCCAACCTGGAACAATTAGTCTTACCTAAAGTCTCATACTATTCAGACACAACATCAATCCCAAGGGTCCTTCTGGCGAGGTCCCAGAAACCTCAGGCTCCTCTTCGGACTTGATTTTAGCCAAACTTGATGCATTTTTACTGTTCCAAGTTGGCCGAGGGTAACTCCTCGATTAAAGAAATGATGGCTCAGATCTTTGCCTTAGTGCAAGAACAACCTAAGATCGACAAAACTATGTCCTCTCTCATCAGTGATACATCATACAACAAATTACAGGAGCGAAAGAGCGGCCTTGAAAAGGCAGTGACCGCTAAGTCTGGCAAACCAAGTTTTTTTTGTGCCACATAAGAAAGTGCCCTCTAATCCAGTGGTCCTGCAGGGCTCCTCCCTGATAGTAACATCGCTATCACAAAAACAAGCACTGGAGGCTATTGACATTGAACAGTCACTCCTTTCTGTCCCCGGTGCACCTCCGAGGAAAAAAGAGGCGCAGGAGGAAGAAGGGTGGAGGGTCTCCCTGAATCCACGGTGGGGCACAGGATATGGCAGCAGTGGAGCTTCCTACACATAATTCTCTCAACCTCCTTGTGGCCTCATTTCCCATAGGCAAATATTTGACAGTCAACACTCTCCCGGATGGATGGAGCCACTCGCCAAGTGACATTGCATGGTCCTGTGAATAAAAGGACCTCTACTACTGACCCAATGGTTGCCCATAGTCGTCCTCTTGACAACATCAGGGTTCCTGATGCACATGTCGCTTTGGCTTACCACACTACAGTGGTGCATCATATTGGCCACAATATCAGGGCCCCCAGGCAGGAACACCCACCGCCTAACTTCAACCAGTGGGGGCTTGCTGAGGGCAGAGCTAATGCACTACAGGCAGCATGGCAATCCTGTGTGGAGACTGTGAATAGGTCCTTAGTCGAAGGGAGCACACACGTGGAACCCGATAGGAAATGTGCCAGTTCAAAATATATTAAGATTGTGGAACTTGAGCCTTCAGCAGCTAGCACCTTCCTGAATCGAACTTGGTTGCTTTAGCTGTTACATTTCATTCCAGATCTTTATGGCCTCACCTCTGAAGACATTGTTGGCCTAGAGCTCCCACTCTATCACAGCGCTACCATCTGGGTGCTCACGAAATTTGCTTCCACCTTGATTGCTAACTGTGTGTGCAAAAACACAAAACTATTACGTGATGTGGGCTTTGCCAGTTTTTCCTTCCTCCCAGCTGCTGGGCAGGCTTCTTCAGAACATAGGATACATGGTGGGTCCTATGGTCCTTGTTTGGCTACGCTGCAGGTTAAGGGGATTGACCATGGGGCCCACCTCCCATAAAAGTAGAATGAGCAGGGATTGGTCATGTGTCCTCACTTTGGCTTGGTTGCCGGTAAATGAGTCTGTACCATTTACCCTACTCTCTTGGAACTCCCAGGGCCATCGTTCATTCCTTGCAAATCCCTTGGGAGCAAAAGAATTAGTTTGCGCACATCTTTTGTCTTCAGGAAACATGGCTCGCCTCCCCCTTCCCACTTTGTTGTTTCGTCTACCCCCACCCGACTTTATTGGGTCGCCCCAAAGGGGGGCTTTGCATTGGGGTCATATCTGTGTACTCCCCTACTTCCTTCCGAGCCACTAGGGAGGTGGAGAATTTCCTGGCTGTCGCCATACCTGATTTTTTTGCCCAGAAAGGGGGGCATGTTGGTGGCCACATTATATGATGCCCTGGGTGGTACCGCCAACCTTATGGACAATGTATATGACACTTTGTATGCTTGGCTGGGTCAAGCAAAGGTGGGGGGGCATCATCATTTCCCAGGGACTTCAATGTTGATTGCCTAACTGAGTCCTCGTCCTTTGCTGTGTCCTGAGGGATCCCAGTTATAATGCAATGTGCAAGGGAATGGTGTGAACTTATGTCTGTTTTTGATTTGACCTCCTTGTTCGTCGGACCCTCCCCACCCGCCTAGCAAACTTTACTTGGTCAAATGGAGTCAGCCGCAGCAGAATTGATTTCCTTTTCGTAAACTAAACTATTAGAACTCTAATGCCCCATCTTTGCACGCAACTTGTCAACATGATTGACCACGTCATGCTGAAAATGGTGTGCAAAAAGCCCAATATTAAACCCATTGACTGTCTCTGGGTTAACCTGCAGGTCAATTTGTCAGGCAACAGACTACTTTGGTCTACCCTTAATATTGCTTGCTTTAATCACGCAGTGACTGGGGGTGACCTGCCAATTGAATTTGTCTTGGAGAGTTGCCACTGGGACTTGGGATAGCTAATCGATTTGTATTGGCCCCAGGGGCTTAAACATCTGGCCAAGTGTATTGTAACAGCTAAACCTGGAACCTTTTATGATGGGATAGTCGTGAACAAAAAAAGAGAAATGAGGGCCACGCTGAGACATATTAAGTGTAACATGGCGAACCAACCTTCAGCTTGCCTAGAGCAAACTAAAATCATAAAGTAATTCCGGGCATGGCTGAAGGGACATAAAGCAAACTACACACCTGTCAGGTGGCAGCTAATCCATTCTTGGATTGCAACCCATGATTTTAAGAAATTCTGGCATATGCTTGGAGTGATCAGAGCCAACGCTGTGACTCATGAAGCCTGCTGCTTTACTGGGGCCGACTGGGATAGCTACCTCACAGATCATTGTTATTCCGCAAATGAGCCTAGCGGCACCTACATTAGAACTTCAGTGGTTAATACCATTGTCTGGTCTCATATGATACAGCTGATATAGAGTGGATGATTGAGAAATCTAAACCCTCACGTGCCGATGGCCTTTGCAATGCTGTCTTGAAGAAGGATCCCGCTTTTGGGGCTGCATTATTAAAAAGGCTCTTCCTTTGCATATGCTGCAAGGTAGGTGACATCCCTTATTCCTGGCGGGATTCGATCTTGGTCCCCGCTTTTAAACAGGGATTCCATGCCGATCCAATCTGTTACCGTCTGTTAGCCGTGTTAGATTGTAGCTCCACATTTATTTTGCGGGATTGCTCCTCAATCTGCTGACCGAGTGGATGGAAAGAGAGCTCTTACTTGGCCCGCATCAGTCAGGCTTTAGAAGGGGCTTTAACACCTCCCACTCCATCGGAATCCTCCAGACACTTATATCTGATGCATATAGTTATCCGGGCATGCCATTGTACCTATGCTTTATGCATTATAGTGCTGCCTTTGACAGAGTGATCTGCTCCCGGTTATTGGATAAACTGGCAGCAGGGGGCATATATAGCACTCTACTGTACTGCATAAATCTTCTGTACTGTGACACTAGGGGTTAGATTATCACAGGAGGGAGCATTGTGAAGGTCTTTTAGCACCAATAGGGACCTCAAGCAGGGGTGCGCCCTGGCACCACTCTTATATCACCTATGTTTCTGACCTGCACCAGTCTCTGAAATTGGCCCGTCATTTTCCCCCAAGATTTGGCATGGAGGCGATAGTCAGTCTGTCTCATGTACGCCGATGACACAGTGGTTGTGGACAGGATCGCCAAGGGTTTGCAGCGTTTGCTAAATGCACTGCAAGCCTAGTCTAATCTCAATGGCCTGCAAATCAATATCTCGAAGACCAAGGTTATGAGTTGTCAGTAGGACCAAGGGCAGGAAGGCATTTCCTTGGGCATTGGATAGTGTCAGGTTGGAGCCGTCCTCACCTACAAGTATCTTGGCGTGCATTTGCAGGCTTCTTCATCCCTGGCTCATCTGGAGGAGGGCATAGTAACGAAAACTTGGGCCAAGTGGTTGGCAACTAGGAGGGTTATTTTAGATAATGAGGGAGCATCTGTTGAAGCCCTCGTTATTGCATATAGGGTGTCCATCATACCCACTATCATGTATGCCCTTGAGGTTTTTCCACGTAAGGCACTCTTATGGCTGCTGAAATTGAAGGACAAAATTCTTTGTTCCATTCTGAACCTACCCAGCTCCGTTCCAGTGGAGGCCGGGCTTCTGGAGCTGGCCTCCGTTCACTCCTGTCTTCCTGTAAAATTGTGGCTCGCAAGCTTTGGGTAGAGATCAAATACAATTGGAGTTCGACGCCCTCCTTGTTATTCTCTTCATTAGAACATGATGATCTCCGATATAAATGCTTATGGTTTAGGGAACTGGAGCCTACGGTGGACATGCATTGCCATGACATAAATCTATTTTGCCCTAATAAGAGTGACATTCCTCTGTTCTTGAGTAACCTTAGCGCCATATCCCATGTATTTGACTGCATCTCAACCCTCAGCAGATTGACGGAGACACGCAAGTATGCCATTTACACCCAACAGAGTTTATTTGGGGATTCCCCTCATACATATCTTGTTTCACTCCGATTCCCGGCATTCATAAGATTCATACTTTACCTACGATTCGACATATTGCTGGTGTTAGCCAGCACAGGAGCTTGGAAGGGGATTATCAGAGATGCTTGTCTCTGTCGGCTATGCTTCTTGCATGTTGAAACGGCCTGTCATGTATTGACTGATGGCAGGGTTTTGAATGTTTTTTATTTAACGGGCTATGCCAAATATTTTAATTTTGACTCGCATCAGTTTTGGAACATGCTATGCTGTGCTATCTGGCAAAGAATATGTTATTTCTGCCGCAGCCTTTCATGTTTGGTTTAAAATTAATGCAGAATATTACTTTTTTAAGTAACTTCCTAGGGGCATGATTAAATATGTGTAATATTAGAAATGTTTAAGTATGAAATGAAAAGCTTTATAGCTGTATTTTAATGGATGTATTCCCTAGACATTATAAATGTTTTGTATTGATATTTCGCTGTTTTGTGTGCGAAAAGACCTAACATGTCTTAAATGCACAAAATAAAAATAAGTAAAAAAAGAAAAAGAAATTCTGTTTTCCCTTTTTTTGTTGAATCACTACATTTTTGTCAAAGAGTGAGGGCAAGCATAGATTTAGACAGACAGATATTGATTTTGGTCTTTTAGACTTTGACAGCCCTTAGAAACATCAGTTAAGGGAACTATCCCTTAAGTGTTCGAGCAAGTTAGGGATTACACCAACAGAGGCGCTTAAGTAAATCAAGATTTTCAAACCAGTCATCGTTGAGTCTGCGTCTCTCTTGATACCATGCCTGTCTGTCTTTTTTAATGGAGGGAAAGCTGCAACAAGAAAATCTTTCCCAACACTTTAGTTCTCCAACTAGTCTAAGGCATATTGAATGCCTATCCACCAAAGCCCTTTGTGGTCCCTCCTTGGGTTCTTACCTTGTTATGTTGACTCTATTTGAGCCCATTTACTCCTTTCATGAGGCTTTTGTCCTTCAAGGTCGCTCTTGCATCAGTCAGAACGGTTTCAGAATTACAGGCTCTGTTGGTTTCCTCTCAGTTTTTCCAATTCACGCAAGAAAATGTAATCCTATGGTTCAAACCCTCCTTTCTACCTACATTGGTCTCTGAATTTTACCTTCAGTAAAAATACATGCGTTTGTTTTACCTGTTTGCCCACACCCGTCTTAGACACAGGAATAGTTCTGTAGATGGCCCCTAAAGGGTTCTAAACTTTTACATGTCAATATCAAACCATTACCATGTGCTGCTGACTAGTGCAAGAAAATGTAGGGCCATCTCTAAGCAAACCATCCCTAGATGTTGTGATGAATCCCGGGATGTTGTTACTGTTTCCCTAGGGGGAGCCCCTTCCCATGAGGCCACGGTGGTGAGGCTGCTACACGATAGTCCCCCTGGGGCTGGTAATCAGCGGGTGGATCTCATGGGAGGAGGAACCCCCTTTGGGACCAGTGACAACCACATCTAGAGAACACGGTATTCCCACCAATCACATGGCCCTAGACCCCTTCCCACAGTTACCCCACTTATCCTTCACCTCACTCCTCTTCAATCCTACCCTCATACCCCATGTACTTTTCTGAGGCAGTCCAAGTAGAGCGTACTGAGATGAGAAAGATGCCTAGTGAGTTACCATACCAGCACTCACTTAGTACTGAGACAAGGAGGAGGTGCGAAGCAATACAAAATAACCTTTTGAACCACCTTTACCAGTCTAGTGGTTCACAGTATTAACATAATGGACCTAAAAACATTTGACCTAAAACATCTGATCAAATTTCTCAGACCTTTTTTTCCAGTCAAATTTAATTAAATATATATGTCGAAGCGATTGTGTCCTCCGACGTATTCCTCATCTTAGATATCTCCTTCCAGCTCTGCTGGCGTCGGAAAATTTTTTCTCTAGAGGGCGCTGCGCGTCGACGTCCTCCGAGTCGATGTCCCTCGACAGCCGCCGTATCGACGTCATCCTGCCTATAAAGGCCGCGCGCAGCGTCCGTTGCTCAGTTCCGTTTTTCCGCGCTTACTCAGTGCCTCGGAATACCGTTGCTCAGTTCTTGTCAGATTAATCCTATTTACCTCGAGTTATTCGATCCGTACTCGATGGCTTCCTCGTCGGAACCGACAACTCCTCGATCCGGCTTCAAAAAATGCTGAGATTGTGGAAAAAAGATGTCACTGACTGAGCCTCACAGAGTTTGTCTGTGGTGTTTGGGAGCTGAACACCATTGTTCGGAGTGCGAGGACTGTATGTCCATGACAGCTAAGGCCCTGAAGGAGCGTAGGGGGAAGCTGGAGAAAGGTAAAACTTTTAAAGCTTCTTCTTCGTCGACGAAGTCGAGACACTAGTCTCCTCGTCACCATTCGCGCTCCAGGTCTCGGAGTGGGTCCCATCACTCCTCGAGATCGAAGCACTCGAAGAGGAGACGTCGAAGATCCCCTTCTCCGTCTTCCTCTTCCTCTGTTTCGCCAAAAAGAATCCCTTGCCCCACAAAACATAGTTCCCGGGCTGAATGGGAGGAATTCCGCAAAAATATGATGAGCGTCTTCGAGAAAGCGGCCTCGACCCCCTCGAAGACTGCCGAGAGCGATGCTCTGGTCGAAAGACCCGAAGGTCAAAAACGCAGTACCCGGCGAAGGAAACCTCTCGAGCGCGTCTCGAACCCTCGAGTAGGACTATGACCTCCAAACCTTCCTCGAAGGTTCCGTCGACGCCGAGGTCGATGTCTTCGATGCCGTTGTCGAAGGGACCTTCGACACACGAGTCTGTCGACTCGACGCCAGCGTCGACACCGGTGTCGACGCCAAGAAAAGTCACGGTTACGACGCACCCAGTGTCTATCCCCAGGTCCTCGACGTCGATGGCTTCGAGATCGTCGAGTAGAATCCCAATTCTGTCGAGGTCTTCGAGGCCTCCGCCTTTGTTTTCGACGCCACGCTCGAAGCCTTCGGCGTCGACATCGACGTTTTCGAGGCCAATAATGACAAGTTCGGCACCCTCAGCCTTGGAAATGGGGTTTACACCCTTTATGAGTTCAGAACAATTGAGGACTATGTCCTCAATATTGGAAGACAGTGAATTGTCTGAACAGGAAGACACATTTGAGCTGCAGCTACCCCTGTGCAGAGAGGCGATGCAGCTCTGGTTTTGGGCAATCCAAGAAGGAATCTCTCTATCGGCAGTTCACCTAGCCGGAGAGAAGAACTTGACAGCGGACGCTCTGAGCAGGCAGAGCACAGTCTCCCACGAGTGGGAGCTAGCTCAGGAAGTCCTTCAAGAGATCTTCGCCCTTTGGGGAACCCCTCAGGTAGATCTGTTCGCCACCAGCCTAAACAGGAAATGCGACCTGTTCTGCTCAAGGGAATTTCCCCCGAGAGGAGCTCTGGGAGACGCGTTCATAGTGGACTGGGAGTTTCCGCTTCTGTACGCGTTCCCACCGGTCCCTGTCATTCCTCAAATGATCAGGAGGTTGAGAAGATTCCGGAGAACCATGATCCTAATTGCCCCGGATTGGGCCAGGAGAACGTGGTACCCGGACCTTCTAGACTTGTCCATCTGCCCTCCAATTCGACTTCCACTCAGAGAGAACCTACTCTCACAGAAGGGAGGTCAGGTTCTCCATCCAGACATCAAAACCCTCAACCTTCACGCTTGGCTTCTGAAAGGCTGAGGTACAAGGATTGGGACCTCCCTGATGATGTTATGGAGGTGTTGCTTTCGGCAAGGAGGCCAGCAACAAAGTCTTTATACCGCTGCCGTTGGAACAGATTTTGCAGCTGGTGTAGAGAACAGAATATCGACCCTTTCATGTGGTACACCAATGGTTTTGTCCTTCCTACTATATTTGGCAAATTCAGGCCTTCAAGTTGGCACCATTAATGGCTATCTCGCAGCGCTATCCATCTTTAAGCGCACTGCGGAAGAACCATCCTATTTCAAATTACCCTTGGTAATACAGTTTCTAAAGGGGTTAACCAATGTTTATCCCCCAAGACCATTCCAAGTTCCCCAATGGGATTTAAACTTAGTACTAACTTTCCTGATGGGCACACCTTTCGAACCACTCCATTCTTGTTCGTTAAGATTCCTTACCCTTAAAACTGTTTTATTAATAGCACTTACATCTGCTAGAAGGGAGAGCGAATTACAAGCTCTTTCTTGTAAACCCCCTCACACAATATTTCACAAAGACAAAGTTGTCCTGCAAGTGAAGCCTAATTTCCTCCCAAAGGTGGTTTCTGAATTCCATATCACTCAGAAGATTACCCTACCATCTTTCTATCCCCCTCCTCACCCGGGGAAAGAGGAAGAGAGGTTACACAGGCTAGACCCTAGAAGGGCTTTAAGTTTTTACATCAGTAGACTAGCCAGGATAAGACAGGCAGACCAGCTGTTTGTAGGTTACGCAGGTCACAAGCTGGGGTTACCAATAACTAAGCAGACCATTTCCAGATGGATCATTCTAGCCATTCTGGAATGTTATAAACTGGCAGGGAAAGAGCCCCCTCAAAACCTTAGGGCTCATTCGACCAGAGGTATTGCAGCTTCATCGGCCCTCAAAAGAGGCGTGCCGGTTAAAGAAATCTGTGCGGCCGCTACATGGTCGTCTGTCCATACCTTTACACGTTTTTACAATTTGGATTCCTCCTCCAGTCAAGAGACTAGGTTTGGAAGGGCTGTACTGCATTCTATTCATCAATAGAAGACAGCGTGAAGTCAGTACTCCCTCCTCCAATAATAGAATACTGCTATGGGAGCCTGTCTAAGATGAGGAATACGTCGGAGGACACAATCCCTTCGAAGAACAAGTTACTTCTTACCTTGTACCGTTCTTTCGACGGGATGTTCCTCCGACGTATTCCTCATCGACCCTCCCATCCATCCCCGCAGTTCTACTTCCCGTGTTGTTGCAGCTTACGCTCCTTCAGGGTGATTAGTCTAGTCCAGAAAGTATTATTGTGGGCTACAAAACGGAACTGAGCAACGGACGCTGCGCGCGGCCTTTATAGGCAGGATGACGTCGACGTCGATACGGCGGCTGTCGAGGGACATCGACTTGGAGGACGTCGACGCGCAGCGCCCTCTAGAGAAAACATTTTCCGAGGCCAGCAGAGCTGGAAGGAGATATCTAAGATGAGGAATACGTCGGAGGAACATCCCGTCGAAAGAAGGTTACAAGGTAAGAAGTAACTTGTTCTTCTGAGGCTTGTGGAATCTGCTTAGATTGCATGCTGTGCATAGGCCGATATCTAGTGGAAGCTGTGGAGTATTACAGTTTTTTTTTTCGAAACTCGAAAATGGGTGTCGACACAGGGCGTGCCAGTAATACTATCCCTAGTGTGACGTCCACTGTACCCATGATCCCTCACGCGTCTAGGACCCTCAGATTGTTTTTTCCGCCATTCTGGTCGGAAGCATTTTGCGGAGTTCCCTGGCTTTAGCCATACTTTTGCTCAATATTGTTAAATTTACCCATTTCTCCACCCCAACGTCGAGTCACCGAACTTCCACACTCGACGCCGGCCCAGAGAAGAATTCGACCGTCGACAGCTGCACGACGGATTTGGGCCTAGGAAGGCCTCTGTCCTCGGCCCGTGCCTTGGAAGGCCGCTGGCCTCGGCCCTGCAAGTAGGGAGAGTGGGGGGAGGACATACTCTACACTCTTTTGGTATATAGGTACATTCTTATATATTCCTACACTTACAAGCCCACTGCCATAAGGTGCGTATGGAGGGTACCCCTTTCCAATTCTGCCCCAAGTGCAACCGCAAATACCCTTGGGTCGACAGGCACGCCACGTGCAATCTCTGCTTGCCGAGGGACCACCCTGAGGCGAACTGCAGAGCGTGTAATAGGTTTAAACCCAAAACACTTAAGGACTGTTCGATCAAGCGTTGGGCCCACCACGCCAGGCGTCAAGAGGCCATGGCAGCGGAGGGCGCCTTCAGCGATGGCAGCGACGCCGTGCTTTCGGACGGCGAGGGCATTATGGCGACACAAGCGCTTCCCACAGCACTTCCACAAAACATATGAAGTCCAACCGGGACTCGACGCGCATGTCGAGTTCTTGGAAAGAGGCACATAGAGAACTGTCCGAATCGGCGTCCTCTGGGCGTTCTCGATCACGATCGCCGCATGACTCCAGGCAATCATCCACTGTTTCCAATAGTGCCTCGCTCCCCAAGGTAATGGAAGTTCGATCGTCGGAGGACGAAGCCGACTTCCATCCCAAGACCGCACTCCAGGGGTCGGCGCCCGCACACCGCGTTTCGGCGGCTCCTGAACCCCTACCTCCACACTCGAAGGATAAGGACATTACCCCCGAACCTCGACGCCAGGCGTCGAAAGGCTCCGTAGGGGTGAAAAAACAGGAAAAACACTCTTCCACTCACGGGGAGGGGGAAAAACAACAAAGAAAGCAGCCTCTGCCTACTTCCACACCTTTAAGACACTCCACTCCTCAGAAACAGACAAGTCCAAGTCTTCTGCTATCACAAAAACCCCTACTCAGACCACCAAGTCTAGTCAGGATAAGTCAGAGAAACTTCCAGAACGGGTCTTCCCCAGTTCTAGAGAATGGTCTAGTGATAACGTAGACAGGGTCATGTCAAGGATGTCATCATTGGCAGATTTTTACGCAAAAAATCCTGAACACTTTCTCTCATATACTCCCGATTGGTCACCACCCTCAGGCTCTAAGGATCCTATGCCTCCAAGTAAAAAGTCCCGGTTTGAAACACCAACACGGTCTTCGGACCCCTTCTATGTACAGCCCTACTCTCAGTATCAAGGAGAGACATCCTTTTGTGAGGATCCAGATATGGGCATGTTGGAAGAACAAACTGGTACGGGCTACTATAGGGATGATGAGGACCAAGAAGAGAATGAGGACGACCCGGAAACCTACAAAGTAGATTCCCCGGTAGAGAAGGACCCCCGGTTACCGACTCCCCTGTTGACAACCAACCTCTTCTGAATGAAGTGCTGTCTCGAGCAGCTGAACATTTCCACATTGACACCCAGGGTGCTCAAGAGGAGAGGGACTTTGCCGAAGAGTTAGTGGGAGAAAGGAGGCCTGTTGCTCAGGCCATCCCTATCCTGAAGTCTATTCAAAGGAGAATAGACCCTTCACTCGTAAATCCTAACCTCACCAGAGCAGTGAACCCCAGGATTGAGAAACTTTTCAAGGCAGCCCAATCAGACCCACTGTATATAAGGGGGCATCTGTAACCAGACTCCCTAGTTGTTACAAACACCCGTAAGAGGGCTGGAACACCCTTGTCATCGTCCGGAGCTCCTCCCAACAAGGAGAGCAAGAAACTGTATGGGTTGGGCAGGAAAGTTGCCTCCACTTCCGCATACCAGGCAAGGATTGCCAACTCCACCACCCTGTTGGCCAGCTACAACTGCCATCAATGGGAAGAAGTCGCGGCACTCATAGACTCCGCCCCAGAACCCTTAAAGAGCCAGTTGGCACGAGTTTCGGCGGAGGGAAGAGCCGTGTCCGGTTGCATTCTAAAGGTAACCTTTGATGCCGCGGATAACGCCGGCAGATTGATAGCAGAAGGAACTGTTATCAAGAGGCACGCTTGGTTAAGGCAGTCTAGATTCAAGGCTGAAACCCAAGCATCATTGTTAGATAAACCGGTGGAGCCGGATCTGTTGTTTATGCCAAGGACGAGTATGAAACACTCAAATCCCTAGGCCAACTAACCAATAAACCCCCTAATCAGAGAGGGAATGGCAATTTTCGTCGCCCACGCGGCCAAAATTCCCAGAGAGGATCTAACTATTCCCAGGGGCAGGGTACACCGTGAGCAATAGTAACCAACAGTCTACCCAGGGTTATGGCAGGGGTAATAAGAGAGGACGTGGGAAAGGTAGAGGCAGCCCCAGTAGAGGAGGTGGCATGCCTCCACCAAAACAGTTACGCTCAGTTCAGGGTCCCTTCTGACGCAACCCCAGTGGGGGGACGCATTTCCAACTTCACCCAAGCTTGGGAAGGGATCACATCAGACAGATATGTGCTCTCCACAGTATCCGCAGGGTACTGTATAGAACTGTTAGAGTGTCCCCGAAACCATCCACCACGACAAAGAATACATTCTTTGGACCACCAGAAGATCCTCCTCGAGGAGATCGTCAATCTGCTAGCAAAGGACGCGATAGAACCCGTCCCGGGGCACCAGGTAAACAAGGGTATTTATTCAACTTACTTCCTTGTGCCAAAAAAAGATTTGACAATGCACCCAGTATTGGACTTACGGACTGCAAACAAGTATGTCAACCCCAAAAGTTTTGCATGACTACTCTCCAGGAGGTAATCCCCCTCCTAAAAAAGGGGGATTACATGGCAACATTGGACATGAAAGATGCCTATTTTCATATTTCCATGTTCCCAGCTCACAGAAAGTACTTGGGCTTCAAGGTGGACAGTCGGCACTACCAGTTCAAGGTACTGCCCATCGGGATAGCTTCGGCTCCAAGGGTATTCACCAAGGTACTGGCGGTGGCGGCAGCACACCTATGCAGGGAGGCAATCCCGGTGTACCCTTACCTGGACGACTGGCTCATCACTGGGGAGACCCCAGTAATTTGCAGAGCAAACATTCAAAGGACAATCGACCTCCTTTTCGAATTAGGTTTCTCAATAAACGAGAAAAAGTCAAGTCTCGTACCAAGCACATCCAAACAGTTCCTGGAGCTATCCTAGACACTCAAAAGGGGTTGACCTTTCCTTCCGAGGAAAGAATTCGGAATATACTGCTGCAAATTCCGCAATATCAGTCCGGTCGCCAGTTAACGGTACGCAAAGCAATGCGTTTGCTGGGCATGATGGCGTCATGTATTTACCTGGTCCCCCACGCGCGCCTGCGCCCCATGCAAGAATGGTTGGCGAAACAGTGGTCTCAGGCACTTAACGTGGTGCTATCTAAGCTCATGGGCCCCCCATTCGAGCCCATGCACAAAAGCAGTCTCAAACACCTGACTTACAAAACGGCCTTCTTGGTAGCAATTACATCTATAAGAAGAGTCAGTGAAATTCAGGCTCTGTCAGAGCAAGATCCCTTCTTTACTGTCCATAAAGATAAACTGGTTTTACGCACACACCCTAGGTTTTCACCTAAGTTTATTTCTAAATTCCACATGAACCAGTCCATCGAGCTTCCGGCTTTCTTCCAAGACCCACAAAGCTCGGCTGAGGTGAAACTACACCACCTAGATGTGCGTAGGGCGGTCCTCTACTATGTAAACAAGACCAGACCGCTAAGGAAAACAGATCATCTGTTTGTCTCCGTAGCTACAGGCAGAGAGCGGGATCGCATCTCTAAAGGTGCCATCTCTAAGTGGATTATTAACTGTATCCAGCTGTGTTACTCACTTTCTGAAAAAACTCTGCCTTTCACGCCTAGGGCCCACTCTACAAGAGGCACTGGGGCCACTCTGGCTTTCATTGCAAATGTACCCCCTGACACCATTTGCAAAGCAGCTACTTGGAGCTCTTTTCACACTTTTACTCAGCACTACTGCATTGGCACTCATTCCAAGAGAGATACACAAGTGGGACAAGCGGTTCTAAGACATTTATTTGCTCATGACCCTTCTCGCATCCCACCTCCTTCAGGTACTGCTCGCTAATCTATGCACAGCATGTGATCTAAGCAGATTCCACAAGCCTCAGAAGGGATACATTACTCACCGTAATCGTATTTCTGATGCTTGTATCTGCTTAGTTTCACATGCAACCCACCCTTCCTCCCCTCTGAGAGAAGGCGCATGGATGCTTGTAGTCTTACCTTTCTATCTATCTGCTTGGATCATTTGTACTCACGCTACTCCTCATGCTACCTCATGGCAGAAAAAATACAATGTGAGGGTCCTAGACGCGTGAGGGATCATGGGTACAGTGGACGTCACACTACGGATAGTATTACTGGCACGCCCTGTGTCGACAACCTTTTTCGAGTTTCGAAAAACAAACTGTAATACACTAGATGTCGGCCTATGCACATCATGTGAATCTAAGCAGATACAAACATCAGAAATATGATTACGGTGAGTAATGTATCCCATATATATTCCTACACACACTAGCCCGCTGCCACATGGTGCGTATAGAGGGTACCCCTTTCCAATTTTGCCTCAAGTGCAACCGCAAGTACCCTTGGGTTGACAGACACGCCACCTGTAACCTCTGCTTGCCGAGGTACCACCCTGAGGCGAACTGCAGAGCGTCTAGCCGGTTCAAGGCTAAGACTCTAAAGGACCGTTCGACCAAACGTTGGGCCAACCACGCCAGGCAACGAGAGGCCATGGAAGCGGAGGGCACCATCAGTACCCGCGTCGCTGCCATCACTATCGGACGGCGAGGGCAATGTGGCGTCGAAAGACAGCCAAGCGCAAGTCCCCGACCTCGGAAGGTTGTCCGGCAGGGTAGCTATGGGGAACACACACGGCGACACGAGCGCTACCCACAACACTTCCACTAAACACTCGAAGTCCAACCGAGACTCGACGCGCGTGTCGAGCTCTTGGAAAGAGGCACACAAAGAACGGTCCACCGAATCGGTGTCCTCTGGTTGTTCTCGGTCAAGATCGCCGCATGACACCAGGCAACCATCCACTGTTGCCAAGAGTGCCTCACTCACCAAAGTTATGGAGGTACAATCGTCGGAAGACGAGGTCGACCTCCATCCCCAAGCCGTGCTCCAGGAGTTGGCATCAGCAGACCGCTCGTCGGCTGCTCCCGTATCCCAACGTCCTCTCTCTAAGGATAGGGACTCTACTCCCGAATCTCGGCGCCAGACGTCGAAAACCTCTGAGAAGGTGAAAACGCCTGGGAAACACTCTTCCACTCATGGGGAGGGGGGAAAACAGCAGAAGAAAAGAAAGATCTCAGCCGCCTTCTGCACCTGCTAAGTTTTCTGATAAACACCTAACCAAGACCCCTGCACAAACCCTAAATCCAGTCATGTCATAACAGGGAAACACTCCCAGGAAAGGGTTATCCCCAGCTCCAAAGAATGGTCCAGTGAGGATATAGACAGTTATGTCTAGAATGTCATCACTAGCAGACTTCTATGCCAAAAACCCAGATCACTTCCTCTCTTATACCCCTGACGTGACTACTCCCTCAGGGTCTACAGACCAGCAACCCCCTGGTAAGAAACCTCGAATTGAGACACCAATGCAAAATCGGTCTTTTGACCCTTTCCATGTACATCCATACACTCAGTGTAGTGAGGATCCACTACAAGGTGAGGATCCAGAATTGGTAACGTTGGACGACCAAACTGGGGTGGACTACTATGGGGACGACGAGGACCAAGAGTACAAGGAAGATGACCCAGAAGTCTACAGAGTAGACTCCCCGGTAGGCAAAGAACCTCAGGTTACTGACTCTCCAATCGACAACCAACCTCTTCTAAATGATGTTTTGTCTAGAGCGGCAGAACACTTCCGCATTGACACTCAGGGAGCACAGGAGGAGAGGGACTTTGCCGAAGAACTAGTGGGAGAAAAGAAACCCATTGCCCAGTCCATCCCTATTCTCAAGTCTATACAAAGGAGAATTGATCCTTCCCTTCTCAATCCTAACCTCACCAGGGCAGTAAACCCCAGAATCAAAAAATTATTCAGGGCAGCCCTATAAGACCCGCTTTACATAAGGGGGCAACTGAAACCGGACTCCCTGGTGGTGACTAATACCCGGAAGAGGGCAGGAACGCCCCTATCTTCGTCTGAGGCTCCCCCCGACAAGGAGAGCAAGAAGATCTACGGGTTGGGAAGGAAGGTAGCCTCCACTTCCGCCTACCAGGCATGGATTGCCAACTCCACCACTCTGCTGGCTAGTTACAACTGCCACCAATGGGAGAAGTTGCTGCACTCATCGACTCCTCACCGGAACCTTTAAAGGGCCAGTTGGCACAGGTTGTGTCGGAGGGGTGAGCCGTGTCCGGTTGCATCCTTAAGGCAACCTTTGATGCCGCAGATAATGCTGGCAGGCTAATAGCAGAGAGCACTGTTATTAAGAGGCATGCTTGGTTAAGACAATCAGGGTTTAAACCCGAGACACAAGCATCCTTAATCGCATGCCGGTGGAGCCTAATCTACTGTTTGGCAAGGCGGTAGAGGACGCATTAAAAAATGCCAAGGATGAGTATGAGACTCTGAAATCCCTGGGACAGTTGACCGACAAACCCCCTAATCAAAGAGGGAACGGTAATTTTCGTCGCCCATGCGGCCAAAATTCCCAAAGAGGCCCCAACCATTCTCAGGGGCGCAGGGTACATCATGGGGTAACAACCAGCAGTCTACCCAGAGTGTCAACAGGGGAAACAAAAGGGGCCGTGGTAAGGGTAGAGGCAGCCCCAGCAGAGGCGGCACACCTCCCGCAAAACAGTGACGCCGCGATAAGGTTCCCTTCCCACGCATCTCCAGTAGGTGGGCACATTACCAACTTCACCCAAGCTTGGGAAGGGATCACATCAGACAGATGGGTGCTGTCCACAGGATACTGCATAGAACTGTTAGAGCGTCCCCGAAACCACCCTCCACGTCAAAAAGTACATTCCTTGAACCACCGGAAGATCCTCCTCGAGGAGATCGTCAATCTTCTAGCAAAGGACGCGATAGAACTCGTCCCGGGGCACCTGGTAAACAAGGTTATTTTTTCAACTTACTTCCTTGTGCCAAAAAAAGATTTGACAATGCTCCAGTATTGGACTTACGCTCTGCAAGCAAGAATGTCAAGCCCCAAAAATTTTGCATGACTACTCTCCAAGAGGTAATCCCCCTGCTAAAAAAGGGGGATAACATAGCAACATTGGACATGAAAGATGCCTATTTTCATATTTCCATGTTCCCAGCGCACAGAAGGTTCTTGTGCTTCAAGGTGGACAGTCAGCACTACCAGTTCAAGGTGCTGCCCTTCGGTATAGCCTCGGCTCCAAGGGTTTTCACCAAGGTACAGGCGGTGGCGGCGGCACACCTACACAGGGAGGCAATCCAAGTGTACCCTTACCTGGACGACTTGCTCATCACGGAGGAGACCCCGGTAATTTGCAGATCAAACATTCAGAGAACAATCAACCTCCTCTTCGAATTTGGTTTCTCCATAAACGAGAAAAAATCAAGCCTGGTGCCAAGCACCGCCAAACAGTTCCTAGGAGCTGTCCTAAACACTCAAGATGGTTGGCCTTTCCATCAGAGGAAAGAATTCGGAATCTACTGCTGCAAATACCTCTATATCAGCCCGGTCACCAGATAACGGTGCGCAAATTGATGCGTTTGCTAGGCATGATGGCGTCATGCATTTACCTGGTCCCCCACACGCGCCTGCGCATGCGTCCCATGCAAGAATGGTTGGCAAAACAGTGGTCTTTGGCAAGTGGTCAGTGGGACGATCTAGTGGTCGTTTCGCCAACACTTGTACAAAGTCTTCACTGGTGGACAAGAGAGAACCTGTCAAAGGGGAAACCCTTTTACGATCCCGAGGTACAGGCTGTAGCCACAACAGACGCATCCCTGTCAGGTTGGGGAGCACACCTCCTTCACCACACAGCTCAGGGTCTCTGGTCTCACACAGTGGCCAAGAATTTTACTTTACTTGCTCGTCCTAAACTATGCTTTGCACTACGTCTCCACACGACTCCTTTGCATATATTGTACCTTTCTCTATTGCTTAACCGTATGTTCATTGTAATTACCATAGGTCAACCTATCTAAATTGTGCATGTTGTTGATTGTGTCTCATTTTCAGTGTCAATTATCAGTGTCCACCGTAGTCTATCACTGTTACACCACGCACCCCTCCATTGCCCCTCTACATCCAGGTGCTGTGCCACCAGATCCTAATTACATGGCCCCTATCTTGGCTATTTGCGTCACCTTGCTTTCTAAATTATGTTATCTGAAACTCAGGTGCTAGCTATGTCTTTATTGAGTTCAATTATACACTAGAACCTCAGTGTTTCCTCACACACTCTCAGTCCAACTGATACATCTCATTTAGAGATGCTACCTTCAGTGCACTGAGTCTAACTGCCCTTAAGAATTGTTGATTTTTGCCTAAATGTATTATCCTGATTCTAGCTGGTACCCCCATTGCATTGAGCCCAAATGCCCTGTAGAATTGCTGATTTTAGCCTAATTGCATTATTTCGAATTTAGATGCTACCGCCACTGCCTTGTATCTAAGTGTTTTAGTACCCAGACATTGCTACCTTAAAATCCCTCCCCTTGGCACCACACCTTACGCCTCACGCAAACTATCAGGCCACAACATGCGGTCGATGCCTTCTGCCAGCCTCTACCTCACACACATAGTCATTTTAGGATCTTTACCCTTTACTGCAGGCACTCACCCTGGCAGCATCTATAAGACACACCACATTTACATCCACGATTTCCAACTCACCCTTCCCTCCACCATGCTCCACTGCTCAGACCTTCCCTTGAATCCTTACCTCAACGACCCAGCTCTGTGGCTTAAGCACTTTGCCACCAAACCTACACCAAATCTTCCATGTCAATTACAACATAGGAATTTCAGACTTAGATCTAGACTGCCCCGACCACCCTGCACTCAGCGCAGCCACACTGCCCTTCCACAGCCCAACCTACCTACGGCACCCAACCCCCCCCTCGTCCACCTCACCTACCTCAGCGCTCAAGGGAGCCCTTATCAATGCAAGATCCCTTACGGCTCATGCCCTTGACATCGCAGACCTCATCACTGTCCAAAACCTCGACTTCCTAGCCATTACCGAAACCTGGCTACATGATGCTTCTGGCCCACTCCTCGACTTATCCCTACCTAAGGGTTATGCCATTATTAGAAACGACCGACAATCCAACATGTCTAAAGGAGGAGTCGACGCTTTCATACATAGTGACAAGATCACTATGAAAGTTGCTGCCAATACACAATTCAGCTCTGCAGAATCACTATCAATGAAACCATCCCTCTCTCCCACTAACACAGCAACACTCCGCCTTATATACAGACCTCCAGGTCCACTGGGTTAATTTACTGATGATGTTGCATCCACCTTGTCGGCTAACACCAAGCCTAATTCCCAGATATTGCTATTAGGTGACCTCAACCTTGGCCTCTCAGATCCCAAGGACCACATGGCCACTGAAGCTGCCACCACCCTCTCCAACCTAGGCTTCCAGCAGCGCATTCGTGATCCTACACACAACAAGGGTAGAATGCTTGACTGGTTAGCTGACCTTAATTGTAATACCAATGTCACCTCCAACACCGCTTGCGCCTGGTCTGACCATCATGTCATCACCTTCCTGCTGCCAGCCACCAACCCTCAGCCCACACCTACCATAGCCCCCGCTATACCCACCAGAAATAAAAAGGAGATTACTAGGGAGAAACTGCTTCCTCTCATCCTCCCTTGCCTGAACACCTTTGCCTCGCAGCACAAGGACAAGGACCCCACCGTCTTAGTAGACGCCTTCAACAGCTTGATGATCAAAACCATTGAGCGCATAGCCCCGCTAAAAACTCGCAAAGCCAAACTGTTAGGCAGAAACCAGTGCAGTTCCCTTGGGGAACACTGCAAAAGATTTAGGACTACAGGTGTTAGCAGTAAACCCACTTGGTAGCAGTCTGTACCACCCAGATTTACCTGGTAGCTGTGGCTGAGCAGTCAGACTTCTTTCAAGAAGAGTTAGGCAGTATGCAAAGTATACACAATAGGCACTCAGACACACCAATACAAGCAAACACTGACCAGAGCTTTGGTATCAAAGTATATAATTATTTATTTAAAAACACACTGTTTGAAACACTCCAGCACTCTTGTTGTAAAATATTCTAAACACAGTTACTATTGTAATATATACACCCCTTTTTCCTTATCAGATAAGTCACAGTAAGACACCACTTATTTTCATACAGAGGTGAGCGCTTAACTAGATGGCACTCCAATAAGTTTGTGAGAAAGGGAGGGAAATAGACAGAATATGGAAAGATACACCACTCTAAGATTCAGGAACACTGTTAGCAAGGCAGAAGAGCAAAAGTCACTGGTGAGCCAAAGTCCAAAGCCTGGGCCCACTCTTAGAGAGAGCAGAGCACAAATGCGCCCAAGATCACACAGTTACACTAGGCTTAGAAAGTCTTGCAGAGGGTTCAAAAAGAGTTTAGAGAGGCTTAGGAAAGTTTAGCCAGGGTGTCCTAGGCTAACCCAGGTTCGAAAGCCGGGGGCTAAATCTACCCCGTACAGTCGGTAGCGAGGGAAGCCAGGCGGGACACGGTACCTTAAGTGGGAAGGATCCTCCAGCGGTGGCAGTTGTTCCTGGCAGTGGGTGCAAGTCGCGTCGCCGTCCAGGGGAAGAGAAGATCTCAAATTGGAGGAAAGATGAAGGTCGTTGCGCTACCAGGGAAGAAACCAGCCACAGAGTTTTCCGGTTAAAGGTGGTACCTTTGTTCGTGGTCGTGGTAAAACGTAGTATCCCGGTTGCCGGGGTGCTTGGCACAGGCAAGGCGGCCACGAGGTACGTCGGGAAGGCAAAAAGACGGTGAAACTGGTTATCCCCACCAGTCAAAGGAAGAAGACTCTCCAGCGGGAGATCTCCTCTGTCGTTGGGAAAAGTGGTGAGACGGCCCAGCAGGGCTCCACCGGTGGTGGCGTTGTGGCAGGTCGGCTCAGCTTCTCCCTCGTCGGATTCTTAGGTCCTGTGGCGACTTCTCAAGTTCCCGTTCCCAAAGCCCTGCTTTTATGCAGAAAACCCCATTCACTCAGCCTAGCTGTCACTCAAACATGCTAAGTGGTGAGCCGGCCGGCTCACCACTTGGGCCAATCAGGACGGAGTGCGACTTGAGTTGCCTAGGCAACTCAGTCCAGGGTGCCTAAATCCCCCTCCACCCCTCCTAAGTACCCCAGACAGAGTGGCACCACTTTGGAGGGCTTCTGTGGAGAAGCCTGCCAAAAAGTGGAACAAAGGGCTCGACTTGGGTTGGAGTCACAGAAGAGAACACAAACGCCATTTTAGAATCAAGTTTTGACAAAAAATACTAACCGGAGAATTAATATTAATTAAATAAACCGGCGGTATGTTCGAGGCTACCGTAAATAATTAAATCAAGATAGTAGCCTAAAACAATGGGAAATCCCATAGGAAAATATTCGCGGTTGAATATAAAAAGTAGTATCCACTGCCACCAGCCAAAACTCGATCAGGGGGGACAGAGACGTGCCCTCTCGACTAACAGACCCCGGGGCAATTGAATTGCCCCAGCCAGTACGTCCACAATATGATGGTTTGTACTGGTTCTGTTCAGAATTTAAGACTAGTAAAGTCAATGGTGACTTTACATGCCCTGGGAGACAGTAGTCAGTCCCAGGGTATGGAGTCTATACTGGGGGGTCACTATGACACCCCTGCGTTACTGCACCGAGGGTGCTGTGTAACACACATCACAAAAACACATGGATACCTATGGGGTAAAAGACCCCATAGCCCATTAAGCACATCTAGATTCAAAGAAACACACTCAAATCATGCCCAAGAGTGAGGGTAAAAGAGTCTCACTCTTGGCAGGAGAAAAAAATAAACCCCACAAATCCAGCAGAGCTTCTGGGGGACTCACTAGGTTAGGAAATTCAGCCTAAACAGAGAATTCTCCCTAACACAAACAGTCCCAACTGAACTCTTGGTTCACCCCACAGCTTAATGCCCTGCGCAAAGAAAAGCGCAAGGCCGAAGCCCTTTGGAAAAGTCATCCCAGCTCAGCTAATAAACCCTCCCTCCTGATCACCTCACTTAACTATAAGGAAGCCATCCTTCAAGCCAAAAAAGAGACGTATAATTCACGCATATCTAACAGCAGAGAATTATTTAAAATTCTCAAACAATAAGAATCCCCCTCACCTGCCCGTGACGTGTGCACCAAAGACACCACTTGGTGCAACAATATACAAAATGCACTTCTCAACAAAATAACCACTCTGCAATCCAAAATCAACGCCAAACAAAACTCCCTCCACACTCCCCTATTTAGCAATACCTCGCCACCTAAAATAACCACCCCAGACTCTCCTGTGCCATTCAGCTTCACACCGCTCACCGCCCTTGAGGTTGAAAAATGATCTGCAACTTAAAACCCTCCAATTGCCAAGGGGACGCCTGTCCAGCACCGATCATTAAGGAATCGGCCCATGACCTTGCTCCTTTCATTACTACTTTTATCAATTCCTCATTTCAATCAAGAGTGGTCCCCAATAATTTGAAGGATGAGTGGGTCATCCCTCTTCTAAAAAAAAAAAAAACCTTAGATCCTGAGGTCCCAACCAACTACAGGCCCATCACGACGGTCCCATTTCTGCTAAAAATCTTAGATGGAGCAGCGTCTCTTCAGATACAGAACTACCTGGAAACTAACAATCTTCAAGGCACTAGACAATCTGGCTTTAGACCCAAGCACGGTACGGAGACAGCCCCCCTAGATCTCAAAACCCAAATTGAGGACCTTAAAGACAAAGGTAAACTAGCCCTGCTACTACTACTAGACTTATCTGCTGCCTTCGACTTGGTCAACCACCAAATCCTCTGTCACCATCTGAAAACTGCAGCCCACTTCTCCGACAATGACGCTAACTGGATTAAATAATTCCTGGATAACAGACATATGAGGGTATTCTCCCCAACCTCCTCTGCCGACCCTGCGCCAGTCCCTTGCGGGGTCCCCCAAGGATCGTGTGTATCCCCCACCCTCTACAATGTTTTCACTAAACCCCTGTTTGATGTGCTTGACTATTTGGGTGTCACCTACACTAACTATGCCGATGACACCCAGATACTCATCCCCATCATGGGCGATTACACGGTTGACTCGAAATCCTTAAATGACACATACTATGTCATTCAAACCTGGATGGCATAACATGAGCTCTGTCTTAATAACGATAAGACAGAGCTCCTCATCCTAGGTACACAGCAAAGACTTAACATGCTGAACCCCATGTTCAGCTCCTTTAATATCGACGGGAACTCCATAAAAGTCTCCAAAGCTACCAAAACTCTCGGAATCTACCTCGACTCCACTCTCTCCCTCCACAGACAAACTAATGCAGTTGCTGCCGCCGCTGCTTACACCTGCAAGCTGATCACAGCATGTCGCCCTTTTCTCTCCACTCATAACTGCACAATCCATGCTAGGACTTCGGTCCTGTCCAAACTGGACTACTGTAATGCACTGTACCAAGGCACCAATCAATGCAACCTAGACAAACTCCAGATTATACAAAAGAACGCCATCAGAGCAGCCCTCGATATCCCTAGATCAGCCCACCTCTCGGAAACTAGGAAGAACCTTCAATGGCTGTCAGTCCCCCAAAGGAGATCACTAAAATCGCTTGCCCTGACCTACAAATGCATGAATAACCAGGCCCCCATCTATCTCTCCTCAGGGTTCACGCAGTATACCCCATCTCGATCTCTAAGGTCTACCCTTAGCCAGAGCCTACTGATCCCCAGATACAAGCTCCAAACAGCCGGTGGGTCCAGCTTCCCAGTTCTGGCAGCCAAATTGTGGAACTCTGTCCCTCTTACTATCAGAAACCTGCCTTCCCTGAACTTATTCAAACACAAAGCCAAACTCTGGCTAGTCACCTTAGACGACCAAGCTTCACTCTGAAAACTTGATTACCTATGTATTTCTGTCTATACTTCTAATGTGTTCTGATTACTTTGTTCAATTCAAATGTTACTTGAAATGTCATACTGTTATGTAACCACTGCCTCTAAGATATGCGCCCGGTAGCCTCCGGGCCTGGTTTGCGCTATACAAATAAATAAAATACAACTACAAATACAAGAATCATATCAACCTGCTAGAGCTTCTGGCAGCATTCAGAACGCTTCATGCGTTCGAGCCCCACCTGCTGAACCTGTCGGTGCAGATCTTGACAGACAGCACAACAGCTACGAAAAAAATTTGGATATGGGCACTCAGACGGAACATCTACCTGTCATCTCAACATGTTCCAGGGGATGTCAATTCACTAGCGGACGCTTTGAGCAGAGATCTCCTCCCAAGAGAACACGAATGGTGTCTACACAGAGAAGTCGTAGAAGACATCTTCTCACAGTGGGGTTTCCCCACTACAGACCTATTCGCCACAAGCGAAAACAGGCAATGCCCAGGATACGCATCCAGGTTCCCGCAGCCAGACTCCAAGGGGAACGCCCTGCGGATGAACTGGTCAGGGATGTTTGCGTACGCTTTTCCACCAACCCCTCATCAGAAAGGTGATTAACAAGATGCATAGGGAATCGATGACGCTCATCCTAGTTGCTCCCATGTGGGCGAGGCAACCATGGTTCCCACACGTAAGCAGACTAGCAGTGTGCGAACCCATCAGACTCCCGTGCTGGTACAACCTACTGTCCCAGCACCAAGGTGAAACAGTGCATCCTCAACCCAACTCAATGAACTTGGCAGCATGGCTCCTGAGGTCACAGAGTTTGGACATCTCAATTTACTTCGGAGATGTATGGACATCCTAAAAGAATCTAGGAAACCCAAACAAGAGGTACTGCTACTTTGACAAATGGAAAAGATTTGTTATCTGGTGCCAGAATAAACAAATCAACCCTGATGATTGCACTTCTTCCACTATTGTCACCTACATGCTCCTCCTGCTGGACGCAGGGTTGGTATTTAACTCACTGAAAGTACACCTGGCAGCTCTATCTGAATACACCACCTCCCATAACAAGGTGTCGTGGTGGAAAGTACCAGTGGTTAAAGCCTTCATGGAAGGGCTAAAGAGACTCCACCCTGCAATTTCTAACCCACCACCAGGATGGGACCTTAATGTGGTGCTTGCTAAACTCATGGGCCTCCCTTTCGAGCCCATGCATAAAAGCAGTCTCAAACATCTGACATATAAAACTGCCTTTTTAGTAGCCACTACGTCGATAAGAAGGGTCAGTGAAATTCAGGCTCTGTCATCGCAGGATCCTTTCTTTACTGTTCATAAAGATCAACTGGTTTTACGAACACACCCTAGGTTTTCACCTAAGTTTATTTCTAAATTCCACGTTAACCAGTCCATTGAGCTTCCGGCTTTCTTCCAAGAACCCCAGAGCTCTGCGGAGGTGAAACTACACACCCTAGATGTGCATAGGGTGGTCCTATACTATGTAGACAAGACCAGACCGCTAAGGAAAACAGACCAATTTTTTGTCTCCGTAGCTACAGGCAGAGAGGGTGATCGCGTCTCTAAAGGTGCCATCTCTAAGTGGATTATATATTGTATCTAGCTGTGTTACTCCCTTTCTGAAAAAACTCTGCCTTTCAGCCAAGAGCCCACTCTACAAGAGGCATTGGGGCCACTCTTGCTTTGATTGCAAATGTACCCCTTGACACCATTTGCAAAGCAGCTACTTGGAGCTCTATTCGCACTTTTACTCAGCACTACTGCATTGACACTCATTCCAAGACAGATACTTAAGTAGGACAAGCGGTTCTAAGACATTTATTTGCTCATGACCCTTCTCACATCCCACCTCCTTCTTCTAACACTGGCCGCTAATCTATGCACAGCATGTGATCTAAGCAGATTCCACAAGCCTCAGAAGGGATACATTACTCACCGTAATCGTATTTCTGATGCTTGTATCTGCTTAGTTTCACATGCGACCCACCCTTCCTCCCCTCTGAGAGAAGGCGCATGGATGCTTGTAGTCATATCTTTCTATCTATCTGCTTGGATAATCTGTACTCGCTCTACTCCTCATGCTACCTCATGTCAGAAAAAATACAATCTGAGGGTCCTAGACGCGTAAGGGATCATGGGTACAGTGGACCTCACAATAGGGATAGTATTACTGGCATGCCCTGTGTCGATGCCCATTTTCGAGTTTCGAAAAACAAAATGTAATACTCCGCAGCTTCCACTAGATGTTGGCCTATGCACAGCATGTGAATTTAAGCAGATACAAGCACCAGAAATACGATTACGGTGAGTAATGTGGGTAAGGGTATAGTGTAGGTTGAGAGGAAGTGGGGGGTTGACTGAAAAAAAGTCAAATAAATTTGATAAAACGTGATTAGGTCAAATGTTTAGGTCAAATAGACCCAAACCGTGGTTCACGGCATTTGATTGAAGAAACCAGCTAAAAACTAAAGAAGGACTCTAGATGTTGTCAAGCCCTCCCTGGAGGAATTGCGAGAGTCGGGAGGAGCCCAACGTACAGGCAGATGCTTACCGGGATGCCAGGAACAGGGAGAGAGTGCCCGAGGCCAGTCCTGGATGTGAAGACCACACGTCCCAAAGACGGACTAAGACTCTGGGCGCCCCAGAGACTCGGGAAGCACGGGAGTGCAAGACAGAGCTGTCCCGGAAGGAAGGAGGGCCGCGTAGACCCAGCAGAGCAAGGGAAGCTTAAGGAAGGTGCTGATGCCTCATGAGCTAGCACAGCTACCTCAAGGGAGCAGTCAACTGCACAAACTAAGCCATCAGGTACGCAAGTAGCCAGAAGGTTGGATACGAAGGTTCTGGGACCCTAATGCACTAAGAGAAAATTGAAGAGGTACGTGGAATGGCTTGGCAGGAGAGTGAACCAAGCCCATGTAAAGGAGAACTTTGATCGGAATTGCGAGCCTGGGGCTTGCACCCAATTAAAGAGAACTGGAACTTGATGGAAAGTTCATTCAGTGCTTGGCAGGTTAGCGATCCAAACCTGTATGA
Organism: Ambystoma mexicanum; assembly: GCF_040938575.1. NCBI lineage: Eukaryota > Metazoa > Chordata > Amphibia > Caudata > Ambystomatidae > Ambystoma > Ambystoma mexicanum. Next base: position 818,579,064 of record NC_090934.1, on the reverse strand, counting down.
CACACTACAGCCTTGGAATCATCCAGGCTAAACTTTTTTTTTACCTGTTCTTGGTGAGAGGGAACCAGGTCTGCCCACCACGGTCAGGGAATCGCTACAGCTTGGGAGTATATCTAGGCTGTTCTTGAGTCCAGCATACAATAAGTCGAAGTTAAAGCTGCCAACCAGGGTCGGGGACCCCAATGAACTGCATTGTAAACCTGAAGAAGGCTAAGGGAAGGGAGGCATTCCACCCTCCCCCCCCCCCCTCCTAACAGCGGCTGAAACCACTGTGTCAAAGTCTTAAAGACACCATCTGCCTTTTGTCTGGGGTTCGGGGGCATCATGCCTTTGTACCAAGAAGACATGTTCTTTGATTTAGTTAGCTTAGCGTGTAAGGGACAGAGTTATGATTTTGACACAGCACATTGGGACTTTTGCTTTGGACATTCTGACACTAGTTATTTAATTTGAGGCAGGGAAACTACTCTTCGAGTCAGGGCGAGATAAGGTGTTCTTTTCCTTTTTATCTTTGAATAAAAGTTTATGGCAAACACCTTGACCCCTTTGTAGTCACAGTGTTACCTCTGCACTCTTACAATGGATTGTCATGTGTATACAGACTTGCTATAGGTTAGCTTAAAGTTCCGGAAGGGCTAAGTGACCATTCCACAAGAGGTCAAGGCTGTGAACCCTGCCTTACAGACTGGTGTCCCCTTATTGGAAATATGCCAATGCTGCCACATGGGCTTAACTGCACGCCTTAATGAGGCACGTTGACCTGGATTCCGTGGTGATTGAGGATGCTAGGATGGGTAGGTCGAACCTCCAAAATGTTCTTCTCTGATGGTTCATTCTCCCCATTCGCCTACTTCCATTATATCTTATGGCATGGCTGTGGGATTCTTTCAGAAGATGAGCAATCTGTTACCGGAATTAGAAGAACAAACATACCTTTGTTAATGTTCTTTCTGATGCATATGATAATTCCTCGTACAAATTCCTCCTCGCCCTCCCTCCTACTCCAATAAATCCAAATGGTGGAACTGAGGAAGAGGAAATTAATGGCTCCAGTTATTTCTGACGATGATTTCTACCAAAGAAGGATTTGTTTGCAGAGTATGTGCCTGCCAATGATCTCGTTTTACTTCTAAGTACTGTACGGAGTATAACAGATGAGACCAAACTGTTCAAAAAAAATATATATTTATAGAAATTTATAATAAAACTTAAATTAATAGTTTGGACAATCAACCTACACAGAATAAACTTCAACTGTTTTGCAGTTTTTTAGACCCTTGACCTATTTTGCTTAAGGTTGTGGCCAACACAAGTTCCACTCTCCTCCTGAAGCTTTCTCGGGCCGGAATGGGATATCTGTGTTTTTAGTTAATAACTACAATATAATAAGAGTTATATTTCAAAGGTAACTCTAATCAGTTGTGCGAGCGATGTTAATGTAGCCATAGGTGCTGCTTAAAGTAATTAGATCTCATTTCATGGTCTATCAATGGTAATTGAGATTTTTCAGTAATAGTCTTTACTAATCGACTAGTTGATACTCCTATGTTACGGAATGCTATCAGTTCCTGTTGGGATCATATGCTAGCTGCTTATACAGTGTCTACCCATTTGACTTCTCACTGGAATTATTAACCATCAAAGGTGTATGCACTACTGAAGATTACGAGCCAGGTTTAACAAACATAGCATCAAACTTTCATATGGACATTTTACAAACCTGGGATGATTTATAAACTTTTTTGCAGCATAAGCTGTCTTGTTCAGGGACATCATTTGTTGAAATCCGATTGGTCCTTACAAAGGCTTATACTAGCCTTTGTAAATGCCAAAAAACACAGCAATGAACTATGTGGCAAATTACTTTGACCCTCATAAGTTCATCACAGATGCATGCTTCAACATTGGAAATGTATATTTATGAACTGTGCTTTCAAACTGATTATTTATATATATAATGTCTTTTTGGTCTGCTGACCATTGTGTATTTTCAAAACTTATTTAAATCCAACAAAATAGTCAATAATGAATGGCTAATCGTTTATTTGGAAACACATTCTAAAATACATATTTATCTTTAATCTCTCCTGTGAGGATTTGTACATGAATGATTGAGGAGTATGAGAACTGATAGCCTTCTCAAACATCGATGGATGGAATTACATGCAAGGTACACCTTGCTTGTTCAATTGAAGGGGACACATGGCATGGGACCACTTTGCAGCAATACTACATTTGAAATTGAGATTTGATCAGTGCAAAACCTGGCCATGAATTGCTTGTAAAAAGATGACAATTAATAAGTATTTGTGAATAATGCCGTCTAGGTACTTGTGAAAAGGAATCTATAATGAGTTGTAGATAATAAGTGACTATTATTGCACTACATCAAAAAGATACCAACACAACTTTAAATTCTGTATTTGTTACTGTGAGACTTCGAATATTTAGAACAGAGTGAATGGCTAATTACATAGGACTGTATGCTAAATCACAGCTGGGACAGCATAACAGTCCTGCTGGCAACAACAAAAAGCTGGCAGTGCAACTGAAAGGAAAACCGCTCATTCTTAAAACCGCTCATTCTTTTGCCATCAAAGAATGACCAACCATCCAGATCATATCAAAAGCCCAACACTTGTGATGAAGTGACATGCATGCAACTGCTTATAACAAATCAGCAGACCATTAGTATGAAGGGGGATATATGAGCTACGCCTAGAGGCAGATATGCATTTGCCCTCAAATGACATCCTTTCCGTTCACTCCCTACTATTAATTTTAGATCTAAGTAGGTGGTACCTATTAACAAAAATTAAAAAGTAGGAGACCACCAGGGGGCGCAGACAACATGGCTGCCTAGGCGCAGAGCTCCTTCCCCTGCCCTGGCGCCTTGTGGAGTTTGAGATGAGTAGGAACACCCAACCCCCCTGTAAGGAAGGTCCCAGAATGCCGGAGTTGGTGGGGCACCGGTGAACAAGAGTATTGTGCCGCCTTCGATTGAGACCAGCACTACAGCGGTTGGTAGCAGCTGGGCAGGAAAAGGAGCCTTGTCGTTGGCGGGAGCCATGAGTTCGTGTGACTGGGACAGCCAGACATCAGTGGCCACAGAGCCACCCCAGTTGGAGAAATAGCCCAATGGTCTGGAAGAGGACTGGGGAGGCCAGTGAGGCTATGCCAGCGGCGGGCTCAGGTGGAGCAACAGCAGGAGTGGACAATGTCCCGCGAACCCCTGGGGAGCTATGAGCAGTGCAGAGCCAGTCCTGCAACATGGGTCGGAGGTGGGGCACCGAAGAGCTCAGGAAGTTGTGCAGCCAGAGCCGTGGGGTGAGTGGGGTGCTCCGCCTCTGGTTAGAAGAGGGGTCTGTGGCTTGGCAGACCCTGGAGGGACTGAGCCACTTCAGTGCACCAGGTGGAGGACCTTCTGAAGGAGCCACAGACCCTGGGTGCAGACATCTGGATACAAGGAGTGCAGTTGGGGCTCTGCAGCGAAAGTAACAGGCAGGCCTGAGAGGATGTGTGAGTGGCGGCCTTGAGGTGGGCAGTGGGAAGGGCAGCAGGCTGGAGGGAAACTGACCCAAGTGCTGTGAGTAGTTGTGGACGATCTGGATATTGCAACGATGGCTGACCCCAATGGGCCGAGAGACTGAGTGCTGGTCTGCAGTTCAAAGGAGAGCACTCCAGTCACCAGAGTCTCTGCACCCTCCCAGTGAGTGGCCCTCTACGTGACCCTCGCCCCATCTGTAGCCCCCGACCCCCAATCTGGAGTTGGCAATTGCCACTGCACACACCCTGTCCACGTGCTGTATGATATGATAGGTTATTTATAACATGCTTAATACCCAGAGGTTTCTAAGCGCGGACCCGGGGATCGAACCTGCGTTGCTCCGTGTCATCTTACTTGTCCTTACTTGACCTGGTGTGGCCTGTTGGAGAGGCAATCCCGAGAGCAGGCTGAGAGGTGGTGTAATGGGGCAGCGACCCCCCTTGAGGCAGGTGGCAGGACGCAGCTCTGTGGTGAATGGAGAGTGCCACCTGAAGAGGGAGTAAGGTGGTGGGAGCCAGCAAGGAAGCCCAGACAGCAGTGGTGCAGTTGAATATCCCTGTATAGCAGAGGGGGCAGGGAGCAGGTCGGACTGGGAATGAAGCCTGGAGATAAGGATTGGTTCTGAGAGCCCCTGCGAAGTGGCAATCGGATCAAAGGAGGACCTAGTGGCCCTCTTCACAGTGGGGAGACATTGAGGACTCAAGAGGGCGAAGAAGGGGAGCGCCTGACCCTGAATGAGACTCAGGGGGGGCGGCCGGGTGGACAGGAGAGGGTGCAACCGGATGAGCTGGAGAGGCACCCTGGAACAGTTTTGCTATCAGGACGGTGAGGAGATGGCCAAGGCAGAGGGGACACCTCACTCCTGCTCCGTGAAGAGCGGTACGATTAAAAGTGATATCCAGGCCATCCTGGAAGAGATGGGAGGAATGCGGACGGATATAGGGGCAAAGGTGGCAGATCTCTCTGCAAAGATGGTTACCCTGGAGGAGAGAGTGGAGGCCAACCAAGCATCGAATGAGAGCCTGGAAGTGCAAACAGAGGCCTGCTTCTTGGAGGTGGACGACATCGAGAACCGGGAGAGGCGGAGCAACCTCAATTTATTTTGGGCTGCGAGAAACAGAAGGAGAATTCGAGGCCGAGGCCTGCAGCAGAAGACCCAATAAATAATAGAAATGGTTTTGGGCTCCAAAGAGGGTGAGCAGATAACACTGGACAGAGTGTATCCTGCCAGGGGGTGGGAAGTAGAAGTCCGCTCTCGGTCCTGGCACGATTGCACTACTATAGTGATGGGGTGAGAGAAGGTATGGGCATGGCATCTGGATGACATTGACTATGGAGACTCTAAAGTGGTAATTTTTCAGGACTTTTCAGCCCACACGCTGCTGAGACGCAAGAAGTGTGGTCCCCTCACCAGGTGGCTACAGGGGAAAGGAGTGAAGTATAGATGGGACTATCCGTTCGCATTGGCGTTTGAATGGGAGGAGCAAAGATAACCTGGTCACAGAGGAGATCAGGTTCGCCATGGAGGACCTGATGGGGGCACGGAGGGGAGCCCCCCAAGAAGAGGGAGGCAATGGAGCTGATATTCGTCCAAAGCCTCGAGGACCTAAGACTGCCCTGGGAAGGCGCAAAATTCAGGGGGCTTGGAAATATCAGAAACTCAACACCCCATTGCTCTGAAGAGATGACACATGAAGAGGGATGCAGAGGGTTTGGTGGATCCCTAGATCCCTTTTCTTTTCTCTTGTTACTGTTTCTATGGGCGCCTTGGTGGAGAGCGGAGAGGATATTCCAGCTCAGTTGGCTGCATACTATCGGGATCTCTACGCTAGACTGGTAGAGGCATCGCCAGAGGAAATGCATCACTATCTTGATAGAGTACAGCTTCCCAGACTTACAGTGAAGGAAAGTGAGGTGCTCGAGGGGAAGGTAACACAGTAAGAAGTGTTGAGGGCAATACAAAAGCTAAAGTCGGAGTAAGGGTTCACCACAGATTTTTACAAACCATATCAGGCCCTCCTGGTGGCACCCCTGGCCAAGTTGTTTATCTCTATTGTTGGGGAGGGCACTGTACTGTCGACATTCCTCCGGGCCTTAATAGCATTGATCCCAAAGACCATGCCAACTGTGCCTCGTACAGGTCCATCATGGGGCAGGTCCTCTCGGCCATAGGGATGGGCTCAAGATGGAGGGAATGGATCCGAGTTCTATATGCTGAACCGACAGCTAGGGTGGTGGTGAATGGAGGCATATCACAGGCCTTTCCACTGGAGCGGGGCACGAGACTTGGATGTCCGCTCTCCCCGTTGCTTTATGCACTGGTATTGGAGCTGTGGGTCCTGGCGGTGAGGATGGAGGAGTGAACATAGAATTGCATATAAGACATTGATTCTCCCGAAGGAGGAGGGGGGAGTGGGGTTCCCAGATTTCTCAATCTATTATAGGGCGGCTCAGATCTGTGTCTTGGTAGATAGAACATCTGGACCGGCTCACTGACAAGCAGTGGGTGCCGATGGGCAACGAGGTCTTGTCCCCGGGGTCCTTGGGGAATGGTTGTGGTTGCCTAGGTCTTGCATCCCGGGGAGGGTGTTGCACCACCCGATCCTAGAGGTCGTCTGGTCCTGTTAGAAAGAGAGGGGGGTGGGGCAGGTTGCTGTCCACATGGCCACCGCCCTGGAGTTATATCTGGGTCCCTCCATTGAGGGACGGTGTTGCGCCGCCGCTGGCCTTCCAACTTTGGTATGAAGCAGGACGGGGCAAATATGGGAAGGGTGGGGGCTTTTATTTCTGTAGGCCGGTTGGAGGAGCTGTTGGCATTGGGAATGCTGTCAGTATTCCGCTACCGACAGTTGAAGGGATGTGTAGTGGGGAGAGAACTTGCGGAGAGGACTAACTAGCTTGAACAGCTCCTGCTCACGAAAACTGACTTGAGGGGCTTGTCGCTCGGCTGTACCGGGCAATACTGCTTGCAGAGCCCAGGGACCCAATCGAATATGGTTCAGCTGGGGACAATATCTCGGGAGAGACATTGACCATGCCCAATGCTCGTTGATGTGTAGAAGAGTCTCTTGCTCTATGGCTTCCTTGCAGTATAGACATCAGGCCCTGAAACGGCTGCATAGATGGCACTACCCTCTGGCGGTGCTAGCGGAGATGGGTAGGGGGTACAACTCGTGCTGTTGGAAGTGCCCCTGGGTGGAGGGGATTACATCAATAGGTGCTGGGTCTGCCCCAGTGTGCAGGCGTACTGGAGGAAGGTCTTGACATGTATCGAGGTGGTGGACGGGATCCATAGGTTACTCACCATGGTTACTCCTCTTTGGGGTGTGGCTAGAGGAGAAAGATGAGGTAGAGGACAGGCACAGGGTAAGGGTGATGCTGCTGGCTGTAAGATATTGTCTCACTCAGTTGTGGAAGAGTTACCTTGCCCCTGCGGAAAGGGAGTGGGTGGGGAAGTTCTGAGCCATTTACGATATGGAGTTCCTTACACCTCTGGACAAATCTCGGTCCAATATTGAAGGCCTGGGGACACCCTTCTTGGAGAAGTATGGCCATTGAAAAGCACAGGGGGGGGTGATGGGATTTAGGGATGGGGCAATAGTGGACGGTGAAGACATCATTTGGAAAGGGTGGCCTGTTATGCAATGGCTGGATGACCGGCCAAAAGACTTTGAAACGGTCTTATCCGGAGGGGGTTGATCAGTAACTGCTGCATGGGGGTGGGAGAGGGGTCGGGTGGAAGGTTAACCAATTGTTGGGAGGGGTGTTATGTTGGGTGGGTCATCGAAGGGAGTCCTTTTGACAATGCGTGTTAGTGTATTATACGAAATGCCAATAAAGTTCAATTTTGAAAAAATGTAAAAGTACTCAAAGACCCTCCCACTGCACCAGAATAAATACTTGCCCCATATCAGCTATGTCTCTTCTGACAAAACGTAATCGGGTTTGACAACCTGGCAAGGTCTCTGGCTAAAACATGCAACACAAGCCATCGTAACCTCCTACCCTGGCCCAGCCCCTTCTCTTAAATCTATCCAAGTTTCCACAAAGAACTGGGCCAGAGACTGCTTGACCGGAGGGATGTTTGCTACTTGCAGACGCCAGCCCTGTCTGAATTCCTACCCCCCAGCCCCAAACAGACCTGACCTCCCACCCTATTCAGGTTTGAAGACTTTGGTGGGGCTTGTTGCACTCCAGACCACGTGTATGTTGCTGTTCCGCAAGCAGTGGAAAAGTCTCACAGGGAAGGTGAGCGTTGTTGTCCCTACAATCACCCAGGCCACCTGCCCACATGAATGGCGACCCATGGTGTGCCTGCGCTCCCCTGAGCCATCTGCCCACTTCTCTGGTCTTGGTGTCAATGGCTGTGAGGCCAATAAGCTAGGAGGACCCAGTTGAAGAATGCTCCTTTCCCATGGTCGAGATCACTGTGCTAACTGGGCATCATTTAATCTGACCTCACTGCATTAATGGAACCTATGCATTCTTGTCCTGCAGTTCTAAAAGTGGGCATACGGGGCACATATCACTATGTTTTCACTGTCCTAATTGGGCATACTGGAGTCTACCATTACTGTGCTAAGTGGGTATACTAGAATCTTTCCTTATTGGCTACACAAGAAATCCAGAGTTAGTCTGGTAACTAGACCTATGGAGTCTGTCTTTACTGTGCACATTCGATACAGTGGAATCCGCCCTTCCAGTGATAACTGAACATATTAGAATCTGTCCTGGCACTTGTATTTACTAGGGCTATGTATGTATAGTATTCACAAAGTGCAAACCTAGAGGGGAGGTGGTAAAGCACTGGTGGGGACGGGGGGGGGGGATGCGCTGAAAAAGTTACAAGTAGAATGGGGGGGTTGCAGAGGAGCGGGGATGGGTAAGAAGAGCTTCCGAGGGGGAGAAGTAGAGTTGAGTGGAGCTATTGGCAAGATGTTCTTTGAAGAGGAGGTTGTACACAGTCTTCCTGATTTTAGTTTGAAAAGGGGAGCGGGCGTGTATCTTTTCTGTGTTGACAGAATAGAATTCCCCTTTACTCTGCTTAATGGATATAATAGATTCTGTCACTTCTATGTTAAATGTGCATAACAGAGCCTGATACGGAAGTGCGAACTCACCATATCTTTAGCAGTGATGCGAGTTACCACATTGTTGATGGTTCAACTTCTAGCCAGTCTTTATGGTGCTTTCCACTGGATGGAGCTGCGATCTGATGGTACTCTTTTACCCCGATGTTTGTCTTTGAATGGATGATTGAATCTGGAAATCTTGAGTATCTGGTATAGAATTTTGATGGCAGTACCTGGTTTACAAGAGCAATGCCTGCTTTATGCCGCCAATACCAGAGCATATAATAGTAGTAGTTGACGAATGATACTGCATCAGCATATAGTGCAACTTTGGACCAATGCCAATTCAATGTGTAGCCAAAAACTATTTGCTTTGACAGTGCTTGTCTAAGCTGTTATGGTACAGTTAACAAAACTGTATCCTTCATCAACAGCCTTTGGGAATTACTATGAAATCTGATTCTGCATTGAAGTAATTTTCCTTTATCAATATGTTCTCTTTTTTCACTTTTCTTTTTCCAGATTGACACTAGAAATTGATACATTACAACTTTCACATTATATTTCATCTCATTTACAGACTGTTCTCCAAGAGGGAATGGAACGTGTGCAGTCATTTTTCTCAAAGAATAAATGTCGACTACCTCTTAACCCAAGTTTGGTTCCAAAGGAATTTAATACTAAGGTATATAAAATTATATACTTTATTCTTCTTATTCTTTAACAATTTTTAGTATTGATAGGAAAGAGGTTTTGTTGAGAAAAAAATGTTATGTTAAGCTTTCACCTGTTACAGTGCATGCTCCATAATGAACTCATCTATGAATGTGTTGGCAAATGGTCTTTGAGAATTCACTTCAAATTGATGAATATTTTGTAAATGAACATTGTGGATCTTTATCTTTTGCTTCTAAAGTGTAGAGCAAGTTGGGGCGTTTTAATAAAAGGTTTGAACCAAATAGCTCAATAGTACAAAATCATGAAAATTGTACGTAATCTGTAGTTATGTTGCATTTTGAATTTAAATGTGTGCAGCATAAACTGCAACCAGAATAACCTTTAGGCAGTTACAGCAGATGTTATGACAACACGTTTCCAAAAGAGAAGTAGAACCTAATTGGAAGAGCAGAACATATCTTAAAAAGAAAGAATAGTCCTCAAACTTATCAGTATGTTGCACAAAATTATGGACAAGTGAGGGCATTGGAGACATGGTAAGCCAAATGGTTATAAATGTTGGTGCTGGGTACCACCAGCATTCTCAAGTTGGCTATCAAGAGATTGCTTCAGAACATGGTGTAAAACTATATACAAGGGGTCCTTAAGACAAAGTCGTTTTGTCGAACTAGCACTTCTAAAATTAGCAATATCTCACTGGCTCAGTTGATGACAAATTGTAATAATGCAAAAGAGGACGTGCGTTTTAGAGTCTTAGCCCATTGAATTACCCCTGTACTCCCCTTGTCACTGCTTGTGACGGTGCTAGCTGACTTGAGCAGCAAGAGTCTAGGCATATTCGAGTTGGAAGCTCCTTTCACGTGGAGGTTCCCATAATTCATTCTATTAACTGTTCAAATGGATTTCCAAAATCAGCCCTGGTGGGAGGATTTTGGGAGGCCACTCTATTTATGGTAAACTTGACCGACACTGAGAGGTTAGCCAAAACCTGATCAAGGTTAAGGTAGCTGAGCAGTCCAGGCTTACTCTCAGGAAAAGTGTGGTATTAGTCTAGGGCTACAATGAGTCCACACAGGGCAACACCAATAATTCTGGTTAGACAGTATGCAAAAATACAGTTATTTTATTAGGCCTTCAGTTACACAGCAAGCATATAAAACACAGGTAAGTATTGTCACACAAAACCATATATATCATATATACGGTTTATAGTCATAAAATCGACAACCAAAATGTCGAAAGTCAAAAAATTAAAAAATAATGTTGAAAAAAAAGTCGAATTTCTTTTTTATTACGTTTTTTATTCGAAATGGGGGGGTTCCCCCCAGGTTTTTTTTTTTTTTTTTTGCTCTTACCTTTTTTTTTTTACATGCGGGACCCAAAAATAAATATAAATTAAAAAAAATAAATCATTCGACTTTTTTTTCTAAGATTTTTGTGTAATTCGACCTTTTTTTCGATGTTATGACTGCACACCCATATATCCACATTCACCATTCTGAGAATGGAATTGCATGTGAAATAATTACCAGTGCAATATAGCAGAGTCATCTGATGCAAGGGGAATAGGCAAAGCCAGCACAACAATAGCTTCCCTTAATCTTAATAAGTCCACCCCTGAGATGGTATAGGGTCTTGTGCCCAAAAGTCACAAGTTCCAATCAGTATCTTCTTGAGGTGAGGTTATTCAGAAATGATTCAGTGGGCTATGATAGTGCTTTTAGAAAGTTTTCAAATAAGTTATAAAAGCAGTTAGTAAATTTCGGGTAAATGCTCAACTCAATCTTATTCACTAGGTTAGGCCTAGGAAAGTATCCCTAACCCAGGGCCAGAAGTCAGGCCATAGTGAGTTGGGAGCAGGACTTTACGCCCAGGGCCCCGTAAGGGAGACCTGGGTAAAAAGCAACACGTATGTATATGTACCCCCTTGGCCCGGGATGTTCCAGATCCATTTGTGTAGGTTCCAAACTGTGTTCTAGGTTCTTTGTTCTGTTCTTGTTCCTACTGTGATGGTTATCTAGATAGAAGGATACTTTGTTTCTTGGGAGTTCATTTTGATCGGTCATGCTGCACAGGAATCTGATGCGCAGAGCTTCTAGTTGAAGAACCAAATGAAGACAAAGGACAACATCTGCGGGGGAGACCGCCACAGGAAACCTCAGAGACATGAAGACACGATCCAAGGAAGGTCACCACAGGCAGGTGACGACAGGTGACCATACAGTGGTGAACACAGAAGGTGCCCCACCTTAGCTTCCTTTGGAGTGAGACAGCTGAAAATGCAGAAGCAGGAGACTTGTAAAGTTCCAAGGCTCTGCTCAGTATGACGACGGCTGCATCGAGGTAGCCCAGGAGGGAGCTGGCCAGTCCACCGGTTGGTGCACGGACCTTTTGGAAGGGACAGATCCTCCAGACTGCTTCATGGTCCAGGGGTTGAAACACCAACAAGGGTCTTTGAGTTTAGGCAAAGGAGCAGGGCTTTCCTGGGCTCATCAATTGAGTCAATACTGGTCAGCTGCAGAGGTCGACTTCAGTTCGTCAGCGGGCTGCTCTTTGTAAAACTCTTACCTCCAACTTGGACCCACTGAACAGTGGCAGGAGTCCCCCTTTTCACCAGCATTTGATCTTTCATGGATTCACATGCTTTGAATATTCGCTGCCGACTGTTAATCTTTTATTATAACTTAAAATAGAGCTTTTAAGCTCACTTTCATAGCCGAACCATTTCATTTTGGGTGTATTCTGCCTCAGCCAATGGGATGTCGAGTGACGAGCTCCACCAAGGAGGCCATCTTTAGATTCTTTAGATTCTAACCGTACGTCGCGCTGAGGAGTCCTCGAGGCATTCTCCCACGGAGAAAAAAGGCCAGATACCAACATATTTCTTCAAAACTTCGAAATATTACTTCCCAACTTTATAAAAACATCTATACAGATCAGTGCTTTTTACTTTTATATTATGGAAGAAAAGCGGTTTCGAGGGGATTGGGTCCTCCGACGTATTCCATATCTATGACATGTAATCACCACAGCTGTGCTGCTTCGGAAACTTTTTTCGGCGTCTGCGTCCTGCGTCGATGACGTCGATGCGCCGTCGTCGAGGGCCTCCTCCGACGTCCGACGATGTGATAAGTAGGACGCACGACGCCCGTAGCCTCAGTTCCGTTTTTTCCGCGAACGTGTTGCTTAGTGAATCTCGGTTAACGCCTTGACTCTTTGGAGTTCTGTTCTTCTCGGTTCTTCGAACCTGTTCGTTTTGTGAGAATCCTTCGTGTGAAGATGTCTTCTACTTCGTCTTCGACCCCGCGTCCGGGTTTCAAGAAGTGCGGGGAGTGTGGGTCCAAGATGTCGGTGACAGACTCGCACGACGCCTGCCTCTGGTGCCTCGGGGAGGCCCACGACACGGATGACTGTATCGACTGCCAGTCGCTCACGTCCAAAGCCTTACGCGAACGTAAGAAGAAGTTGTCGGTAGGTCGGGTGTCCAAGCCCAGGAAGTCGAAGTCTGCGGGGCTTTCGACGGATGATTCGAGGGGTGACTCTCCGCGCCATCGTCAGAAGTCTCGTGGGTCTCCTTCTAGGAGTCGGTCTCGCCACTCCTCAGCCTCTTCCAGGCATTCTCGGAAGCGCCGACACCGGTCGTCTTCCAGGTCCTCTTCAGAGGACTCTGCCCGGCACGTCGCTTACCCCACCAGCCTTGCGACGCCGGAGGAATGGGCTTCCTTCGGGAAGAAAATGCTGGCGATTCTTGAGTCGCAGGGTACTAAGCCGTCCGCACCCCCGAGTGGGGTCGGTCGTGAGAGGTCGAGAGACACCGCTCGCAAGAGTGGTCGGCACGAGTCACGGGAGAGGTCCCGTTCGGACAAGGAGACTCGTTCTCGACGTACCCGTTCCAGGTCCCGGTCCTCGACGCGTTCGAGACCGTGTGCACCTGTGAGGTCTTCGAGGAAGACATCGGCGTCGACAGGCTTTCTCGAGGCTCCGGCTCCGAGGAAGTCGTCGAAGCCGTCGACGCTCAGGTCGTCGAGGGACACGCTCGGGGCTCCGGCCTCGAGGGCTGTGTCGACGCCGATGCTGGAGGCGCTGCATCTGACATCGACGCCGATTTCCTCGACGCCAATCTTCTCGGCGCCGATGCCGGTTCTCTCGACGCCGGCGCCGATTCGCTCGACGCCATTGACGCCTTTCGTGTCGGAGGTACCCCGTGGCACGGGAGAACCCCCTAGGAAAGCTCTGGTTAAGAGCAAGCACTCTCGGGTGCCTTCTTTTCGCCACCTGGACTATATTTCAGAGGCGGATGAGGATTCTGATGGCCTGGTTCCTAGTCGGGTTCCAGATGAAATTGTCTCGGGCCATAGTCAGTTTGACGATTTGAGACAGTCACTGCATGATGCTAGTGGACTGGACACCTCTCCGGAGGATGAGTTTTGTAGGCCTGAGCCTGGCTCTCATGCCGATTCCTCGTACCGGAGCCTTATGGCTAGGGTTTCTGAGTACTTGGGATGGTCTGCTCCCCCAGGGGAGTTTGTGCAGGATGATCTGACGGACATCCTTGATGTTGGTCCCCCAACTGATCCGGTACTGCCGTTCCATATGGCTTTACAGAGAAGAGTGGCGGCGGCTTGGAATGCTCCGGAGAGTCTCCCGGCGGTGGGCAGATCCTTGTCGCGAAAATACCGTCCAGCCAGTAGCGATGACTGCTACTTGACCAGGCACCCCACTCCGGAGAGTTTGGTGGTGCAGGCGGCCACAGCCCCGGCAAAGCAGGCGTCGTACCCTACCATCCCTCCTGATAGGGACGACAAACGTTTTGATGGCTGGGCGAAGAAAGTGTTTTCTTCTGGTGGTATGGCGCTTCAGGCGGCCAACTCCATTTGTGCATTGTCTCGTTTCACACACACTCTGTGGAACTGTGTTGCATTAGCGGCTGAACATATTCCCGAAGGGGACGAACGGGAAGGTTTCCTTGCTATGGTCCAGGATGGTAAGGATGCCATGTGTGAGTCCGTTCAGTCGGGTTTGGACTTAGCTGAATGCGTCAGTAGGTCCATGGCGGCGAGCACCGTAATACGCAGGTTTGCCTGGTTGCGGAAGTCGGGGTTTGCTCCTGATGTGCACTCCCGGCTCCTCAACATGCCCTTTGACGGTGAACACCTTTTTGGCAGCAAGGCTGACGAGAGCCTTGAGAGGTTGCAGACCTCAAAAGCTGCAGCGAAGTCGTTGGGCGCTGCAGTTCGCCAACCTCTGCCTTTTCGTCCTAGGGGACAGCAGTGGAGGGGTGGTTCCTTTCGCTATTACTCCTTCAGTAAAGCGAGAGGAGCTGGCAGTCAAAGAGGCCAACGCAGAGGTGGACGACAGGGTACCCGTGGTGCCAAGGCCGCTCGGGCAGTTGCCTCTTTGCCCTCAGGTAACGCCGCAGCTGCTCCCATTCAGTCATGAGGCCATGTCCCATGGTTCGCCGGTTGGGGGAAGGCTGGCGCAGCATCTTGTACAGTGGCAAGCCGTTACTTCAGATGTGTGGGTTCTGGAGATCATAACCCACGGCTACTGTCTTCCCTTTCGGCACAGGCCTCGCGACAATCCACCGGGGAACCTCTCTTTGCAGAGTCCGGATCCGCTCCTTGCGCAGGAAATTCAAGCCCTGCTGGAGAAAGGCGCCATAGAACTGATGCCTGTGGCGGAGAGGAACAAGGGATGGTATTCCCCTTATTTTTTTATTTCGAAGAAAGACGGGGGATTGAGACCCATCATGGACTTGCGCGGTTTGAACAAACTCCTCAGGAAGGACAAGTTCAAGATGGTTTCTCTCTCTCAAGTCCTCCAGGCCCTTCAGCTTCAGGACTGGTTGGTGTCACTCGACCTCAAGGATGCTTACTTCCATGTGCCGATCCATCCCAAGCACAAGAAGTACCTGAGGTTCACGGTTGGCGACTCGCACTTTCAGCTTCGGATCCTGCCGTTCGGATTGACCTCCGCCCCGAGGGTTTTCACCAAGCTCATGGTGGTGGTGGCAGCGCATCTCAGGCAAGGGGGGATTCACGTCTACCCCTACCTGGACGATTGGTTGATCAGGGGGAGCTCTCCCGAGCAAGTCCTGGATCATCTGTCCGTCACCTGCCACTCCCTTCACAGGCTGGGCTTCTCCCTCAATTTAAAGAAGTCCCATTTGACGCCAACACAGCGGCTCCAGTACATTGGAGCAGTGCTCGACACTTCCCTGGGGCAGTGTTTTCCTCCCCAGGTGAGGGCTCTTCACATTCAGCAGATGGTGCACAAGTTTCAGCATGCCCAGACGCTCCCAGCGTTCGAGTTCTTGAGGTTGCTCGGCCTCATGGCATCCTGCATTCTTCTGGTGCCAGAGGCTCGCCTGCGGATGAGATCTTTGCAGTGGGCGCTCAAGACGCAATGGTCGCAGTCCTCCGGCAGGATGTCGGACCCGGTTCAGGTGCCGCCCTCGGTCGCCCGGGACCTTCTGTGGTGGGCCGTCGAAGGCAACTTGATGAAGGGGGCTCCATTTTGTCTTCCCTGGCCAGAGGTGACGATCATGACGGATGCATCCCTCACGGGTTGGGGAGCTCATGCCAACGGGCTGACAGTCAGCGGTCGTTGGTCTCCGTCGGAGTCCAGACTCCATATCAATCTGTTGGAGCTGAGGGCCGTCAGGCTTGCCCTGAAGGCTTTTCTGCCGACTGTGCGAGGAAAGAGTGTCCTGATCCTGACAGACAACACAGTGGCCATGCACTACCTCAACAAAAAGGGGGGGGGCAGGGTCACTTCCTCTGTGCAGGGAGGTGATGCAGCTCGAGTTCTGGGCCATCCAGCAGGAAGTTTCGATCTCGGCAGATCATCTGGCCGGAGACGAAAACGTGACGGCGGACGCTCTGAGCAGGCAGAGCACGATCTCTCACGAGTGGGAGTTGGCTCAGGAGATTCTCCTGGAGATCTTCACCCTTTGGGGGACCCCTCAAGTGGATCTCTTCGCCTCCAGTGTCAACCGGAAAGGCGAAAGGTTTTGCTCGCGGGAATTTCCTCCAAAAGGAGCCTTAGGAGACGCGTTCGTGGTGGAGTGGTCATTCCCGCTGCTGTACGCGTTTCCTCCAGTCCCCGTCATCCCGCAAGTGCTGCGGAGGTTACGGAAGTTCGGTTCCCGGATGATCCTCATTGCTCCGGCGTGGGCTCGGAGGACGTGGTACCCGGACCTTCTCGACTTGTCCATCTGCCCTCCGCGTCGTCTTCCCTACCGAGACGATCTACTCTCATGGGAGGGGGGTCAGGTTCTCCATCCAGAGGTCAGATCCCTCAACCGTCACGCTTGGCTTCTGAAAGGTTGAGGTATAGGGATTAGGACCTCCCTGAAGACGTGATGGAGGTGTTGCTTTCGGCCCGAAGGCCAGCAACAAAGTCTCTGTACCGTTGCCGTTGGCGTAAGTTCTGCGACTGGTGCAGAGTTCAGAATGTGGATCCTTTTGCATGTGACATCCCCATGGTTCTGTCCTTTTTACTTTCTTTGGCCCACAGGGGCTTGCAAGTGGGTTCCATTAAAGGTTACCTGGCGGCGCTGTCCATCTTTAAGCGCTCGTCTGAAGAGTGTTCTTACTTTAAAATCCCTTTAATTTCACAGTTTCTGAAAGGGCTCACTAATGTGTTCCCTCCGTCACCTTTCCTGGTGCCCGGTTGGGATTTAAACCTTGTTCTTAAGTTTCTTATGGGTGCTCCGTTTGAGCCTTTACATTCTTGCCCTTTGAGGCTGTTAACTCTGAAAACTGTGTTTTTAGTTGCGGTTACTTCCGCTCGCAGAGTGAGTGAGTTACAGGCACTTTCAGTTAAGCCACCCTTCACTGTATTTCACAAGGACAGGGTTGTCCTTAGAGTTCGTCCTTCTTTTCTTCCGAAGGTAGTGACGGAATTTCATTTGGCCCAGAAGGTTGTTCTTCCGGCATTCTATCCTCCTCCGCATCCTGGTAAGGAAGAGGAGAGGCTCCATAGGCTTGATCCTAGGAGAGCTTTAAGCTTTTATGTTTCACGCATGTCCCGGGTCAGAGTGGACGATCAACTCTTTATTGGTTACGCTGGAAAGCGTTTGGGGCAAGCTGTGACGAAACAGACTTTGTCTCGCTGGATTATTTTGGCCATCTCGGAGTGCTACCGCTTGGCGGGTAAGGACCCACCGGCTGGCTTGCGGGCCCATTCTACCAGGGGTATGGCTGCGTCTACTGCCCTGCAGAGGGGTGTTCCTATTCGCAACACCTGGGCTTCAGTACATACATTTGTACGTCACTATTCCCTCGATTCCATCCGAGCACAGGATCTGGCCTTTGGCAAGGCGGTCCTTTGCTCTGGTATTTGATTGGCTATTCTAAATTTTGATTCTAAATTCTTGCCCTCCTCCTTGCTCTGGTACTGCTTTGGGAGTCTGTCATAGATATGGAATACGTCGGAGGACCCAATCCCCTCGAAGAACAAGTTACTTTCTTACCTGGTAACGTTCTTTCGATGGGATGGTCCGACGACGTATTCCATATCGCTCCCGCCCTGCCTTCCCCGCTGCAGAATTTCTTTTGCGATTGCAGCTTACGTTCCGCAAGGCTTTGTGTTTGACTGGCAGTTGACTAGTGTCACACGTTCTGGGGGAAAAAACTACAACTGAGGCTACGGGCGTCGTGCGTCTTACTTATCACATCGGATGACGTCGGACGTCGGAGGAGGCCCTCGACGACGGCGCATCAACGTCATCGACGCAGGACGCAGACGCCGAAAAAAGTTTCCGAAGCAGCACAGCTGTGGTGATTACATGTCATAGATATGGAATACGTCGTCGGACCATCCCATCGAAAGAACGTTACCAGGTAAGAAAGTAACTTGTTCTTTCAAGGCATGCCAATCATGTGGAGTTAAGAATATGTATGATGGAGACACGCATTCTGAATGCATGTACTGTTTCTACCCTTATCCCATCCAGGAGGGTACTGAAATCTGTGACTCCTTTAGCACAAAACCCCTCAAGGATAGAATAAGGAGACTAGCCCTTTGGCTGAATGAGGGCAGATACCCCCCTTTCAGAGGCTGAATCCTCTAGAAGTGTGGTGGAGGACAGGTCAGACAGGCCAAAAACCTATCAAACGGCCAGGTCAGAGGAGACAATGTCTTCTTCTTCTGCTACCTTCAAGAGGAAAAAAAAAAAAGGAAACATTAAAGAATTAGAAAGTCTGTCTAGTGTGACAAATCCAGGGAACACATTCCTCTCCCCAAGGGGGAGCCAACTTAATTGGGACTAGGGAGGTGAGCGTTCTAAGCATAACATCCCCAAAGGGACAGGGTAAACGGGATCGCACCCCTTCTGAGGACAGGTTATGTGCCATTCTCACTTGTCTCAACAGCATAGGAATTAAACTAAACTGTGTAATAACTTACAACTTCCTACACAAATGGCTGGTATGGTTTCTGACCTTTTTCAAGCACCCACCTCAGAAGAGAGAGCGGGAGATAAGCCAACCCTCTTGGTGTGTAGAGGATAAAGACCCAATCAGCCTTGGAATGCAGAGGAGGAGAGACCTCTTCCTAGAGGGTGTGACAGGAAGAAGTGAGCACCTTCCCAGTGTGACAAAACCAGCTGCGGGCTAGTCTGCGGAATGTTGAACGTCTCGGCTGAGACACAAACCAGAGAAGCCTGGCCTAGGAGACTTTCAAGTAGTGGGAAACTATGCGGTGGACGAGCGGCACAAGAAGGAAGTGACACTGAAGCCCCACAGGAAAGTAGCAGGAAGGGAGTGCCAGCTCCAACATACGTGGAACACCGGGTAGAAGCCGGAAGGGAGAACCCATGTTGGTCTTCGTGAACGCCTGCGGGAGGAGCGGGGCACAGAGATGGAAGATATGCCATCACTCCAAGGAAGGGTTCGGGATGAGGGTGAAAAAACCATACCAAACCCTCTAGGTAGGTTGAGAGAAGACAGACTCCCAAGTCGTGGTGTGAGAAAGCATACCCCCAAGTCGGGGTGAGAGAAAGCAGACCCCTAAGTCGAGATGAGAGAAAGCAGACCCCTTCTATTAAAACCTCACATTTTCTCTTAGAATGTAATTGTGTGGCCTATAGATCAGCCTTCCCATTTCCGTGGCATGTCACATATAGAGTCCAGTTTCAGCATGACTATTTGCACTGTGCACGTCCCATTAAAATTAATTTCTTTCTTAAACAGATTACTTATTTTAGAATTATATTCTCCAGCCTTTGAAAACATTTCAGCTGCCAGGGGATGCACTGTGCCTCCAGGTGGTTCCATTGATCCTCATGATCCCACATGTGATGTCATAGGTGGTATATATTTATCGGGCTGTGCCTCCTGACCACAGTTCCTTTTTTCCTTGCGCTCAGTGCCCTGCTTTGTGAACAGTACTTGGCTGTTGGATGACAGTATCATGCTTCTTTCTATGGTCTCAGGCTCCAATCTCTGCATGGTTTGTGGGAGAAATGTCTGTCGATCCCCCATAAGGTTTGTCTTTGGTGCTGGAGGGCTGACTGTGGCATGATTGACTGTGGCTCTTGCCATTAAATACACCTTAGTTTTCTCTGGTAGTATACTCCAAAGCTTTTCAAAACCCCACATGCAGGTAGGATGGGAACACCCTTGAAATCTCCGCGTTTGGTCTCAAATAACCTCCAGGTTGCAGGGGGAACCTGGGGAGTCTTGTTCACATGGACGTGAGCCAAAGGTTAACCTTCTTCCTCTCCTCAGACTCTTCGAAAGGGCATTCTTCTTTTTCCTTCAGAAATGGCATTGTCAGTCTAGGTCTAGCTCAAGGAATGATTAATCATCCAAACAATCACTTCCTGCTAAGGAACCAGTGCCTTTTCTCAGCAACTTCTCCACAATTGAGCATTGGGAAGACCTTGTCTGGAAAATGCTTCAGATTTTCACTATGGCTAATATGTTTAAATAGGTATAAAGAATCCCTATTAACATGAAGACATCCTACTCCACCAACGGGGATATAGATATATGTAATACAATAAAGAGCAAGATGATACGTGTTGTTTACTTGCCTCCAACCCCCTCACACAGGAACTCTATAAGGTTTTCCAGCATCACTAGTCCTGAAAAAATGGACCGTCTGCTATAACTAATTTTCACAAATGTATGACAAGTTTATTATTCAAATAATTCAAACTGAATTTAAACAAAAAACACTACCCTCACCTAACACAGTGTACTAAACATTAAAAAACAAATATAAAACAAATATAAAACATCAGATAACTTATTTATACGACACAGAAGATATCACATAACACACAAAAAAATCTCAATGTGTCACTAAAACAACAAGCATCCCAACATGTTTCTGTTCTTAACTGCCCAGTTCAGGCGAACATTCTTCAGGGGATAAATTTAAAAGCATCCACTAATCTCTTCCACACCGTGTTGAAAGGGTAGATTCAGGCACCCAAGAGGGTAAAAGGAAAACAACCTCCAAGCCTTTAAATGGTGAAACTTCAAAGCACGTCGCAGGATGACAAATTTGCTGGTTTCCCTCCAAATGAGAAATCAATACTTCAACAAAGCGTCACAGTCCGCTAGAGTATCGCCACACCTCCACAAATGTAGGGATCAAGACTGCAGTTCACGATTCAGTAATGAACAAGTTGAAATGGAAACATCCATACCATCAAGCAATAATAGGAGTGCTGGCCGAGTATGTGTGAATGCTGCAAGTGGAGTGAATAAACCCCTCCGTGTGTATAGATTGACCTGTTCCAGGTCCCGGTCCTCGACGCGTTCGAGACCGTGTGCACCTGTGATGTCTTCGAGGAAGACATCGACGTCTGAGGCGTCGAGGGCGTCGACAGGCTTTCTCGAGGCTCCGGCTCAGAGGAAGTCGTCGACGCTCAAGTCGTCGAAGGACACGATAGGAGCTCCGGCTTCGAGGACTGTGTCGACGACGCCGATTTACTCGACGTCGACGCCGATCCTCTCGGCGCCGATACCTGTTCTCTCGAAGCCGGCGCCGATTCACTCGATGCCCTCGACGCCCTTCGTGTCGGAGGTACCCCGTGGCATGGGGGAACCCCCTAGGAAGGCTCTTGTTAAGAGCAAGCACTCTCGGGTGCCTTCTTTTCGCCACCTTGAGTATATTTCAGAGGCGGATGAGGATTCTGATGGCCTGGTTCCTAGTCTGGTTCCAGATGAAATTGTCTCGGGCCATAGTCAGTTTGACGATTTGAGGCAGTCACTGCATGATGCCAGTGGACTGGACACCTCTCCGGAGGTGGAGTTTTGTAGGCGTGAGCCTGGCTCTCATGCCGATTCCTCGTACCGACGCCTTATGGCTAGGGTTTCTGAGTACTTGGGATGGTCTGCTCCACCAGGGGAGTTTGTGCAGGATGATCTCACGGACATCCTTGATGTTGGTCCCCCAACTGACCCGGTACTGCCGTTCCATATGGCTTTACAGAGAAGGGTGGCGGCGGCTTGGACTGCTCCGGAGAGTCTCCCGGCAGTGGGCAGGTCCTTGTCGCGAAAATACCGTCCAGCCAGTAGCGACCCCTGCTACTTGACCAGGCACCCCACTCCGAAGAGTTTGGTGGTGCAGGCGGCCACGGCCCCGGCAAAGCAGGCGTCGTACCCTACCATCCCTCCTGATAGGGACGACAAACGTTTTGATGGCTGGGCGAAGAAAGTGTTTTCTTCTGGTGGTATGGCGCTTCAGGCGGCCAACTCCATTTGTGCCTTGTCTCGTTTCACACACACTGTGTGGAACTGTGTTGCGTTAGCGGCTGAACATATTCCCGAAGGGGACGAACTGGATGGTTTCCTTGCTATGGTCCAGGATGGTAAGGATGCCATGTGTGAGTCCGTTCAGTCGGGTTTGGACTTGGCTGAAGGCGTCAGCAGGTCCATGGCGGCGAGCACAGTGATACGCAGGTTTGCGTGGTTGCGGAAGTCGGGGTTTGCTCCTGCTGTGCAGTCCCGGCTCCTCAACATGCCCTTTGACGGTGAACACCTTTTTGGCAGCAAGGCTGACGAGAGCCTTGAGAGGTTGCAGACCTCAAAAGCTGCAGCGAAGTCGTTGGGCGCTGCAGTTCGCCAACCTCTGCCTTTTCGTCCTAGGGGACAGCAATGGAGGGGTGGTTCCTTTCGCTATTACTCGTCCTTCAGTAAAGCGAGAGGAGCTGGCAGTCAAAGAGGCCAACGCAGGGGTGCCAGAGGTGGACGACAGGGTACCCGTGGTGCCAAGGCCGCTCGGGCAGTTGCCTCTTTGCCCTCAGGTAACGCCGCAGCCGCTACCACTCAGTCATGAGGCCATGCCCCATGGTTCGCCGGTTGGGGGAAGGCTGGCGCAGCATCTTGTAGAGTGGCGTGCCATTACTTCAGATGTGTGGGTTCTGGAGATCATAACCCACGGCTACTGTCTTCCTTTTCGGCACAGGCCTCGCAACAATCCCCCGGGGAACCTCTTTGCAGAGTCCGGATCCGCTCCTTGCGCAGGAAATTCAAGCCCTGCTGGAGAAAAGGCTCCATAGAACTGGTGCCTGTAGCAGAGAGGAACAAGGGATGGTATTCCCCTTATTTTTTGATTTCGAAGAAAGACGGGGATTGAGACCCATCATGGACTTGCGCGGTTTGAACAAACTCCTAAGGAAGGACAAGTTCAAGATGGTTACTCTCTCTCAAGTCCTCCAGGCCCTTCAGCTTCAGGACTGGTTGGTGTCTCTCGACCTCAAGGATGCTTACTTCCATGTGCCGATCCATCGCAAGCACAAGAAGTACCTGAGGTTCGTGGTTGGCGACTCGCACTTTCAGTTTCGGGTCCTGCCGTTCAGATTGACCTCCGCCCCGAGGGTTTTCACCAAGCTCATGGTGGTGGTGGCAGTGCATCTCAGGCAAGGGGGGGATTCACGTCTACCCTTACCTGGACGATTGGTTGATCAGGGGGAGCGCTCCCGAGCAGGTCCTGGATCATCTGTCCGTCACCTGCCACTCCCTTCACAGGCTGGGCTTCTCCCTCAATTTAAAGAAGTCCCATTTGACGCCAACACAGCGGCTCCAGTACATCGAAGCAGTGCTCGACACTTCCCTGGGGCAGTGTTTTCCTCCCCAGGTGAGGGCTCTTCACATTCAGCAGATGGTGCACAAGTTTCAGCATGCCCAGACGCTCCCAGCGTTCGAGTTCTTGAGGTTGCTCGGCCTCATGGCATCCTGCATTCTTCTGGTGACAGAGGCTCGCCTGCGGATGAGATCTTTGCAGTGGGCACTCAAGATGCAATGGTCGCAGTCCTCCGGCAGGATGTCGGACCCGGTTCAGGTGCCGCCCTCGGTCGCCCGGGACCTTCTGTGGTGGGCCGTCGAAGGCAACTTGATGAAGGGGGCTCCATTTTGGCTTCCCTGGCCGGAGGTGACGATCGTGACGGATGCATCCCTCACGGGATGGGGAGCTCATGCCAACGGGCTGACAGTCAGCGGTCGTTGGTCTCCGTCGGAGTCCAGACTCCATATCAATCTGTTGGAGCTGAGGGCCGTCAGGCTAGCCCTGAAGGCTTTTCTGCCGACTGTGCGAGAAAAGAGTGTCCTGATCCTGACGGACAACACAGTGGCCATGCACTACCTCAACAAAAAGGGGGGGGGGGCAGGGTCACTTCCTCTGTGCAGGGAGGCGATGCAGCTCGAGTTCTGGGCCATCCAGCAGTTTTGATCTCGGCAGTTCATCTGGCCGGAGACAAAAACGTGACGGCGGACGCTCTGAGCAGGCAGAGCACGATCTCTCACGAGTGGGAGTTGGCTCAGGAGATTCTCCTGGAGATCTTCGCCCTTTGGGGGACCCCTCAAGTGGATCTCTTCGCCTCCAGTGTCAACCGGAAGTGCGAAAGGTTTTGCTCGCGGGAATTTCCTCCAAAAGGAGCCTTAGGAGACGCGTTCGTGGTGGAGTGGTCATTCCCGCTGCTGTACGCGTTTCCTCCAGTCCCCGTCGTCCCGCAAGTGCGGCAGAGGTTACGGAAGTTTGGTTCCTGGATGATCCTCATTGCTCCGGCGTGGGCTCAGAGGACGTGGTACCCGGACCTTCTCGACTTGTCCATCTGCCCTCCACGTCGTCTTCCCTACTGAGACGATCTGCTCTCACGGGAGGGGAGTCAGGTTCTCCATCCAGAGGTCAGATCCCTCAACCTTCACGCTTGGCTTCTGAAAGGTTGAGGTATAAGGATTGGGACCTCCCTGAAGACGTGATGGAGGTGTTGCTTTCGGCCCGAAGGCCAGCAACAAAGTCTCTGTACCGTTGCCGTAAGTTCTGCGACTGGTGCAGAGTTCAGAATGTGGATCCTTTTGCATGTGACATCCCCATGGTTCTGTCCTTGTTACTTTCTTTGGCCCACAGGCGCTTGCAAATGGGTACCATTAAAGGTTACCTGGCGGCGCTGTCCATCTTTAAGCGCTCGTCTGAAGAGTGTTCTTACTTTAAAATTCCTTTAATTTCACAGTTTCTGAAAGGGCTCACTAATGTGTTCCCTCTGTCACCTTTCCTGGTGCCCGGTTGGGATTGGAACCTTGTTCTTAAGTTTCTTATGGGTGCTCCGTTTGAGCCTTTACATTCTTGCCCTTTGAGGCTGTTAACTCTGAAAACTGTGTTTTTAGTTGCGGTTACTTCCGCTCGCAGAGTGAGTGAGTTACAGGCACTTTCAGTTAAGCCACCCTTCACTGTATTTCACAAGGACAGGGTTGTCCTTAGAGTTCGTCCTTCTTTTCTTCCGAAGGTAGTGACGGAATTTCATTTGGCCCAGAAGGTTGTTCTTCCGGCATTCTATCCTCCTCCGCATCCTGGTAAGGAAGAGGAGAGGCTCCATAGGCTTGATCCTAGGAGAGCTTTAAGCTTTTATGTTTCACGCATGTCTCGGGTCAGAGTGGACGATCAACTCTTTATTGGTTACGCTGGAAAGCGTTTGGGGCAAGCTGTGAGGAAACAGACTGTCTCGCTGGATTATTTTGGCAATCTCGGAGTGTTACCGCTTGGCGGGTAAGGACCCACCGGCTGGCTTGCGGGCCCATTCTACCAGGGGTATGGCTGCATCTACTGCCCTGCAGAGGGGTGTTCCTATTCGCAACATCTGTGATGCAGCCACCTGGGCTTCAGTACATACATTTGTACGTCACTATTCCCTCGATTCCATCCGAGGACAGGATCTGGCCTTTGGCAAGCCGGTCCTTTGCTCTGCTATTTGATTGGCAATTCTAAATTTTGATTCTAAATTCTTTCCCTCCTCCTTGCTCTGGTACTGCTTTGGGAGTCTGTCATAGATATGGAGTACGTCGGAGGACCCAATCCCCTCGAAGAACAAGTTACTTTCTTACCTGGTAACGTTCTTTCGATGGGATGGTCCGACGACGTATTCCATATCGCTCCCTCCCTGCCTTCCCCGCTGCAGAATTTCTTTTGCGATTTCAGCTTACGTTCCGCAAGGCTTTGTGTCTGACTGGCAGTTGACTAATGTCACACGTTCTGGGGGAAAAAACTACAACTGAGGCTACGTGCGTCCTACTTATCACATCGGATGACGTCGGACGTTGGAGGAGGTTCTCGACGACGGCGCACCGACGCAGGACGCAGACGCCGAAAAAAGTTTCCGAAGCAGCACAGCTGTGGTGATTACATGTCATAGATATGGAATACGTTGTCGGACCATCCCATCGAAAGAACGTTACCAGGTAAGAAAGTAACTTGTTCATTTATTACAGGGCCCAAAACACACTAGAAAAATGAATCAAGCAGGTAATATTATCACACAGCACTCAGTTACCAAACATATATATATAGTCACCTTAGGTTTGTAGAAATCCATATAATTCTGTTAAACAACTAAAAGAAGGTAAGTAATGATGCAGTAAGTAAACCAGTTCATAAGAATAATACCCTATATAAGTCTGTATGTTGAATGGAGCCTTGTGCCCAAAAGTCACAAAAGTTTCTTCTCGGGAGTGGGGACAAAGGTAGGAAAGGTTCCATCTTGTGGTGGTGAAAAATGTTCCAGAAGACTTCAAGAATATTGCAATGAAATAACATTATTTTCTTATCCTTTAGAACAGCTTGTAGAACAAATGTTCAAAAAGCCATGGAATGGAATAAACCTAAGTTTATTCTAAGGTTTATTATAGGGGAGACCGGGCGGCTGAATGTATTGCAAGTTCTCACCAACCTGACTCAAATTTTCCCAAGTGACTAGGCACGTCGACGGTGTCGGAATTTCATTTAGGCCCGAAGGTTGTTCTTCCGGCGTTTTATCCTCCTCGACATCCTGGTAAGGAAGAGGAGAGGCTCCATAGGCTTGATCCTAGGAGAGCGTTAAGATTTTATATTTCACGCATGTCCCGGGTCAGAGTGGACGATCAACTCTTCATTGGTTACGCTGGCAAGCGTTTGGGACAAGCTGTGGCGAAACAGACTTTGTCTCGCTGGATTATTTTGGCTATCTCTGAGTGTTACCGCTTAGCGGGTAAGGACCCACCGGTCGGCTTACGGGCCCATTCTACCAGGGGTATGGCTGCCTCTACTGCTCTACAGAGGGGTGTTCCTTTTCGTAACATCTGTGATGCAGCCACCTGGGCTTCGGTACATACTTTTGTACGTCACTACTCCCTCGATTCCATCCGGGGGCAGGATCTGGCCTTTGGCAAGGCGGTCCTTTACTCCGCAATTTGATTGGGCATTCTAAATTTCTGTTTTCTAAATTCTTTTACCACCTCCTTGCATTGGTACTGCTTTGGGAGTCTGTCATATATCTGGAATACGTTGGAGGACCCAATCCCATCAGAGAACAAGTTACACTCTTACCTCGTAACGTTCTTTTGATGGGATGGTCCGACGACGTATTCCATATCACTCCCTCCCTGCCTTCCCCGCTACAGAATTTCTTATGAGATTGCAGCTTATGTTTCTGCAAGGCTTTGTGTGGTCAGACTGTCAGAAGACTGGTGCCACACGTTCTGGGAAAAAACTACAACTGAGGCTACGGGCGTCGTGCGTCCCACTTATAACATCCAGTGACGTCGGCCATTGTAGGAGGTCCTCAAGGGGGTGGCGTATCGACGTCATTGACGCAGGACGCAGACGGCGAAAGATTTTCCGAAGCAGCACAGCTGTGGTGATTACTGTCATAGATATGGAATACGTCGTCGGACCATCCCATCGAAAGAACGTTACCAGGTAAGAGAGTAACTTGTTCTTCTCATGCATACTCCCCAGTGCCATCCCTTCAATCCAGCATCTGATTGGAATACCATCATTACTCAAAACTGTGGTGTCCCCTTTTATGCCACGTTTTCCATTTCTTTTCCCTAAATACTTTCAACATTAAGTGCAGCACAGTAAATGAGGGGGAAGATAAGGTACAGGGCCGCAGGCAGTTCTACATATGCCTGCTATATTACTTCCAGCCCTACCCATGACTCTTGATTCTGTGACTGAACCGGCCATGTAGTTGCACCTAGATTTCAGGATCTAGAATAGACTGAAATTGAATGTATTTATAAATCTGGGGAAGATGTGCACAAATATTAAATAAGTTCTTTTTTGTATGCTATATTTTATTGTTGTCTTTTCTTATACAGCACGCCACTGCTTTTGAGCAAGGTTTACATGTTTGTTGTAGTCAGTCCTTGTATATTTTTTTTATAAGTAATGAACATTAACTTCTTTTTCAGGTGTGTTCATTCTTCAGTTCAAATGCGGTGCCATTGAAAGTCACAATGGCAAATGCTGACCCACTTGGCGAAGAGATCAATGTTATGTTTAAGGTAAGTTTGGTTTGCACTGTACTGAAAGAAAGGTATTATTTTTCATACCTATGCACTGAAAAGATGATCCATGCGACCTCTGTGCAATGAATTTTTGTTTCCACGTAGCAAAACTTTGCAATTAGTATTTTGTTTCAATGTTCCCTGCTTACATTCATAGAGCTACAGATACTTCCAGTCCATTCTTGTGTAGGCCGCACACTTTCATGATGCAGGTATACTGAATGTTTCGCTATATTCTTTTGCAGCTCATTGCAGTGGACATTTTGGATCTTTGTTCTGCATGTTATTTCACAATAGAAGGGACATTGGGCTCTCTCCCTTTTCCTTACCCATAGCAACCAATCCTTGCAGAGGTTCTCCATGCCCCCCACAAACACTGACCTTGCATGAGAGCAAACATCTTAGTTACTGGGGACGGTTCCAGCCCCTCAGGACATTAACATCCAGATATTTAAAACAAGCATTTAGAAATTAAAATGCCTTTTATATAGTGTAAAAACGCGTTGCTTAAAGATATGCCTATGCCAGCCAACTTAACACTAACCTTTGTGACACATCGTGGGAATTCGTCCCTTCTGCCCAAGGCGGACCCCCCTCTACAACACCTTCCCTAGGTCTCGAGGCAAGCAGGACCGCACCGGAAGAGACTTCCCCTGTGGGGAAAAGGACTCCTGTTCCTGTGCTGGCACGAAGAACCAAAACCTCCAAAAACGTCAGGTAATACAAAATAACGCCTTAAAAGCAGCACTCCATATTCCCAAAAATGTGCACATTTCCAATACAAGACAAAATATTAATTGCTTACCGGTTCATGAACACATCATGTTCAAAACCCTTATCCTGACACATACATGCCTCCACAAGTCTGCTCCTACCTACCTTGCAGACAAAGTCGCCAGATCTCAATCTAACAGGCCCCCGTGTTCTGCACACATGAATTTGCTAGCCACACCGAGAATTAAACTTCAGAAAGCAGGAGGCAGCAGTTTCCCTAAAGTAGCCTCCAAACATTGGTACACCCTCCCAGCCAAACTCAGGGCAGTAGACTCCCTCTGGACCTCCTATAAACAGCTGAAAACCCTACTCTTGGAATGTATTGTGTCCTTCCACGTATTCCTTATCTTTGATATTTCCAATATCCAGCTTGCTGCTTCGGAAAAAACATTTCCCAGTAGATGGCACTGCGCATCGACGCCTGTCGAGTCGATGTCCCTTGGAGGCCTCCGTTGCGACGTCGACGTCATCATAGGTATAAATAGCGCGTGCAGCGTCCATTGCCCAATTCTGTTTTTCCAAGCTTCATGAGCTTCGGTAACGCAACGCTCGTTTCTGTGAGACAATTTAAATTCCTTGAGTTTTTCTGTAAAACTCTTCTAATCTTCGATACGAGCTGGCCTCTTCATCGGCTCCATCTACGCCCAGGTCAGGCTTAAAAAAATGCTGCGACTGCGGGGCTAAGATGTCCATGACAGATCCACACAGGGTCTGTCTGTGCTGCCTTGAGGCAGAGCATCCTTGTTCAGAATGTGACAGGTGTATGTCCATGATGGCCAAGGCCTTGAGGGAGCGCAGAGGAAAGCTGGAGAGAGGTAAGCACCAAAAGTCCATTGCCCCTTCCAGACGCAGTTCCGATGAGTCGAGACCGTCATCTCCTTGTCGCAAAAAACACCCTGGTCACGTTCTCGAAGCGGGTCACACCATTCATCCGCTTTGAAACATAGTAAGAAAAGGCACCATAGATCGCCATCCACCTCATACTCCAGTTCATCAGAGAGAGTTATATGTCCTACCAAGAACAGTTCCCCGGCACAGTGGGAAGAATTCCACCAAAGTATGCTAAAGGTGTTCGAGAACGGGCCTTGCCCCCCTCAAAGACACCTAGAGACGATTCCCCAGGAGAAAAGCCTGGTAAACATAAAAGCTGTGAGTCTTCAACCTCAGCGAGAGATACTCCTCGAGAGCGTGAAAAACCCTCGAGTCCAGAAAAAGCCTTGGTGACGCACAAGACATTGTCTCTATCGACTCATTTGTCGAAGCCAAAAACGGCATCACCGACAACTCCATTGAAGGAAAGGTCATCGACACCGCGAGCGCCAACCCCCTCGACGCCGTTCAGGACGTTACCCTCGACAACTCTGTCAAAGACGTCGACATCATAGTCAATTTTGTCGACTAACTCAAAGCCTTTAATGGTTTTATCGAGGCCACTGACATCTATTTCTACGATTTTGACTATTTCTGCACCAATAGTGACATCAATAGCTCCTACTTCATTTGAAAAGACATATGTTCCTCAATCTCGTTAAGATTTTTTCAAAACTCTATCATCTATTTATGAGGAGGGTGAAACATCTGATGATGAAAGACCTTTTGGTCTAGAGTGTGGAAGACCTTCTATCCCAGAAGAACTGGTCTCAGAAGAGTCCAGAATGAAACATCTGCAGGACTCCCTGCATGATGCAAGTGGGATTGATACTTTCCCAGATATTGACTTCGGTAAACCTGATCCAGGGGATCATGCAGAAGGCAATTACAGAATGCTCATGAATAGAGTGATGTAATATATGGGGTGGTCTAAGGCCACACCTATATACGAGCAAGATGACCTAACTGATATACTTGACATGGGACCACAGGAGGACCCTATTGTCCCCTTTCACAAGGCTTTGCATAAAAAGATGTCTACCAACTGGGAAACACCCGATGTGATCCCTGCAGTCAGTAAAAGACTGATAGCTAAGTATAGGGCATTAACTGCAGATCCTCCATATCTGTCAAAACACCCAACTCCAGAGAGTTTGGTTGTACAAGCTGCAACTTCTTCTGGCAAGCAGAATGCATATCCCCGCAGGATCGTGATGATAAAAAGTTTGATGCCATGGCCAAGATAATTTTCTCGCACGGAGCATGGCCTTAAAGTCTGCTAATGTTTATGTTTGTTTGTTTATTGAATTTATATAGCGCTTTACGCCAAAGCGCTTTACAGATAAACAACAAGATACAACATTTTGAGAAGCTTATTACAAACGTGAAACAAACCAGAAGTACAGTATATGGAACAATTTACTCAAGGGGAGGGAAGGAGGAGGGAGAGGGGGGAGGGGGAAGGTAGAGGGTATGAGAATCAGGATCAATGCTAGCAGGGTGGGAGACAGGGGGGGGACCAGGGGAGAGGAGTCCCAGATGGCCTCTTGCCCTCTTGGTGGCAGTGTCCAGTGAGGTCAGTGGGAGGAGGGGGAGGGGAGTGGAGGGGGGACAGGGGTTTGGGGAGGGGAGAGGGGGGTAAGGAGAGGGTCAGGGAGGGGGGTGGAGAAGAAGGGATTTCAGGGAGGAGCGCAAGGATGAGTAGGTGGAGGAGGAGCGGATGGAGAGAGGTAGAGAATTCCAGTGGAGGGGGGGGCCAGGAGTTGGAAGGAGCGGAAGCGCGAGGCGGCGCAAGGGGCAGGGGGTACTGTGAGAAGGTAGAGATCAGCGGACCGGAGAGAACAGAAGGGATGGTAAAATGAGAGATGGGGGGGGGCGAAGTCATGGAGAGATTTGTAGACAAGACAGAGGAATTGAAATTTCAGTTGTGAGAGGAAGGGAAGCCAGCCGAGTTGAGCGAGAGAGGCAGAGATAGAGTCACGAGGACCGAGAAGACAGAGTACGGATGGAGGAGTGGTAGATGGATTTTAGGGGAGTCAGGTGAGAGGCGGGGAGACCAAAAAGAAGAGAGGAGCAGTAGAAGAGGCGGGAGAAAATAAGGGAGGAAATTAGGAGTTTAGAAGAGTGGAAGGTGAGGTAAGAGCGGATCTTGTGGATGTTGAACAGGTGGTGCCGACAGGCGCGAGAGGTTAGGGAGATATGGTTAGAAAAGGAAAGACAGGAGTCCAGGTGGAGGCCAAGATTGCCGGCGTGGGACGAGATGGGGAGATTGGAATGCCACATGCATGTGCCTAATGCCACATGCACGCTGGCTAGGTTTAGCCACATCCTTTGGGATTGTATTTAGGCAAATTAAGGCAAACTGACCAATTATTTGTCGGGTACACAGGTCATAAGCTGGGCCTAGCCATCCCCAAGCAAATCATTTCTAGATGGATTAGTCGAACTATTGTAGAATGTTACAAGCTGGCCGGTAAAGACCCTCCCGAGCACTTAAGGGCTTATTCAACCAGGAGTATCACAGCTTGATCAGCTCTTCAAAGGGGAGTTCCATTGAAAGACATCTGCACAGCTGCCACATGGTCGTCTGCACACACCTTTACAAAATGTTATAGTTTGGATTCTTCCACTAGCCAAGAGACTAAATTTGGGAAGGCAGTATTTCATTCTGTGAATACTTAAAAGAAATTACATTTTTGTCCCTCCTGCTGCATACATTACTGCTTTGGGAGTCTATCAAAGATAAGAAATACGTGGGAGGACACAATCTATTCGAAGAACAAGTTACTTACCCATGGTAACGTTCTTTCGACTGGATGTTCCTCTCTCGTGTTCCTTATCGCCCCTCCCATACTTCCCCGCAGTAAAACTTCCCTTGCAGTTACAGGCTGAGCTCCCTCAAGGGTAGTAACCGTCTCATCCTGGAAAGTGCATAACGCTTCAAAACAGAACTGAGCAACAGACGCTGCGCGTGCTACTTATACCCATGATGACGTCAACGTTGCGACGGAGGCCTCCTGGGAAAATGTTTTTCCGAAGCAGCAAACTGCATATTGGAAATATCAAAGATAAGGAATACGTGGGAGGAACATCAAGTCGAAAGAACGTTACATGGGTAAGTTACTTGTTGTTCTCAAGGGGATCCTGTAAATAACTCATATTGCACAACCAGTATGCCTGCCTCAAATATATTCACCTTTACTCTCACACATCATCACTCACTAGGCCTGGATCCGGATCTGTATGCATGTAACTATGTAAATAACTGTATTACCTATTGCCATGATATGGTGTCAATGGCACAGCTATGTAAATATGCAACTATGAAAATAACTAACATTTAATGCCAGTTAATACCATTCGATTCCACTGTAAGAAAAGCACCTAGATGCCCTCTGTTTAGGTGAGCTATATAAATTCCTAAATAAATACACTCCCTAAAGATCCTTCCAATATTACCTCTTCAGACATATTGTACCAGCATTTACATGAAGAAGGAACAAGGATGTGTTATTGCAAAACAGAAAATCTGAATATCACTTTAAATGGAAAACACCATTTAACTGGGATGAGGAGAAGAAAGCAAGAGGAGGAGAGGTTGCAGGACGCTGAGACAGTTACGCTGGGGAAAGCCCATAGCTCCATCACAACTGATGGGGGAGGAGACTGGTTACTCCAAAGATCTCACGAGTTACAAACCGGCCGTTGAGTCGAAACAGAAGTGCTCGATGCGTCGCTTCCTAGAAACTGGAGAGTGAGAAAAGCTGCAAGTGTTGGCGTGACCATGAAGAGCCCATGGTGGGTCGATGGTTCTTGCAACGAAGTAGAGACCACTATGCGGGTGGAACTGCATACCGCGGCAGTACTGTGGATATAGACAGCCATCCTAGAGAAAAATACAAAGTACGAGAGACCGAAGAAAGACAAGAAGTCAGTCGGGCGAAGAGGAGAGACAACACGAATAAAAAGTAACCCTGGTGATGTTATCCCTGAGGATGACGGTTACCTGGGAAAGCTGGAGACCCGGGAGGGAAACAGAATCATTATAAAAACTTTCATACTCGTTTCTTGATATGCCACCTTCTGCTTCTGCCTTGATGGAAATTATGAGATCTATTTCTTATGAGCAGGTATGTGGCTTGCAACAGGAGATAGGCCACTGAGACCAAAAGGGTTTCCCTTAAGTAAGACAGACTACCGAACGAGGGGTCAGAGGCAGACATAACTCATTTTACTTACATTTCTTCCATAGACCAGTGACCTGCACTGTTATCTCTTTGGTTGCCTCCCCCAAGGTGAATCTAATGCTAATCCTCCTACCCCAAACAAGTAGGCAGATCTGCAGAGATGGCAGTCATTGTCTCAGCTGGAGACCTATGGGTAAGGGCTCTGATGTCCTGTGAAGAGGTGATGTCTTCTGTCTCGTACTTTGAACACTGTGGTCACTGGGTATATAACCCCAGATGAGGTGAGAAGAGGATTTAGCCACTGTGCTTTTTGCAGAGGCTCATAAGTGCAGTGCCTTCTATGGCCACAAATGCGTCCTGGTGCACAAAGTATCTTCAGGATACTTGGAATAGCGGCTACGCTTTGAGCACCACATTCATTTAACAGAAAGTGGCCTGTAGCTGAGGATAGGGGAGCTGCACAGGTAAATGTCATTGAGCCAGGTACCTCGAGGGTCTCAAAGGATACTCAAATTGAGCTGACCGAATGGAGCTACTAGACTCGCGCTCGACTTGCATTCTGCTCAACCCCACACTTCTCATACCCGCTCAAATCCCACAGTGTAGTTCCTTACAGTCACCAATGTACTGATTCATTGGGTGCGAAAATCACAAAGACCACTTGATGGAGAGTGATAAAATGACCCATCAGGGCAAATAGTATATATAAATAATTGCAGTTGTTAAACCATATTAAGTTCCACTCCTGCTATAAAGATTTACCTCTCAGTGTTTCAGTCAATTCTTTATTTGGATGAAATCAACATTTTTCCATACAGTATTAACATAACGTTACGCAACTAATATCCATCATCCTAAATCGAATTATTGTTGGTTACAGAGGTAATTTAATACCACAAAATAAAATACATCACACACAATTAATAATAATACAGTTAAAAAACAATACATGGCTATGTACTCACTATAAGCATACCATACTCATGTCAAGTAATCAGTAATTTCAGAAAGTTAGCATTTAGCCATGCATATTTTTTCTTAATGTACAGTGAAAAAGGTCGAAAGTTGACGATTGCGAAGCAGACTGTAACATGGGGAAACGTTAACAAAAACACTAATGGTGGTCGATATTAGCAGAACAACCTTCGTCTTAATACCAGGTTGAAAATATTGATCCTCCTATTATACAGAAGCCAAAATAAAATATAGCAAAGCTTCTTCTTCTTTCCCTATATAACAAAGGCAAAAAAGTATGTCCTAATTTAAATGATGTGACCATGCCTAGAGAAAGCTTTCATTGGCAATTTGAGAAAGGAAATCCAGTTAGCAGTGTTCTAGACATGTTTTTGTAATCCATATGAAATGTTGGTGGACGTTCTATCAAAGAAAAGAGGCTGAAAGATTGAACACTAGCCTTTAGTTCCTGGCTTTATTCTCATCTGCTTTCCAAGCACAATATTTGTTTTGCTTCTTAAGCAATGTGGCATTCTTGGAAATAGGATAATACTCTGAAACCCAAGATGTTGGACCCAATGCGGACAGTGATATTTTTTAAAGTAAAGTTAAACCATGATATTTTATATGCATATTCTAAAGGCTTTATTTCTACCGCAATTGGCTGTTACAGATTCTTGAAGAACACCTGATGCTTGAATCTGCAGTTCAAGTGGCTTTCTCAGTGAGATGTCTTCCAGAAATGAAATGACCAGCCCAGCTGTAGATGTACATTGTACCTGGAGGTGGAGGCAGGGAGACCAAACATATTTTTAAAATACAATTCTTCAAAAACTTGAAAAGTTTTGGTGCAAATAACCCCACTGTGGTGATCTGACTAATGCTCTGCAGGAGTACAGGCATGTGTAGTGGCTAAATTGTCCAGCCATTGTTCATAGCCAGTCCTGAGTGACACTTGGATCTAGCCAAATTCAATCTAGGTAGGTAGCTGAGCAGTACGACTGTGATGTAATGGTACAGTAACACAGACACAGAGCCAGATATCTAATAATTCAAATTGGACAGTAAAGTATAGAAATGCACTATGTATTAGGCCTGAACAGATAGTGTGTTAGGCAAGATTGTATGCAGTAACCCTGTGGGCTACTACACCAGTCTTGTTCTCTTGGTATTAGGTGACCCACCTATTGGTATCGGTCTGTACTACGCAAGTTGTTAGTGACTGAGCAGCCAGACTTATCTCAAGAGGGGTAAATGTGAGCTGTAGAGCTGTAGCATCGAAATCCACACATACACGTATTCAAGTGACACTTACACTCAAGGTTTTGTAGTAAAATAATTATTTATTTAGCGGTCAGTTTTTAATAAGCATCCTTTAAAAAGGGCAATGCGCAAGATTAAAAATATACTCCAAAACATGTTCTCAGAATCAAGATAAGCAAGTAGATACTCTTTTGAGATACTTCATACACACTTCCTACACCGATAGGTGACTTCAATCACTAGGACAGTATTGGCATTTATATATCACTTTTTGTACTTGGTAAAATTCTGAGGTTGTGGAAAGGAAAGGTTAAGGGAAGGAAAAAGGTTAACAGGTTCTCAGTGCATGTGAGCACTTTTCAATCTCCCAATGAAGTCTAGATAGAATCTTTCCCAGCAATACAAGTTAAACTAGTGTATCACCTATGAGGGACAGTTAGAATCAAAGTCAATCGGTCAGAAGAGTCTGCAGGGAGCCAGGACAGCCAAAGTCAATTTGAACAATGTCTATGGAGCTGAGGCACTTCTTAGATAGCACAAACGTCTTGCACAAAGTTAGAGAGTTTGTAGAAAATCACTGTTGGGCCACAAGCTGTTAGGCTTGTGAAAAGGTAGAGCTGAGATCAACTCTGCAAATAGCAGCTACTGCAAGTCTCAAGTGAGCTAATGCAAGCTACAGACAAAAGAAGTAAGTACCCCTTAGACGCACAGTACCTTAGGTTTCAAGAAGAGGATCCAGCTGGCTTCTATTCTGGTTGCAGTCTTGCAGATCCTGGGTTCCTGTGCCTTAGTTGTGGGGACATGAGGGGGGCATCTGGAGGACTCCTGCACTGCAGTTCAAAGGTCAGCAGCAGCTATGGGCTCTTTTCAGTTCAGTGGCACTTCGTGGTTCAGCTACCGGAAAATAGCACCAACGTGGATATTGGACACTTGATGGGCTTCACTTGCTTCTGGAGTCCAGCACTCTGGTGAGGTGACTCGGGCTTGGGTCATCCTACTTGGGAGGGTCCTCAGGATCTTCTTGGTCTCTGGTCCGGCTTAAAGATGATGCACTCGACTATGGATTTCTCGACCCCTGGCACTCGGTTCCAGCAGTAGCAAAGAAGTACAGCCAGCTGGGGAAGGTCTTCCAGCAAAGTTAGTCTTGGGGTTAGTTGGTCCCACCAACCCAAGGGAAGAAGTTGTCCTCTCTGGAGCTTCTCTAGTTGATTCGGAAAAGCAGTTTCAGCATAGCAGCCTGGCTTCACCAGCCAATTCAATGGTCCAGGAGGATGCAGCAAGCTTCTCTTCACAATTCTTTTGTCGGATGTTTCATCCAGTGGTCGACTCTGACTTCAGTCCAGGAAACATCGCCTTTAATGCAGGTTTCTCCCATTCATACACAGCCTAGCTGTCAATCATACAGCAGAGGGGCTGTCCTGGAAGGACAGCCAGCCAGCCAATCAGCACTGGGTGCATTCAGGTAACTAAGGAGACCAAGGACAGGGAGTTTCGGGCACTTCCCTCGCTTTCTGCCATGCCAGACACGCAGGAGCCAGAGGCGGGTTTCATTACTGAAGCCCGCCAAAGGCAAAATGAATACAAGGGTGAAACCTGGTTTGGCGTGCAGAGTAAAACCCAAGAAAGACCTCACAAGCAAGACATGGCGAAAAGAGAAGACCGCGGCCATTTTGACAAAATGGACACCCATGGGTGCTATATTGCAGCTGAGAGTTCAGCCTGCGGTAAAAACACACAATGGTAGGAAAATTAAACCACTGCCACCAGCCATTTAAAGTAGTGAGGGTAACATAAAAAATGCTACATGAGTAAGTAGGAAAAGGGGCTACTAAGTAACCCCCCAGCACTTCCACATAAGATGGGGTGTACATGGCCTACATAGGAAAAACAGGTAAGTAAAGTCAGTTTCACTTTACTACTCTTGGGAACAGTAGTTCACCCAAGAGAAGGTATTTAAACCTTATGAGAAATCCAAAGGATCTCTCTATGACCCTGCACTGAAGCTGCTGTGTGACACAATGTGCACCCCCATGCACACGCGATTCCTGAGCCATTTTCCAATTTGGCTTCAGGTAAGAGTTACATTTCTGTAGTGCCCTAAGCACTTTTAAAATAATGTAGCGCTTCATTTCCCATTCCATCCGACCCTCGAGGTCTGCGCTGCTCCCTCCCCAGCCTCCCCTCCAATCCTGCCTCCCAATTACTCCCCCTGGCCCCGATTGGTCCACCACTCCTTATCCTGGTCCTGATGTGGGCAGCCCTCTGCCCGGCAGCCCCTGCGGCTAAGGGCCCCAAGGCAAAGGGCGGCTCCTACATTGGCGGCTCCAAGACGTGTCTGCAGGTGTCCGCAGGGGAAGCCAACAGACACCAACAAAAACTGTAAGTGTGGCTTGGGTGGGATGTAGAGCAGTTACTCCAGAAATCCCCGCCACTCTACCTTATCTTTCCATAACATAGTTTGCCATAGACTTACACCATGCCCACATAGAGAGATTTGTGACCACCAGCCTAAATCTATTCATGGCTGGACTGTAAATGTTGCCATGCATTACGTACTAATATACTTGCCAATGTTAACCAAGTACCACACCTAGAGAGAACTGTGAAGATTAGCATTCGTCACATTTAGACAGGTGTAACAATGTTAGCTTCTGTTAGGCAGAAACCTGTGCAGTTCCCTCTGGGACCACTGCAAAAGATTTAAGACTACAGGTGTTTGGCAGTAAACCCACTTGGTAGCAGTCTGTACCACACAGTTTCACTTGGTAGCTGTGGCTGAGCAGTCAGACTTCCCTCAAGAAGAGTTAGGCAGTATACAGAGTATTCACAATAGGTCAAGAGAACACAATAGAACAAGTAAACACTGACCAGGGCTTGGTGTAAAAGAGATATCATTATTTATTTAAAACCACATCTAGAAAAAACACACAGGCACTAATAGTAAGCAATTCAAAAACACGGTCACTAAAAGATATACACTCCCTTAAAAGAATATTAGACAAGTCTTAAGTAAAGCCCCACTTATTTTCAGACAGCGGTGAGCGCTTAACGTAGATGGCACTCTAATAGTTCGTTTTTAAAAGAGAGAGAAAAGCAGAGAATAAATTGAAACAGATACCAACACTTTTTCACGAACACAACAAGAGGGGAAGGCAAAGTAACACCGTGAATTCAGAGTCAGTAGGCCGGATCCGCTTTAAGAGGATCAAAATGAAATGTGTCCAAGGTCACACGGTTTGCAGTGCACAAAAGTCTTGTAACGGTTCAAAAAGGAGTTGGACCAAAGAAAGGGACCAGTTAGAGGGTCAAGGCGGCCAGCCCAATCCAGAAGGTTAAGGAGTTGTAATCTTTAGCAGGACCCAATCCCAAAAAAAACCTCTGCATCCACAACCTCTGGACCCCATGCAACAGAACCAACGACTGAAGCGGGTCAGCGAATCTAGGAACCAAAGGTGTGGTTTCTAGTGGAATCAGAATATGTGCATTGAGCCTGCATAGCTGTTTCTACCACCCCCTCATGGTATAGACTTGAACAGGTGCAAAGGTAGGGTC
Organism: Ambystoma mexicanum; assembly: GCF_040938575.1. NCBI lineage: Eukaryota > Metazoa > Chordata > Amphibia > Caudata > Ambystomatidae > Ambystoma > Ambystoma mexicanum. The sequence goes on along the minus strand of NC_090934.1, from coordinate 818,539,388 downwards.
CCTACCTCTCACTGTCTGGTTCTGATCGCTGGAGTTCTGGCCAAAGATCCCCCTCCGGGCTTAACCTGGAGTGGTGGGATTGGGAGAGGACCCACCATCTTCCATACTTGTCTATGTTTCTGCATCCTTGGAACTTTTTTACTCACCTGCTGGCTTTGTCAACACTTGTTTCTCCACTACTAAAGATTGACTCTTCGCAAAGGTCTCTTCTTGGGACCTGTGACTCTTAAGGGACCTAGGCCTACTCTCTTAAGCAGGGAAGGACTTTTCAGGTAGCAGGGTGCTTATTCTATGAGACAGGGCACTTGTGTGTCTTTGTTTCCACAATAGTTAACTTGAAAATCCAACTGTCTAATTCACTTACCAGTTTCACTTGCTTTACTGCATGCAGTTTTCACATGTTCCTTGCTTGCCTCATTCATAACTGTTTTAAGAGTAAAGTCTTGGTTTCCTCTAGTGAGGACACCACCAGGTGAATATAGATGTAGTCAGTAGTAGATTGATAGAACTACTTACTTACCTGTTATTTGTATTGCACAGTGTTAGGGAGATTTCTCATTTCTGTGCTAATTCCCTCCAACCTTGGAGACCCCAAGCTCTTTTGCTTGACTTTAGGACTTTTATCCTAGCATGAGTGAGACCTTTTTCTCACCCTCATGTATTCTGATCTGAACTGAACTCAGTATTTATTTGTTTTTGGAGTCTGACAAACTCCATAGGCATCTATTTTTGTATTGTTAATGTTAAAGGATATTTGTACTGTGCACTATCACCACCGGAGTGGTCCCCTGGCACTCTGCCGGCTCTGAAAAAGGGAAAGGGGGGGGCGAGTTAGTGGGAATAAGCTGGAAAAGTGCAAGAGAGCAGTGATGTGCTGTTGTGTTGGCAGCCTCAGCCCGGTGGGTCCGTTGGCTGGGCTTCAGGTGTTTTACGGTCGGTAGTCGTCGTGTGCTGTTGTGCGAGTCTATGTGTGGTTTGTTTTGTTGTTGCAGTGTAGTGAAGTTTGTGCTGATTGTTGTGTTGTAGGCTTGTGGTTGTGTTTGGTTAGAGTTTGAGAGGTGTATGCAGAGGGTTGAAATTGTTAGTGGATTGGTTAATTGGCATTGATGTCCTTGCAATTATGTCTAGATGTGATGCTTACTATCATTCACCATTCCATCTGAATGTGGCACTTGCTAATCTTCAATATCCTATCTAGATGCGAGGTAGGCTGTTGATCACGCTTCCATCCAAGTGTGGCACCTGGCAACATTCACAGTTCCATCTAAGTGTGGCACATGCTAACATTCAGAATCCTATCTAGATGCGACGCAGGCTGAAGTTACGAATTCCATCTAAGTGTGGCATATGCTAACATTCATAATCCTATCTAGATGTGACGCAGGCTGAAGTTACGAATTCCATCTAAGTGTGGCACATGCTAACATTCATAATCCTATCTAGATGCGACGCAGGCTGTAGTTAAGAATTCCGTCTAAGTGAGACAGAAGCTGTTAGGGAGAATTCTCTCTTTAGGCTGAATTTCCTAACCTAGTGAGTCCCCCAGCAGCTTTGCTGGATTTTTGGGGTTTATTTTTTTTCTCCTGCCAAGAGTGAGACTCTTTTACCCTCACTCGTGGGCATGATTTGAGTGTGTTTCTTTGAATCTAGATGTGTTTAATGGGCTATGGGGTCTTTTACTCCATAGGGCTTCATGTGTTTTTGTGATGTGTGTTACACAGCACCCTCCGTGCAGTAACACAGGGGTGTCACAGTGACCCCCCAGTATAGACTCCATACCCTGGGACTGACTACTGTCTCCCAGGGCATGTAAAGTCACCATTGACTTTACTAGTCTTAAATTCTGAACAGAACCAGTACAAACCATCATATTGTGGACGTACTGGCTGGGGCAATTCAATTGCCCCGGGGTCTGTTAGTCGAGGGGACACGTCTCCGTCCCCCCTGATCGAGTTTTGGCTGGTGGCAGTGGATACTACTTTTTATATTCAACAGCAAATATTTTCCTATCGGATTTCCCATTGTTTTAGGCTACTACCTTTATTTAATTATTTACGGTAGCCTCGAACATACCGCCGGTTTATTTAATTAATATTAATTCTCCGGTTAGTATTTTTTGCCAAAACTTGATTCTAAAATGGCGTTTGTGTTCTCTTCTGTGACTCCAACCCAAGTCGAGCCCTTTGTTCCACTTTTTGGCGGGCTTCTCCACAGAAGCCCTCCCAAAGTGGTGCCACTCTGTCTGGGGTACTTAGGAGGGGTGGAGGGAAATTTAGGCACCGTGGACTGAGTTGCCTAGGTAACTCAAGTCGCACTCCATCCTGATTGGCCCAAGTGGTGAGCCGGCCGGCTCACCACTTAGCATGTTTGAGTGACAGCTAGGCTGAGTGAATGGGGGTTTGCTGCATAAAAGCAGGGCTTTGGGGACTGGAACTTCAGAAGTCGCCACAGGACATATGAATCTGACGAGGGAGAAGCTGAGCCGACCTGCCACGACACCACTACCGGTGGAGCCCTGCTGGACTGCCTCACCGCTTTTCCCAACGACAGAGGAGATCTCCCGCCGGAGAGTCTTCTTCCTTTGACTGGTGGGGATAACCAGTTTCACCGTCTTTTCGCTTTCCCGATGTACCTCGTGGCCGCCTTGCCTGTGCCAAGCACCCCGGCAACCGGGATACCACGTTTTACAACGACCGCGAAAAAAGGTACCACCTTTAACCGGAAAACTCTGCGGCTGGTTTCTGCCCTGGTAGTGCAATGACCTTCATCTTTCCTCCAAGTCGAGATCTTCTGTTCCCCTGGACGACGACGCAACTTGCACCCACTACCAGGAACAACTGCCACTGCTGGAGGATCCTTCCCACTTAATGTACCGTGTCCCGCTTGGCTTCCCTTGCTACCGACTGTACGGGGTAGATTTAGCCCCCGGCTTTCGAACCTGGGTTAGTCTGGGACACCCTGGCTAAAACTTTCTTAAGCCTCTCTAAACTCTTTTTGAACCCTCTGCAAGACTTTCTAAGCCTAGTGTAACTGTGTGATCTTGGGCGCATTTGTGCTCTGCTCTCTCTAAGAGTGGGCCCAGTCTTTGGACTTTGGCTCACCAGTGACTTTTGCTCTTCTGCCTTGCTTGTAGTGTTCCTGAACCTTAGAGTGGTGTACCTTTCCATATTCTGTCTTTCTCCCCCCCTTTCTCACAAACTTATTGGAGTGCAATCTAGTTAAGCGCTCACCTCTGTATGAAAATAAGTGGTGTTTAACTGTGACTTATCCGATAGGGGAAAAGGGGTGTATATATTACAATAGTAACTGTGTTTAGAATATTTTACAATAAGAGTGCTGGAGTGTTTCAAACAGTGTGTTTTTAAATAAATAATTGTATACTTTGATACCAAAGCTCTGGTTAGTGTTTGCTTGTATTATTGTATCTGAGTGCCTATTGTGTATACTTTGCATACTGCCTAACTCTTCTTGAGGGAAGTCTGACTGCTCAGCCACAGCTACCAGGTAAATCTGGGTGGTGCAGACTGCTACCAAGTGGGTTTACTGCCAACACCTGTAGTCTTAAATCTTTTGCAGTGGTCCCTAAGGGAACTGCACAGGTTTCTGCCTAACAGCCGCACTCTGGTGAGATGGTTCCTGATGCTGGATGACCCAGGCACCCAAAGAAGCAGGCCACCCCGAGTCCCTAAAACACAGACGCCGCAGGACACAATTGAAGCGAGCAGCAAGCGAACATCACTGCAATCAAATGGTGCAGGTATTAGGAAAGATCGTTCTTTTTTCTGCTTCCCTCCCATAGACTTAAATGGGGATACTGTATCTTTTTTTTATATTGTCTGCATGCTCACTTGACTTCATGGAGGTAAGTTAAATCATCAGCTTTACTTACCTTGATTTTGCTCACTTTCTATGGGGAGACTGATCAGTCCCTAAGTCTATCAGTAACAGGGGACCCTGTACCCCTGTTTTGCTTTGTCTGCTCTGTGCAGGGACCTCAGACTCGTGTACCCTATTGCACTGACCCAGCAAAGTTCTTGGATTCAGAGAGGCAAGGAATCACACTTACCCCAATAGTTGGAGATAAAAATGGCTTGTTACATGCACAATTATTCACACACTTTATGCATGCACACACAACTATAACATAGCATATATTAGATTATCCATAAGCATAGAAAAAGAGCATCACTGTTAGTATGGTTGCAGAAGACACCTTCATTTCGGCCACCACAACACTGCTTAGCCCAAAGCAGTTAGGTATTGAGATCACTTGTGCTAACGGGGTCTGGAGCGGAGCATCCTCCCTCTCAGCAAGACTGCATCACCTAGGGTCCAATTCTCTGTCTTTTTCATGAGGAATACTTCTTCTCTTTATGGGGTAATCCCCTCCCCTTCGTGGTTACCAAAAACCATCCACCCCTCTGATGGCCTTGCGACACTGCAGGCGAGCCTGGACTGACCGCGCAGTAACACAGAATCCAGGTTCCCCACTCCCAGAATGACCCACATTGCATAGCTGACACTGGGTCTCCCAATTACAGGAGACAGGGCAGGCAAGTGCAGCGCATAGAAGGTAGAGAAGGCAGCTCTGACCAGCTCTGTCAGGGCACCTGCATCGGTCAGAATGCATCGCTCTCCAGGGCCCTGCGTGGCGATGAACACCCGGCATTGCAACGGATCGGCCCCGCTGGGCTTTGACATCTCCGTACACTGCAATGTGGCTGCCCTCGTGAGAGGAACAGAGGGGGCTGTGCTGAGACAAGCTGAGGCAGAGGCACCCACTTGAGGAGCGCCGCTTGGTGCGAAGCAAGGTGCGAGCGCTCAGCACATGTGGCGTCCATTTACAGCAAATAAAGGCTGGGGAGCAATTGGTGGTAAATGTTGGGAAAATAATCAGAAAAGAAATTAACAAGAAAGAGACAAAACACAAGTGAAATACAAAGTGGCACCAAGGTGACTGTCCCGGGTTGCAGGCAGCTGTGGTGTATGCCCAGTGGAATAAGGCGTAAGCACACAGGTGGAGTCTCTGGAGGGCCCCAGCCTGCTGAAGCCACTGTACAAGATAACAATTATTTAGCAACAGGGTAGGCCGGCATGTATATAGAATCCTAATAGTGCAGGCGAGCTGTACACCCGCCCCAAGGGCAGTGGCAGAGAAGCAGGGAAGGCATGAAGACCCCCAGAGGCTTTTGCAGTCCCCATGTTTAGGAGTGCTGGCAAGAGGTAGCGCTGGAGAAGTTCTGGAAGAGTAGCACTTGATCAGTACTGTATAAAAGCAAAGCAGTAGGAGGGCACTGTGATTTTCTGAATTGCGAAGGTGGGCTGCCGAACCGGAAGGGTAGCCACCATTCAGCTGACTTTGGCAATTGAACGGCAGGGTGAGCTGCACAGGCTCAAAGCGAATAAAGCGCACAGGAGTCAAAACTAATGCTCAGGCGCTGACACATAAAGTAGTTGCGTGGATGATGTAGGAGTGGTGTGTTATGTAAGGGGTCTGGTAGAAGCAACAGACTTACCCGGGAGTGACATTTGTTACCGAAGGAAAGCGTCCCCAGTGAATGCACAGAGATAGCGGATGTTGCAACGTAGATCAGCATGTCCAGGCATGCAGGACCAAACACTGAGCAACCTGTAGTCTACTCGGGGGCAAGCAATGGCTGCGAAATAACCATCGAAAGCAGGTGCTGAATCAGCAAAAACAGAAGGTCAGTTGGAGAAAATGGCACAGTGTCCACCCACAGGGCTCTCCAAAGCGGATTGAATTGACTGCTTTCACATTTTATTTATTTATTTGTTTATTCATATAGTGCATATACACAGGTGAAGTGCTTCAAAGCGCTTCAAAACCTTAAAACTAAGCTGAAGGAAGAGCTCATGCAGTCCATATGGATAGAGATGAAGAGCAACGCAGAGGAACTAAAAAAATCAATCGCTGATCTAGTCCAAGATACAAAGCAACACAATGCACGAGTTGAAGATACGGACACAACGCTAGAGTCACTGCAGTTGGACGTTCTTCATCTCCAGGGAGAACTTGCTATCACCAAGCAAGATATGTCTCTTCTAGTGCCAACTATAGAGGACCAGGAAAATAGACATTGGTGGGAGAATCTTTGCATATGAGGTGCTCCGGAGGGAGTGGAGGGGGTCTGACCTTCGCAGCTGGGTCCAACAAGTCTTTGAAGCCATAGTTTCGGAGGTGGCCATAGAAGGGATCACCTTGGACTGTGTCCAATCGAGTTGGCCCACTGAGAAGAACCCAAAATGCCCAACCAAGGGACATAATTATGAAATCGGACAAAGGAGGGTATACTGCATGTGACGAGGAATATGGGAACAATATTGTTTCAAGGTCTCTCCCTACTGATCTTTCAGGACATAGCTGCACTCACTTTACAGAAGAGGCAGGCCTTTCGGCAGATCACAAGAAAGCTGATAAGGAAGGAGTCAGATACCGGTGGACCTTCCCCTCCAGGCTGGTCTTTAGGTGGAATGGTTGAGAGACAAGTTCCAATACCCTAGAGGAGTCGGCACAGATACTGGGCCTGCAATTAGTAAGCGAGCAGAGTTATATGAGACACAAGCATTGGTCTAGGATCCCTTCACGCAGACGACCACGTGTTCCACTGGATTCCAGAGGGGGGGCGAAACCCACAGCCGCATCTCACACAATCGCCAGAAGCCCGATGAGAGCAACACAGACGTTTATGTCAGGAGAGGCGATGACTTTCTCAGGGGGGCATCGAATTGAAGGCCTTAGTTCTGCCTAATGACAAGGTGTTTAGAAACGTGGCGTAGGGTAGAATGCCTCAATTCTTTGCATCTGATTTGTTGGGGCGAGTTCGGAATGGAAACTGGGAAAGGGGGGGAGACGAGGAAATGCTCACAGACCAGCACATGTGCACGTAAAGGAGGATGAGGAACAGTGGGTTTGGGGAATCTTAACTGATGTATATGCTTCATTTTGTAATGCAACAACCATCAAAGTCCTGACATATAGTGTTGGGGGCCTTAACACCCCGCAAAAGAGAGGTAGGCTTTTCCGAGAGCTATCCCGTTTGCAGGTAGATTTGGCATGCCTGCAAGAAACACACATCATTCTGAGATACACGCACAAGATTTCCCATACCAATTCTTTACAAGCACAAAGAACAAGAGTAAGGGGGCCAGCATCTAAGTTCACAAGCAAGTACAATTCCACTTGATGAAGACCAATCTGACAAGGGAGGAAGTTATCTCTTAGAAGGGTGGGTTGATGGGACATTTCTGACAATAGCCCTGATCTACACACGGAACAAAGGCCAAAACTAATTCTGCTGTGCGATATTAAGAGCTAGTTGAATTTGCATATGGGCAGATACTGCTAGAGGGTGATCTCAACTTGACATTTGACCCCAAGTGGGATATCTCCAGGGGCATATACCTGGGCAGAACCCAACCATCCCAAACGCACAGAGGATTTGAGGAGGCTGGGCTGGTGGACAATTGGAGACAATTGAATCCCAATGTGCGAGACTACTCCTTTTATTCATATGCGCACGAGGTATAGTCTAGGCAGGACTATATCATGTTGGGGGTGAGCTCTGTAGCCAGGGTAAGAACGGCAGAAATAGGCACCATCACATACTCGGACAATGCCCCAGTTGTCATCACCTGGGACCTGCAGCCGAGGGTACACAGATCCTCTTACTAGAGACTCAATACCTCCCTACTTAACAATCCAGTATGCAAACAAGAGATTGGCAAAGAGATTGTATGTTTCTCCCAGGAGAATGCCATGGGGGATACCAGAGAGGAGACACACTGGGGGCCATTCAAGGCCTTAATTAGGGGTGTGATAATTTTGAAGGGAGCAGGGCTCTGAAGAACACGAGCGCTAGAACTTGAGAACCTGTTAGCACAGCTAAAGGAATTAGAAGTACAGTACAGGGAATCGGGTTCATGGAAGACTTATAGAAAACATCAAGCAATTAGAAGCCATGTTAACTTGATCAAGGGGAACAAAGTAGAATTTACCCTATTAAAAGCAAAACAGCTATATTACGAACAGGGGAATAAGGCAAGCAAACTGTTAGTTTGGAAGCTTAAAGCCCAAACTAATATGAGGGTGCTGGAAGCGTTGCGAACGGCTACCGGGAGCTCTGTCTCCTCTGAAGAGGAGAAGCGTAAAGTATTCAGTGACTTCTATAAAGAGTTGTACACTTCCGATTCCCCTGAGCTTGATCTCATTGAAGCTTTTTTGAGCAGATGCAGTCTGTGCCTCTGCCCCTCCTCCATTCCATCTAGGTCATGTGCTCGGAGGAGGGCCTTCTTCCCTGCAACCTGATTGGTCTCGATTGCCTTAACCCAAGCTGCCCCACAGCCGGCAGGCAAAGCAGTCTCACTACGCTGGGGAAGGGCACCAGGAAGGCCTGTCTGTGCCTGTCACCCTCCTCCTTTCCATCTAGGAGAGAGGGGGGAGGGGGGCTTTACTTTTTTTCAACAACTTGCAACATCCATCCGCCGAAGAACAAAGCCGATGCTACTTTAAAATGGCTGCCGCCGTTATTCATCACCCAATACTGGTCTTGTGCTGGGAGGATGGCCTGCGTCCCTGCAACGTGATTGGGCTTGATTGCCTTAACCCGGGCCTCTCCACAGCAGGCAGGCCAAAGACTTCTAGTCTCTGTGCCTGTCCAGGCCTTTTTTGTGCCCTAACTGTGACAAGTAAAAGGCACACTTACTCCTCGCCCTTCTTCCCAATCTTTCCCACCTCTCCAGCCACCTGTTGCCCCCTTTGGCCATCCGCTCTAGCCACTCACTCTGCGCAATCCATCTGGGGCCCACTGTACCCCCCTACCAGCCTTCCAACCCTCCTTCACCTTCTGCCTTCCCTGCACCTGACACCAGCTTTCCTCACCTAATTTCTTCCATCCGTTGTGAGCCCTTGCGCATTTCTGCCCTTGCACCGTGCCACCTTGTCTTTGAGGTCCCCTTCCCACTCGATCTCTGACACCCTGCTGCAACTTTTGTGCTCCGGCTCCCCACCCGGCTACCTGCATTCACCGGATTCTGCCTCGCTTCCTAGATGTCCCGTGAGCTGTGCCCGTATCTGCTCCAGTTCCTGGTTAATTGCCATTTTCACATCTTGCCTCGCCGTTCTCTCCAACAATCTTTCATTCACCTTCCTGCTGAGGCATGGCTGCCCTGTCCCCTCCCCCCCAAACCCTCCTCTCCTCTCCTGTAATGCCGGCCAAAAGCGCTCTTGAACTCTTAGACAGTTACAGAGTGGTCTCCAGGTTTAAGATAAAACGTGATCATTGTGAAGCACTGAATATAACCCTGGGGAGCGAGAGTGTGCAGGATCTGCAGGACATCTCTCAGTTTAGGTGGGTCACTAAGGCCATTCGGTACCTGGGTATATGTTTTGCAGCGCGAGCAAGGGATTTGTACGATCCAAACTACCCGCGGGCCATAGGCGAAATCAAGGACAAACAGTAAAATGGAGCTTGCAAGAGATATCTCTGTAGGGCAGAGTTGCAGTCATAAAAATGACTGTTGCCGAAACTTTTGTACTTATTCCACACTCTCCCCATAATGGTTCTGTAAGGATGGCATGGTATCAAACAGTAAGACAGATACAAGTGATCACAGTTCAAGGGTGTTTATTGAACTTCAATTGGATTTGAAAAATGCCTATCTAATCCTATATCGAAAGATAGGAAGGAGCAAGCTGCGACCATCAAAAAATAACGCAGTCTTAGTCGAGTCTGTCAAAATAAATAGGCCTATACTAATAAACCTATTGCCAATCCTTACTTCTAAATTCAAATAGTGTGGGAAACAATGTTATGCAAAAGTAAAGTGTTCAAGAAAAGACATGTCAGGATATTCCCAACGTTTTTAGCACTGGACAAGGCGGCACACTTGAGCTTTGCACACTCTAGCTTCTCTAGCACGAGGATGCATTCCCAAATTTCCACATCAGGGCCTTTTGTGTCTAAGTCGCTTTGCCATTCAAAGTCTCTTACTTCAGAGGGACTGATGCAACACGACAAAACATTAAAGTTCCTTTCTTCTCAGGATTTGCGCTTAAACAACATCTCGGGTGATTTACTGTTCACTCTGGGTCCCCCTCTGCCGGGCTCAGACCCACTTTAACACAAAACTCTCAATTTGTCTCCCTCTGCTGGGCTTGGACCAAATTCATGTACCTTTCCAAACATGTTCCTTCATCAAAATCAAAGACTTTCGACTGCGTGCAGGATTTTGCTTGACCTGTCGCAGGACCACTTCGATTCACATTTGTTTGTTCTCTTTCAATTGATCTCCCTCTGCCAAGCTCGGACCAAACTTGCTCTACTTTTTACACTTCTCAGCTGGATACCTTACACAGACCTCCGTTTTGAGCACCAACGCGGTGCCGGACCACAATGTCAAAGGTATTGTAGCTTGCTTTAAAGTTCAATCACTCATCGCCAGTTCAACTTCAGTTGCGTCTCTTATCGCACACGTTTAAACAATGTTTGTTCCAGCACTCGCCATACAATGTTGCTGCTTGCAACCTTGGCTTCAACACAGACCGGTTTTGTATCGGTCTCCCCAACTCACCGGCTGTGCCGATTTCTCTGAAGCTGCTTCGTTCTGGGAGCCAAGGACGGTACCGCGGCGGCTGGTGATTCTTCCTACCTTGATTATTCATGTGGGAAGACCCCGGGTCTCTCCGACACACGATGCAGGATTCTTCAGCCTGGTTCCCTGGTCTTATGCTTTCTATTCTCGAGGTCTCTGGAAAGTAAAGGTTCCTTGTCGAAAAGGACAAGGGAATTTCCCTCCTTGCGATCCCCTTCGTTTTTGCTCTCTTGCTCATCTGCTGTCTCGAAACTGCTGTTTCCTTGTGTGCTGTGCCTCGCTCATAGTGTGCTCTCGTGCTCCGCCTTTTATCCGTGTGGGGAAGTGTAATGGAAGTCAGGTGTGTGTGATGGTCAGTAATTGCCTGACCATTGTATTGGGACACTTCGGGTACACTGCTTGAGTGTTAGTCTGTTTTCTCACATAGCGAGCTGTCTGCGAGAAAGTGTTCTCGTGTTGTAAAGGTGGAGGGGGGTTGGAGTTCCTAAATATCCTACCGGGTAGGATAGGGTAAAGGTGTTACAAGGAAGGGTATACCGCATCTCCACATCCGGTGTCCCACTCCTCGATGACCCCCCACCCAGGCGATCCTCCCACACTGGTCCAACCCCAGGAACTGGATCCAAAAGCGATGGGCGTGTCCTGGCCACCTGGATGACAGATCCCTCAGGACTAGTGGGTGAGAGACCTTCTAGTTTCTCACAGTTCCTAGAAAAGTACTATATGTGCTCCAGAGAGATACATGTACTTTTGTATGGAAAAATCGACCTGCCAGGGTTGCTGCCATGACACTAAACAGGCCAAGGTTGGAAGGTGGCTTAGCTCTCCTGAATATTCGAAAATATTACCAAGCAACTCAGCTGAACGGGGTCGATCCACAATCAACAAAACTGTGGAAACAGGTAGAGGAACAGGTGGCGGGCAGACCTCTGCGATATATGTTGTGGATTCTGTGTACAGATCGCCCCATCGGCTTGTATGAGCTCCTGTCTACATCCAATACATTTAGAGTTTGGGATTCTGTTGCTAGGAGACTAGAGCTGACAACTTTCCCAGGTCTGGTTTAGCGGCATGTGGCGACTTCAAATTGTGAAAAAATGACTTGCATACTGCACACTACAATAACAAGCCTTTCCACAATACATTAAGGACACGAACAAGGACTGTTCATTCCCCCCAGACATGGAGCCTTGGGACTTCTGAACTTATCGTAAATGATAATGCTCTGGGATGCTAGACAACAAGAGATTCACTGCTCAGAATCACTGAGGTAGATGTGCCGTGGATGGGGACAGAGTTTGTGGGGTACCAGGGAGGGTGCCGCAGGGGGAGGGTGGATGAGGGTGTTGGTTGCAAGCTCGAAATTAGTCTGCTGAGCAGAAATATAAGATCTGCTGTTAAGACATTATTACCAGATGCATACTGTGAGTTTCGGTTATGTGATTCTGCCTTCACATTGTTTTCTCTTGAAATCCTAAATAAAAAGATTTGTACACAAGAAGGACAAGAAGAAGCGGCAGCACCAGAAGAGGTCCTGCTCTGAGTGGTTCCTCTCACCGCCATTCTTCATCCTCTAAGAAGGGGAGCCACCATTCATGGGAGTCCCTGTAATGGTAGGTATAAGTCACCTTTCCCACCCAGGCCTTCACTAAAGCGGAATGGGAGGCATTGAACATCTTCGCCACAGCACCAATGGCGCCTGCCTCCGCACCGGCAAAGGATCCTCCAGCTTTGGGGGGGATTGCTGATGTGCCCCACTGAGTCTGTTGCGACTGGCAGGGTACTCCCTGGAGTCTACTTATGCACACATTTAGATTTGGGCCTGATTCATTAATGACCAAAGTGTCCAGGTGCCAGACGATCCTGACTATGGCACTGTGATCACGCCACTGGGTCCGGTCTCAACGTGCTTGCACCGATTGACGTCGGTGTGTTTGAAGAGATGCCTTCATGTTGAAGATGTATTCCATGGAGGAGGGTGATCAGGTACAATTCGGGCTGGAGCCCATGGTTTCCAGGGAAGAGAGGCACTTCTCTGAAGAGTTTAACAGAGAAGGTGACGTATGCTCGAACTAGGGGAGGACCTGCAGGTCACCAGTGACTTTGACACGTTACCAGAGATGGCTATCTTACTGGCTCCCCCTCTGGGCAAGCCTCATCATACGGTCCAGCACCAGATGACCAGGGTGTCTAAGACCTTGGCGCTTTCTGCTCCATCCGGATCCATGATACAGTACGAGCTCTGTGATATCATGGATGATGCCCTTTAGAAGGAGACGCTGCTGCCTTTTAGTGTGGCAGTGGAGGCACCTGTAACAGAGGTTTGGGAGAAGCCTGCCTCTTCTGCGGCAGGGGACAGGGATCTGGAGAGGAAACATCACCTGTTGCTATATGATCTGGCGTTTCTATCCTTTCATGCCTCCCCTGAAAGTTTGGTGGTTCAGGCAGCGCGGGCAATTTGAAAACATACACTTTCCCAGCCCTCCCTCCAGATAGGTAGAGCAAAGACTTGACGCTTAGAGCAAGAAGATATTTGCGTCAGGAAGGCAGGGAATGTTCCTGCCAGATGTTAGTCAGGCTTGAACACTGCAGATTGTTTGGGCTGGTTCCATGGTCAAAGGGACAGTACTCAGGCGCAACTCTTTGTTGAGGACGTCTGGGTTTGGGGCTAACGTTCAAACATGCCACTCGATGGCAAGAAACTATTTGGCTCAAATGCAGATGATGCTCTCCAGAAGGTGCAATTGTTGAAGGTCATGGCAAAATATGTGGGGCTGGCCACACAACAGCCTTCCTTGCAACCTGCCAAAGGTAGGGGTTTTCATCCCTACTCTACATATGCAGCTAGAGGCCGTGGTCGGGTACCCCCAGAAAGACTGCAAGGCAGAAGCATCCTGAAAGGCAGAGGTAATGGGTGCTCAGAGAGGAGGTCCGGATTCAACCACCATCCCCTCTGCTCACCAGGGCCTAAAACCTCAGTGACAGGCTCCTCCGCTCTGCACCAGTGAGAGGGAGGCTTTCCCTGTTTGGCTCAGAATGGTTCAAGACCACATCCGACACATGGGCCTTCATCCAGGTACTTGTCTCCCACTTGTTCAGCACCCCCCCTCCTCTCATCCCCCCCTATGGGCCTTAGCCCACCACCCTGCCTCTGGATCCCATCCTCTTGGAGGAAGACTGTCTGCTTCTATTAAAGAGCTCAGTAGAACTGGTACCATTCTCAGAACGAGGCTGGGGTGGTACTCCACTTATTTTCTGGTGCCTAAGGACAGAGCCTTTCCTCCTATTCTTGATCTCTGCGGCTGCTGAATTTGTTCCTTCAGAAGGACAAGTTCAAGATAGTTACCCTGGCCCAGATACTGCAAGCTCTCGACCTGCAGGACTGGTTGGTGTCACTAGACCTTCAGGATGCCTACTTCCACGTTCCGCTTCATCAGAGATGGAGGAAGTACCTGATGTTTGTGCTAGGTCAACAGCATTACCAGTTCAAGGTTCTGCCATTAGTTCTTTCTTCGGCGCCCAGGGTTTTCACCAAGCTGTTAGCGGTGGTACCAGCTCCCCTCAGGAGGGAGGTGCGGTTTGTCAGAAGAAGGACACAGACTGTAAGCATGATGTACGATAACACTATATGCCTAACTTCCCCTATCTCTATGGGTGGTCCCTACCTATGTATTATGTACATATGCATTGAGGGCCCCTGACCACACTCACACTCATCCATGTACCGTGATTGGGGTTTGGCTAAACCCTCAGATCTCTCTGCTCCCTGTTCATCATACCTAGGGTGGACTCCTAAAATCTGCCAACCAGGCCAGATTCTAAAAATCCACCTTAAAAAATGTGTGCTTAACGGTAAGGATAAGGTCTTGGGTACCCAGTATTGTTCACTTGTGTAGTACACAGCCTATTACCTTTACACAGAATACTGTAATGTAAAGATAATAGGCTGTATAAGAGTTACCTACTCTTAATATAGAATGGACATTTTAACCATGACGACTCTTGCTGCTCTCAAAGTAGAAAATGTAAAAAAGTTGTGTTTAGGCAAAGGATTACCCTCCTCAGGAGTTAAAGCGGATCTGATGCAACGATTGATCACTGTGAATCTAGAATTAATCCTTCGCCTGTGGCTAGTGATGCAGTTGAGGCTGGACCAGGGCCTAGCAGTAGCAATGGCATTGTGGCAACTGCTAGCAATGAAAACAGAGATGAGGAAGATGAGATGACTTCTCATATTTCGATATCTACTTTAGAAGCTGAAGATTTGTTTGAATTGAAAAAGAAAGAACTTGAGTTAAACCAGGCTCATCTGGTTTTTGACAGTGTTGAGAAACAGAAGGACAGAGAATTCCAACAGGAGTTGGCCAGACTACAGAGGTCTCAAGGCTTCTCCACAGGGTCTGGAAGTGGCCGTGGGTCCTCTTCTCATTCAAGATCCCCCAAGGATCTGTTGAGTATGTATTAGAAACATGGTATCATAGATTGGTTAAGTGCTTTTGAGTATGCATGTGAAGTGGAAAACCTGATCAGATTGCATGGTTGCTCAGCATACAACCCATTCTAGCTGCAGGGCCATTATGGATATGACTAAACCTGACAGAAAAGACTTTGATACATTGAAGTAGACTCTACTCTTGGAGTTTGGGATGACTCCTGCCTAATACCTAAAGATACTTAGAAACCATAAGAAGTAAGTAATACTTGGATGTCAATTGTAACTGACTCTTTGATAAACTTGTGGCTGGGCTGAAGGCCATAATCAAATTGGTCAGGCTGAAGCAGCATTTGGCAGATTCAAAGGAGTTAGATCCTATAAAGCTGGCCATTGCTGCTGACCTGTGAGATTCACATGATGTATCCCATAAGGACAAGCATGCCTCTGGAAAGAATGATGAGGGGAAAAAGCAACAAGAGAAAGAGGGTGGGCACCCTTATATTCCCCCCTGCACTTTCCCCTTCCCACGCACTTGCACAATCTGAATGACAACTGGCCTAGTAGGATGGTTGTCTGTCTTCCCTCTGTTCCCCCTCCCTTGCCTCGTCGCGCCTTGAAACACTTGTGTATAGGCACGTTCTAAATGCCATATCATATCATATATCTTCTTCCCATAATACCCACAAAAGGCTTAGGAAGGGGGGGCGGTAAGTCACATCATCTTGGAAAGGGTAATGGGACACAACATCCCAAGCAAGAAGGTGAACACAAAGCCTCCCTACATACATAGGTCCAGTGGATCTTGTGTAACCTGTGGAGCAAGTGACCACATGAAGAGGGACCCCAGATGTAAGGGAATACACCCACAAGAGGTTAAAAACAAATATTAAAAAGTGGCTCCATGGACAGAACAGATATCAAAGATGTGCCTGCACACATTAACCAAATTATTTTCCCCTCCCTACCCATGACTCCTATACTTGACTCTTCCAACGTGTGACTCAATCTCTGCCCGAGGCCACATTCAGATATTGCCAGACAACCTTGAATCTGCCTACCTTAGATCTGCAAAAGGTTACCGGACTTGGATACAAGTCTTGTTTTATGTTTGTCATAATATGAATGAGGTTCAAGCACAAGAATTTGTTACTCTTGGTGCCTTAGCAAAAGCATTACCCACACTATGTAACCCTAGTGCCTGCTCCAATATTGGATACTGACTGTAGTAATCAGGCTACTAGGATGTGTAACCTCATCACATGCTTCCTATTCTTTGTACATATGTCGCACAAGCACTTTGAAGCGTCCCCCTTGCAAGTTAACGCATTATAAAACTCAAATGTTAATTTTCTCTCTAAGGATGTTGAGTAGGCAAATGTCATGCTCAGCTTCCTCTACTTTATCAATGCTGATATTACCATATACGTGGAGAGCAGCATTGCAATATCATTTACTTGGCCTGCAAGGGATAATTGTTATGGAATCTGCTTGGCAGTATTATAATTAGGGCAACAATATGCAAATAACTAGAATGCTTTTCACACAATGTGCAACCTTTTTTTTTTGTTGAAAATTTGGTTTTATTGAAACATTTTGGTTATGACATTGAAAAAAAAAACAATCTTACATCTGCTGAAGTAAATTCAAAATGCATACACAACCTTTGTTCCCTACAGTCCCCCCCCCCCCTCTCCCACGCCATGGGTCATAGGGCAACTAACATAATAAGGGTCCGACACAGCAAGACAAAATGTAGTACAGGTAGTAGGCAATGCTTAAGTAAACGCTCAGAACGCGGGGCCCAAGCTCCCGGACCAAGCCGACCTCCTCATGGGGCTAACCCAGTCCTCCAGGGCGGCACTCCACGGGGCCGGTCCTCAACCCTAGGCAGTAGCTCCAAAGTGTTCCCTCAGGCTCAATGTACTGACCCATATTTGTCGAAGAAAGGGAGCCACAGACCCTCGATGTTGGTCTTGGATTCATTAATCAAGTGAGTAAGGAACTCCATGTCATATATGGCACGCAATTTGGCCACCCAATCCTTCTCCTCTGGTGGTTGTGAGGTCTTCCACTTCTGCGCCCAGCAACACCTGGCTGCCACCAGCATGACCTGTAACATGTGGTCGTGCGTCACTTTCGGGCCTCCCTCCACCTCAATACCGAACAAGACCAACCATGGAGACAGGGTTCTATTAATGCCATCTACTTCCTTTATCCATGATAGGACGTCATGCCAATAGGTTTGTGCCACCCGACATTTCCACCACATGTGTGTATAGTCACCCCGTTCAGTGTGGCACTTCCAACAACGTGGGTCGTACCCCTTCCACATTCTGGCTATTCTCTGGGGTAGATAGTGCCATCTATGGATTACTTTCTGGGCCTGATGACCCTGCATTGAGGGACCTCCTGCAGGAATACTACTGGGTTGACGTCTGGCGGAAGTGCCACTAGGCACCCGAGGGATATACATTTTTCTCCCCCCCCTCACCAGACGTATACCAGAATTGACCTACTGGGGTAGCCGGGGTGAAGCGGCTGGCTTGCCTACACATCTTGGCCCACCTTCTATCAGTGATGGGTGTGCCTAGGTCTTTTCCCCACTGCACCTGGGCGGGGGGGGGTCCCTCGGGGTGGACAACAGGAGGCCATAGAGTCTGGCTATCACCCCTTTAGTGCCCTTGTACGTGATCAGAAGTTTTTCAAAATCTGTTAGGTCCCTCCTAAGGGTGTCCCCCACTTACTCTCGGTGAGGGCCCTTTAAGTTGAAGGAATCGGAATGGAGAGAGGTCCCCCAGGCCCAGGAGGTCCCCAAGGTCGCCGAGGGAGATGAATGCACCATCCACCCAAAGCTGTCCCACTCTGCTCAAGCCCGCCTCATACCATTTCTGAAAGGCCAATGGTTCATTAATCCCGTCCATCAGTGGAGGAGCCCAGATGCAGCTCATGGGTGAGGGCCAGGTAATGTGCCATCTAAGGTAACCCCCCTCCTTCCATTTGGACCACAACACACCCAGGACCGGATGGTTCAAGATACTTCTCGGAATACGCCTCTTAGGGTCCCACAGCCATTCATCCAGAGTAACAGGGGAGAAGAGAATGTTATCTAAAGCTACCCACTGTTTCTTAGTACCCTGTGCGAAGTGGTGAACCAGGATTCTCAGTTGAGCCGCCTTTTATAGTACGTGTCTAGGTCTGGGAATTTGACTCCCCCCTTCATCTCTGAGCCTTGTGAGTACATCATAGGCGATTCTGTGGGACTTTCCCGCCCAAAGGTATCTCAAAAGGGCGCGTCTAACCTTCAGGAGGAATGGCCTTGGTATCTGGGTCGGGAACATTTGGAACAAGTAAAGGAACTTGGGGAGGATCACCATTTTAATCGAGTTAAGTCGGGCCATCCGGGATAGCCCAGACTTTGACCATCTTTCCATATCGCGTTTGATTGTGGACCACAAAGGTGGGTAGTTGGCTGTAAAAAGGTCTGTTAGGTCAGGTGGTATATGGATCCCCAGGTGGCAAAAGCCCTCTTCCTAGCTACAAAACGGAAGGTCCCTTACATACTGTCTATCCACTTCGTTGAGATGCCCTGCCACAAATGCAACTGACTTCCCCAGGTTAACCTTATAGCCTGCTAGGGTCCCATATCGTTCTAAACTGTTCAAGAGTTCAGGAACTGAGCGGGAAGGGTCAGAGAGGTAGAGCAGAACATCGTCGGCGAATAGTCTCACTTTACAATGCATATCCCCCATAACGATGCCTTTAATCCTCTCATTGCCCCTAATCGCTATGGCCCAGGGTTCCATCACCAGTGCATAGATGAGAGGAGACAGTGGACAGCCCTGCCTGGTGCCCCTCTCTAGTGGGAATACCTCTGATTCCCCCCGTTGACCACCACCCTTGCTGAGGGGTTGGAGTAAAGGGCGGAGAGCCACCCCCGCCACCTTGGTCCCATCCCTAGAGACGATATGACCCCTCCCATAAAAGACCAGTTCACCCTGTCGAATGCCTTCTCTGCATCCAGGGATAGGAGAAGAGCACCCTCCCTCCTGACCTCCCTCGAGCCCAGGATGTGTAGGGTCTTGCGCATACTATCTGTGCCCTGCCTATTAAGTACGAAACCCACCTGGTCTGGGTGAACCAGTTGGGGAAGGTACCGCTCCAGACGTGTGGCCAGGATTCTGGTAAATAATTTTGCGTCCACGTTTAAAAGTGAAATGGTTCTATATGATCCACAGTCTGTAGGGTCCTTGCCCGGCTTTGGTATGACCGTAATTAGGGCCTGTAGGAACGTTGGCGTGATGGTCTCCGGATTTCTAATCTGATTGAAGAGCTTGGTCAACGGCTGTATCAGAGCTGCTTGAAATTGTTTGAAGAAGTCAGCGGTAAATCCATCACCCCCCGGGGCCTTAGCCACTTTCAGTCGCTTGATGGCCTGCTCCAACTCCTCCTCCGTTATGTCCCCCTCCAAGACCTCCATCTCGAGTTCAGTAAGCCAGGGAAGAGGGTGATCCTCTAAATATTTCCGGAGCTCATCTGGGGGCCCCTCCTCCTGTTTGGTATATAAGGTTTTGTAGAACTCGGCAAAGGACTGTATTATTTGTTCAGTTTTGGTTTGGATATTTCCTCCCCGCTCCCTGATACCCTTTACCTGTCTATCCGCCCTGCTCCCCCGCAACCTATGCGCCAGAAGGGTCCTAACTCTGTCTCCCTTTTCATAATATCTCTGCTTAGTATATCTCAGCTTTTTAACCACTTCACCAATTAGGACTGTGTGTAGGGTTTGCCTTTTTTCTCTCATTTCCCCCAGGAGGGTCACCCGTCTATGTCACCCCTAGTAAGCTGTGACCTCAGGGCTTGCAATTCTCTCCTTAGCTTGGATTCAATCAAAGCTCTTTCCCACTTTCTTATGGAGCCCTCAGCTATAAGAAGGCCCCTCAATGTGGCCTTGGCTCCCTCCCATACCGTGGCCATCAACGTTTCCCCTGTGTCGTTTGTTACAAAATAGGCTTCAATTTCCTTACGGAGGAATTCTTTGAATACCTGGTCTCTCAGGAGGGTGTCATTGCTTTGCCATCTATAAGCCTGCGTTATCTCTTGTAGCTTCCAGTCCATGACCAGAAGATGGTGGTCGGACCAAGTGACGGACTCCACTGTTGGGCCGCTTATCACCCCTCCTCCCTCCTCGTAGACCAGTAGTAGGTCAATTCTGGTATACGTCTGGTGAGGGGGGGAGAAAAATGTATATCCCTCGGGTGCCTAGTGGCACTTCCGCCAGACGTCAACCCAGTAGTATTCCTGCAGGAGGTCCCTCAATGCAAGGTTTTCCTTCGTGGGTTCCTTTGTCCCCGTCCCCTTAGCCGACCACCAGTCTAGGCGAGGGTCTGTGATGAGATTAAATTCCCCGCCCAGGATCATTGCCCCCTCCGCCCATTCGTCCGTAACCTGAAGTATCTTGTGGATGAACCTGACCTGGCCAGTGTTGGGCGCATATATGGTGGCCAAGGTGATTCGCCGCCCCTGAGAAAACCCCTTTATACCAAGAAATCTGCCCCCAAAGCCCCTTTTTGTCTCCACCTCTGTGAGATGCATGGATTTGCCCAGGAGAATGCCCACCCCCTCCTTTTTGGAAGATTTATGCGAGGCCCAAAAATGTCTTACAATTTCCTTACCCCTAATCGTCTGCTCCCCTCCGATAGTGTGTTTCCTGCAAAAAGAGGACGAGCAGCTTCTGCTTGTGAGGGAGCGTTTATTTTGCGAGTTCAGGCCCTTTACGTTGAGCGTACCTACTCGACCTTCAACCATGGTCGTCGTTGCTCACGCTCATTAAACTGTCTGTGTGGTCCTTCGAGTCCATGTCGTCCTGTTGCTCCCTAGCCCATGATGTGTTGTACCCCTCAACTTTTACACTCTCCCCTCCCCCCTTTCCCATCTAATAAGGCGTTCGTCTCCTTCACCCAACTCGTGTCGGAGTTAGTCGACGAACCACCAGGGTTGCTACCCTGGCCCCGGGAATATCCCTAGAAACCAAACTCATCTACCCGTCCTCGTCCCCAGATAGTCCCCTAATCTCAGATGCATTCGGGGTCTCTGGGGAGCACCCCCTAACCCACCAAGGCACACCACCACAGTTCAACCCCTTCATTTTGGGCCCCCCGGCTGAGGCCGAATCCTCCCGTTAACCCCATAGTATTCTTTGAACTTGGGGGTGAGTCCCGTGGGCCACCAACTGCAGTGCCCCCATCTGTCCTCATCCTGTGACTGTACTCTTCACCCTCCTCTCCCATCTCCAAACAGAGGACCCAGGCCAACTGTGTCGACCTGTAAAACCCCCACCATATCACAATACTCCTCCTGCGACTTTACACTTTCCCCTCCACCCCCCCCAATCAAACGAAACCATTGGCCAACCGTGGCAACATGTAAAACACCTTCAATTTCGATTTCAATTTCAATGTCGGATACCCCTCCACCTACCCCTCCACCCCCACTCCTGGGATCTCCCGGACCTCCGGGCAACCACCGGGACGGCTTTAGTTGCAGTTGCGCTTTTCATGGCACTCTGCGGGGGGGTGTTGCGTTTTCCGAAACTTCCGTGCACCCTTAACCTTGAGCTTCCCCTGAGCTAGATCAGGTCCCTGTGGGGCACGGCTGCGATCTCCCCCGCCTCCTCCTCGGTCCTGTGATGTGCTTGGGGCTCCCACCAAGTCCTCAGTGGCTCTCAGAATGTCCTCCTCCGTTACTAGTTGGTATCTCTCTCCCTGCCACTCAAAAGCTAGATAAAAGGGGTGTCCCCAGCGGTAACGAACTCCCTTCCCCTGCAACCATCTGGTGATGGGCCCACATTTTTTCCTCAGCTGGAGTGTGAGCGCTGAGAGGTCCTGAAAGATTGTCACTCTTGAGTTCCCGTATTGGATGTCTTTTAAAGTCTTTGCTCTTTCCAGGATCTTGGCTTTGTCCCTGTAATAGTGGCACCTTGCAAGCACGGAGCGCGGGCCTCTACCTCCCCCGCCCGCACAGTGGGTCCTGTCAAGCAGAACCGTCTCCCCCGAGTCAATTCTGAGAACTATCCGGATGATGTCCTGCACCTTTCCTTCGAGTCCTTCCTGAGTCTCCCCCTCCGCCAGGCCGAAGATCCGTAGGTTATTTTTCCTCTCACGATTTTCCATATCATCGACCCTCAGGCGGAGGTCCTCCTCGCGTCGCCACATCTCCTTAAATCTAGCCTCTGTTTGTGCCTCGAGGATGTCGGTGGAGACCTGGGTGTTTTTGACCCCCTCGATTCGGTCCTCTAATGTAGAAACCTTTGCGGTGAGGTCGGCCAGTTTGGCCCCCATGTCGGACCGCATCCCTCTTATTTCATCCAGAATTGTTTGAATACTGCCCTGGATGGCGTGCAGGTCGGGGGCGGTTGGGCTAGGGGAGGAATTAGTCTCCATTTCCGGATGAGTTGGGGTAAATTGGTATTTGGCTAAAGTTTCTCTCCAACTCATGTGGTGCTGTGCGCCCCAAGCTTATCTGGCGTCTCCTGGTGCGTCGTGGATTCTCCCCACCACCAAATTCTATATGTCCCCCTCTCCGCCGCAGGCCACGTCTCCCACAATATGGCTGAGCAACCACTGCATGTACCCCCGGGGGGAACCGGATCAGCACCCCCTTCCGATTTCCGTTGTGATCCTGGTGGTGCTCAGTCTCTTCAGTGCTCTACTGATCTTCACTGATAATGCCCCAGGCTCCGATTGGTTCACTAGTGTACATTAAGGGCTTTTACTGGACCTCCGCCGTGGATTACTGAGCGGTCCCCCAGGCAGAGATGGCAGGGGATCACCGCCTTGGTAGGGACCTTGTTGCCCTTTATTTCCCCTGAGCCTGCCTCCAGTAATGAGAGGGGGGTGGTGATATCTGGTGGCCGCCTGCCGTCTGTTTTTCAAGCCCGAAGCTGCTCCCGTAACGTGCCTCAGTTCATGGGGGAGGAGATGGATGCCCCCTGGGGGGTCCCCACAATCACTGTGGCTAGCTTGAGGGGCCCAGGGCGTGACCCAGTAAATTAAGTGTGCCCATGGGCCAGGCGTCTTGTGAGGAGGGCAGCGCGGTGTCCGTGGCACAAACGAACGGTGCAGCGAGCAGATGAGGAGGGGCAGGGAAGCCCCGGGCGCGCTCCCGCGTCGGCCCGAGGGGGTGGCAGGGCCCAACTGGGGGGAACAGTACCCGTTCGGGCGCTGCCGGTTCGCAATGCCTCACTCCGTGTCGCGGGGGGGGCTTCACCTGGGGAGGAGAGGAGCTCCACAAGATGTTGTTCCCCCCGTCGGCGTTGCTGCAGAGGGCCCGGGTGCGCTCCCGCATCGGCCCGGGCCGGAGTCTCAGGGTCCCCAGGAAGGGCGGGTGAGCACGAGGGGCCGATGCCCCACCCGTCAGCCACGGGGCCGCACTGCACCTCACGGTGACGACCCCCTGAGCAGAGCGCAGCCTGTAGAGCTCCTGGATCGCCTATGCCGTGGGCTGTTCCGGCATGGGTCGGACTCCTCCACACTCGAGCCGTCCGAAGGCTCGCTGCCGTGCGCGCCTCCGATGCCAGCAAGCCCCCCAGGAGGGGGCAGGGGAGGGCTATCCAAATGGGATGGCGTATCTTGGGCCCAGGATGACCTCCGAGCCCGAGGAAAGGACCGGTGGGCTCCTTACGGGTTTGGGCACCCGAATCTCATGGTCAGCTGTAGTCTGGGTGGCATTTTCGGGGCATTTTCCGCTGTGTTCCCGGGGCTACGCAGGGAGCTGTGGAGTCAGGCTGCCATCTTGCCTGCGCCCCCTTGTGGCCTCCCACATGTGCAACCTTTTAACATTTTCACAGACCAATGGGGCATAGACCTTAACTAATTATATGGTAACTTGCTGCTATACAAAAATTGTTTCACTGAGCACTTGTATAATCCTGCTAAACAATTCAAAGGTGGTTTATGTTGCAAACTATCTTGTATGCACTACGTACGTGCAGATTCATGACATTTTCTTAAACTGCACATAATATTGTGAGGTACCCATATTTGGGTATGCAAATATCCCAGTTAGTGTTTTCCTGCTACAATCCCTAAAGAATCCTGTCAAGTAATATTGGAGGCTAACACGGGAGCCGGAGAGGGGTACGGTTGGGAGGGCACAGGAGAACACTCCTTAGGGGTGAAGAACAAATCAACAACTTTCAAAAACCAAATGTTTTAGTAGTAAAGTACAGTACAGTACAGTGAAGGAAATGTGCTGTTAGGTAAAGGATAGGAAACTAGTAATATTCTAGGAAACTACACCTTCTATTTCTTTCTATGCTCAGCTGCTGAGGGCTTTTCAAGATAATCATGGTTTGCATGTATTGCCTCTAGCCTCCCCCATGCATCTTGTTCAACTGATAACAGTGCAGTTCAGAAGAGGAGTCCATAGGTAAAGAAGAACGTACTCAATATGTTGTACTTGTGAGCATTAAAAGGCAAAAATATGTGATTTTCTTCAACATGCACCAGAAGAAACCTCAGTAAGGCTGTTGATTTCTTTCTAGGTTGTGGTGGGCAGGGTTAGGGAAAAACTATAAGCTGTATTATGTGTCCTGTAATTTCACTGTCAGGATTACAAGCAGGGCTCTGATATTATTTTACTTCATACTTTGAA
This sequence comes from Ambystoma mexicanum, assembly GCF_040938575.1. NCBI lineage: Eukaryota > Metazoa > Chordata > Amphibia > Caudata > Ambystomatidae > Ambystoma > Ambystoma mexicanum. The sequence continues at coordinate 818,514,694 of NC_090934.1, read as the reverse complement.
TCAAAAGATTTTTCAGGTAGTAAGAAAGTAATTGGCTTTGCCAGTAGGGGTATTTCATGATTATTAAAAGATATTCTTTCTCCTTAAAATTCCCCTTGATTTCGGACAGTAATGTTATTCAAGTTCCTACCAGTGCCACTGCCCTGCTGGTCACTGATTTGAAAGGATGTCAGTGGAACTTCGGGGGTAGAAGCAGGGGGTAGATTCCTATATGTTCATGGTTTCCCGTTTTTGTTGGTGCCCTGTTTTTAGGAAGTAAAATGGATGGTGTATATGCCTCTTGGCTGTAAGGCTGTTTTTTAGTAAATGTCACAACTCACAGAACAACACAATGTGGATAGTAAGCAGAAGCCCAGTAATTCTGATTATCATATTCTGTGGTGCAGTTATTCTGATGCAATTATGTAGTGCTTACACAAATTATGAGAGGCATTTTCTCCTGGCCCTTGAATGACTCCATTAAAGTGGCACATTAACTCCTATTAGCATGTTTTCTGACACATTCCTTTTAGTTGCAATTTTTCCATTTGCAGAAATTGCATGATGTGTGAATTTTTTGACAGCCACATCAGTGATTAGTGATACTTGTTTTTTGTAATAAACATGAGTTTGTTTTCCAGTGGCACTAAACACGTTCTGTATTGTCTCTGAGCAGTGTTCACAAATGAATAGCCACAACTAAACCTATTTTTTTATCCTGAGCATGCAAAGCTTTTTTTGTGCATACACGTTTTTCTCTCTGCGCAGGAGTACTTTTGGTAGGTACTGTGGCATATCTCGAAGTCTTGGACTGGTTGATGAGCTCTGCTTATAATCACATATAAAATATGTGTGTTTTTTTAGGCTACATGTTTGGAAAAAGGGTTGTAAGATGCTCCTTTTACACTAATTTGTAAAGAATTGCAGTGGTTAGGAAGTGGTAATTGCCTGCCAAACTCTTCGGAAATGGAATATCACTGACTAGGCATGCTCAATAAGTGGCTTACCTTGTTATTCAATTGCGCACATGGAAAATAATGTGTGCACAAAGGCTAATCATTTTTGCATTTAGGGAAAAATAATTAGAGGGAACAGTTCTTACAGTACCTTATGCTTAAGGTTTTTTTATTTTTTTTTAATTTTTATTTTTCTTTATTGGCATTTCAAGTAACATAAACAGTACAACCCGAAACCTCCCCCCCGCCCTTCCCCCCCTCCGGTACGCATATAAAAGGAGCTTTGAAGACCCCAAAGGGTGAGCCAAGCCACGACACCATTGCATTGCACAAAGTCCATCTGGTCCGTGTATCATGCCAGTTGGGGGTATAGTGGCAGGATTATACAGTCCTTATTCCCAACTTCAGGGATCAGGCGGAGACCCAACCCCGTAATCTGGTACCGTGGGAGACCCCTGCACATCAGGAGACGCAGAACCTTCCCTCTCTGACTGACTGAGAAGGTACGCTATAAACATATCCCACTTCTGACTGCCCCCTTAATGATTTCCTCGCAATATTCCCCAGCTCGTCTCCATATCGTTACAGTACAGTATGTCCCCTGACCATTGTTCAACCGTCGGACTCCGCCTCAGCCCCCACACCATGGCCACCCGGCGTTTTGCTAAAATCAAGAGGAGACCCACCAGAGCCCTAGTCTCCTTGGGCAACTGTCCCGTATATCCTAATAGGGCCACTACTGGATCTGGTGCAAGCCGCTGCCCTATAATGTCCCCAATTACCTCAAACACCTTTTGCCAGAAGCACGCCACCTCTGCACACTCCCAGGCCACATGTAGAAAACCCACCCCTTCCTGACCACATCGGAGGCAGGCCCTGGACCTTTGAGGAAAGTAGCCTGTAACTGAGCTGGGGAGTAGTAACCGTGGTGCAAGAACTTGAAGTGTATCAACTTATAGTTCGAATTAACAGCCCCTTCCTTGGTCATCCTACAACAGTACTCCCATACATCATCTGATATGTCCTGCCCTAAGGACCTTTCCCACAGTCTCTTCGAGGATAACCCAGCCTTAGACCTGCCCTTCGACGCCAACTCATACAGTTTGGAGAGTATATTCCTCCCTAGATCTCCCCCTATCACCTTATCGAGCAACACGGCCACCTCAGGTGAAACAGGAAAAGTGGGAAATAGCCGTTGTAGCGTTACCTTCAGTCTATAGTACAAGACCACCTCTAGTGCCGATAGAGCTCCCTTTTCCTTTAGTTGACCGACAGAGATAAACCTCCCATCAGGGAACAGCTCTCCCCATGTAGTGACCCCCAACCGCTTCAACATGGCCACATAACCCACCTCACTAGTCAGAGGGATCCCAGGGACAAACACTGGCGGGAGTCTCGGTGAATAGAGAAGCCTCCCACCTACAGCCCTCTCCAGGAGCACCCAGGCCCAGCATGTCAACCCCACCAGGTTCCTACGGTTCCGGGAGCCACTCGGGGCCGTTAGAATGACCAACCTCAACAATGCTGGGGATGCGACTGCCTATGTTCCGCAGCCATTCCGCACCAGTACCGAAGATAACTGGCTTGCGCCACTTTATAATATAACTCAAAATCGGGAAGTGCCAACCCTCCCTCTCGGATTGGCGCCGTAAGTTTCTCCCAAGATACCCGAGCTTTCTTGCCCGCCCATACAAACTGTAACACTGACGACCAAAGATCTCGGAAATATCTCTGGGGCACCTTTATAGGCACGTTTAGGAACACATACAGAAATTTGGGGAGAATAGCCATTTTAAGCACCGAAATCCTACCGTAGAAATTAAGCGGTAGCAAGGTCCAGCTCGCCATCGCTCGTTTAGCTGAATCCAGCGTCTTCACGTAATTCCCAGGATATACCACCTTCTCCTCCCTGGCTACCGTGACCCCCAAGTAACGAGTGCTATGCCAATCCCACTGGAATCCCCAACTATCCTGAAAGTGAGATACCCCACTCGTCAATGGGAAAATAACAGATTTACTGGTGTTTATATGTAGCCCTGAGAGGTCGCCAAAACGCCGCAGATCTGACATAATCAGATCCAAATTAGTTTCAGGGTGACGAATGAACAGGACCATGTCGTCCGCATATAACGAAATAACCACTTTATGAGTATGCAGTTGAACCCCGCGCTGTAAATGAAATTCACAAACCCACTCCGCCCAGGGCTCTATCACCAGGGCGAAGAGTAGAGGGGACAGCGGGCAACCCTGACGTGTCCCCCGCTCAAGCGGCAAAGCCCTGGTGCTCCTCCCATTCACCCTCACCCTGGCCACCGGTTCAGTGTATAGAAGTGACACCAAGGATATAAAAAACTCACCTAGGCCCAGTCTCCTTAAAACAGTAAACAAAAACGGCCATTCAACAGAATCAAATGCCTTAGTGGCATCTAACAGAACCGCCACCACCGGGTCCTCCGCTGGCAGCGCCGACATCAGGCCAAATATCCTTCGCAACCCAAAGGAAGTTGACCGACCAGGAATGAATCCCGCCTGATCCGCCCTCACCAAAGTGGGCATCAGCGGTGCCAGCCGTCTCGCTATAACCTTCGCCAAGATCTTATTATCAAGATTGATGAGCGAAATTGGGCGATATGATGAACAGTCCCCCTCTGGCTTCCCGGGTTTCAAAAGTACGACCACAACGGCCTCTTGAAGTGTATCTGGTAAGCGCCCCCTAGAGACTGCTTCTTGGTACATCGATAACAAGCGCAGTGCCAACCTCTCTACATAACACTTATAAAATTCGGCTGTGAAGCCGTCAGGGCCAGGAGATTTCCCACCCGGGAGAGATTTAATAGCGTCTACCACCTCTTCTAGTGTCACTGGGCCGTTCAACCCCACCCTCTGCTCTTCTGAGCACCAATATAGCCCTACCTCATCCAGAAACACCTCTAAATCTTCTCGGGGCGCCGTTAATTGTGATGAGTATAGGTGGCCATAGAATTCTTCGAATTCCTGGGCAATGCCCTCATCGGTATAATGTTGAACACCATTCCCATCATTGATTGCTGTCACCCTACTATCCCTCTCACTCAATCGAATTATCTTAGCAAGTGACCGTCCCGGGGCCTGCCCCTCACCATATTTCCGGGGAGCCGCTTTATCCCACATGTATTTAATTTCCCTTTGCGCTAATGCCTGATACTCCTGTAGCTTCCGCTTGATGGCCCCTTGCTGAGCCCGATCCGGAACGGGAGCCACCTTTTGTAACTCCCATAGTTCACCCTCAGTATCTGCCATTTCTTTCCGTAGCCTTTTCAGGGTTCCCAGCTCCTTGGCGATACATTTCCCCCCTAATCACATAATCACACATTTAAAACCCTCCCACAGGACACCAGCTGATGACACCTATCCCTCATTGATCTCAGAGTACGCATCTATAGCCTTCATCAGTTCCTCCTGAAAGACCTTATCTGTAAGCGCTTCACTCTTAAACCTCCAGGGGCACCTCACCCGATCTCGACCCTCTAAACGGATCGATAACAAAACTGGAGCATGATCCAATAAAGTACGTGCCAAAATACCCACCCCAGTGGATCGACCCATAACTGCCCGCGATACTAGAAAATAATCCAGTCGAGCCGCCGAGCAATGCGGTGCAGAGTAGTGCGTGCATTGGCTCACTCCAGGGTTCCTCACCCTCCAAACGTCGTCGATATCCCACACTGGGCACATATCACGTAATTTAGTGGAAGTCCTATTGCCTGACCGCATTGCGCTCCCTGTTCTATCTAGGGATATATCCAATATGGAATTAAAGTCCCCAGCCCAGATGATTTCCTCCTCCGGGACTGACCCCAATTGCCGCTCTATCGAATCTAGGGGTTCAGTAGTATCCTGGTTGGGACCATAATAGCTTATCAATGTATACAGTCTCCCCTGAATAACCCCCAGCACTATCAAGGCCCTACCCTCCGAATCTTTCACCACCTTGACCAACCGGAACCCCACCGATTTGTGCACCAGGATACCTACACCCCTGGAGTAGGAGGAGTAAGACGAAAAATATCTATGGCACCCCCAGCCTCTACCAAACTTAGACTCAGATTCCGATGTCAAATGGGTCTCCTGAAGGAAGGCCACACCAATTTTATGATGTTCCAGATACTGCAAAACTTTCTGACATTTGGCCAGACTATTAAGACCTCTAACATTCCAGGTCATGAAATGTACCGTCGCCATCAGCAGATAATAAACCACTCCCTCCCCCACCTCCAACAGACCTCATGGGTCCCCAAGCTCCCAATGCGCACCATCGGTCCCCCTTGTCCCCCTTCCCACCTCCCCATTCTACCGTCAACCCCCCAACTTGTCAGTGGTCGCCCCCTTCCCCCCGCCCCTCCAGCCCCCGCACCGAACCCCCCCCCCCCAATGCTGGAGTCCCCAACTTTCCAGCACCCCAACAACCACCAACATTTTCATAATCAGCTTGCGCTCCGGGGGCATCTACGAGCCCAACCCTCCTTCGCACCTCCACAGGATAGATGTCTCTGCTCATGAATCCATCATGAACTGTCCGAAGCGGCGGCAATAGCACTAAGTTGTAACCGTGCCAAAGGGCGTCAGGCCTCTCCCATCCGTGATCTAGGAGACCTCGGCAACCTGTCAAGAAAAGAGGCCTCCTGCGGAGACTGAAAAAATAACGATTTCCCCTCGTGGACCACTCGTAGTTTAGCGGGGAATAGCATTGCATATTGCAGACCCTTGTCTCTCAACCGCTTCTTTACTTCCAAAAAAGATTTCCTGGCTGCCTGCACCTTATCAGAGAAGTCCGGAAAGAGTTTAATCACATCCCCCTTGTAGGACAAGGTACCTTTCTCCCTAGCTTTCCGGAGTGCCATATCCCTATCACTATAGTTCAGTAGGCGGGCAATCAATGGTCGAGGTGGGGCTCCCGGAATCGGTCTGCGGCCACTGAGGATCCTGTGAGCCCTCTCCACAATACAGAGCGGGGAGAATCCGTCCGAGCCCAAGGTCCCCCGCAGGATTTCCTCCACCAATGATTCCATGTCTCTTTGACCTGCCGATTCCGATAAGCCAACAATTCGTATATTATTCCGGCGGGATCTCGATTCGAGATCATCCTGCTTCTCCCGAAGCTCTCTCAGGGCTTTCCTGACTTCTGACATTTCACCTGAGACCGCCGTTGCCACACCCTCTACCCCCGACAGGCGCCCCTCCGCTTCATCCAGCCTCTCTCCATGCTTGTCTAGCCTGACCTGCATGTGGTCTACCTTACAAGTCAAGGTATCCAGCTTGCCATCCAAAGACTGTATACCGGACTGCAGTTGCAGCAGCATAGCCTTAATGTCCTGAAAGGCTGCCACCGGTTCTGTTTCATGCCCTAAACTCGGCGTCTGCTCCATCTCGCTCGCTGGTCCCCCACCCTTCACCTGCGTAGACATCTCAAAATTTAATTTGGATTGCTGTTTACCTCCTTTCCCTGGCCTGGACATGGTTAACATACAAATCGGGCACAATAGTATTGTGTAGGGCATAATGGCCAAGGCCACCCACGCACCCGTCTCTCGATCCAAGGGGTCCGAGGGATCAGCAGGGGTTCCGTACCAGGTAGGAAAGCATGCACCAAGAATCCCCCGAACCCGTCTCTCCAGAAGAAGAATGACCACAACTTGCTCCCAGCGAAGTCTCACCCACCTCCACACCGTCAAATTAGGTCTTCTCCGCTTAGCAGCACATCATCACAGCCACTGCTACATTTAGTTCTATATTGCACCACAGATCCCATACAATCCCAGGCATACCAATAGCCAAGATGGCCGGGGCCAGAGGGGTATGGAGGGGAGAGCACCCCCCCCCCAACAGTCAGCAGATTAATGAGCGTTTCGCGAGTGGGCCTTGCGCTTCCCCCGGCGCCTGCACACATAAGCGAGCTCTCAGCAGATTAACCATGGGAGAAACAGCTTTTTGGGCGCCCTGTAGCATCACCTAAGCAGGCCTCATGATACGCCAGCGGGCGTGGAACATCAACCTCAGGGCAGGTAACCAATACCCCCAATGTAGGTTCATCTGGGAGCTTATAAATCCTCCTGGTTCACCTCACAGAACCTTTTCCCCCTCTCTCAGGTCCAGCTTCCAAGCCCTCCAGTCACGGGCCTGACGGGACGAGAAGTTTCCCAGTCCACCAAGATCCTTAGATTAGGCGGGTTGTCTCCACAGAAGATGCCACCTGCGGGGGGGGTCGGCTCCTAGCACCCAGCGCCTGCCTGACTCCGCAGTTACAAAGCAGGGAGAGCAGGCGCCACAAGGCCAGACGGGCAGCGCTGCCCTGCCTGCCCGTAGACCCCCACCACCGCTGGGCGCACAACTCCTTCCTCGCGCCTATGGGCATGCAGGGCCGCCACTGGGAGAACAGACACTGCCGGTTCCCCGCTCACCTTTCTGCAGCCGCCGCTACCGTTCTCAGCCTCAGCCACCACCGACGCGTGGCAGCCAGATCGCCTCCGTCTCTGGAGCTGCAGCCCCCACAGCACACAGTCCATGGGTAGGCCGTTCCGCCAGTCTTGAACGGGCCGGCGCTCCCCTCCCGCACCTGCTTCCTTCGCCGCAGAGGGTGCTCCGACGGGTCCCGCTCCTTAGGCCGCCGGTGTCCAGGCGAGGGCGGGCACCGCTCTCTGCCCGACTTCTGCAGCCACCGCTCCCTATGCAGGGATCCTGGCAGGCCGCCTCAGCGCTTTTCCGTAGGCCCGCACCTCCCCCACACGTCTCCGGAGCGGGCGCTCTCCCCAGCCACACACAGGATGTTCAGCGCTTCGCCATCCTCACCACAGCTCCGGAGGAGTCATCCTGAGCGCCCAACACAATACAGCTGCCAATGCCGTCGTTAATGTAGGAGAGTCTCCACAGAGACTACCGGATAAAAGGCCGGAAAGGAGACATGCTGGAGAGCTTCACGGGCCCGCGGCCATCTTGGTCGGGCTCTCTAGCACCCCCCCATGCGTAAGGTTTTGTATGGTGTTTGCTACTGTGTTATTTCTGAACCTATTAGTTCTCAAACTCTTGCTTATTTACCTGGTTCCATTTTCTTTATTCTCTTGTTTAAGCCTCAGGCACTGGGGGCACGACTGTCACTGGGGGCACGACTGTGTTCTGTAATAGTTCTTCAAAAAAGTTAGGACTCCCCTTCCCTCCGCGAATCTGGGCAAGTTATTGTTCATAGCGTAGGTAGGCCATTCCAACGCCACCAGCTCCCTTACTTGCGGAGCCAGTCCTCTGTGGTGGGAATCACTGCTCCTTTCCATCTTTGGGTTATGAGAGACATTGCTGCCAGGGTTTAGTACTATTGGTGCCTATCGGTGCCTTTGTCCGCCCAACTATATTTATAAGTGAACTGTTAGTATTCTTAGAATACATCAAGGTTAAAGTGTATTTAATAGTAGTGAATGGTTTAGTGTTTCTTTTTTGTGGTTTTTCATTGAGAATAGTATTGTTCTTAGGCTTAGTAAATAATTGTATTTGTATGCGTTCTGCCTAACTTTTATTATGAGTGCTCTGTGTGTGCTTAACTAAACCCTTCACTACACTCATGCACTCGTAAGTCTAAGCCTTGCTGCTCATCCGCACTACCCAGATTGAGTTTGTCCCAGTTCATCCTGATAGGCTGGCACCTCAGAATCTATCCACGCGGTTGATTCTGAAAATCTACCTTAACAGTATGCTTCAAAAATATCCAGCGACTTTATAAGAGCTGCCAAGGTCAGCATGGGATAACAATCTCAGTCTACAAATTGCAGAGAAGTGGCAGGAAGCTATGGTTCTGAGCACAGTAGGTCCTAGAGATGCAAATACACGTTTGATGTTATACATAATTCTGCATATGTTATATTGGTACCTTTGTGAGGAAATTGATTAAACCAGTGTCTGACTTAAGTTGGGGAGGGAGCAGTGGCGTAACACAAAATGTGGGGGCCCCCCTGCGAGCCATGCTGAGGGGGCCCCCCAACTCGGCAACAAATCACGGGTTGCGCCACACTCTGGGCCGGCCTAGATTGTCACGCTTGCACAATACGCATGAACGTGCTGCTGAAGGGGTATGCCGCACACTGCACTAGGAAAAAGATATAAATGTGTTTTAATGCAATATACAGCACACTTTCTGAGATAAATTGGCTATAAAGCCAGAGTGTTTGCAATTGTTTTGTAGGGTAACACAATCCAATACATGCAAGTCACCAACAGTGCACAGGAACATTAATGCTTCCAACTGGCTGCACAATGTAGACCAGTGTAAACACGTAATAACATTATAGTACAGAATGCCAGGCCACATTTAGACATACCTAGACTGTTTTCAGCAAAATAAGTCAAAGCAATAACACTCATCAAGAAGAGAGCACACAATAAAGCATGTGTCTCCATGGCCTCGAACAACACGGCCAAACTCTTTAAAATCTGCAAGGAACTGGTCAATCCTGTTGTGGTCTATACCTCTTCTGTTCCCGCCCATGCCCTCTGTACAGCTCTGGCCTCTCATTTCTCTGCTAAATCTCAGGACATCCTGTCCTCTATGTCCTCTTCCTCTCTCGGCCCATTTTGGCCATCTCTTCTCTCCTCCTCCTTTTTCCTCTTTCTCTCTGACAACACCTGACGAGGTTTCTAGACAAGTCCGATCTATGAAAGTGTTGTCCAAACAGGTGCTCCGCTGCTCCTCCAGAACCATCAAAGCCCATATTGACACCCTCGCTCCAGCCTTGGCCGATTTCTGTAATCACTCTTTCGCCACTGCAATGTTCCCCTCTCCCTTTGAGCACTCCCTTGTGCACCCACTCCTCAAGAAGCAGTCTGCTGATCCTACCTGCTGGAAAACTATCGCTCAATCTCCACCTTTCCTGAGCAAACTCTTGGAAAAGCTTGCCATCTCCCAGCTTACTCTCCACACTGAATCTGTTAGTTGTCTCCATGACCATCAGTCTGGCTTCAGAGCTGCCAGAGGCATGGAAACTGCTCTCCTTAACACCTGTGCTGCTCTCTAACCTTGATTCCAGCATTCCTTCTATTCTCATCCTTCATCTTTCCTCTGCTTTCGACAGGGTCAACATCGCCATCCTGATCAATCGACTCTGTGAGAACCTGGGCATCACAGATCAGACCCTAGAGACCTACTTCCACTTGGACCGCCACTCCGCTCCCAGGTCGATCGTGGTCCCATTCTCTCCGCCACCTCTCTCTACCTGTGGCATTCCCCAGGGCTCTATTCTCTCACGCTGGTTTTTCAACCTCTACTTGGCCACTTTGGCCTCCCTGATCTCTACCTTATCCTCTAACTTTCAGTGTTGTGCGGATGACTCAGCTTTCCTTCAGGCTCCCCTCATTCTCCTCTCCTCTCTTGCTCATTCCTGACTGTCTATCCACGATTCAGGATTGGTGCGCCTCCAACAATCTCTGCCTTAATGCCAGTAAGACAGAGATCCTTCTCATTGGGACCCTTGCCACTGTGTTTCCTCTCTCACTATAGCAGACCACCTTGGGCCCTCTTCCTTTGCCTTCCTGCGGGGCAAAAAACCTTGGTGTCATCTTCAACGCCACACTCTCTTTCTCTCCTAACATCTCGGACATCACCAAGAAGTTCCACTACCAGCTGCTCCTCCTCAAAGGGACTCTTCCCTTTCTCACTCTCCACCAGAAGCTCACTGTCTCTAAGCTGGACTACTGCAACAGCCACTTTCTCAATCTGTCTTCCTCTAGTCTCCTTCATCTGCAAATAATCCAGAACAGGACTGCAAGACTTAGCCTTGGCCTCAAGCCCTGGGATTGTATTTCTCCAGCCCTGATATCTCTCCACTAGCTGCAAGGATCAAGTTCAAGAACCTTTGCATTGCCCACAAGGCTTTCTGGGGCCAGTGCCAACACTAAATCCAATGCTCTCTTCCAAAATACCTTCTTTCTCTAACCCTTCACTCAGCTACTTCCAACTCTCTAAGGCTTAGACATTTCTCCAGGCAGAGAGTGGGGGTAGACCTCTCTCCTCTGCTGGTGCCTCCAACTGGAATGGCCTCCCTGCCCCTCTCAAACTTGAGGCGGACAACCTGAAGTTTCGGAAGCAGCTAAAATCTTTCCTCTTCTCTGCTGCTTTCGCTCTCTCTCCCCCCCTGCTGACCTACCTGACCTACATGTCTGCTGTACTGACTGGCTGCTTGGCTACCCTCAGAGTCTCTCTGAGTCCAGGCTCTTTCTTGATTGGTCACCCTTGCACTGCCTCCGGGCCTACCATGCACTTAGGGGCTGTAACTGTAACCCTGCAGTCCATTGTTCTCCTTGCACAACCAATAGCTGCTCTGCCCTGGCTGCACTTACTGAGAGCATTGCTGCCCTGTTTTCCCCTCCCCTCTCACTTGCACTTCCCTGCTCCCTTTTCCCTTGCACTTTTCGTTCTCACAATGACACAAGGCCTAGTGAGATTGTTTGTCTTGTCCTCCCTCTATCATCCCTCCCTTGTGTACACTTGTGTACAGGCGCATTATAAATGACTTGAATCACATCATATCATTTTATCACAGATGCCCAGAAAAATATACAATGCCGCAGTAAGAAATGGCTAGACTGGCAGCACCCAAATGCCAATCTAGCCAGGTAATTAAAGTTAGCAGGACTACTTTATCAGAAATGTCCAGTTAAAAGAAAGTCATACCAAACTGAGGAATGACTAGACTGGCTAAATCAAAATGCCTCTCTAGCCACTAATACCACATATCATGCCTGCTTAGCCTGGACATGGACAACCATTATGATTTATCACACAATCCTGCCCCCCCCACATATCCACTCTCCCTCCCACCCACCACCCCAACCTCCACAATCAGCTCCTTGGCCCAGAATTACCTCTGCGTCCCTCTTCCTTGTCCCAGAGCTTTCTTATGAGGCTCCTTGCCTCATAGGTAAGTACTGGGATGAGGAACAGTGGGACTAGGAGTGATGAAGATTACAGGTAGCTAAATCAGGCATTACCTCCATGTACCTCTACCTCTTCCCAGTACTTTTGTATGAGGCAGAGTGCCTCAAACACACGTACTGCCTCGTATATAAGTACTGGGACGAGGAAGAATAGGGCTAGGAGTAAGCAAGGCATTAAACACAAGTAGTAGCGCAACACCATTGAGTTGACTGGGCTTCAGCACTACCCCCCCTGACATTTTGGGCTATATTGACTCAACTTGGCTAACCTTTAGAGCAGTTGCCAGACCAAACAGGAGACAGATTTTAAACGGCACGTGTTTTTTGCTGTTAACAAGAACCCAGCAATTACCAACGTAAAGCATTTCACTGTTAGTACCTGCATTCAAATTCCACATTGTTTAGGCGATTGAAATCGTGATGTGGGTTTAGTACTTGCATGCCAGGGGAGTGATTGGAAGGGTAGAGAGGGAACAGGAGACTTATAGGAGAGAGTTAACTGCTTGTAACATTGAATCTGCACTAGAATAGTCTCATTAAAATGCGTAAATAATTTAGATGCGCCCACACAAATAAGTTTCCCCCTCCCCACCGCATGTGAAGTTAGCGCCTCTCCCAACATTTGAAGGGTTAGCCCCCCGAAATGAAGGTTTTCTTGTGCCCCTGTACACAAGCACACACACCATTCACCTTATACACACCCAGTCATCCACACATTTAAGTGTGCACCCTTTCACCATACACTCACACAGGTAGCCACCTATACATTTATGTGTGCACCCTTTCACCATGCAGGCACACCCCCACAGCCACCCATACATTTAAGTGTGCACCCTTTCACCATACACACACAGGCAGCCGGCTATACATTTGAGTGTGCACCCTTTCACCATAGACTCATACACGCACACCTCATGGAGTTGAGGGGGGGCCCTATTACTTAAAAAAGAAATTGGGGCTCATTACGGGTCCAGCGGTAACCGTGCCGGTGCTACCGGCAGATTGCCGCCAGACCCATAAAAAATGACTATGGCCTGACTTCCCGGTGCCACCGTGCTATTTCAAGTCCGGCGGCTGGGAAATCAGGTGCCGTTAATTTTGTTAAACCCCAGACTCCACGGGAATGGGGACACAGAAGCACCTGCACCATTGTTAACGGTGCCGGTGCTTCCGTGACAGGTCTGCCTACCGTGGCTGCTGTGCCTGGCAGGGTCAGACCTGTCGGGCACGGCAGCCCCACCAGGCAGACCTGTAATATGCCGGTCCGGAAACAACAGTGCCTGTTAGCTTACCAGCACCGTTGTTTCCGGAACGGCATGGTCAGAATGAGCCCCATTGTTTCTTTTTTAAGTCACTATAACTTCATTAAGAAATTATTTCAGTTAAGGACCGAACCATAATCAAAATAATTTCTTTATGATGGCTGAGTGGCTTCAAAAACAAACAATTTCTTTTTGAAGGCATAGGGTTCCCCCCCCCCCCCCCACCCCATGACATGGAGGCCTCCAGCCTAGGGTCTTCCATGTCATGGGGTACGGGGGCCCTCAGACTTCAAAAAGAAAGTTTCTTTTTGTAGTCACTCTGCCTTCATAAAGAAATTATCTCTGTTACAGAAATGTTCTTTATGAATGCAGAGTGAATTTCAAAAGAAACTTTTTTTTTTTTTTTTTTTTTTTTTTTTTTTTACTGGGGCCCCCTCCCAGCCATGTGCTGGTGGGGCCCCCCACACCGCGGGCCCCCCCGCACCGCGGGGGCTGCGGGGGCCCCTGTTACGCCAGTGGGAGGGAGTGCCCATAGCTGGGTACTTTCCTAAATGTGTTGAGGTCCGGCTCCACTATTAGAAGGCGTTGTCTATGTCTCTGAGGATGTGACTTCAGCATTGTGGGTTTCCAGGGACGATTCTTCATCTTTAACACTTTTGGGGAATCGCAAACCTCCAGCTTGTCTTTTCACATCAGCAGGACAAATGGAGGATCCTGGCTATTGTCAATGCCAGGCGAATTATATTACATCATTGGTTAAGGCAAAGCAACTGATTTATATTTTCCTTTGCTTTTCCAATTAATAAAATGAGATTCGTTAAAACGAATGTACTGCCATTTCCATAAAATATAGAATAAAATACCCCCGATCAAAATTCTTACCTAAAGCCATAGCTGCAATCACTTTCTGCAATTCCTAGGTATATCCAGAAGCCAGCCTGCCCTCTTTTAGGATGCGTACTCCAAGCCTGACGCTCCCACCCTCACTTTCCAGCAACCTATTTTTTGACACCATTTGATTGCTGTGTGAACTGCTGTCTGGAAAGATTTCTCGTTTAGCAACTTACCCTCCATAGTCCTATAAGCCCTCCAACCTTTTGCTTTTGAATATGTCCGGATGATTTACATGAAAGTGAAGCCTTCAGCTTCAACAGGGCCGTCATTTCACCAAAATGCCAGAGGTAGCAGAAGTGACAACACATGACCCTTGACACCCCTCCCCGATTGCGTCACAGGAAGTGATGTCATTTGACACCACCACCAAGTGACATCACAAGAAGTGGTGGCACATGACCTTTCACCACTTGACATCACAGGAAGTGGAATCATCTGCTTTTATACACAACTCGAATGACACTTTGCACACCACTTCTAACATAAGAAAGCAGCTACCTTTCATGTAAAATTCGAATTGTAGCTACACACATAATGACTATCATCTCGCATACCCCCCTCTAGGCTACCACTCTCTACCCACAGACATGCCAACTAGACATGGGTGGCTTACCGGGGCTTTCACCCCTTCATATCCTCGTATTGGCTATAATGCACACATGCATACTAGTACCTCCTCGAATTTCCCATACATTGGACTTCGGTCCCCCGCAGAGGGCATTCAAACTACAGCGCATTGTGACCATGGTGAAAGGTGCTATACAAATGACACATTACAATTTATAGCATCGTCCCTCAGTACACTAAGAGAAATATGGTTACAATATCACTGTAATTTCATTTCATACAAGAATGGATCATCATATGTAGCGTTGTCAGCGTGTCAAGGCCCATGTAAACACGGGAAGTTTATGAACCCAAATCCCTTCTTTATTTGGATCTGCCTTGTTATTTCAACATGACTACAGAGCGAAATCACATTCTGGTGGGACCAGAGCGGATAGGCAAGGATTGGGGAAATCCAGGATAGAAGAGAAGAGGAAGAATATTTCGACACAACATGTGGTCTTATGGTCTATGGCATCCACAGACTTCATTGATTTTGGAATTTACCTTCATTTATTTCTGATTCGACAAGTTATCTTCGGGTTACCTCTCAGTAGGATGTGTTGTGTTTTGATGTACTGTTTGAAGTTGTTTCATGGACTTCATTATTCCTGCAAAAAAAGCCAGACGTCTCATTTCCTTTATAACCTACAGCTAAGTTTAAAATGGGTTTGATTAGTGTTTTGGCAAATACTAATACCCGACCATATTCCCTTCTGTATCTCTTCAAAGTGCTTGCATAACTCAAGTGGAAGAAAGCATTTCAAGCACTTATTTCTATACATTACTAGTATCACGCTCACAGTTACAAACAAGTATAATATTTTTGTTTCATGTACACATTTTACCATACAAGGTCTGTAGATGTTTTTTTTAGTATGTTACAAAACCTGATTGCCAACATTGAAAACCTGTTATTCCACCTATGGAGGGTTTCTTCATTGCCGTTCTAGTGCTGCCTACTTACCCAAACTCCGAAAAGGAGAGTACTTGTAGTACTCTGCCTGCAAACCTGCCGTGCCCAGCACACGTTTGAAGAATGGGTAGTTATTATACTCGAATCCTGAATGCCGAGATCAAATGCAGTAAACTCTGTTTGGTTGCATGTTATAAATATAAAAATACAAACAAGGTATCCCAATTGAGCTAACAGACAATGGCTTCCATTTTAGAGTTCCCCCATTAAGGAGACGCTACTACTGGGAGATCAAAGGGCCAGCCACAGCATGGTACAAATACAACTTCAAGTGAGATGTAAAGTAACTTTTTCTCTATCATTTATCCCCCTTTGATAGTCCGGATGTCTTCTATATGTGCCCTATCTATCAAAGCAGGTAGCCTGGCCGGGGCAAAGATTTCCATGCTGCAAGCTACTAGCCATGCTGAAAAAGGTCACTCATCCCCTCTGATATCTGAACGCACACAACAACCCATTTCTTATTCGCTGAAAGTAAATTGTCACTCCCCAATGGCTAGTCGTGTGTGCATATTTTGAGGCATGGCCAGGCAGTCAAAATTAGCTCCTGGTATAGTTTCTACTCACCTGACATGTTCCCACATGGAACTGGTTTAGGGCAGATTACAGCCATGCGTTTTTCAAGCAACAACAGAATAAGCCCCAGATGGTATGTGAAAGAACCAATTGTATAAATAGGGGCCCCATGGTGGCAATATTAGCCATCCTTACAGTTGGATAAAAGCCAGGATTAATGGTAACAGCAAGCAGTGTGAATAGACCATATCACTCAAAGTGCCGGACATTTCATAAGACTGGTAGGGAGAGTATAGCCAGAGGAAACCACTGAGGCACCACAAATAGTGTCCAGTCTGGAGCAGAGGACCAATACTTCAGGTCCGATGATCAGTATGACCTTGATCTCAGTTGTGAAACCAGCGCAGAAGAACCATCAAGAGTCGGCAATGCACCTAGAAAGCCAATTTGTGATAAATGCAAACACCATCACACAAGAAAAGGTTAAAGACTAAAAAGATGAGAATTATTGATGAGTTGACACTTTGTCATTCTATCTACACATAACTGTATCCCACATGCCTCACAGGGCATCAATAGGGCACTGACATGCACACAACCCTGCCACTGCTTGAAAAATATAGAGCCTGTCCCCTCTCTCAAGTGAGTGAATCCACACTAGGCAGGCAGCAACAACTGCATATGATTTTAAGTGCCTATATGTTCCCTCGCCCTTCTAATGCACGTTACTTATCGCATGAATGCCCCCCTTTTGAATCACAAAACAAAAAGGATCTAGGTGCAGTGAAACAGGACTGCGAGGCACAGTACCTATGACACGTTTCAACAAGCTTGTGATCAGTCAGCCCTTTCAGGATAATAAAGCTAGTTTGCTTACAGTAAGTTCCTGTTACTAAGAAAAAATTAACTATTGGATAGATGCTCCATCCTGTTAAAAAAAAAAAGCCCATGCAAAAGCTGCCCTTATTTCTGAAATGGTAATTATTCCATTTAAGTGACAAGAAGCATCTTTTTATTTTTGTTATGAAATGCAAAGGTCATCGCTCCAACAAATACAGCAATGTAATTGTAAACACTCTTATTTATTTATCTTTTTAAATCCGCCGGAGCCCGATTTACTGAAGGGCAAACAGATCAAAGGAAAGAAAGTGTGTTTATTTAAACAGAATTATCTTCAGACTCTTCCTGAAAATATGCAGGTCTGGGATCATTTTCAGCTCCACAGTCAGTTTTTTCCATGTAGCTGCGGCTAACGCTGGAAAAGAGCGACCATTGCCCCTAGCTCTTTTTATCCGGGGACAGCAAAAGAGCATCGTGTCACTTGACTTAGTAGTTCTCGTGGACTGCTTTAGTTGAATGCTGTCGCAAAGGTATATCCGGGTTAGACCGTACAAGCATTTATGGGTGATGGTACTAATCTTAAAAGTAATCCTCTCATTGATGGCTAACCACTGACGATCTCTTCTGTGTTCATTGACAGATGCACCTCTTGGGATACTTTTAACGATACAGACGGCATCATTTTGCAATACCTGCATCCTATGAATGCACCTTTTGTTAGCCCAGGCCAGAATGGCATTACAGTAGTCCAGCTTTGGCATGAGCACGGCCCTTGTTAACGCGATGCAGTTGGCTTGGGAGAGGAAAGGTTTAATTAACCTGAGTATACTCCGGTGGTACAGTGCTTTCTTTACAATAATGCTGGTGTGGGCATCTGAACTCAGCAAGGACTCAACCATAATACCCAGTGTCTTAACCTCTGTATATGTATGGATCACTTGCTGTGCAATACAAAAACCTGCATAATCCGCACTGAGCTTTGCTCTTAATTGGGTGGACCCAAGCACGAGGAACTCAGGTTTTGATCCATTTATGCATAGTCCGTTTTCCATTATCCATACCTTAATTAATTCATACACATGGGAAAACTCCTCTGAGTCTTTGCTATAGTCCCCACTTAGTTCCATGACGAGCAGGGTATCTTCTGCTTAGTTAGTGAAGCGGATACCCAGCTCGTCTAAGAGGTTGCACAAAGGAGGACAGAGCACATTAAACAGTGCCGGGGGAGGCCACCAGGGGGCGCACAAGCTGTGGCAACCTGAGTGCAGAGCTCCCGCCAAAGCTGGGCTGGTGCGAGGGATTGAGCCCTCCCCAGACCCCCCCATCAGGAAAAGTGTAAATGGCGGAGGTGGTGAACCCCCCAGGGCCCCCTGGGTCGAAAGAGCAGCGTCTGTAGTCCCCCAGGGGACGGTATACTCGACCTGTCCCCTCAAGAGGGGAGCCGCTTGTGAGTGGAGCGGCCCCAGGAGACTTGGAGCGTCGCGGAACACCGAGACCGTGTGTGCCTGTGGGAGAAGCTATTCCTCCTTCCCGGCCCCTCTCGTACGGACGCCGGAGGAGCAGTGGCGGACCCAGCTAAAGAGAACCGCAACGGGATAGATCACCACCAGAGCACGGCGGGAGCCCTCCCCCCGCGGAAGAGACTCTCTTCGGAGGTCCGGACCCATGGGTGGGGTCGCCCCCCTGCCTCGGAGCCCGGACTCAGACCTGGGCGGGGTGGGTGCCGGAGCCCCAACCCACTACCTCCATCGACTGGCCCCACCTGGACGGAAACATCAAAGGCCTGGGCTCGCTGGCCCTCTCGGGCGGCCCGCGCTCTGAGGGGGGGGCCTGTTTGTCATTCCCCACAACACCGGAGGACACTTGGGGCTCTAGCCCAGCCCGGGAGGTTCTGTGGCACGGCCCCCTGGCCACTGGGGCTGCGGCCCACCCCCCTCCCCGGGGCACTTGGCAAGGAGAGAGTGCCGCAATCGGCGCGGGACAGGAAGTGAAAGGGTGGATGCCCGACATCCAGACCTCGCTTAGGTGGTGGCCCCCCGGGCGTGTGCCTGCCTGCCTGGGTGAATGGGGGGGACATTGGCAACTAAAAAAAAGTCCGGGAGGCTCTACCATGGGACCCCCCTGAGCGGCGACCCCGTGGCTCCGCCCACAAGGAACCCAGCGACCACGTCCCCTCTCCCTGGGAGCGTGGGGAGGGCCCGGAAGAACTTGAGGAGAGCAGCCAGGGTGTGTGGCCCCCGCCTGGGACTGGTGGGGCGAGTGCCCATCCGGAGACGTTCCTTCTGAGTCAGAGAAGTTTGGAAGAGAAGGGGCGCTCACCCCAGTGACAGAATCCACGGAGAATGCAGGGGGTGGCCAGATGAGCTGGCATAAAACTCTACAGGAATACCGTTTCCGGGAGGCAAGGTGCGAGAACCGCGACGTTGAATGAAATAGTGAGATGGCCCAGTCGGAGACCCCGTCCCAGTCCACCACAGCAATGGAAAAGGGATTTGCCCCAGTCCTCCAGGAAATCAGGGACATGCGTTAGGACATTGCCCAAAAACTGGAAAAAATGGACCAATGGGTGGACAAGGTTGAGGACAGACTGCTACAGCTAGAAACTAACCAATCATCATCTGTGACCCAAGAGATGCAAATGGACTTGAGACTATCGGCCTTGGAGAAGAGGGATGAGGAAAGGGCCAGGCAAATGGATGATTTTGAAAACAGGGAACGGAGGAACAACCTCAGATTCTTTGGTGTTCCGGAGATGGATGGAGAAACTGAGAGAGACCTGGCCAGGGTGGTGAGAGAAATCATTACCCTTCTTTTCGCGGATGAGATGACAACAGAACTAACTTTTGATAGGGTGCACAGAGCATGGGGCAGAGCGGGGGGCCCCCGGTCCATGTTGGTACGGTTCCATTACTTCACAGAAAAGGCAAAGGTGTTAGAAGAGGCCAGAAAGGCGCGGAAAATCACATACAATAACGCCCAGGTATCCATCTTCCAGGACCTCTCTTCGTACACACTGGCCAAACGCAGAATGTGCCGCTCCCTAATGCAGCTGCTAAAGGAGAAGGGAGTGTGCTACAGATTGGGCTACCCCTTCTCCCTCACCTTTGAGTATATAGGCCAGCGGACGACCCTGGTCACGGAGGACGACATAAGGGAAGCCATCCGAGAATACGTGACGGACACGACCCCCCAGAGGGAACCCACAGGGATGGCCGCAGAAGGTGCTGGCGGCCACAGGGTGACAGGAGAAAGAAGACAAACTCAAGGAAATATAGAAAATTAAACTCGCCGTCTCTGACGAAGGACAGAGCGCGCAAAGACCCGGACTGAAGACGAGTCGGCCAGTCCAGGCCCGAAAGCGAGTAGGATCCAAAGATCGTGGGGCCCAACAACGCAGAGGGTCCCCTTGAACAGCAAGTATGTGGGGGTGCGACTTGCGGGGTGGGGAGGCTTAAGGAGGAACGAACTCCGACGACAGCCTAGCAGAAGGCGGCAGGCTTCTGGTCCGGCCAATTACCAGTAATGGTGGAACTATTTGGCTGGACGCTGGGGGGGAGGGGGGTACGAGAAAAGTTGGGGTTGTTATATTTGAAATGGGGCTCAGGGGGCAGTTGGGGAAATGTTTGAGGCCCACCTGGGGGGGACATAGGGGGGTAACAGAGGGCAGAGAATTATTCAATCGGAGCTGGGAAAGAGCGGTGCTGTGTGGAGACTGACCGAGAGACAAGTAGACCTAGACAATGGCTGAAATCCTGCCTGCCCTTAACATGCAGGGTTTGAATACCCCCAACCAATAGGACCTTGGTTTGTAGGAAATTTAGAAGGGCCATACTTGACCTGCTCTTTCTTCAAGAGACCCACTGGGCCCGCGGGAATGAACCAAAAATGCGGGGGGGAAGGGGATCAGAGAGGTATTTAGCGCATCGCACAAGACCAAAAAACGGGGCTGGCCATACTGATGGCAAGGGACGTCGGTTTTGAAAAGGAGGCCATGTTGAAAGACCCAGAGGGGCCGATATCTGTTGGTGAAGGGCTCATTGCGGGGCTCCCCTCTGACCCTCGTGGTGGTGTATAGCCCGAACGAGGGCCAGGCGCAATTTTGGGAAGAAATGTGGGACAGGTTGGAACTCTTTGTTCGTGGTATGATGGTAGTGAGAGGGGATTTCAACATGGTATTGGACCCGGCCACGGAAACGCATGGGCCCCAATCCACCAGGGCCGCGGACGAAGCCACGGCTCGAACCTTCCAGAAGGTCAATGAGGAATTCGGCCTGGTAGACAAGCCCGAACCCCAGGACCGGAGCCCCCTCATTTACATACTACTCTACAATCCATGCATCATACTCCCGAATAGACTACATCTAGTCGTTGAGCCCCTACGTCCATATGTTTCTGTCCACAGGGTCGACCCAGTTACCTGGTCCGACCACGACCTGGTCCGTGTCACCATAGGGGGTTGGCAGAGGGCGCTGGAAATGCAACGATTCCCTGTTGAAAGATGAAGTCCTGGCGCACGAGGTGTTGGACGCCATAACAGAATACTCTGAACTAAATGACACTGGCGAGGTGGGCACACACACACTGTGGGACGCCTTCAAGGCCATGCCTTCCTACTTGCCGCTCTTTTCCCTAATAAAAGAGCCCTCCAGCCTCTTTTCCTTTGCAGCTGGGGAGCAGGTGTAAGTGGATCTAGGTCACCTGGCCTAAGTACCACCCACACCCACATCCTTAGCCCTGCCTCTTCCTTCCTGCTCTTAACTCTTGGATCAAGGGCATCTCTCGCCCGGGCATCCAAAGCGAAAGGCAATAAAGAAAAGGGCAATTCCTGTTTGGATCTTTTCGGGCCAGGAGGATCCAGGGTCCGACCCCCTGCTAAGACAGCAGTTAAGCATGCACCAACTTGTGTTTACACCCTCTGTCCCCACAGGCCATTCCCTCCCTCTCTGGTCCCCCCCGTGTGGTTCCCTTGTGCCCCCCGCCCTCCCTCTCTGCCCCCCCCCCCGTGTGGTTCCCTTGTGCCCCCCCCTTACGGCACATAGGAGAATGTCCTGATACATTCTGGTTTCACCATCACCGTCTTGTGGCCAATGCTGGATTTTACTTTTATGGACTTCATTGATTCACGGTGCGTCACCCTTTCTCAACTCTCATGCTGGACTTCCTTTGCATCTTGTACTCATGGTGGCCCTGAATCATGCTGTTCCCATCTTCATCTTATATCCTGGCTTGCAACATTATGTGTTACTACTGACTTCTGCAATTGTATTCGCTCTCTCCTCTTTCTTCTCCACTCTTTTTGACAGCTTACTCTCTGTTCTCTCCTCACCTCCCCTCTCCCTTTTCCCATCTCCCCCCCCATTACTTTCTTCTATGCACTTACTCTATCAGAATTGTCCCTGGACCTAGTATGATGGCAACCTCGTCTTTTGCTCCCCCATCCCCTTACTGTCCCACCCCCACCCCGTCCCTCCAGCAATATCTGGAACGTTGTCAGGCCTAGTACGATAGTCGCTTGTTTTGTTCCTTCCCACCCTTTCTGCACCCATCTCTCTCACCTTTTGTTTTTCTCCGGCTCTACCAGAAATTTCGTCTGGCCTAGTACGGTAGTCGCCTGTCAGTTTCCATTTACTTCCCACTCTCCCCCTCCCTTCCTTATCTATGTCTTAGTTCTTGCACTATCTGAAATGTCGCCAGGCCGAGTACGATAGTTAATTTCACATCCTTACTGTTCATGGCCTGTAAGACTGTAATTGTATTTTCCCTTTTCCCTCCCTTGCCTTGAAGCGCTTTGAAACACATTGTGTATAGGCGCTATATAAATAAACTATCATATCATATCATATCATTCAGACTATCAGTACATTCCCTTTTTGACATTTACTTTTTTGTAACTTTTTAGCCCTGCACACAGCAATGCAGTGCAGTGGTGATCATTTTGTATCATCCTAGTCTTTTACACTTGGGATTTTTGGTTACTTTTATATTTGCCTAAAGATGACAAGCTGGTGGCAGCATTTATATTTTTACTATTTTTGTGTTATTTCTAGTGTGCACATTTAGTGTGCATATCCGCATTTACTGCGCATGGCAATTAAACGTGGCTAGTGTTCTCAAATGACCATGCCACAAGATTTTCACTTGTTCTTTGGTCATATTGTTGTTTGTCTTCTTCCTACCTTGCCTGGTCAGGAAATCCCATATAAGGCCATGCACCTGCCTGGGAAAACTGCTTCTTTAGCGACAAGTGATGCTTTTGTGTGTGCATGGCTCAGGAAGTGGGAGGGACTGTCTGTTACCATTCCACATTCTTGGAGTCAAAGACTCTAGTTTGAGGGCAGGAGTGAAACCAATAGTTGTCCCTGTGTTGACAACTACTGGCTGTTTGAATGGTGCACAAAATAACATTATTCATGCTATGAGTTGTGAATATTTCAATGGAAGGACAGAATGTTAAGTTTGTGTTTTAAATGTTTGTAAATGAACATACTAGAAGTTGTGTTGTAATGGAAGAAATGTCTATTTTTGATACAATTAATACATTATCGTTAGTAATAATTGTGATGGGAATGCTTAAACTTATGATTAACAAAGGAGGTAGTGTAGAAGGTGAGAATGTGCATGCATTATTGATGCCTCACACTTCTAATGCTATCCAAATTAGCAGATATGCCTCCATTGTTTTAACTGAATTCTAGCTAGCCAACTGTTACACTGTTTTCTTTAGAGGCGATACTCCCAGTTCTCCGGCTTTGGATCTTTCATAGATTCACAAGCTCTTTGACTATTCCCCCGTCGTCAGGCTGGGAATCCTCTCTAACATTAAAGCAGTTAAATTTAAATTTGAAACTGCTGTCACTTTAGTGTTCTTTTAGAGTAGTTTTGGGTCATATTGCCCCACAGCCAATAGGCAGAGACTCCCTTAGCTCCACCCCTGCAGGCCATCCTCAGATTTTTTACAGCACTTTCTAGTGTTGGAAATCCTTTAAAGTTCTCTTTTTTTGTATTCAACGTTCTACATACTTTTTATTTTTTATTTTAATCAAATTCTGGCCGTTTCCGGAAAGCCTCTGTGGCGTTATTTCCTACTATGGTGGTTGGGAGTGTTTTTACATTCCTGGTGCATCTTTGCTGGGGAAACCTGCACTACCTGCAGTTTGAGGCCCATTGAAAGGTACCTCTGATCCCACCATAGCTGTCATGCGCTTACCTGATTCACGCTGGTCACAGCGGTATCCCTACTCTAAGCCTGGGGTCCTGCGTCAGTCCCGGTCTTGCTCCTCTTCGCCCTTTGGAACTCTGCAACACTGGATCCCACTGCGCCTGTCCCGGCCATGTTCCTCTTTGCCCTCCGGGGCTCTGTGTTGCCAGGTGCCCCTCCGCATTGCTGGAGGCTGCCATGCTAGCTTAGTGATGCTGCCCGTCGCACGCACCGACAACAGCACAGGACCAGGACGGTCACATGACGGTCACGTCACGTGTTGCGTAACCTGGAAATGGCATTTTCGGACTATTTAAGAGCACTGCAACAGGATGGCCTTGCTTCTCAGCTGTATTGCGGGTGGCTTGTTTCATCCCCTGTGTTTCCTGACCTTCTGGATCTTCCGGGCTTTTTGGACATTGGCTCTCAATCTCTGCATTGTTCGTTGTTCTAATTGTTGGACTTGGCAAACAGGCTCTGTTTTTGGAATTTTGACTACTGGATTGAACTTGATTTTTGCTTCACTGGCACATTTCTGGATTTTCCTTTGTATTTGGTACTTGGATTTCTAGACTTTATGACTTTGTTTTTCCCTGGAACTCAGGTGGAATTCTTCACAGCATCATTTGGGATTCCTGTCATCATCCCTAGTTTGGGCCTCGTGCCATTCGGGATCAGCTTGCCCTGGCTGGTGTCCTAGTGTCGTCTGGCTGCATTCCAGATGCAGGAGGTTATGACATGGGGGGCAAGACGCTGGTCTTGGAAGCAAGAACACGCAGAGCAACAGAGGTTCGAATCCCAGATCCATGCTTAGAAACCAAACTCGGGTATGGTATTAGGCATGTTTATAAAAAAATAAAAAAAATAAATACATTCTGTCTCTTAAGCACTTGCCTCTTCCCGTACCAGGTATGTTCCGTGTCCAGGGGTTCACATTGCTGTTTTGATTCTGTTCTTATACTCACTGTTTCACTACTTTCTTTACAGCTGCCGAGTGCTTGGCATTGCCGTTCCAGTTTCACCTTTTGTCCGAACTCCCACCAAAGAGTATTTTTAGTCCTTCCTGTCTGATACTCTGAGAAGAAGGCATATGGTCACCTGGGACCTCAGTTCATGACAGACTGAGGAGCCTTTTTTGTCCTACCTGAGCTTATGAAGGCCGCCGAGGACCCAGTAGCAACCTTGATTCAGACTATCACCTCGCTCAGGGCGAACATGACAGTCGCCAATGCAGTTCTTCACCAGCGTATGGATGCCATTCAGATCGGGCATCATCCGTTTCCCCCAGATAACGAATTCGGGGATGTGGTCCCTCAGCAACCTGGGTGTGTTCCGGAAGTTGTTCCCCAAACCCCTATTTATGTCCATACCGTGTTTCCCTTGGCCCCACCGGAACAATTTAGTGGAGAAACATGTAAGTTTGCATGTTCATAAACCAGTCCAAGTTACTTTCTGACTAGACACCAGGCTTTTCACGACTTCACTACAAAAGCTGTCTTCATGTCTTTACATTTAGGAGGATAGCAGCCACTTGGGCAAACCCCTTATAGGAAAGCAATAGTCTTGTTCTCTGATTTTGACCTTTTGGTAGCAGAAATGACCAAGGCCTTTGACATCCAGTTCAAACTCGTGGCCTAGAATTGTTGGAATTGACCCAAGGAAAGGCAGGACGTTTTATTACATCACTCGGTTCAACCATTTGGCCGCTGAGAAGTCCTAGCCCGAAAATAAGAAAGCTGTGGCTTTCTATAAAGGTCTTAGTGATGCCATGAAGGATGCCTTGATGGTAGTACCTGCTTTACCTATCCTGTATACTGATCTTGTCGACCTAACCCTCCAAGTAGATGCAAAGAGAGCTGAACGTCAGGGCGAGTTGTATAAGACGCCGGGGGTTTACACCAAGTCAGTATTTGGCCCTTTGGGTTCCACAGGGACTGCTTCTAAACCTAAGCAGAATGGCAGTATTTGGGGTCCTTTGATACCTGCCGAATGAGAACGATGATGCTCGACCAACGCATGCTTCTGTTGTGGTCAATCGGGAAATTTCGTTAAAGAATGTCCCAAGAGACCCAAGTGATTATGGGCTTTTCGGAAGGATCATCCTTAAATAGAGGGGTCCGGCTGAACATAGAAAGCCAGCTTCCCCTAGAGATGACTGTAGCCATTCAATCCACTGATATGTTTGTAGAGGCCTGTCTTGCAATTCCTGTACAAGTGGACCAATCTATCCAGGTATTAATAGACTCAGGCACCACAGGTAACTATGTTGACATTTCCCTGGCCTCCTCCTTGAAGCTTCGACTACAGGACAAATCGAAGCTCCAATCAGTACAAGCAGACAACAGTACCTCCCTCCGTGAAGCAAACCTTCCTTGGCTTTGCTAACTTTTACTGTTGCTTCATTTTCACAGGTTTTCTGCCATCCCTGCTTCTTTAACTAAACCCACGAGTTCAGGGGTTCCCTTTTGCTGGACCGATCTACAACAAGAAGCCTTTGACACATTTAAACCTGGTTTTACCAGGGCTCCTGTCCTGCAGCACCCTAATCCAGACGTACCATTTGTGGTAGAAGCTGATGCATCTTCTTTCGCTCTGGGGGCTATAGTGTCTCCAGTATGTCCTACCACTGGCTTATTGCATCCAGTGGTGTTTCACTCTCGAAGGTTTTCTGTTTCTGCAATACATTGCACAGTTACAGAAAAGGAATTCCTGCCCATCAAAGACAACTTCCGTGATTGGATTCACCCCCTCTTCGGTGCTAGATGGCCCGTAATCGTGTTTACAGATCATCAAAACATTCAGGATTTGGCTTCTATGAAATGTGGTAACAGCCGTCCGGTGTGTTGGCACATATTTTTCTCCGCTTATGATTTCACTGTTAAACACTGACCCAGCTCAACACTCGGGGAAAATAGATGCCTTGTCTCATCTTTCGAGTGGTGAGAACCTTCCTGTGTTTCCAGACACAGTCCTACAAGTAGAACTCTTTGTTTGTCTCTGCACACCACCACCAACGTTAATAACAGCCATAAAGGAATGGGTTAAACAGCACCCTGCCAACCTAGACGAGTGGAATGTTGACTATCATGAAGGCTTGCCGTTTGTCCAAGGACGTCTTTTTGCCGACATAACAGACAGATGGCAGGCCCACTGGTGGTCACATGATGCTCTGATTAATGGTTATCCTGGCCAACACGGGACCCTGGTGCTTTTACAGCGATGATGTTGGAGCCCTGCAATGAGACGAGACACTATCGACTACATCACCTCTTGCTCCGTAGGTGCACACGGAAAGAAAATCTGAGGTAAATTCCTTGGGCTCATTCAACACATGCCGATTCTACACAAACCGTGGTACATGGTATCCAAGATTGTATCAGTGATCTTCCCAATGCGAGAAACCAGAAGGTGTCTCACCCACTAGTCCCTGGGGATCTGTCATCCCGGTGGTCAGGTCACAGCCATTGCTTTTGGATCCAGTTCCTGGAGGTGGACCAGTGCGGGAGGATCACCTGGGTGAGGGGTCTTCAGGGAGTGGGACACTGGATGGCGAGATGCGGCATCCCCTTCCTTGTAACACCTTTACCCCATCCTACCAGGTAGGATATTTAGGAACTCTACCTCCTACCCCTTACAACGCAAACACTTTCTCGCGGACAATGACTTTCTTTTCGACAAGGAACCGTTGCTTTCATGAGTCCTCAAGATTGGAAAGTGTAAGACCAGGAAAACAGGATGAAGAATACTGCATTGTGTCGGAAATATCCGGGGCCCTACCGCGTCACTAATCAAGGCGGGGAGAATCACCAGCTGCAGTGGGACTGTCCTTGGCTCCAAGAACAAAGCAGCGTCTGTGAAATCAATACAGCTGGTGAGTTGGGGAGACTGATACAAGACCTGTCTGTATTGAAGCCAAGGCTGCAAGCGGAAATATTGTATGGCGAGCGCTGGAACGAACATTGTTTGAAATAGGTGTGATAAGACGCAAGTAAAGTTGAACTGCTGATGAGTGATTGAACTTTGAAACCAAGATACAATACCTTTGACAGAGTGGTCTGGCACAGCATGTGTGCTTAATCGGCGGTCTCTGTAAGGTAGCCAGCTGAAAGGTGAAAGAGTTGTAGAGAATTGTGAATCGGAAGCGGGCCTGCGACGGGTCAAGCTAAATCCTGCGTATAGTTGAAAGTCTTCAATGTTGATACAGTAAAGAAAGTTTGTGGCAAAGTAGATCAAGTTGGTCCAAGCCCAGCAGTGGGAGATCAATTGAATGCTTTGTGTTAAAGTGGGTATGAGCCCGGCAGAGGGGGACCCGGGGTGAAAAGAAAATCGGCCGAGAATTTGTACATGTGAAATCCTGAGAAGAAAGGATCTTTGATGTTTGTCGTGTTGCCTCAGGCCCTCTGAAAATTAGACTTTGAATGTCAGAGACTTTGGCACAGAAGGCTGTGATACTGAGACTTGAACTGCATCCTCGTGCTTAAGAAGCCAGAGACTGTGCTAAGCTCGAGTGTACCGCCTTGTCCCGTGCCGAAAACATGGGGAAGGGAAGCCAATGGCTTGAATATCCTGACATATAATTTCTTGAACACTTCTTTTGCATTGCATTATTTCCCACACTATTTGTATTTAGAAGTAAGGATTGGCAATAGTTTTATTAGTATAGGCCCTTTTATTTTGTTAAGACACCACTAGGACTGCCTTATTATATTTTGATGGTCGTAGCATGCTCCCATCTTTAGATTTAGGATTAGATGGGCTTTTTTCAAACCCAGTTGAAGTTCAATAAACACCCTTGAACTGTGATAACTTGTTTGTCCTACTGTTTGTTACTATGCCTTCCTTACACCAAGGTGAATAACTATGGTACCATCTGAATGGTCATCTATAGTTTTAGAAAAATGTATTGTTTTGTTCCTTGTTGAAGCATACCTACAGCTCCAGTCCTGGCTGTTTTGTATTTTTGCTATATATTTGGTCTCCCCTCTATCATTGTCTCTGGCCAGGGAACTCAGTTTACGTCGGGTTTTTAGACACCTCTCACTTCTCTCCTAGGCATCGATGCCCGATTTTTGTCTGTGCACCTTCCAGAGACTTACTGACATTCAGAGCATGTGAACCGGACATTAGAGCATTGCATTCTCTCTGCTGCCTGTGCCTACAACACCAAGACACATGGTACAACATCTTATGTACAGTAGAATTCTCTAACACCCCTCATTCCGCAACATGCACCTCCCCTTTCTTTTCCCTTAATGGCCAACACCTGCATACTCTACCTATGCTGGAGGCTCCTTCGACCTTCATCCCTGCTGTTAATGACTGTTGCTGAAACCTTAAATCAGTCGATGAACAAACTCGAGCCCACTTACGTGACGCTCAGCTGTATATGCGTTGTATGGCAAATTGCCATTATCGTCCAGTCCCATCCTATGAACCAGGGAATAAGGTTTGGTTGTCGACACGCTATCTCTGCATTCCTGGCTGTCGCAAGCTGCTTCCATGTTTTGAAGGCCCATACAAAATCATGAAAGTCATCAATCCTTTCTTTTAGACTAGCCTTACCTGCTTCTTGGCGTGTCCACCCAGTTTTTCACACATCACTCCTGAAACCCTGTCCTGCATCCGCTTGTTTTTCTGTGCCACCCCCTCCTCTTACGTTGGATTCTGCTGATGAGTACGAGGTCAATGCAGTCCTTGACCCGTTTATCCAGCGGCCATCTACAATACCTAGTGGACTGGAAGGGTTACGGTCTTGAGGAGAGAACCTGGGAGCCTGTGGGTAACATCCATGCCCCTAGGTCAGGGGCACAATTCCACCATGCCCATCCTGACCGGTCAAAGGGTCCGCAGACGGTGGGGTTGAGGGGGGCTCTGTCATGCGCTTACCTGACTCGTGCCGGGCACAGCGGTATCCTTCCTCATGCCCTGCACCTGTCCCGGCCATGTTCCTCTTCACCCTCTGGGGCTCCACAATGCTGGATGACCCCGTGGCATTACTGGGGGCTGCCGTGGCAGCTTAGTGACGCTCACCTGACACAGGCACCGCAACAACACAGTACAAGGATGGTCACATGACGACATCATGTGTTACTGCAACCCAGAAATGGCATTCCTTACTATTTAAGGACCCGTCAACAGGATGTCCATCCTTCTCGGCTGTATTGCGGGTGGCTCGTTTTGTCTCCTGTGTTTCCTGACCTTCTGGAACTTGATCGTATCCTGACTATTTGGACCCTGGCTCTCCCTCTCAGAGTTGTTTGTTTTTCTCCTTGTTGAATTTGGCGAACCGGCTCTGTTTTGGGAATTTTGACTACTGGAGTGAACTTGGTTTTTGCTTCACTGGCACATTTCTGGATTTTCTTTTGGATTTGGTACTTGGATTTGTAGAATTTTACTTTTCTTTTCCCTGGAACTCTGGTGGAACTCATCATGGCATCATTTGGGATTCCTGTCGTCCCTTGTTTGCACCCTTGTGCCATTTGGTATAAGCTTACCATGGCTGGCGTCCTTGTGTCATCGGCAGCATTCCATCTCTTCATTATTGCCTCTTTACATGCCAGGTATGTCCCGTGTTCAAGGGTTCACATTGCTGTGCTGATTTTGTTCTTACACTCATTGTTTCACTACTTTCTTTGCAGCTGCCGAGTGCCTGGCTTTGCCGTTCCTGTTTCACCTTTTGTCCCATTTTCCAGCCAGTGAGTATTTTTAGTCCTTCCTTGCTTATACTTGGTAGAAGGCATAAATTCATCTGGGACCTCAGTTCATGACAATGGCTGATCCAAAGGCTAAGCCTTTTCAAGTCATGTACCACCTAGCATATGAAGAATATCTTTGTGGAAGACCAGCATTCAGAGTGTATCTACTGCTTTTACCCACAACATCCGTCAACTTATGTTCCATTTGCCACTCCTTTTGAAAAAGACTCTCCAGGATCGGCACAGAAGGTTTGTGACTTGATGAGGGTACTGTGGGTTCTGAATATGCTTCCGTTCTGAGTCATGGTGTGCTCTGCCACAGTAGACCCCAGAAGCGTGCTTCATCTTCTAAGAGATTGAAATCCAAAGAGGAGGCTTCTTTTGGTAAGAGGGAGAAGAAGGGTCATACCACCCTCGCTCAGTCATCCCTGTAAGAGGCAGTCGACAGGCCCAAGCCATTGCATAAACCGCCTCAGCCTCCGAAGACTGCATGGACAGCTTCGTCAACGGCTTCTCCAATGATGCCATAGACGCGTGAGACACATTCGAACACGAAAACGACAATTCAGTCAACGCTCTCTTCATCGATGGCTACCAAACACAGCAGATCTTCCTCTGTCTCTTCCACGTCCTTGTCCACCACTCTGTTAACGGCATTGTCAACTTCTTTGCCCACCATCCCGCTGATGATGACAACCAAGACATTTCCGTAGTCGACGAGTAAAAAAAACTCAGACAATGGCAGTGCACGACCATGAGCCCCATCTGTTTCACCTGGCTCTCCTTGATGCAAACAGCCTATGTTTAAGCTGCCTCTTTATGTTCTCCATAGTCCATTCCTTGTGCCCCTGAGGACGTCTTGGAGCATGTGATAAGCACTGATTTTGAGGGACCACAAGGTGTGTTCTCAGACAACAGAGGATAAAGTCCTTTTGTCGCTGTCACCACACCAGCTACCTCCAATCATGCAGCTTCCACATATCTCTCGTACTGCCGCCCCTCAACTTACACCTGCCCGCAGTCGACCAGAAGCACACACACTGTCACTGGCCATTTTGTCTACTCTGCAGACCTTTGTGTCATAATTGCAGTCCAGGGTGCTGGTGGTCCCAGCCATGCTGCAAGATATACCTGCGCCTCTGGCTCAACCTAGAATCCGCAGCCGTGTCTCTCCTGGCCCTTCTGTTGAAGTCTGAAGGCCCCACATCTCAGGGTCGAGTCTCTAATCATATTTCCACTTATATTTTTGATGACCTCGTTGATAACGAACCCGTTGATCTTCCCATCGGAGACTTCCCGCTTGATGAGTTTTGGACTTTTCATTCTCTCATATCCAAGACTACTTATCTGTTTGATTTGCTCCCTGAGGAACAGGTGACGTCTTTCTTTACCAGCGCAGGGAGCAGGCTCGGAAAGCGGTCACGTCTATTCCTGTGTTCGACATCCAGGAGGGTGACATCCTGAGAATGAAGAACCCCTTTACGGCTTACATGAAGGACAGGTTCTCAAAGAAATCTAGGGCTCCATGTAGCGCCCAAAATGCCTGCTAGCTCAGTCTGGATTATGTAGTCTCTGTGACTGCTTGCCAACACTTTGCCAACCTTTCTTCTCAGTAGGCTGTTCCACCTGGTAAAGAAGTGAGACAACTGGATGCTTTTGGTAAGCGCATTGCTTTTTCTACGGCCAACACGTTAACTCCTTGGCCATTCTGACCCGCTATGACAGAGAACTGTGGTACACGCTGGGGCCCATTCTGGATTTCTTGCCAGATGACAAGAAAGAGGAGGCTCTTAATCTTCTTCGTCAAGGGGAGGCCGCTTCGGATCTGGCGCTCCATGTGGCAGTAGAAATAGCTGACACTGGTTTTTGACAGATGAGCAGCAGTGTGGTGCTGCGCCAGCAGGGAGAGCTAAAGGCTGCCAACTTCTGGTCAGAAGTGCAAGCTAAAAGCATGAATATGCCTTTCGATGGAGAGGATCTCTTAGTTCTACAGTGGCAGCCAGCAGCTCTCTGCTCCTCCCAAGTGAGAGGTCCAACCTGTAAACAGGCCTCACCAGGCTGCCTCTTTCCCATTTCCTCACTCAGTGATCAGACATCACCACAGACAAATGAGTGCTGTTCTTAGTCCAACACAATCACTACCTGGAATTTCAGAACCAACTACCCAACAATCTTCCAACCACAAAGGTGGACAAACATCTTTAAATGCTTCCACGCAAAGCCCATGCCCGCCTCTGCAAGGAAGTCATAGAGCGTTTTCCTTGCACTCAGTGGGGACAGGACATGTTTTCCAGGTATTTCCTTGTATAAAAGAAAAAAATCAGGTAGTTGGAGACTAATTCTGTTCCTTAGTATGCTGAAAAAATGCATCCGGTCACCGACTTCAGCATGGTTACATTTCAGCACATCCACACCCAACTTTGACAGTGTTATTTCTTTCTTCACCGGACTTTGACAATGCGTACTTCCACTTACCTATCCATTGTCGCCACAGGAAGTTGCTCTGGTTCACAGTGGCGGTCCTGCACTATCAATTCAGGGCATTACACTTTGGCTTCAAGTCTGCTCCAAGGGTTTTCCCAAAATGCTGGGCCCAGTAGCGGCCCACTTTTGTTAAGCGGGCATCCACATATACCCGTTACCTGGACGATTGGTTGGTCAGAGCTTATTCCCTTCCTTAAGCCTTACGCCACACCACAACAACAGTACGCTGTTTATCCTCGCTAGGATTCTCCACCAATTACAGCAAGTTCTACCTCAATCCTTCCTAGTAGGTGATTGTTATGGGAGCACAACTGGACAGTTTCTTGCATGACCACCCAGTTTGTGGACAGGGTAGTGGCCAACCTTGCAAAGACTGACCTGCTCTCACGGAAGCAAATTGCTTCAGCCGGCTTTTTGAAATCCCTTCTCTGGAAGATGTTGCCCTGCATCCCCTGATTCAGTACTTCCAGTTTCAGCTGAGGCCTCTTCAGGAGTACTTGGACATCCAAAGGAAACCAGTCTCGGGCAACCAACTGGGATGACAATTTGTCACTCGCACAACCCTTTCATGATGCCCTACACTTGTGGTTTCTCCCCACCAATCTTGTTTAGGCTGCACCATTCCAGCATCCGACACATCAGATCATGGTCACGAACAAAGCATCCTTGGAGGGCTGGGGAGCAATACACCAGCAACTAACATGCCAGAGGCCTGTGATCTCCATCCGAAAAACTGTTGCACATCAATGTCCATGAATGAAGAGCTGTATTCTGGGCTCTGAAGAGCTTTCATCTCCTTCTCCAAGGAAAGGTGGTTCAGGTGTTCACTGTCCTTACTACCACCATTAAAACATGGTTTACATATGGGAACAGGGCAGCACCTGATCACCAGTCCTCTCAGCCGAAGCACACTCCCCCTGCATGTGGGCCCTGGGATGTTCCGGTCCCCCTTTCATCTGCTGGGCATACACAATTTGATTGGCGACTCCCCCAGTGGGGAATTGAGTTTCTGTTACCAATGTCAACTCTTCCATAACCAGTATCTCTTTCAGACCTTGGGGGTTTTGGAGATATATCTCTTCGCCACATACGAGAACGCAAAATGTAAGCCGGAAACCTGGGGCACGCCTTCACGTTTCTGTGGACAAATTAGTTTCTTTAGCCATTCTCTCTGTTTCCACTTTCGGACGAGAGCGGCCAGACTGATCCTGATTACTCCAGCCTGGTTGAGCCAATTCTGGTTCTCTGAACTCCTCAGCCTCTCGTCGGCACCTCCAATTCATCTGCCTCCTGTCTTCAAGCACCTCTCAACGTACAAGTGGATGGGCCTGCAACCACGATCCTGCCCCTCGCTACCGGACGGCCTGCCTGTGTTGCTAGAATTTCAGAACTATTCATATATCACAGGATTTCCGAGATGTTCCTTTCACAATCTCTTTTTATCACAAGTAGAAACGGGTTTACGATCTGGTGTTCTGCCAGTCATGTTGATCCTCTTGCCATAGGACATTTTGCCATACCTCTTTTTAAAGTGCATCTTGCTGCAATTTCCAGATGTACCTTCCACACCGTCATTGCGGTCTCATTACCTTGTTAAGGAGTTCCTGAAAGGCCTCTTCTGGCATTTCCTGCCTGTGCGGCCACCGGCCCTACGTGCCCTACGTGGGAGTTGAACGTTGTTCTTTTGAAACTGATGGGTCTGCCTTTTGAACTTGTACATAAGGCGGACCTCAAATGCCAGGAGGATAGGTGACATCCAGGCTTTCTCAGCAAACCACCCTACCTGGTGCTCTACAAATCCAAGGTTGTGTTATGGATGAATCCCACATTCGTGCCTATGGTGCCTTTGTCATTCCATCTTAATGGTCATGCCTGTTTTGTTTGGTTCGGCCTTCTACCCTTGCGGGAACGCACGCTGCATACTTTGGACATCATGCGGGCTTTAAAGTATTCGGTTGCCCCTACCATGCAACTTTGCAAGTCATCAGATTTGTTTTTGCTTTTGGCCCCAAGGCTGTGGGCCAACAGCTGTGCAATCCTTAATCTCCTGCGAGTTGTCGGCCCGTATCTCGTATGGTCACTGCATCACTAACAGGTCAATTCCTGGTCTGCCAGTGGCGCACTCTACAGGAGCCTTTTCTGCCACCAACGCCTTCCTGTTGGTATCCCGCTGTTGGTTATCTGCAAGGGCTGCCATATGGAGGTATGTCCACACCTTCACTAGGTTCTACTGTGTGAACAGGGATTCCGCAGAGGAGTCCAGGGTCAGACAAGCAGTGCTTCTCCATTTGTTCGCATAAGATGAGTTTTCCTGAAGGTGAGATTATTTCCTCCGCTCATTTCTTGCACGTATATGCTGCTTTATAATCTGTTCAATAGCATGTGAATCTGTGAACAATCCAATGCTGGAGAAGGAATATGTTTCTTACATTTAACTCCTGTGCTCCAGCATTGGTTTCTATCATAGATTCACATGTGACCCTCCCGCCTACCTCCTTGGCTCTTCTAGGCTCATAGTACCGCTTTCACGTCCAATATGGTAATCTGAAGATATGTCTCCTCTGTGAAGGTGCAGTGAGCTAAAAAGTGGTTGTAGATCCTCCTGAGTGGAAGAAATTCCATAGAACAGGGAAGTTGACCCTTGTTCGTTCTCAGTAGAGTGGCTCCCACACTCCTTTGTAATCTGAAGATGGCCTTCAGGGTTGGAGTTAAGGGAGTCTCTGCCTATTGACTGTGGGACAATATGACCCAAAACGGCTCTAAGAGACCACTAAGACTGCAGTTTCAAATTTAAATTAAAACTGCTCTGTTACTGAGAACTTTCAGCCTAATGATGGGGAAATATTCAAACTTTGGATCTATGAAAGATACAAATGTTGGAGAACAAGAGGTAACGGTAAGTAACGTATTCCTTTTCAGCACAAAGTGGGCTTTGTAATGATTTAAGAGTAAGACGTGGACACAGGGGTGTCATGGTGGTTGGCAAAGGTTTTTATTAACCCGTAATTAAAGGTTGCTTGGAGAAAATCCTATCTCGCCCTAACTCTAAAAGTGGTGTCCCTGCCCCAACCAAACTAAATGGTGTCCATGTCGGAATGTCCATAGTAAAGTTCTTCGTCCTGTGTCTAAATCCTAACCTGACTCTTGCACGCTAAATTCAATATGAAGTGAAAAAGGAAATGTCTCCCAGCTAGCCACTTGCTGGTCTTTTTTTAAAGTTCCAACATAAAGTTTCAAAGAAAGGTGTTGAAAACAAAAGGTTACAAGTCTCAACGATTGGCTTACCTTCCCCTGAGTTCACACTATCAAGGGGTATGGGCCTTCCTCTGATGTCTACAGTTCACAACTTCCTGGGGTTTGATTCTTCCCTTGAGCTTTCCCAGATTCTCACAGTTCTCAATTTTAAGGGGTACAACTCTTGTTGAGCTTTCCCAGATTTACACAAGGTGAAGAAGCAGTTCCACTTCCATTAGCCTCTTGACAGCACCAGGGGGAATGGTTCTCTGGTCCAATATGTTCCAGTTTCAGGGGGATTGACTCCCTTGCCCTGGATCTCACACACTGAAGAAACGTCAAGCATTAGACTGAGCCCCAGACCTTCCCCCTGTCCGCCTGGTGCACTCTCCTATTAAGTTTTCAGTGATTTGTATCAACACAATTGGGTGCGGGTCCCAGACTCAAAATCCTTATGCCTGGTATACTCTGCGGCCTGGCCTTTCTTGACTTGCTTATATGTATTTGGGTGTGGGTCCTAGACTAGCAATCCTTGTGCCTGGTATACTCTTCTGTCAGTGCTTTCTCCTGAGGAACACATTTGCCTTCCTTCACAATTTTCAAACAGTTCCAAGATTGGCCATTTGCTTCTTTTATACATTGGGTCCTTGACCCATTGTCATCTGCCTTAGTTTCACTTAACAAATGCCTCGGTGTCCCAGCTCCCTTGTTTGTGCACACCAAGTTCCTACATTCTGTTCTACCGCTACGCAATTTACTCCACAAAGTGCCCTGGCATCCCAACTTCCCTCTATGGGCTCACTGGCTTTACTCTACAGCTTTGCTGTCTTTGGTTCTCCCAGCAACTTGTTCCTTGGCCCGACAAGCGTCTCGTCAGTTCTCCAGTTCCCGTGATGGCTCGGTCTTACCTCGTCAGCTTTGTCCGCTCATGGCATTCACACAGCCTTCGTCCCGCTTTTGAGCTTCATCTGACAGTGCATCCAGGAGTTTCCTCACTCCAGGCTGAAGTTTGCTTTAGTCGGGTTTCCCGAACTCGCGTCAGGAGTATTGAGACCCCATCTTTTCTGACGCTTGGTGCTTTTGAATGTCCTGGTACCTATCTCATTCTTCCAACCTCTAGAGCACTTCTCTTTATTCTCAGTCTCAGCCA
The DNA here is from genome assembly GCF_040938575.1 of Ambystoma mexicanum. Classification (NCBI taxonomy): domain Eukaryota; kingdom Metazoa; phylum Chordata; class Amphibia; order Caudata; family Ambystomatidae; genus Ambystoma; species Ambystoma mexicanum. The sequence goes on along the minus strand of NC_090934.1, from coordinate 818,476,954 downwards.
TCTTCATCGTTCTAGTCCTCCTCCTCCTCTCAGTTTTGTCAGACCTTTTCAAATAAGGATATGAAAGAGTTTTCATATTCGTCGTGATTGGAGGTTCTTGTCTAACATTACAATATGCCGTTGTGGATTTATGGTGGTGTTGTCAGGCTCAAAGGAGAAACGGGGATACCATGTTCCACCTAGCAAGTCCATTTCCCTCCCATGAGGGTCGTCTCCCCTCACGTGGTCCTCCCTCAGATAGCTGCCCCCAGGGTCAGGATCAGGTAGCTTCTGCCTTTCTTCCCCTGTTCGCATGGTGAGAGACTTTTCCCAGGAAAGAGAGTGATGAAATTGCTAGATTCACCACAGCTGGCATGACTTTGACTCTAAATATACCATTTTGCCAGGTTGATGTGGCCCCCTTCTGCATGCACTTACTTAATTATTCTAATCCTTTATGAAAATAAAAACAACTACCTGACTTTTCCTTTTACCCTTTCTCAAGTGAACCTTTTTTTTGAACTGTCAAAGTATCCAAACGCTTCCATCTCGACAGATTTAATGTAAACCATTGTAAAATATTACTTTTCTTTAGGTGGGAGAAGATCTGCGGCAGGATATGCTGGCTTTGCAGATGATTAAAATTATGGACAAGATATGGCTGCAAGAAGGACTGGATCTCCGAATGGTCATTTTCAAGTGCCTTTCGACTGGAAAAGACAGAGGTATGATCATCATATTGTAGCAGATACTTTAGCATGATATGCGTATGCCACTAGTATCTATGTAACGATTGTGCCTAAAAATCTTTTAAACTTCGAATTCTGTGTCTATTAGTTAACATGGCCTA